>NW_027273856.1:18815000-20302500 GCF_046630095.1 Trachinotus anak
ATTGGTAAAGGCAACATGGAAGTAGTCACCTTTCGGAAATATTTCAGTATTTAACCATTAGGTATACAACAAAGAATCAAAAAGGCTGATGTCTAACCATAATAATAGTTTTAGCATTGTAGAAGTAGTTGAGTAAAATCTGTGCGCCTTGCTCAATAAACTGTCAGTGGCAGTAATCTTAAACCTACTTAGGTCTTCCTTAAAACTGCAGGAATGGCCCTTTCTATCCAGTCTGATTTTATGGATGTTCGCTCCAAACCTTTTTTTCAGGAATTCTGGTTCCAGATGTGTATATGCAAACATGCATTCACATTTTGGAATCACCGATTTTTAAAGGAAGGCACTTTATTTAAAGTATGTATGTGTATGTGTATATGTAGACATGTATACACGCACACACAAACACACACACACACACACACACACACACAAATTATATATATCAAAATGTACTCATGTTTGCCATTTGTTGATGATAGTGTAATTGTGTGAAGGGAGCAGAGATGCTGCATTGTTCTATGAAAGTCCATATATCAAGTGTTCTGTTGAGAAAAGCATGATCTTTTTGTGATTTCTGAATCCAGTATTACATATATGGTGTTGTACAGTATTTATTTGTCTGTTCTCTTTTTTTTAAGTTTGTTGAAGCTTTGAAATGACTATACTCAACATGGTGCACTAATTGGACTGAAAAATGAAGGCACCCATTAACAAAAGGGAAACCACTTGCCTCATATCACTTCATACAGCAACATTAAGTGTGTGTTTCATTTTACGTTGTACTGCAGTGCTCTATGAAAATGTTGTTGCAATTATGCTGATGAAATATATACATATATATATATATATATATATATATATATATGTATATATATCTACATATATATATATATATAAAGACCTTGCATTCATCATCTGACTCTTCAATGTGTCGTTTCTTTACTCACACTTTAGATATGGTGTAGTAGAGCCAAGCATAGCATAGTACCGTAGAGCTAAATTCCTACAGTACAACCGAGGAGTTATACTCTTTATTGACTTACCAAACTTTACCGCACCTTTCTTCTTCAACAAGGTAGGTACAGTGCAGCAAGCTTTTGGTATGTGCAAACATGTCACTTCCTTGTTTGCAGCAACAGGCTAAATATTAAGACAGTCAATGGGAGATACTGTACCAAGACCCACCAGAAATAAAGTGTGACAAATACAGTTTTCTCTTTCATACACCCCAAATGTTTGAAACTTCCCCATGTCAGGACATTAGCAAAGAAGAGTTTTATGTTAAAGAAATAGTTTGATCTTAAGCGAAATACTCGTATTCGCTTTTTTAATAAGAATTAAATCATAAGATCGACACCACTCTCATGGTATGTTGTATGGTGAATATGTAGCTGCAGCCAGCAGCCTGTTACCTTACCACAAAGACTAAACAGGGAAACTGCCAGCCTGAGTCTGTCCAAAGGTAACAAAACCATACCAGCACCTCTACAGATTAATAATTCACACATTGAATCTTGTTTGTCTGTTGATGCAAAACACTAAGTGTAAAAACTATGCACTGCAGTGTTAAGTGGGGGGGTGGGGGGGTGGGGGGGGGGGCATGTAGTGGACTATTTCTTAGCCAAAAGGAGGACCTTCCACCTAGCAGCTTTAGATGTGCAGGTGGGTGGACACTGTTACCATCAAATGGAGCAACACCAGCTCTTTCTTCATTTCCAGTCTTTGTGCTAAGATAAACTAAGCTTTACTGTAGTCGGTGTATTTAAATAGTGTACAGTATATCAGTGTATTTCAAAAAAGGTCAAGCTAGTTCTTTAAATATTGTTCATTCCCTTTAAGACCATCAAAGAAAGGTCCCTTTATTAAGTGCTGAGTGACTTGTCCACATAGATGAAAGCTGTAATACTGAATGGCTTAATAATCTGTAAATGGTAGGTTGTGGTTTTGTGTGTTAGTGTTTGCCTTGATGAGAAGTAATGGGCACGGGACTCTAATTTTTCATCTACATTACCCTTTCCTTCTGTGATTACAGGATTTAATTAGGTGCCACGGATGAGTGGTCTTGCTTGGGCATGTTAGCAGTGTGTGCGTTTGCTGTTTGAACCAACAGCATCAAACATTTCCTCAGTTTACTCTATTTTATCGTCTGTGTGTTCTCAGTCTAGCTTTGGTTTTCTTTATCAGTTCAGTTCACATCTAGAAGTCAAAAGTCATACTAACATTTTCTGTACGACTTCTAAACAATCGACCGCAGCCTTTTTAAGCCATGTGTGCTTCGGGATGTACAAATGTGTTGTGGGCAGGTTTCTGGTGGTGAATCGCTGGGTATAAAATCCTTTCAATACAAGTTCTTGAAAATGCGGGATGGATATCAAAATAACGTCCAACAGTTTCCACTTGACCCGTCGGACAAAATAGCCCTTCTGTACCATAACTGTAACCTTTTAAGCTCCTGCATGCTGCACACGGTCACCATCACTGTCATCCATCTACACCGCGGTTTCTAGGTTGATCTATTTCTACCATCATGTTGTCTGAGGCTATACTCTTTCCAGAGGATTAAATAACACTGAGATTAAAAGTTCAAAGGTCAGGTAATGCAAATCCACAGGCTTAGGCAATCCAACTACTCCTCTCAGATACTCTAATTCCAGTAGGTCGTGGTGTCTATCCTTCACTTCTGCTCTCGTTGACCCATGAGAAGAGAAGGAAAAAAACATGGCTATGCCTTCGCAACAGAACGTTAGGTCAAAAGTGGGACACAATTAGCAGGATGTGCTAATGTTATGGAGATAGAAATCTATCCCTTTGGTGTGTATCCACTGTGTTATGAACGATAAGGAGCTTGGTAGGTTTACTATGGTCCTCCAGTGATTTCCTAAGTTGACTACAGATGAGTGCTGGGTGGAGAGAAGCCAGACACATGTTGACCACATTGCTGCCACAGAATAACAGATAAATAACCGCAGATGTGTAGACAGAGGAGAAAGCAGAGAGGGAAAACAGAAGAGGGAGGAAAAGGGAACATAAAAGAGAGGGGAGGTTTCAAAACTCTGTGGCTAAAAGATGTTATCTGAAATATTGAATGAAGCAAGGGTTTCGGGGCGGATGCATTTGAAAACCTGGGTGAATACAGTTCACAGCTTACGGAGAGCATGTGCATCATGTCACTGAGGGAGCACACTGCGGTTACGCAGAAGCTCGAGCTGACCAGAGTTATTGTTTTTCAATTCCGCATCAATCATTTCACATACAAAAAGTGAAAAGATTGGATTGCTATCCACAATTCTGAGTGCCTGCTTCACCATTGCACCTACGTGTTAGCCAGTGAATGTGTGTGTGATGTGATTCATTCCTTTAGTTATAGTGCTGGTGGCCCAGGCCTCGTGCCAGCGCTCGGTGGTTACAGATCTGTTTACTTTTGTAGGCTGGCAGGAACATGAGATTTCCTCTGGGTGTACTGCGGCTGGTCAACCTGCAAACAGCATGGCCCTTCAAGGCCCTCGCTGCTCCCGTTACAGGCTGCCTCGTCCCCATCCTCCCTCCCTGTGGACTTGTTGTGATGAGGGCAGCCCCACGCAAACACACTAAAGGGTTCAGTGCAGTCATGAAAACCAGCCATCATGGAAACACGCACTGAATCAATGCAAACAAACGTGCTTGCCTGCACACACAAACTCATATACACGCTTTAGCTGCTCTACCTACAGAATGCCAGTGGATCTTAGGATCTAATGGATTATCTGGAGTTTGACTTATCCCATTCCTCGACCAGCCCGACACAGAGCAGGGCCTTGTTCTGAGACGATCAACAAGACTAATCTCAAAATTGAACCTTCACCCATGGAGTTACATAGCACAAATAACATGTTTTTTTTGGCCCTAATTTCTCCATCAAAGTGCCAGCATTAATAAGATGATGCTTAACAGCTATTATGTTTTACATGTTGACATGTTGATCTTTGTGTGTTAGCAGGTTAATATTTGTTATTAGTTAATAAATAGCCAAAGTGCAGGGAACATTAAAAGTTTGATTGAATGATGGCGCTATGTGGAAAGGGAATTTGTTACAATTACTCTAAGTTGGGAGGGGGCATAAATATTTCAGTTTGATTCCATGGCAACCTACGGTGCAGAAATTTCTCTCAAAGTCATGAATGTCGGCCTCATTATGTTATTAGGATGTCCAGTGTCAGGATGTCCTTTCCTCTTTTGTATTTTTCATGCTTCTCAATCTTGAAAACCAAGGACAGGCAAATTGTTTTATCAGGCAAGAACAATATTCAGCAGGATAATCCCAACGCTGGACATCAATATCCTCAGAGGAGTCTGAATAACTGACATTCTTTGGATGAACCAGACTCTACAAACTTTTGTTTGTTTACTCATGTCCAGTGGGAGTCTTAATTTTCTCCCTCTCCCTCTCTCCCTCTGTTGATAATATAATCAAAAGAGCAGCCAACACAATACCTTTGGACATGAGAGGGCCCTGCAGATCCAGTAGTACTGAAGCGGCAGACAGCCAGCCACAACAACATCAAACAGCCCCTAGCCTCCAGCGTTTACACAGAGCCAAGACCCTGGACCAAAAATATGATTGCACGTTCTTTTTAAGATAAGAATGCAGACAAGCTTGGAGGTTATTGCGAACAATATGTGCAGGTATGAAGTGGCCCTGGCGATAGAAGTGGCTGGATCGTAGTAAACAAGCAGGAATAAGGTGGTATTGCAGGTCAGGTGAGCTGTCTTGGATCAGAATGTGAGATCTTGATTTGCGGGAATGATGGAAACAAAAACAGACAACATTCTCATTTACTTGTGCAATAGGCATGTTTTGACACCAGGAAGTCTTATTCACCCAGCGCTCAGTCCATGTTCTGAAAGAAATAGCAGAGCCCTGGAAATTTGAGGAAACTGGCATAGAGCACCCCCTGCTGGTCACCCTGACTAAATACAGAGACCTCACCTTCTACTGTTCTGCCTGAAACTTGAGCAATAGCTGCAAACTTATTCAGAATAACATTAGGTCATATTAGTGAAACTTCAAAAAAATTTATTTTCCCATATTCTATTATATTTTTTAAAAAGTTACCTGATGGTCAAAAGTTGTTGCATTTAAAGTTAAGAAAATAGGCCGCCTTAGGGAGACTGCAACTATTGATTATTATACAATTATTTTGATTATATATTAATCAGTTAATCGCTTGTTCTATTAAATATAATAAAATAGAAAAATATCAAATTTTCCCTCTTTCAAACCTTTTGTCCAATCAACTGTCCAAAAATATGTTCAGTTTAGCAAATGGAAGACAGAGAAAACCATAAAATAACATTTAGAGGGTGAAACAGATGAATTCTGTAAAAAAAAAAAAAAAAAAACTATCTAACAGTGGTTGCCAATTTATTTTCTGTTGTTCAAGTAAATGATTAACTAAATGTTTTTGCTTCAACTTATCATCAGCTGATCTGTGGGACTCAATAGAGATGAAACCAGAGACATAAACACAATTTGTCCTGAAGAATCATGTTTTACTTCCAGCGTCCCTGTTTCAGTGTCAAGTTAAGTGGCCTGAAAAACGCTTTACGTTCATTTTAACACAAATGCAGCAGAGTGTAGATTTTCAATGCCTCCTTTTTTTTTTCCAAGTCGGTAAATCTGCTCCACACACTGTCACTCTATTAACAGCTTGGTTTACCATGTAAAAATAATCCTATAGTGTGTGTATATCACCCCCCACGGGTAGACACGGTGCTTGGATTAGTGTTTCTGTTCATTGCTTCCAGTTTCACGTCAGCCTAAAGGTTGCTAAGTAGGTGAGGGTACAAGTTTAACAAGAGGACATGTTGACCTTTTTTTTTTGCTTTATCTGTTAAAATGACAGCACCATAACATCACCATAAAAGCTGTGCTCACATTAAGAAACCCAAATTAGCTCAAAAATCTGTCGGATCAGATATTCAGAAATATTTCTCTGTCATATGGATCGCCATATTACTACACATAGGACAGAACAGGCAATTGCATGTGGAATCAAAGAAGAAGTGCATCAGAAGCGATCAATTAATCAGAGTTAAAGCAACAACATAGCTGATTCTAAATCAGATTTTGTGCCTTTCACGCTCACTTTGTCACAGCCCTTTAGTCCCTTTTGGTACTGCAGAATGCGTGTAATGATCAGCCAATATATTTACACGAGCAAACATAAGTACGCATTTGATTCACAATGTCCATCTGCATCGGTTGGCCTATCACTCCTGTATGCATTTCTTCATCAAACCTATGCGAGATTCAGTGTTGACTCAAACAATTACCCTCCTCTTGCAGTGCTCCTGGAGATGAGTGCAATTGAATAAAGTGAGGGAGGGTTACCCGCTTCACCAGCTGAGGTGAAAGCAGGCAGGATCTGATGTGCGAAGTGCGTCTATCTACGTAGTTCTGTGCTTCGTTTGGCACTACTGATCCTATTTTCAGTCATGGAGGAATTCCCTTGTCTGTCTGTGCTGACACTGATTGGCGAGTGGTGAACTCTGAGTTCAGGCCAGTGCAATTCGGTTCAAACTTTCAAAGTTGTGAAAACTCTGACTCACCTCTGTGCCACGTTTATCATGAACCAAAGTTTATGAGGCGCAGTGAGTGCATGCCACATAGGCCTTATTCCGCTTCATTAAGTAGGTGTAAAAGCTCAGTTTTTAGGGGCCTGGCACAGATGTGACTACAGAGAAGGGTCTTGCTAAACTGGTGTCTGTGTGCTTATGTGCAGGTGTCTGTTTTTCAATGCAAAGCTGACAAAAGATAAATTGTGGATATGATGATGAAGAGTCACATGACCTCATTTTCAAAATGACATCTCAATAATCAGGTTTAAGCCATAAATAGCCTTACTCCTGACTCATTTTCCCCTACTTTTTGTTTTACTTTGGATGTTGTTATATAGAAAATATTAGGGTTTTGGCTCATCGCATATGGTTGGGCTATCAGTATCCAGTTCCATAAGACTGTTAAATATTCAGTTTGATATATGTAACTTTTAAAAACATATTTTACTGGTTAAAATGATTAGTACTGTAAAATTTAACCACAATACTTTATATGGTAATTTTACTTTGTACCATACTTTATTTATATTCTGTATTGAAGGTGTAGCTTTAAGATTTTAGTTGTAAAGGCTAACAGTCCATAGCTATATTATTAGCCAGCTGGTGAGTTGTCAGAATTATTCATAATGTTCCTCACCAGTAAAATGAATAAAACACTTTATCGGTCGTTTGAGACTATAGGGGACAATATGACTACATTCACACCCAATGCTGAGACAGAAACCAAGAAGCAGACACGAAGGAAAGTGAAAAAGGATTCACCCGACAGGCCCCAGCGAGGATCGAACTCGCGACCCCTGGTTTACAAGACCAGTGCTCTAACCACTGAGCTATGGAGCCCGTTCTGCTCTACGACAGCACAAAATAACTATATGTAGTCACATTTAATTCTCCTTCACCAAATGCGGAACTTTGACGTACTTATTGCATCGGAGCTTTAAAACAACCGATCGACCGAGTTTTACACTTCACTGTTGACCAGATAACCGCCAGTATAACGTGTCTCAGCAAAATGGCTGTTTTGCTTGCACTTCTGAGCTGGATTGTCCAAACGCTGATGATTCTGATTTTCATTGCGTTTCTTGGTTACTGCTTGTATGTTAAATACATTCATATGAAATATGACCACATTCCTGGGCCACCGAGAGACAAGTGAGTAAAGTGGGACATTGTTTGGTTCATGCTAACGCTAATGTTACCTGTTTTCTTGCCGCCTAGCTAACGTTAGACGGTGCAAACATCCTGACACTTTGTTTTATTTCCTCGCAGTTTTCTTTTCGGGCACTCGCCAACAGTTTTGAGGGTGATGAAAAATGACGAAATTATACACGATAAATTTCTGGAATGGTAAGCACAAGCGAAGTTTCACGCATATGTGAAGACGACGGTAAGTAAATGTTAAACAGTCATTTTAGTGTCAGCGCTTCACAAACGCTGTCGCTAACACTGTTAAACTGGGTCAAAAACGCATACCCCCTATAGGATGCTATAGGATATAGCTAGCTATGATACTTTGATACTGATGACTTTTTGATGATGTTACGTGACTGTTTATCTTTACGTATGAGGCATATATTTTTCAGTAGCTGTCTGACCAGTGCACCTTCTGCATGTATAAATATGGATGTAGTATTTTTTAAGTCAAACTCATAATTAAATTGTCTTGACAGGACCAAGACTCATGGGCCCGTTTACAGGTTAAATTTTCTGCATTACGTTTCAATCTGTGTGATTGATCCAGAGGCGACCAAGGTAAACACCACACCTTACACTGGGATTTGTGCAACCAGTTGCATAAGCATTGCGCAATAAAGAGTGTAAAAGTGCACAGATGAAAAAGATCTATGGCAGAAGCCCTTACAAATAATAATAATAATAATAATAATAATAATAATAAACTCTAACTACTTTTTTGGTAAAAACCTATAAACATATTTCCTGATAATATTTGCATTGAAACTCTTTGTCTTTCTATGTTCCATCTGTTATTGGTTGTGGTTTTAGGAAATCCTGATGTCCCCAAAGTACCCCAAAGATAGAATGGTGTACAAGAGACTCTTCAACCTGTTTGGTCAAAGGTAATTTATCTGATTATCAGATTACCTTTAATGAATACATCTCAGGGATACAGATACTGTACTATGTTGTCAAACTGGCCTAGCAACAATTTAGTCAATATGTGCTACTGTCAGTATGTTTTGCTGGTTCACGTCACTGTTTTGTGATGTCAAATCATTTATAACCTTATTTTACTGTTTTCAAAGTATTCTGTTTCATGCCTCTCTTCAAGGTTCTTTGGTAATGGCTTGGTAACTGCACAGGACCACGAGCTGTGGTACAAACAGCGCCGGATCATGGACCCTGCGTTCAGCAGCTTGTGAGTTATTTACATATCAGAAAGAGAAAGAAAGGAGAATCTGCTCAAGCTTTATTGTATGTACAGCGTTTACAGTCTTTGTGGATCCTGTCCAGACTGTGGGTAACTTTTGCGCAACATTGTCTAGTTATAAAATTTCTGTGGAGCTTTGCAGGTATGTCCTGGCTATGCTACTCCACTGTCTAAAACTACCATCATTTTCAGGTATTTGAGAGGCCTAATGGGCACCTTCAATGAGAGGGTAGAGAAATTGATGGATAAACTTACGGAGGCTGCTGACAACAAAACAGAGGTCAACATGCTCCACCTTGTGAACTGTGTTACGCTGGATGTTATCGCTAAGGTATTGTGTTGTAGTCTGTTTTTTGGCTTCCTCTGCAGTAGTTTTTCTTGATAGTGAAGATGTATGTTTGTTTCCTTGATAATTCTCAGGTGGCTTTTGGTGTGGATTTAGACCTGATGAAGAATAGTTCACCTTTTCCTAAAGCCATTGAGACATGTCTAAAGGGAATGACGTATTATGTCCGAGACTTCTTTTTTGAGGTATGACTTCACTGCAAGTTTGTATGGAGTAGACTGGTGTAAACCTGGTAAACTGTGAGACGTCTTCAAATCTTGCATTTCCAGTTCAAGCCTAAGAACAAACCATTCGTTAATGAAGTGAGGGAAGCGTGCCGCCTGCTGCGCACAACTGGATCTCAGTGGATCCATGAAAGAAAGACTGCCATGCAGAATGGTGATGACGTGCCCAAGGACATCCTCACACAGATCATTAAAACTGCTGGCAAAGGTAATCATCCTTAAAGTTCAGATTCGATTAGGTTAGATACGAAGATATTTTAAAATAATTCCTGTGTGACATTAATGTCTAGAGAAGACAGAGCAGAGATTTTAAAATATTGATTGTAGAGACCAGTATAACGAAGAGAGTAAAACATGCATATAGCAAACAAGATAAAGCATTAACATTTCAGTACATAATGAACTATCTATATTTCTAGCAGAAGTGCAGATTATTGCTACTACTTGTTCATGAACAGATACATGACATTTTCATGTTATTCCAGAGGAAAGCATGACTAAAGACGATGAAGAGTTTATGTTGGACAACTTTGTGACGTTCTTCATTGCGGGTGAGTCTCTGTTGCTTCTGCTTTGGTGTGTGAAATGCTCCAAAATTAGAGTGAGACTGTGTTTTCCTTGTAGCACAAAGTAAAGTTAACAACGTCAAGTTTTGACCCAAAATTTCAACAAAATGTGTGGGCTATCCATGAGTTTCTTTATTGATTCTGGTGATATTTGTCACTCACCACTGTTTAATATGGCTGAGTTTGATATTATTTTTAAAGTACATTAGCAGAATTATCCATACACTCTGCTTTAAACAGTTTTTTTTCAATCTACAAGGAGCTAGATGTTATACTTTGATAGGATATAGTTTGATTGTAAAATTGTTCATCAAATGGTCTGTGTATTATCCTGAATTGTTATTGGCCTGCTTTTTTTTAATTTTATTTACAGATAAAGAATCACTTTGATATGTGTTGTTGATCTGCATTTTCTGCATTTGAAAGCAACACTCTAATTCATTTTTGTCACCTGTAACATTTTAGGGCAAGAAACAACAGCTAATCAACTTGCATTTTGCATCATGGAACTGGGAAGACATCCAGATATACTGGAGAAGTAAGAACTAATGATGCAGTGAAAAACAGTCTCATAATATAGCTGTTCAGTGATGGTTTCTTAATTGTGTTTTGTTTCCCAGAGCGAAGAAAGAGGTGGACGATGTAATTGGGATGAAACAGGAAATAAGCTATGACAACCTTGGGGAACTGACCTACCTCTCACAGGTATATTTCATGAGAAGAATGGGAGGAATATGGATCATCATTTCGGTAGATGTAGTGTAGTTAGTTCACTCACATATTCATTCATTCATTTATTCACCCACTCACTCTCAATTAGCCTGTAAGTCTTGTAGCTTTAATGAGGAATGGAGCCACATACAGAGAACATGTTAAACCAACATTATTTAGGGGCCTCGTCTCTAAAATGTGCAGTGTGCTTTAATTATTTTTCAACCAACTGACCCGAGATGTGCACCTCACGCTGTAACCTTATTCCAGGTGCTAAAAGAGACTCTGAGGATTTACCCGACAGCTCCAGGCACATCTCGTGATATACTTGAAGACATGGTCATTAACGGTATCCACATACCTGGAGGAGTCAACTGTATTGTGAGTCCTTCACTTTTGAATGTGTTTGTACCTCTAAAGCTGAAAGCGTGCGTCAGAACCCAAAAAGGTTTCATAGTGTGCTTCTGTTTTGTATACACAAAGGACAATGACACATATCGAACAAAACATGATGTTTTTTTTAAAAAAAAAAAACAAAGTTCAAGACATTTCTCTGAACTTCAGTTCAACTCGTATGTGACTGGGAGACTGGACAGATTCTTCAAGGACCCGCTGACATTTGATCCAGACAGATTTCACCCAGATGCTACCAAGTGAGTTGCATTCAAAGACACGTTTTATTTTGAGTCTTGCTGTGGTAGAGCATCGCCCCAGACGAGAGCAGGAAGGGCTCTGCATTAAGTGTTGTTGTTTTATCTGTTTTACAAGGCCTTATTACTGCTACTACCCCTTTGCCCTTGGTCCGCGCTCATGCCTGGGACAGAACTTTGCTCAGGTGGGTGGTGCCAAAAACAGTCATAAATAATCCACACACACACCTACGACACAGATAAAACAAACTGAATGTGTTTTCAGATGGAGGCTAAAGTGGTGATGGCCAAGCTGCTCCAGAGGTTTGATTTCACGCTTGTCCCCGGACAGACCTTTGACATCCTGGACACTGGCACACTCAGACCGAAGAGTGGAGTGGTGTGCTCTATCAGACATAGGAATTACAAGAAATAGATGGCCACACAGTACCACAACATGAGAAGCAACCATAATTCGGGTTTTTGGGTGGCCTAGACTAGATTTCTGACTTACTAACAGAAACCTCTAATGCTGCCAAGTTGTTTTATTCCTTTTAATCGGCTGGAACTGACATTTAAGTTGTGTGTAATTGCTCTTCTTTTAACACTAATCTAAAGAACTGAATATACCATTCTTACACCAATAAAAATAAACCACTGAAGAAAATTGAAGAGCTGTCTTACACACATTAATTTACTGATGCAGAAATCATTTATATTGTGTTTATCACTCTAATATACTGATGATGGATCCAATGCCTGAAACACTGATTTTATTTTGTTCTGAATTTGCTGTGCAGTGATTTTTATGTACTCAGCTTTGTGATTTGGGGGCATTACTGACGGTGTACAGAGGAGGGCGCTGTGACACTGCAAAAAAAAAAAAGAAAAGTCCCAGAAGCACCTGTTAGATACAATATTCAGAGAATTAACGCTCAAAAGTTGCCTCTCATCTAAACTTAATTTCAGAAGGTTGTTATCATTTTGTGTGATAAGATATGATTGTTAATGAATTAGTAGGGAGCTGACATCAACATATGGGGGATTGCGTTTTTAAATTTTGAAACAGTTTAGTTATTGGGCCAATTACACAACACAGCTTCTTATGCTAAAGATTAACAAAGAAAACCTTTGATTTCAAACAAAGTGTAACATTTAAAGCTGATTGATGTAATAAATGATAAAACTTTGTTTTAATAAATGTCTTTGAATTACACGTATTTCATTATATATTAAAAAAACAAGTGTCCTAAACTGTTGCGTGGTCTGTTACTGTTCGTTTTAATGGATGATATATTTTTTCATGGTCTTGAACTTGTCTTCCTGTTCCTTTAAGAGGGCTGAGCCTGTGCCGTGTGAGGCTTCACCGCACTTCTCATCTACCTGCTGCCCACTCCTCTCCCACGCCTTGATTGGCCGTCTTGGCCCAAATCCTCTTGAATGATTTCAAACCCGAGCGTATGGACAAGGAGGAGGGGGGTCGGCTGCTAATTCCGAGCTGGCCGGGTGGAAAGGCTTGAATCCTCCGTCCACCGACGTACCACCTCAGTGAAAGAGGCTTATCCGAGCAGCGCTGCTGAAATCGCGTTCAAGAAGGCACCGCCGGTAAAAAGGAGGGGGGGGAAAACAAAAGTAGACTTGCAAAGCATAGGTGGCGTGCTCACTCGACCGTTCGCCATTTTCGTGTCAAATTAAGATTAAGATTTGAGTTTGTTGCGTTTTGTGTTTCCCGTCGTTTGGACGGAGCGATGTCCAGCGGAGACGGCGCGCACTGCGATGGGACGCGGTGTGTTGTGCTGACCGGGCTCGGCGGCGGGGACCAGGAGCTGACTGGAAATCACTGCTAATCGTTTTAAAATCATGTGTTGTCGCCGCTGACGGAGTGTGAACACCAGCGGCTGTCTCCCCGGGGTTCATGCGGGATTTTCGTGTCAAAGATTAGTGAGGGCATTCAGTTCGTGCTCGGGGAGCCATAGCATCACATTCATATTGTCTTCTTCATTATCGGCCTGTTGGAAGAAAAGAGAGCATAACGATACTTTGATATTTTGGACCATGCATTCATTTTTGAACACAATTCCACAATTGAGGGTCGGTTAAATGAGTTTTGATAGTTAATTTCAAGCCACCTTTTAAACGAACTGAGACTCACAGCCAAGACAGTCATGGCTAAAAATCCGTCCGAGGGACAGAGGGATGACCTGAGCCAGCTGACGGACGAGGAGCTGCTGCGGGGCAGCAAAGAGGAGCTGGTCAGGAGGTTGAGGAAGGTGGACGGTGAGAAAATGAACTTGATGATCGAGCATGGAAACATGATGAAAGACATCAACCGGAGGCTGCAGGTGCACCTGCACGAAATCCGGAACCTGAAGGAGATCAACCAGAAGCTGCAGGACGACAACCAGGAGCTCCGGGAGCTCTGCTGCTTCCTGGACGACGACCGACAGAAGGGCAAAAAGCTGTCCCGAGAGTGGCAACGCTTCGGCCGCTACACTGCCAGTGCCATGTGGAAGGAGGTGGGCACCTACATGATGAAGCTCAAGGAGCTGGAGGCCAACCAGGAGACCGTGTTGAGGGAGAACTCTGAGCTGAAGGAGATCATCCTCATGCTGGATGAGGAGAGGAACGGAGCAGGGTCCAGGAGCTCCATAGACAGTCAGTCCAGTCTGACCAATCTGAATGGGGGCACCAGCACGGTCAGGGATGTGGGGGACGGGAGTAGCACGTCTAGCACAGGCAGTGCTGGAAGCCCCGACCACCACAACCACAACCACATACACAAGACCTCAGATAACAGTAAGATGGGCCCCACCATGAGGAGGTCCATGGATGACCTGTCGGCACCGCACCATCACAGGAGCATCCCAAATGGACTTAATGGTGAGTACACATGGGGCCTCCACCTCTGATCACACGCCCAGCTGTCATAAACAGCATGCGGACTTAACACAAGCTCCACAGGATGCACATGTGTCCAGTCCAACCAATCAGGCTTGGTATGAGTTCCAAAATCATAGCTTGTAGACCCTGTGATTTCGTTTAACACTGGTGAAACAGACATTTTGATTTCATTTTTATCTTTGTGTCAAAAAAAAAAAATCAAATGTCATGGGCTAAAATGAATGATTTCCCAACAAAGCCCACAAATTGTTGCTCTCCTGAGGAGTCTGAAGTTACATTTAACTATCAACATTTCTATGTAGGCTAATGTTGCTTGCTGTAGCCACACTGTAGCCTGTTACATCTGTATTCCTCTTTTTGGTTTCATTGCTCGAAGATAACACCGAGAGGATGTGTTGCACAGTGACCACATGAGTGCGATTGCACTGACAGCATATGCTGATCAAAATTGCTGTGAAGGATTAACATTGGGGGGGGGGGGGTCTTGGCTTAACCCCGCTGTAAAGTCTTGATTGGACACACACACACACACACACACGCTCACACAGCATCCTTAAGTGGCCTTTTCAGTCCCACGCTGCCCCATCATTTGAGTTTGTACTGATTTAGGTCACTGCACTCATGGTCCTCAAGGAAGAGGACTTATCGTAATAGCTTTTACAGGGGGCTCAAGCAAATAGATTTTTTTTTGAGGCCCGTTTGCTGATTATCATTGTTGCCCTTGGTTGAGGAGGAGCACTTGTGTGTGCTTAGGGTCCGCTTGAAATGCATGGCATGGGACCAGAAATCAGTGTCCCTGTTTTAAGACCCAAATACACGGCTGAAAGCTGCAAGCTGGGATGAAAATGCCATGATGGAACAGGAGGACACTAAGCCTCGTTTAGCTAGCACATGCACCGATAACTCACCATGATCTGTTTTGCGGGGGGGGGGGGTAAACTGCAAAAAAAAAATCCCTCATCAAGCTGAAACTTTATAATTTTTTTTTAAATTTTACCCTGATTTACAAGGACAGAGCGTCAGCAGCATGTGGGAGCTCAAAGCAAGCGGCTTCAAATCAGATCACACAGGTCACATGTTATCCATCAGTCATTCCTGGAACTGTGCACCGTGAAAACCGTGAAGGTAACAAATACAAAGAAGGATGGAAGGATGGATGCATGAGAGAGAGCGAAGGGATAACGCTCATATTTTTTAAAGTGGCGTTTGGCTCTCATTACGTAACATCAGTAGTGTGTCTGCAGTGGCCTAGCACCTCTCTAAGCTGCTGTTTCGCGAGATGTGTTTGACATTGGGTGCCCCTGAGGCTCTGGCTCAGTGTGTTCGTCACTGACAATGATGCACAGATACACAATAACACGCTAGCATGGGAACGACCCGCTTCGCTTGGGAGAAGGTTTATTATTTCATTGTTCAAACCGCTGCAGTGGTAACGAGATCGATGCTGTCTCGTCCTAAATAAAGCTGAGTATCATAAATCTTTCTGCATTTAACATCATTGGAAACAACTCCATGCAGAAAGAAACCGAACCACTATTGACATTACATAAGGTGTCAATCGATTAAAAACAACAAAGCAAAGCAAACAAAGCAATACTACATTGACCTCAGTCCACCATTTCACAAGTTGGATGACTGCACCCATGGGCGGTCGGATCAAACAAATGTTGCGTCACCTCTATCAATAAATAATTCTCAAAACCTTGGATAGAAAATGCACTTGCCCGCAGCTTGAAGCTAGCTTCTACATGCTCGACTAGTAAGAGAATGGTCTTCTCCAGCACAGATTTACTCGACTGGCTGCTTGAAATCTGAGTGAAGTGACCATGTTGCGAGGTCAGGTCTGGTCGCGGTGTGAGGTCTGCAGAGTGGCTTTATTTAATGCTGTCCAAATGCCAGTGGCTCCCCCGGGCATTTAGGAGACAAGCTCGAGGATTGCCGCTCAAGTGCTAAGTGAACAGCATCTGTCTGGGTGCCAGACACACACAGATAGGAAGAAAGGAGGAGGATGAAATGAATTTGGTGTCCTAAGAGTAAAAACAACTTGTTAGAGCTAGAGGCTTGTGTTTCATACCATTTTAGTCAAATATTACATTTTTTTCCCCCCATCTTTTTGGCTAATGCATCTCTGGAAGATTTCCATTTCTTTAGAGGCAAGTGGGGCACTGTGAGAGGAGTGTATGAAAGGGAGCCCAGCAAAGGGCGCTCAATGGGTCTTGGTGGTGTTGGGGGAGTGGCTGAATGGCTGGAATGGGTTGGCTGGGAAGCTTGGGGGTGGAGTGGCGGGGACTGTTGGAAGGCGTATTGAGCTCAAGGGAGGCTGCGTTTCGGAGGCATCCTGCTGTCTGCTTAATTGAATTTCTTGTGCGTTGACACGGCTGACAAACCCCCACCCCCCCCCCCCACCCCTCCAATTCCTTTGGGGATACAAGCTGTGTGTGTGTATGCATGTTTACTTGGACAGGGTGTGTACCGTAATGCGTGAGGAGTGCGAGGGCTTCTATTCTGAAGAAAAAACAAGACGGAGCAGCAGGGGCTGCACTGAGTAGCCCACCTCTGTGTTTCACAAGCTATAATGGTGACTTCTGTTTCCAGACTCCTCAGCGTCTGCAGTCACTTTTGGTGGTCTGGAACCAAATTCCACTCAAAGACTGCCTGAAATATGATGCTGTCACAGAGAGCTTGCATTAGCCCCCCCCCCCCACCCCCCAATAATGCGACGCAGACTGACTATAGCCTTATGAGATTAAGACAAAGTGGCCAAGCGAGAGAGCAAAGTGCTGCTTTGACATTGTCCAGATGAACTGATAAAGAACCTCTCAGCAATAATGCCTGCTGACCTTTAACAAACCTTTACACATTCCCTTGGCCTTTTAGCTGCCAAATGGCTTTAGAGGAACAATATTTCTAACTCAGCAGATAAAGTGACTCTAAATAACCCCAGAGAGCAAAGTGTCTTTGCTACTTTTCCCACTTTGACATCCTTAAGCATGAGTGGGATAGCATCACGTCAGCTCTCGGCGTGCGGTGAGGTTTTATTTCCCATAAACACTGACCAAAAGAGTCGAAGCTGTCGCAGATTATTGGCTGGTTTTCTCTGTCCACTTTTATTTAACTTCTTCTGGAACATGAATTGTTCCACAAAAGACAGGACAGGAGAGACAGGAGTACAAGTATATCTTTTGGCACCAGAGTGAACTAACAGTTAGCAAGCCGCAGCAACTAGCAGTTAGGGTGCACCAACTAGTCCACAGGTCACTACATAGCCAAGCCTCGAGAACCAAATACAAAGAAGAGACAGCTTTCAGTCCATCCAGATGCCTGAGGCTCTCAGAAACCGGTTCGATAGGTTAGTGATTCACTGCAGATTAAGAGCTTCAGCGTGCATTTGATTTATATGTTGACTCACATTAAAGGAGACTGCTGGCACTGGCCTCCTACGTTTGTTCTCTCGAGTAAATTGTGCTGTTCCTGAGAAGCCTTCTTATGTTTAGTCACTCAGCTGAGTCACCCTGTAAACCTGCCCACTTAGGCTCAAATTATGTTCACATTAGTCCTAATTAACTCACTGAGAAGTGGTAAAATTGCATGGTGAAATTAGGGTCTTTATCACCTGGCCTTTATATGTGTGTGTGTGTGTGTGTGTGTGTGTCTTAATATATGGGGTGCTACAGTGAGTGTGAACTCTTCCCCTTTCTGATTTAGAGGCTTTTTCTCTCTGTCTCACTCTCTGTCTCTCTTAAGTTTCCTTTTCTTCCCCCCCTTGGGGAGTGACGTGACCTAAAAGCTCACAATGAAACTGTAGAACCAGCCCTCCCAGTGTGTGTGTCTGTATGTGTATTTCATCATGGTTATGTAAATTAGTCAGTGCCCTGATATTCACATGTATGTGTGACAGAGGTATTTGGATGTTTTCCCTCTGAGGTGAATTATCAATAAGCTTTAAACGTAGAGAGGACAGTGTTGAATTAAAAGACCTACTGGGGTCACATTTTTATGAGAAAGAATCAAAGTTCCTTTTTACTTTCTTTACGTCACCGCAAAAAACGTCATCGTTACTTTCATTTCTTGAAAGAACAAGTCAGGTTTTCAGGATCTCTTTTGTTTTTTTCTTATAAACATCAATCAATCACAGCCAGCTAGTCAAAGTCAGCCTTGGCGTTTCTCTGTGTGAGCCCCTTTCTTGTTTCAAAGGAAACTGGAGGATCAGCAGCACAATGGTGTTTTCCTCTCAGCTGCAGTTTCAAGTCATTGTGTAGCATGTCTGCGAGGCTATAAATGGCAGTCTAAGCAGGAATAGGATGTTTCCCGTCGCTGATATCCTGTTTGTCCACGTTTATGTGCTCTAAGATGCTGACTTGATTTCTTGAACCTTACCTCTGGTTACATTTGTACCTTTCTCGTAAAGGGCGGTACCTCCATGGTGTATACCAGTAATCAAAACTTATAAAAAGGAAGAACAACTGCTCTTGGAGACTCAACTGAAAATGCAGCTCTAAGACGATTAGAGTTGTGAACATTAATAGGATCACGTCAGGTCATGTTTAAACATGTAGAAGTTGTTGCCCAATTTAAAAACTACTGTTCTCAAAGAAAATGCTGACATGATTTCTTTCAATGTTTTGATTGTAGTGATTCCCAGAGGCAAAGAGCTAGTCAGTATAAATGTGCTTTAATGAACTTCTTCTGGTGTTGTTGAAATTTTCACGTTTTGAAATTAAATTTCTACACTGAGTTGCACCAGGTGCTGTTTGAGAGAACGGTTTGAGTACTGTTTGTTTGACTTGCTTTTCCCGGCACCCTGTCGGTGTGAGACCTGGTCGGCTGATAGGGCAGATAATGGAGTGGAAACGAACACGGATGGAAACATACAGAAGAGACTGAGAGAAGGAGCCATGGGGGGAGCTCTTAGCTGTGTACAGTCAATGAAAAGCCAGCCTGTCGGGATGTCCCACATTCCTCGATATACAAAAGAGGAAGTGGGTCGCTCTCCTCTTAGTGACACAGCAGGAATGAGACTACAAAGAGGAACAGGAAGGTGCAAAATGAAAGCGTGTTAGGGTTGAGTGATTGGACAAATATATTGGCTAGTGGTGATTGGTTGATTCCACCGCTGGTTAGTTTTTTGGGGCGATTTGGAGTTGGTGAAGCAGGGCTCATCCGGTGTTGGTTGAGGGGGGGCCTCTGGCCTCGGTGATACCATAGCATGCTCAGCGGGAAGGTGTATTTGCAGATATTTGGGTAAATTGGTATTGTTAGGCACCTTGTGTGTTTTAGAGATGCTCAGGCCCTTTGGCTTGATGGTTGCACCTGATTTAAAACCCAAATATCCCCAACAAACTCATCCACAATTGTATTATTGAAAATGTGTGGGGACTGAAGACTCCCTTGCCCTTATGTATGTGTGTGTGTGTGTGTGTGTGTGTTGCACACACACACACGCGCATAAGGGCAGATATATTGGCAAGTTGGTTGTTGGATTGAGGGTGGCTGGTTAGAAAATTTTAACATATTGCCCAAACCTAAAGTCTGTGTCTCAAGGTCACTTTTTGAACTTTTACATCTTGCCTGTCTTCCCTTACCTGACAGACTCCACTTCTCCAGTCTTCCCCTCGACCTCCATCTGCATCCATCTCTCTCTCTCTCGTGTGAACCTGCTTCCTGATCCGCTGTCCGTTCATTCCCATCAGCGCAGCACTCAGCCGACAGAATGAGGTTATTGAGCCAGCAAGAGTCTTGCACACACAGACATGGACTCGCTTAGAACTAATGCGGTGCCTTTTACAAGAAATAAGTTTATCAACAAGGTGTCCCTGCTGTTAGTCCGTGTGGCCCCCACTGTTAGGCTGGGGGAGAGTGCAGCTGTGTTCTGGTGTCATATCCAGCAAACAATATATGTTCTTACAAATATTTAGGCATTTTCAGCTCCCTGCGTCCCCCTCTACATCTGTACTGATGTAAGTGGATGTCTTTCTTTTCTGTTCATTGGGCAGTGGGGTGCTGGAGGGGCTGGGTTGCTCAGTTGCCTAGGCAACAGCAATGATCAGTGGGGCGAGTGGACGGCGCCCATGCTTAGCCTCACAGTTACTGAAGCGGAGGGAAGTAAAGGATAGGGGGATGGGGATAGGTTTGGGCATGGCCGGCCTCCATGCTGGATGACCCGTGCAGAATGATGCCAGAGCGAGGTCAACTGTGTGTGTGTGTGTGTGTGTGTGTGTGTGTGTGTGTGTGTCTGATGCTTCCAAGTCACTCACTTAAGAAACAAACAGGGTGCGGTCGGAGTTACGTACTCTTTTTCACTTATAGGCTATTAATAACCAGCTTCACTTTCAGACTTGGAAACCTTGGAAAACTTGAGCATGGGTTAATTTGAGAAGCAGATAATTGTACCTGACATTTTTACAACCTGGCAACTTCATCAGCAAGTTAACACTCTTGCCACTAATTAGCTCGTTATTACATAGCTGTCTAATTTTTCAACCACTTATTTAGCTAATCACAGTATACTGTGCACTGAATGCTAGCTTCCATTTGGGGCAGTTCACAAGTTACAAACCCCTTTTAAAGTTATTGTGATGAAAGCAGAGGCTATTTACACATGCAGCAGATATGGAGCAACATGAGCATTAATTTGGACTGTGTTGAGACTGAAAACATTGCTAATGAGAGCGGGGAGAGTGAACCAAAACAGTACAGTTGTGTACCATTAAATCATTAAACAGTTACACTGAACAACTAAAAACCTCCATAGAGCTGAGGGGGACTGCAGAGTCAGGTGATGATTCTCGGCAGGTTCATCACTACACAGTGGTCGCTTTCACATTGTAGATTATCATTTGATTGCATATAAAAATATTGATTATAGCAGCTTTAAGAGAATTAAGAATCTAGTCATCATTCTTGTCATCAATCTTGTGTTTGCTGGCTCCTCCTCATCTGATGTAGACTGAAAAGCAAAATGCAAAATGGACTGGATGGATAGATAGACTTGTTTTAAAAGAACACTGAAAGAATGCCTCCTGCAACATAGCTCGGCTACAGTGTATGAGGTTTAAACAAAGGCAGATCTCTTGCTTGTTCTGTACTCCATTGTCAGCTTGTCCTTAACTAACTAAAGTTAATTTCATTGAGAGGCACTGGACCCTTGGCAAGACCCTTATTGATCTGTGTCATATATCAGATTGGATGAGATCTAAACGGCTGATTAAGATGCAAAGGACAGACACGGGGGGGGGGGATTCAAAAGAGTATCTGGGATCAGTTACAAAAACCCATCTGGGGCTGCTCCATAAACTCACTATCAGCAGTTCAGTTTTGTCTATGCAACACAGCCCATGACCTTCGACAGTGCAATGGTCCCAGGTTGCCAAAAGTCAGCAACTCCTAGACAGCACACCTCTTCATCAGCTCCTTTTCGAGGCCTGGGAGGAGCAAGGTGTTCATCTGGATTTTCTGCCTGTCAGCTCTTTGCCTTCAGTTGCGGTGACATTGGAGACTGGAGTCAGCAGATGCCTTCACCTTTCTTGCATTTAAATAGTGCTGTCACCTCGCTCCGACTTGTAGTTTAACAGTTACAGATTGCTTCCTCCGTCGCTTGGGTGCTCCAAATGTGGCCATGGGGCCACTTTTGGTTGGTCCCAGATGGAATGGCTCATCAGTTTTCAAGTTGAGGGACATATCATTATGTATTTGTGCAAATGATTTAGCTGACTGGTAAATGTGCTGCGCTGTTGTGATAAACAAATATTGAAAGACATGATTTGTTGCTTGGATGATAGCGACTTCACAGTCATAATTGTAACTTTGCATAACTGGAGCGCCTGCAAAAATGTAACTCTGGCGGCAGGCCCTCGAGATGGATGAGATTATGCAAAGCTTTGACGGTCGACTGAAGCATCTGGAATGAATTGTACAGTCTCGATGCTGTTGCTCCATTCTCAGGAAGTTTTTTGGGATGGTTTCAGGTAACCTTGCTCCGCTATTCTGGAGGCTAATTTCCTCTTGCATGCCGGCTCTAAGTGCCAAGACTGGACCGCGTACCTTGGGAAAACATGTTTCTGTTTTGGTTTGGGATGGGCCTCGGATCAGACATTTCTCTTGACTCGGTCTTGTTACTTGGGGCCTGGAAAGAAGCAGTTGTTGAAACATTTACATGATGAGCGATCAACCAAAGGGGATTATGTCTGAGATCAATGCAGAAATGCAGAATCTGGTTTTGCTAAATATGTAAAGAATTAAATAACTGGGGAACATATGAGTTGTATTTTGAAGTCTTCTTTTACCGTGGAGGAGGTCACAGACTTTGAGGAACTGCAGCTCCCCTCCTCCTTCTCTATTAATGCCACTGAGGCCATCTGTCAGTGTAGCCTTTTGTTGTCCGCATGGTGTTACAAAGACGGTGGAAAGTAGTTTCCTCTCTGTCTCTGAAATCTCAGAAGTCTTGGTGGGGGGCTAACTATAAAGGACCTATTTAAGGTCCCGATGTACAGCCTCACACAGCCACTCGAATGGTTGTAGACTCTTAGCCTTGTCCACCTATACTTAGATGTCCCCCACTGTCTCAATAGGAAATGAGCTAAACAGAATCGCACTGTATGTGACCTCAAGCAAGAGATCATGTAACTGTGTTCAATGGGAAAACTTGAAAAATGTGTTAATATTTTGGAAAACTGATAATGCTTTTGTTAGCGCTGTCGTGCAGATCTAAATCCTCATGGATAATGAAGCAAAGCACCAGAACAGCCACGCCAGTAACATAAATAATTCTGCACGTAGTTAGAAATGTTATAACCTTCAGTCATAAAACATATAAAGCAGAAATGTGACAGATGAAAAGTAGGTGAGTCACATGGGGAAGGTCAGAGGCTCGATTTGAACTCTGAGTGCCGTGAATACATCATCAATGTTCCCTCCTCATTAAATGTTTATTCAAAAATGATTCATCTGTCTTTCCCTGCGTCCCGGTTGTGCTGCTCATGACATGTACTCGGCGATAATATGTCTGTTGAAATTCCATCAAAAATCTATTAACTCCAGCCCACTTAACTGGACTTGATCTCAGATTATAAAGGCCGACCAAAGTCATTTTTAATTTGAACTCGGCCAAGTGCAGAGTGTTCGATTCTGGCGACGGCGACCGTGACAATCATAAAGCGCTTAGGTGGAGGCTGATAATCGTATGAAAATGCAGGCTCACGGAAAAGGAGTTTGTCGGGCTAAATCAACGACTGGCAGCCTCGGTAGATGAGAGGGAGAGAGAGGTACGCATACAAAAGCATTTTATCTTTTCATCTGTTTGCATGTATTTGATATTTATGGCATTGGGGGATATTTGCGCTGGCATTAATGTTCGCGGAACAACCATCAGGGATGTCCGCATGATTATCCAAAACTCTGGAGATGTTCCTGGGTCTCCCTCCGATCCTCTTTAACTCCATCAGCGTTAGCTCTGGGTTCAGCAGATGTGCAGATAATGTCAGATTACATACGGCCAGCATGGCTCTGCTTGGCCGTAGAGCTAGATCTTAAAAGAGGATGTTGCGGAGGTTGGTAGATGGAAAGTGGATTGAAAGGATGGAGAGAGTGTGGTTTTAGAGTGTTTTGAGGGAGGTTAGAGAAAGAGATGGAACCCTCTCTTGTTTCTTTTGGAGTCAGCGCCTGTCAGGATGGACATCATGGCTTCTTATAGAGTTGGTTTGGTGTCAGATGAGCCAACTGGAGCCAGTAATTCATCTTCAGAGGGGCATCACGCAGCATATTTCCAACTCTTCTCACTCACACGCTGAGAGGAAATGACACTTCTGACAGCCAATTATAGCCGGCCTGTTTCTCCTCTCTTTCCCTCAGCTCTGTGGCCTCCTTTAGCTCTGATCTCGCACTGCTTCACTACTCCGCTGCTGTTTTTTGGGAGAGTTCAGCATCGGCACATTTTGAATCGGGCGTCAGCTCGCAAGGAAACAAAGGTTGGTTAACACTTCACGTGGAGTAACGCTTTACCAAGCACCAAGCTGCCTCATATCGCCGAATCCCGGAGGCCTCAAACCAGAGCTTCTGAGCTTAAAACAACGATGTGCTGAGCTTAAAAGTTGAAGTGGGACAACTCGATTCGCCAGCTGTGTGCCGTTTATGCTCAACAACCAAAGCTACCAGCTAAAAATCAGTTTGTTGTTGTTACATCAACTCAACACAAGTTAATTAGCTATGGCTGAGTAAATCTGACAGTTGTCATTGCAGCCAATGAAATCAAAAGTCGCTGGCTTAGACTTTTATTTGCCACAGCTTGTTAAGATGCTGGAAATTGTGGCTTTTTGTGATTTGAAAATTGAACTTGTTCAGTATAAAAAAAATTATTGTTTACTTACTGTTGGATTCATACTATTTTTAAGACTTGCAGGACATCACAGTGCTTATAAAAGGGGCCGGACATCTCACCCATTTCTTTTATGATTCCACTTTGACCTGTAGCTGTCTCCATAGCTATTTTTTGTGATCTCAATCTGGAATAGATTAATGAAGTAACAAACCTAGCAAAAGAGGGATTTCAGGAGCTGTTTTACAGTGTGTTATCTCCGATATATCCTCTGTGTCTTGCCTGCTTTCCCCTCAGTCAACAAAAGATGTAAGGGGATTAAACCACTGATGTTTTAGCTCTGTGCACTGTGGTTCTCTGAAAGATGGCAGAGGGTTTGGAGGGGAGGGCTTCTCTGTTAAAAGGATTTGAAGAGCGGGATCCAGTGCTATATCTCTGCCCACCACTCTTTTAAATACATGGCACGTAGCCCCGCGTACGATATGCGCTGTATGAACCGAGGCGCTCTCTTCAACCCTTTGGAAAACGGAACAGTGTTAAATGGCATGCACACTTGATGAAAGTGCCCTTGTTAGGGTGCAACAGGGTGTCATAACAGGAAATGGAAGGATAAAGGTTGGGGCGAAGGATCAAAGTGTCTCCTGGGGGGCTGTTGAGGAGAACCTCTGAAAGAGAGATGCAAGGTTGAAGTTCCAGGAGCAACAGAGGACACTGCAGAGCAAGCAGCTTCTCCTTTTCGCTTGTTGCTAGGATACCGTGCCCTGTTATTCAGTATTATGGGGTATGCTTAACCGTGCTTTCTCTATAGAGTGGCACCTCTTTTAGCTCTGCGCCTTTCAACTGTACAGCTCTCTTCCCACGTTCGACGAATTTCTCCCGTCGGATTTTAGTCTTTTTGATTGGAAAACGTCTAAACCAGTTGACTCTTGTTGCAGAGGAATGCATGTGCATCCAGTGTTTTTGTTGCCGCCAGTGGCTTTAAATCAGCTCCATCAAGAAGGAATGTGTACTGTATACCTTGAGGGCCTCCTTGTAGTCAGCGCATGTACAACAAACAAGAGCAGTAGGCATGAAATGGAAAAGGATGAAGAGGAAGGCTGTGTCATGTGCTACCAGTTAGTGATCCTCCAGACCCAGGCTACATATGGTGCAGTATTTATACAGCGTGGCACAAGATGAAAGGTATAACATGAGCAGTTTCCATGCAGAAGTTAATAATTGACTGTTTGGAAAAAAGCTGGATGAGATAATATATCGTAAAAGCCTGCCAAGTCGAATGAAAGTAGAGGCATACAATTGATTCCCATTGTGTTAATGTTGTATTTACCACAGTTATGGCAGTGTGGTTCACCAAATGGTGGAAAGGCTGACGGAGGAGGTTTTTTTTTTTGGAGAGCCCACATCAGTGGCCATCAGTGGCTGATGAGGGCTGAGGCGAAGGGGAAATCTGAGAAATGAGGAAAGTTGAGAAAAATGTGGAAGAGGGGAGAGGTAGGATTAGGAAAAATAGATGAGGGATGGGGGTTACGGAGGGTTAGGGGACAGGACGCCTGAGGAGAGAAAAAGAGAGAGAAAGAAGAAAAAAGGATGAAAGTGGGAAATGAATGCGAAATAAGCAGAGATGGGGCAAAGAGCGATGGATCAGGTAGAGGAGGATCAGGTGAGAGGGGAAGAGAGAAAATGAGAGTCAAACAGAGGATGAAAGAGAAGAAGATGGCACTGCTCGGAGGCGCAGCTGGGAAATGGCCTGAAACCTCAGCTGCTGCCGCTGAGAGGGTTAGGGTGGGGGTGGGGCTGGGGGTGGGAGGGGACCCCTAAAAACACAGAAAAAGACTGAAAGGCTTGAAACATCACTGCACCAGCACTGCACTGAATGAGGACTTCCTGCTGACTTACTATACTTTTATTCTCAGAGAAGTAAATATTTCAAGAGCGCTGCCATCACTGTACTTAAGGTTTAGATAATTTTTTTTTTTTTTGACAGGGAGGTACACTTTGCAGACCTTTTGGCTACAATAATAATTTATGTAAGAATTTTTTGAAAGAAAGTCAAATAATTGATTCCTGATTGTTTTCATCTATCAAACTCGAAAAAATAAGAACGCAAAGCATTCAGGGAATACTGACTGCAGATGTACATACACACATACTCCACACTTCCTCTCCACATTCCAGTCAGTCGCTTCATTCAACAAACGCAACGCCATACAAATCTCAATTATGGCTCTGCTTTTATAGACTAACATATGACCTCCAGTGTGTTTCACAACTGATTCAACTTGGACCGTTTCCACCTGCTTTAATGTTTTACAACCATCAGACATCTCAGTGGTGGTCTGAAGTTGACTTATTTACAGTTTTGCGATGAGTTATGAGTTTCAGTCTGAGATATCCTCTGTAAAATTGTGTTTATTGCAAAGCCGCAGATGTTAATGGCTCTTGGGTGGGACCTGGTCCGGCCTTTAAATTCCTGGATAATCTCAATAAGAAGAGCACGCTGACAGGAACTTGGATGTGAAGTAAAGTGTGCACAGCACATTGTCATTATGTCATAATAAAAACAGTGACTTGGTTACGTAAGTCAGGCGTCGGTGTCTGTGAACATGCCCTGTTGATGAACTGCCTCATGGGATTCCACACGCGGAAAGAAAAATGTGAGAGAAGGGTCGAATTCGAGTTCATACTCCATAGGTTTGAAGAGAGAGAGAGAGAGAAATGGGCCGTGGTTGTCTTTCAATTATTCCCACAGCTCAGTGCTACGGAGCAGCGCTGAAAAATACAGTGTATGTTCAATCTAATGATTAAGCTATTGAAGCAGATAAATACGCTGACATCAGTCTTCAGCCTGCAGCATTTAAAGTTTTAATAAACGACTGTTGTGCAATGAAAAACTCAGGCGTGCGTGCTGACACCACACAGATACAACAAAATCAATAATGCATCCCTCGTGTCTTTGCCCGCTTCTATCCCACGCCGGGTTGCGGGAAACTGAAATGTACCCAACACTTATCTGGTGACAGGCGGCCCAGCCTGGGCAGAGCCCGTCACAGGGTGAACACAGACCGGCAGACTAACACATTCACACCTCCGGGCAGTTTCCGGTCACCAGTCAGCCTAACCTGCATGTCTTTGGAAAGTGGGAGGAAAGTGGTGCATGTGGAGGAAGTCCACAGACGCAGGGGGAGCAGGAAAACACCAAACAGAACAGCTCTCCACTGGCTCGCTGCAGTTTTTTAAAACGAGACAGAGAAGCAGGAGAATGTTGTTGAGGACAAAGAGCCAGCATATGTTCCTGTTTGCTAATCTGGAGCTTTTACAGTAAGATGATTAGAGGTCTGATAACCCTCCATATATTAAAAAAGGCATAAAACGGCTAAAGGCTCATTTAGAGCAAAGTCAGCGTTGATTCAGCCTCTCAAACCTCTAACCCTCCTTTTCAAAATCTCATTTAGTAAGCCAATATTAGACTTGTTTAAAATCTGCAGAGACGGGATATGACCAGCCTCGTCCTCGTCACATTATCTCTTCATCCATGACTGTTTCCTCTTCCAGTTTCTGTCAGTGATTTACTGCTGACCTCCCTCTGTTAGTCAGAGGGACCAGCTGGCCACACACAATGGATGCCAAGCAGTGTCTGCTGCCCAAGATAAAGTCAGTCTTGCTTTTGCTGTTGTCTCATCCCGGATGCCTTTATTGTGAAGGTGACTGAGGAGCTGGAGGTGATGGAGGTAATGCTGGGTAACCTTTAGTAGACAGTCAAACGCAGCTCGGCCTCACAGCAAATGAGGACTGGATGTTTTTTTTTTTGTTTTTTTTTTTTACTGGTTATAAATGAGCATTAGTCACGCACGGTGTCGACACATTTAGATCGTAACATCACACGTCATTAGAAGTCTATGGCCCTGTGAGGACCCGGCGTCTTGCATAATATTCAGACTGTGTTGATGCAGCTGGTCGCAATTCACACTTGACATAAATATACATCTTATAAATACAAAAAAAAAACTGTCAGACTTTTTCTTTCTTTTTTTTTTTTTTGCTTCGGAACTTTGGTTTTATGTTTTGATTTGTGATATGTTGATCTTTTTTGGAGAAATAGTTTGACATTCTGGGATGAATACAGCTAGCCTGACGTGCACCTCCAAAGCTCACTAATAACGCATTTCATCATGTTTATTTTGAAAGAAGACTGAGGGATTCATCACATAAAATCTTTTTTTTTTTTTTTTTTTTTCAAGTATTACCCAGTAGCCTGAGTATTTTATTCAACCACCTCCTAAAGTTCAGTGGCTTTGAAATCCAGTGGCAGCACATCAGCATCAGCCACAGTTGTAATTTTCCAGTCAAAATCAGTTTAATTTTATAGTTGGGGAACACATTTTGCTGTTTTGCATTTCATTTATGGCACCCAGACGCCAAAAAACAAAATCTTCAAAGACTGTGGCTGTTGGATTGATGAGGCTGACATATGATTCTGCCCAGTCAGAGGATGTATCAAACCAAACTGCCTCTTTGACCACCCTGCAGTGTAAATGATAGGCACGCATCATAAAGTGAGAAAGCGCGACTTGACGACCAAACGATGGGGTGTCAGGGAGTTCTTGTATAATAAAATTACTAGTTGATGAGTTTCCATCAGGCTTTATGAGGTATTTATGTGTGTGTGTGTGTGTGTGTGTGTGTGTGTGTGTGTGTGTGTGTGTACTTGTGTATGTAAGATGGAGTCTTCATCAGATTGATTCAGGGTGGGTTAACCATCTGGCTATAAACCTCTAGTCTCACTCGCTAATGGAATTTGTCCCTGTGATTCTCCCCTTGCTGTGTGTGTTTATGTATGTGCGTGTGCGCTTTTGCCCCTTGTACAAGCTACACTAATAAACCTAATGGCTACAAAGTCAGAGGTGGGGTTTAGGCCTGTTAAAAAGGATGGAGCACTTCAGTGCTGCAGTGGCAGTTATGGCCTCGGGGCCGTTATGATATACCACAGCACAGTGTATAATGACATTTAAAACCCTCCTTGTGCACTGGACTACAGGATGTATATAATGCCATAATCCACTCCATCATCCAATCAAATGTAATACCCTGAAATGTAACCGTGTTTAACATGGGCAGCAGCAGCAGTTGTAAATGTCAGTATTGCCTTAAGGGTGGAAATGTGGTTGGTGTTTGCAGCAGCACTGCTTGATGAAGCCATTCATTAGCTGCAATTAGATGTTTAGTGGTGTGATAAATCACTGTTGTGTGATTGGAGCTGGGTTTGGTTCAGCTGCTGCTTGTTGTATTGATTGTATACTTTGTTGTTGTGTGTGTGTGTGTGTGGGTCAGCGCCGAGTCCACCATCAACTTTTACTACTTCCCACATCCACGCTCTTTAGCTGTGTCTCACTTCCATACTACATGCTCACAGGATACAGTATGTACTATATACTGATATCACACTGTACTATTTTACATACAATACAAGAAATCAACATACTACACTGTTTTCTGCAGTATACGTGTGCTATTGGGCGTCAATCAAACTGTGACTAATTCCAAGTCACGTAAAGAACATAAGATGCCTTCCTAAAGATTTAATGCTTTGTTATTGTTATAATGTAATAATATATTTCTCAAACTGTCTCCAAATTTAAATTTTTTGTTTGCCAGCATTGGATTGTGGGACAACATTGGTCATAGCTATCTATAGCACACTTTAAAATCAAGCTGTATTAAATGTGCTTGTTGACTGTAAATATAAAGAGTACATTTAAAGTAAAAAAATCAACACATCAAACCCAGGGATGATATTTTTTTTTTTTTTATTCCATTCATTTTACTACTTTTCATTATTAGACTCAAATGAATCAAGACTAAAGAAAGATGCAAAAGAGGAGCAATTAACAACAACATAATGATGGGTTAGGGCAGATTTTTATATCTTTATACGTTTTTTAATTTTATTTTCTCCTTCCCCTTTCTCCTGCCTCTGCTTTTCTTTGGTTTTGTCTGCTTCAGGTCAGGTCAGATCAGACCCCTCTTTAGAACAGCCCCCACCTCTACGGGGGGGCTGGGACCAACAGGGTCTGAGGAACATCTTTTTATTTGGGAAGGGGGTTAGTGGGTATCAGGTTCTCTGGCTCCACGCTGTCTTGTCTCTCAGGCCCCCCCAGGTCATCCTGGCTCAGTCCAAGGTGGTCCGATAAGTGTGCAAACTAATAATGATCATGGTAAATGATTACAACAATAATAACATTGATCTTCGTCGTCATCGTCATTATAGATCCATAAATAATATAGTTAGTAGTAACTATCATAATGAGAGATAGTAATAATAGACTAAAAACCTACAAAATAAACATACAGTAAAAACATGAGTCAGTACAGAGCTAACTGGCTTACTTCTTAATCAAAACCTGGTTCCTACATTACCCACAGTGCAACTCAATAACTCAATAACAGTTCAATTGGAGATTCAACACATTAGCTTGATAAGGACTGAGACCTTGGATGATTTTAATCCTTTGCAGGTCCTACATCACAACTTTTTTCTTTTTTCTTTTTTTTTTGGAAACACCGCAGTTTCTCATTCTAGATTGATCCAGGACATACACCTAATAGGAGAATTATCAGTAGAAACAAATGATTAATTGCATTACTGAGTAATCTTCATTATTATTATTATTATTATTATTATTACTACATTTTTTTCACTTAACTGATGAATGCAGTGGCTCTTGACATGGGGCTTGGGACTCCTCAGTGGGGGTCGCAAGATGCATCTGAGGCCTCCCAAGATGATACACAGCATAACACATCAGTGAAAAATGAAATATTTAGTTTTTCTGACTTACCTCTATTTATGTTTATGTATTTCTGTTTTCCTGAGAATTACTCGAATGCTACCTCTAGAAATTGGTCAAAATAACAATCTGGGAAGGAAAAATCACTCTTTGATTACTGTGGTCATAGCTTGTATGCATAGAAACCTGTGATGATTCATTTGTTTGTTCCATTTACTCATTGTCTCTGAACAATGGTTAAACCCAAATGATCAGTTTAGAGAAAAGCTGAAAATGGTCACATCATCAACATCATCATTCCAGCACTAGTTAAAGCCCAAGGACTAAACTAAAGGTGGTACAGATGCAGAGCTGCGAGGAGACAAACAGACCAGTTTGGAGGGTACACTGTGCTCCGGGTCAATTTAAACTGGAAGCAATTAGACAAGATCAGACACCTTGGGAATGCTTGGCAGCTGCGATCAAGCGGAAGACGTGAGAAAAACAAGTTCTCGGTGCAGCCTGTCTCACAGCCCAGCGGGCACGACGGCGACAAAAATAAACAGGAGTGTAGCCTAATGTTTGCTTGTCAGGGCTTGTAAGGTTTTCCTCTTTAAAAAAAAAAAAAGGTCGCTGGCATCTATGCTCACTTGACTCTTTCTCTCTGTGATGTTTCACACCTTTGACTCCATCTTTCTCACACACACACACACAAACATACATCGATGCACATGTGCTTTTTCTCGGTCTGTGGCTGAAGCTGCTAGGTGTCTTGCCATCGGCAGGGGAAAGCTCGTGTGTGTGTGTGTGTGTGTGTGTGTGTGTTTGTGCAGACACTTGGTAGATTAAAATGTTATTTTGCTGCTGCTGCTGCTTCTTACAAGGAGATTTTATGTTGGTGGGGTTAAAAATAGCCTGTTCCTGTGGATGTGTGTTTGTTAGCACCATGTCCCTGTTTGGATGAGTTTCAGACCGTTCTGTCCTGCAGAGGAGGATGAAGACGTCTCAGTCGAGTCAGGCACATTGGTCGCTTCTCGCCAGTAGGTTGAAGTGATTTGTGAGCTGAAAAATAAGTCATAAAAACACTGAGGGGAAAAATTGAATGACATGGATAATGAGTACCTGGCTAGCCTTGTTTTCTTCTGTAGTGGAGGCCTGGATGGAGCCAGCGCTCCCCATTCATAATGGGATGTAATAGAATTCCCTTGGTTATTATGCCTGTTTCTGTCTGCACAGTATCTCTTGTCTCCCTACTGTACGGCTCGCTCTCACTCTCCTGTTTCCTTTCTAATGGCCTCTTTTCCTGACAACTGCGGAGTATAAGCGCTGTCGCCTTCGCTTAGTTTCACCACATCTCAAAATGCTGCTGTCAGGTCATGTCAGAGGCTATGGAACTCCAGTCCAACATCAATTCAATTCCAGCCGTGGTTAGGATGAGATAACCGTCTATCTGGACAGCTATTACGTAAGATATCTTTCTTTTTGTGGCAATTACCGTGCTAATAGCCCCTCAGAGATTCCTTTCATCCATCAGTGCTCGGTTAATAGTTGGTGAAGCTCCAGAATGAGCAGTGAATGGTTTGTTTCATGAGAGCTTTGTCCTTGTGCTGTTAGAAATCTCTCCAGTGTTTCCACGGGCCGTTACAGGGCTGCTCCTACAAGAGGTCTTACGCAGAGTAGTTTTTTGGGGGGATTTCCTGCATGTTGTCGCAGGTAATGCTTTGTTTTGAGATGGAGTCAAGCACTGATAAAGGACCAAAAGCAGGAGAGATTTTGTCAACATTCGGGATTATATGAGCCACAAGTTGAATCTTGCCTGGTCTCCCTGTTTTTCAGATTTGCATTTGAATGAAATCCGACGTGGTTATTATTTCATGTAAGCATTAATGGAACCACTGGATGATGTCACTGGAAAGAAAAGGTTATTTCCACATTATTGAAAGAAGCCCCTGTTTGCAGATTGCATCAGAACCCACATGGCAGATGGGATTTTCAGAGGCCGATAATAGAGGGGTTTCAGGGTTATACTTATTGAAGGAATGTCCTCTGTATTTACTGTCTAAATGCTAGCTGTTCTGCTCTGCTTACATAAGCACGGCCTGTGCCAGCTCAGCAGTCAGCCAGACAGACTTTTAAAGGAACGGGGAGGTATGCAGATTTATGCAAATGAGGTTGCCATGGGGTTTGCGGTGGCGAAACCGTGGTAACGGGGAGAGGAATGAGGTTAAAGAGGGCCATGGGCTCTGGGAGGCCACTCTCTACCCACAATGCCCTCTGGTGTTTGTTGACACACTGCAGTGGGTCGTGGGTTGTGCGAGGTAATGCCAGCCATCTCTTAAGCCTCTTCCGCAAAGCCTTCCATGGGCACTGTGGGGTATCATGTTGATGACATGCAGACGTTCCCAGACAACATATCTGTGTGTGTTATCACATGGTGCAACTTAAACTGCTGCTTCTGCAGATTTAACGTCAATTTAACCCACAAGTAAATGTTCACAACTAAACAAGTCATCCCATCTAACTAGCTGTATGAGACTGAAATGTATTCGAACAGCAGGGATCGTGCAGTTTTGCACACTGCCGTTTACTGGTTGACTGATCCAGAGGAATGCAGTGTCCCATCCCTGGATCAGACAAGATTTATGACCCTTGACCTCCGGTGTCAAGGGCCAGAAGTGTCGCTGAGTGTGAGATAGAGAGAAACTTGTTAGGTATTCTTGGAATTGGAAACTACTGAACAGAACATGGTGATGGTGGCAGTGGTTAACACTGTCACCTCACAGCAAGAAGGTTCAGGGTTGGAACCTGCTGGCCGGTTGGGGCCTTTCTGCGTGGAGTTTGCATGTTCTCCCCGTGCCTGCGTGGATTTCCTCTGGGTACTCTGGCTTCCTCTCACAGTCCAAGACATGCAGGTTTAGGTTAATTACAGGAATGTGAGTGTGAATGGTTGTTTATCTCTGTGTCAGCCCTGTGATAGACTGGCGGCCTGTCCAGGGTGTACCCCGCCCTCACTGGGCTTGGCTCCAGCCCTCGTGAGACCCTGTAAGGATAAGCAGTATAGCTAATGAACAAACAGAACATATCCACGCATGGACACAGCATTGTGTAGACAAACAATATCCCATCGCCAATCCATCTCCAAATGTCACTAATCTTCTCTGTTGTCTCGCACTGAATAGCCAACACATGCACACACGGACAGTAATTAAGGGTGTGGGCCAAATATAAGGCCGCAGCTTTGATTTCATGGGATTAAACCTAACTGGCCGCCAGATTGCCATTCTTCTAGCCTAATCAAAAGATTAAGGTCATAGGGCACCGGCCTTGCAAGTGGCCTGATCATCTCAGCTGTGGCACTGCTGTTTGATTGTTATGCTGTAGTCAAGCAATGTGTATTTATTTCACTTTTAACAAGGTTTTTTTCTTTTTTTTTGACAAGTTTATCATTGTCACTCTCAGAATTGTCAATAACCCCATACACCATTGTGCTCACTTAAAAGAGCTTGTTATTTATAAATCACATCCACACGTTAACACATTTTCAGCCAGCTGTGCGCAGCTTCAGGCGTGTGGAGGCGTCCGCTGACCCTGCAAGGGTGGTGACGACGAGCGGAGGAGACAGGGAAGGGGCCGCATCACTTTGCCGGACAGGATGTGTGATAGCAACGAGACACACGTCTGTGTTACTGTCTGCTGGAATACCTATAAATAAACGATTCTCTCTCTCTCTCTCCCTCCCTCCTTCTTTCTTTTTCTTTTCTCTCGCCCACTAAGGATGTTGACAGACCGATCAATACCTAGACGTGAGTGATTTAAACAGGTCTGCAGTTTCCACTCGATAGACATTAGCAGCCCTTGTTACGTTAAAGAGTCCCAGCTGACCCCTGCACAGTTTCAAATGACTCTGAGTATAATTACATACATGGCATGTTGTGGGTAATTAGTTGAAGTCAGTAATGATTCCCTGTCAACTTATCTCTGTTTTATCCAGATTGTCAGATTGATTTATGTTGGGAAATGTGAGGGGAAATGAGGTTCAGCCTGGATGCATGATGCTGGAATCCTGTGAGGACCCACAGTATCAGTAACGTGTTTACGCTGAGCGCTTCTGAGCATATGGAGAACATTTCCAACGGGCAGAAGACATATTACTGATGGATCTATACTTTACTGTCTGTTTGACATCCCATCCAAGCTCTCTTGGTGTCCAGCTGGGGAAGCTCAATGATTTTTCCATTAAACCCACCACACATTTGTTTGCTGCATAATTGGAAATGAAAGTGTATGAGAATAGGACAGCTGCATTATACAAGTGATTACAGTTGTTGCCCCACTCATTCAAGTCATCCTTATTTAATGGTACTTGTAAGGTCTCATAGTACTTCAAACAGGGGGTCCAAATGTTCCTTAAGTTTTGCAAGGAGCCTTTAAGGGGTATATCTGATTTTTCTCAAGGTTAAGGAAAAACATAGTGTCTCTAATTCATCTGGTGAAGTTAGGAGAGGCTTTTTCCTTCCAGGAGACGTCTGGCAATCAAGGAGGTAAATGCTATGACTACATAAGCTTTGCCTCTAAGGGAGTGAGTTTTCAGGGGTAAATAAAAAAAAAAGATACTTAAAGGGCCTTTCCACTGCAGGAAAGAAAGAAAAGCCACCAACTAAGAACTAAGAAGCTCGAACCACAGATGTTTTGTCATTTTTCGCTTGAAAAATGAGACAATTAACCAACCATAAAAAAATGTTTTTTTAATCACCTCATATTGTCTCAAATGAGCTGACTAATTGTTGCAGCTCTACTTGGATTAAATCAAAGGTAATTTTATTTTGCAGGTGCTATGGCATGTGTTCAATAAAATGTCTCTTGGAAAAAGATGCATGTAAGACATTTTTAAGAAAAACTGAAGACTTTCTGTTGCACACATTTTTGCCAACATGCCAATTAACAAGTAGGTTTCAAAGTAGACAGAACAGCATTTAGGCAAAATGAGTAGACAGAAAACCCGGATCTCAACTCCAGTAATACTCTTTTTAACAGTTAACACTCAGCTTGTATATTCACCTGTGGGTGGTCAAGGTCCAAGGTCCCATCACAGCTTATCAGCAGTTGCATTTCCACAGCAGGGACAAGCAGGGCTTCACAGGCCTATCTGTCATATTCATATGATAAACCAAAGTGTGCTAAATATTTATGCCAAGGTAAAAATCCTCCTCTAGCAGTTTTGCATCTGATGATTTCTCATATGGTCTGTTTCTTCAATGCATTCAGTGCTGAGTGAAAACCACACTGAGCTGCCTCTGGTTGTTAGTTGGTCCTGCTTGGCCTCGCTGTTAACACGCAGCAAATGATTAAAAAAGCTGATTTCACCTGATCGATGTGTTGGAGTTGTTGATACTAACAACCTGTTCTTTTAAAGTGTAATCCATTTGGCACTTTAACTTTCACACTAGTCACTCAGTATGGGGTGTTTCTCCTCCAGCATTAAGCAACACACAGAAATGCACACACACTTAGGAACAATCACATGCGCATGAAAAAACGTTCTCCTGAACATACTGCACACTCACCCACATACATACGCACACATACCAGAGAGTGTGTGGGGAGGTGAGGCTCTCTCGCTCTCCCTCCTTCAGAGTGGGTGCCATGTCTTGTCAGATGGGGTTAGCTCCCCGCCGGTTGATGAGCCAGTCGAGCCTTTGAAGCCCTTCCAGGGCCCCGTGGTTTACGTGCTTCGGTTGCCAGGTTCTGCCATCCCCCTCATTAATGCAGCATGGGTGCCCACTTAACTTGTTCCTTTGGTCAGCTTGCCCGGGCTATGACCGAGCGCTGGGCATGTAGGCAGAGGAGGCATGCACACACTGGCCCAGCACATGTAGGCATGCACACACATACAGTACAGAGACACAGTAAAGAGCAAGTAGTGTTGCAGGTACAGAAAAGTGGTGCATTAGACCCAAGCAGAATGCAGACATACAATCAGTCTATACACAGATGATTCCTCTGCTCTTCTTTGGAGTGTGTGGGTATGTGCAGCCTACTCAGGCAGCAGAAAATATGGAGAGCTGAAACATTTAGTTAGATAATCAATTTGTTAATTGAAGTATAACTTGGTATGGTAGGCCCATCAAGCTTTGGATTTCTCCACATGCCAAAGTGACGTGCATGGGACTGAAATGAGAGTTATATCTAAAGTTTGGAGGATAGCGTCTCTTTTTTATCACCTTTCTAAACCCCCCCAAAATATCTTTATCTGCTGTAAGCTGCAAAAATGACCAGCTAGGCAGCCAGTAGTGATCCCAAAGCCAATGAGCATTAGCTAACAAAATAATTTTCAGAAATATACATGTTCAGGACCGATATATTAGCTGTGTGGGAGTGTGTCCAGGATGTTATATCAAGTTTAGCACAGTGTTATGTAGCCAAACTGGTTTCTGTTAGCATGAATACTTTGCCTAGGGACAAAAGCCTCAGTCCTTGAGCATGTTATGTGAAGTATGCAGCTATCACATGCATATTTAAGAACCTTTTACATGTCTGTCGTTTTGAAATGAATCAACTAGAAACATTAGAAGGTCAGCTGGAGATGCTGTTTTTAACCAACTTGCAAAGGTAGCGTTAATTAGCTAGCTAGCTAAAGCTGATAAAAACGTCTAGTGGTTGTCATTCTAGCAGACAAAATGACTTTCCTTGGTTAGATTTGAGAGGCCTCTCTTTTGTCTTGTGTGAAAACAAAGACTTGTTTCAGGAATTACGATGAATTTTGAGTGGAAAAAGCCGGCAACAGTTATTCAATGTGCGGTGCAAGAATGGACAGCTTATTGACAGCCACGGCAACGGTAACAAATGGTTGTGGGGCTTACAGCGAATAGTCAGTTGTCATAAAATTTATCTGCAACAATAATTCATAGTCAGTTAATCGTCTGTCATATATTAATCAAAAATGCCTAAATATGACTTAATGTAGTCTGTCTCTGTTTTACATCACTGTAAATATAACATCTTTGGGTTTGGACTGTTAATTGATCCAGAAAAAAATAACAAACACAGCAAGCTATCAAAGAAGCCTTGTTGGGCTGTGGAAAATTGTGATGGGCCTCATTTTTATAGATTGAACAAGAATCAGAGATTCATGTTCTGACTACAGGCGGTTGTGCTTCTCTGCTTCCATGTTTCTTTCCCCTTTTTTCCCTCCCATTTTTTTTTTTTTCCAGTTTCTAAGGTGGGCCTCATTCAGATCCCCCTTCCCAGCGTGGATTCAGTATGCTCTCTCCAGAGTTTTTGAAAGTTGCTGGTTAATGGAGATGTTATTTTATGATAAATTGGACTTTGTGTAGCCGCTAAGGTCAGATTTCATGGAATTCACTGTACTTTTACTTGGGTGTTGGTGCAGAGAGAGGAGAGGGAGACTGTTTAGACTGTTTCTGCTCTTTCTTCAACATCTTGAGGTAATTGACCCAACCTCCTGCCTTGAACACACACACACACACACACACACACACAAACAGATGGGTTTAAAAAATCCCCTCTCTCGCACAAACGTTCGCCCGCTCCCCCTCCCACACACACACACACACAATCAGCTTAGACACCCATGCAACCCACATGCACTCCCTATCCTACAAATGCTGCACATAAGCACTCATTCATACCCCACACTCACTTACACACATCGCTGAGAGAATATCCATGTCTCTGTGCTAAAACACAGTGCTACAGCTGTGAATAGGAGATGAAAGCCAGAGCCGAGCCAGGAATAATAAAAGCAGAGTGATTTCAATGCACTGCAGGCTCCTCAACAGCCAGGGGATCTGACTTGAAAACACGAGGGGATTCCAAAACCCAGTCCTTCTTAACTATACTATTTTACCAAAGCTGTTTTTGATGTGGCAAAGACCTTGGAGTCAGCTGTGTGGAGGCTGGTTTTGCTGTAATTGTATATTCCTGCCAGTATCAGCTCAATGCCCAGTGTCAGTTTGAACCTAATTTTAACACTAGCCATCCTGTTTCTTGCAACACCCCTTTACCAGCATGCCTTACTCTGTGCTTTCCGCCTGTACTTTTGCTCCTTAAAGAGCAGCCTGCTTTGACCTCCCATAAACTCACTGCCCCATACTGGGAGTTGTAACATATATAGGGAGGGCGTGGCAAAGAGAACAAATGTAGAGATGGAAAAGCAGACTACAAATATAAGGAGGAGAATGCTATTGCAAGTGGTCCGAAAAAAATAATATTAAAAAGCAATGCCTTTAAAGACTGTACCAGTGCCTTTTCATGCATCCAAATTTTTTTTATTATTAAAAAAATTATTTTTCTACTGTTCCACACTGCCACTGGTTTCCATTCTTTTCTGTGATATTTAAAGTGTAAGGCTGGCAGCATTTTGCATTTTTTGTTTTTGTCATGAAATACCATAAAAAGACCAAATCCCAAAAACTTTCTGACTACCCCAGCTACATGCCTGACTATATACGTTTATACTTTTATTTAAAGGCCAAATAAAGAACATGCACACTGCAGTTTTCAGCAAACATTACTCAAAGAGGAGTTACACTGACTTTGATGGACTACTTTTTAGCTCCAGGTTTCATGTGCAGGGGAATATTTACAGTATATGTGGGATTGACTCAAAGTAAACTACAGTGCCCATGTTCATTATCATGGAGGAGCATGTTACTCTGTGCAGCTTAGTGATGGAGTTTGAAAAGTTTGTGAACAACAAGGTCTCTTGGTTGGCACGGAGGAATGAGCTCTCTCAGCCATCGGCTTCACAGACAATGGTCTGTGTCAGAAGGATCGGTTTGTTTTTGGTTTTGGTCTTTTCGTGGGATTTGTTGACAATGAGGAAAAATATAGAATATCATCATACTTATCTTACCTATAACAAACTCCCTCTACTGATGAAGACCAGCTGACAGTGTGGTGGTAAGTGGACCTTGATTTGGGTTTTCCAAGATTAAGAATTAAACATTCCTGCTCATGAAGCAGGTTTTTAAACATACAGTACTGTGGTTACTCTTTCCTCATCAACCCTCTCACACAGTTTGAGCCCTCCACTCTTTTCATTCACATTTTGGATGGAAAATTCTGCCTCTTTCCAAATAGCTGTAAAACTGTCTTCAAAAAAACTTGCAGACAATGTGAATGTGTTGTAGTGTGACTGTGTCACTGTGTAGAAGGATATTTGTATAGGATTGGATGGGATATTTGGAGCACAGTTGAAAACAAAGAAGAACCATTAGAGGCCATTACTTTTGAAGGAGCACACAGGTTTTTTGGGGGGAGCTTACCTTTCACTCTGTTTTAAGTAACGGTGATGAGAACATGAGTCTCAAAAATGTCTCTTCTCTTCACCAACCTGCAAAGTTGACAGATATCAGTCTCTCAAAAGCTTTTCAAGAGCAGCAAAGAGAGACAATGGACAGAGCAGTTAAAGCAGAGGGATGCAATAAAACAGAAAGAGGGGGAAAGAGGGAGAGGGGCAGAGTTAAGGAGGGAGTGGCTGCTGGAAGTGGGTCACAGTGGCACTGACGTGATGAAAAGTGACGTGCGGGGGGGGTTGGGGGGGGGGCTGGACTTGCACCACTGTCTGCGTCACCTTTTGTCCTGTGCGCACACAAATACACACACACACTCTCACATAAAGATTCATCAGCTCGATTCACTGGGTAAACAACACTTGTGCAGACTTAAAAATAGCTTACATTTGCGTTTCCCTCGCTCCTCGCTTTATCTCTCTCTCTATTGTTTACTGCTTAGTTGGACACTTTTTTTTACTTTCCCACTTCTTCACAGTGCCTTGTACTCACTTTATCAGCTCCTAAGATCACATTCAGGTTATGCATAAGTAATAATAGCCTCTCCCTCTGTGCTTGTGTATAAAAGAGTAGATGCTGGGCTGAGTTTTGCAGGGTAATTATTTTGGCTCGGCTGCACGATCTCTGTATGATCTGTAGCTTTTCCTCCAGCTTCATGGAGGAGTGGTGAGGAGAGGATTGTGAAGCTGGAGGGGTGGAGGGGATAAAAGGATGGAGGAGTGGCAGGGGAGCCAGGGAACAGTTCAGTTGCCTGACCCCTCTCCCACCAGGATGATGACTGAGCCGGAGCCGGGTGTTAAAGAGAGGGTGACGGGCTTCTCCCTGCAGATCCCTGTGACTCTGTGTGTGTGTGTGTGTGTGTGTGTGTGTGTGTGTGTGTGTGTGTGTGTGTGTGTGTGTGTGGGTGTGGGTGTGGGTGTGGGTGTGGGTGTGGGTGTGGGTGTGGGAGGTGTTTGTGCATGTTTGGTGTTCCTGTGAATGTTCCCACGGCAGATCTTCACATATTTAAGCAGCACCACTTAATCATGTCATGTGTGATGCTGAAGTGATGCGCTCTGAGATTTAACATAACCCCTTATAACACATCAAAGGCTTATAGATGAGGAGTGGAGGGGGGAGATGGTGCTGTGCTCAGTGAAGACGCAGAGTGCTCGTGGCAGTGGGAGTCCTCACTTTAGGCCAATTCTGGGTTTCTCCAGTTGAATAGGGTACGTCTGAAGTATTTGTCTTTGATTGCTTATCTTCATTTTTATTTAATTAGATCTAAGGAGATTAAAAAAATAAGCCTGACAGACTTGGATGACTTTTGAGTTTATTGGATTACTGATGGAGAGATCTCCATCTCTGTAAGTAATATACACACCACTTTGGGGGGGGGGGGGGTGACAAAAAAAACAAAAAAAAAACAACAAGCAGTCAGGATTCCTTTTCCATCCCCCTTGTCTTTCTGAGGCTCCTCCCTTTGTTGTTTGAGTGTGCTGGTGGTGAAGGCTGAGGAACCTTCATCCTAATCGGCTTGAGATCTGGCTGCAGGTTAACCCAGCAGATGAATCCAGATTAGAGGGTCACAGGGCAGGAAGAGAGGATTACCAGCTCTGGTCACTACAGTCTCCTCTTGTTGCTGTCCAACCACCAGCTAACCAACCAACCGACAGCGCTGTCCGCACTGTCGAAGGGCTGGACATAAATAGGCCTTCAGGCCCTGCAGGGGCCACTGTCATTCAGCCTGTGTCTACTCTCAGCTCTGGGATAAGGGATATATTTTGTGTATTTATTGCCATTCATGCACCATCATAGAGCAGGTTATGGGGATAAATCAGGTGTAAGCAGGAGGAAAACAGTATACATTTTGAATTGTGCCAACTTAACCTGGAAAACTGTTGTTTACATGCTCGTGGTCATTAATCTGATTTTGCCTCATCTACTACCATATTATTTAGCTTAGGTGTATTTCAAGTGTCAAAGTGACACCGAGCCTTTGAAGTGAGAGGACAGGCTGTGAACACACGGTGTGTTTGTGTGTCTGAATTTCACAAATAATCTAAAATAAAGTTTTTTTTTTGATTTTTTAGCATCATCTTCAGTGTGATCCAAACTGTGGGTCTAGTATTTTGGATGCAAGGCATCATGCTACAGTATCCATCCTTCTGCCCAGTAGTACATGCAAATTGTAAATGTTTAAATCCCATGACAACCCCATTGGAAGGATATATCATACGTGCTAAACTGTTTATGAAAACTGGTTTAATTTATTATTATTATTATTATCACTGTAAAACTACGGTATGTTCAGAAAGTATTCAGACCCATTCAGTTTTTTCACACTCTCTGCCCCCTGGTTGTATTGTGCTAATGAACAAGGTTATAAAACTTGTTGCACAACTTGAGGTAAGTCGGTGACCTTGGATTTACCCAAACAAGTTGTGATTTCGTGTGTGTGTGTGTGTGTGTGTGTGTGTGTGTGTGTGTGTGTGTGTGTGTGGTTCCCTACAGCAGTGACTTCTCATCTGCATCTTACTCAACCCATCATTTCCATCAGCAACCTCCCCACCGGCTTTGTTACATCTCCCCATCACCGTTTCCACCCTCAGCCTTTCTGTGCTCCCACTTAGAAAACAAAATAAAATAAAGCTGTGCGCACAGTGGTGTGCTCCTCACTAGCTGCTGGAGTGCAGTTCCTGTGCGTAGCTCGGCTTTGATCTCACTGTAAATTAAACATGCCTTTTTAGATAACAGGCTGTGTGCCACCTACTGAGTCAAACTGTACCTCCACTCTTCACACAGCTGCTGTCCCTGGTTTGAACCCAGTGAGGTTGATTGATGTTAACGCAGAATGCTGCGTTATCAGGATCGGAAATGGTGGTGCATCTCTGTGGAGCAATTAAGCCACAATTACGCAGTTTGTCAGGTGTGTACAGTATGGGGACAGTTTTGTGACAAATATCAAAAAGGAGAGTGAAGCCTCTTTCACACTGAACAAGAGTTGCAGGAAAAATCTGGCCCAAACTGGGAAATGGCCCCAGACAAGTACGAGGTCAGAAGTTAGGTCAAGCACTGCTAATCTGGGTGGGAACGCTCAGTGCTTGACCCTTGACCTTCAGCTACAACTAGTTTTTTTAGCACATGAGCACTTTTCACAAGGCACTAAATGGTAGGTGTAATTGCAAAATAATACTAGTAGTTAACAGTTTTACTAAAAGCCAGAAGGCTGAATTTTAAATGACAAGAAGATTTATCAGTCAGTCAACTGACTGAAACATTTTCTGTTTTCAGCTTCTCAAAATATGAGGATTTGTAGCCTGTTTTGTTTTATACGATTGTAAATTGAATATGTACATTTTTAACTGTTGATCGTAGTAGTGAGAGGCATTCTGCACAGTTTCCAAACATTTACAGGCTAAAAAAAAAAAAAAAAAAAAAAAAAAAATCAATCAATGATGAAACTAGTTGTTTGTTGCCGCCCTACCATAACTATTTCTGTGATACTTGTTACCTTTTTGCAACATTTAGTCCAAAACATTGAATTATGGCCAAATTTCTGCAAAACTAAAGACATTCCCTTTGACCTTAGTGCTAATTAGCAAAACTTCGCATGCTAACACGCTAAACTAAGATACTGAACATAAACGTTATACCTGCGAAACATTAGCATGTTAGCATTGTAATTCTCTTTGTCTTGTTCACTGCCTTCTTAAAGATTTTAGACTGATATAATTGACAAACTGTTAAAGAACTGACACATTAATAGATTATGAAAGTAATTGCTAGCTGCTCGTTACTTAAATTATGTAAATACTTTTAATTTGGCCATTTATTTCTTAAGTAAATGTGTGGTCAAGTATGCGTAGTCATAAAAAGCAGTTAGAACAACAAGCAGAAAAATCAGACCTGTGCCTGTTATTTTTTTTAATTTTTGCAAAAAAATTATTTTATGTCAAAGGAGTTTCAAAATAAAAGATCACGTCAGTAAAAGGACAAAATATTGCACATATTTCAACTTTAATCTTTAACTGTGATGTGAAACCGCTCGTCTGGAGAATGCTCTTTCACGAGGAGTGTTTGGGTCTCTCAAAGTGCACAGCAACCTTTTCGAGCTGTATGTGGTCTGTTTGCTCCAGTGGCCCAGCCTGCCTGTTTTCCGCTTGAGGTCTTTTAAATGCTAATCACTTCTCCTCCTCTCTCTTCTGCGTCCTCTCTCCTCCAGATTCCTCCTCCAACTACATCAGGCAACTGGAGACGAAAGTGCGGATCCTGGAGGACGATAACAATAAGCTTCTGTCACAGGTGAGGTACACGTGTGTGCGTCACCCTCCTGTTCTCCCTTGCTGCCAGTTACAAACATCTGTTAGTCCATTCCAGCACTATTTGAACTTATACCCTCACTACACTCCTCTTGTGCAACTTTTTAACTCACCCCAAGACATGTGATCGGCAGCTGTGTGAGATAAAGTGGTTGCCTGATGCCTCTCTGAAGCCACCCCCTCACAACAGCCTGCCTGTTAGTTGGAGAATATGTTTATCCATGTTTAATTCATGGGGAGTCAGTAAGCTTCAGTAGCGAGCAGTGATGTTAGCCCCCGAGGGGAACTGTGGGAGCGGAGGAGAGATGAGAGGAGGAAAAAGAAGGGGTGAAGAGGCATTAAGTGACAGTGACAGAGTAAAGCATTTCTCCCAAAGTTGACCTTGCTCTGACTTCTCTCAAATTTGGAGGATGGAGGGCTGAGAGAGCGGAGGTGGGAGTGTGAGAAAGAGGGGGGTGGACTTGTGGTCTGGTTCACCAGGAGGTCACATGTCAGTCTGCAGAGGTGTGTGTTACATGCACACAACCGAAAACGGACTCGTGGTGAAATTTATAAAGGTAACAATAGGTCACGTGTGAGTCATTCAAAGTGATGGCTCATTAATTATTGGTAAACAGCATAAAATATATTCATACATCATAGCCGTTCATATATCATTTGTTATCTTTCTGCTTTACTGTGAAGCAGTGTTATGATGTGATTCAGTTTAATTGAAGGCACGTCAGGCTGCAGACAGTTGAGCTGGAATTTCACAGTTCAAAAGGCTTTTTGATTCAAGGCTTTTATTTCTCTTTCCCCAGTTATCTCCCAGCAGATTCATATGTAGGCAGAGAGTGTAGGCTGGAATCCCTGATAGCAAACCTGAATGATCCTCATAGCCCTTAAGTGCTACAATTAGGTGCTACGCATTGTCTCACAGCAGTCAAGACGAATAATATGAACCTGCAACTAATAGTCCTTGTTCACATTTGAAGTGATAATGTGTTTGTTTTTTTTTCTTCTTTTTCTTTTCTTTAGATTTGTGGTTGGGATGAGTATTTTTTGTCTTTTTTTTTCTTACAGTATCTTTATGTCTTGTGGAGCACAGGAAGATTATATTGACAACTTTTGGCTCCCAATAATCAATTAATGAACCAATACACCATTATGTTTTTCTCTCTCCAGGCTTATAGCCGGTATAGCTTATCACAGATACAGACGAAAAAGGTAACTTTCTGTAATGCCACTGTTTGTTAGCTTCTCTGCTTGTCAACGGGTTGAGCCTCTTTCGCCTTTTCCCTCTTTTGTCTGTTTGGTGGTGGGACTTTTCACAGCTTTGAGCTTGTTGCTTTTCTTTTATAAAGAGGGTGGACACGATTAAAGGAACAACTGTACAGTGTAACAGAGTGAACTCAGTTTCAGTAACGGCTAAGAATAAAATGTTCATTTTAAGCTGACACTTTCAGACAGGTCCTGAATCAGCTTCATGGTAATGTTTTTAGAGACAGAAATACACTTATTCTCTTTGTTGCTGGGAGTTAGATGATAAGATTGATACCACTCTTTTATACTGTATATGAGGTGAATGTGAAGCCACAGCCAACAGATGGTTAGATTATCTTAGCATAAATATCTATCTATCTATATACCTAATGTGTGTTTAATTCATACAAAAACTGAGGTCTAAAAACTTCATGTTGTGGTGGAGTCTCTACTGGAGGCCAGGGAGTCACTGCGCCCAGCCAAGAAATAGTCCAGCTCATAATCCAACGTAAAACCATGAATTCTTGCTTTTACACTTTGTTTTCTGTACAGATTAGACAAATAAGATATAATACATGAGATATTTGTTATTTGGGTTTTTTTTTTTTTTTTTAAGCAGACTAGCTGTTTCTCCTTCTTGCTAAGCTGAGTGGCTGCTGGCTGTAACATTATATTTATTATACAGACATGAGAGTTGTATCAATCATCTCCAACCTGAAAGCAAACCAGGTTTTTGCCCAAAATTGTGCTGGATCTATTACTTTTTCCATCATAACACAGTCCAATAGGATGAAGTGAAGCCTCAAACATTACCACTCGGCTGAATCAGCTCTCTGACACAGTGTTCATCTTATAGGCACAAAAGAATTAGGTTGCATTACCTTGTTAAGGTCCTGCTTCTGTGTCCAGTCCTGTTTTTGGCCCCTCTACGCTCTGCTAGCATGCTGTGCTAATGAATGAGCACAGGTGGCCCTGCTTGTATGTGGCCTATCTTGGCAAGAAAGCCTTCTTCTGTCCTTGGAGCTTGTTTTGCACTGCGCAGTCAGTGTTTGGTACGAGGTAGCCCAGGTGAATGAATGCTACATTGTGCTTTGGTGCATAAATGACACGCGCTTGCCCCGGCTCGTCGGGACGTCTGGCGGGCTGAATAATTTAAGATCCGGAGGCAACACAGGTAGAACCAGGCATCCATAATGCATGGCCGACAACTGGTATGTGAGTGCAACTGAGGAACGAGGGAATGTCTGTCTGAAGTTAAGAAACATCTTGATGGTTGTGTCATTAATAAATTTTGAGTTCTTGAAAGTGTACTCCAGTAAATAATGAAACAAGGAGCCAGTTTCTCCAGTTTGCTATTTAATCCGACTCTTATGCAATCACCTACTTACTGATGTGTCTGAATGCAAGCAGGTGCCTTTGTTACAATGAATTAGTTGCCTCAATAGACATGTTGTCTAACTTCCTGTGTTATGAAACTGGTCCAGTGAAACTTGTGTTAAGCCTGAAGGAAACAATAGCCTCTTATCGCAGGAATGTTGACCCTCCAAACAAGCTCGGCTGAAGGATTTCACCGTACCAAAGGGACAAGGGAGGGAGTTAGCAACATGCTCCCACAGCAGATATGAACAAAGTCCTACACAGCACAGGTGTAAACACAATGAGAAAAACGGGCGTATGTGTGTGCCCCCCCTCAACCACATGCATGTACGCAATTTGCTCTTTAACTTCTCTCTCTCCCACTATCACCCATGTCTTTAGACTGTTACTTATCTCTGTTAACCCACTGAAGTGTGAGACACTCTGGCTTCCCCCACATGTTCGCTCCCACTCGATCATTAACAAGTAAGAGCTCAGTGTGACTCTGAGAATTAAATGATTTATATGACTGGCTCAGATGACACTCCATCTGTTTAACTGCAGGCTCACTGAAGTCATTCTGTGAGAGTGGACTACAGTAGAGTGCGGTGGAACTGAATGATGACGGAGGTTAATGGATTGTGGCTTATTCATTGACACTGATAACGAGACTGATTTATCAACTGAGAAAGTATTAAAGTATCGTATCGACTCGGATTGGCTAAAAACGGATGGGGTGGAACACGGTTTCCTGTTGCTTTGTCAGGTGATCTTTCGGTTCTTGCACCATCACATAGTGCAGTTTACAGTGAAAGTGGGACGATCTTACCCCTGGAAATACTTAATAATAATACTTAATAATCTTTGAAACACTAGGTCTTTAATTTCAGAGAGTGGTCCACAAGAAGAGAACTGGTTTCCCAGCTTATTTGAAAACAAGCACCTTTTAAAAGGAGTCTTATAGGAGTTATTTGTAAGTTTTGCTATTGCTACATAGCCAATGTTAGCATAAACAGCTGTTTACTGACCAGTCTCGCCAAGAGCTTCAGCTGTCTTTGCATTTACAACCTTTTTTTTTTTTTTTTTTTTTTAACATACTGTTTTAATATACCCTCTGAGCAGTGCTGCTTCTTCAGGGCAACAGGGAGGCTGCATTGACTCAGTATCAGAAAATGACAGGCCAACTGGGTCAGTGCTAGCTGGTTAGCATGCTAACTTCAGTACAAGAAAATAAGTCATTGACGTAGAAGCTGAACAACTGGTTGCTTTCCACCGCCGGAGAAAGGAATGAAGTTTGATGCTGAACTCGCAACATTTCTATTTGACAGCTGTTAATGCTAACGTTGGCTATGTAGTAACAGCAAAACTTACAAATAGCTCCTTTAAATATTCTCGATGGCTGCATACATGATATTGTGCTGAAACAATAAGGCTAAAGCTCCCAGCAGAAAGTTATATCCTTATGATACCAGTTGATCCTAACAGCACTGTTCTTGTATTACAGTTTAAAGCTTGTTAGGCTGAGTGTTTTAAATATGATGAGAAAAAAACTATTATTTCAGACTACCCAGTGTCTATGACAGGTTACTCAAATGAAACTGACTATTCCATTAAATCGTGGCTGTTATGGAGCATGCTGCCATCCTCTCTACCCCTGTGTCAAGGCGGCATCACCCCCTGCCCCTCATAACTCAAACAGGAAATGATGCGTGGCGTCCACAGCTTCTCCCTGTCAGCACCAAGAACATTGTGATGGATGGATAGGCAGAGGGGACCGAGTTTTAGCCATGAAGACTGCAGAGGGCCAACTGTCCCCAGCTGTCTGGCAAACAAATAGCTTTGTCGGTCTCAGTGGTCAAGGTCAGCTCAGGGGAGGAAGTAAAGTTGGAGACGTGTTGGTTTGTTTGTAAAACTAAACCCAGCATAGTTTGAATCATCATTTGATGAGGGAGACTCCCGCCGATCTTCCCTTGTCTTGTGATTGTTTGTTCATGTCAGATGTAACATACAGAGCATAGACTGCTGACATACACAAAGCCTGGGGAAAATGACAAACAGATGTTAGCAAAGGTACAGAATTGAGGGCATGAATATGAAAACCCAAAGGGTAGATCAAGAAGTGCCAAGGGAAGGATTGGGAAAGGTTAGAGGAACACTAACGGGATACTGAGCTGGAAGGGAAGAGAAGGACGGGGACATCAAAGGACAGAGGAGATGAGGTGAATGCTGATTGTGTGCAAACTGCATGTGAGTGTGCACCTGAGTCTGTGACACAGAGAGAGATAATACAGAGGCAGACAACACAGCACAACGTCCATGCATTCACAGACGCACACCCACAGCTCATTGGGTTATTTATAGCTGAGTGCTCGCAGGCATCACGTGTGTTTACACACCGCGCCTCGCACAGAGGGAACATTAGTGCGTGACATGAGAAATGTCATAAGGAACAGTAGTGTTGCCGTGTTCCCTGCCCACAGAGAGAAGCTGGGCTGGTTACTGCCCCCAGGAACCAGTGGTCTTTGGCTGCTAATGAGGACAAATCTTAGGAACACTGTCCCTTCGTAACGTCCCTCGATGATGCACGGCGGGATACAGCTCCCGTGCTCTGACGCGCCTTTTCTGTCAAAAACCTCAACAAATAAAAATCAGCTTCGCAAATGAAGTGCTTGAAGCAATGGCGTCAGAGTGACGATGAGAGTGCAGGCAGGTGCCAGTGTAGGAGGGGGGCAGAGACACAGTCTTTAATGAACCATCACTGAGGATCTAAATATACACAGTGGAGCCAGACGGAAACATTGGCAGGCTGATATCATCTGACAATATTAGGTTATTACAGATATTGGTGTTGACATGTTGGAAAAAAGCACAAAATGAAGTTGTAAACGAGAGCAATAAATGTTTTACTGGCAGCAGCTTCATGCATTTCTGACTTTTTCTCGGCACAAGTTTGTGTAGCTATTCAAAATAATGTATTGTTTACTGTCCAAATTTTGTAGTTTTCTAATATTTCCTGTCACTGTTATCTTTGATGATGGAGTTTTCAGTTCAACTGTAAAACATCTTTACTCAAATGTGAAACGAGGCTGATAAATCAACCTGGCAGGTGTTATTAGCATCTGTGCTGCATATATCATAAGTAAAGCAGGACACCAATGCCAAAGATACTGAGTGTTTGACATAGAAAATATATATAAAATATATACAGGTTGCGTTCAACTCACATGTTTATGCTACAGTATATGGATAATGCAAAAAAAAAAAAAGAATATCAGCCAATATGCATTGTAATTAAATTTTTATTACTGGTACTGTACAACTGTGCCTTTTTAAATGATGGTAATATACAGCATAGTAAAAAGTGTTATGTTAAAAATAGTCAAACTTACAGAGACAAATATGTTGATTTCCGAGTTAAAGTATTGATGGAAAAATATGAAAGGTCATTTAAAGGTAAAATGAGTGCTATGCTCCAAAAGCTCCTGTCTGTAGGTTTCTACTTATTTTGGTCCTTGGGTTGATAATTGTGATCAGCATGCAACAGAGCACTTATCTAGGTATTTTCAATTGACATGGCTCTGAAGCCTTATCTCTGTATTCTGTTTGTATGTTTTTGTGCGCGTCTGTGCCCAGCAGTGTAACCCAGGTGACCTCCGTGCCCTGAGGAAGGGAATGACCCTGTACCACTCAGAGTCCCAGCTGTCCTCACTGCCCCAGCGCCAGGACGCCATGCACATGGTCAGTACCCAGAAGGCTAACACACACAGATTCACACACTTAAACACAGACCCGCATTTGAGGGTCACACACACACACACACACACACATACAGGGATGCCCACTCACACCTAACCAGTCATACCTAACCACTTGAGCAGCCTCAGTCAAAGATCAACACTGTGACGCTGCCTATAACAAATGTGGTTATGCATAGAGACAGGGATTTAATTTCGCACAGGCACAAACACAGTTAGTTGTAGGGAGGACTGTACCGGTGCCTCCACAGAGGAATCGAATCAAGTCAGCTCTAATTCACTTTACTGCTAACTCTCCAATTATACCTCCACAGGCGACCTCACTCTTACACATGACAGGAACTGAAACACACACACACACACACACACACAGATATACAAGAAGAAAGAGAGAGAGGGTGAAGAAAAAAAAGACTGAAGGACACGAGGGGGGAAAGAAAAGAGGAAGAGAAACTAAGACAGAGATAAGACAGGGAAATTAAAAGGAGTCAGCCTCCCTTGCTCTCACTCCCGTATCCTGGCCCTTCAGCCAGCCTCCTCCCTGGAGCCTGTTTGAACTGAGTCCCACTATGAAAGTAATAATTCTCTACAATCCACCGTCACCCGTGACCCTGCCAGTGTCTGGGGAGGAGAGGCTGGATAATTGTTTTCTGCCTGCTTATGGAAGGGCAGAGTCGGGCTATGCTACTACCCAGAGGACTAAATCTTCCCTGTGCAAAAATCAATATTGTGTTTTAATCACAGGCCCAGAGTGAGGCGCAGGCCGACTCGCATCTTTTAAGCTCGTGGGTCAAACCCACCTCCCTCTGGAGGCTTGTGCCACTCAATAACGTCCATGAACCTTGACCCAGAGAGAGGTCTCTCCCCGCAGGAGGAATGATAAACTGCAAATTATCTTGATGGTTGTCTCCCTGCATTTAATTTCACAGTGGCTTCACATGAAACAAGGTCAGGATATTGGCTTGAGGAGTGAGTTTGAGACATGACATTTAGCTTTGTTCTGACACAGTCAGTATAAGGATCAATTAGGAGACTGAAAATGGTTTTATGTTGTCACATTTCAGATCCATTTCATTAAGTCATCCTGTAACTACTTGCAACTGGGGAGGACTTGCGTTCAAGAAGCTGTTATAAGTTCAAATTTAGCCTTGTTGCAACTTTATTAAGTGCTGTAAAACATTACATCTTAGTTGTTAAATCTGCACAAAAACCAAAGTGTAAAAACAACCGGTCGTGGTTTTACTGGGGATTATGTGCAGAACTATTTCGCAGAGACTTCAGCAAGCTTACCCTATGATACTGGCAAACCAGGATAACTATTTCTTGTGATTCATGCCCTCTTCTTATGATGGCTTCGTTGTTGTAACAACTCCATGGAGATAAGACTATTAGGAAAGTGGCTCAAGTTCAAGAAAGTCTGTCTTGGAGGATGAAGAAGGGGAGAAAGAGAAGGTGAGAGATGTGGGGCCAAAGAACTTAAGGGAATTGGACTTTAGCTTTGTGTAACCCATCTCAGTCTATCAGCTCATCCTTTATGTGCAGTCCTTTGCCCAGTTTCAGGTCAGTGAATGTGCCCGATATTGTCAGATAGTAAACAAGTGAGAGAGATGAAAAGAAAAGATGGATAGAGCAAGAAAGCAGCCAGCCTGCGTGATTCTCACAAACACTTCAACCGTCGGCTCTGATTCTGTATGCTCAAACCACACGCCATTGATTCTGACAGCCAACAACCCACCACCCCAAACAACCCACCACCCCTCATCCTGCGAGGCCTAAATCAGGCCTGTTTATGCAGGCGAGCCATCCTCCACTGTACGTCCATATGAGCAGTAAACATTGCTCGCAGCTGGCTCTGCCTCTGCGCCGTCCAAATCCTTCTCTTTCCTGCAGTGTGGAATAAACTGAAAAGTTCAACGCTGTGAGACTGGAAGTGTTTATACATTTCACATAATAGCTTTAACCCACAGAGGAGAACATCAAAAGGAGGTGACAGTGATTTACATATTTTTTTTCTTGTAGTTGACTTCAAAGTCCACTGCAGAAGAGCTGTGGGGAAACTGAAACTGTTGTGACCTTAAACAAGAGGAAACACACAGTGGGGAATGTGTTTGTATTTAACAAAGGGTTGTTATTCTATATTCTGTTTATGATTTTCTTACAAATGCTGACTTACTCCTTTCATAATGAGGGGATGTCATAAATAGCTATCACCCTACACAGAACTCCCGTCCTTATTTCTAAACTAACATTACCTGTAGTTTTATCCCATTCGCTGTAAGAGTTCTTCAGACCATTTTCCAAACTTTTTATTTTTTAGAAGCCATTGTACTTTGATTTCAGCGTGGTCTAAAGATCAGATCGGAGCTGTTGCGAGCAATGCTGGGGATCGAACCTCAAGACTTTTTTGATGCCGACTGAAATGTGTCTGTCGCGAGTATTTGAAAAAACTGCAGAAGAAGAGTGAAGCTGTCGAATGCAGAAAAAGCGAGAACATTGAATGTGATAAATAAACATAAAGACTGAATGACATGAAGAACAGTCAGACTGACAGATAACAACTTTCATGTCAGTCCAAGCCTTTTTTGTGTCAGTGCCTTGTGTTTGTGTCCATAGGAATCAAATCTTAATAATTGCTGTTTGTGTTTAGTTGACATTAAACATTTGAGAAGTTTCCCTTCCTTTCCTTGAAAAGAAAAACATGAATTGTAAAAATAAAAATAAGGCGTATGGAGTCTTTTGAGAACTGGTTGTTGCACTCTGAAAATTTTGAGTGTTCAACCTTTTTAATGCAACCAACAACCAAACTTCACATTAACCTTTTCATTATATTCATGATTTCTCTGGTATCAAAGCTCATGAATATAATGCGATTCATCAGTCGGCTTTCATAATTTATTAAGCATGGGTTGGCTTTATTTAACAGTGTAACTGTGTGAGGATCATGTCAATTTTACCTTTTAAAAAAAAAAAAAAAAAAAAAGAGGAAAAAAACACAGCTAAGTTCCTTTGTTTCCCTCTCACAGATCAGGCCTATTAACCTCTCACCACAGCGGGAGATAAATAAATGCTTATTCTCATGGAAAGTGTAAGAAAAGCAGTTATTCCCACGCTTTTCTATGGTTGTCAGGGAAGCATTTGTCAGGCCATAACCCTCAGGACCAGCGAAGAAATCAATTTTTCATGAGGCTGATGTGATATGAATAGACTGTTGGGCACTTTCCACAAACCATCCCTCTTGGCTGCGGTGGGATTATTATTTTATCTCTGTGCTATTAGGTTTTGTGGGCTCATTCTGGCACCCTAACGGGGCCAGGAAAATGTAGCGAGCTGAGAATTGAACCCGGGCTAACAGAGCCACGGAGCTGTGTCTAATGCAGGACCCTGATGCCAGGTTACAGTGAATGGTGCCATTGTGTGTCCGAGAGATCTCTGTGTCCCTCTAACAGTGAGCTACTGTCTGGAACTAACCAGGGGGTGGGATGAGTCAAGCAAACCCCCTGGTTCTCTTTCTGGCTGGCTGCTCCCATCACACCAGGTTTAAATCACAGTGTGCAGGTAGCAGACCTGGCTGGCAGTTGAATACACGGCCGATGCAAAGAGGAAAGAGAAACACAAGCGGAGGAGAGGTGATCTGAGTCGGGGTGAAGGGGATGGCATTTTCAGTGCTACAGTGTAGGAAATCTCTCTTGTTAAATCAGAGCCACACACCCACTGATGAGGGGAGAGTGGTTTATGTTTTTTTTGTTTTTTTTTTTTACTGAGTGAAGTGGGGGTCAAATGAAGATCTTTGTGAGCTGGTGTTCATTTGACTCCTGGGGGTTAACTGTGTGTGACAGCAGATGTGAGGAGATACTGTAGTTTGACAGTCTGCAGAGCATGTCCTCCAGATGTTGTGGGTTTAGATTTGGCTCTTAACCTTTGTTGCAGGTCGTCCCCTCTCTCACATATTTGCTCGTCCTGTGACTTAAAAGACGTTTTGTCTTCTATTGTCTTTCTCCCCACAGGGTACGGGTCGTCTCCCAACCAGCGAGTCCTCTCCTGCCACAGGTTACCTGTCCTGCGTGCAGAAGCCTGAGGCCGTGGTGCACGCCATGAAGGTACTATATCAGTCATTAGACTATAGGGGAACTTTGCGGACATTGTGCTCATGGTAGCTGATTTCTTGACCAGAAGGGGGGCTCATTTAACGTTTTTCAATGAGAAATATTTTAAGCTTGAACTTGTAGCATTAATCTCATCCACGCTTACCGCCATTTTAACTGTTGCCATCTTTAGTAAAGCTAGCTCGATATGTGGGAACATTTCTGTCACGAGAGGATTGAGCCGTCAGTCAGTACAACACCAGAACAATATGAATCCAAGTCCAGACCTCTGAACCTGGTTCCAGATCCAGAAGTCTTCATTACTCTTGGTTAAGTGCAGGATTGACACTTAAATATTGTTGGAAAAGGCCCTAAATAAGCATTTTTTTGTTGATGATAACAATTTAAATACCAAAATGAAAAGTTTGAAAGTTTAAAACCTGGGTAACCAGTTAAGAGGAAAATTGCATTTGATAATGAAAAAAAATGAAAACAGGGAAACAAAATTTTACACATTTTTATGTATTTAATTTGTTTATACTTTATTTAAACAGGAAGTCAGTACAGAAACACAGAAACACAGAAAAATAAAATAAGATAAATAAAGAAAAATATTAATAACAGATGCAAAGTTTTGGTGATTAAAATATTTATATAAACAATCAGAGTACATATTATAATGCATTTAAATATGTACTCAGATACACAACCAGCTAGAGAATAAGATGAGAAATCATACGCTCATAAGTGTTATAACAGCAAAAGAAAGAACAAAGTTTGGAGCGACAAACTTGTGAAGTTGTGTTTTTTTTCTCTACTATAACATCACTAAAATGGCACTTAACACCACAAACTCCACGTCCGTCTTTAACGCGGGTCATATATTAATGTAGCTGATCCCTACACAAATACACACACTCATCACTGTGTCTGCCGCCAGGTGCTGGAGGTCCACGAGAACTTGGACAAGCAGGTTCCCGAGGACTACGAGGACGATCTCAGTGAGAAAGAGAAGGCCATTGTGCGAGAGATGTGCAACGTAGGTGTAACCTCCGCCCTCCTCCCTGACCGTTCTTCTTCTACTATCCCACTGCTGTGAACAAAGGAACCTTATATCCATAATGTTCCTGCTTGTTCTGTGTTGGTCTGTTTTTTTTTTTTTTTTTGGTTCTCTTCTATCGGGAGCAAATCAGGTCAGGCTTAGAGCTGCTCTCACTAATGAGGGAGCCTCATTCAGACTCATTTGGTTTGGGATGACACTTGCAGCAGTGTCCTGGGCACGACGCTGCCTCTCGCTCTCCTTCTTTCTCTCTATCCATCCCTCCATCTCTCTCTTCCATCTCTCTCTTCCCTGCCAACTCTAAACTGGAAGCCCTAAATAGGGGCTCGTAGTTGAGCCGTCAGAGCAATTAAACTGGAGCGGCAGGGAAAAGAGCCCCCTCTCCATTCTTCCTCTCCTCCACCCTCCCCCTCATCTCCCCCATCTCTCTCTCTGTTGGTGCTGAAAGGCCTGGTCTGGGATAAAAAGGTCCACTGATTAGAGAGCGAGAGCCGTGCTATCTGGGCCTGGCAGAGGTATGTGACAGGCCAGGAATCTGGGGAGCACTACAATAGTACCTCTGTAATATCACTGGGGTCCCCTGGGGGCCCCCCCCTCTCTCTCACTCACTCACTCACTCACTCACTCACTCACAGAGAGATCTCAGCACCAGAGAGCAGCCTCGCAGAGACAGAGGACAGACACAGAGATAGCTCTACTGTAATGTGTGTGTGTGTGTGTGTGTGCCTGCAGTCTTTGCAGCTCAAAGTCAAACTGAGCATTTGAAGTTTTCACTCTTGAAGAAGAAAGTCTTTTTTTTTTTTTTTTATGCCTAGCCTCACTCTTTCAGTCTCTGCCTCCTTCTGCACGTCTCGCTCTTCCTCTCCCCCTCTCAACTCCTCTCTGCACCTCTGTTTGCAGGTGGTGTGGAGAAAGCTGGGTGATGCAGCAGGATCAAAGCTGTCCATCAGACAGCACCTCTCTGGGAACCAGTTCAAAGGGCCGCTGTAGCACGGCAACCAGCGAGAGATGGAGAGACGGAGGGAGAGAGAGAGATCAGGATCTACAGTACCTACACTCACCTGAAAACACCTCTTGCAGCCTGCGCCTACACGACCCATCATGCCGTGCTCCCTACTGCCTACAGCACCTAGCGTTCCTTCAGCAAACACTCTCTCGAGACCGGCTGACGTAGCCACAGAATGGACCTGTTAGTCTGTTCTTCACATGTACAACTTGGCGTGTACAACATGTTTTTATCTCTCAGAGCTTATGTTGACAACTGGCAGCTAGTTTCACTGATTCACCACTTTTCTCCGTTGGTTTGGAGGCGTCCGTCTACACAATGATCTCTCTCTGTAAAACCGCCACAATCGCACATGCACTCACACACATACCCACGCCACTTATAGTCCTTCAGAGCGTAGCTATGCCACATGAATAGCGATATGACATGGTTTCAAGCACAGGACTGATGAGGCCACAGGGGCAGAAATCTCTTCACGTGTTGCTGGGAAGTGAAGGCAACATCGTGGTGGTATCTTCAGATAAGTTTTGATAGTACCTCCTATAGAGACCCTAGCTCCTGTCACATGTATCGCCCCTCCCCCTAGTGGTCAACAAGTATAACTAGAATTAGCATTCTAAAGTGTTAACTAAGTGAAACCCACTGTGACCTAGCGCCTTTTGCTCATAAGACAAGTCTATGGATAATGAAGTCTAGAGATCACTGTTATCTTGTGTATATTATGTATAAAACCATGGCACTACTTCATTGTTATTGTTGATTTATCTATTTTGTATTCTAGCGTGGCCATGTGATCAATAATTTCGTTTGAAAAGCACACACACACACAACCGGACCTTAAACAGGGTTTTGCTTTTGTTAATAAAGTTAATCTCTCTTTTTTTTTTTTTTAATTCTTTTCCAGATGAATCACTTTTATTCCTTCTCTCTGTAACCTCTGAAAATGTATCAAGGCCATTTTTGAATCAAACCATCTCAACGAGTTAATGGATAGATCGTTTTCTTATTCTGTGAAATGAACTAAAAACTGTATGCTGTGTGCATGCTTGACAATCATTTTCTCAGGTTGGGAGGGCTACAGCTTTACCTTTGCCCATCTGTGACTGCGAGAGTGTGTTGGCGTGCGTGTGTGTCTATGTATGTGTGTGTGGAAGGAGACTGAATGGTTCTGTTGCAGCTGTAGCATCTGCCTGTGAATTCTTTCTTTCTTTTTTTTGAACCCTGGTTACAACACGGTTGAAGAATGCTGAAGACATTTGCTGAATCCTTACTAAAGAGCTTCGTCCCATTATCGCTAATAAAACTTTTCAAGGCCAAATACGAAACCCTGAGTTCAGTTCTGATGGCTTCGTTGATTGCTCTGAATTCCTTGGTTCATTTTGTATCTCAACGGACGAAAAGGTCACTTTTCTGAAACTCTGATCTTTTCTGTAGCCGTGGATTCAGCAGGTGTGTTTATGCAGCGCATGTTTCTTAAAGTTGACTCTTCTTTTTTCTTAGAATACCAGAGATAAGTCTTCCCTTAGATGTCTTCTGAAAAACACTAACATTTAAAACGAGTATTTCTTGATGTCAGAATGAACAAACAACTGTTTGTCCAAGTATTTATTGCCAGGTGTCAGATAGAGATGGGAGTGCTATCAGTGACTGATCGGTCGTATTTTGAATTGATCAGATTCACACCGCAGTGATCTGCTTGATTAGTTTAATGACTGACAGCTCAGGCTCTCCCATCTCTAGTGTTATTTGTTCCAAATTAGAACATGTCTGAGGCTGCTCGTCGTGCACCTCTGTTCTCTCAAATAATGGGTCAAAAAACTAAATCAAAGTATGGTTTTTAAAAGTGTCCTTTTTTCTAGGAACTGATTTGAAGCCATGATACAATTTTGAATACTTTATATAGATATATGGCATTTGATTTGAGATGTGCCACATTTTTTTCTGCATGGTGTTTTGATTTGGAACCCAATTGTCTTTTTTTTTTTTTTTTTTTTTTTTTTTAAACATCTATAGTGTTTCTTTTTTTCTGCCTATATGCTAAAACCACAGTACACAATCCTAGAATCTACAGCGTAAATAAATGTCAATTCCTGCAGTAACTAGCATGGCTGTAACTTCTTTTCTTGAATTTCACTGTAATGAATTAGGCAGGTGAAAAGAAAAACATAAAATAGGCCACTTTTAGAAAAATTTGGGAGAAAATAAAAAGTTGGTTAATGATATACTGTGAACTGTCTTTATTTGATGAAACAAACACTTTTGCAGGCATGTTGTCCTCAGTGAATGGGTTAGGCTGCCCTCTGTTGGTGCACCACTGCAAATAAAATTAGACATGATTCCCAACCAGAACACGTTTGCTGTTGACAGGAGGTGGAAGTGCCTGAAACATTCAAATAATTAACTCAACAAAAAAATGTTCATGTCAAGAAGGAAAACAGGCCGGATTACATATTGAAGCAGTTTAAGTTAATTTAGCATTAATCTAACCGATAAGGTCAATTGTGACACATTATCACGACTTTCTGATGAGAGTGCATGAAAACTAGTCAGCAAGTGAGCAGAGAACTGTGTCCATTACTTTAAGCTAACGATTTAAACGGTTGAAATAGGTGAACGTTGTAGATAAATGGTTGTACTTTACAAGGCTATTTGAATGGTGCTGATTAGGGCTGAATACTTAATCAAAATATGATGTGCAATATCCAAATTGCAGGTGCTGCAATTTTTTTGATAAAGGTCAAATGTGTCACAACAGACCATAAAAAAATGAAATGAAATGCAAAAGCTATCACTCCAACTGAAATCGAGACTCATATCACAATCTGTAATTGCAGTATATTTTTTATGCCTATCGTTGAGCTGTGGGGATATGTCAGACAAAAAAAGCTGTACATGGTGAATCCATGTGCAACATGTTGATCAACACATGATCACCTGATATAGACTGCAAACATACCACTCAGTTTAGAGTAGGAAAAGCAAGTTTTTATTGTTTTTACTGTCCTAAGTGCCACTCAAGACACAAAACCACAGCTGCGTGCAGCATACAGAAAAGAGAAGCCTGACTAAGGCACATACGGATAGAAAATCTCCACCAAAAAAAAAAGTCTAAAAGAAAAGATCAGATATGTACAAATACACCTTAGACTGTCCAGTGTTAGATGTCAGGTTGGTTTGATAACAGAGTGTCTGTTGTGTAGTTCATGTGAAGCTGTTTGCTGAGCAGTTACACTAAAAATAATGGAGCAGAAAATAAGAAGTGTGATGAAATGAAAATCAACAGACAGCGTCTAATGGTAGCAGAAACATCTTGCCACATGACCTCAGTGTTTTCACCGAATAAACTGTAATAAGACAAAAAGAACAAAAAGCATGTTTAAACACGCTGCACATTCATGACCATGTTTGAATATACAGCATGTCTTTCAGTGCGACAGTACTTTTTATATCAGACTACTGCATGTTAAACCAACTCAGGATTCTATTTCGCTCTGTTTTTTCTCAGCAACAGTGGGAATGTGGAGAGAACAACACTAGGGGGACTGGAAATTCACAAAAACCAAAACACATGATCAGAAGGAAATGTAAGACTCAGCCTTTGATCCACTCAAACATTAAGTAAAAATGGTACATTTCATCCCCCTACAGTTGGTGAGTGAGCGTGTCTGACAACACTAAAAAAAGAGAAGAAAAAAAAATTTTGATACCGCTATTTCTTGGTACATTCCCAGAACAAAAGCAATGAATGACTGGACAGTGTTTGTTACAAGATCCTGGAACAGGGTGCACCAAGTTCCAATCCTGCGCATGTTTAAGTCACTAATCTCAAAATTATTTCAGGATTCTTACTGCAAACTTTCAGCACCACTTCTGGTTCTCATAACAATACTGTCCAGACCTCACTTTTCCTTTCAAGTCTATCTGTTGATAAGCCTTTATTCACAACCCTGGGAGCTGTTTATAAGAGGAGGTGAACAAAGCTCCATTTCCTTTGTTTGCACCAGATTAGCACAAGTTCCTGGTTGTTTTCCCTCTTCAGCGAGCTTCCCCTCTGCACAACCTCAGTTCATAGACTGTTGACACACTCTCATCTCATCCACCCACCACGGTTCAGGGGCATGCCAGGCGGAGGGGGCAGGGGGACCTGTGACTGTCCTGGGGGAACAGGGGGCGGAGGAGGGTACCCAGCAGGTGGAAGGCCTATCCCTGGAGGGGGTACGTGCCCTGGTGGCATGCGTGGAGGCGGTGGTGGAGGGTAGCTGTTGTAACCTGGAGGTGGATAGGTCGGGGTCAAGCTGGGTGGTGGGTAGGTAGAAGGAGGAGGCGGAGGGCCCGGAGGTGGTGCTGCGGGCGGTGGATAGACGTGAGGGTGGTATGGCGGTATTGGGGGTGCATAGCTGGGCGGCATGGGAGCGTAGGAGGGACCCTCTGTCTTCATCATCGACTGCAGGCTCTGGTAGCCCTCCCCAGACATGTAGGAGCTGGTGGTGGACATGATGTAGTTAGAGGGCGGAGGCGGAGGAGGGCGATGGGGCAGTGGAGGAGGCTGGTGTGGAGGTGGGGCATGCGGGAGAGGAGGAGCAGCCTCACTTCCTGGTTCTGCTTCTGTGGGAGGTGCTGGAGCTGGAACTGGAGCTTTTCGGTCTGGTGAGCGACAGGAAACAGAAAAGAGAAAACATCTTGTTAAAAAGTTGGCATCATCCTGCCTGTAAATAATACAACGCTGCTCACTCCCACACGATCTCAAATAACCTCTCCATTCCCAGACAGTGAGCGCACAGACAGAGCACGACTGCCAGGCTTCAGCAACAGAGGAGGTCTCATTATCGGGCTCAAGCACTAATCAGATTGGTCTGGGAGAGGTTAGGAGTATGCGTGTGTTGGGAAACTTAATGTCCAGACGAGTTGCTGGTTATGTAAGCAGACTGAGAGGACTAAAGACTTTGGGTTGCTTCCTAAGCTCAAGTACCAGGCAGGGGGTCCCGGCTGCTCATTATGGGCCTATTTGGTGACACACGCAAAGTAACAGCGGGGTGTTGAGACGACGCCAACGCGTACCTATGCTTTACCTCAATCTACATCTAAATCAATCTAACTTCCCCACAAATTAAACTGGAGGGAGACGGCAGAGGATCGTTACCTGAGGGAGGCTGTGATGTAGGCAGAGGGGGCATTGGGCTCTCCAGTCTAGGAATCTTTGACCCGACTGGTTCTGTAAAATAACAGTGAACACCAGAAAGACAGAATACCAGTAAGTAAAATGAAGACTTTGCTGTAGGCTTGAATATTCATACAACCTAACAAAAAAAAAATACTATATCATGCTAATTAGCAAACTTTTCTGGGAGGTATTTCAGTGGGTGAACAGACATTTGTAAGATTTCAACTACTTTAAAACCTAAATGAACAGAATTTTGCCTGCGTGAGGTTTAACAAGAATGTTACCTGGAGCCTTTGGTTCATCTTTGGGGGATGGCTGAAAAAAAGAAAAATGAATGCAAATATTCAGTGTCACTTTGAGGTAGGTTCTATTGAGTGTTGACACATGGATCAAGGTGAACACAAACACACAAGCTGTAGGATATAACGTAGATTTTAAATGAGTAAATATAGAAATTTAACCTGGGCAGAAAAGCAGAGGACTTTCCATTAGCCATAGTTTTAAAACATCTACAGTGTAATTCCAGTGTGTACTCACATGTGAGCGTTTGAGCTGGCGTGCAGGGCTGCCACCCTGAGGGGAAGTCTTCTTTGGTGGTGGGGGAGGAGGGTTGGAGGACGGGGGCTGTCCCTGTGGAACCGGAGGGGCAGGGAGCGGAGGAGCAGGTGCCCGCTCCTTCTCCTGCATCTGCTGAGGGATGGGCTTGTTGCCCTGGGAGTACAGGTCCAGGATCTGGTGGCAAATGTCTGAAAGAAAAAGATGTTTTTGTTGAGACAAATCTGGAAGGAGATTAAACACATATGGTAGGAAGGGCATGAAGTGTCTTGGCTTTATGATGAGCACCTTCAAGCAGCTCAACTGGGACGTCTTGGACAAACTGCTCCCACCAGCGGCGTGACGACTGCTTGGCCGTCCACTCCTGAATGTCAAATTTACAGAGGCGGCCGGCCAGGTACATGACAGCCACTGCAATAATCTCTGGCTCCCACTGCAGAGACAGCATGGTGCACAGGCTGCAAAGGAAACAGGCAAAATGGTTCCATTCAGATCTGAGCTTTGTCAAGAAAATGCTTTTGTAAAAACCTGGACCCTTTTGGAACCTTAAGACAGTACTTGTATTCAAATTTTTCTGTTTTGTATACTCTTGAAATTATTATTTTCTTTTTCACCTTTTCTCTATTTTTCTCATAGAGCAGAGTCAGACAGGAAATATGGGTTAGAGAGAGTTAAGGTGTTGACAGGAAACAAAGCTCCGTGGCCGGATTCAAACTGGGGACATTGCAGTAATGTGGTACGCTGCTTAAACCACTGTGACGCCCCCATGCACTACAGTTTTTATAGATAAACATTTCCTGGACCGTAGAGCCTGTTTCAGTAATTAATCCAGTCGTCAGCGCACATTAATTACCAGCTGGCAGGCTGGGTGGTAGAGCTTTAAACAGTAAGTAAATCAACTGCCTGATGCACCACCACTACAGAAGAAACCATCTATGACAAAGGGTGAGAATGGGAGACAGTGTTTACACGCCAGCTGCTCACCTGTCGTTCACAAACGTCCATGCCATTTGCAGAACCTTGCACACTTTATTTTTCTCCCCTGTTGCAATAAGAAAAAAAAAACAGCATATGCTTTCCTGGTTCTTCGCATAATTATATATCAAACTGCGTGTGGGTCTGATGCCATACTTATCCCATCTCACCTTTCAGCTGCTTGACATAGCGCAGCAGGAACATGTAAGGGTGCTCCACCTGCAGGTCAAATTTGATAGTCTGGAGCAAGATTCTCTCCAACACCATCACCTCTTCCTGTTGAAGAAAATAAAATGATCTAAGTATCTAAGTATTCCTGTTGGCCTGTTGACATCTACAGCAAATACTAGTAACTTTAAAGGTCATTAGTGGAGAGAGAATAACAGAATCCTGCAGCATAAGATTACTGTGTGGTTGCTTGTTAGAGCAGATTAACAGTAATTAGGCTGCAGCATGTTTGTTTTTTCTTTGTAGAGCTACATGATATTATGGCAGGGCTCTGTAATGCTGCTTTCAACAGATTTTAGGTTAAGACTATTATTTTCTTTTCTGAACTCAGTGACCAGAACAAATTCCCTGACTGAGATAGCAGGGTGCAGTACACCTTACAACGCAATGTTAACAGGGGAAACCTCTCAAGATAACAGAGTAAAAATGAAAGAAGCTGCACCTTTGGATCATCTCCAAACTGGGCGAACTGCACATCATTCAGCAAGCTGCGGGCTGTTTTGATTATGTCTTTGCACTTCTTTGGGGTTTCCTCCACTTTCCCCGCCAGGAAAAGACAGCATGCACCCGTCACCTGTTAAAGCACAAATCACAACATCAGTCCTACACATTAAGTCCACTTCCAGGAATGAGAAAAAATAAAGTTAACCACTCATTGAACTTACATATCTGGGGAACTGCTTGAAGGAGTGAAACATGTAGAAGCGGTGAAAATATATGATGCCAGTTGCCAGTGTGTCATAGTGTCTGATGACAAGTCAAGGACATCACAGAAACCATTTACAATTTTTTTTAGTTAATTTGTTAGATGTCAGCAGCTATGTAAAAAATAAAAAGGTTTCACTGTGCTGCTATGATCATTACATACAATAATTCACAACTGCTTCCTGTAAACGATTCACAAATATTTACTGTATATTCATCAGGGAGAAACTGATTTATGTTCTAACTCCTTCCCCAGTGTTCTCATAATTAATAATCACTCAAGGATACAGGCCAAGTCGTGTCCCCACATCAAATATGAAGCGGGCCCCTTCTCGCCGATACCGAGCCTCTGTGCCAGGGTCCAGGCCCTCAGACTGAGATGGGGTGTGGGCCAAATCCTTCTTGTCCCAGTACCAGCATGGCTTGATGTGGTCCAGAATTGATTGGCCAGTCATTGACAAGTTCTCCTTAGATTCCTTCATTGGCTGAGGAGAAGCAACGGAGGACGGACCTGCTGCACTGGACTGCTAAGAAGACAGAAAGGCTGCAGTTATGGCAGTTCTTCTTCACCAGCATTTGGCAGTCAAGAGTATGACCTCCTCAGCATGATAGCAGTGTTGGTTAATCTGGAAAACTTTTTGATTGAATGACGCTGTTCAACAAAATAGTATCAACGGGTGTCATTTCAACTCTGTGGGATATAGAGTGGCATACGTTCAGATTTTGACAGCCTACGACAAACCTAAAACTGGAGATGCAAATCTGCTACCTTTAACTTGATCATTTAAGCAGCCATTTTCGTCCAAAACTCACAAGCCATTTCTTCTAATCCACACTGTGTGAAATAAGAACGGAGGAGGGAATACTAATAATCGATATGTACTAAGCCAGCCGTTAAAAATCCAATTAAGAGGAGAGGAGCAAGGAGAAAACAGACTGACATGAACGTAATGTTTGGCATGGAGCCTCCTCTCTCATTCATTCATTGGTAATCTGCGCCTTCCGTTTAGCATGTAGCTTTGACCATAGAAAAACCTCATTTAAACGCCATCATTACCAGATTAAAGTGGACGTCGATGGCAACATATACAGTTTATGCGATTAGCATAACGAAACAGTTAGCTTCTGGCTAAGATTCACAAATGTCAGCTGTGCTAACGCTAACTTAAAGTTAGCTTTCATGAACCAAATAACCGGCCGTGCGTGGACCTCGTGTTAAACAGGGGGTCCGCCGCGGGTGAGGTCGCTTAAACGCACCAGGAGGCTAAAATCAATGAAACTTTGGGAACAAAAGCAGTCAAAGTTGTCACTTCAGCAGGTGAGTGCGCTCGCCGGCCGCCGCGGCTAGCTAAGCCCGGCTAGCAAAGTTGCTCCACTCGCGGTCCTAACACCGCTGCGGCTCGGTGCGCTAGAGCCTGTCAAAAGTAGTTATAATTCACCCCGATAATCGACCGTGTGTTTATAATGAAACACAGCCCTTACCTTTAACATGTAGCCGTCAGACTGAGTCACCCAAAACAGACAGCTGTACGAACAATCCGTATCACAATAAGTTGGCTAAGAAGTGATCAACAACAGTCCCCATCGTAACAAGGGCATCGCCATTACTCAGTGCGTCAGAGACGGTTGGCTGACGTCATTACGCAAGACATGTGGTACGTATGTGCTGTGGTTAGAGTTTTCTTTTACCTTTTCTCTGCTGAATTCACTTGATCAATGCCTCAAATACTATTCCCGCTATTAAATCCCAAAGAAAATATACGTGTAATCATTTGTTTGTTTGTTTTTTAAGTGATGAAAATATGTTGTTTCCAGAAAAAGCCACTAGAGGGAGACAAATAATTACTCGTGGGCTTGCGTGGACAGGACTGGATTTTTGGCACATAAGCAGTTTATGATTTGACACAGAGTCTGTAAAAAGCAATCTTGTGAACAAGGCTTCAAAAGACAGTAAACATTCACACACATGATAGATTGAATATTTTAAGATAATATTCTGAATGCTTACTTGATACTGGATTTTGTCACATACTACTAAAAATGACAAATGGGTCTGTGCTGCTGGAGGGTTGAATTGCACCTAACTGGCTTGAACAAATATACATTTATTGAAAAATGTCCCTGTACCTATAGATTTTCTTGTTGGAGTAAAAGACAACAATGACACTGAAGCAATTATAGTTTGGGGTGTTTTTTGTCTGATATCTTAAGACATAGATTTTTATTTGTGTCAATACAAAAATCAGCTGTTTGACTACCACAAAAATGAATAAAACTTTTAGATGAGTAAAAGAATAATTGATTGCTTTTATCCACAAATCAATCAAAATCATCGATAGGCTACATACAAAAAATCTATAGGAGTAACTTTTGCAAAAAACAAACAAACAAACAAAAAAACACTGAGGATTTTATGGTAAATAAGGAAAATTTTATTAATTAAAACAAAGCAAATTTTTCCTTCGATCTTTGAAGTTCAATTGATCAAAAACTCATGATAATCATTATCACCTTTGATTGGTTTAAAGGTTACAGTGTAAGTGTAGACTACATGTACCATCGTGTGGCCTCTTTGTTCCCCTCCCAGCCTCTCTTCAGAGAAAAGCCAGCATTGAATCATTTACTTCTTCCAAATTAAAATTTGGAATCTGCATGCATTATATATTCACCCGTGCTCGGACAAATCCTCTTAACTGTGGGAGAAATTGTCAGGATGTGTCCTGTAGAAAAGTAAGAGCCTTGTCTAGTTGTATTGCCGGTAGCAAGGGAGCATCTCAATCTGTCACTCAAGTCCACACACACACGCACACACACACACACACACACCACAGTAAATCAGCTTATGAATAATATATACTTGTACTTTCTTTATTAATATTAAACATTGCATAATGAAGCACTGACTATAAGCAAATCCCAGAGCAATATTCATATTACCATGAGCTGTCCTAGAGTGGACCTTTCATTGTTTATGTCAGTCCTGTCACATTGTGGTTAAACACATCAAAAATGGCTGCTTTGACCAGTTGGTACACTTAACCTCGAGAACACCAAATCCTCTTTTTGTTCTTAAAAATTGCATTGTGTGCTGTTTTCCTTCATGTATATTGGTCTACTTTAAGAGTTTAATGTTATTTTGGTACCCTTTAGAGAGTAAACTGATGGAAGAGACATGAAAAATGGAAGATAAGAGGATGTGACGAAGGTTGTGACCCAGAACCAAAGCCAGTTGAGATGCATGTACTTTTGTCCACTGATGTGAAAGACTTAAGCTTTGTCCTTGGGCTCATTTTTATGTTTTAACATAAATTATAAGTGCTCGGAATCTCCTTAAAACTTGGGTCATTTTGGAAAAGAGCTTAAGTGTCAACATAATGTTTCTTGTTACTTGGACAAAGCTTTCATTTCCTCGTATCCTCATCTCTTGTGTAGGTAATGCCCCGCGGTGTGTTCAGGTATCTCGCATTCAGTGATGGCACTTACCATGCGAGATGCATGTCTCCTTAGAGGCAACACTTTGGACTTAAAACCTTTCCTGTGTCCACAAGCAGGGTATTTGTGGTATGCTGGCCCTGTGCAACCCAGCTTAAACTGCCTTTGCCCGGAGCCAGCAGATACAAGCTATAATGGAGGCATTGATGTATTATTGAGAAACCCATGGGTAAGGATCAAGGAGCCTCTTGCAGCCAGAAGGGATGGCAAGAGAGTGTGTGTGAACTCAGGATAATGTTTTCCTTCAGCATCCAATGTGTCCACGACTGCTGTTGCTCTCTTGGCCTGATGCGAAGAAGAAGACATTTCATGTAATATCACATACCGAATTTATGCGCTCCAGTCAAAGCAATATGCTTGACAACATGCTCGGCCTATCTGTGAAAGATAACTGTTGTGCCGTAGTGTTTCCATGTGGAGTCTGCTGAGGTTATGTCTACTTGAGCCAGAGCTGAGATGACATTTCATTTATATAAATAATTACTGTCCTGAAAGTCCCCTAGGCCTGCCCTGAAGCAATCAAACTTCTAATGCTCTTAAAATTGCCCACCATGTTTTATTAATGACAGACTATAAAATGTATTGCTATAGCTGCACACTTCTCTACTGATCCACAAGGAAATAGTGTCAACTTTAAATAGCTGTATTAGGCTCTTATTTTTATGCAACAATGTATTTCAACCAATTTACAGCACAGTACATGTTTTAAATGTATACGGTGAAAAAAAAAAAGGAGAACCCTGAGTATGTTCTTAGCTGAGCTGCAGCCTGTACAAAGCACTTATCTGTGCATACACTGATCTAAATGAATACAGTGAATCATGTGCGGAATGATTGCCCATTAGTGCCATTAATTGCCACTGAGTGAACCTGATCTACTCTTCAAAGACTCTCTTAGAATCTGAATTGAGGCTTCATTCTAAAAATAAGAATAAAGTATAGCAAGGATGTGTTAAGGTCTCACCCCTCTAAACAGACCTGTAATGTCTCCAGACTGTGCCAACAGAGGGTACTGTTGCCTCACAACATGTTTCAATTACCCAAACAACAAAGATGCAGCCCCCCCCCCCACCACCCTCCTGATCCAATGTGAGGAAGTAGGTGTGCTTTGCATTCTTATTCATCATGTGCAGTGGCATTCTTTGGTCATTTACATAGCCCAGAATGCCCCAATAACACAGAAGTATTCATTATCTAAATTAAAGGTGACCTTTGAACCCAGATGCTTCGTTTAGTCTGATCTAGGTGTGCCTGTTCCTGATGTTTGAAACTAAATCCTTCTGATATGCCTGCACAATTTCAGCTGGCATTTTATGAAAGACTGAATGTTGTGATAATCAGTAAAGTGATCAAAGCATAAAGAAAACGAATGGGTGTGATAAAGGGAAATGATGATAAGACTGTTGGGCATCGTGCTCTTTTGGACTGAATGACCATCAGAGCTGATGAATGTTCAGGTGGAGGATCATTTTGTGCGGCAAATGAACACTCCTTCAAAAGGCAGACAGTGTGAGCGCGTCTTTGACTGATGATTACTTTCTGTGTGGAGCCCGTCGCCGAGCTCCGGGGAGCCGCCGCGAGCTGCCCCCGGTGTCAGCGTGTTGTTGTCCGCCGCCCTCCTCACATGTCTGTGGGGTCTGACGCGCAAACGTCACGGACTCACTTGAACTTGAATCCCATCCCACTCCACGAAGGCAACCCCCAACCGCACACACACACCCAAACAAACACACACACACACAAACAGAGACTACAGTCTGCACACGCACAAATGCGGGTCCTCCCAAACAGAGCCTCTTTCATCGTGTGAGTCAACAAGAAGTAGCCTCGACACTGTAGGAAACTGGGAAACATTGGACCTCTGCTTGTTGGACGAGGAGGAGGAGGTGTCTTGTCTGCCCGCCTGCTCTCTCTCTCTCTCTCTCTCTCTCTCTCTCTCTCTCTCTCTCTCTCTCCTTCTCTCTCTCTCCCTCTCTCAATCAGCGAGGCTACTGCCACCAGAGCCAAGAGTTGCCGTTCCGCGCACCGATGCCAAAACGCGCAGGAGGAGTCAGTGCCAAAGGGTCATTTTAGCGCACCACTGCTGACATCGAAGGACTGTAGGGAATCCTAGAATAAACAGCAGTCATTTGACCCAAGGTGATATAATCATATCATTAGAAATAAGAAAGGGGGAAAGGGAGAGGAGCCAAATAAGAGCCAATACCTTTCACCGGTGGAGTGCTCCGTACTTCATCTGTCACCACGGTCGCTGCAGAGGTGGGCAGTCCAGGATTTTTTATCTGAAAAAGGTCATTGCAAAAAAAAAAAAAATATATTATCTACCTGCGCACATATCAGCTCATCAGCCAACTGCTTCCTAAAACCACACTTTGGCTTCCTCAATCCAGGTGTTGCGTCCTCCGAAGGCGCTGCCGGACATTGTGGACAAACTGGTCTTCCGTCCTTATCGCGCTCCTGTCCGACTCCTCACCTTCCGAAACGCGCATCAAGTTGCAGCTGAAGACTGACTGTGAATAGCAGAGGGATTAGGAGGAGGGAAAGTTGGTCTCCTGCGATCCAGAGAGGACCGACACCACGGTCCAAGCCGACTCCAAGTGCCGTTCACCGGGCGATGCCAGAGTAAATGCCGGGGCAATGTCCCGCCGCAAGCAGGTGAACCCGCAGCACTTATCGTTGACGCACAGGGAGACAATACAAGGTGAGTTCAATTGTTTCTAGTCTCCTCACTTCATATATAATTACGTTTATTGATTTTAATGATTTATAGTTTATCGTTATTATTAAATCAGATTTTCAGTTCAGTTTTCCCCCCCCGCAAAAGCATTTATTGGGGAAAAAGATTCAAACCGTGCCCATGCTTTGTTTTTCGTATTTGAAAAAAACACCAAACAAAGACGCTAATTACCGACAATAACTCTGGAATGAGAAAAATAGATTGACCATGTGATAAAGTGGAAAACACTCAGCGGTTCGTTTTAACACACGTTTGTTTTTTTACACTTCACACTGCAAAATAATTCAGGAATATTTCAAACGCGCCCTTCTCAGCTTCTTGACTTTATACCACGCCAGATGATCTAATGACAACAACAGTGGGACTGTCTGGCAAAGTGTGTGTGTGAGTGTGTGTGTGACTGAATGTGCACGCACGTGCGTTACGCGCGTATGAGTGTGTGTGATCCAACATTTCATCACAAAACAATTTAGCTTTTTTTTTTTTTTTCCAGCATATTGCAACATGTGCCGCTGTTTCTATTTGTGTCTACTCTGTTCAACATTTCGGTGATTTTTAAATCCGGTTATTTATTCGGTGGCTTTGCACAAGGTGACTTGGATCTTAATTTAATTGTATTTTTCATTTTTAAATAATAACCCCTCTTGCTTTCTCTTCCGCTTCTGCTCTTTCTATCAAGCAAAACACACACACTTCAAACACACACACACACACACACACACACACACACTCACACACACTTCAAACACACACACACACACACTGAAATTTATTTCTCTTGATACACACAGGCCTATCAGTACTTTCAGATAACATTTTAAGAACATACCAAAAATCAAACTGTGCACGAAAATAAGTTCAACTTGCAAGAGAGCATCACACACAAGTGAGGAACAAGCTGAACTTTTATTAATGCGATATTTTAAACGCAGGGTCAGAACTCGTTTGATGCTTTCAGAGCTGCGACCAAAAAATGTGATTAAATTGCACAGATTAAATCTGAGGCAGAATTTTTTTTTTTTCTTTTTTGGAGCATATGATTAAAAAGTCGCATAATCCAATTTCTAATCGATTATATCAATCTAACCTTCATCTCCCAGCGCTGTGCTTTGCCTAAATCCAATTTCATAGAGGCCTAATCTGGGTAATTCATTGCAGAAGTTCATGATGTAATCTTTGGCCAGTCTGTTTTGTGCTGAAAAGGCTTGTGCGCATTCCGTCCCACCCGACACATTTAGCATTTAGACTAATCATTTCTCCCATTCACTTCGCCTCTGTCTCTCTGTCTTTCTCATTTCCACTGACTTTCCTCCTGTCGACTTCTCGGTCCAAATAATTACGGTCATTTCAGGCGTGAGGAGCGAGCTGAAATCTAAATGTTTGCTTCAACCAGTGGTTTTGTTTTCTAATTGAGAAAGTGTGATGCATGCTCAGCAGATTTTAGGCAGATGACAAATATTGATCCAGCTTGACTATTGATCTGACTCTTTCTTTTCTGTGCTGTCACAGTCACTGTCTGTCACTTAATGAAGATGGACACCCGAGCTGATTCACCGCAGTACATTTTCAACTGTGCAAAATTTCTAACATCACCACAGTTTCACCTCAGGCGTGTGTGTGTGTTTAACATTTACCTGCATGAATTATGACAAATACTTGCAACGTTTTCCATATTTTCATTTGTCCCCAGGGGACTTGTACAAATTTGGACTATAATGGTTAAATATTTGCCTCCCCTCCTTCCAGACATGGGTCACTTTGTTTGACATCTCAGTGGCATATCAGTCACACGCAACCTTACAGCACCTGCTGTGCACTCAGCATATCCTTATACTGAACCTCTGGTGCTGAATGTAGGTACTTGCATAATTTGAATGATAATTAATTGTCACAAATTACCTTTCAATTTCTTTATTTCCTTGTTTGAGCTGAAGCTGCATTCAAAAGCCTCCAGGATGCATCTGTTCTTGCCTGAGGCTTTTTAATGAGCTGACCTGTCTGTCTGTAGAGACCTGAAAGTGTCAAACTACGACTAAAGTTGAGATATTTACAGATGCAGGCGGAGCTTTGATGCTCAGGTCGATCAGGCAGAAGTCAGTGTTGTGTTAAAGTGGCTATTAGAGCATGTACAGTAGGATGCTGAAAAGCTGGGCCATCTGGAGGGCCTGAATCTGGTCCTACCTGTTCTTTCACATGATACACTGTTGAACTGTGGCCTCAACAAGCAGCGATAATGACCTGAGAGACACAAGTGCAAGAGTAAGGAAGGACTGGACTTGCAGGTATTTTTTTTATTTTTATTTTTTTTGGTTGTAAAGCCACCGAGGTGATTACATACAAAACAAAAACTGGACTTTGAACAGACACCTGAAAAATCCTAATTATCTGATTCCAGTTATTCTACCTCTGCAAGAACAATGTGTGTCTGTGAGTGAGTGTGTGCAAAGATGCACTTGTGTTTGCACAAAGCACCTATGTTTACCATACTTCTTCCTATTGATACCGCAACTCTAGCTTTGATGGATGGAAAGCGTTTAATGTACCTGTCATTCACCGTCTGGAGCCTGCATGTTGCTTTGGGCTGTTTCCTTAAGCTGGGTGGGTCTGGAGAGGACCAGGATCACACCTCAGGCTGGAGGATCAGAGGAGCACTGGGGGAAAACCAAACTGTAATTTTATTGAGTCAACATAAAATTAGAGCCCGGCGTATGTACAGTCAGACAGCGTTTCAGCAACTGATTAAAAGTGGATTTGTTTCTTTGTAACAGTTTTAATATCACCTCCTCATTGGCTCGCCTCGGTCTCACGGTTGTACAGCATTTCAGTATCAGCTGTCAAGACCGGTCCCAAGGTATCTGCTTACCCCGAGTAATAATATGAAGTTTCTGCAGGGTGCCAGCATATATCAATCACATGTCAGATCAGGGGTTACTCAGTGTAACTGAACACAGCAGCCCTGCAGCCATGGGCCTGTGGGTCATGCTCTACTTGGAAGTGCAGAGAACCTGAATATCAGCATATTTCTGGACAGGCGTCTAGTGGAAGACTATGTACTGGAAATCTACTCGCCAGGCCAGACATCAAGAGGGACGTACACAAGTGACTGTAAATTGCCATGAATGCACACAATGCACAAGTATGCGCCAAGGAAAGAAGACACACACACACACACACACACACACACACACACACGCACATATATATATATATATATATATATATATATATATAGACTCAGCATATACTTTAAAACTACACAAACATCGCTCCCTAAACTGTGTGCAAACTGCACATGTTCACACACCAACAAATCATATGTAACAAGCAATTCTGTCTGAGTAGAAATTGACCTTCTGTTTACAGTTCATCCTTTGTGTAATTAAGATCCTTGCAGGGAAAAAGACAAACATCCCTTCCAGGCGTTTTGAGGCTCTTTCAGTCAATGATTCAACTTGGAGTCACGTCCATGACAAAGACAGACCTTTCATAGGAATATCCTTATGAATTACTCACACATTAGGATGGAAAGAGTGGTGTTTAGCGTCACAGGCCTTGCTTGCTCAGAAACCCGGTAATTTTTGCAATCTAATATCAGCATTATTACAGGGAATTGTTTTCTGGATCCAGCCATGGAAACGCCTCGTGATCACTGTTTATTCTCAGAACTGGCATGCTACTTGTGAAGCAGTTAATGTTTTCGTCTTTATTTGCACCATATGGCTGTCAAATGCTAGAGAGAGAAAGCCACCGTACGTACTGCAACACCACAGTAAATATTCACACACATTGTGGTAAGCGGATGATAATCTCACAGGAGATGATTGGTGAGCGATTTATGATTTACCATGAGGCGTCGCAGTCTGTTCTCAGATTTTCTTCCTATATTATTGAACACATTTAATCAATTTTGCAATGCTGTAAAGCTTCGTTCACTATTGGTATTATATCTCCAAAAATTGTTTGGCAAATTTGATTTACGCCAGCGAATGTCATGCCTCATAGCTGACAAGTCATTTGTAGCGATTTAGTGACAGGTCACAGTCAGCTGCAGAGCCGTATTTTCCTCACTTTCAGGCTGATAATCTAAGATTTATGATAAGAAATGAGACTGCCACAGATTAAATGGTGATAAGATAATGAAACACACAGGCTTGGCCTTACACAACGCACACTGTTGCAGCTTTCCTTGGCAATCGCAGCCGAGAAAAAGGGATAGGCTAAGCGAGGCCGCTTGTTGTTTGAATTTTTGATTGCAACCATCTGCAACGTTGCTGGTGTCATTTATTTTCAATGACAGCGTGAATTTTACCCGACTTTCCCTGTGGGGTTCACACATATGTGATTGTGTGTGTGTGTGTGTGTGTGTGTGTATGTGTGTGTGCATGCATGTTTTTAGCTCAGCAGATTGAAGGGGAAAACAAAGACAGGGAAGCAGGTCTGAACCCATACAGTGTGGTCGACTATCATATGAGTGCCCCTGGCCTTACTCTGCCGTTCACCAGCAGAACAGAGTGTGCAGCTGCTATTAAAATGTTGTGTGAGGTCAGAACTTCAACAGACACTAGTTTCACGGTCTTCGGTTATGCCGCTTAGGAGAAATCTCATCAAATCACAACATATCATTAAGTAAAAACAAATGTTTCACATTCAGCAAAATCACATTTTCTCCGGGTCTTATTCCACTCAGAGCAGAGCAGAACTTGTCAAACCCTGTTTTAAATTTTTCTTCGCCTTCACCTTCACCTCAGGCACAATCAAACAACAAAAAGAGTCATCAGTGAGACATAGGAGTATATAAGGACAGACACAATAGTTAGGTATTAGGTATTATTTATCGGGGCAATTAATGTCAGAGAACATATGCACTCTGGCATGTTTTACCTACTGAGCTTGTTCCACCTGGCCCCTGCTGTGAAAAACACTGACGAGGACATCGCATTTACTGTATCAAATACCAGTTGTGACAGTTAAATTACAATGTCTGTCACCGAAGTGCATGGCAAACATTTTTCACTATTTGGAAATTGAAAAAAATATCTCATCATGCAAAAGAAACAATTCCTCGCCTTTGACAACATTGCTTCTTCATTAAGCACTTTTCTGGCCAGGCGTTAGAATATTTTTCTGCCTTTTATAGAAATGGAAATATTGGTGAAAGAGGCCCATTGTCTTCAGCTGTGTCTCCCATCTGGTACACATTGTGCAGTGGCAGTGTGCAGCGGCAGCAGGCAGCAGCAGTGGAGTGACTAACTGACTCTCTCCTCATCAAACTGATAGGGGGTGCTCTAAGGCTGCCTGACTTAACTCACACTTGATAAGGCAGAGTAGCAGGACTGTCATTGGGTGAATATGGCTCTGCATATATGTGTGTGTGTGTGTGAGAGAGAGAGAGAGAGAGAGTGAGAGAGAGAGAAAGAAAGACACAGAGAGAAATAAAGTAGGTGTGGTATCATGTTAGACAGCTGGGTTTCATTGCTATCATCACACCTTCTCGACGATGGCATGTTTGACAGTGCGTCTGCTATGCTCCTTTACCTATCAAGCATGTTCCTCTCACATAGGAGTTTATACAGAGGAATTAGACACTGTCTGTCACGATGATAGCCTACAATACTGTGTTTTTCTTTCGTGTGTGTGTTTCCATTTCAGTGTCTTTGTGCCCGCGGTTGATTTTTTTTCCCTTCTTCTTCTTCTTTCCTGCAAGCATTCCACGCTCGGTTCCTTCTTGCACATGTGTTTTTCTCACACAGGTGAGCCTCGGGATAGATGAGTGAGCGGGTTTCAGAGAGGGGTGCGGTTTTTAGAAGCTGTCCGACTGATATTCCAGTGGCACAGTGACGGTGCCAACGCCTGCTAATTTACTGCCTTCTGCCCCCAGGCCTTGTTACTCATCCATAGGTTAGCAAACAGGCCTCATTCTACTTGTCCCTGCCTCTGACAGGGAGAAAGTCAAGTTCAAATGCCCAGGTGTCTGTCAGCTCGTTGGCTCGATGTTGTCTTTTTCTCATGTACGACACACGAGGATCTGGGTCTCATGCCACCTGTCTTGCTTTCAGAGTCAGAAATGAGAGCACGCCATGTTGTTATCACATATATCACCTGCACAGTCCCACTTATATGCATTGCACATATGCACACATGCATGCGTGCGCACAGTGAACATGGCTTGTGCGAGCACTGAGAAACACTGCTTCATGTGAATTGCGGTCACGAGCTGTGAACTGTAGGTAAATATGTGTTTGTGTTCCTTCTTTGCCGCCAAAGATTATGAGATGGAAATTATTTGGCAGGCATCCAGGAACCCATCGCCATTTAGAGAAAAGATATTTGGCATCGGATCATCACTCCGGGGCGAAGTGAGTGGACTGGAACATGTGTGTGTGTGAGCGTATGTGTGGGTGGTTGGGTAGGAGGGGCGCTTTGGAGTCGTAAAGATGTATTTGAAACATAAAATTTGGTAAAAAAAAAAAATGTGTATGATATTCAGGCGGAACTCTGCCCGAGTTTAACGGTTGATGATTGGGAGTTTAGAGGAGCAACGCCTCCCTGACAGTTTGAGATGGGAGATAAGAGAGTTTAGGATCTCGGCTCTGATAACTACACACCGAGACACACAAACCAGTGCACACCCTCTTTGTCTAATCTTTGCAATTATTAGGGTGTCATGTTTGGAGAAAGAGAGAGAAGAGAGGCAAAGAGAAAGAGGGGGTGGGGTGGGGGGGGGGGGGTGGGCGGGGGGGGTGCAGGTGCTAGAAGTGGAGGAGCAGCGGAGACAGGCAGGCGCTGCTGCTATGCTCCTCTCCCAGGTATAAACATCTCTCCCTGGGTACACACTCACTCAGACGCCCCTTAAGTCTCTGGAGCTTCAGGTTTCCTCCGGGCTTTTTAGAAGAGGACACATTTTCATACTGGTACATCAGGGTAGTGTTTAAAAAAAAAAATGGAGGTTGTCCATGAGGGATTTACGTTAAGCTGAGGGAGTCAGTCTCTGCCATAGGGGAGGAGGGAGGGAAGAATGTGTAATGGTTATTAATGACCGTGTCAGATCTGTGAAGAATGAGATTTACTCTCTTAACAGGACCCCGGGTTTGGCTTTATAGATTTTCTGTCTGTGGAGAATACAGTGTTCGAACTCACCTGTGTGCTGCTCCATTCATGCACACACACACAGACACACACACACACACACACACACATTCACACACACTCTCAGACGTCTTACTTTTTTTTTTTCATATCCTTCTCATTTTTCTTTTCTCTGTCTTATTCTGTGATACACACACACACACACACACACACACACACACAGACACACACACATTCTGGTGGATGTGGCCTCCGCTATGCTACACTTTGTTCTGCACAAGCTGGGGCTCCCACATGGTGAAGGCAGCCGTCTAGCTATGACAGCTTAGTGCAGCGAGGGCTCTCACCGGAAACCCAGCCTGCACTGTGAGATGAATAGCTTCCTGGCCACACACAAACACACACAGGCAGATATACACACAGACACACATATGTATACATACAGTTTATGTGCTGGGTCCCACCCACGCAGATCTCTCACGGATAAGCTGCGCAGGTGTTTGTCTAGGCGAAGCAGGTTCACAGCGGCGCTGTTTTATGCCATGAAAGTAACACAGTTGTGAACGTAATGATCATCTCGTGTGGTAGGGAGAGATGGCTTTTATCAGGTAATGTCATCAGGAATAACTAAACTGTGTTTTTTTTCTCCGTCTGTCTCTCACTTTCTTTCTTCTTACTTCAAAAAAAAAAAAACACCATTGAGTTAACATCTTTTACCCTCCTCTTCCCTTTTCTGCAGCAGAGGCCAATCATGATTCAGGGGCGGGATCTCCATCTCCAGAGCCATCCACCCCCAGCCCTCGGAGGGCAGGACCTGGGGAGCATGATCTGCTGACCTGCGGCCAGTGCCAGACCAACTTCCCTTTGGGCGATATCCTGGTCTTCATCGAGCACAAGCGCCGTCTGTGCCGGGGCCCCGGGAGCAGCCTGGGGTCTTTCTCCAAGCCTGGGGAGAGTGGCGGGATCACGGGCATTCCCATCTCTCCCAGGGCCAGGTCACTGGAGCTGGGTAGAGGGTCCATTCCAGTGGAGGTGGGCGTCCAGGTGACCCCAGGAGGAGAAGAGGATGAGGAGAGGAGGCTGACGCCGGCCAAGGGAATCTGCCCCAAACAGGAGAGAGGAGGTACGGAGACTAGAGCACACTGTAGGAGGATGCAATTACAAGAACACGACTCAACTGTAAACACACAGTCTGAAGAGAGCTCCTGTCAGTATAGATGCACATGTATGAAACACACATATAGATACAAAAAACATGTAGTCTCACACACACACACACACACACACACACACACACACACACATCTCTCACCTGTCCAAGACAGATAGCTCTCTTTAAAGAATCCCAGCTGCTTGTTATTTTGACAGTGGCCTTCAGGAGGGATTAATGTAGCCTGGGATGATTTCATTAGAGTGAGTGAGAGCTGCACTGTGTGTCTATTCTGCTTCATTCTAAGTAAAACATCACACACATATGCACACACACACACATGTTCACACACACACACACACACACACAAAATCACACACACCAAACACACACACACTGGCAGGCCTGAAGGACTTCTTCATCTGAAACCAATTGTGAAAGGCGAGGAAGAAGGTGATAGAGGAGCCGCCCCCAGTGTGCGCGCGCGTGTGTGTGTGTGTTGTGGTGTTTTTTTTTTTTTTTTGCTCATGTGACTGCACATCTGAGCGTTTGTAAAGAAATTCTGCAGCATATAAAAAAAAAGAGGTTAAGGAAGCTGATTAAAATTCATCTGTGTGCATGGTGAGGAGAAGAGGATTAATAAAGCAGCAAGGCCGTTCATCTGGCTGAGGGGTGTGTGTGGGGGGGGGGGGGTCGCAGCGGCAGCAGCAGTGGTGGTGGTAGTGAGGGTGGGGTGGGGGTGGGGGGCTGGGGGGGTTGTAGACTGCCAGCGCTGCAGGGAAACCAGTTCAAAGTTATCAGAGGAGACAGTCACCATCACACCCAAGAGCTGGAAAGGCTATCCAGGATTACACAGACTCCAGCAGGCTGAGGGGGACTTGGTTAGAAAAGGGAGACGACTGTGCTGTAAAAGTTACAATCACATAGAGAAAGATTGTATGATTAACACAGAGACTGGTCACCACCACACTGTGTGTCAAACTGCCAGGTCATAAAAAGTCTTTTTTTTTTTATTTTTTATATTATGTCATACATGTGTCGTTTTCAAAGATATTAGGGTCTCAAAGTGTAGAGTAGTCCTTCAAAATAAAAGTTCTCAAACAGCACGGTGTCGCAGACATGGATAGATTCATACGTGCGAGTGACATTTAACAGTTTTAATTAGGTTAATAAGGTCTTACACAACTGCCACCGCACATTGAAATTAAGTGAGTGGTTACACTGGTTTCTACAGATAATGGTAGACGAAAAGAATTAATGTAAAAGGTGTGAATGTTGACTCTGTGTAGATGCCATGACAACAGGCTCTTGGTTCATTGGGTTCACAGCAAGTGCATGTTTTTAAAAAAAATTTTTTATTACATTTAAATCCCTAGAATAAGCAATGATATTTTGTTGATCACATTCAGTCACCCCCAAAAATGTAAAACACCAAAAACACAAGAGAGGGGCTTTAAGTTTTTCCTTCTACTCGTGTATTAGAAGAAACTTTTCATTTAGTTTTGTATGTCACTCAGTTTTTACTGTCGGATTCTATAAGATTTAGCTCTGGTCTATGAGATATTGCAAAACATTTTATAAAAAAAAAAAAAAAAAAAAAAAAAAAAGCCCTGGGAAAATGTTTTTCATACATTTGCACATTTTGTTCATTTCATAATCAAAGCTGCTGTAGACATATTTTGTCATCACTGCAGAAATCAGCACATATGCACAGTTCCTGTGTGTGTGCGGCCAGCAGCTGTGTGTGTGGTCACCAACTTTTGCAGTGGGAAAAATTTTTTTTACTGAAGAAAGATCACAAGCAATCTGTGACAGCACAGTTTTGGATGTCACTGCTAATTTCAGGAAATAAAAAGCATGGGCATTATTTTGAAGAGTAAAGACATTTTAGTGTCTCTCAGACAGTGTGTTCTAGACAGTAACATGGCTTTTATCAGTTGTTTAATTTTTCAGCTAATGTTAGCAGCGAGCCCCCCTGGAAGCTGCAGCAGAAACACACAAACATGGAACTCATTTGGAGGCTTATGCAATGAGAAAGACTCGGTGCGTTTTACATGGCGTTTTGTCTGGTAGGTGGTCAGAGGGAAAACATTTAGGCAGAGGTAGTGAGTGAGCCAGTCTGCTCGAGCGGCAGTCAGTTAGTCACTCACACAGACAGACAGTCTTATCACTAAGAGAACAGGACATGAAAGCACTCGAAGCCCCAAATGAAAGAGCGGAGGAGAGCTTTGTTCAACACATTAGATGCCACTCAAGGCAGTCTCAAGTTTCAACCAAATTAGATTACATTATTAGGTCTAATTAAGTCCAATGTGTTAGCAGCACACTCTCTCTCTCTCTCTCTCTCTCTCTCACACACACACACACACACACACACACGGAAATATCTTCACATTTGCTTCCATGTGTTACTGAGAACTTTACAGCCAGAGCGAACACAAATACTTGCAGCACAGAAAAATGACAACATGTATCAAACTAACACACAATAGGAGCAGAAATGTACTGTGGTGTGCATGAAGTGCTTGTGCTGTATGTATAACCCTTAACCCTCTCATCTCCTGGATTGTTTTTTTTTTTCTTCTCTTCTTCACCTGGCTGTGTTTTATAACATCCTGTCTGGCCTCTTTGTCTGTCAGCCTGCTTGCTTAAAATGCAAACATGCTGCAAGGCTAGCAGATTCAACCCCAAAAGGTGGAAACACACTAACACAAACACACACACACAGATACACACACACACACACACACACACACACACACATTCAAGCACACACGCATTCTTTCATACACATGGTGTAGATGAAAAATGGCCCTTCTGTGCCCTGTTTTTTTTTTTTTTCCTGAGTTTCTCTTGCTGATGCATGCACTCTGTGTGTGTATGTGTGAGCTCTGTAAGAGTATTTTAATATGTGTGTGTGTTTGTGTGTGTGTGTGTGTGTGTGCTTTGTATGAATATGTGTATGAGTATGTGTGTGTACATGTGTGATGTCTGTGAAGAATGATGCGTGTCATCAGGCAAGCGAGAGGTTGTCACTAGGGGAGCGTTTCCATGCTAAGACGACCCTGGCCCTGCTTTGAACTCCTCCTAGGACGGCTGCCGGGCCCCCTCGGAGCACTTTAAGACATCCTGTACATAAGGGCGAAGTCGCATCATGACAACCTCTCCCTCTCTCCGTCTGTCTCTCTCTCTCTCTCCCTCTCTCTCAAAAACACTGTGTATAGAGATCACACAGTAAATATTTCATGAGACGATGTGAACGACAGCGACATCCTCAAACAGCTCTTTCTGTTTTTCTCGCCGTCCACTTCTGATCTCTTGGCTGTCATGTTTGTGGGCAGCACAGTCATATCACTATATTAGGCTGAAGATTTAGTCCTGCTTGTTTTTTGTGGGTGGGAGGCAACCTGCAAGCCTGATGTGATACCGATACTGAGTGTTTTTAACTGAAACAAAGAGCCTCTGGATTTTTGATGAAAGACTTACGATGAGATACCCGTTACTTTAGAACTGTCACACCTACATGCACAAGACTTTTTGTGGGTGTGAAAAAGTGTTAAAGTGCACAGGAGCATTTTAAAGTGATAAAATCAGTTTTTGTTGGGGTAATAGGCAACAAGGGATTTTCTTTTCACCTTGAATGAGTAATAGTGGTTTCTGGATGATAACCTGTGGTGCAACCTGCAAAACGGATCAGAAGTAACAATGACCTTTGTGCCCGAAGAGGTCAAATCTGCAACAATCGACACTTGTTTCACTGCTGCTGCTGCTGTGACACCACAGCTTCCACATCTCTCCACCGGTGTGGATTTAAAGGTGTCTTCTCTTCTCTTCATGTCTCTCTCTGTTTCTCCCCCCTCCATCTTTCTTTCTTTTTTTTTTTTTTTTTTTTTGCCCCACCACCCAATGCTCCTTTAATCACCTGGCTTGCTCTCATTTCCATATTAAATAGGCTTTAATCATGAAAAGCAATCAGGCTTTTGCATATTCATACCTTCCCCTGTACGCCGGCTTCCCTGTCTCGCTCCAGTGCCAAGCAGCCAGTAATCAGTAGGCAGGCGGCGTAATGCCATAGCCCCGGCCCATCGCATGAAAACACACACACTGCGTGAGTTAGAAATAACTTCACATGCTACTTACGTATTATCTCTACTCCGAGAGAGAGAGAGATAGAGGGAGAGGGAGAGGGGTAGAGATAAAAAAAGAAAGATGGCGAGACTGATCCCTGATTTGAGCTGCGAATATTTGTACAGAGGCTCAAGGAAAAGTCGATTTGCATAATGACTTTGTAGTTTTGCATTAATCACATTTGCATATGAAAATGCGTTAATTACTCCTGATGATTTTTTTTTAAAACTTGCTTCATTTGATGTCCAAGCTCTGGGGTTGTGATTAGGGGTTACATGGTGGCAGTTGTGTAGGTGGTGTGTGTTCGTGTGTGTGTGTGCGTGTATGTGTCTTATGTGTGTTCATTCATTTCTGGTGCAGTTTGTGTGTGTTTATGTGTTCTTACATGAGTGTTTTGAATCTTTGCCAAGGAATTTATCTTGTGTCTGCTGTAAGGCATGTGTGTCTATTTTTGTTTTATGTGTGTGTGTGTGTGTGTGTGTGTGTGTGTGTTTATATGTGTTTCTCAATTTCTTGGAGTGGCAAATATTTCCTTATTCCTCTGTGGGAAAAAAGAGGAGTACATTCCTCTCCCCACTGAATAAAGTGAACACACACTCACACTCACACATGATACAGTATCTCCTCCTCGTGTGTGTTTCTTTCCACAGTTGCAGTCGTGGAAAAGGGAAAGTGAGAAAAAAGATGAGGTGATATTAGAGTTATTTCACAGAGTTATATTTGGAGGCCTTGACTATGTTCCAAACATTCAACATTATAGATTACTAGTCTTTATATATAAAAGCTTTGCTTAAAAATAGAATAAAAGATGCTCTTGTATTTTAAAGCTTTTTCCTGCAGCAGTGCAGCACACAAACCTGGCTGGATTTTATTTTTGAGAATAATTTAAGCAATTTTTGAAAAAATAATTTAAATTAAAAAAACAAAACAAAAACATGACCCCTGCTGCATGTAACTCACTCTGTATAAATAGCTGCAGTAACCCCTGCACAGCAGCTTGTAGACAGGACCTACCTGAGTCTAAAAGGTGAATGAGTTACCACACAGAAATGTATTCATCTGTCAGTATAATTACAATGAAGTTTAATGTTTTATTTCTAACAAATTAATGAAAGAGTAAGCAACGTGTTTTGCTGCCTTTCCTAAGGTTTGCATATGAGCAGTGATGGTGATCCTATGGAAACATGACAAAAGAAAACTTTTGCCTTAGCTTAAAAAAAAAGGTAGAATAATGAAATAATTCCCCCATTGTAGTCTTCTTATTCTCCATTTATATGTCTCTGTCTAAGCATTTGGGTTCACATGTGTGTGTGTGTGTGTGTGTGCACATAATTACAGTATACATATTCTTGCCTGTCTATGGGCCCCTAGTATTGTTGGCCCATAACAGTGCACCTCAGACAGGACCACCCCAGGGGCCGTCTGACTCTGCTTGTGTCTGTCTGCCTGCTCTATCCAGCAGGGTCAACTAGGTCTATAAGGGAGCTGCTAAAATGGCACAGCTGCACGTGCACACTGCCACAGCCACCTGACACACACACACACACACACACACAGTTAGACATATACATTCACACATTTATGCAGAGAATGGAAACATGTATGCAGGAGTACACACACAGATAAGAGCCACACACACACACACACACACACACACACACACACACACACACACAAAAACATATGTGCATGCAGGAATGCATACAATGACTCCCCATCTCACATTAAGGCCTGCATCTCCCACCAAACACACTCATGCGCTCACAGACACACGCACGTACACACACAGCTTAAAGGCTCCCACATGAAGGCATCAAACGCTCCACAGTCAGCTTTATGGCACTCATATGGCAGCAGATTTGATATTTTCCTACCACAGCGGGGGAATAAAACTCGCCACTAATTTGGACTGCGAGCGCCACCGCTAACTTTCAGCATGTGCCGACTGACTGTGTCTTCCAGATGTGTGGACTCTTTGCTCCTTAACAGCCTTACTTAAGAGGCATTAGAAACCTCACACCCCGTCCCTGCTACGCATGGAGAGTGATGATGGCGCTCTGGTATTCAACACAAACACGCTGCTTTTTGTGTGGCGCTCTGAGCGAAGCGCTGATGTGAACGTCACGGTCTCGTTGCTATGGACCATAAGTTGTCTTGTGTCAGTGGGAATCTGTGAATGTGTTTATGCTCTTTGCATAAATAGCTATAATCAAGGTAATTTGACTGCTGCACTGTCGTTATTTGAGCTACCTCTGGCTTCTCCTCACTGTTGGGGACTTTTGATAACAGATGTGCTCTCATCAGTGCTGAGCAACAGAACAACTTTTACAAAGAGCTACTAATGTGCATGCACACTTTCAAACGCACATGCATGCAAGACCCTGAACCAGAACCTGCTGAGCAGCTTGTGCACCTTTCTCCTGCTCTGGAAACACTCCTCAGGACAGACATGCAGATAAAATCCTCATGTGTCTGTGTGTGTTCAGCTTTTGTGCAGCCTGCCACACATTAGTGCATAACATATAATACGCCCCTTTCAGGAGTAAATGGAGAGATTTTCTGACCGGGGCGTTCACTCTCGTTCTTCTATTGAAAAGTAGTATGTGTTTGCCTTTTGGGGGGGGGGGGGGGGGGGGGGCTACCATTAGTACTTGTGAAAAGGAAAAAAGATGGCGCTTGTTAGCCAGTCAGACAAGGGTAATCATACTTGCTACACTGTTGTTGTTCCTTTCCTCTTATCGTATTAGCTTCCTGCTCTGATTGGGTGGGATTGTGGGAGAAGAAAATGAGGAGACAGCGTTTATGGCCGTATTTTTCCTTTTACAGGCTGCTTCACCACAAGAGATATTGAAAGCCTTTCATGGTACACTTACGATTCCCCTTATTTCATCCACTTATTTGTCTTGAGCAATTACTCAGAGAGAGAGAGAGAGAGAGAGAGAGAGAGAGAGAGGGAGAAGACTAGACACAGACGAACACATGATGAACGTAAGCTGCTTTTATGTTGGTTTGTTACTTAACTGTAAATCACAGGTACAACAGGAGCAATATCTAGTTTACAAACAACATAGTATCTGAAGCCTTCATACACACTGAACCACACTCAACGGCCACTGTAGCTGCAAAAATTTAGAATTTCATTTTTATCTCATGGTAAAGAGTTACAAAAAATTAGGGAAACCCCCCCACAACATTATCTAACTTACCTATAATTATGCCGATAGATTTGGTTTAATCTGCCCAGGTTTTCAGATATCCGTCCTGGGGATTTCAGCCTCTGGCCCAGCACAAGAGAGATGAAGGGAATTTCATTTGTGTTGCTCAAACTTACTGAAAAAAAAGACTTTAATAGCAACATCTCTTCTGTAACAGTGTCCTTGTTACTAACAATAATGTCAACAGTTTTTATAGGGGCTTTTTTTTTCTTGGTAGAAAGTTTGGTTTCCAGTGAAAACTGTTTACAGCGACGTCTGCACACTATCCAGAGCACCAGCGACATTTCATCTGAAAACACACACTGATGTTGAACAGTTCAAACATATTTTTTCGATGCTGCGAGCACCGCAAAAATGTATGGATGGGTTGAGGCAAGTAAACCTGAGCAAATAAAACCAAAACTATTTGAATAGCTGCATTTTAAAAAAATATATTTTGGGTGGACAGACCCTGTATGAGAGGACGCGTACAGTTTTCCACCAGGCTTTATTAGATATGTTTTTTATTAACGTGTGTTACTCTTATGTTCACTTTACCCCATAAAACCTGTGCTTCCATCTACAAGTAAAAGGAAGAAACATCTGCTCTCCTCTGTTTCTTGGATGAAAGAGGACTTGCACTGTCATGTCCATAGATGGCATTGCAGACAGGGGAGTTAACTGCTTAAGGTTAAGGGGCGACGCTCTCCCTCTATACTGGTGTAATTCATACTTTTTCCAGAAAGCCCTCTTCTCTGTGTCTGTCTTTCCCTGAGCAGAACAGAGCAAGCCAAAATGAAATAAAGCCTAAGATGTTATCAGGGTGATTGGTGCCAGCGGAGCTTGTCTGGGCCTGTGGTCTGGCGGGGCAGCGCTGGCCCGTACCAGCGCTTGTATATGTGTGGGTGTGAGTGTGTTTGTGTGTGTGTGTGTGTGTGTGTGTGTGTCCTAAAGGCACTGGATAGATGAAAGCTTTCTTTAACCATAAGCTATGCAGGAGCCGTGCCAGAAGCAGGAAATGTATCAGCGTGATAACAGCCAGAAAGACAGAGAAAGAAAACGAGAGAGAGAGAAAGGGAGAAATGAGAGAGGGAGAGAGAGAGAGAGAGAGAGAGAGAGAGAGACAGGGAGAGGCCACACAGAACCCACAGGGGGAGGCCTGGGGCCAAACTCGGCCCCATCACACACACTCACATGTCACTTTATAAATATGTGTTGGGTGTGTATGTTGAGAGATGAACCTAAAGGTTGCTTTTATATGTGTGTATGGGTGTGTGTGGAGCATTTGAGGTTAGCTGCATGCCAAGAGACAGGCTGACACACCTGTGCGTGTTTTGGGACCCATAACAGAGAAAGAACAGAATTCACCTGGAGACATGACCGTTGCAATGTTGATAAAGCTGTGCCGCTGGCCTTCACAGTTCAAACCTTATAGACAAGATAGACAGATCAACGGGTAGATAGGAAGAACAAACAGTGTTGCAATATTGTTTGTAAAAGTTATAGGTGGTTACCTTTTGTACGTTCAACGTTTATTTCTGGGTAAACAGCAGATAGAGACAGAAAATGAATGAATGAAATCTGCATCATTTTTTAAGAGAGTTAGATGAGAAGATCATTCTCGTGTCTGTACACTGAATATGAAGCTACAGCCAACAGGCAGTTAGCTTAGCTTAGCATTAAGACTGGGAACAAGGGGAAACAGCTAGCCTGTGTCTCTCCAAAGGAGGCCAATCAGCACCTCTAAACCTCACTACTTAACATGTAATATCTTGTTTGTTTAAAAAAAAAAAAGTGTTAAAATGATGGGACAGTACAAACAGGAAGTCACTGCTCCGCGGCAAGAAATAGTCTGCGACATAAATCCCTGTATAACCACAGTTTTTGTCATCTCTACACTTTGGTTTTACCGCAGATCTAGCAGAGCAGTTAAATAGAGAGCGCTGAATGTCTCAGGTCCATTTATATTTTTAACACTCTCCCCTTTTGTTGCTTCAGTTTAGTAAGCTAACACTAATTAGATAGCTTGCAAAATGGTGTCAAATGATGCTCGTGCTCTCTCCTGCCTCACAGCCTCCGCTTTTTGTGTTGGAGCATGAGGAAAAAGCACTGTATCCTCTCCCAACCTCAAATAGCCAGAATTAAATATTAGGCTGGAGAAATTGTGGCGTAATGGCGAAATAGCTCATGAATGTTCAGGCTCTGTGCCGTTTCTGAAGCATGTGAGGGGCAAGTTTTATAGCAGGCTGATTGGGTTGGAAGGGCTTGTGTGCTGCATTCAGGGCCACGGTGGTATTTTCCTGTGGGCTGCTAGTTAAGTGGGACTGGCTGCTTGGCTCCAATGGGCAGAAGCCAGCTGGGGACCATTACTACTGCTGAAAGAATATAGCACCCTGTCACAGAATGGTAGGCCGAGATAAACACGCTGAGCATGGGCATATGGATGCATACAGTACATATACTTTGCCGTATACACACATACTGTACATCCCTTTTTTTATACTCTGACACACAGACACACCAAAGGCACTCACACACAGCGTATAAAGTGTGACAAGTCACTGCAGAAGGTGCAGCCTTAGAGGAATTTGCAAAAGGACATGTGCTTATCAGAGCCAGAGATGAGCGCTGTATCCCCTACGTGTAACGCTTTGCTTTTGTTTAATCTAATTCGTCAAGGATGAAAAAAAAAATAGAGACACATTTTCATTTTTCTTTTTTGAAAAAAAAAAAAAAACAGCACAATACATTTCAAGCAGTGTTTGTATAAAATGATTGATCCAATGAAAAATTTAATAAACCCACAAAACAGAATTCGCATGTCACTCATATGTCAAAGTCAATTTCCTATTCACTGCCAGTGAATAGGAAATTGACTTTCTGGACAAAGTGAGAGTCCCTGAGGGGTATAACTGGAGCTCATTTGGATGTAAAACCTCAAACAAACATTGTGTGAGTCCACAAAGTCAGTCTCCATTTCACTGTCAAAGCAGCTTCAGTTTTTGTCTTTTGATGCCATCACCTATCCAAACATTTAGTTTAGTTTTTTTTTTTTCCTTCATCTGTTGCATCATTGGGGACGTTTTCCCTAAAATATTCCCCCAACTATTTACTCTGTTTATCAGTGGTAGATTTTCCCTTTAATTCAGCATGCATGCACCCTTAGTAATGGCGCCAATGCTTCCTTTTTTCATTTTATGTGGTTTGTTTTCCCTGCTGTGTCATGGTAAAACGGCTAGGTGATGGAATGAGAGATTAAAGTGCTTGTACTGTTATTGAAAATGGAAATGCAGGTGATAAAGAAAAACAAAGCGTGCGTTTTCCTCCGTTCCCGTACTGCCTGTGATTCTCTCTTCTCCCCCTCTTTCACTGTCTTTCCTTCTTGTTCTTATTTTCCCTCCCTCCCACCGCCCTCCCTCTCTTACTTTCATCCCCTCCACCATCTTTGCTCCTCTCTCTTACATCTTCTCACAACCACAAGCACGACTGAGTGTCATCCATTTGTCAGCGTCACATGATAGACAGCAGACCCCACAAGAGTGTGTGTGCACAGACCCCCAAAAACACACACATGCATAGAGGCACTGGGACCAGTTAGGAGCTGATGGCGATGAGTCAGGCTCAGAGAAATGCCACAGAGAGCTTAGCTAATGCACTTTATGGAGCTCCCTTTTCTTTTGATTCTCCCTCTATCTTTTTTTTTTTTTTGTCTGTATCGCTCCCTTCTTCTCCCTCCCTCTTTCTCCCTCTTTGTCCTAGAAGCTGAGCCAAAAGTCGTAGCTCTTTACTGACAGAGAGGTCTTTCCAGTTATTTTTCACAGCGCGTCCCCTGTGCCCTAGCTGGGATAGGTTGCCTCATGGCGGTAACGTGCGCCCTCGGTTTGTGCTATATGAGAGCCTCTTCCACTCATGCATTGTTGTAGAGTTGGACTCGCTCAGTGTGTGTGTGTGTGAGTGTGTGTGTGTGTGTGTGCGTTTGTGTGTGTGTGTGCCTGTGATCAAGTTGTTGGAGATACCTGATCCCTTTTATTGTTCATTTGACCCGCATCCCAGGAGGCATGAGGGTCAGGGTGGAGCACACAGATACCTAGTACAGGTGCTTGGTGTGTCGATGGGGAGAAAGAGAAGACGGGGAGGGAGGGGAAAATGAAGAGATAAATATAGTTATAGGAAGTGAAATAGAAAATATTTTGAGCGTTTCTTTCAACCCCGTGCACTTTTCAGCAAACACATTAAGGAGCACTGTTTCTTTAAATCCTCTCTCGGGCTGTCAGGCATTTCAGCTGGTCATATTGGCTGCAGACACACACACACACGCACACACACACACACATACACACACACAGATGTATATGGTTAGCAGGCTAAAGCTGGTTTGAGTTAGCATGGAGCCAGTCACACTGTGTGAGAGCCTTACCCCCTGCCTGCTACTGCCACCCTCCACGGTCTCTCTCCTTCTTTCTGTCTCTCCATCTCCCTCTTTCTTTTACCACATATGTGTGACAGTCAGCTGCTGCTGCTCTCCGTGGCCATAGTTTACCATCCAAGGTCCCTACTCCCTGTGAGACACACATACACACACAGATGTACAGGGTCGATCTGCGTGGCCCCGTGTGTCTCCTGATTAGCCCCCTTCATGACAAACAAGCCATCAGAGCAGAGGGGAACGGAGCACAGAAAGAAGAAGGAGGAGGAGGAGGAGGGATGGATGGATGGGAGATGTGCTGAGGAGGAGGAGAGGAGCAGAGGTGTAGGAGGGCTGTGGAGGGGGGAGCGGGGGGGCAGGGGGTGAGGAGAGGAGAGGAGGCTGGGACCCCTGGGGACCCCTAGATCACAGCCATGCTAATGAGGAGCTGCTTTGCCAGCAGCAGAGGTGTCAGCTAACCCCTGACAGGTGCACACACGCGTACTCCCAGGGCCTGCGCTGGCGCGGGCACGCGTGTGTTTGTGGGAGTGTGCGTGCGTGCACAGAGAGGGTAGAGGAGAGGAGGGGCTGCAGGGGCAGGTTTCTGTCCCAGTGGCCTAGCCTGCGGGCGGCTTTGTTCTGTATGCAAATCTGTCGCCGTGGTGTTCTGTCGCCCTTGATGGAATGTCGGAGCAGTACAGCGAACCTGAACCCCAGGAATGCTGCAGTGCACACACACATATACAGTAGTTACACACGCACACACACACACGCGCGACACCTTACAGGAGCATATCCTCTGCTTCCCGACTCATCTCCTTGTTAACAACCACAACCTGCACTGTCTCTTGCTCCTACACTAACACAACATTATTTTACACAGTCCAAACTTTGCTCCCTGGATGTAATATGCCTCACTCTGAATGTGGTACAGTAGAGAAGTTGGCCGGCTGGTGTTTGGATTCTACTTATTTTCAATTAAGACTTTTTTTCCCTGAGCTCTGTGAGAGTAAATTTGGCATCAGTGAGCCTTCATTACCATCCACTCACTGTTCACTGTCAGCTGCGAAGCTCCAGTTTGCCCATCTTGTTGAAGGCTGAGCTTGTGGATTTTTGTTATTCTTCTGTGGTCTTATTATAAGTCCCTCTGGATTACAGCATCTGATAAAGGCCTCCGAAATGTAAGTGTAATATAAATGGAAGGAGCTCATGCTTCGAACTGTAAATCAGACTCATGCTGGAGGGATGGCATATGTGAATTCCTAAATTAAACACAAATCCACATGTCTGCACCATACGCCCGGTGTCTACTTCAGCCCCGCCAAGCTCACACCAACTTTTCTACACTGGCCATATGCGAACAGTCAATACCGTGGCTCCCCTTCATTCACTGGCATTTTGTTTGTACTTTTAAGGAAAAATAATGGCTATAAAAGGCAATCTGGAAAGAATAAAATCTGATGTAAAGCTCAGATCTTAGTCCCTGAAGACTGGGTTAATTGGCCCGGTGGTTTAGTAAAAAACCAACCCAGGAGAGAAGGAGAGCATTATTACTGGCCCACCTCAGCTCCACGCATGTGCCAATGTTTTAATAACTTCCTCCAGGCCTCCTGGCCCTTAGCCCTCGTTCTGCTGCACGGGGCAGGGCAAGAGCTGCCCCCGCCACGCTGCTCTCAGGTTTGTATTGTTTCTCTGTTTCATGGAAAAGTCTGGACACTTGGGCAGAAACATAACTGATAGTGAGTTTTTTTTTTTTCTCGAGGTGAATCCCATCACACTGCAGCATTTACAAGCAGTTTTGCTAGACCAATTACCAAAAGCAGCGCAATTCAGTGCGTAATGCAAGGGCATATCACAGAATCCTGCTGCGACTCCATTTCATTTAACCTCTCATCTCACATATTCACTGAAACTGAGTGTGTGTGTGTCAGTACATGTGTGTCTGTGTGCATATGGTGTGCCAGAGTAAATTGGGCGATTAGGTCCAGCATCAGTGATTGCGTGGAGAGGAGAATGTAACTGTTCTAACTGGTAGTTGACCTTGGCGGTCAGCGGTGGAGGGGTCCCTGCCTGCGTGTCAGGCAGACGACTGTAATTACCACAAACTGAAGCATGACACGGCCCACTGTGATTCTTTAATGAAGGCTTTTATTGGCTGGAGCACTGAGTGGTGACAAATACTCACACTCTCTCTCTATGTGTGTGTGTCTGTGTGTGTTTGTGTGTGTGGTTGAGACGAAAGAATGGAATGAGGATGTCTGCAAACTTGCAGTGTGTATCTTTCTGCGTGTCTCAGTGATAGATAAACATGGAGGTATCTATCTATCTATCTATCTATCTATCTGTCTATCTGTCTGATTTGCTATTCCAGTAACCCCCCCTCCCCGTTTTCCTCCCCTCCCCCTCCCTGCTTGCTTGTTTGAGAAGTTGATAAAATTTGTCTTATGCCGTCATTAGGCAGTAGCCATCAGCTGCCACTCTATTAGCTGCCACGCTTCCTTTAACAGCATATGGCTCGGCTGTGTAAGATATGACAAGATGCAAATGTGTTGCTGTTGCTGTAGCGGTGGTGGGGTGGAGAGCTGTGGGGGTGGGGGTATCTGATTGGGTAGCTTGTAGTATTGATGAGGCCATGTGCGCAGACCAAAATACAGAAGAGAGAGAAAAAAGAAAAAAAGAAAAAAACAATTTGATGAATTTAGCGAGATCATCAGTCCGTCTCCCAATCTCACATCTTCACTTCATATCGATTCTTGTGTGTTGATTGGATTATACAGCTCCCAAGTCTATAGACCCCTCTCAGTCCCTCGGGGCATGTAAATAGCCTCTGTGTGTGTCAGTGTGTGTGTGTGCTCAAGCACGCCTGGCCCTTAAAGTCCCTCCACCTCTCTTCTTACCCTCTCTCCTCCCCCTCCTCCCTTCCCTCTCTCGCTCTCTTCTCCCCATCCAAGCTGTTAAGCTGTCCAGCTCTCTGCTGCCAAGCGGTCGTGTGAAGCCCAGCCAAACTAAACACGGGCAGGCAGCCCGCCACTCGCCCCACACACACACACACACACACACACACACATACATGCTGAAAAATTATGTTCACATACGTGTCCACACACACGCACACACGCGCTCGTACACACACATTAGTAGCTGGAGTCAGGTCATGTCCCACCCCACACAAACAGCGAGAGTGACGGCTGCACCAGAGCCCCACTAATAGCAGAGAAAAACAGACAGAATCAGTAAATGAGCCCCTCATTAACTTTTTCTGACCCCGTCTCCCCTGGGGAAAGCCAAACCAATCACACCGCCAAATCAGCTTCCTGTACCAGACACTGATCCAACATCAGCTCTCGCTCATCTGCTCTGCACGGTACAAGGGTGCGGGCGTGCGCGTGTGTCTGTGTGTGAGGTGTGCTGCGAGAGAGGCGGGAGACGGAGAAGAAAAGTGAAAAGAAAACACTGCTGTGCTTGTATCAGTGTCTGCATGTGTGTTTTACATTCCATGACAATGGGTGGCTTTGAGACAGTCAGCCATCTTAAGGGCTCTTTTCTTGATCACGTAAGACTTTGGGCAGGAGTAACTCCTCCGTCTTTGTTTTCTCCCTCCGGGCTCTAGGCTTTGGGACCACCGTACCAACTTGACTCCACTTGCGGTAGCTGCTGATGATAAAGTAGATGCAGATGCCTTGCAAGCAAACACAGGACTGTGGAAATGCCTCTTCAGTGCTAGCCTGTGTTGAATTAGATGAATCCCAACCCCTGCTCTTTATATGAGTCACCAGCAGGCTGACAGGGCCACGCTACAGTGACTGATAGATTCATTTGGCATTATTAAGTCACGCCATTTAAAGGGGCAATTTGTCAGTGAGTGACGTACAGTTTGTGTGTGTGTGTGCAGCCACAACAGATCACTTTACTGTACTTGTTATTACACCAGTGACGTAGAGCTTTATTTAATGTGGATGCCGCGTTAAGACCGAAGGGGTCTTTACTGTTTGTCTCCATCACCTCGCCTGCCTTTCCCCTTTGTGTGTCTCTTTTTCTTTCTAATGCCACATCTCACCCTCCCTCCATCTCCCTCTCCCATATTTCCTTTTTCCCCATTGGTGTGTGTGTGTTTCTTTTTTTTTTTTTTTTTCTGTGGCTGCCTCCCCTGTCTCCATATGGAAATGACAGAGTAGACGAGATGGATCTGTGTATTAAAGCCTAGCTGACATTAGAATTAGCATAATGTGTCATGGCCTTAGGGCAGTACCTGCCATCTGCATTAGCCTGTAGACACACACACTCAAAATTTCATACGCACACAGACAAAGCCCATAGAAGACCCTCATACACAGACACACACAGAAAGCTAATATAACTGTACAATTAATTTCCCTAAACATAACTCTGCTAACGTCCCCGCTCACAGGTTGTTAATAAACAAGCAGGCGCTGTAAAGTAATATGCCGGTTTGAAATGTTGAATAAAATGTTTTTCTTTGCGTTTTTGATTAGCTTTGTACAACACTAATGATTTATTTCTCTCGCGGCCCACAGATAAAGATGAGCCATCCAGCTACATCTGCACTTCCTGTAAGCAGACCTTCACCAGCGCCTGGTTCCTGCTCCAGCATGCCCAGCACACTCACGGCATCCGCATCTACCTGGACAACCACCCAGTCAACTGCTCCCTCACTCCCCGCATGGCTCTGCCTCCACCCCCGGGTGCTGATGCCCTTCCCCGCTCCCCTCTTCCCACGTTCCTCGGTGACACCAACAACCCGTTCCACCTCCTCCGCATGGCCGCGCCCCTGCTCAGGGAACATCCCCCTCCTCCGGGGTACATGGAGACCCGGCTGCCTGCGACGCCCCCCTTTGTCAGCCCTCCTCCTCCCCCAAGACCCCCTCTAGAGAGGCTAGGCCCAGAGGAGATGGGGCTGCTGTCCCAGCACCCCAGTGCCTTTGAGAGGGTGATGCGGATGAACCCGATGGAGCCTCCTTCCATGGACTTCTCCCGACGACTGAGGGAGCTGGCAGGCAACACCACCAATAATGGGGGGCCCACGCCCCCTCTCTCGCCCAACCGTGTGCCACCCATGCACCGCCTGCTGAGTCCCACGCTTTTCCAGCCTGGCGCCAAGCCCCCGGCGTTTCTCACCTATGCCCCGCAGCCGCCCACCCCTCAGGGAGGACACGGTTCTTCCAGCCCTCCTGACAGCCAGGGCCAGAATCAGGCCCTGGGGAAAGCCAAATCCTGTGAGTTCTGTGGCAAGATTTTCAAGTTCCAGAGCAACCTGATCGTCCACAGGCGCAGTCACACAGGAGAGAGGCCGTACAAGTGTCATCTATGTGACCACGCCTGTTCCCAGGCGAGCAAGCTTAAACGGCACATGAAGACACATATGCACAACAAGTCCGGGTCCATGAGCGGCTCCCCGGAGCAGGGAAACAGAGGGGAGGCAGGAGAGGGTGAAGATAAGAGTAGAGAGGGAGATTCAAGAGGGATGGGGATGGACAATGAGGAAGAGGAAGAGGAAGAGGAGGAAGAAGAGGAGGAGGAAGAGGAAGAGGAGGAAGAAATGAGAAATGGAAGTCGGCCAGATTCCAACTTAAGTGAAGACTCACAGGAGTTCGGCCAGAATAGGGAGAATGGCCCACGACAGTCTCCTCAGGAGAAGCCCCTGAGCAGGGATCGAGTAAATGACAGTGGAGGGGTGGGCATCATGCACCCATACAACCATGTGGACAATCACCTGAGACTAAACCCTAATAAGAGAAGCCTGGAGAGACAACCTAATGGAGATGGTGGAGAGAGGGGTGAAGCAGAACGAGAGAGAGAGAACGAGAGGGAGCAGGACAGAGAGCGAGATGAGCAGGAGGACCAGAGGCCTGTGATGAATGGCAGAATCAGTGTATCTGAAGCAGACTCCTTCCCTGGGCTGTTCCAGCGTCGGCCCACCCCCATCACCAGCCTGAGCCCCTCCAACAACAAGAGGATCAAGATTGAGAAGGAACAGCTGGAGCTTCCCCCAGCCATACCCCTTATCTCCCCCGAGAATGTCTACTCTCAGCTGCTGGCTGGCTACGCTGCTTCACGCCACTTCATCAGAGAACCCTTTCTGGGATTCACCGATTCCCGTCAGTCGCCGTTCGCCACCTCGTCCGAGCACTCCTCCTCAGAGACAGGTAGCCTCCGCTTCTCCACCCCGCCTGGTGAGCTGATGGAAGGGGGGAGCGCCTCGGGCCGCAGCGGCAGCAGCACCCCTCACCTCCTGCGGGGCCCCGGACCGGGGAGGCCACCGAGCACCAAGGACAGGAGGAATGACACCTGCGAGTTCTGCGGCAAGGTGTTCAAGAACTGCAGCAACCTGACGGTGCACCGACGCAGCCACACGGGGGAACGGCCCTACAAGTGTGACCTGTGCAGCTACGCCTGCGCCCAGAGCTCCAAGCTGACGCGCCACATGAAGACCCACGGGCAGTTTGGGAAAGAGGTGTACCGCTGCGACATCTGCCACATGCCCTTCAGTGTCTACAGCACACTGGAGAAACACATGAAGAAATGGCATGGCGAACATTTGATGGCCAGTGAGGTCAAACTGGAGCAGGCGGACAGAGGTTAAAGCCACCAACCATTACATATACAGCCTACAGTGTACACAAGCAAACGCACACATACACACACACACACACACACACACACACACAAGCAAACACACACAAACGCACACAAATTCCCTATAACCACTTCTTCAGCTATGGGGCTTGGCTGGATAATCTCTCTCTTAAAAAAATTGAGACTGATTGATGTTCATTTTTTTTTTTTCTTGTCACAGAAACTGCCACCTGAGAATATAAACAAAGGGAAACTTTAATGAGAACTTGTCTGGAATGCCCAACTTGGTGTTTCTTGGCAAACTGTCTGAGGATTTTATCAGTTAGGAATCCATGGAGCCTTTCTACTGTGCAATAATTTCTGTATTTATTGGATTTTTGTAATGATATTTGGCATGTGCAGGTACATCTTTGTGGGATTTCATATGGAGTTAGTTTTGAAATGTGCTTAAAAAAAACTTTTTTTTTTTTCTAAAATGCGATAACTGGAAAGAAGTCACCCTTAATACAAAATTTCTTTTTTTTTCCTTTAAGGAAGCTTATTATCACGTGAGAGTAAAATTGTGTGAAGCGGTTAGCTTTTAAAAGTAAAAAAAATAATTGTTTTCTATATGAACTGCAGCAGCGGACTACAATCCATTCCCTCATACAGGCCTAAAGCACTGAATGTCAGCCTGACAATAAAACATCATGCTGGATTTTAAAAATCCAGCCCTGACCTGATAAGTTACTTTTAATTTATTCAGGGAATTTGTCCTTTTTTTAAAAAAAAAAAAAAAATATTGGCATGTGAATAATATCAAAATGTAGTTACTGTATTGCCGTCCTTGCTTCAGTTAGGACATAAATAACGGTTGCACTTAAAGGAGGTACCCTTAACTGATGCTCAGAACATTCCCAATGTAGGATTAAAGCAACATATTTAATATGTTGAATAAGTTGAGACTACTTGTGATTAATGTGAGAAGGAGAACAGTCCTGTTTATGGTTTGTAAATATATTCTTTTTTTTTTTTTATATGTTAAAGTAGCCCCCGACTGTATGTGAACAATGGCCTAAAATTAAACAATCAGAAGACCAGCTGCTTGCATCATCCACGGTATATGCTAAGTGTAACTACCATCCATTATTGCTTTATCAGACCCACTTGATTACCTCCCCCACCTCATGTGTGTGCTTAACTCAAAAGGCAGTTTGTTAAGCGAAAGCTACTTCAGCAATTGTAACACTCTCTGAATCTCTCCCCATCTCCCTCTCTAACTGGCGTGGCATCTCTCTCTCTCTTACTCTCTCTCTCTCTCTCTCTCTCCCTCTCTGACCCAGGTTGACTTCCCCTGTCCCCTTAGGACCCACAAAACGGTTCCAAATGAAATTCATATCAATATGTGTTAGTGTGTGTGCGTTCTTCTCTCTGCAGCGTGCTCTAAGCTTCTCTCCGACGGCGTCTTTTCACAGTTGACTAGCTCAGATTCATGCATTAGGGCGGCTTTTAAAAGGAAGCCTGTTCATTCGCCTCACAAAGTGATATGGGTTTAACTCCCAGTAACAGATTTTGAGACAGTGTGCATGTTCGTGACTTTTGGGGATTACGGTTTTTATTTTCTGCATCATTCATCCTGAAATGAATCTGGTGCAAAAAAAAAAAAAAAAAAAAAAGAGGCTATATGAGTTATGATAATTTTGAGCACAGCTGCACTAGGGGATGGCCGGGCGACCTTGAGTAGGGGCTATTCTTATGGTAAAAATGAAAGATTGGAAATGAGAAATGAAGAAGTGTGAGAAAGACATAGAGGGAGAGAGAGCAAGACCTTGACCAGGGAGAAGAGTCATTCAAATGAAATTGGAAGCATATGAAAAGTGTGTTGTTTTTTTTTTTTTTTTTTTTGTACCCAAATGCGCATCTAGTGGCCACATCTTATAATGGACCATCAGAGTGAGACAGAGTGAGCGTGACAGGGAGGGAGACAGCAGAGCCACATGAAAGGAGAATGAGACTACATCTTTCATTTCACAACTGCCATTCTCAGTCATCAAAAATCATCTTCACTTGAAAGTTTGACCTGCCTTTCTGGCCTATTGTCAGGTTTTGTGTGCGCCATTTTGTTGCGAAAGAAAAAAAAAGGGAATATAGGGGACCTTCAATGCAAATTCATCCTTTTGTGGTTTTTAAGAAAGGACGGGATGTCAAGGCCACAGCAGCTCTCCATAAGCTATTCAGTTACCACGTAGTTCAATATGTTAACACAAAGAGGGAGGACGGCTGAGGAGTTACGTTCAGCTTGCTTACACATGTTGATGCATGAGTGCAAAGAAAAAAAAAAAAAAAAGTCCTGTTGTAAATGCACAGTGTATTCATTCCAGGAGAATTCAGTTCAGAGTTAGGGCAAAATGAGCCGCACGACTATGAAATATATCACATTGAAACAATGAACAGTGGAACCCTGACAGAGATCCAAATCACACATGGACATTCAGTCTTACAATATGTTTACAGTGTTGAAGTATGCCATTAATGAAATACTCTGTGTAAGTGTTTAAAATGATAATAAAGTATTGTTTTCTCCAATGTTCTTTCAAATGTTTTTGAATGCCATAGCAGTTTTGTATGATTATCCTGGTGGAGGGATTTTATCTTCATGGATATGTTTCTGTATTTGTTCACTGTATGGGAAGATGAGTTTTTTTTTTTAATGTAATATTGCAGAATCATGCCAGATTATTATTTTTTTTTTCTAACAAGAGTGGTGCCATTATTGACTTCTGGTCTCTCCAGTCTTTTTTTTTTTTCCCTGTCGTTGGTTTGGTGAAGCTATCCCTCAAGGATGTAAAACTATTTTAAATGATTTTAAAAAAAATTAGAAGAACGAACTAAAAGCAGAACCTTCAGCAGGAGAATACAATGGTTTGTGAGGGAAATGCTTTTCCAAATTCATTCTACGAGACATTCATGGACATTGTGTTTTTCGCCGTTTTTTCCCCCATGGTGGGCTGAAGGTCGTGTGATGGCACTTACAGCTGTAATTTTAAATACATTTTCATATTTCACTTTTCACAACTTTCACTTACACTCTTTGTACAAAATAGTTTCCTTGTTCTTTTTGAGGGGAGTGCATCATTGTGGAAAAAAAGTGATTTCAGAACAGTACACATCTGCTGTTTTGAACATATATGTATTTTTGTAATGTGTTGAAAAATCAATACAAGAAAGCCAACACTTCAATAAATGTTGCAATTGCTCTATGACTGAAACAACTTTTCCTTCTGATTATTTCATCTTCTTTGCTGCAGATTATACCATCATAATCGTCTGTATCATCTTTCCTGTTCATTTTAAACTCACCTAAAGTGTCTTTGAGTACCATGAAAAGTGCTCTACAAATATAATGTATTATTATTATTATTATTATTATTATTATTACAAATAATATTGCAACAGCGATTGGGACCACTGCTACTTTCAGTGTGCAGTTATACTGTAACTAATATAACTAAAAACAAAGCTTTACAGTTGTAATCCACTGCATCCGCAGACAGAAAAATTATCTGTAATAGATTGAATATAAAATAACAATCTTATTTCAGTGCACTGAGAACCGTGAGGAAATGGCTCCATCTCTACATCCCACACAAGTGGATCATGCATTTCTACGCCATCAACACCAACACATTCAAACCATCATAAACTGATGCAAATAATTTGGTGTGACCTCTAATCTGGTGTTGGCTTTAGGGCATGGAACCTCCATTTCAATACCAACTGGCAACCAACAGTGACCGTGTACAAAACGTGCACAAAACATACATAAACCGACAAAAAAATAATATACACCCCCTGTTTCTTATTTTGTATATTTGAGAATTAGAAATGTAGGTATTATAAAAAGACATACTGACTTTAAACTACTGCATTTACACACTGATGCTGTCTCATTACACCTTTTAACTCGGCTTCAATGAGCAGCTGCAAACTCACATTTTCAAACACTACAACGCGGGCTATGCCAGATAACGTGAGTCCGGTGCAATAAAAGATATAATTAAAGCCGTCTCCCCTCAGTCTTGTAGTCATTAGAGGGAATGCAAACAGCAGTGGATGCTGGATCGCTCTAATGTGATGTATAAGCGCTGTTGTTTTTATGGTTGAAACTTCAGAAATGGACTGCTTTATTGTCACTGAGGAATCTTGCTAGCTTGCAGTTATTTGGCATTGTGTTAGGTTTTATTTCTGAAGGTAGTGGTTGACAGTCTCATGCTTCATAAATGAGTCCTGGCATGAGTATGGGGACCCATCAGGTATTTCTTGATAGCAAGCCAATGGTAGTCAAGCCTGTCTTTGCTTGAGCCTCCAGTGCTGTTGGATATCTCAGCAGAAGTAGTGCGTGCACGGGGTGTTTGTGCATGTGTGTGTGCGCATGCTCAACAAGAGAGAACGAGAGGAGAAAGTAGAGACACAACAATAGAGAGGAGATAGAGGAGTGAAGGAAAGAAAGGAGGCTTGTGTCGGGCGGGTTTGTGTGAGAAAGTCAAATCAGGAGGAATTCTCGATGCTTGCCAACTCTTGCCACACACAGCTCATGAAGTGTCTCGGTGTCTCAAAATTATTCATGATTTACCGTAGAAACATACTTATTACATCAAAAAATATTCTGAAAATAATCAAACAAGCAGCTACAAATTGCTTACACAGATTATGTTTAGAAGATTTGGTGTTTGTACGAGGGATCTGATTGTGACTTTCCTGACAGTGTGTGTGTGTGTGTGTGTGTATGTGTGTGTGTGTGTGTTTGTGTGTTTACGCCGGAAGGCTGACATCTGGGTGCCATGTTGGTGATTCTGGTCCTCTGGTCAGCAAAAATGTGCATGTTGAGAGGATGTGACATTCCCACAGCTCTTATCCTGGCAATGGTAAAACTATTGACATAACATTTGGACTAGCACGACTCTCTGCAGATGTTTAGTGGCTGCAGATGTTTTCAATGATTCAAAAAAAAAGAAAAGAAAAAAAGGTAAAACATTGATTAAAGCTCATAATGTCAAATGATCCTCTGCTGTTTATTTCTCGCTTTTCATATATCTACTTAAAACTCATGCATGTATGGCACTAGTCATACATTTCTTATCAAACTGACAGGCTGAAGAGCAAAGTTGTGTATTTGTCTTGCAGAGTTGTAAATCAAATTAAAACCTCTAACATCTTATTATACGACCTATTTTTGGCAGAACCTTATGCCCACACTTAACTGTTTATTATCCAGGGCTACTCTCCATATAATCAAAGGCTACACAAATGTGTGCTCACAGACCCATTCTGGCCACTTCTCTGCCACCATGTGACGTGAGGTTAAAAAGGGCTCTTTCAAGCTTGTTTAGGAGAAGGCCTCCTCTTGTGTGACCGGCTCCGTGGGAGAAAAGTGGCCTCGAGCGCCAGTGGTGAGGAGGTGCCGTATCCTCTTCACCAGAAAGCACTGGGCAGAGGCCCTGTAGTCACAGACAGTGAGTCGCGGAGCGGGAGATGGGAAATCATGATTTGGAGTAAAACCACCTCCTTGGGGAACAGGGTGTCAGCAGGGATTGCGGTTCAAGCCCTGGGCCACACAGAACCACGAGGCTACCACAGAGACCCTACTTTCCACTGGATCACAGGGCTCAGGCCCCACTGGCCTCTCTGTAGATATCCAGTTACTAATCTACCGGCCCTGACCAGTACCCAGTTAAATGACGCTGCCCGCCCATTGAGCAAACTGGGCTTCTCCCTGCGACACAGCGACCAGAGTAAATCCAGCACAGCTGGCTGCCCCTGGGAACAGGGGGAAAAAAGGGGTGGAAAGAGGCAGGGAGGTAGGGGAAGGCTGGATGGAGGAATGGATGGAGGGAGAGCAGGATGAGCAATTTAGGAGGGTGGTCAGGCAGTGTGGTCGAGCGTGGTCACTCAACAACTGTGACTTGGGAAGATTCCCTCTTCAGGAAGACTCTGACCCGGAGGAACAAAGGCTTTGTGGTCATGTCGAGCGTGTAACTAAAGGACAGGAAATGCAGACTTTTTCAGAGGGAGGAAAAACACTGAAGCCACTCAGTGGGAGGTTTTGGTCGTTTAGGGCACAACCACGTTGTCAAGAATCAAAACGGCGCTCATCTGAGAACAGAAATGACAACTTTAGGTTGCTATAATTGCCTACTGTATAATCAGACAATTCCTTAACTGTAGGAAAACTAGAATATGTTGTTTGACAATCAGACATTATAGTTTCCTTTATATGCAAACAGAAGAGTGGATGGACATGACTGTGATGTAATCCGCTTTAACACTGATTTCCCTTCAACTGATCCTGTTTTTATCACTAAAACAACTCAAGCGCTTGCCGTCACCTCGCCATGGAGACAGAGTCAAGCAAGACGTTTGTTTATCTGTGTGCCCCTGCCACACCCTCGCCGTCGGCATATTTAAGCCTGCTGCTTCTCCTTCTCTTTCCTTTCAGTCTCTTCATCACTTGTCTCTATTTTCTTTTTTGTTCCCTGCCTCCTCTGCCTCACCTGCTTCTATTAGACAGATTCTCTCCAGATAAACTTTCCTTCCTCATGGGTTGGTCTCCCTCCCTCCCTCCTTCTCCTCCCCTCCTTCTATTTCAGAGACAAACTCTTTTCTCTCTCTCCTACCCTCTGTCCCACTGTCAAGTGTAATTCCACTGGTGTCAGACCTCCCAGGTGGGCCCAGACGCAGGTAGATAGCTACCGCGGTGGGGAAGCTTCTCTGCTGTCGGCTTCCTGACGCCCGACCTGCCCACCCCCACACACACACACACACACACACACACATACACACACACTCACACTCACACACACACCTTGCCTCAGGGGGGTCAGTGTCATTGTTGACATTGGACACATGCTTGTCGTGGTGCAATATTAAATCTTCTCATTTGATTTGGACTGTAATTATGTCGTAAAAACAAACTGGCTGTGAAGCCGTGGCCCGCCAGTGTGATCTACTTTCATCAAGTGCAGACTGGCTTAATTATAGACTGCGCCATACACCCATCTTTCACTGGGCAGCTTTTCCTGCTGCTTCTTTAAGCCATCACATTCTTTTATTGTGCGTTAATCACAAGGCAATTGGGCCGTTTGCAATGGCTGGGGGTAGATTTTAACGCTGGTCTGTACACATCCTGCACATTCTGGGGAAAAAGAAGTCAAGAGTTAAGCAGTTGTACATGGTAATGGAATCTGATGCCTCTTCTATTTCTGTGGTGTGCTTAATGATATGGTTTTCATACCACAAAGGTATTCAAATGCAAAAAAAAAAAAAATCTCTGCTGAGAATAAAGGATTTGCTGTTCTTTGTGCACTTCAAATTGACTGTGTGAGGTTAGATAGATAAATAGATACATTTGACAATAAATGACCAAATCTCATCAAAAGAGCTCGCACTGATGTGAACGACTGTAAATAAAACTTAGATCTTTTAGCCCATGGGATTTTATTTCTGTTTCATTATCTTAAGAGGGAGCCATAAAACACTTGAAGGAATAACAGGCAAGTATGAAGCTCTATGAATTTTATGAGCAAATTATTTCCTCATATAGCCGTGGCTTTTTATCTGGTTTTTACAGCCAGACATCTGAAATACATGTTTGTTTAGGCCTACATTTGCCACATTTGCCACATGGCTAAGTCGAACCAGATTCCACCTTCACATCAAGTCGCACAGGAGGATACCAGATGCCAAATCGTAACATATGGCAATATGTATATTCATTTTTTTTTTTTTTTTTGCTGTGCTTCATGCAATATGTTTTGTATGTTTCGGAGCACTGCCTCAGATCACTCAAATGATTAAACGGTTTGCAGTGTGTAGCTGTCATATGTTATATGTTTCAGAACTGTGTATGATTGAAGTGAAAACAGCTCCCAATAAGGACAAACCGTTGATCGTTAAAAGAATAAAGAAAAAAAAACTCCCAAAGCAAAAACCTGGATAAGGTGCCATTTTCTGAGAATAAAAACCAGGATAAAATTATAATCTTGATGTCGATGCTCGGGGGCTGCTCAGGAAGGGAGCACGAGCAGAGATGAGTGTGTGAGGGAGGGATAAAGGATGGAGCTGTCTTGGGACTGACCCCTTTATGTCTTAATAGTTGAGCTGAAAAAAAGGGGAGACTATGAAAGCTGAAGGGTCACCGGGGGAGAACTCCCTCGTTTTTGTCCCTCTCCACTGGTCTTTTATGATGGGTTCATCTGTGTTGTGACAGGTGTGTGAAGTGGGCACCTTACTAGAGGTAATTGCCATTTCTCTCCTGTGGGTCATTGTTTGTCCCTATGCCTGAAAAGACCATTAGACAAAAAAAAAAAAAAAAAGAAAGAAGGATTTTAGGTTGTTGCAGGAGCACAGTCACAGAAGAAGACTCCACATTTCTCTTGTTATTGAACTGAATAAAAATTAAAATGATAAAATATTCAAAATATTTCAAAAATATTCTGAAAATCTGAGTGGATCCATTAACAGTGTGGTGCTATGTACATAAATTCAGACAGTAAACACACCCTGCTGATGCTGCTGTGGCTTCACTGCAGAAACCATTATGGTGCCACTGAGGAGAGTCATAAAGGTGATTAACAGCTGCTTCTAATTAAAGATCAATGGAGAGTCTTTCCGAGGTGATTTGTTATATGAATTAGGATGCCCACTGTCCATTAATGACATCAGGCAATGTCACTGTAACAGATTGGGTATTGATTCACCCTTGTTTGAGCCACAGCTCAAACCAAACTATAGATCATGACCTGCCTGAGCCGGTGGGATTTGTTTATGAACGCCTCTTTATTCACAGCCTGGTGAAACGTCAGACTCCCTTTAACAGCTCCCACGCCAGATGCTTTTTTTTTTTTTTCTTTTCAAGAATGTACGGCCTTTATTTAATGTATAAATTGCATTATTCAATGAATAAGTGGCATACATCTTTCTGATGCTGGAGTTGAGGTGGTTGGGTTTGAAAAGGTGAAGTGCACATTGTGATTCAGTAATAGATGTTATAGATCAGCAGTGCAGCGGGTAAGAGCAGTGAAAGACCCACGTTGTTGAGTTGATTTCATATGGCCATTATTCTAAATACCTAGTGTAGGTAATTTTACGCACTTTAAATTTAAGGATGTACAACTGAACTGTAGATCCAGACATTTGGATTTGTCATAGCAGAAAGAGCACAGGTATATGCACTGACATTCATTTTTTTGTCATTGTGTGCCAGTGCACAATACCAGAGCCCTGCAGTCCAGCCATTAATGTTATCACAAGACAAAAGGCTGTACCTGTGTTTGACAAAATGAATCTGCTTCTTTAAAATGTGTATTAGGTTTCACTGCAGGTTTTCAAGTCACTGTAAATATATACTTTGAAAAAACACACTGTTTGAGTCACCTGCAAGTCAAACACAACAACTTTGAGCAGGTCGGATATACATGTCTCTGGTAGAGCAAGGATGGAGAGATATTAGTTTGAAATGAATGTTGCAAAGATGTGAAAGTAAACTGCACCTCTCATGTTCTGTCATTTGGCAGGACAGATGACTGTGACTGGAATAACCCAACAGTGAAAACCAGGGCAATTATTGAATTCAGAGAACTGCTTCTGCTGGGATTCACCTCTTGATACGAATCTGAAAGACAAGAAACAAACATTAAAAAAACCTTGCTCAGGCTGTATCCACGTGGTGGACCAACTCCTCCTCCTGCTGACCACAGCCAGCACTCTGCTTCACAGGTCAGCTCGGCGTGTGTGTTTGATGCTCACAGGGGTGTCACAGTTACCGGGGAAGGTCTAAACTTGGGTCGTCTCTGTAGTGAGCTTCTTCCCCTGCTCAAAGCTGCTGGATACACAACCCAACCACCTAACTCTACCTGGGCCTGATGGTGGAAGTTCACTGTTAGAGTCTTGCCCATTCACAACAGGGACACCAAGACCAGAGGCCCTGCTCTTCCGTCTCACACTTGTAGTTGCCTGTTCTCCATAAGTGACAATTCACCTGCCTGGAGCTCTGGAGGAAGAGGGACAGGAGGGACAGGTTTACTGGAAGCAAACCATCAGGTTCTAGGTTGGCATGTTTTCCCACTCGAAAACGACTGGGAGGTGCAACTGCCTGGGTGCAGACGTTACAGGTATTCAAGCAACTGATTAAAAAGGCCAGAATATTAATAGCAATTTTAATACATTTTAGTACCGTTGCACTACCCAGAGCAGTTGACCCATTAAGATGCTGTGAGTGAATCTGGTTTGTACAGTTGTGCAGTGGCAGGTCGAAAAGGACTCGGCTGTGCTGAGTCTGCAGAGGAGCTGAATGTACAGGTGCAGTGGAAGAAGCTGCCGCCGCTCCTCTCTGAACACTGGGTTGAGAGCACCTGGGCTCTTTGCATGGAGCAGTTTGAGGATGAGCTGGATTTGAGACAGTTTTAGAGGCAGCCTCAGAACCGGAATCTGCATATCCACCAGAGGAAGGCACTTCCCAGCTGGAGCCAGCAGAAGCAGGGTTTGCACCATAACTAGGACTGAAACCTATTGGTGGCAAGATATAAATTAACACAAGTTCATGAACAACTAGTGTCTTACCTTTGAGCTTCACAGGGTAGCTGAAATTTGCACCAGTGAGTGTAACAAGCGGCAAAGCCCTACGGTAAAAGAGACAAAGAATAACTACAACTACTTTGCACATTGTAGGTACCTTACATCTCACAGTTTTGCACCTGTAATACAGAATTTTACTTTCAGCCAAATTAAATTCTCTGTACTTTGTGCTTTTGTTTCTGTAGATTCTGTAGATTTTTGTTTCTCTGTTCCATGTACCAATCTCATTTAACGTGCCTCAGCAAGATTCAAACACAACAAAGTTTTTTTGTTCCTCTAAATGGCTAGTTTGTTAAAAAGAAAAGAAAGAAACAGAAACATTTTAACAGGTTAAAACACAAAGAAAAGATGTAATGTGCTGGCACAGCCAAAAGAGGTCTATCATGAAGAGGAAACATTTTAAACTACAAACAAATATAATGAAATCATGTCTGTAAACCCAAAACTAGAGAGCAGCAGTTTCTGGTCACATATTCACTTTAAGAAGAAAACACCAACCCAACCCACACCCTGAAGAACATAGCCTGAAAAAAACTGATAACCCGCACGGCTATATGAGGAATCTAGACATGTGTGATTGTGGCACATCCCTCCATTAAGATCTCACTCCTCTATACCCAGCTTGAGACTGTGCCAAATGTGCCGTGGTTCTGCATTGTGACAATTTCCGGCACTTCAGATGTGTATTTCCTGGCTTTCTAATCAGAATGCTATTTTGTATCTCAAAAGGGGCTCCATTCAGCCCAACATTAACAGCCCTCGTCTGTGATAATGTGGATGCTTCGGGCCATAGGCCACCAGCTGCATCCACTTGTCAGTCTTTGGTACAGATGCCCTGTCTGTCTGCTGTGGCGAAGGAAACTCGTGGACTAAATTGGCACTTATTGTGCAGAATGATTTTATGTACGCATTTTAATGTGCCTCATCCAATTCCTTAACATGGTTTAATTTTATATGCTGACAGCCACCTCAAATTTGAAAGTGATTTAAATGGAAAGCTTGCGTCCCTCTTCTAATGTCTGTCTTTGAGTGGCCAGTGAGACCAAATGGAGAAGCGATAGATCTTTGTATACTCTGAAGCAATTCATCCAAATCGGCTGGATTTTCTGTGCATCATATTAGTTTCTCATACAGATCAAATGAAGAGAACTCAATTATGATGGATCAATAATTCAGCATTCTCAATTATGCTTTAATTGTAAGAAGCAATATCATCCAATCTTATTGTGTGGATAGGTGTTTGTTGTTCTGCAGAGCTTTAGCTGATTGTTTATATGAGATTAGAGCTGTGTATCAAGGAAAAAGATCAGGCAATGTCACAGAGCCTTGGACAGCCAGCAAGTGACACGCGCATAGACACACTCCCACACACACACTCAGATACGCTCCCAAATACACACACACACACACACACACACACACACACACACTTAATGACACAAACACATAACATAAAGCCAAATGCTGCCACTAAAATTTGCATGGTGCTCAGTAATGCATTAGTGAACATCACTTGGCAATCTGTTCATACGGGCTTAATTGGATTTTAATACCGCCTCTGATCTTGTTTTCTAATTAACGGCGGTGGCTGGCAACCAAGCAGAACCATGCACCCAGCAACACCTTTGATCCCGGCCATATGGAGTTCCTCCAAGCACGCCAGGGATGTAAAAATCCCTCACCTAGATGTGGCGAACAACAGGCCCCCCGAATCAAAATGGATGGGGTGAGGAGAAAGAAGGAGGGTGGAGAATGGAGGAGTGTGGCAAGGGGTGTTGAAGGAGGAGGAGGAGGAGGAGGAGGAGGAGGAGGAGGGGGTGGCAGCGGCACAAGGTGGCGGATGGGGGGTGGGCAGTGGCATGTGTCATCCACACATCCCGGCGGCTTTGTTATTGATTAATTTCTCTCACGATCAGTTGTGATCACAGATACATAAAACATGAGAGGGGGGACTGAATGCCTGTACACCGCACCATCCTTGCTGCCATTCGACACCCCTTCCTTGCTACAGGGAAATGTCAATAGCTCTTCTAATCTGTTTACTTCTCCCCTTGTGGCCACTGCTTTATGCTTTTGATGAAGGGCTGCCAAAAAATGTGTCCTTTTCTACCCTTGCTTTTCCTGCTTTGGCAGACACAGTGTGGGTATTAAACTTTATATCTGCATGGTCACCCTGGTTCTCAAGCTGTTGTTATTCTATTCTCACACTGGATATCACTTAAGGCCTTTTTAAACCTCAGATTATTTTGTAATAAGGCAGTTTTCGGGGCTCATTTCTGCATGCACGTTTTTGGAGGCTTGACGTGGCCTCAGCACACTGACCAAAGCCATCCTGCAACCTCAGCACCACAGATTTTATGCTAGGCAACATATCATAAGTGGATGCATCTAATTAATTAGGCTTGATGGTGCAATCAATGCTGGAGGAAATTCTTCCTGGAAAAAAACATATTAATATTGAATATTTAATGATATCATATCAAACTTTTAAGCTTTAACTTTTCAAACACGCCTCTGTAGCTTACATGCATGAATCAGTCATGTACAAAACACACCCTATCAATACTTCACTGTCTCATTAAAGGACCAGTTCAACATTTCATTTATTCACTTTCCTGCAAAGTGTTAGATGAGAAGACTGATAGCAATATGAGGCTACTGCCAGCAGCCAACTAGCTTAGCTTAGCTTAGCTTAGCATGAGCACTGGAAACAGGGCTACCAGCACTGTTTAGATAAATAATTAATAATAACAGCTTGTATGTTGTTTGTTTAATCTATAGGTATCTATAGGTCGCAGAAATCCTTGTTCGTACATGATGTAAATACTGCACTGTGTCTGGGAAGCTTATGTGAAGTCAGGCAGCTGGACTTTGTGTGTGTATCTTGACAAGTCTTCTCAGAGGCCCTTAACAGTTGTAGTGAGCGGTGGGGGGAGGTCATCAGTGTATATCCTCTATGGATGGATAGAACTTTCAGAGTGAGCGTAATGACAATTCACAAAACAATATGTCACTCATCCATGCATGATGGTTTTAGTTATTTCTGCAAGCTGCCATCTTACTGCTGTCTGACAGAGAACTGCTCATTAACTATGCATATTAATTAAAAAACCTGAGCAAATGGGACAAATTTCGTATCCGCAACAGTTTGATTGACAACCAGGGGGATGGTGTTTTTCAAAGGGTGTCAGACTTCCACACTACTGACAGTTACATTGTTTTGTGTAAGTTTACATTAACACGCCCTGTATGAAACAATATAATGAGACCAGAGAGTGTGATTCTTATATTAGCTTGTCTTTAACTGATGATCATTGCTGCAGCAGATCTGATTAAAGAGTGGTGGAGTCCACACACACACACACACGTGCTGCTGTTTGCTATTTGGCAAATCTCTCTGTCTTTAATTCTTAATTTTGCAGAGAGGCACTCTGACATCAGATGGCCTTCTACAGCAATGACAAAGGAGAAGGCCTGAAAATCCCTGCCAGTGATTGCACCCAAATAATGATGCCTTTTAAATGCTGGTTGTTTGTCCTTCATGGGGCAATTATTTGAACAATGTGCATGTACTATTTTGAAGAGGATTGTGACATATTGTACCCTGGCTAATGACTAGAAATGCATTAAGACCAAAGTGGGGTTTCTAATAAAGATGGTTGACAAGGCCCGAAGGCCTTCTCCTCCTTTTATATGGAACTCTTTCTTTTTGTGAAAAGAGAAATCCTTGCCCTCCTTGAATTATCAAATTGTCCTTCGACCTTAGCGTGTCACAAAGTTTCTCATCTTTCTATCAAAGACACTTTCAGGCACATTGAACGATGTGTTTGCTTAAGTGGCATATTTGATTTTGGAGTCCTTCCTTTTTCAGTCTTAATGGATGACAGGCATGGTTAGTGGCCTCAGCTGATCACATGTTAATGCCCAACTTAGATTCTGTCATGCTAATGTGGTCGTAAGCTTGCCACATCTATGTCTCAACACCTTATGCAACTCAAATATAGCTTAAATTCATATGCACATCAGTGTACAATAATCCTTTTCTCAGCAGTCACTTTTTGATTCGTCATCACATCAAGACTCTTGATGGAAAATACAACTAATTCTGACTTCTTGTTTCTAAGCAAGCGAGTCTATTCAATTACAGATTAACAGTAACAAGCATTTTAAAATTTTCCTCTGATGTAAAAGAAAGTTGTTTGTGTTATTGTCTGTAAAAGTGTAGCTCCTCCATGCAATTCTCCAGCATGTTACAGTACGTAAGTCCGTTCACATGTCAACCTTCCAGTGGCACAAAAGCTGCTCCACCAGTTTGTCTGGCAAGGACACACACAGGCCTGTTTTTCAAACTGTTATCACACACAGAAGGTTACAGTACATAACAACTCCTGCTATGATGTTATTTCAAGAGCATCTACATAAGTTATTTTTAATTGCAAAGAAAAAAAAATGTGTGGCAGTGTTTAATTGAGTTGCACAGAGGAAGTGGAGCTGCTGATCCACTTAACACCACAGCACTGAAACCACACAAATATGGGCCATGTCGTTTGGATTGGTGCTGGGAAAATGTGTGTTTCATGAATATGTTAAAATATGTATATTTTGATTAAATAACAAGTCAGGCTGTAATGACAAATAGCATAACCCCAAGGAATTGTCTTAGTTAAGCGATGACTGCAACTTATTTTCTTTATGATTGGAATCACACTATGTTTGACTGAAGTTTGGAGAGAGACTGAAGATGAGGTCTGGATACAGCAGAGTTTTCATATCAGGGGATGAAGGTTTTGGCCCTAAATAGCCTAAAGCTGCACCTTTGAGCTGACTTGGCCCCCGAACAGCAATACTCAGTGTGTAAATCAAGATTATGATTTGACCATAACATGATAATTGTGGGATATTGAGATGAAAAAAGAGCAGATTTAAATTGATCCCGGGCTTAATCACAGAGAGTAAAAGAAAGATGAAAACACCCACAAGGGATCATCTTTAAATTTCTGCTGAAGGTAAATGCAGTGTACTTGTTCTCTGTGCACAGTATGTATGCATACAGCAAATATGTGTTTGCCTGGGAGTCTAAGTTGAGGTCTAATTACAGGTTCCAAAGAAAAGACAAAAAAGAAATTCCTTCTCTCCTCTTCTCACACACTTCCACGTACACATGTATGCACCACGCACGCTTGCAACGTCCACAGCGGTGTACACGCCCAGTGCACTTAGCCCAGGGTGATTCTGGCACAGATACAGAAACCAAGAGACAAGTCATATCAGCAATGCAAACCATCCCTCGGGTCAAAAGTGATCAACATCAGTGGAGTGCTACAGCGAGTTCCAGACTGAGGAGCCGTTATGTTGAGGCGTTGGAATGACCCACCTTGCTCAATCAGCGTTATGAAACAGAGGGTGATAAACATGCATTTGAATATAAATTTGATTTATAGTGTGTGTCTTTTATTGGCCGTGTGTGAGTCAAGCTGGAATTTCATGTTGTGTCCCTGTCTGTCCTCTCATGACGAGATTCACACAGTCAAGAGAAAAAATATTTACATGTGAAAATAAGGTTCTGTCACTGGTTGTATGATACTAAAGAAGTGAGCACTCAAATATAGAAGAGTAGTAGTCTCTGGTTTATGTCTCATGTTTATGCTAGAGGACGGGAATACAGGTTGTCTCCCATACCAGAGGAAGGAATTTCAAAAGACCATGGTCAAGTCACAACCCTTTTGTCAAATGACAATTCACTCCTTTTCTGCCTGCCGTCAAAGAGGAGATTAAGTTGTCAAAATGTGGGTCCTGGTCCAGACTGGTCTTTTGAGTGGATATTCACTAGTCTGATCTCCGCCACTGCTAATAGACAGAGCTCAAAGGAGAGCAGGGAGAACAGAGGAGGGAGAGGGGTAAGAAGGCTTTAGGATCACTTTACCTGGATTCGGCAGTGTGGCGCTGGTGGATTAGTGCCCCGGGCCTCATGGCACGCTAGTCTGCAAACACCCCCATAACACTCTTCTAACAGGTACAAACGCACATGCACACACATGCTCATTTACAGAGCAGTGGCCAGTAAACACACAAATAGTTGAGGTTCATTCTGCACATCCACATGTGGTTTGCACTCACCCCCAAAAACACCCTCACTTTGAAATGCATTCTCGTGTACCTGCAAACACGCCAACACGTATCCATGTGCTGAGACACACAAACAAATTCCCTGTGATCTCTGTACGTTCACAATATCTCAGGTCTATGCAGCAGCAGTAACCCAGATAAAACAACTACTCTTAATTAATTCCACAGGCTTATAAAACTCCTGCACTGATTTCTGGCTTGTGTACAGTTGGGATGCCTCACGCAAACTTTCTTCGACATCCTAGAAGCTTTCAGAAGTCTGTTCCTGGTCTGATACCACTCTGTAAGGTCACTCACTCATCCAGAACTGCAAAACCATAACCCATAAAGGAGAAAATACAGGTTGTTCTTGGCAGGGAGGAGAGTAACCCACCACAGCTCCATCCCTCTCTGCCGCCTCTGCCTGCTCTCCCCCCAGTCACTACCTGATGACTTCTCCATCCGTTTTAATTGGTAATTATTTTGCGGGGTTTAATGCCTTTATTCAGACTGTCAGTGTGGAGTCAGGAGAGGAGGATTAGGTGCCCCAGGGGGACGAGACACTGGCACGGCCAGGACAGCTCATTTTTACACGGGCAGGGGAGGAGGACAGCTCATCTTTGATCCGGTTGGGGCTTCGCAGGCCAGAGGGGTGACAGCTGCACTTTCTTTAGCCCACATTTGAATTTGAATTCTATCTTAGGATGCAGCGCGCCGCGGACTTGGCAGGGCAGTGGGGTAATCTGCTCGGCACAAACGCCCGGGCCTTTTCTTCCTGTGTGCCCTCGCAGAGATTGGAGTAATTAAAGTTAAATGGAATGCATTAAAAACTCACTTGTGCCGAGGCTGTGGCGGCCGTGCCAACAGTGAATGGGCTGGGGCTGTCCTTTTACGCTACTCTAATCCTGCGGAATATATGTGTGCCCCGTGACTTTGATGCTACGCTACCAAAGCATCGGAAATGGCTACCAGTGGAGCTACAACTGACTGCTGGCTTTCACCTCAGAAGAACATCTTGGAGAGCAAATTCAGCTGGATTCTGACATTGGCAGGGGGTTGGATGGAATCAGCTCGGGAAGGCTATTAGCACTTTCCAGACTCACATGTCACTCTCAGATTGCCACACTTTGATGTACAGCCTATTTAAATACCCACACACCGCCTTTCCCCTGACCTGTGGAAATATTTAGAGTGAATCCCAACTGGCTGTCCATAGCAATAACTAATACATAAAGAACTTGTGCTGTCAGTTGCTCTACAAAAGGTTGGCGTGTACACGAGGAACAGCTTTTACCGCAGAAGAAATGGGCACTCCCAGTTTTTCAGCCATCTTGACATGGACAGTAATTGCCGCAAAAGACAAACCTGCACCCTAACGCTGTAGGCTGGGAACCAGACCTGCTCTTCAAGCTGGATGTCAGAAGGCTTCAGGCATCAGACACTAAGGAAATTATTGCCATCTTTCATTTTAGAGGAATGTGGACAGAGACAAAGGGGGGGGCAGGCTACAAAACTATCAACATAATCTCTGCCCAGCTTTGTGTGTGATCCTCGAGCCCTTCTAATGAGAGGAGATGTGTGTGCGTGTGTGTGTGTGTGTATGTGTGGGTGTTTAGTGAAACAGAAAATACACAACAGATCAAGTGTGAAAGACTAATCTGTAAATCAGGAAGAAGAAAATTCGGGCATGCCCACTCAGTGGTAGCTCAGTGGTTCACTATCTGAAACATCTTAAGCTAATTAACAAACGTAAATCAATAAATCAATCAATCCACTCTATCCAGAAAAAGTCAAACGAATGGTTCGGGGCTTCAAACGATCATTACACGTGTCTCAAAGGTTTCTCAGAAAATGCCTTCAGCCAAGAGCATGCACACGTTTGTCTGATACCACTTCATGTTACACCAAATATTTCCCTTTAGGCCCATGAAGGACCAGGTGTATAAATATGGCGGCCACCCAGTTTGACACTTCTTTGACATTTGACATCAGTACTTTTTCAAACCAGACAATGTTGTGTCCAAAACAAGACGTTCCAGACATTTCAGAAAACAAAACTTGGTGTGAGGGGGCATTTGTCTAAATGACACTGACCCCCAAAGTTTTCAAGACCTTCTAAATGGTCTTTTTTTCACCAGAAGCTTCTGTACACCCTCCCTGGTTACATTAGACATCTGCCTGCTCCTCCACTGCTATTCCTCTCTCTGTTTGTTGCGACAAAAGCTGAAATCCCAAGCATACTAGTCATTGCCTTTCTGATAAAGATTTCTTAGCATGTTATTTATCCAACACAGAATCCATAGGAATTACGTCAATATGGACAAATCAGCACATTGTTATTTACATCCAGTGTCAACGTCCTGTCTCCTTTCTTGTTGCCTGGAATATTTTGCGTCAAGCACTTAAATTGGATTTTGAAGACAGCTGATGTGACAGAGTCTTCAGGCAGATTAGATGAAAGACCGGTAAGGAATGGGGAGACAGACAGTGTGAACCCACAAACCAGACAGAGGTAAGATGGGCAGGCAGACAAAGAGAGGAAGACAGAGAGAAAGGCAGATGCACAGCTCCAGACAGACAGACAACTATCCCCGCTGTGCATTGTCCTAGCTTTTCGGACAGTTACGTCCACCCGTGCATCTGGGCATTTCACCTGCAGGTCACGATTCAAGTGCATCTGCAATGCATACATCACTTCTTTAACTGCAAAATCAGGGGAAAGTGCCATGATTACAATCATACTACTATTGTCTGTAATAAACAGGAGAGCTGGTGCTTCTGTGGAGGAGGGATTCAAGTGCTCATTCACTTAAAAGTGAAAAGAATCCCTGAATAACTAATTAAAAAGCATCTGAATACCAGTGTAAGACCTTGGTTTATACTTTTGTGGGTTTGATTAGTGGTGATTTGTCTATTCGCTGACAGACGCTCGATGTTGGCGAGATAAAAGGGAAAAAAAGCCAAAGCTTTTGGCGTGGAAGTCCTATTATTCATGGGCAGCAGTTGAGTGTGTGTTTCCATTAGATGTGTGAAGGCCTCTAAGGTCTAAGAATGCACTTTAATAGATACCTGTCAAATGTAATTAACTATGTTTTTCCTATATCATACACTTTCCCATTGCCCCCAGCCAGAGGCTCCACAGTGTGTTTGTGTGTATATGAGTACACATGCATATGTGTGTCTAAGTGTGAGAGAGACAAGAGTCTGTCTCAGCGCCTTTTGCCACCCAGCGATTGGAGACAGTTTTAATTGCAGCATGACAACCACAAGAAAGGACCAGAAGCCCCATAAAAGCCAAAGCAAGCTGGCAGCCGTCCCACAGTGGAAAGCTAGCCATGCCATAATTACAGGTAAAAAGACCTCTAGCACTGTAGCTCAGCACCATGTTTATTTGACACCAATCATGCAACTATGCAGGTATCCCAACAATAACGTGCTCTGTCCCGACAGGACTGCGGTGCTTCTCAGAGAGACTTGGACATCACCGGCAATCAAGGACTGTCTTGCGGCTTGGGAGACTGAACCGTCGTCAGAACATGAAAGCGAGCGGCGAGACCTTGATTTTAAAGAGCTCAGATGAATCCACCAGTGCAAGTTACATTGTTCCCAGTCAGAGAGGAGCCTCGCACGGCATCAATAATTCATTTTACAAGACTCACTTCTGCCTCCAGTGAGCAGGTCGATTTAAACGTTTTGATATCCACATTCAAGGGTGTAAAAGGCCGCATTAAAGACACATTAGCAAAGTTAGTGACACCTCCTGCTGAAGAGGGAATTGAGTCCTTTTCTTAGCTAAAGCAGAGCTGATCACCTGTGCTCATTCTACCAGTCGGTCTGAGCTGCACCGACTTCTTTTCTTTGTAGTTGTAGAGTGTTTAGTTTTGTATGAGCAGAGGAGTGTTTAATGACTGTATGCATGATGGCACACACATTTAGCTTGGCCTATGGGAGGAGCAAGGTTGCCTCTCAATATGACAATGGGGGTAGAGAAAGGGCTCCTGGGTGATGAACGCTGCATGTTTTTAAAGAAACAGGGATTGGGGACCTTCCTCAGCTCATTTAAATCAGACTTCATCTCCCAATTTTTAAGCAATCACATTGGTATTCATGCCAACACATTTGAGCAGCGTAAATCACAAACATTTTAGAGACAGCATTGGTCTCTATTTGGAAATCCAGACCCCAGCACATAAATCTCACCTCTGTAAGTGCTTTACGAGAGCACAATGTGTGTTTTATGTGTTCTTTATGAGTGTGGAAAGGCCACATCTTGAATGACACTCACTGCCAGAGCCATTGGGGAAAAAAAATACAAAAACCTTTTACAGGCTCATTTTCTATAACATATGCTCACTTTCCACTTAGAATGAGTTTGTGTAAAAATACAGGGCAACATGTTTCCTCTCGCTGCTGCTCACCTCTTTTGCTGAGTTATTCATTTGCTCTGTTATTTACTTGTATCCTGGTTGCGGTGATTTACTAGTCAGGTAATGACTGTCGAAGCAATTGGCTGCTAAAGTGGTGAACCGGGGCTCAAGTGAAGGGCAGTGTTTATCATGGTATTGACTTTCTGACGAGATTGTCACAGACTCTTTTGTCACTGATGCTGGACCACTCGAAGAGCTGCCCAAGGGACGTGACATGACCCACAAGCTCATACTATCCCAGTTGTTTTATTCTTTAATCATGCTCATTGTTTTCTTACTCTGTTGGGTTGTGTAACATTGTTATGATATGAATGAACAAGCAGATTGATACCACACTAAACTATGTATGCTAAATATGGCGCTATAGCCACAGGGTGATTAGCTTAGTTTAGCATTAATACTGAAAGCAATGGGAAACAGCTAACCCGGCTGTCTTCACATCTCAAAAACATGGCAGCCAACCTCTGGTTGCCTGGCAACCTCATGATGACAACAAGACTCAAGCAAGTTTTTTTATTTTTGCATTTTTATTTGCATACCCATTAAATAAACAAGATACATGATAATTTACAGGTGTTGGCAGGCATATTTTCAAACTTAATCTGGAGAGAGCTAAGCTAGGCTGATCATCCTCTCACTCATGTTTAGCATGTAAATATGAGATTGGTGTCAATCTTCTTATTTAAATTATGGCAAAAAAGTGAACAAGCAGATCTCTGAAAAATCTTTAACGGCAGACAGAAAGATCTGTGAGCCAGAGACATAATGTACCATTCAACAGGTGACATTCCAAGGTGAAGGCATCTGAGGGATTACAGGTGGTAATTTATGAACAATGCAAAAACTGGTTCATCCAATTACACAAGGAGGTTGACACTTTTCCTGTTATATAGGCATACTATAGATTACTGTTGTAAGTATTGGTTGGTTCTTATATTACAAGACAACTTTCATAGATGTCAAAAATTTGTTGATTTGTTGCTTTTAATTCATCAAAAAAAAAAAAAAAAAGTCTTACTTAATTTACTTCTAACTCCACTTGCAGTGAAGAAAAAAGCAATAGACACCAGCACATACTGTAAACTTTATGTTGAGATTTAAAAAGTAGCTTAATTTATTGGATTTGAACCAAAAAGTCAGTGGGTGTATTGCACATATTGTTTTTGACATACTTTTGACATCACAAACAGTTCAAAGTTAGAAGAATGGGCCAAGTTGGGAGATGACCACTCTGGCACCACTGACTACCCACCAGCACTTCTTTATGTCTGCCTGAGATTCAAAAGAGTGGCTGAGGAGAGCAGGAGGAGACCACACACCATGAAAGGGAGGGAGGTCTCTGATGTGTCAACAGAGAAGATGAACAAGGGGGAATTTCATACCTGCAGTCATATTATGTCATCTGGGTCAAATCATTGCAGACTGAGAGATATTACCGTCTTGCCACTATTAAAGAAATATCTAGTTGTCATCAGTTTGTTTATGATCGATATCAGCAGTTACAATATTTAAAGTATAACAGTGGCACTGAATGGTACCTCTTAGCTCGCTCACTTTCTTTATTTCTTTCTTTATTTGACATCACTCTACATTTCTCAGACACATGTCTTGTGGCTGTACCGCATTCTTGGCCATTGAGGCTAATGTCAGCGATACCTCCAGCGACACTGGTATCTCTGGTTTATGAGGTGTTTCCCCAAGTACTGATGTCCTTCACTTGTACGTTTCTTTGGATAAAAGCGTCTGTGAGATGAGTAAATGTACAAGAAAATGTAAATGTTTTCTAAGATTTGGCTCAAAAGGACAGACAGACTGACACAAGTGAAATAGGGGAAATAGCAACACTGGCTCTGTCCAACAATAAAATAATTAGCCTACCGGCACTGCTAACATAAACTCACTAATTATCATGTTGTATCTCTTTGTTTGATCTATACAAAAAAACTGGAAAAAAGCACAATTTCTTAGCCAGGCAACTAGGAGACACTTCAGGAAATGCTGCACTTGGCTAACCAATAGTTCAGCACATAACACCCACGTAGAACTACAATGTGTTGTTTTTACATTTTGGTTTTTGTACAGATTAAACAAATAATACATATATATAATGTGTTAATTAGTGAGCTATAGAAGTGCTATATGTTACCTTTGGACAGGCTAGCTGTTACCCCTTGTTTCCACTCTTAAAGCTAGCTAAGCTAACAAGATGCTTCATATATCATGTGTGAGAGTGATATCAATCTTCTCATTCTATTCTTGCCAAGAAAGCAAATGGCATATTTCCAGTTTTTTTTATGGAAAGCTGAGCATATGTATCCTGGGTGTAGATTCCTGTTGAATGCACAGATATGAGAATGATATTGATCCTTTTATTTAGCTCTCCACAAGAAAGTGAATATCCCAAAAACTATTCCAGAGCTATTCCTTGAAGTTAAAAGAGTAACAGCACACAGAGAACCACACTCACAATGGCATTCTGTCTCAAAGAGCCACATAGGTGCAGGGTGCAAGTGTCTGCATAAATAGACACACAAAGACACACCCACACACTTACGGCGTATGCACAGCCCAGAGACACACAGCATGTGCTGCTATGAGTTACTTAAATGCTTGTACTCTGCTGGTACTACAAGATATCCGACCATGCATCTCTCTCCCTCTCTTTTTCAGTGCACGCACACGCACACGCACACACACACGCATACGATTTCTGCTTTCTCTCATGACTATAAATTTGCATATCTAGAAAGTATTTCCTGGTAAGTAGAGCAATGGCAGCTCTCAGGAGAGACACAGACAAAGATAAAAATTTGTATTAAAAAGAAGAAACATCTAAGCAAAAAAAGAACAAAACCACAGTACACCATTACTTTAATGATCCATCATGTTCAAAGGAAACATATTCACAATCCTGCTGCAATAAACAAGGGACCGAAACACTGGTGTAAAGTGCTTTTCATTTGGTGCTTGTATGCAGCAGATGTTTGCTCTTCACTGCTCCTTTAGTCTATTTTTTTACCACTGTGCTTAAACAGGTCATATAACCACTGTATGTTGTATAGTTAAAGATCTGTTAAACTGATGGTAGTAAGTTTCACAGGACACAGCGATGGGTTAAAGGTCAGATTCCCCTTGTATCTCCTCTTCACTATGGGCATGAGGGCGTACACCTTCTCAAGTGAAATTTCTCTTTCACCCCACAGGCCAATGCATCGAAGGTTCAGGGTTCAAAGGTTATGAGTCCCAGGAGGTGTCAACTCATTACCCGAGAGTGCATCAGCCCAACCCAGAGGGCTTTCTCAGTATTTACGTACCCCCTGACCCCTCTCTACCGGGGAAGCTCCCTCTTTCTGTTGTTCAAGCTGTCCTTCACTCTTCAGTTTACTCCTTTCTTCCAGAGGCTTCAGGGTTCAAGTTCACTGTCAGCGCAGTCCAGACATGTTGAGGCTATCCAGTACTCCTTCTGAGGCAAAACACAGCGTGTTTTTTCTCTTGTTTTGATTTGTATCCAGCGGTTTTGTGCATGCAACTAATTAAGCCTAAAAGAATTAATACATCTTTATTGGAAAAGAAAAAAAAAGCAATGACAACCTTTACATGTTTTTTGTTTGTTTGTTTGTTTTTTCAAACATTTCAATCCAAAAATGAGGGTTAAAATTTCAAGTCCTGAAGCTTTCAATCATACCATATGATCTTCGTCAGGAGATAAAGTTGTCACATAATGTTCAACTTTATGGACTTGTCATCTATGATGGTTTCAAATCCAATGTTCAAACAACATTATTTTAATTTTTCATTACATGTTTATTGTTTCACATAGTGTTTTTTTTTTTGCTTTTTTTTTTTTTTTTTTTAACTCTAACTACTTTTTCTAAGGTCAGGAACTAAAGATCTTTGAGCCTTAACTTTTAAATGAAAGTGGATGAGGAATCCTTAGAGTGCTGAGAAAGAAATAGAAGATTGAACATTTATAATTCTGCTACTGGGCAAACTGGTATGATGGAAAGCTCCAGAGCAGCTTCCAAATGGACCTTGTGGTGAGATTGTTTTCACACCAATCAATAAACAATATTTCAAATGTGGAAGCTGTTGTAAGAGCCGCCAAACTGGATTGGCTTCAACTGAGAGACGGAACAGAGAATCCCAGTCCAGGATCCTCCCGTCCCTCTCCACCCTTCTTTCTCTTTAACGCCTGATTGTTTAAGTGATAAGTGACGGTGATGGATGAGCCGGGCTTTGTGTAATTATTGTCCTGGTTATCATTGTCACTGCTGATAGCATACATCACCGTGTCCCAGCCCATTTTGCATGTGATAAATAACAGTAGCCAGCAAAAAATACATTCAAATCATCTGTGAACAGACCCCTGGAATGTAAACACACGGGTAGGCTAATGGAGGGTCCCGTTAGGAACGAGAGCGAGCGCTGAAGGTGTGAAATCCTGACTATCAAGCGATGGTGCGATTGTCATGCTTTTACTGTGTATCGGTTACTAGTGCCAAATGAGCTGTGCTATGGACAACACTCCCAACACACACACACACACACACACACACACACACACACCAGCTCTCTACCACGTCAGAGGCCGTGAAATACTTGGCCTTTTTCCTCACTCGCTGCGTGTCCTAGCCTATCCAATCAAAGCTTCTTTTAAAGAGGAGTCATTCAATCATTTTATATTCTTTGTCAGAGGTGATTAACTGATCCTAATGCTTTATCATGCATCTATGATACTTGACAGCCCTTAGGTGATGTAATCTTTGAGGATGATTTATGGATTATGGCAATTAGCGCTCAGATAAAGGTTATTATTAGAGTTCATTTACCTTTTACAGATGACTGTGTGCAATGTAATGTCTTTTTGAGGAACATTTACACAGTACCTGTGTGAAGATATAATCTAATGTAAGATAAGCAATGGCTTGAGAAAGTCAGTGTTTAATCAGCAGGCTATCTAGACAGTGTTGATGTGTGTGATATCATCTGACATTTGCCTGTATTGAGTGGTATTCATATTAATAATGATAATAGAAGTTACTGTTATCTTTGATCCAGTAAAATGAGCAGTGAAACAGTTTGTTTCTACTCCCTTTCTGCTACGTTGCCTCTGCTCCTCTCTCAGTCACTCTCAGACTAGAGCGAGCATGACCTCTGACCCCGAGCTCTGTGGCTGACTGAGCATTATGAGATGCTAATTGGCCGTGCGACAATACATCAAACTGTGATATACTGCCATGTAAAATGTAGAAAAACATATTGTGGACTAATTAGCGCTGCCAATTCTTGCGCTGGTGATCTCACCTTATATTTGACAGGTCAATTTTTTTAAACAACAACCTCAACCAAATCAACTGTGGTTCTGCAAGGATTAAAAACTAAATGTTGCTTTGTACAATTGCAAAGGAAACAAATTTCACTGATGAGTGTTTGAGGCACAGGCTATTTTTTCCTAAAAAAAAACAACAATTTTTTGTATTCAACAGTGGCAAACACCATACTGCAGTGTACCCTCAGCAAAAGAGCAACGTCATTTACTTCCATTTCTGTGCAGCCTGTCAAGGAATCTGTCCTCCCCTTTACCCGTTTGAAATGTCATCTGATCCCATCAATTACAATCTGCTCTACAGACAAACTCTCGCTCACACCTTACTGGACGTTTTCGGAGATTAGATGCCTAACAGTCATCTGAAAGGCTAAAAGACTGGAGAGGAGTCACCTGGGGTCATTTAAGAGAATGGTGACTTAACAGTAAAAAGTGACACCCAACACCTGTGAGGACTTTCTACTTGTTCCTGTAGTGCAATGTGGAGTGAGTAATTGTACAGTAAACCAGATCTCTGAGGGGCAAGAGCGGTTTTATCCCCTCACTGATTCATTCAATCCTACTGTGCATGGATGTCTGTGGACAGCTTCGTAATGTAACAGAGGAATCGCTAATCACGAATGCAGGAAAGGTTTTTTAAATAAGTATTGATGCATTAAGTGAATAATCTGGTTATAGAAGATGTTGGTTCTCTGTTGTTTTTTGAATGATTCTCTACGCAGTATTTCAGTTTAAAACCACCACGTTAGTTTCCTCAGATGCAAAATAAATGAATAAATCTGTGTGTTTTTGAGCTTAATCTACTCACTCTTCTCTGTGTAAACTGATACTGTGGCTCGGTTGGTGGGGGTGCAAGGTCGTGTTCCCACATTCGGATTTTATATGAAGATCAGATTTCTGTATAGGAATCACAGATTTTTGTTCCGTGTCAGTGGAGGAGACAGGCAGCACTTTAAGGGCCCTAAAGGCAGATCAATCAGCGCTGGTCTGTGGAAGTTGAACTGTTGGAAAGGTCAGACAGGTCAGGGAGCACTAGGAGTTCACCGCTGGCTGCCTGAAGCTGTCTCCTCATCATGTTGAACAATAGGTCATTGTCACAGGATGGTAGAGTCGCTCATCCCGATTTTAATTGGCAGCCTTGTGTCAAAAATCACAGCCAGTTATTTGGATGATTCAAAAATTAAATATATTGTAGAACATCTTGAGAGTATTTTGAGGGGAAATCAGGTGTGTACAGCTACACACACTACAATGGATGACCTGAAATGACAGCAGCTTGGATACATGAGCCACTAAGTACCTCATAAAGCACCTTCACGTCTCTCTTTCTCTCTCTTTCCTTCTTTCTTTCTCACTTTCTACTCCCCCCCCCCTCCATCTGTCTCTTTCTAAAGCACTGTCTTACTCTCTATCTCCCCCCTCTTCATTTTTTTTCATCATAGACAGATGATACGCTGTCCTCTTTCCAACACCCTCACAGTAGCATATTTCTCTCCCTGGAGCAAGTAACTCTGTCTCCTGCCTGTGTCCACACTCCTGTCCCCCCCCAACCCCGACAACGCAACCCAGGACAAGCATGGCCTGCAGCTTCGATGGCCCTCCGTGGAACAAAAACACACGCTGCCTCTCAAAAGCCTCCTTTATCCACAGCGAACAAAAAGACGGCTTCACCTCCACACTGTTCCCACCATTAGGCCCTGGCCTGGGCCCTTTTTCCTTGTCCCCTCCTCTCTCCCTCCTGCTCACACCCCCACTGGGTCCTTTCAGCATGGGGCGGTGGGGGTGTGAGGTACGCCCTTTATGTTCACATGTGTCCATGCTGGTTTACTCTGTAAGACTTGCCCCCCTCACAATAGACGTGCAAAGAGATTGACCAGCAGCTTTTGACGCGGCCACCCCCATTCAGATATGAATGAGCACGGGTGGAAAAACACACCTGCACCTTTATGTGTGTGGGTTCACAGTTAGTGCCAGAGGGGGTATGTCTGCTCTGGGTGACTTGGAAGTTTGGGATTAAGCCTGAACTCGACTCTGAATCAGGCTGAAATGGGACAAATCTGTTCGACTGGGCTGAACTTGACCAGGTGGGCTTGGCTAGACTTGCGGAAGGCATTTTTTCCTCCCCTACATGTCATAACATTTTGATATCATGAGCAAATTACATGTTCTCTTGTTCAACATATGGGAGCACCACTCAATCAACCAGGTCTAACCATGCAGTGGCAAATTTGCATTGCGTGAATACAAAGTGGGTCATTTGGAAGCGTTGTTGGCATGTAGACCCTGCCATAAAACCAAATGCGTTTACATATTCAGTAAATGCCCCTGTTCAATGTAATGTTCAACCTTATATTCATTCCTCCTTTCAAAAAAAAAAAAAAAAACCAAACGAGATGCCCGGGCCATTTGACTCTGACTGGGTCCATGAAGAAATCATTATCCCCATGACCCGGAGCTATTAATTTCATCTCTCACTCCTCCCTCTGTCTCTCATTTCTCTCATTCTCTAGACAAATTCATTTACATGAAAGACCTCTCACACTGGCACGGGCCTGCAGGTAAATGACAATCTAACCAACAATTTCATGCAATATTACCATTTCTCAGCTGTGCGCGCAGTCCACGGGCTGTGGTAAGTGTATCATTAATAAATCTGCCCCTTTCCCATGACTGAAGGGATCAACATGTTTTAATTATCCTGCCGTGATTTGAACTCGATCAGCGTAGCGTTCAGTTACACAAACATTCCAGCAGCAAGCGAGATAAACACTCTGCCTCCGCACTCTGCATACAGAAAACGATGCAGGGACAAGGTAAGACACGGTCAGTCTTTTTTTTTTTTTTTTCTGTTTGTCTTTCTCTCTGTCTGTCTGTCTCTCTGTCTGGGTTTTGCCATAGCAGAGCTGTAAGGTTTGCTCAGTGCAGCAAAAAGACAGACAGTGTATCCTGACAAGTCTGGACCTGGTTGTGTCTGATCAGACACAGCAGTGCAGACATAAAAAGACCAGGGGGGGAAAAAATTTATGAATCTCAATATGGTTGAAATATTTCAACAACAATAGGAACACAGATGAATGCTTTGTTTTTGTTGAATTAACACTAGATCCCAAAAAGGGATGTCCAGGGTCCCTGGATTAATCTGCAGGGTTAAGAGAGATAAAGATATAGACATATAGATGCTCAACAGTTCGTCATTTCTTAATTCTTAAATGTTCAAAGTTGCTGGTTTGGTCTGTCTCCACCTTCGTGCGTAGTTCACAGTTGGAGAGCAGCGTGAATACTTGGACCGAGACCTCGGCGTTTCACAGGAACAGGCTCGGGCAGTAAGTCAAGACAGCCAGCGCCTGCGTGTGTGTCTTCCCATCTCCTCATCAAGAAAAACTGCAGCCTTTTTGCTGCTTTGGTGTTTAAGTCCCGTAGGGCAATGGGCAGCTTATGTAGTTCACACAAACACACACAAAGCAGACATGTAGACACACACACACACACACACACACACACACATTTACACTGGAAACACGCTCAAGAAGGAACCTGTTATCAAAAGCTAGTCCCACTGGCTGGCTGCCAAAAGAAACGTGCTGAGGCGAACACTAATCCACTTTAAATTACAACGGTACTGAAAGCCTGTGACCACAGCCAAATATTGATATGGGGTCATTAGTCAGTTATGGCGGGGACTCTTGCTGAGTGATCAGAGGGGAGGAGCAGGGGCAGAGGTGGCCGAGCGGGAGCTGTCAGAAGTGGTCGGAGAGGAGGAGGTCACCAGGGGGGGATTATGGTATTAGCAGGCAGAGGGTGAAACTACAAGCCAAAGTTAGTCAAGATAGAGTTGTAGCAGTAATGCAAGTAGTCATGTGACCACATTCTCCTACTTTTTTTTCCTCCTTCTCATCTTCTTTCCCTGCCTTAAAACCCAGCCACCTTCTCTCTCTCTCTCTTGTGGGAAAGTAACTATGCGTGTGTGTGTGTGTGTGTGTGTGTGTGAATGAGAGAGACAACATTTGAGTGTGTCTTCAGTGCATACCAATCCATGTGCTTGCCCGGCTCAAAAAGCATCATCACCCCCCCTAGTGGCATATCAGGATTTAGTCTTTTATTACTCCGCTCTTTCCAAAATCTATTACAACTCATTAAAATAAAATATATCTAAGAACATGAAACTCTGCTTGTCTTCAGAACACTTCCACTCCAATTATAGCCAATTACAATTATGTTTTATTAAATTCTGTGTGATTGAAACACATTTTTTCTTTCATTTTTACCTGGTTTTATTTGTTAAATTGATATGGAAGGCAGTTGGATTTCCTCTTAAATTGTAATTAGTATAGAGATGGATAGAAAATCTAGAGGAATCTAATCATTCAATTAGGACCATAGTGTTTCAGGCTAAGTGAAACTACATCAATGCCTTGACACAGATGATACCATTAATTTCCTTTGGGTTAGTAATTTGATAAGGCATCAAATTGGAGAGATTGCATTGCAAAGGGCATCATCACAGCCAAGCCAATTTAGACACTGCGTGGGGCAAGTGCTGCAGAAGAAGATTAGAGAATGAATGATAAAAAATAAAAGAGTTGTGTTTATTCTAATCATTTTCTTAACGGAATTAAGTCATGAATCTTTTTCTTGTTTTGTGTAAATGTGTATGGTGAAGGGTGATATTTCGTCATTATCTGCGTATTCAAAGCAAGTAGAGGTCAGGAATGTTTGTGCAATTTGTCCTTGACAGACACTGTAATATCAAGAGCTTTTATTATCCAATACCTTTCACAACATGCTTACACATAAACAAGGGAACGGCTTCAGCTCTGAATGGTGAAAATAAGAGAAAGAGGGAGAAAAAAAAGCCTGGTAACAGACCACCAGTAAAGTAGAGACCACCTATAAATGCTTTCCATCGGTGGGTTCACAGAAGCACTTCAGCTGTAATACTTTAATTGCTCAGGGACTCAAAGTCTAATAAGGTTTCTAAATCGAGCTGCTTTATTTGTTTTCCTTTGACTCGCGGCTAGAGCAAAAATGCAGCCACTCTAATTGCAGTGCCGTCATTAAGAGCTGTGGGTATTAAAAGTTTCTTCCTCCAAAAAACGAGCATGTTGCAATGTTTTCTCTCTCGCCCTCTCTCTCCCTCTCCAGAACTGAATTATGGGGCCCTTTCCGTCAAGGCCAGGATCATGCAGGAAGTAATTGAGTTTAATAGAAGAAATAAAAAATACTCTCAGCCTGAACAAATGTTGAAATACAGAAGGATAGAGTTCATTTACTGTTTTTACTAGTTGTGTGTGATGTTGTTTCATGACAATTATCTGGTCGCTATTAAACCAACCTCAGAACTGTGCTGCTAATAGAGGGTGAGGGTTTGCTCGTGACAGAGAAGGAGCCTTTAATTCTGTTGTTCATTTATTTATTGTTAACTGGCTGTATTGGTTAAACTGTCACGTCGAAGCAGTCAGATTTCCTTACCTAAAAACAAGACACCTTTCTCCAAAAGTGAGGAAACAAGCTGCCTTAAAAACACAACACTGTCTCTAGGCTATTAAGTGTCTCCAGTGATACGGAAATTACAGATACGTGCATTCATTTGTGCAAATCTCACTCGATCTTGGGGACAGATCTGTAAAAATATGTATTCTCAGATCTGTATTTTTATTCATATTTTAATCAAACTCATATCCTCCCTCTTTGAGCTGCTTACTTTTAATTGAGTTTGTATTACAGTAATTATCAAGTGAGAAGGAACTGAAGTATCTGTCAGCTCGACGTGTCACAGGTACACTCTCACATTGACATGGGAAGGGTAGAGGGGGGTCTCCTACGTCCCCTGATGAGGCACACAATGGCAATCACAACTCAATTAACACTTTCTATATATACAAATGTGCATGCACAGAGACACACGTGCACATGCGCGAGCACAAACAGCAGGGAGAGAAGTGAAAAGGCTGTTTTCCAACCCTTTTTTATTGATCCTGTGACTTTGACAGCTACACCTGTTGTAGGACCTGTGAAATTAGACAGGAAAGAAGAACGCTCTTAAGACTTGAGTTGGTTGACGCCAATTAGTTAACTGTTTTGTCATTCCCTATTACTTCCAGGCACCAAAGTTTAGGTGGAGAGAGAAGGAACAAAAGTTTAATATGAGTGAAGAGAGGAGGAGGAGGAGGAAGTGGGGAATCTTTCTGTGCATTAATTTCTCTTCACACCAAGGTCAAAAAAGAAGTTTAAATGTTATATTTGGATTTAAATAATTTGTTTAATTAACAGTGAATACATGTATGTAAAGCATCATATATAATCTGCCAGATCATTCGCTGTCAAAATTCAGTTTTTTTCATCCTCAACTCAAACATTTTCTGCATTAGCTACTGTGCAGCTCTGTCTGGCTGCTATTTCATTTATAATTTCCTACATGGCTTCACAGTTAGCCAACCTTCCTTTATGCTACACCTGATCTACTTTTACAGCAGCCAGTCACAGAAAACCCACCTGAAGTCATTTCTAATACCTCGTCCTTCCACACCCCACCACATGCCTTTCTTCTTTTCTTTTTTTCTCTCTCTCGCTCTCTCTCTTCCCCTTCTGTTCCCTCTCCCTACCTCCTTCTCTCTTTCTGTCTAAACTTGCTTTCCTTGATGAGTCCTAGCAGGGAATCACAGGCTCGGAAAAAAGGTAGGGGCCTGACAGAGATTGATGTCTGAGCGCTCCCCCTGATTCGCTGATTAAACCCATCAATCAATATGCAGAGGAGGTGTCCAATGCAAATGGATCCAATCAGGCGGAACAGAGTGGTATTGTCTGTGTGTTGTGGCGAGTGGTAAAGTTAGAGGTGGAGGACGGGCACTTCAGCCCGCTTTGTCTTCACTAGGACAGGGACTAAAAATGGATGCAGGCTCAGAAGGAGAGACGGGCCGACAGTTTGAGACGGTGAGGACTGAGGCCGGATGGCTGTCGTTAATTGTATTCCAGCGGAGAAACAATGACGCTGTGATTGTGGCAGACGTTCATTCAAAAGAATTACACTGTGCATGATCACCGGCTCTCTCCTGCTCCCTCGTACCACAAACACATGCATACTCCCTCTCCTCTTGTGTAAACAGGAGAAAAATGGGCTCATCTGACTACAGCTGCTAATTTCACATCACGCAAACACACAAACACACACACACACACACACACACACACGCTAACTCACTGTGTGTCTCTCAGATGCACACAAACCGTGCACGGGATCGTGTGCATAAATCATCCGGAGCGGCATTCTCCTTGCGCTGCCCCCATCAGCTCATACACACTATCACATTTTCCATGTCTCCATCTTCATCCAATCTTACTGTAATGGTACAGCAGGGACTGAGGCTGGATCTCCCCTCTGGGCCCGGCTGCTCCCTGAAGTATCTGCCTTGCTCTCACTTCAACCCTCATTTGAATACAAGTGGCATCCTTGGTCATTATAGTGGGAATGTGTGTCCTGCTCGCTTGTCATTGAGATTGGTGTGTGCGTGAGAGTCTAGATGGTCGTGAAAGTGACACAGCCGGGATGGATACCATTGTACCCAGGGGTCATGTCGGCCTCTGAGAGCTGCTCGGCATGCAGTCGTTTTGACTTGTCGAAAAACATAGCGCCTGTCGCAATCACCCTAACCAGCTTTTATTTCTGTCCAGTTCAAGTTCATTATTCATGATTGTTCCATCAGTGTTCTATCTCTATCATTCAGCAGTCTCACCCTCCTCATTCAAACCCCACAGAAGGAGAAGGCTGGTCATTTGTTTCAGTAAATGACACAGATGCCTCTCACTCTCCTCATAGACTTATTCCTCCCCTTTTTTTGGGTAAAGGGTGGGGGTGAGGCGGTGGCGCATGTGAGGGAATGATACCATGACACGTTCTTCCCTCCCTTTTCCTCCTCCTTCATCTCCTCCTTCTTTCTCTCTTCCCCCCGTCCACTTCTCTATCCACACCCCCTTCCTCCTCCCTCCTCCTCCCCAGTAGGAGACAACGAGCCCCCAAAATGGCTGCCTTGGTGCCAGGGGGACCACAGGCTGCTCTCCCATCTCCCATAATCACCGGGGCGATGCTCGGATGCCTCCCCCATTTGCATAATGCCATCCTGACACTTTCACTTCCGCCATCCATCACCGGCGGCGTGAGTCCCGCGGCCTGCTCCGTCGCTCCGTCTCCCCCTGATTGCGTCCTGTGTTTATCTGCCCAAGCACAAAAGATTGATTCCCCGCTGTCTCTCGGCCTTATGTTCAGCAGATAGGGATTTTCGCCGAATGATGAAGCACCCAGTCAGCTAATGATAAACAGAAAACACATATTCAAAAGGACGGTCTCCCCCCTCTCTCCGGCTTTAGTGTGGCTGCCGCTCGCCTCGCCTTCTCCTCTGCCATGTGTGGGGAAGGGAGGGATGTCAGGTTAAGGAAGTGAACACACTCTGCAGGGAGTTCAATTTGAAACGCAATTGTTTTCCTGTCAGTCCTTTTACATTTTTTCTGTTGATTTGCTCCAGGGGTAAGGGAAAATGAAGGACCGGGAGGAAAGGGAGATAGCAATTAAAATAAAACTGTCGTCTTGATGGCTGCTCTTGTTCTTCTACACACCACAGTGCAGGCGGATCTGACAGACCGTGCTTTAAGAACATATCCTGGCTGAAAGATAAAAGCATACATGAATGCAGCCCAGTAGCTTTTAAGAGGATGGAATTGGTACAAGAGGGTTCCTATACTGCTGCTCAAATAGGTACAAACCAAACCCAATAAGTGCATTATTCATTTAATTACTAAGCATCTAACATGATGTTGCATTTAACCTCTGTTTCAGCTCTAACATCAAATGAATGCATGTTGCAACAGGAGCATGACATTATTACATCCATTAAATCAACAAATGACATGTTTTGACATCATGCTTCACTTTAACGAAGTGGGCCGGGATCACATATCTTTAAATGTACCTGTGCGCAGTTTACAATGCGATAAGTATTCCTCCCTATGCAGGCAATGCTACTGTATGCTGGTGCAGAATGCCAATGCAAAGCATTTCAGCAAGTGCACTAAGTCTGCAAAGTTTCACTCCACGATAACAAAATACTATTAGCTGCTGTCACGTACAGGAGAAGAGAGATTATTTTATTTATTGAAATGAGATTGAAATGATAAATCTCTCTCCCCATGATAAAACACTGGGACTCATAAGCCTAGTGTGGGGGATAGGGATTAGAAAAAGATGGAGGCGAGAGGGAGAGAGAGAGACAGAGGGAGAGAGAGAGAGAGAGAGAAGGGGAGAGAGAGAGAGAGAAGGAGAGAGAGGGAGGAGTGAGAGGGGAAGAAATTCATAATGCATAATAAAACAAAAGGTGTCGTGGGAAACATCACTGATATTAAAATCAGAGGCAGACAGATCTATATGAAAAATGCAGATTTGAAAATGTAAATAACCATGGCCCTAGGGGGGAGGGGGAGTGATTCAAAGATAGGATGACAACATGAAGAGAAAGGCATTTATATGGGGGCTTTGATGTTTCTCACATCCAAATTTATGCTACTGACGACCAAAATAATGCCACTGAAGGGGATTTTACACAGTGCACTGCTGGCCCTGTTTCCTACCATGATGATATAAAACACATTATGCTTCACATTATCTCAGTGTGAGAATGCCTGGTAATGAGATGATTCACATTCAAGAGGGATACTTAAGATTGCATTTTAACATTTCCAAACAACAACATGTTATCTTCACATTAAAGCCGTGTTCCGAAACAAAGGCGTTTGATCCGTGCTCCACTGTGTGTTACTTCTGTGGGAAATCCACACAGTGTGCCTAACCTTAGCCTTTGAGGGTGACCCTCTCACTTTAATCCAAATGCATCCCAGATTGCTTTGATTTTCTGCCGGAGTTGAGCTGTCAATCAAAATCAGGAGGAGAACGGACCCCTGTGTTTGGATGAAATATCCCTTTAATAACGCAGACTGTCCTCGTCACTCAAAGGGCAGGAGAAGATGCTTCGGAAACCTGCTCGCATTTCTGCCGCTGTGCCAAAGTGACAGTGCAGTTAAGTGAAATATGAAGGTGCTGTAGTGTGAGACTTATCATTTCTGAATGTATAATTTTTGTTGTGCATCCTGCTTGGATCCAGTGGCTTCACAAATTTAGATCCTCCATGGTGCTTCTCTCTCCCATGATATTGTTGCACTTGACAGAAGGTTTGTGGGAGTGTGAGAAAACTATACTAGGACACTGTGTTGACTATTGCACATCTTTCATGTGTAGGGACCCCCACCCACCACACACACACACACACACACACACACATACACACACACTGTTCCTCACAGGAAAAGGAGTGGGAGTCGCGCTGGCTATTTCCCCATGTAAATCCACCACACAACTTTAGCCTCGTCGCTGTGGTGCTTTACAATACTCGGCTCCTGAACATGGCCATTAGGGAGCTTCTCTCGCAGCCATTATTTTGAATATATTATTGTTCTGGCAGTGCTATCACATGCAGCTCATCACCATTTTTCTCTTTTTTCTTTGTTTTGAATAGATAAAAGCTTCATGAGAAGAGAGCATCAAGTCACTCAAAGTACTGATGCCACTGAATAGCCAGATTCATTTGCTCTTGAGGTTCAGCATATGTTCTCCAGCGCCAGTCCACATCTTGCTCGGTTTTGAAAACAAGATCTCTCTTATCAGAATACATTTGCTCAGGATATTTAGGTATTTCAACTCCTTTACATTTTTGGTACACAAAGCTGTAAAGATACCACGATTTTGATCCTATTTTTGTAGGAGGAGGGCAAAATTCAAAATAAAGCCACCCTTTATTAAGGCTTTATCAAATCATTCAAAACTTTAAAGCTCACTTATAATCCATTAATAAGAACAACTTTTGGTTTTCCAGCTTGTTAAAAAAAAAAAAAAAACCTTCAACACATTGGACTGTATGACCAGTTACCTACTGGAAAAGACCTGCAGAAGATTTGGACTAAAATCTATTCAGGAACAATTTATTAAGCCTCCATTAATGGATTGCTAATATTTATAACAGTGAAACACTGGCCAAGGTGATTTTTCACAACCTGTCAACCCTGATTTTGCCCTTATTTTTGGCTTGCATGAATCATATGTTCATATGTGAATAATTTCATTAACCATTCATAAAGGCATGAATTATAATGTATAAAGCCTTTATAAAGGGATTAGACTGTGGTATGATTTGGAAGAGGAAATGAAAGCGAACATTCGGGTGCGCTCACTTTCAGTTTTACCTCCAAATAAAGTGGTTTTGATAATCTGGATCAAGTTTGTTTACAACTCGCCTGATTGTCTAACCACTTGTGTTTCTTTCCACATTGGACCTCATTTTAGCGATGTCGTCATGTTCCCTGATCTCAGCAATTACTGTGGCGAGTACAAGTTATCATAGAAACAATAGCCAAAGCTAAAAAAAAAAAAATAAGACCCAAGTTGTAATAAACTGGTATTATCCTTTAAATGAGAGTCCAAATAAGAAACACAGGAAGTACTAAAGTGATTAAAAGTGGAGCTGTCTGCCAAAGTTAGCTAACATGGACGCCTTAGCGCTTCCACGTGGAGCTCTGCTGAGGTCAGTCTTCCTGAGCCCTTTAAGAGCACACAAGGGCTTCACCCCCGCCCCGTTCCACAGCTGCTTTTAGTCAGGGCCTGAGGTCCCTCCATCCTCTCCCTCCCCTTCCCCATCCCCTTCCATCCCTTCATCCCTCCTGCCCCTCAGCTTTCTGTTCTCTTGCCAGGACTGTAATCAAGCCTTCAGCTTGTGGCCAGGGCCTACCCCCATCCCAGCCCGAAAAGCCACCAACAGACTAAACTATGAGAGAAATGAAGGGCAGAGACAGAAGGAGGCGAGCAGGGTGTGAGAGATACTCATTAAAACTGTGCCCTGTGTGCTGGGGGAACACAAGGATAATGTTTTAAATACAGGGATTGCTGCAGATTGTTTGGGAAAACATTATTGTCAAAAGTTCTGGCACTGATAAAGATGGCAGTGCAGGAACAGTACACAAGTAATCAAAAACATGTGCACCTCAAATTCCACTCCATTGTCTGATTAAGGCCTTTGTCAGGACATTTGTTGGTGGCAAAGGGGTGAGAGTTGCGGTTATGAATATTGTGTACACAGTCAACATCTTTCAGAGGAATTAGTCTTTCTCTCTATGAGGGCTGCTTTTTGGAAACATTCTCAGGGGCCAACAGTACCTGCTTTTGTGTGCTTTCTCCCTTTTCCAGTTTCATCTTCCATGGCCTGAGGGGATGGTGTATCCACCACGGTCATGTCCAAACAAACCCCCATCGTATTCTTTGCTGCTGCTCTTCAGCGCGACGCCCTCTCAGATGACACGACTGCAACAGCAGCCCATTATTCTGGACAGCCTTTTGGTTTGCTCAAGGATGTGCTGTTGTCAGTGCTGCCTTTCAAGGCTGGGTCCATGTACAATCTGTCAAGGCCACTGAAAAACTATGCCGAGGACCATTACACAGATATGCAGGGCCATAATCTACTTCTTTTTTTTTTTGCATACAGACTATCAAGCACCATGGAGCCATACATAGGTTATATGGTGATGATAATACATTTGATGTGGGCTCTGAATTTGATCAGAGGAAAGTTCATTTCCCATAAAAAAGATTAGTGGGAAAGTAAATGCCAATATGGGCAAAAAAATTTCAAATAAAGTTCGGTCCCTACTTCAGAAGATCCCTCTTCAATATTTTTAGCATCTAAATATTTGTTTGCCTTCTTAAACCGAATTTAAATAAAATAGGTTCACTTTATTTTCTAAAGACATTTGTAAAGGAAAATCCATGGCAGGAAATCCGCCCAAATCCTTGGAAAATCCAATAATATTTGCATAGAGCTTAAAACATGCAAAGTCCCTGCGTACGAATTAAGCTGGAAAGGAAAGCCCTGCTGGTTATGCATTAAAATGGATTGGAAGCGGGGTTTGACTCCTACAGGTAAAAGCCCCGGAGTGACGACTGATTCTGCACTTTGAGGAGACAAAAACCAGAGATGTCCCTTCACCGCTGTCCAACTCCTCACTGTGCTGACGGATAATCTGTTTGGCAGTGCTGCACACTTCTCCGTGACCCTCTCCAGCTTGCACACCTCCCTCGCAAATAGAAAAAGATGAGCACAAAGGAATCCCTTAACTGTACATAGCACAAGGCCATTGATGTACAGTGCAGATGTAAAGCACAGATTCCATTGTGACAGGAATGAGAGGAAAGACAAACCTGGGGACAATAGCCGATGGAAGCTTAAAGTTGAAGATTGAAGCGTTGAAGGGTTTTCTTTAGCTGAAGTTCCTCCAAGGCCAGCGCTGATTACAGGACAAGGCCTGACACAGTATGCCTGTGTGCTGTCAACTCGGGGAAAACAAACATGGAATTTATAGCACATTAAGAATTCAACAGGCAATCTATTCAAGCAATTAATGGCGTATGAAAATAAGCTCTGTTGGCGTTGAAAGCACTCCAACACAAATGTAGGCCACGACTGTTGTGTGCTTTTGTTTTCCGCTGATTCGCCCTTGAGGATCACAGTTCCCGAGCTCACACACTTCACAAAGCTTCCCTGCAAGTTGTTGTGCCCCTCTTTGCTATTCTTGTGTTAAAACATACAGCATATCTACAATTACAGTTCCTCCTCTGTTTGCCCACAAAGCACAGTCAAGGTGATTCTGATTATACTAAACAATGTTTGACAGTGACAAGATATTCAGGACATGCTGTCTTTTGTCATCTCAGAACTGGAAAAATTACACTACTTTGAGTGAGCTGTCATCTGACATTTGAAACAGGCCTGTGGGGGAAACGAAAATGCACCATCCAGATATTCTTGTTGGAAAAACAAGCAATGCAAAATACTGGACATCCAGGTCCAAATTTTCCTCTTAGCTTTAGTATGTTTACCATTCATATTTAATTACTGGTTTGGCAGAAATACTGATGCTGTAGCTGTCTGATGAGTGGGAACCACAAAAATCCACACACACACATAGAAACGCACATGGAGAAGCACAAACAAGCTTTAGGCCTTTGGGAATGCAGGTACTGTAAATGTGACCTCTGGCCTCACCGTGTTTTCGTTGCACTGTACTATTGTCACTCACACCGCATTCCTGCCATATTTGTAAGGTCAGACGTTAAATATCTGTGGAGCTACTTTCACAGTCCCTTTTATAATTCTCACTGTACAAACTTTTAGAGATGAGTAAACACACAATGTAACAGTTGCAGGGGCTCACATTTATTTTTAGAGCAAATACATCATTGTCTTATGAAATTCTCCCAAAACCCACTGGATGAGCTGAAACATGCATCAAGGTCAAACTTTTTAATTTAATTTTTTTTTTTAACTTAGTTCTCAAAAGATTTGTAAGATTTCTTAACTTAACAATCACAATGAAGCTACCTGGGCTTCTGCAGAACAAATGATTTAACAAATTGGTCCTATGGGTTTTCAAACCACGGCGAAGCTCAGGCCAGTAAACAGAGGAAAGCCGTACAGTAAACTGAGTTCTGACACTGTGCCCTGACCCATGAGAGGGATTATGGTGAGGCTTTGACAGCTCAGGAGTTCCACAACAACCACTTAGGACAGGAATCTGGTCCAAGGTCCTGAAGGAATGTGTGTGTGTATGTGTGTGTGTGTGTTTTGGATCTCTTTTTTTTTGCCTGAGGTGTTTCTCATGAGGGTCAGGGTAAAAGAAAACAGCCATGAGTGACATTGAATTTGAAGGCGTTGTTATGAGTGCATCTTAAATACACCTCACCAGGTGATTTCCAGGAGAAGGTTAATGTTGTACACACAGTTTGCAGGCTGCCTCCTCCTATACATCTGCAGAGCATACTGTATGCAAAGTGAGGAGGCAATGGATGTACAGCTTAAATCACCACATTGTATGGGTGGCCCATTAAAGACAGCTTGTACTCACATACGTGATGACAATTCCAGCAATTTACACATGATAATCCCAAAGATTCACACATGAATGACGTGAAGTGATCGTTTCAGCACTTCACACATGCACAACATTAGTTTCACATGTTGTAACCTCATGAAACGATTCTCAAGGAGAGCCTGGTACAGATTAACGCAGTATACATTATAGACCACTGATGCCTCCCTGACATGTGACCAAAATTAATCAGATTTAGATTCAAGTGATCAAACTGTAATTAATCATGTGAAGAGGGAAATGATCCTTGACGCGGCTCCAGCTGCGAGATGCCTCTGTTTGGTCCCGCGTGCCCCTCTTACAGGGGGTCCACCGGGGCTACATTAAGAGGCTTTGTGCCAATGTCACCTAAATTACAGTCACTTAACACAACAGATGTACTGAATGTCGAGCAAATGATGTGCTCGGGCTGGGGCGGCACATTCACATGCATGGAATAAATTTTACCCGATGTATCAAATGTGTTTTTGTTGCATCCTCTCCCCCTCTCAGTGAATTTGCATTTGACTATATGCATTGCATGCTCCACTAACCCACACTGTCTTGTATCTCAATCTCCAAACAACTCCACCGATGGCTCTTTTATTTGCCGGCCTTTACGGTCTCCAGTGCGGCTTCTGCATAGGTAAATTAAGCGTATTTATTTCAGTGCATCAGTTTGAGGAGATTTTCTCTGCTCTTATAGACTCAGCAGTGGATATGCCAGACAAGCTTAGTTCTGAAGATTATTTTTCTCTTTGTGTGTCAGTCTCCTCAGCAGAGGCACAGGCAGATACAGGTATTCAGATGGGAGCCAACACGGACCGGGCCATTGTGCTTTGCTGCACGCGGGAACAGAACGTTCTGGCATTGCAGGTATAGAGAGGGACAATAACCCAGGGTTGCAGGCACAAATTGCATTCATCAAGTTTATCAATAGCAAGTTGGGATTTAAGCCAACAAGCTCACCCTACTAACACCTCCTCCCCCTCCTCCATAAGTCTGGCTTTCAATGCTCAAGTTAATTCTGCATACACTGAGAGGAATGATCTGCTCACAATTATGCCTCCTTGCATGGATATTTTATGAAACCGACACAGCTACTGCCACTACTCTGGCAACAATCCCTAACCATCAGTAAAGATCTCATTTCTGTGTATAAATACTGAAAGTAATGCACTGATACTATAGCCCCTCCTTTTATATCAGGGAGAGAGGGAGAGAGACATTATAGGCAGTTTAAAAGATGACACCCTTCAACAGTCTGTAATTGTACTTTACTGGGGAAAAAGAATAAAGTAAGAGGCGATATATTCTGAAAAATCATAAGCCATTATGCTCCAGAACGAGTTTGTGGGGTGGGGCGTATATCCACATAAAGCACTGCCGAGAACCTCCAGCAAATTACCCCGCAGGCCTGTGAGGAGGGGGAAATATCACTAATTGCCCTCCATTCTGTCAGGTCAATTGACTCTAATTGGAAAAATAATAAAAAGCATACTACCCCGGGAGCAGCAAGCTCTGAAAACGACAGGGTCCTTTTTGGAAAAAGAGCGAAAGGGGGGGAAGAAAAAAAAAAAAAACGCTCAAATTCCACAGTGCAAATATGCCATCTGAAATCTATCTTTGCCACTGCCATTCCTCCCTCAAAAACAATTACAGCGTGCCTTCCTCCTGCCACTCGGTGGCTATAATTACAGGAAAAAGGGCATGGGTTACATACCAAGTGAATATAATAAACTGACATCTGATTAGGCATTAATGTGCATTATCCGGCTGCTTTTACACCTCAGTGTGTGATCTCTGATAGTATCGAGAAAAAGAGAGTCTGTGGACTTGTGTGTGTCTGTGAAGGGAGGGGGGGTTGGAGGGTGGGGGTGTCCTCTGGTCAGCTGCTGTTGAATTATCTCCCTGAAGAGCTCGGTAATTTGGAGTCAAATGAGCATAGTGGAGAGGCTGGGCCACCTACAACAGTTAGAATATACAGTAGGAGAACAAGGAGGTATTGAATATGAGCTATGCCCCAGGTGTTGGCAGACAAGAGGGAATAGAGCTAATCTACTATCTACATTACTAAATTATTGGAGATGAATGGCTCTGCTAATATAATCTCCCACCCTGGGGGGATGATCCTAAGATTAAGGGTCTGACTCAGTATTCATTGCAGTATTCAGCTGTGAGTCGCTCAAAAGTTGTAATTTTGTTTAAAGCCAGTGCTTACCACAAACCAGACAATAGTCCAACTCTAACTTGCCCATCCTCACCAGTATATTAAATATCTTTGTCATCTCTTTCCAAACTGAGTAATTGATAAGTTTGATTACAGTGGTCAATTACATATCAATCTTTCTCAGAACTTGAGGAATTTTCCATGATGCATTTGGCAGCTTTTATGTGTTTGTCCAATGGTATTACCAGAAATCATATTCGAGATAAATTACTGAGGAGTTCCATGTGTGCTGTGTTTGATTTCAGGAAGTCATCAGAGGTCAAATTTCCTGCTTTTGCAGGTCCTGCCTATGTGGACCGGGAGCTGCCCTGATCTGAACTGAAACTGAATCTTACTCACTGTAATTGAGTTTTTAATCACAGCAAAAAATAAGATCCATCAAGAATTCTCTGAGAAACAGCGTTTTCATATTCGTTCGAAATTCAGTGCGATCGCAGGTCTTGCAATGCTTGTGATTAATTCATTGGCATGTAAGGCTTCCGGATGACAAAGACATTCTCCTGTGAGACCCACTGGCACATCCCCCGCCAGCGACGTCTTGCCCCTAGAGACAAACTTAGGATAAAACAATGACAGGGAGCCCAGCAGCACACAAACCAGCGCCAAACAGTACACCCACCTGCTTATATGATCAATGAAACCTCACCGTATACTATCTCTGCATACCACGCCAGCCACTGATGAAAGGCCTCATCGTTAGTGACCGACTTTGATCGGCTCATCGCCTGTTTTGAAATGTAAATTGACGGGAAAAGGAAAGGGCTCCGTGAAGGAGTGGCATGCAGAGGAGAAAAGGGGACCCCACCCTCTGGGGAGATTAACGCCACCCCAGTCAGACATGTGTCAAGTGGGGCTTGATGAGTCCTGGGAAAATGAAAAAAAAAAAAGGTATGAAAAAAGGAGACAGAGGAAAGAAAGCCCTTTCTCTTCCCTTCTTGCCTCGTTCTGCACATCCCTGCCTCTCAGATCATCATCTCCCGCCCTTATTCTGTCAACGCCCTTCTTGATGGTTACTGTCAGAGGTGCGCATCTCTTTTGTAGTGTGGTGTTTTGCTGCTGCCACAGTGGAGATGCTTCCTCCCTCTGCATATGCACAAGTAGGCAGGGTTGGGGTGGGGTGGGGTGGGTGAGGAGTGGGTGTCGGGTGGGTGGTGGGGGGGCTGGCAAGGCACGGATGCCTGTGGTATCTGCTGATCCTGACACACCTTTGGGAATCAGAAACCAAAGGACAGAGGGAGAAATAGTGGGAGCATGATATCGGAGTAGAGGGATTTGGGTGGTGGTGGGGGGTGTTGCAAGGGCAAGGCACATGTCTGTGACATTGTGGATGACAGCTAACCAAATGTGCTGAGAAACCTTACAGGAAAAGAGAAAAGACACAGAGAGGATCTGCTGCTTAAAGGCCTAATCCTAATCCATATTTGGTCAGTTGGGTGAGGGAAAGACAAGACATGGAGGGATGGGAAGGACTGTGTGTTCTGCGCACACCCATCGGTCATCCGCACGTGTGAAAAGGAATGTCTCCCTTGTCACAGAAGGGCGGAGGTGTCACCTTCTCGTTTCACTGCTGCGTCTGTCTGCCTGTGCCTGAAAAGACCATTGCATCATTTGAAGTGACGATGAAATAGAATAGCTAAATAATGTCCCAGCAGGAGGCCGTTTGCAGAGATGATACAATGCGCAGGGCCTGAAAACTAATGGCCAGCTGTCTTATAATGAGCTGCGGCGATCCAGGCCCGCTGATTACCCCATCGCCCCATCGCTGTCCCCAGTGTGGGACATTATGGGCACTCAGGGGGGAAGGCAGAGGGGGAGTTGGAGTGCAGAGGTGGAAGATGAGGGTGGGACTGTCCCTCTCTCTCACAGCTCACACCCCCCGAGCTCTCCATCACCACCAGTGAGCACCAAAACCCTCTCAGTTAACGAACCGAGAGCCGTCTAATTAGAGCTCAAAAATTCATGAGGGTCCTCATTAATATTGAATATCTGTTGTGGGCCACGACTTCAAAATAAGCACTTGCATATGCAGATGGAAGGTGAGAGAGAAGGAGGGTGCGAAGGAGGGATCGGGGGAAGGAGTGCATTGTGTGCCGCCAAAGTAAAGGTAGTGAGGTAAAGGTGGAGGGAAGGAGGTAGAGAGGATCTAAGGGGGTAGGGAATGGGAAGTACATGAAAAGAAGGGCGACGGATTGGGAGATGGAGAGGAGATGGAGGGAGAGCAAAGAAGAGGAAAGGGGAGGAGAGGGAAAGGGATGAGAAAAAGTGAGGGACCCCAGAGAGCTGTACCTGTGGAGAAGAGTTGTAATGTTGGAGGATTCTCCTGGGAGAATATGCATGGTCTTTAATGAGGAGGGTGGAGCGCAATGGCGTAGAATAACAAAAAAAAAAAAAAGAAAGAAAGAAAAAAACATTCTGCTCTTAATCCCTCGCTGAGAGGAAAAACTCTTTCAAGCAGGTACGCAGAGGTATCACTTTTCAAGTCCCTCATTCCTTCTGTTTTACCCTGGAAAAAGGTACACAGATAAAAGATACAGTCATTTGAAGATTGTCTGCTACCAACAACCATCATTTGCCTTTGAGATAATTCTGGGTATTCCACTTCAGATTTTGAGGCATATGGGTAATGCAGAGGAGGAGGAGGAGGAGGAGGAGAAGCGGGGGGATACACTACATTAACTATATGTCAGCCACTCTGGAAGACATCAAGAAAGTCATTTCATAGTGAAGAAGAAAAAAGGCTGACACAAATAAACAATTTCTCCTCACATTGCTATGCTATAAGACGGTTGAGTTTTGTCTTCAGTGTCACTGCAACAACATTTCTGTAAGAAACGGACTCGAGGGGTGTACATGTCTGCCCTCAGGCTTCAGTAAGGCCACAGAGTCTTGGGACAATAGGCTCCATTTTCACTTTAAAGTTGCAATTTAATACACTTGTGTTCACTTGTAGCCATATCTATGTGTCTTCATTAGCCACATCACAAACTACATCTGATTGCAATAAGTCTTGGTTGTCCTAGGATACATACAAATCAAGGTCAGCCTATTCCAAAGGGTGGTAGTTATGCACTTTGCCAGAATTCACTCTACAGCCAGTAAAAGCTAAAGTAAAGCTCACTAATTAACACGTCATTTCTCATTTAGTCTGTGTAAAAACTGAAGAGTAGAGATTTTGTTTTTATGGGGTGAGATGTGCTGCAGTATTTCTAAACTCCTCCTAAACTCTTGTTGTCACAGTGACACCGTGGTTGCTAGGCAGGCATCAATAAAAGGAATTAATTGTCAATGTCAATCTATTCACTGAAGGGAAATGAGGTGTGTGAGACATATCGGGAGTTAAGCTTTAAGCTCTGCGTACCTGTGTACATACGCCTGCGAACATAAACGTGCAAGCACCGACTGCATGTGAGTGCGTGTTTGCACACGTGAACGTCTGTGAGGGCGAGTCTGATTGCGTCAGCTCAGGCAGCTGCTTGCCCCATGTCTGCTCAGCGCTTTGCTTGTGTCCATGTGTGTACGTATGTGTTTGTGTTTGTGCGTGGCGTTGGCTGTGGTTGGGGCCAACCTGAGAGCTCCTCCTTGGTGTGTCTGGGAGGTCCAGAGGAGTCGAGGGCTTTGGAGGGTGTGGATGTGTCTGCGCTGAGAGATTTACAGGCTTCAGCCAGGATCACTCTCTTTCCCTGGTGCCAAGTTAAGCAGTAGCATAATTAAAACCTCGGAGGAATCCTTTTGAAGTCAACAATGGGCTCTTAGGCGAACCTTAATGCAAACACACATACTGTACACAGACACACACACTCAAAGTCATGCACCCACTTGCGCACTCTCTTTGCTCTCACACTTGCAGAAGTACACATACGACCACACACATATACTGTATGTCCATGCGTCTTCATGCACTCTGTAAAGATGCGGGGTAGATTAGATTAGAGCTCTATTTGTTGTAGAAGAGGAAATTCATTTCCACAGCCAGCCACTTGCAGGTACATTCATACAAGACAGTTATTACTCTGGCACATGATTTGACACAGACCAACACACCATCACAGAGGGAATGCACTCATAACAAGAAGACATAGGTGCAAGGAAAAAGAAGCATCCCAGGGTGCTATTAAAGGGCATATGGGGCAAAATGATGCATCAATTGTAAATGTGAGATTTATCCAGTATGTGAGCATATAGAAAGAAATGACATTTCCCTAAATGCCCTCCCTCAGTGTATGTTAACATCGTCTTTCTGTACGTGCACACACACACACACACACACAAACTGTACAGGACAATTACTCACATTAAACACCAACAGATGCCATCTTGATTAAATTTGACCGCACAAACACAAATGGAGGCGAGCGGGTCTGCGTCAAGAGTTCCCAGAGCATATGCCGTGCAGGTCGTCAGGAGCCCGGGAAGAAGGGAAGAATCTGAGACCGCCTGCTGTTGTTGCCTTGCTGACAACACACCGTGGAAAATACCCTCCGAGCCCAGAGACGGCGCAGGATCGTGACCCACCATCCGGTCCTGCTCCGAGACTTGGCCCAAAACACTGAGATGTAAACACGGGGAGGAGGGACTACAGTAGATGTTAGTAATTCACAGTGCGTGTAGGTCTTGACCTTGTTAAGTGAACAATAGTGTTACTGTGGGGACCTGATGGAAGTGTAAATTGGACAATCCAGGCTTTTTCTATAATGAGCTATTTCTGTGTATAGTTTTTTTTTCACAGCTCTTGGCTCCACATCAAAGTGAGAAATGGTATAGCTTGTGTATCCCAAGGTTGCAAAGTCAAGTTAGATTCGTGCCCTGGACCCATACCGGCATAGATCAAAAGTATTGGGCCTTGTAATATGATCACAGTGGGAGTTCACAATGTGAGCTAAGTCACTCTTTAGAGGGGGGAAATGAGAATAAATGTGTGATCCTTATCTGCCATTGCCCATAACCCATGCAGGCATGGTGGTGGTATGCATCGATAAACTCATAAACAAACTGTAATTACTAGCCCATTAGAGTCAGACCCTCACAAACACAGGCTCATAATCCCTACACAGGAGGGATGGAGGCTTGTCGCTCATTTTCATATAACCCACTGAGCTAAGAAAGTAGAGCAAAATACTTAATGATTTGTGACTGGGGGACAAACAAACCATTTTGATATAAGAAGCTTACACACTCTCAAAAGAGATGTAGCAATGTTGACGCTCATGCTCATCATTGTACACACTGCCCGTGTTTGAATTTGAGCGCAGCTTAATTTATAAAGGAGGTGATCAGAAAATGGAAGGCAAATTGGTGTTTTATTTGAGGTGGATAAACATGTATTCCTCTGCTGGGAGTAATCAGGAAAATAATCACTGCAGCCTTGACAACAAATCTACTTGAGGAAGTATCGAGATGATAGCCTTGTTGTTTGAACTGGACCCTGTGGAGTGTGGATTGTTTTCCCTGTACGTCTAGACTGAAAGTCTCTTGACAGTCCTGACCATGCTTGCTCGCAAACCCAAGTCCAGAGGGACTGAAGGCAGGAACCTGGAGTTCATTCATTATACAAGGCAAGTCTCTCACTGGCTCTAGATGTCACTCTTCAACCCTAACCAGGCCTGTTGTACTGTGAATGATACCATGGCTTTTTTATGACATTTTGGACATTAATATTGCAGGGATTCCTTATATCCCCTCTCCATACCCTTATGTATTCTCATGGACTCCTTCAAAGGTACCGGTCAGGTCCTCTAACCTGGGATATATGGGGCTCCATGTCCTCCCCTCGCCTTCTAGTTGGGGATATGCTATGATCCACTGTGACTCTGACAGTGTGTTTGTGTGTCCGTATGTGTGTGTGTACACTGTGTGAGCGTACGGCTCTCCTTCCTAAATCTGTCTCACTCCTAACCTTCACTGGACGTGGTATGACTGAGTGATCAAGCAGATCAAGCCTGCGTCTACCTCAGCTCCTCGCCGTGGTGACATTTCGCCAAACCCCAGGCAATCCGGCCCGCCCTGATCCTCCTCAGCCCATGTTTATTCACGAGACAGGTGGTCTAGTCGAGCCTGGAGACGGTGTCTTAAGACTAAAGGAAAAGGGAACTTTATCCAAGGGTAATATTGTTAATAGTAAGGGGAGAGTTGGGGGGAAAATTTGTGTGCATAGCAAAACATAGAAAAGCTATATATAAATATACAGTGGTCTCTGATGGGTTATTATAATACATAGCAAAACTGCAGACCTGCAATTTTGATTTTTTTTTTTTTTTATTGTGCTTTTGTCTTTTAAAAGCACCCATTCTATTTTAGTGTTCCTCAAAGGAGCTAATCATGCATTATTCATTATAATTGTATAAAATCACTCTCTAGCAAATATGAATATGGCGAGAATCAGTGTATTCTACTTTGTTTGCAGACACAATCATTGATAGATTAATTGTTCAGATTATTGATCAAGCAAATATGTTTCTCATTTAACTTTCTTAAATATGAGGACTTGCTGCCTTTTGCTGCTTTCTGTTATTTTCATTTAAAAATCTTTAGGGTTTGGGAGACAAACAAACAAAACAAGCAATTTGAAGTTGCCATTTTCTCTGGTGAGAAGTGATGGGCATTTTTTTTCTTCTGTTTTCTGACATGTTGAGGCTAAACTTAAAAAATAGTTGTTATTTTCTATTCTATTTTGTAAATGTCAACCTTCAGTACATACTGTACATTTCACACTAAAAATCTTGTTTTTCGTCAATCTGACATTAAAATAAACCTTGTTTTTGCTGCAGAGAGGAAACACGTGTAACATTATAACACTGTGCATGTCCAAGTTTCTGAGCCGCACTGTAAAAAAAGAAAAAAAAAAAGGGGGGATGCTAACGTTTTGTTACAGTAGCAGGAATAAAATGCCTTTAGGTCACATGTGGTAAATAATAACTGGTGATGCCTGAGTGGATACAGAGGAAGTTATTAATTACAGGACCTGGTGATGTGTTTAAGTGCAAGGTATTAGCCCTTGGTTGCTAATGCGGTTGGTGTTTGACCGGCGCTGAGCTCACTAATACGTCTGTAGGGATTCGGGAGGTTCTAATTAATCCTGAGCTGACGGCCAAGCCAGGACATCCCCTGGGAGGCATCAGGGAAAGCAAAGAGTTTCAGTGCACTTATCCACAGATTAGACTCAACACCCTCACTGGGATGCCGGGGTAAAGGTCTGCAATTGTTCTTCTCTCACCTGGTTAAGTGAAAAGACAATGCTTTGGTTTGGTTTTTCAGTAAATCTCACGTTCGGAGAAAAACCGAAAATGATCTGTTTTCATATTTTACAACTTATCTGTCAGTCAGAAGAGAACGTGTCACTGGAGTGAAGCATTAACAAAATTAAAAAAAAAAAGAATATTCATGTCCTGTCTGACTCACTCAAAGTTTCCTCTGCTGAAAAGGTTGTCTGACAGAGGATGAATCTCATGCATGTTTGTCAATATAATTTGCTCTCCCTTTCACCCCAGAGGAACACGCCGGTCCCTTAAGGTTTCCGACTCAAATGCCAACATCTGTCTGGCAACGGAGCCAGAATGAGACAGACTAGGACACCTTCATCAGAGGTATTCTCTGGTTGACAGAAGCCACAAGGTGGAATTTGGAAGATGAAATAATGGGTGAGCTGAAAGAGGCTTGAGTATGCAAATCCCCCTCTGCACCCACCCCTGTGTTAAACAATCCATCTTGATTAATATTTCATGTAATGAAAATGTATTAATCAGGAAAAAGTTGAAACTTCTCTGCTTTTCCCAGAGGAAGCCGAAGCCCCTTGTTTTTGCCTTTTCTGATGCTTGTATGTCTGATGTCATTTTCTGGGCGACCATCTTGGAAAAATGGAGACAAAACATCTTGTAATAATGGGCCACAAAGAACCAGCCTCTCTGTGTTTTTTTTTTTGTTTTTTTTTCTGTCTGGAGCTCATGATAGTCTGAGCAAAGGAAGGCCAAATGTGCTGAAAGTCCAAAAGCATTGAGAGCCACAAACAATTTGGCATGGCTGCTCACACTTATCCCCATTCACAAACCTTCTTTTATGTACGTTTTACTTGGCACCATCCACCTCCCAGCCACCCCCCACCCACCCAAACCCCCTAAACTGATAGACAGAGAGGGAGAGAGTAGCACATCACAGTACCACACTGCTCTCTACCTCACCGCTTTCATTATATTGTCATTTTGAATTATCAGCAGCGATGGACTGGCAAGGATGACTGACACATTCCTGCGAGCGGAGCAGCTACAGCCTGGCTCTCCAGCATGTCCTGGCAAGCCCTGCTTTACACCGTGCCAGACGAGAGAGGGCCGGCCAAGTGTCTGGCCAAGGGGCTGCACTAATACTGCATAAATGGGGGGGAATCCCCTGCCCCCATGTTGGCTGAAAACAATACATCTGTGTTGAAATGGAAGGCGATATACCTGGGAAGACATGTGCTCATCCTATGATTATATGTAATTGAGTAGAAAAGTCACATAAAAAGGCAGCAATGCAGATATGGTAGGGTGAGTACATTTTAATATCAGCACTGTATCCATTACCAAATGTCAATTTCAAGTCAAGTGATATAATTGAATAAAACAGATGCTCTCTTGCCAGAAATATGAGGCTCTATAACTAATGTGTCAGTGAAAATCTATCTGAAACGAGTGAGGGTGACAGAAAAGATATCACTATAAAATGTGGTTTTAGCAGCAAATTAGATCGTGGAGCAACGGATTTCACCATGATTTGCATTTTGCATGTAAGCAGTGTCGAGCCAAAAATACTTGGCGCAACACCACAGCGGCGGTCTCAGAGGGCTTAACAACACCAGTAGACGAGAGCAGAAACGGGAGGGAAAGACAATGTAAATGAAGGCGGGGGGGGGGGGGGGCAACAAAAAAAAGAGGAAAAAGAAGGGACATGCTAATAAAATAATTTTAAAAAAGAGGCCCCAGTGCAGCAGGGCGATGGTCAGGATGGGGCCTTGTGGGACTTTGCATTTCACAAGACGCTGGGATCCACATCAACCAGTTAGCAGTGGTTTTACAGCTATGACTCTGTGGTGAAAACCACTTTGTTGCCTAGGATGTAAATTACGTGTTCATACAGAATCGCAGGCTCTGACACTGAAAGGATCCGAAACACCGATCTTCTGTGTTTCTTTCCTCACCAGACAGCACTTCAAATTTGTATTACAAAGCCTAAAAAGGTAGATGGGTGTCTCATAACTAGAAAAGTCTGGGCATTTATTAGGGTCTGTGTTGCCTGGTAGGGTGGAGTCTGGATAAGAGACAAAGTGAACATGGAGTAAAAAGCAGCCACTTTTCCTTAACTGTGCCGCTTTTTTTGGACTAGAAACACGAGGCTAGTCTCTGACTGTGCAGCTCTTTTAAAGTCCTCAGGACTGCAGCTCTTTAAAAGACAAAGACAGCTCATCTGATCCCCTGCACTTCACATAAAAATAGTTGTTAATGAAATTCTGAGCAGCCATCTTTTGGCTGATTAGTCAAACAGACACAAAGCAATTTGTTAGCTCGACAACTAAGGCCATGAGGTTAGGACATGACGGCATGAATCTGTTTGAATAATATTCCTGAAAACTGTAGTCCAATTTGTCAGTTGGTAGAGGGAAACAGAAATAAAGGACGAAAGGAGACATTAGGTGAGCTGAATCAACTACCTCTCTTGGAAAGTGATTGTAACTCATCTTCCTCTGATCGTCCATGACATCCAAGCTGGTGCTCGTCTGAACATATTTGAAATAAATGATCAGCTTCCAACGGTGTAAAAAGGCAAAACAAGTCCCCAGCAAGACACGCTCGCATCGGTTTCCCACACCCTTCAATACCAACATTGTGAAATCCTTTACTAATTTGTATCAGGGCAAGGCTGGAGAGGGATTTGTTTCACCTCATTCGATCCACTTTATCTTTGGCATATCTTAGCATACACATATAGCCACAGACACACACACACACACACACACACTGCCACAGTAAGCGCCAGCCCCCCTTGTAAAACCACAGCTGGGTCTCTTGCATATCAAACTGGCTGTCTACGACTTATAGCGGGACTCTGTCTTCTCTTTGACCACGAGCACAGAGGTGGGCCCTGAGACAAACACACACACACGCACAAGATCACAATTTTCCATGCTCGTGAGTCTGTGAATGCTTGGTCTTTTTCTAGTTAAAATCTCATCGTTGGACTTTTTTGTGTGCAGCACGTCAGGCCCCTCAGCCCATCCTCATCCCTGTGACTGGTGTCTGGTGTCAAACTTCTTTGAGCCAGACCGAGGCTGATAGGAAAGGTATTGTCAGGTTCATATTCTGGTACAGAGTGGTCTGAGGAAAAAAATGCTTTCAAGGACCTGTTGACTTTTCACACTGTAGGAATGTCCTCTTCTCTGAAATAATCCTAAAGAACTCGGAGAGTGAAAGTAAAAAGTGTCATTTTGATTTTGGTGTGAAAAGACTTTTCTTCCTCCGAGGGCTGAAAGTGAATTATGAACTGTTTTTTCTGCCTGCGTAATTTCAGTATTAAAGAGAATGAGTGTTTAAGGCCACAGCTGAACTGACTGAGGACCAGTCGCTTCAACTAACTCTGCCCATAAACATCCTGACGCCAGTTAATTGTTGGTTTGAAGATCAGCCCCCCCCCCAACCTTGCTTTCTTTCTCTCACACTCTCTGTCTTTCTCCCCTACTTCTTAAACAATGAATCAAATTTTTATAGAAAATGTGAGATAGCGTGGGTGAGGCATGGAGAGAGAGAGAGAGAGAGAGAGAGAGAGAGAGAAAGCAAGAAAGGGGGAGTTACAGAGAGAGAGAGAGAGATTGCAGGCACTGGTGGTGTGAGAAGGGGCGTATGGCACCCATTATCTTGTTTATTAAAAGCAAGTTTCTTTCCTTCGTCCCTCCTCCCCATGCAGCTGACCGCAGATATTTCCAGCGGCCTCGCTCTGCTGTTCTGTGCCTACTTCACAGGGCTGCTGGAAGGGTCACAGAAGTTGAAACCGGAGGGTGTCAATCGTCTGTTTTGCTTCGTGACCCACTGGAGGCATCTCAACGGCAAAAAAAGAAAGAAAAAAAAAAAGTATACATGTGTTTCACCTGTGTGTGCTGGTTTGCATGTGCATGTGCATAGCTGAGGTTGCATGAAGAAAAAGATACTACTAACAAGGGAAATTCATATTTGTCAGTTGTTGTGCACGTTCAGTGCTAACAGGAGGGAAACTGCAAAGGCTGCAGCACAGTACGATGCATAGGAGGGGAAGTGTGTGTCAAACATATGCCACCATGAAAATGAAACCGATATTTATTTATGTATTATAAGGGTTACTAGTTGAGGGTTTAGGTGTTGTCATAGTAAATTGTACCTCACAGTTCACTAAGTCTCAGTCATTTTGAATAATCAACAGTTACTGTTGCTAAGGCCTGTCAAACGTTCAGTTCCTGCATGAGTAATAATGCAGTTTACTATAGTAATGGTGGCAGATTTACCACTCACAAGTCATGGTAACCTGTTTGGCTGCTTAGCCTCTATGTTTGGAAAAAACAAGACAGGTTAGATTTATGCTTCACTGTTCACATTCTCAAACACTGGCCTGTGTTTTACACTTAAAGTGATAGTTCGGGTTATTTGACGTGGGATTGTGTGAGGCACTTGTACATTGTTATACTGTTTAACTACTGTATTACTACGCACAAGCACACATACAGCACATACTGTATTACAGTGCAGATCAGCTGTTTGAATCAGATAGAGCGAAGCGTAAGAACACGGTGGTTCATTGCTTGAGAAAATGTTCCAAAGGAAAAGGACTGTTTGAAGGCAAGTGCTGAAAATATTCAAAATATAGCATACACTTAAACTGATAATGGCTTTTCTCAGTGGAAGTTTTTTTTTTTTAAAGTGGCTAAAACACATTTTCAGCTTGTCATCTTGTTTGTGGTAGGATATAAAGGGAATTCATTCATAAAGGGCTCATAACTGTAAATGTAAAAAAAAAAAAAAAACTCCTGTGAGAGAGGTTAAAATGTTTTTAAAAAAAGGTTTTAAACTCTGAAATCAGTATAAGGCCTCCTGTCTGTCAGAGGGGTTGATCCAGGACCTGTTGAGCCCCTTTGAGAAACGATGCTGGTGATTGATTAGTCATGCCTGCAGAGCTCAAAAGGGAAAACTCTCAATGAAGCCCCCCGAGAGGAAGCCTCATGTCTGAGCAGCTGTATTGCTATCTCCCCTTTTCAAGAATGAGATGAGAATCCATGTTCTCGGACTTTGGTGTGTGGTTGCTAACTTGCTTTGTTTGTGTTTTGTTAACGCACAGATTGGGTGTTAAGTGTGTTGGAGGCATTATCTCATATGTATGGTTTGCTAATTGGTATACAGCAGCTAGCCAGGCTCCGTTCCCTCGGTGACCAACACAGGTACAACACATCTCGTGTGTATTTCGATCGTGTTCAGCTAATGAGGGACACATTCAGAGTATAAGATTAACTTATGTGTATATGTGTGGTTAACTTTTACAGTCTGTGTGTGATTAATCACTCATATGTGTGTTCATGTCTGAAATTATTATGACAAGGAATGAGGAATATAAATGATAGAAGAGGCTAATGCTACTAATGTTTTACACAGTATTTAACTTTATTTCCAACACATTTCATTTTGTTACAAGTTTGTTTATTAATTAATAGACTATTCTTATAAATACCTGTCACATTTGATTTTATATGTTCAAGAAAAGGTGGGAAATGACAAGACACAAAAAGTGATGGATTGTGAAACTGTGAAATTACTTTTGTATGTGTGTAAATGTTCCTGGACATAGCTACTTCTCACTCTCAATGAAGCTGCCAGAGAGGATGGGGAAATCCGCCACTGCTGTTATCAAACTCTCCTCCATTGCGCTTGGGAGCAAATGTTTGGGAACAAAAGTTTACACGGTTGTGTTCCTTAGTGTTCTCTACAGCAGAGTAGGACAACACTACGGTTGGTTGTCGCCAAACATGGCTCATTACCATAAAGTTGCCTGGACCTCAACTTTTTTTGACACCGCTCAAGACATGCCGCCAAGGGGCATGCCACAGCTCACCGCCAAGAGACGGCTAAGAGTTGGCTCACATAGAAAATGAATGGCTTCCGGTCACTTTGACGTTCTGGCTGCCTTCAGTATGAATGAACAGTAATGTGGCGCCTGCTTTATTATCTGAATATGAGGCCCTCTTTCAAAGAATGGACATGTGTCAAAATTTAGTTTTAAGACTATCTCAGTTGTGTTGCATAAATCAAAGTTTATTCGAATTACTGCACAAAAAACCTGGAAAACACAGGGGGGAAAAAAAGGTAATTTTTGCCTTAGGGCCCCTTATCGGGTTAATTTGGCCATGCAGGCACTCAGCCATAACAGCTCAAACTGTCTTTAACCAAACATTAGCACAAAATGTTAACTTCATCAGAGACACTGGAACATACTCCCTCTGGTAACATTGAAGAAATTGAAGATGATGGTCCAGTTTCAAATCATTAATAGCCGTTAAGTTAATAAATTGTTACATTATCAATTTAAAACTATTATGAAAACACCCAGGAACCGGGTCTGTGTTCCTACTCCAGTTTGAAAAAATGAAAGTATGCACTTCTCATCCATGCAATACAACTTATTCTGCAGCTGCCTCCTTGTGTCCCACATGACTCATTCATTTAGAGGTGAATTCACATGCTATCCAAATGTTATCTCGTGTAATGAGTAACACCCCTTGCGCTGTCCGTGGTCTTGCTTTATATGTTTTCCATACTGTGTCAAGATGCCCGCATGTTACCCAGCAGACACAGAACGGTACTACTGTATATGAAGTGAGGCAATTTTACTGCTGGTAAAACTGGCTGTAAAACATCTGAAGCATTTCTGTATCTCTTCCATCTTCTGTTGCAACAAATGCGATTCAGACGACGTGAATATCCACCGCGAAACTAAACTCATATGTTTTTCATTGGCAGCAATCGGTTCACAATATGAATTGTGCATGTGACTGAGTTAATAAGGCAAGAGGCACTTGTGACGCCACTTGTATATTCAGTGTAGATGAAGTGTCGACACAGGGTAGACAGTTCTCAGGGTGATTTTCTTGTGTTGTGGGTATTTTCGCTGGAGAACTGTTAACACAGTACAGATTTAAAACATATTTATGAGCAATTAAAAAAAAAAAAAAGAAGGTATTTTTGCCAGTCACACATTCATTGCAGTTTCTAGCAGCTCCAGATCATTTCTGTCATAAACATCACAAATTAACATTTTGGTATGTGTGGTTGACAGATTTGGGAGCAACTTAGTCATGTTTGCATACACAGATCCGAGTGTCATCAGGAGACGGTTAGAATCATTTTTGTGAGGCACATTTTTCCCCTGATGTTTTGTGTGGGTCCTGGACAGCCTGTGTCCTCTTTAGCAGCTCAAAAAACATACTTATCATTGTCTTATCACCCTGATTGTTTCCTAATTTGATGACAGTTACTTATAAACAGGATTTTGACCTAATGACATATCTGCTACAGAAACTGACAAATTACTTCTGTGTGAGGTCCCAGCTGTAAAACATGATTAAATACAATGGATTCTTAGTCTTTATGTTTGGATTTCTGCTAGTGGAGTTTTACAACAGTTTCTTTGTAAGAGATCTCCAAGGTCTAATTAAAGGTCCCATATTTTACACTTTTCCTGTGTTTTATTTGAAGTGGTGATATCCATAAAAACCATCTCAGTGTAGTTTTTTTACATCTCGTCTCTCAGGCCTCTCTCTGGAGCTCGAGTAACAACAGGTCAGTGAGCCTCTCTTCTGATTGGCTGACTGTTTTCTGAGTGAACAAACAAAAACTGTAGCAGATTTCAGGTAAACACATAGAGAGAATCTGACAAGGTTGAATGGTGGGTCCAGGTGGGCGGGGCTTGGGCATGGCTGAGAGTGGTGATTACTTTGTTGTGACATCACAAAGTTACAGAAGTCCTGACGGCTCATTTTAAGGCTCAGTTTCTGAATACAGGCTGTGTGCATTTCTCTGTGGACTGAGGCTTTGATACTTTGACAATATTGATATAGCACATAGACCTGGTTTATAATAAAAAAAGACATGGACATCTCACTGTCTACTATATGGGACCTTTAACCCAACCCTAACCAAAGAAATGTACAATATATCATCTAATATTTTCCTTTTGGGAAACAAAAGGATTAGAGTGTATATTTGTTCATGCATAGCCAAAATGATATGTAAAACATATCATGGTCATTTGCACATTTTGTCAATTTTATCAAATGTGAAAGTCCAGTTTGTGGCAAAAGTGTGGGCGAGTGCTTTGAGATTATTCTGTTTTAACGAGGTCAAAGAAAAAGACAAAATATTTAAAGTAAATACCTGCTGATTTTTCAGTTTACAGTGGGATCCGTGAGTCACTAAAGTCACTAAAACAAAACAAAAGCGCTTCTACTGGAACACACGAGAAGGAGCAGGTACAAAGACAAACAACGCATACAGCACACAAACACAGCGACGTCCTGTGTGCGCTCAGGTCATTGTGCAGTATCATTATCTGACACATCTACAGCAGGAAAACAACTGTTATTCAATTTGCACCAAACAAATCTCTAAGGCTGTTCAATTCATCAGGGCCAATTACTGACACACAGTGCTGGAGGTTATCTCCACTCGCCACATACTGCACCCATTCAGACATAGACCATCAGCTCTGTTATGAATCAGGGTGCTGCCTGCATGGCTGCACAATGGCCTCACAGTGCAGCCACAGACTGGGTGGTCCGACTATTTGACACTGCCCAGCGTAGTCAAGGACTTCTGCACAATGATTTTTCTTCAGGATGCTGATCTCAAATCAGTTTGCCTCAGATTAAATCCATACAGAAAACTGATAACTGATAACAGATCAGCGCCTGGGAAAACAAAGCGATGGCGAAGTTGCCGGCAGCCACAGCAGGGGCGCAGCTCCTCCGGGTCTGGTCTGTTGGGCTCTGTTTGCATGTCCTGCTTCGTGATCCCTTCTAATTGGCCATCATTACACCCCACATTACCCTATCAGGGCATGGCTAGAGGGGGAAACAGACCATGGTGGTGGATGGTACGCTTTGGTAAGTCTGAATTACACAACTCCGGGGCCATGACTAATATTGGCGCAGTCCATAACTGCTAATGTAAGCAATGTAACAGATGCCCATGGTGGAATAACAACAAATATAGTCCGGTTAACCTTCTCGCAAGGCTGCCTTTGACCAGTCAGAGAGGCACAGGCTCAGTCAAGCGCGCATGATGGCTCTCATTCAGCTCTGATTGTGTTTCACTCTGTTGTGTTAAGTGTTTATTAGTTTTAGCTGTTTGTTTTTTGTTTTTTTTTGTGTGTGTGTATGAGGCCGCACATACATATTTGTGTGTGTGTCTGTGTGTGTGTGTGTGTGTGATGTGTCTCCTCTTCTGTGTTGTCAGTTGTAGTGTGATTTAATTACGGCCAGTGTTTATGAAACCCACCACCACAACATTAAAAGTGGAAAAGCAATCCTTTATGGTAATAATCGTCCCTCAGCCGAACAAACAAAGGTATGTTTATACAAGTAAATGCATGAAGATGGAATCACTTGAGACCGGCCTGAAAGTAAGATGAAGACGAAACAACAAAGATTACTTCCATAGTTTTTTGTGACTCATGAGTTTAATTGTTTGTTTTTGTTTGGAGAGTCTGCTTATGTTAATTACGTGCTCCTCTGTTTGAGAAAAATAAAAGTCAAAAATATTTTTCAGCACAAACACAAACACTTTGACAGAATGCAAACATGAGAAGTATCCCCTCCACACACACACACTCACACACACTCACACACACTCACACACACACTACCACCACCACCCACAAATCCACACCTCTCAGCCCTGCCGCTCACACTCTGTAGGAAATTAAACATCTGTCTTTTCTCTCCCTCACTCCTGCAAAAACTTGGCATCTTTGAGTAATTTTTCTTTCTTCTGCTTGTTCTTTTTTTCATGGTCAGGTCTGGGATTCCCTTCCCGCAGCCGAATTCAATTTACTGCACTTTTTTTTTTTTTTTTCTTTTTTTTTTTTTTAGCGGGAGCCCAGTTCTTCTCATACAGGAGAGGAAGGAAGGCAGCGCTGGAACCGAGAGCTCAGTCCAAACCACTACAGGACGAGCCTCGCTGGCCTTTAGACCCGATAGATGAGACCGTAGCCTTGACCCATGTGCTGAGCTGTCGGGTCGCTTGATTGAAGTGCACCACACTTGAGAACATCAGCGCCTTGCATCCATTGAAATAATAAGCTGACCCAGAGAGCTGCTCGCCTTTGAGCTGTAGCCAAGCCATCTGAATCCACTCTGCCCAAATGAGGGCTTATTTTTCAAAGCGACTCTCTCATGTGCGCCGGCCGACCCTGCACCCATGTTCTGTGTGTGCTATATGTGTGCGGCTTGGTGAGGGAAAGGGCGGCCGAGGCTGCACTGGAAAGGAGCAGATCACGTCTGTGGCTAAACAGTTTGTTTGGTGAGTCACATGTTCCTGGAGAGTTGTGTTTTCACAGTTTGGCGAAGTCGCAGTTTTTCTTTCCAGCTGGTTCCCCCAAGTTTTGTTTGGTGTTTGTGCATAACCTTTAAGTCAACAACTCTCCGCTGTCTCCTCTAATGTCACAGACGGAAAGTCCAGATGAAACAGGATGAGACATGATGTAGTTGGACTGTTAAAAGTAAGCGAAAAAAGTTCATGTCACTTTTAGTTTTATTACATTTCATTTTTTCAAGGGCCAAAAGCTTCATACAAAGAGAGGAGATGCTTTGTACCAGGATTGGCTAAATGCAATAAATACTACATGCAACCATGCTGGACAAGGAACATGAGGCAGAAATTCCCAAAATGCACCAGTGTGTCATGTCGCAGTCTCCATTTTGAGAGTCAATACAGTGATGAAGTGACACCTACTGTGACCCTCTGTGAAGCAGCATCATGCTTTGCACAGTTTTTAACAAACCTGAGATGTGGATCAAAATTTTAAATGTTAGCAAAAAAAAAAAAAAAAAAGAGTTGTTTTCATTTTGACTTTGATGCGTTCTGGACCTGGGATGCCATGTTGGGTCATTTCATACAGTATTCAGATGGAGGTGTGTGAGATTTCAAAGTCTCCATTCTTTTTGATTCCTCTGCAGCCAATGAGGAAACAGTTTGGGCCCAAATGTGCTTTTTCTGGAGAACTTTGACAGGTTTATTTGATTATTTTTGACAGGCACAAGAATTTTGATAGTCAGTTAATCATTTAAGTTATTTTTAAAGAAAAATAAGACCAAAAAAGCAACTCTAGTTTCAGCCTCTCATATAAGCATATTTGCAGCTTTTTTAGGCTTTTTGTTGTTAAGTTCTCACAAAAGAAGACATTTGAATGTATTAACTTGCCCTTCAGGGAACTGTGATGTGAATTTTTCAGTATTTTCTAACATATATATACAACAAACTGATAAATCAAGAAGCAGAGGAATCGACTAAAAATATTTGCAATAGTTGCAATAACATTTTGGTAGTTGTAATAGTTGCAGCCTCACTTTTCTTTCTTCTTGGGAAGACACAAGTCCTAGAAACAGCTGTTTGGACTGAAGGCAGGTGTACATGTGTTTTTTGAACTGATGATATATAATAATAGTCCACACAGAGGTGTCTTCATTATGTTGAGGAAATAGAAAAGTTTAACTAAAATTTGCACGACAACCTGATAATTCTGAGAAAATTAAAAGTCATTGGTCATGAAAGTGCAAGAACGGTTCATCGTATCTATATTATTCTCTTGAAATCTTTCATGCTCAACTTATGGAAGCAGTGAGGAATTTGCTCTCGTAGATACTGAAGAGGTTCTCAACATGGTTTCCATTTTCAGTAATTTCATATGGCCCAGTGAGATGTCTCAGGCTTCACTAATAGCCCTCACTAACCAGTGTGCCCCAGCACTTCATTCCCTCTGCCCCTGGTTTTTCCTTTCCACTTTGACAAGTCTTTACAACATCTGACATGTGTTTGAATTCAAAAGGCCAAGTGGAGACTCCTCTTTTTCCATGCTCATCTATCCATTTGGGTTTTTTTCATCTTTTCTGCATCTCATTCTTGATTAGAACTGTCGGAGGGCCATCGTCACTCTGCAGCCCATAATCTGCCCCACCCCACACAGGCTGCAGTACAGTAGCCAGTCATCAGAATACACAAATGGGAATTAATCTGCAGCGGACATGATGCAGGGCTGTAAAGTTGTTTTTTTTTTTGTTTTTTTTTTGTGGTGGTTGCACAGAAAAGGAGTTAGATGCATGGCAGAAAGGAGAGGAATGTCAGTCAACGGTGACTTCCAACACCTCAGGAGGGGAGGGAAGAGAAGGAAGAGAAAGAACGGGGAGAGGAGAGAAAGACGTCACCACGCAATCTGCTCCCTCAGCACAGCTTCTCAGATGTGGTCTGGCACCTAGTTCACAAAGCCAACCAGATCCACACATTGCCTTCATATATCTCTGGAATGGGGCGAGTGGGGGGTGTGTGATGGGGAAAGAAGGGAAGGGGAGAGAAAGTGGGAGCGGGTGACAGTGGTGGGGGGGGGGGGGGGGGGGCTGAAGAAGAAAGGGAAGAGCAAGTCTTTTGTGTTTACTCACACCGAGTCACTGCCAGAAACTTTAGACCACATAAGCGATTCACTTTTGTCATCTTTGCTGACCCAGTCCCATGTAAAAGATTGATGAGGGAGATGATGAACTAAAATAAACCAATCTTGCAGTCACTCACACAGACAGGCAGCCAAAGGAGGCAGGCGAGCAGACAGGCAGGCCCTCTTCAGTGAGCAAAACCAGGCCCGGATTATCTCTGGCCAAGTTTCCCTCTTCACTCAAACACAGACGGTGTGGCCGGTCATTCAGTAGCAGCCTGCTGCCCTCTTTTGTCAATATTATGGCTGCAATGAATGCATATCATTTCAATCACAGCGATATAAGACTTGATTAATGTGTTTAATGTGGAAAACAGATTTGTGATCCCCAGTGAATACATGAAATCATATAGAGGAGTGCTTTTCCAATGTTGCACCAAAGCTCAATTCAGTTTTTTTGTTTTTAAATCAAGCAAATAAAAATGCTATAACCATAACTCAAACTTTAGCCACTTCTCTCTTTCTTGCAAGAATAATAATGTGGCGTTAAATGAATAACGTAAAAGAATGTATGGTGTGGCTACCAGCTCCCCCCCCCCCTCGGTGTTCCTCCATCGTGATGGTATACACAACTGCAGCTTTTATGAATCCATAAAATGATGTCTTGTTTTAACGAGAAAAGAAATTCATTGCTACCGTAATTGGTAAGTGCCCAAATCATTAAGCCCTAATGCGGGGCATTTCCTTTGGAGGTAGTTTCCATTTAAGAGACAAGTGTCTAATTGGTGAGTTGTTGAAAAGCACCACTACCTCCCCAGAGATCGTTTCTGAAATCATATAGAGGATAATTCCCTTTCAATTAAAAGCTACAGTATTCCAGGTTTTGATTTAATTGAATGCGTTTATTCAAATTGCGGGGGGTAGGGGTGGAGGCAACGTGATTCCATTAAGGGTGGTGTAATATTACGAGGCCAGTGTGAAAATATCACTCTGTCTCAGGAAAATAGAGCAATATCAGAAATAGATTGCTCGAAAAACAGAACACTCCAAAGTAGACGGCAGCCGGCACGGGCGCAGATTGAATAAACAATGTTCAGTGCAGAAAGCATAATGCTGAATAAAGATGACCCGCTGCTGCCGCCGCCGCCGCCGCTGTCGCCACTGTATTCAAATATTATTGGAATTAATTTGTCAGCCGATACCTAACATTGAGTATTAGTCAGGAGGCTGAGGAGATCTCCTGCAGTTTTCAAACTAATGCATGTGTGGGATATAGGGGAGGGGAAATGTTCCTGTGGGGGATAAATCATGGTCAGGGCGACATGGGCGGCGAGGGTTGGATTGCAGGGTGTTCAGTGTGTCACCCAAAACAAGCTTCATTTGAATTACATGAAGTGAAAGTATGAGAAATATGAAGACTTGGTACTTAGTCAAATCACAAATGCAGCTTCTTAAAAGTAAAAGGTGAAGAGTTATCTCGCTCTCTTCATCTCTCAGTTTGTTCCGTTGTTCCTGCTCCCTCTCTCTCTCTCTCTCTCTCTCTCTCTCTCTCTCTCTCTTCCTCTCCCCATTGTGTCCCTCCCTCTCTCTCCCCCTGCCAGGTGTCACACCCACACTGTGGCCTCTGGGCTGCAGTAGCAGTGCAGCGCACAGAGATAAGGGCTGTACGGAGACAAGCGCACATCCTGTATGAGGTTAGGGCCCCACTTGCGCAGCACTCCGGTGCAATATATTTTTGTGTGTGTGTGTGTGTGTGTGTGTGACCGCAGCTTCTTCCCGTCTCCACGCCAATGAGGACAGAGCCTGCGGTTGCAAGGTGCAGGTGTGTGTGTGTGTGTGTGTGTGTGTGTGTGTGTGTGTGTGTGCGGCGACAAAGAGAGACCTGAGAAACTCCGCCGTGTTCTGATCTCATGGTCGTTTTGATAAGTCTCTAAGCAAACAGGGTCAGAAAAGGTGAGGCGACCCTGCCGTTATGACGGCGGTCTACAGATGTCTTATTCGCCAGCTTTCAACCTCACTCCGCGAGGCTCGTCTGCGGTTTGAGATGACATTGTTCAATACAAAGGTTTCTGTCTCTATTTCATTGTCAAATATCCTCACTGATCTTTTCCATGCTGTTTGGCACTTTATAGGGGAAGAGGCCTGTGAAACTTGTTGGTGGCCCAGGATTGAAATTCAAATCAGAGTCGCAAACCCATTTGTCAAAGACAAGTGTGTGCATAAGCTGAACTTTGACAGCAAAAGCCAAGTTTATTCACACTTTCTTTACACATCTGGGACTGCAATGCCCTCTCATGGCTGCACAAGTATACTGTACGCCCAGTGTGTGGTTTTAATGGAGAGGAAAAGTGAAAGCAAACCTCCCACAATTCAAGCGAGATATTGTGTCGAATGAGGGTGGATGTGTTCAAGGAGAAACATCACATGTTGTCAATATGGAAAGGATTTGGAGCTTCCTGCTCTGTACTGTAAATTGCTCTGCCTTCATGCAAGCCTCTCTGTGAGGAAGGTGGCTTCTAATGTGTGCATCATAGCTGCTGTTGAGGTGTGTATAAAAAATAAAAAAAACTCTGTTTACCAGCTTTGTGTGAACCTATGAATTTATGTATGTCCACATGTGATAACAAATTTTCCAATATTCTTAAAGCTGTGATATTTGCTTGAAACCACTGAAGTTTATGCATGCTCGGCACGCTGACATGCACACACGCAGGAGCGCTGCCTCACACACACACACGCACTGGATATCATCTACAGGCCATCTCACAGGCCATCCCATCAAAGCAGCGACTATTTCTCCCACTCCCTGCCTGGCTTTTTCTCTCTAAATCTGACACCGCTCTCATAATAAGCAGCCTTGCATATCAGCTCCTTGGAAAGAGATGCAACTGCTCAACTGAAGGGAAGAAGGCGGGAGGGAAGGAAAAGGGAGGGGGGGTGGTAGGGTGGAGGGAAAGGAAGGAGGGAGGAGGAGGGAGGAGGGAGGTGGTGGTGGTGGTGGTGGGGGTGGGGGGGGGGGGGGGGGGATTGGTGGGATAGAAATCGCGAAGACTTCTGTCACTTCATGAAAAATAGCTTCCCCTTTGGACGGAACTTCACAGGCCACAATCAAGCGGTGCCAAGACGCTGCAATCGTGGCAAATCAAGTCAGCATCTATTAATAATATTTCTGGGGCTGCTGCGGTGAGTGCGTGGCGTGTCCTCCCGCTGTCACAGCCCCGTGATGGAGCGCTGCCTTTATCTCAGCCCTGGCACGCTTCTGTCACCGTGATAAACAATTCACACACAAATATGAATAAGGATCCTCCCAGTAGGCCCCTACACACCCTGCCTTTTCCCCTCATTTTGTAGATGGGGGGAATGTAATCTTCGGGCCTGGTCTTTCTTTCTTTTTCTCTCTTTCTCACTCTCTCCATCACTCTCTTTCTCTCCATCTATCTCTTCTGTCCCTCTTTTCTTTCCACCTTTCCTCCACCCCTCCTTCCCTTCCCTCCTTTCTCTTTCTTTTCAATCTGTCTTTCAAAGATATGTAAATGACCCTGAGATGGGACCCCAGTGCGTAGGTGGTGTAGCGTGAATGTCAAAGCTTGGGCCTGTGAACCCTGCACACACACGTGCACGCTCACACACACACACACACACACACATATAAAGACACACACACACACATACACCTGCACTGTAAAGATGTCTGCTTTGCATGCTCATTCACAATCATATGTTAGAGTTGGCTGTGTGTGTCATGCACACACACACACACACTCATGCATAGTATAGGACAGAGAGATGCACACACACACACACACATATCTGAAGGACACTGGTTTTGTGGTTGTCAGAGAGTGAAAGGACCTTGTCATCCGCTGTTACATTAGAGTCACAATGCAGCTTTATCACAACCATTGTGAAAATGTAAATATAATCTATTAATTATATTTTCTTGAAATGAGTGAGTGAAAAGTGATAATTAATGAATAATAATAATAATAATTAATGGGTTTCATTTCACTGCCTACCAGCTGTGCTGACTGTCATACTGTGCACCACCTCTATCGTTATATTATTCAAAGATTATTCCTCCCTCAAATATGTTTTATTGAATAAAAGGGTGTACAATATCGTCAGATTAAAGGGACACTAATAATTTATAACAAAATACAGAGTATAAGAAAATAAAAGAGTTACCTGTAATCACCTGCACCCCTCTGCAGCCACATACACACACACTGGTCTTTCTATGGCTGTGAAGACACTGACATAATGTATTCACTTACCCCTTGCACACACACACACACACACACACACACACACACACACACACTCACATTATCCAAAGCTTGCTCTGGTGAAAAAAAAATCTCCCTTCTCTTAGATGATCATTGAAGATTCATGTGGCGACTTCAGACAATGGGTAAGAAGCTGCCAGATCACATAAAAGTCTGTCCCTTACTTTTGTCAAGGTGAAGAGTTTTGATAAACTCAATATGCCACTGGTGAACAGCGGGTACCTCCTTCTTCCAACAAGAATGAGTGTTCTGGCTGTAATTAAGCTGTATAGAGGTGCTGTCAGTTCTGAGACACCAAAAGCTGTTCCAATAAGAAGGGGTCAGGTTGCACGTTTTCATCATCACCATTGCAGTGAGTCCTCTAAGGACGCCAGACACGTAGTTAACTAATGTAGCAGCGACTGACTTTGACTCCATATTTCTCATTTGATGTGACACTCATACTTAGTTTGTAATTTAAGTCAAACATAATTTCAATTTTGCACAAAATCATAAAAACAGAAAAACAAAACCAATTTTGATTTGAGCTGATTTGAGGAGATTTGCCAAGGCGTTATGTTACAGCAGAAGCAGCTAAGTGAGGGGTAAATGTCACGTTAGCTGCAGTGTACGCAAATTATTATGTAACCCGAAACCATTATATGATGAGTATATAAAGTGTGATACATAGTCACAGATGACTGTAAACTACCCAACAGTATGTAAAGTAGTTCAAATTCACTTTACTGTGAGAACTTTACTGTAAATTGAAGCTTAGACAATACGGGACTATTTTTACATTGCAGGTGCTACTTTAAATCTAGATAGATAGATAGATAGATAGATAGATAGATAGATAGATAGATAGATAGATAGAGAGGGGAATAAATTAACTAAGTTTCTATATACAGAGGCTTCCTCTTCTTCTTCTTCTGTGGTGTGCCGCAGCACAGTTCACACCTGGTCTGTTTGGTGTCTAATTGTCAGTGGCTGCTCCCTGCCAGGCCCCGGTCCCTCTATGTCCGTGATGTAATTGCGTATTTCCGCAGTGAAACATCCAAAGAGGCCTAAATGAGATTTCACTCAGCAGGACGGAGCCTGCGGTGGGGTGCTGATGATGAATGTATTGTAAGATTGATTAGCGCCAGTAAGAAGTGTGGCGGATATGGCCACCAGAGGTTTGTGTGCGTGTTTGTGTGTGTGTGTGTGTGTGTGTGTGTGTGTGTGTGTGTGTGTATGTGAGTGAGTGCAAGAGAAAGACAAGAGGTTGGTGGTGAAGGTGAAAGTGAAAGTGTGTGTGTGACAATATGTGCACTACGTGTCTGACTGTGCTCATTTGTGCATGTGTTTGTGGATGTGATGTGTATGTGTGTATGTGTGTGTGTGTGTTTGGATGGATGGACTGCAGAGAGTGTCATTCAGGTGAGAAATGAGACATGGAGCAGAACTGAGAGATGAAAAAAGGAGAAAGAAAGAAAACAAAAAACAAACAAGATCTCCATTGTTTCATGAATTCAATACATTAAGACAAGCAAACATTAAAGTAACATCCACCACAAAACAAGTGACTTAATTTAGTATTCGTTCTCTAGTAAAAGATCAGTCAGTGGATTCCTCCTTTTGCCAACTTTCAATAATTGGGTATCACCTGTCATGTTCTATATCCTGTTGGAGTGATGTGTCTTATTCAGCGTCGTTTCATGACATTAGTCTTTGTTTCTAAACAAATCCTGTGTAGGGAAAAGTAAGAGAGCATACAAGAACATGTTCACTTTGTCAAAACTGATCAGTTTCTTTACAGCAAAAGTTTGATTTCAGCGCTGACTATAAAACTAAAAGACTTAACGATGTATCGCACCAACATACAGATTAAACACTGCAGTGTGCAGGTACAAATGAGCACTTTCAAAATAATCTCTCTCTGTCCTTTGATTGTCTGTGATGTTAGAGAATACACCCCAAAGTTATTTTTGATTAAAAGTAACTTTTTATAGTACTTTACCACACATGATAGCACGTTTCCTTGTTCCTCCAGGTGCATTGTCTATCACTGTTCAAAGGTTTATTGTATGATAACTGCACTGAGAACACTGAGCCAGTCTCAGTACTATAAAGCATAACTTTAAATAGTCATGTTCCTCAGGTCCTGTGTTATTGTGCTATACTGCATGTGAATTATTATTAAGAGATAATGTAATAATGTAATTAAATAACATATAATAGTTAAAATAATTTAAAACCACTAAGTTCAAAGAACGATTAAAGCAAAACAATTAAAAAATAAGTACTAACATTTTAGAAATACAATCTTTGACCAACTACAAATCAACATGTTATTCCCAAAAGTGGTTGTCGTAATAGTTCAGATGGTAGTCATTTTACAGCAGCAGCAGTATCAACAGTTACAGTAGTACAGCTGCAGCAGTGATGATAGTAATACAGGCAGCAGTGGCAGAAGTTATAGAAAACACTGTAGCAGAGGCTGTAGTAACAGTGGTGGCAATGGTGCTGAAGCAGTGCAATACTGATGCCACCAGAAAGAGGAAATGCATTACCACCAAACCAGAAGTTGTAAAACAAAATCCAGACCCTGCTCAGCTGAAAGCAAATGTGTCACAAACTGTGTTTCAGACAAACATTTGATGGCCAAACAATTCAGAAGTCCCTTCACATTCTGTCAGATTTAGCACAAAAATGCATGTTGTACATGCACATTTGACATATTCATTTACTTGTTTGATTGTTTTAAGGCGGTTCAGTGTAGAGCGAGAAAAGGATGTGCTCTGGATTCAAACCCTCAGTGGTTTTCGACAGCAGTGCACTTTTTTCCACAGTTCCAAAACACCTGCACCTACACTGAGAAAACTCCAAGTCCACATCAACAATTCTCAAGTCAGTGCTAGATACATGCAAATAATAGCTCTAGACATTTATTTCATATGCTAGGGTAGAAAACAGAGCTTCAAGTCTTTTGTGGTCTTTACAAACCTTTGTGTTTCTGAAAGCAAACGAGCCCTCAGATTCCATTTAAGCATGGCAGCATCATGGAAGGACACAGGCCTCTGGGCTTTGGCATGGGATCACTGTACCTCTTTCATAAGAGGGAAATGTCTGTGCAATGCTTCGTACTGGAGCTTAGCCACCGCGCAGAGAGCCAAAAATGCCACACGGACAATTCCCCCCACTCTGTTTTTAATGGTGGTACACAGAGGCAATAATCATAAAAAGCCCTGGTCTCTTTCTGAATGGTAACTGACATTCGTCTCCAACAGTAACCGCAGCCCCAGCACTGGGCAATTTCCCCTCAACATGCAAAACTGTGGGGACAAAATGTGGGACCTGCCATTCTCCATGCATATTAAAGACACTTGTCATCAAGACGTCACCCAGGAGCTATGAGAACAAGAGGTACAGTTCCTCCGAGACAGACTCACTCACCATCAAAACCATGAAATTAGACCCAGGAAAATATCCTTGTGATGGGAAAAATGCTACACTTTAGTGCATTTTGCATATAAAAAAAACGGAAACGGGTGCATGTAAATTGCCCGTGCCACAAAGACAAATTGGTAATTCAGGTTTGGAATGAAAATGACACTAAAGTGCAAAAAGGAAATGGTGCAGCGTGAAAGGAATAAGGGTTGTTAAAATGTCACATTTGAGATTCTGTGCCTTTAGGAATCGAGATGTATTGTTAGAGGAAATGTGATAAACACAAGCCAAATGCACGGGGAGCAAATAGAGCTCCATGTACACCACGTTGTCTTAGTCAACGTGCTCACAGCGACGCCCACAGAACAGACGCAAACTGATAAATGCACAATTTGTGGTTATATACTTCCTCACACCTTTCTCTTCGGAACTCATACATTTTCTCTTTAATGACAAAAAAAGGAACGTGTACCCACACAATGACATTCAAAGCGTAATTCTGAGTAAATGAAAACCAAATGCTGATTTGTTCAAAGTGTTTACAGATCTGAGCAATACATGCTTATGTACTTTCACTGAGAGGCGGCACACAGCCATTTTCAAATGTTTGAAATCGACAGCAGAGATAAATATTTTTCATTTCTGACAACATGCTAATTCCACGTTCAACACTGCTGAGGATGTTTGAACCTCTCAGCCACTCACTTTTCACAATTAACACTTGAACCAGTGTCAATGAACAGAACAATAGTCTTTACTTTGTTTGTTGGATGAATTCAGTATTTACTGTAAGGAAGGTGGATCACTACCCCCACATGGGTGCCAGTAACACATCCCCCCTCAGTTTGTCCCTGGGCTCTTCGGGGCCCAAGACCAGTGCCCTCCAGGATGAAAAATGGCCTTAATGAAATTGGACAACTCAGCATACATGCATAAGAGGATGTTAAATATTGATAGTGAAGATCAACGTAGCGGTGCATATTCCACTCTTTAATATTTTAAGTGTCAGACAGGCCTATTGTCTATCTATTGGGGGGGTAAATCACTGTCTGTGTCCCCCTGCTCTCTTTGAGACACATATGATGGCCTGGGCAGCGTTCACTCAGCTACGGCTGAGAGCACCCAGGCCTGCGCTTTGCATATATGCTCAACAAAAGCGTGTAGTGGCGAGGGGGTCGGGGTAAGGGGGGAGACTCTTTATATAAATCTTCTGTCTGATCAAGTGAGGTTATGCATTTAAAAACCTCAGATGCAAATGAAAAACATATATCCGTTAATAGTTTAAGCAGCAACAATCAAAGGTTCATCTTGAATTCTCCATTTAACAAACTGGGGGCTCTTAAATCTGGCTTCACTGATCATGAATATCAAGCATGACTTTGATCCTCAGCTGAACAGATGAGTCAAAAGATTTTATATCAGTCTATGCCCTTGTAGTCTCCTTACTATCCCCTAGCCTCTATACTGTAAAAAAAAAAATAATAAATTTAAAAAAAAGAAAGAAACACTTGAGGAAACTCAAAATTTCAAGCAGCAAACTTTGAGTTCATCCAGCTTAGTTTATTTTTTTTCTGTTAACTTAGTTAGGCTAACATATTATTTTGTATCATCACAAGTCACAATTCGAACTCCTGTTAGTTCAATCTGAGTTACATTAACTCAGAGTAATTCATTATATCCACTGGGAGTTCTCAGTTTATGAATGAACTTCAATATTTTTCTTCTTTTAAATGATTTACTGTGGAAATACAAGTTTGTTTCCCATCATGGCAAGTAACAGTCAGCACGAGGCTCGAGCGTGTTGCCCCACAATGGAGCATAACAGTGTAGGAAGTGTGTGAAGTGCAGACCTACAGTATCTGCATCATGAGACACTGTAAAAACACACATAACAGTTTCCATCGTGATATCTGCAGAATGTTAAGGCAGTGCATGCTGGGAAGTAAAGGCTAACAATATTTCTAAATAATTTAATGAGTTCAGTAAACAATCCACTGGACATTCAGTCAGGTGAACTCATGCTGATCACTTCTGAGAGTGATAATTAACCAATGTGAACTTGAAACTGACAAACTTATCTAATTACACCAAGTTAATTATAAAATAAAAGCATTAACATCACTTGTTAGGAGATTTTACAGTACAAAAGTAAACACAGACTGAATATTTTGTTTTCCTTTATTCTCCAACTGAAGAACACAAGTTAACAGAACTTTCTCACTTTGTGATGGTTTTCAGGACTCACTCACTTTTGTTGAAATAAGAAATGAGCTCGATTTGTCTCCACAATTTTACTTTTTACTTAACAATTGATGTTTCAAAGGTCTTACAGTTTGTAATTGTTATCTAAGCCAAAGAATAGAAGTTGGAGTTTGTGTATTAATCATTTTGCATTTCAAGTTATGAAAGAATGTGTAATATCAAATAATGTGTGCATGCCAACACTTGCATATACAGTGTACTTATCACAGTGGCGGTGCTGCACCTTGAGGGCGTGTTGTTGCGCAGCACAGTAGCAACGGCAAAGATCACATGAATAACCATTATTCAAATCGATTCAAATTACGGGGGCACTCAAAGTAATCGGCTAATATCCTACAAAAAATCAATTCCACTCCCATTTGGACACAATTGAATGCGTCTGAAGAGGGCAATTATTAAACACACAGATCAGATCCATAATTGGCAGGGGGGGGGATACATTGTCATGAGGACTAATGCACTTCCCCTGAGCCAAGAGCCACAGCAGGCACTTAGCGCACCCTAGGTCGCATAGTGGGGGCTGACGGAGCTGGCAGCAGATAGGCTGAGGAACTGCCAGGAGTTTATGAGAGAGGGGTGAAGAGTGGAGGTGGTGGGGTAGGAGGGCACCTGGGGACTTTGCCTAGCCCATTCCCCTGCAACCTCCCCCTTAGCTCACCCCCCAACTCTCCAGCCCCTCCCACCCATCTTCTTCTACATCCCCTGGAGGCTTGCTTCACTATGGGTCCCTGACACACCGGAGGGATGACCCTGGGAATCTCATTATGCATACAACCAAAGTGTGCCCCCCCACCGCCACCACCAGAACCACCGCTGCCGCCACCCTCAACCTTACTGCCAGCCGCCCCCCACTAATGCATTTGCATACAGAAGACAGACCAAATAAGGTAATAAATCAGCGGCCTATATTCAAATGGTTTGCAGGGAGATTGAAACCCCTGCATACACTACCTCGAGTAAATTCACCCACATGCTGTGGAGCAGATACCCATTCTCATCAGCGGACACAGGCACTGCGTCCACCGGACACCTAGATATAAATATATATCCCGCTTCATTGCATTGCCGAGGGACGAACTACCTCAATATATCAATATACATATGCTTATATCTCATATGCCTTAGGCAAACTAACTGCCTTGGTTATAAGGCTGGGCTTTCATGGCACCCGAAGGTCACAGCTCATACTGAGAGAGGGGGACAATTTGAATATTGCACTTAATGTAGGTCTTTGGACACCACCTCTGCCAATTCACTTTGCCTCATCAATAATGAAATTGCCATGAACATGGAAATCAAAGTAATTTCCTTAAGGTGGGATTATAGAGGGTTCCAATTTTCTTACACCAAGCCAACATGTTACCGAGCCCTGCTTTTGTGCTGGCAACAAAGTGATACTTTGCTTTGAACCAATATGATTCACATACGACATGAAGGAAGTGTGTAACAGCGCTGCACATGCTTGATATGGCTGATTATAAAAGTCTCAGAATAAATAAATAGGAATGTCTGGCTGTTGTGCATGCTTGAATAGGACACAGTGAGATGGAATAATAAAATCAAACCCTAAACAGAGTAAGATGTATTTGTGTGCGTGTGTGCGTGAGTGTGCATGTGCTGACTGGCACAATAAAGCAGGCCCACTATGATTGCATTATGATCTGGTGGAAAATGAATTCTGCTTAACAAGCCGACCCCCACCACCCCCCACCCCACACACAGACAGCCCCACCTACACACACTTACTTCCATTCCATTATTTTCAATAAAAAATGGGGAGAAAAAAGATGCATTTTAAGATACATGCAAATAGCTATCCATCAATCAATTTGTTGGTCCCAAAACTACCATCAAAGGGGCAGAGGCTGTGAAGTATGCAATTCCCCATCAACAAATGGAGGATTGAAACTGAATCCTTCAAGCTTAATTAATGGGAAGTCTGCCACTATTACTTGGTTTGTTTAACGCGCCTCACACAGAGGGCAAGTTGTCCTTTTTTGAATCACTGCACCGAATTCCACTTGTTCAACATCACTGAACTGCTTTTCATGCAAAAAAAACAATCCATCTCATTTTTAATCCTTTCCTCTCATGGGTCGACATGTCATTATTTTGATCCCCACGTACAATGGCTTCACACATTCATATCGCATCGCTCGGAGAGTGTGTGGCAGTAATTATCACGAGGCAGAGATTTCTATTTGTAGAATAACTACCTACAGTTAGGCAGAGGCACTGAGGCAGTCATTTCTCTTCCATCCCCAAAGTTCAGCCCAACACCAAATACCTCTCTACTCCCGATAGCCAATTACATCTCGGTAAACAGTGACTAGAAATCCTATTTTTACTGAAGCATCATTGCAAATCTATAATAAAAGCTAATAAGAAAAAACACAGAAGTTTGTTCAAAAATGTCAAGCTTGAACTTTCTGTAGGGAACCAAAATGGAAATGAGTCAATGTAAATAATGGTTTAATAAAATCCCCTCCCGTGTAAATCCAATGTGAAATTCACCAAAATACGGGAAACTTTTCACCCTCTTGAGCTAATAACTGGTGACAGGAAGAGGGCTTAAACAAAAGATCAGTCAAGCTGATCTTCATTTGAATATTCAAATCCTTTTTAATAAAACTCAGCTTGATTCATTTCCCATAGATTTGCCCAAAAAACTCATTTTGCATTGGAGAGAACATCATTTGAATTTTTGCAGAAAAGAGGGACGGTGAATGAAACAGTTTCACCTGTTTCGAGACATTGTCCAAAAGTATGAACACTTCTACTTTTCCAAATGGTATATAGGGCTACTTGGATTCTACACATAAACAGGAAACCTGTGTGCAACAGAGCTTCTACAGTAAGTAAACCATCTGTTAGCATCTGACCTGTTGTCAGTGGGATTTATAATTTCCTCACTGTTTTAAGGCCATTTCTTCTGGCAAGGTTTAAAACAAACATTATCATTCATGTGATAAATTCAACTTACCACTGAAAGCAATGAGGGACAGCAAAATGAAAGGCTCAAGCCCAAAACCATGCAGAGCTTGATCTTAACAGTAAAACCTGTTGCTAAAACGTGGCTAAAAACAAGTGGAACTGGACAAGAAACACAAGAAATCAGGCAATCACAGCTTTAAAACACACCTGCATGTTAGTCACATTTATCTGGAAAACACTAGAGGGACTTTATGAACTGTTTGGCGAGAATAACCCATATTAGCCAAGGCAGCACCAGCTAGATCTACCGCTAGCAAGCTAAACTGCTAATAGGCTATGTTTACTAGGCTACTGGCTCAATACTATTAGCTATGTGAGCTATTATTACATCATTGTTAACTTATAAACCACACTAGCTGTGAGTTTTACAATGTTGCTATATGAGTTTTTATTTAAAATGCTGCAGTGGATCATTAAGTTGTGGTGGGACTGAGCTGTTTCCCCCTCATTATCTGATATTGCTCCTGCAAGACAGTTGAACAGAGTAGGTGAAAGTCTTTGGCTGGGCATCAGAGCCACACATTAAAGAATTTGAACAAAAAGTCTGTTATAATATAAGTGTAATGCAGAAATCTGAGAGTAATTTATATTGTTTGGCACCTAGATTTTAATTCTCAAAATCTGATTAGCTACAAGTTATGTTTGCTTGAATATTCATGAAGGGTATAAAGTCATATTCAGAGGGAGGCTGGTTTGCTACAAGTCTTTAGTTTGTTTTTTTCCCTCCCATAATTGTTTTTACTTTAGAACAATTTTGCACTGATTACATTTGAATCACAGTGATAAAGTACCGCTTCGTCAAAACTAAATAGAGGTGAAGGACTAACGTAATGCAGTTAATTAACAAGCTTTTTTCTTTTTGCTGTAGACTTTAAATTTGAAGCCACAGTTGTGTTATGTGCTTCGTCACATCTTAATTATCTTCTTAGAGTACAAGTAGCCAACTAGCAAGCCTACCAAAACTAGGTCATTAACGCCTTCAGCTGTCTTCATCTCTCACATCACCCTCACCTTGCAGGTCTCCCAGCGTGCAGCTTAAAGACCAACTTTCTTGTTCAACTTTGACCTATTGTACTTGCCGTAGTTGTGTGCACACAATTACAATTTTTCTGGGAGACTTTTTCGACCTTTGTTTTTTTTCTCTAAATAGAGTGGTTTATATAATCGGAGTTGTCTGATCGTCTGACTGCTTATGTTCTTGCTCTGGTGGACTTTGTTGTAGCAATGTTTCATTATTTCCCTGGTCTCAGCAATCACATATAATTTTATCATATCAAAGATTGGAAACAATAGCTTAAACAACGAAAATCAGAACTAGGTGTATTGAACCAGAATATTCTTCAGTAAGATGTTTGATATGTGAGGAACAAACGTCATTCATGACTGAAAATCAAACCATACAATTCAGCAGCTCTGTGGCAAAACTTCACAGTGGAAATTTCTTTGCGTCTTTGCGTGGTGTGAATAGGTCTCCTTTTTGACTCCCCTGTTCTCAAGGCCTCAGCACTCATAAACAAAGTGATTTATTCAAACTTTCCATATCAGAATGCTGCTATCTAATTACTTCAGGGGGGGACAGCATATTCCACTCGCCTATGAGTTATGGAGAACCTTCTTTATGAGTGAAGTTGATGGAGGATCAGGCGAAGAGCTCATCATAAATCCTCAATAATGCAAACGTTTGAGGAATATCTCAAAATAAAAATGCAAATGTGATTAAGAATGGGTTAGCCTGTGCTGATATGGCAGCTTGTATCATCTAAAGAGATGCAGAGCACCTACGGGGGAAAAAGTGCCACGTACTTAGGAGGCACTCAAATAAATAAATAACATTCACTAGCATAGATGCTGTATGTTAATATCTCCTTTACAGCAACACATATGCCCTGCACATGTACAAGAGCACACACTGGCAGCCACACACATACAAAATGCACACACTCATGCAGTCAGTATACGCTTACGAAAATGAAAGTGTGCCCAACATTTTAATCTCACACCTACGTGGCCCTAACGAGAAGGCATAAACTTTTAGGAGGCAGGATGAAGTGGAGGCTTGCAGATGCAAATGGGGCACGTGGAAAATGGCGGAGGTACAATGCAGAAGCTTGTTAGTGAGTGAGAGGCGAACAGTGAGGACGATCGCGACACCTCGTCACTCGCCTTTTATCTCTCGTCACTGGCAGATGAAAAATCACTGTGAATCTGCCACATCCGTCTGCATTAACATAACAAAGCCTCCATGGAAGAGAGAAAGAGAGAGGTGGAGAGAGAGAGAGGGAGAGAGAGAGGCCATAGCGACTGTCCTTCTCAAATCTACCCAAAGTCCGAACCAATGTGCAGAATTGACAAATTCTCGGCGCTTTTTAGACGTTATTATTTATTCTTTCTTTCTTCCCCTCTCTCACTCTGGCTTTCACACACACACACACACACACACACACACACACACACACATTCACACACATTCACACAGGATGCAGACAGTGAGAACAGATGTCGAGCTGCCACCTAAAGAAGATCCTCCCCAATCTTAGCATCATCTCACCACTCAGCCAGTCTTGTCAGCACAATAGACAGGACAGAATTACAGACGGGTCTCTCTCTTTCTTTAAAAAAAAAAAAAAAAAAGGCACAAAAAAGAGGGACTCATCACCTCTCTCTTTTTCTATCTCGCCATTCCTCTCCACCACCACCTCCACCACCACCATCCCCCCACCCCCCCATCTCTCCATACAAAGCTCATTGGGTGGAAAGAGAGAGGAATGGGAAGGATGGGGGGGGTTGAAAGACATTATGCATATGAAAATGTCCTGAAAGAGGTGTGATTTATGTATGCATTAGATGCAGATTCCATTACGGGCCAGTGGCTCAAGTGAGATCTTTCCAGGAACACCGAGGCGACCTGATCAAACTCAGTCTCATTACTGGCCATACGGGCAGCGGGGAAACTACTGACGGAGGAGAGAAAGGGTGCAACAGAGTGAGAAAAGGGAAAAAAAGAGAGAGATAGAGGAGGCATATTTACAACCTGGACACACACACCTCACCCACAGGGAGAGAGTAAATTGCAATCTGCCCTCCAAGACCGCGGCGGATCACAGACAGACGTTCACCTGAAAGACGTGTGGGAGAGAAAGAGTGAGCAGGGAGAAACAGAAGGCAAGAAAGGCGCGAATATATGTCTGTGGATAACTGTGGTCAACTGTGAACATTGTTGCCTTGTGTTTGTGTGTGTCACTCAGTCTCTCAGTCCGCCATCCAGCAGTATTATTTTTCACCCAAAATGGCCTCCCACTCCGACTGACTACTGTATGTGGTGCAATCTATATGCATTCTTAAAAAATATATATGCAAGTGCACGCCTGTAGGAAGCCCGGGGTGGAGGAGGAGGGTTGTTTGGCTTGATAATCACGTGCCTGCTTGAGATAAGGAAAAAGTGTTTTGTGAAAAGAAAACATGGGCGGCAGTCCTCCATCCTGGCTGACCCCGCCGCTGTAGCCCCTGTGATTGGGGTCAGCCTGGAGATTCCTCTCTGGCCAGCTAATGTGATTGCATCGGAGCAATCCCCTTAAACGCCATCAGCTCTGATCTGCATAGTAATTGGCTCGACTCTCCTTGGACATGACCTTGGGGAGGGGTGCTGTCACTCCCGCCGTTCTCTCCTGTACCGGCAATCATACACACAAACTCCCACACACACACACACACACACACACACACACACACACACACACAGTCATAGCATGGCGGTGGATGCAGGCATGGACAGAAAGGGTGAGGAGCAGATGCCCTACATGGTTCGTTGGGAAGTGGCTGTATGTGCAAAAATTCAGGTGACAGGTGTTAATAAACTACCAGGAAATGGGTGATATCTCACAATCAACATGTATTACAAGATAATGGCTAACTAAGTGGTACACGCAGATGTGTGGCACTGTGGCGGGAAGTCGTGTGGCAATACTAACATTTTCAGCAAGTTATCGGGTGTGCACACTAAAGTCACCTGCTTTCCAACCCAAGAGGGAAACAGTGGTGAAAATGCAGCTAAATCTGCTTTAACTACAAATGAATCTCTTTTCATGATTAACAGCAATTCATAGAGAAAGTACAGTGAGATAGGGGGTTAAGTCGTGCTGCTGCAATTCCATTTTTCAAACACCCTGTAACCTTCTCTCTTTTTGTCCTTCTTGCATCAGCAGTATTTGTTGAAGATCTTAACGAAAGACAAAGAAGCAAATGTATATTTTATGACTGTGTGCCTCTGGTTTATCTTCCTTTGTGGGGCTTGTGTATACAATCGAAACCAGCTCTCGAAGAGAAAAGCGCTTTTTCTTCTCCTGTCCCCCGATGTCAACGACAAGGTAAGTTGTGGCTTTGGCTGGCTTTTTGATATGCATTTCAAACGGGGGAAAACTTCACAACCATAGAGGCTAATTTGCAATGGAGATTTTTTTTTTTTTTATTATTATTATTATTCTCTGCTTCGGAAAGCAAAACAGTCAAGGGTGTCAAGCGAGTGACAAGTTTGTTTTCCTGTAATGATTTCCGCAAACTTGAGGTCTGTTCTGTTTTGTTCCTTAGACAGTTTGACCTAGTTGGAGTGCGAGCACGTCCCCTCTCTCTTTCCCTCACTCATGCATTGTTAAAGTCATGGGTCCGTATTAGGCACTCCCAAGTCATCACATGTCAGAAGAAGCTAATACAAACTGTGTGTGTATGTGTGTGTGTGTGTGAGAGAGAGAGAGAGAGTAGAAATGTAAGATTTTATTTGCATTAAGGGGAAATTAGCTTTTTGCTAAGTTTGAGCCAAAGAGAAGCTTATCAAGAATCAAAGGACATTTTACGAAGTTACTTTGCAGCAGCTGCAGCAGGCTGTCACCACTGTGCAGTTCACTGCAATGAATTAAGTGACACTCCCTCAGCTCTAAGTCTGACATTAAACCGCCATCTATCCTCACTCCCCAAGTAACCCTCTGCATGGCCGCAGCAGCATTGGATTATTCATTTGAAACATCAGCACTGAAACAGGCCCAATGTCTGCGAGAAAAAGTTTCTGAGGCATCCTCAAATGGTTGAGGGGGAAGACTGGGGGCCCAGAGGATTTGACTGGAGCGCACCCAGCAATACTCAAGGAAAAAAAAAAAAAAAAGGCAAAAAAAAAAAAAAAAGAAGTGCTTTGTTAGAAGAGCGAGAGGCATCCCTTGGGCTGTCTCTTTGAATAAGCTAGGAGTAAAGCATCCACCAGCACCACCAACCCCGCCACACACCCTCCACTTCTCCTCTCACTCATTCACTCTCGCTCTGTACCCACCATTTCCTCCCCCCACCCCCACTCCACTCCACCCCCCCACCCCCACCCCCACCCTCCCTCCCTCCCTCCCTTCAGAGCGACAGAGGTATAATTGTGCCACAGGGTTTTAGGTGGTGTGACATATCTGTCACCTGCCGTATCGTGCTCTCCAGAGGAGCCTTGCCTTCCTGTTGGGTGTCATGGGGAGAGAGAGAGAGAGAGAGAGAGAGAGAGAGAGAGAGAGATGGTGGCTGGCTGGGGCTGTTTGTTGACTTTTGTCACTGCATTGATGCTTTGTAAACTTTCCACCGCCCCAAAGTTTTGTTACCACTCTCAGGTACATGAGGTGGCGCGGCGGTCATATGCGTGCTCCCTGGCTAGGGCTCTTTTTGAGTGTCATTAAATCTAATACATAGCCAGTGGGAGCAAACAATGCCTCTGTGTGCTTTCACAAGCCCAGAGAATACAAGGTGTTATTGCAGACATGTCATGCTTCTCAACATATGTTAGGCAATATGGCCCCGCCTGTTGTCCCTCCTGAGGGGATAGTCTGACTTTAAATGAAAAGTCCCCATTTTTACATAAATTATGAAATGTACGTTGTCCTGAGCTGTCTCTCTCAACTAGGCCTTCACTCTCTTTCTTTCGCCCTCTCACTTCACAGCCAAATCAAGAATTCTGTTGGCAGTGAAATATATTGAATTTGACAACTCCAAGAAAGACTTTCTGAAGGATAGCGTTTTATTTTGGGTGACCTAATTGTACGCTCCCCATGGCTGCTCCTTGTGCGGTATCTCACTCACTCCTGAAACAGCTTCATTTCTACATTCAAATTATTCATCATCGCCTGGATTTATTTCCTCCTTTCTTCACTTTTCATACCTTTGGTGTTCTCTGCGGGGATTTGAGATGAGGAGGGAGGAAAAAAAAAAAGTGCTTCTTTGTTTTTTTTTTTTCGTGAGCTATTGTTGAAACACCTTAAGTCTCTGGTGTACGGCAGAAACTGAAGTGATAGACAGGGCTGCCCTATTTACAGCCAGATTAAAAAGAATCACACAGGAAGACAGTGTTAAATGATGATTGTCTATGACATTTAACAATTGATTAAAGAAAGATAAGTTTTAATAGGTGGTGGTGGTGATGTGGGTGTTGGGGGAAGAGTTGGGGGGAGGAAGGTGTTCTTCTCGGCAGCAAAATTTCTTTATGCACGCCATATTCTGCTGCTTGTAACAATGAAATGATAAATTTAACATAAAACACCTAAAGTGTATCAAAAAGAGTCTGGGTATTGAAGCAAATGAGGATTTAAAAAAAAAAAAAAAAAACTTCCACAAACATAGTGGCACTTTTTCTCACAGACACGTTTTTATTAGAATCAGGTTTGATGGCAAAATCCACATTTTTGGTCTGTTCTTCCTGAGTGTGCAACATTTTTGTGAGTTTTATTTTGAGTTTTTTTTAAAGGTGTAAATAAAGCTTGAAAAAAATAAACATGATCTTATCTGACTCACCACTGAGGTTGATCTTTGTCAATGTGATTGAAAGCAAAACTTCAGTTCCAGTTAACAGTTGCCCTAAATATGAACATGTTGGACCACAATGACTGGCTAGTGTTGAATCAGGTGAGTTTGGATCTTGCTCCAAATTTTCAGAATTCTCATTGTCCAGTAATAAAGCACCTTTTACTCACGCTACTTTGAATAAAAAGTTGTCTTAGTCAGACTTGAACTAGCCACAGGTCTGCTCAAGTGAACTATTTTTACACTAGTCTGTGATAGGAGAATCATAATCTGGCTGAGTGTGTGTGTGTGTGTGTGTGTGTACTAGTAATGTCTGTCACCATTGTCAAACATCATGTCAGTCTGTCTCACAGCATGCTAATTGCATGTGCAAGACAAGAGCATTAGAACAGGGGCAAAATAGTATGAACACCTGACATGACCGTAGATGGAAACACTCTTAGACAAAAGAGTAAGTAAGAGACACGTGCTGACAAGGAGGCAGACGCACTGAAAGACAGACGGCGAGTCATTGGTGGAGAAGTTACTCAACTAAGTGAAACTCTACTGTTTTCACAGCTAAAAGGACAAAAGTGACAGATAGCGTGGGATATTCATGTTTTCAGGAATAGTATGACAAAGAGGATGTCACGAGGGCTGCCGGCAAATGTCTCGGTCAGTGGTTATCAAAGTCTGACTCAGAACTGCACAGTAAAGATTTGATCGAATGGTATAGGTAGGTAAATTATTTTTAGAGTTTCTGGTATCAAGGTCTGATTATGACAAATCCAACTTCCAGTATACCTGTGCGGTAGGCTGAATATTACACTCCTCACACTCAGCGGTTGTCTAACACGATAAATGTTTGATATGTAAGCCCACACAGTAGCATGCATAATTTTAGGCTGCAAGAAAATATCTTAAAATTGGGTGCAGAAAGGTCTGAAAACAAAATAAAAGTCACTCTTTTCAGTTTTTTTAAGACTACACAGTCATAAAATGTTCAAAAAGTTTAAATACAGGCTGGAAGTAAGCTGCTCATGGCTAAATTGATCCTTGTTTTTTTTTTTTTTTTCTTTCTGCTTATCATCTGAGTGAATGCACACTGAAAATATTTCCATCCAGAACTTTAAAAAACAAAACTAAGGATGTAGAAATTTCAGAGAAACAAATCAAGTTTTCCACTAACAGTCAACACTGACAAATACAACTTCATTTGAGAGTTTAATGAGTTGAATTGTATTGTGCTGTAAATAGTCTCTCTCCGTAGGGCACTGCATTGGCCTGCGGACGGTTCCTGGCATGTCTGTGAAGTGTGGCGATGCCCTGTGGGGACGGGAACGCACACACACACACACACACACACACACACTCACACTCTCTCTCTCTCACACAAACACACACACACACACCAGCCCCACCAGCATCCCCCCTCGCAACAGCTGCCGTGCTGCAGGAGGCAGCCGTACCCCTCGCTGATCAAATCTTGTCCGTCACATTTCCCCTAATTAACGGGCATCTGCTTCCCCCATTTTCCCTACATGGCTACACACTTTCCCTCTGTAGTTCCAATCATCTGATCGTTATGACCTTTAACCCCTCCGAGCTCGTCTGGCTCGGAGCATGCCTGCGTTCGCCCGCCTGCCCACCCTCCTTCCTGCTTACCTGCCCGCCACATACCAGCTGGGGAGAGACGCGAGGGCACGCAAACAAACAAACCAATGAGGCAGTGTTCATCTGGAGGACAGACATCACACTTCTGTCTTTTCCAGTGGTTATTATTCCTGCCAAATCTGTGGTTGCAAAAAGTGAAACTTACAACATGAGAACTGTTCATTTCCTAGTCGTTTTTATTTCTGAGAACCACTGTCTTTGCAGCACAGTTATGACTGACGTGCAGAGTCCTTTTCAAAGCCAGAAACCGTTCCAAACAAACCAAAAAAACTTAACTCATTTTTAAATCCTATTTTTGCCCAAGAGATTTGGCTGCTTCCTACTCTGAAGAAAACTTGCACTCATCTCGTTTTGGTGAGGAAAACTTGGCTTACAGGACTGTAATGACTTTTATTCCACTACGAGGAATGACATAATTAAAGTGTGGTAAAAGCTCGGATTAACACCAGTCACTCAGACCCCACAGCCAGTCACCAGCGTCAGGAAATCTTCTCTTTGTCGGAGGGTTTATGTGTAATGGTAAGGACAGAGGAGGATGATGATGATGTTTGTGTGTGTGTGTGTGTGTGTGTGTGTGTGTGTGTGTGTGTGTGCTTGTGCATTCCGTCATTCACAACACAGAAGCACCTGAGCAGGCACCAGCTGGCAATGTGAGAGGTGCGCTCTAATTTAAAATGCATCTCATTAGAAGCAACCCATAGCCTGTCACTGTACTCTTTCTCTGTATAAAGACACAGTGTGGAATTAATGATTTTCTCAAAGAAAAAAAAAACCCTCGAGAAATAGCTGTTGAAATGTTTCTCTCAATAAATATGTTACATAGGAAAGAATTACAGTTAATAGCTTTTTTTTTTTTAATTTTAAATATGTATTTGTTTTAACCAATAGGAGTTTATGTAGATTTTTCTGTTGAAGTTTGACCTTGAATTATGTGTATTTCTACTGAGCAGAGATTGAAGGCTTTTGTTTGTTTGTTGCTATTGTTTAAAACCCATTTCCCATTTGCAGGGAGAAATATACTTAAGAGAAGTGTTTATTCATTTGTAGAGATGGCTCCACTGCCAAGGAGAGGAGACTTGATGGAAGCTCAGATTCATTAAAACTTAATTAATATGCATCATTATGTAAATGAGGGTGCAGTTAATGAGTTTTTAAAAGAAGCATTCCTTAATTAGTTCACTTTTAATGGCATCATCATTTATCTTTTTCTTCTTTGAAGCAGAATGATGCACTAGATGCAGGCAGTTCTAAAATGCTAATCTACGTTTTATCATCTTATTTTTCTGATTTCCATGTGATAGCGACGACATCTCGAATCTCGTCGCTAATGAGGAACGTTTACACGTTTTAATGTCAGTTATTTCAATTCAAGACACTGTAAAATTTCTGAAAAAAGGGGGGGGGGGATTCCAAACAAACACAGAACGCTTATCACATATCCTGAGAAAAAAAAATGATAATTAAAAATGTATCGACCAGCAGAAGTTAAACCCAGACCCTTAGGCTACTCACAAATGCAGTCTTTTTTTTTTCCAGCCCATTTTTGGGGGGGAGGAAAAAAATCTCAACAGTTCCATTTCCCAGAGAACAACACTGGCAGGGTGTCAGAAGACTTGACAAAACCTGGAGACTTCTGACAGCGTCACACTTCTGGATAATTGGTCCCCAGCACTTCCTGTAAAAAGCGAGCAAACTTCCTCCTTAGCAGAGGTCCCAATAAAACTTTCTTCACAGTGTTGCACCTTAACCAACACCACATTTTCTTATTCGTTGTTATGCATGCCACAGTATTGTTTTAGCCATAATGTAAACTGCACAGGAAGTGTTTTTTTTTTTGTCAAATTTCAGTCTGTATCAAATAATGAGAACATGTGAAAACAGGGTTGTGAGGTGAGAGTTTGAGTGTCTTGAATGCTTCTTTAACACTGTTTGTGTATATATTTGTTTGTTCAGGTATAATAATCTTATAGTGCCGGACATTTGAAAACTTTATTTATAAATGTTGAAGCTTTACATGAGGTGGTCTACAATCTGAAAACACATCATGTGAACTGTGTGACCTGGGTCTAGTTCATCCACACACACAGACACACAGACACACACACGCACACACACACACACACACACACATACATATATATCCTCACCCTTTCACATCTTCTCCTCTGATGAACATTTTGATTGTTCCGCCTCAGAAGGAATCAGTTGCATCATTTCTCTTAGGGCATCAGCACTGGGCGGTACAAGCCTTTTGCATTAACAATAAATTTATCATGCATGAGTATGGTCCTCTCCTGTGAATTGATAAGTGGATGTGAATAGGAAAATGCAGTATATTGGCTTGAAAGTGAAAGATGGGTGAAATGACACAGCGAGCCTCAAAGCCCTAATGTGGACACCAATTTTATGTCCAAATTCACATGAGATGTTTTAGATTTTTGAAGGCAGGAACGTAGATTTTTATATCATTTTCCTTTTCATAACAATGTGGCCTTACAGAACTGTACAGCCACATTACAGGAAGTTAGTTTAACTTATTTCATAGCAACAGGAAATAAAATCCCATTATTGTTATTATTATTATTATTATTATTATTGCTGCTATTGTGGTTGTTGTTGTTGTTGAAATGCCTTTGTTTTGCTATTATTATCTCTCTGCTTCTCCTTATAGATGAAATGCAGCAGTTTCTCTCATTATTTAGATGTGCATTCCTGTGGAATCAATTCTCATAGACACATATAAATTATTGTTTAACGAGAAGCTGTATCCTATAAATTATTCAAAGCACCTGGGATTACAATACGAGATCAAATGATAGGAAAGAAAGAGCACTCTGCTGGAGGCAGCCCGCACACGAGCCATCACATCCCCAGTTTGATGTTCCACACAATCTGCTTATGCAGGAATAATTGGGGAGTAACAGACACCATGTGTACAGATGCACTGGCCTCGCTTTTGTACGCCATATTTGGAAAGAGGTAATTGGGCCGCTGGACATGGTCAGCAATGTCACCCCAACCCGTGTACACGTTTGTCCTCTGCGCAGCTAAAGTTACCAAGTAAAGCTCCTGAATAACAAGGAAAAAATAATCATCTTGTTTATTCTCTCCAGCAGGAATCCTTACAAAACTTACAAAGCATGCAAAGAAAGAATGAAAGTTAGGGAGGAGCTGCTTGTTTACAACTGTCACACAGACATAGAGGGGAGCAAACTGTAAAAAAAAAAAAATTTTCATGGCCTCTTTCCCCGTCCGGATGAATTTAAACAGCAGGTTTCCATTGGTGAGAATACAGAAACAGTAGAATTTATTGGTGTGTTGCGGTGCCCTGATGTGTTGTAAAAAGGACACTCCAGTAGATAAGGAGGAAGCCATTGTGTGGCGTGTGACTGATGGAGAAAGGGGATTAAATTGAGTCCTCAGTCATAAAATAAATAATGTGTATGTCACCAAAGTGGGGAGCAGAAAGGAAGAGACAAGAGAAAGATGACAATGATCTGCTCTCACAGGAACCCGGGGCGTTGTAGGCCGGTAGACGGAGGGCATTGTGGGACTGTTAGAAACATGAGGGATGCAGGTGCACTGAGGGATGAATGTGGTTTTGCTGAGTGTGTGTGGCTGCGCTGGGATGAGAGGGGGGCATGTAATTGCCCCCACAGATGGGTGAAGTGTAAGGAGGCAAGAGGCGGGTGTGGGGGGGAGGAGAGGCGGAGAGCAAGTGTGTGCCATGGGTGCATGAGCTACTCTATGTGCGCGTATGTTTTGCTATGCAGAAACCTCAAGCAAATGAGCTAAGAGCATATCCAGGGTGAAACAGAAAAAAAAATTGTCATTGTGAAATATTAAAACTTCAGCAAGCACAGGCACAAAAAAGTTGAGGACAGGATAAGAAGTGTGTGCATATATGTCCAAAACAAGCTTGGGGTATGAAAGATGTGAACCACTCTTTCTACAAAGTACAGCAAGTTTAACAGGTGCTGCAATACCCACAACAGGACTACTTTCTCTTTCCTCATAAATCCGAAACTCACCTCAAAAAAAAAAAAAAGAAAAAAGAAAGAAATAAGAAGACACAAAGACTAGGAAACTCAAGGTGGAAGAGGGATTAAGATGAAGAAAGGACGGGCCGTGGGGAAGGAGAGAGTGAGGGAAAAAAGGATAGAGGGAGCGAGAGAGTGGGAGGGAAACAGGAAGAGGGAGATCATAGCGAGGGAAAAGAAGAAGACCGAAAGATCATAGGAGATGCATCTGCATTTGCACACGAGAGAGAGAGAGAGAGAGAGAGAGAGAGAGAAAGAGAGAGAAAAGAGGGGGAGAGGGAGCAGGAGACCGTAGGGGACTGTCCCCATTCCTGCACCCCACGCTGAGAGCTCCTCTCCTCGACCGTGCCACTTCCGATCAGCCACGCAGACGAGCCTCAGCCCCCATGACAGAGCTGCTGAGACCGGCGGTGCCAGCTAAAGGCTGGATCCCCACTGAATATACTGACGGGAGAGCAAGAAGTTTGGGCTCTCAGTAGGCATGTTCCTCCCCCTCTTATTCATTTCAATTATGAGGGGCTTGTATTCCTGCAGGGCAAGGCCGTGTCGTGTGATCCACTGTAATGCAGCGAGGGCGACATGGAGAAGACACACTGATGCACCATTATCTGCATATTATATGGAGCTGGTTACATCCGTGGCTGCAGCGTGAGGGGAAACGGGCAGGAAATCTCCACTGAGAGGTGACAGAAGCTGAAGATGTAAACACATAAACACCAGATAAAAAAAAATAAATTTGTTTAATGAACACTGGGGGGTGGTGGATGCCTTGTTTATGTTTTGCTGCCACTGATACACCTTGTTCTGGATTCAAGTACTGCCCGGTCCACCTACTTCAAATATAATGGAGAAGTGGTCTCAGACTTTATGTATGAGATCAACAAACATTTTCATTTAATTATATCATGGTCGCGAACCGCTTGAGATGCAAATGCTTTGCAGAAATCACACACATGCATGAACTTGCATACACATTGCCATCGGAGTGAAGCATTGTTGAACTTCCATTGTTCAAGTGCACAAAAAAAATAAAAGTAAAATAAACACAGAATCTGCGTCTTTATGAATCATATATTATACTGATTAATCACCGACTCAGACATGCTGTGGAGGAGAAAAAAATATTCAGGAGAGTCTTCTACCTGAAATCTTTTGCTTCCTATAATCTTTAGTTCAATTTCAGAGGAATATGGGTGTTTTGTAAGTACGACTTCCTTTTCAGTAAAGGCTCTCTTTGTGCAGGCAGAGAATGTGTTTTATTTGTATTTATGCATATGAATAGCATACGCTGAATGCCAATGATTAGATGGCTTAAGTTCCCCTTCAGAGTTCATATCCTCCATAAAACTGTCCAATTATCTGTTCATGAGCTGAGAGGAGGATATGTATGCATGTGTCTGAAAGCATGCCCAACAGTGCCACCTAGCCCTTGAGAGCGGGGGGGAAACAGTTTTTTTTTTTAATATCTTCCTCTGTTTCTGCATTTCATTTTTATGATCCATGAGCAAATTGCCATGAAGTCAGCATTATTCTGTGTTTTCATTCGAACTTTTGCCCCAAATTTCATGTCTTACACCTGGTAGTTGTTTTGGAAAATATGCTATGCAATTCAAAGTCATTACATTTTGGGTTTTTTAATGATTGGGGTGATACTAATAATTTCCTTTCCGTACAAAACAGGAAACCACAACAGTCTATTGTGAAAATTCTAGTGAAATTCCAACACAGCATATAATATGCATACCTTGTCAGTGGTGCAATATAATACCTCACTGTGAGCGAGTGAGTAATTTTTCGCTGTGTGAGTCTGAGTCTGAGCAGGGGAGTTATTCTCTGCCTGATAACTGCCAAAATAACAGCAGATAATTAGGCCCTTTAGAGCGCTGGGTGTCTCTTAACAAAGGCACCTGCGTTTCCTGTGGTGATTGCCGTGCACCCCGAGTGATTGTCATTTTTAATCTAGCACTCCCGCTGAGACTTCTTCGCCAGCAACCTAGTCTGCAGGGTGCCAAAGGTACCTGCATGGGAAGCGTGCGGGTGTTCATGTGGATGTGCACGCTGCATGCATGTGTGCAAGTGTATCCGGTTAGCCAAGCATGTGTCAGTGCATGCACATGAAAGTGTAAGTGTAAGACACATTCACACCTCTGTGGATGCTCCTGTGCACTTGTGAGTGTGTGCATGCGTATAAAAGGTGTTTATGTATATGCAATGTAAATACTGCCGGGTGTTCTGCCACTCTCCTCATAGCTATGCTGTGGTTGCCACAAGTTCAAAAGGTTGACATTAGAATTGACATCACACCAGAGGTGAATGTTATCAGTCAGCCTCTGCAAAAAGGAAATTAGCTTCTCTACATTCAGGTTTGTGTGTTCATAAATGTGGCTCATGCTACTGGCAACCAGCAAATGTTTGCGAATGTACAGGAATGATTTTCAGTTCATCTGAATGAAATAATTTGTTCTGAACATCCTCCCTCATCTGACTGCTCTGACAAGAAACAGACACTCTCCTCCTCTCTCTCTCTCTCTCTCTCTCTCTTTCTCTCTCTCTCTCTCTCTCTCCTCCCAATAAAGAAACAAACAGAGAGCCAAATAAACCCGTTGCAATTCCTCTCCAGTGCAGCCATCCACATCCTGGACTGTGCCAGGTCGGGGAAATCATTGGAATTGTTTACCCCCCCACCCCCACTACCACCCTCACTCCACCCCCCAATACCACCACCACCACACACATACACACCTCCCATCTTCATCTCCCTCTCCTCCTCCTCCTCCTCCTCCTCCTCCTCCTCCTCCCCCCCCCCACCCCCCCCACCCCTCCCTCCCCTTCTCCTCTACAAAATGAGATGCCCGTGTCTGATCGCCTGAGCCAATTTGCAGACCCATGTGGCACCCTTCCCTTCAGACCTGGGCATTGTGCCTCTCGCTCCCTGGCAAAGAGGCGAGGAATTATTTTTATCCCCCAAACACGCGGATATGCACCGATGATTTCAAATGCCTGCCTCGCACATTGTCAGGGATGATTTTGGCCAGGTGCCAAACCTATTATATTGATCTCTCTTTCTCTGTATTTCAATAGCCACAGACAATGCAGATTTACTGCAGAACATATTAGGGAAATAAAAATCAGTCTCAGGCACTAAACTCGCTGAAACTGATGGCATGTGTGTGAGTGTTTGTGTGTGTGTATCCGTGCATGATTATGCTGAAGGCTTCTCTCTCTAAATTTTGTTAACAATATTCTCAGGTTTAGGTCTATCTCCATGGTAGCCTGAGATCCAGTGTTTTCACTATTTAAACTAATATGCAGCTCCCTCTAATCAAATGCCTAATTATATTCTGACATATTCTCATCATATCATTTAGTATCATAACATTTGAGCCATTATTTTTTTCTACCTCAGCTTATTGCTTTGGCATCTAGATCTTTCTCCTTGGAGTGCGTTGCTGGCATGTCATCTCTGGCTTTGGTTGGAAACGATGAGACCTCCGATGTTTGCCGAGGTACACACGGGAATATTCAAATGTTGAAACTGGCAGGGAACGGTGCTGTCAGCTAATGAGCGTGTCTATGAGAAAATGATTTGGTTGTTTCCTGAGAGGGAAATCACAGAGAATGGCTAAATGGGAGCTCTCCGAAGAGACTCTGCAGAGGCTCGGTGTACGGCGATGAGACCGTGTTGGGAGGCCGGGCGGATTGGATGAACACTGTCTGTCTGCCTCAGTGCCAATGTCATTAGCGCTGAGGACTGAGGACGACCACCATGTCCCCTTTGATTGCCATTAGAGCCTGGAGCCAAACAAAGAACCAAACAAAAGGCCCTGAATAGACTTGGAGTGGAGGTCATGCCAGCCACAGTGAGACTTCAATAGCAGAGCTTTTGGTGTCCTTAGACCTGCAATTTTCAGCTTGTTTGGCACAGTGGCACATTTTAACAAGACAAAACATACTGTATCAATCATGCACAGTAAATGGATTGATCACACACGGTTCAGCATCTCATAGAAAACCCCTCTGGCTGATCCTATAAAGAGAGAATATCAAATGTAAACAGCGAGTAAACAAAGCTCTTTTATGTGGAGAGGCAATGTGTGATCATGACATAATTTCACTCCTACAGGGAAATTTTCATTTGACGCTGCTTTAACCCTTTAGCAAAATTTCTATAATCATGTTAAAGGTACCCTGCACAGCTTTTGACCACTGAGGGTGCTGCAGAGCGGTAATGTTGTCATGAGCAGGTGCCCATATTATTTCATTATTATTTCTCATGCGCAGACACACACACAAGTGAAGCAATACCCAACTGCAGAAAACAATTCATAGTTGGTTCCTGAGAGGGTTAGGAAATATATGCCTTTAAAATATTAATTTATTCATTTTTTTATGTTAAATGTAAGCAAAACTCCTTAAGGCACCTTTAAAGACGCACACAATGTATTTTCTCCATCAGCTTCATATTAGGAGTAGCATTTTCCATGATCATTTATTGTCTTCTAAAGTTGTAACTGTGTTGGTTATTTCACAAGAGACATTTGTGTTATTTGTGTGAATTTCGTTGCTTTTTTAATATTGATTTAAAGTGGTCAGAGCTCCATTGGAAAAAGGTGATGCCACAAAATCTGACCATAGTTGTGGAGTTGCTGGTTTATATAATTAAGCTGTAAACCACTGTCAATCAGATGTGATCAAACCATGAAGTCCTCATGAAGCAATAATTTGATTTTTGACTCTTGAACCCTTCATAAATAATCACTTTTTTTAACTTTACTAGTTACTTATTCAGTGATTTATATTTAATATCCAGATTTGATACTTCAATCATGTAACAGTACAAGAAATGTAACATTTTCAAGCACCACACTAGCATCAGCATCCAAATCAGGTGCGGCTCTGTATCCGTATCCGACTGACCTCACACACTGGCCATGCATGGTCAGCCATGACGTTTAACAACTGTCTACATTATTGCCATTGGTTTCACTTAATTTGCTGTGTAAATGTGCTGCTGCTGTGAAGTGAATTGCAAAAACTCAATGAGCTACAAGTTGAAAGCTTCAGCAAACTCTAATAGAGTAAAATAACTGTCCCCCGAGCAAAACGGTACAATTCATTACAGAGATGAAAGCGGAGGATCTTGCAGTTGAATTCACCATCCTCCATTTAAAGTATTAATGTAAGTATTCAATCAGAATCTATGTAGTTTTGTTTTTTTGCAGTGTTTCCTCACCTGAAACATTTTTTGACTGTTCAGTCAAATCCTCTATATTATGAATATTGTATGCATTGAACATATATCAACAATTTTGAGGTGGGATTTTCTGCATTTTGTTTTCATTCAAGAAAACACAGCTATCTTTTTTTCGTCATTTCCTCATTTCTTCCTTTCTTTCTGTTTTGCTCTGCTTTTGTGTGTGTGTGTGTGTGTGCGTGCGTGCGTGCATGCTTGCTTCATTTTGCGCCCCCTCTGTGTGACACAGTATTTCACTGCTATAGTCAGATTAGAGGGGTCAACTTCATCTCATTGCTGCAATGTCTTAAATGAAAAACATTTACAGCCCAGAGTAAAGAAACAGTTAATGAGGGTTTTCACTGACCTCTGAGCCTCTTTGACAAGAGTAACACCTCATTGTTTGGCCTTGAGTTTTCACTCGTTTGTTTAGGCAGACGTCCTGTTGTAATTGAGGTCAAAATGTCTTGGCAATGATAGATGTCATACAATGCAATGATTTTGTGTTGATATTTCCTTCTCTCTTAAAGATGACCAGGTGCAATAATAGCCTTTTGGAGTGGGAACGTAATCTGTGAGAGGTTGTTTTTTCTCGTGCCCTGGTCCTGCCCAGGCATTCCTAGTTTGAAAGTGGCTGCCGTAAATTGCTGCACAGATACAACATAGAGAAAACCTTTCTGAGGTAGTTCAATGACAAGAGGGGGATGAAGAAATAGCTTTATTGCTATATTAATTGTGTAACTGAACACCTTGAAGTGCTTACAACTACACTGAAAGGAGGCATGTTGGCAGCAGTGGCACCCACTCTGTATACAAAGCTACGTAACATTCAGAGATATTTACACATGTAATGATTATTAAGCAAATACACTGTTCGATACAGTTTTAGTGACTGCAAAATGTTTGTGTTTGTGTGTGATTCTTTGCATCTGTTCTCATGCAGGATCTCCTTGCAGATCCCATAAGACTCCTCTGGCTGGCGTCCCATCAGAACTCGTCACTTGAATGAGAGACGGCTCGATGGTGCTCAGATGGAGAGAGAATTGTCAGAGGGGCGGCATGTGACTAATCAGGACTGGGCTCGGCTCCCTGCCTCCCAGACCATATTCTGCTGATTCAAAAGGCCACTGAGACTCCATTGTAATGGAAAAGCATGATGGGGCCATCAGAGAAAGTCAAGAAAATATTGTGGTTGATATTGCTTTGGTTGATGTCCAACACAATATGTGGTAATCTATCAGCAGAGCTGTTGAGATGGGATTCATTACATGGTGTGGATAAACTACTGATTGATCCACCCTTGTGTCAGTGATCAGCAACAAACCAAGTTGTGGATCAAACATATGGGTTACTCATGTCTAACCAGTGGTCTGTGTTGCTGTTGTTTGTGCCCTCTACCTTATGCCGCCCATCTACCTTGTCTCTATCTTTTTCTCACTCCCTTTTTTATCTCTTCCTTTTCTCTCTCTGGTCATTCTCTGGCTTGCTCCGTGCCTCCACACACACATAAAATGGAGAGCAGCGGTGAGGTTCCAATTCAGAACAAATTTGTGGTGCTGCCGGCCCCGTACCCGCTCAGCAGTTGCCGAGGGGACCCAGGGGAGCCCTATCACAGCTCTATATGCAAATGTCCCCGCACCTGGGCAACAGCGTGGGCATGCTGGGACTGGGAGCTTATTTATGCAAATCTCGGGGAGACAGTCACAGCACAACACAGAGCCGGCCACAGACACTGGTGGCCATATCTCCCCGCCAGCACAACAACTAGTTGGGAAAACGTGGAAAACATGAAAGATGTGGACCGAGTGGCAAAAGGAAAGAGGAGTGACAGGGTATGAGGAGATTGGGGAAATGTGGAGCTCATGGTAAATAAAATGTATGGATGTTGCAGATGGATTTACAGTTTGCAGGGATTTGTGGGCTGGTTTCCCTGCATTTCAAGGACATTCAGTATTAGAATTATTGACCGAATATGTAGAAGTGACTGTGCAGGTATGTGCAACGTGACGATCAATAAGTGAGACAATTAATGTTGAAATGCTTGATTTTTTTTTTGCATTAGTGTTCGCATAAAGCAAACAGACACATATCAGAGAGCACACACACACACACACACACAGAGAACGTGCACACGCATGCACAAGCACCACAAAGGTGTTTGTTTACCATCACAACACCACTGACAAGAGGCAATAACGCTGAATGTGTTAAAGCGCTCCGCGGCGAAAGGAGAACAAAACCAATCTTTGTGTCTCAGCTGGCCCTGCCTCCCGACTGGGCCGCACCACTGTGTGAGACATCACACAGGAAAACGCTCCCTCTCCGCACACAACAGGCCGCATTAATGTGCAAATGTATGCAAGAAAATTTCAGAAAAGCCGAAATTACTGAGCCAAATGAGGTAGCTGCACTCAAATTGTTGGGATTATGAATAATTACCGCACGATTTTCTGGAACTTTCCCTCAGTTTCTGGGGAAACAATGACTTCAGTGGTTTAATTGAAGAAAATCCAAATGCGGGGTGAAGTTATTGTTTTCCAGTGGCTGGAGGTAGGAGCTACCACTCTCACACGCTGAATCAGTGGACGTGGAATCAGTAGAAAGTAGCAATCATCCCCCTTGATTTTCTCCAAACTTTGTGGATGAGCTGTCATCTCAATATCTGATAGCTCAAAAGAAGTCAGTGGAAAGGCTTAAACATTTTGTTTGGCTGAGGTGACAATGTTTCTAGAACTAAAAATCTGTGCTGCTCGATACTTAGCTAACGAACAATGCTGGGCAGTAATGCATTACTTAATAAGAAATAACAAATGTTTCACGAACAAGTTGTACAGTGGATTATAATCCAGTTACTAATCCCTTACAGTTGTGGACAGGCAGGAAGGGGGTCTCATAATGCCGTATTTCACCCTAAGAATGATGCACAAGCCTGGGGACTGACTGGCAGCTTTGATGCTCTGATCACCAAAATGCTGCCTCTCACCTTCTAGTTCAAAACCGGGAGAGGAGGGGAAAAAAAAAAAAAAAACGAGACGAGACGAGAGACAAGGTGGTTAAGAATGATGGCTTGTGAATCTTTGTGGTTTGATTGAGAGCAGCAATAAACTTGGATATGACGTAAAGTGCTTTAAAAAATGTAGATGAGTCCATCATGAAAAGCAGATGAAAGGAGTCTTTGGTGATGTGGACCAAGAAAGAAAAATGTCGGAGAAGAAAATGACTTAAAGAAAGAGGTAGAAAAGGGAGGGGAGGGGATGAAGGTGGGCTAGGACGGCTGTTGTTATTGTGTTTGATGTAGTGCTTGACAAGAGAGAGAGTTTAGAAATCCTTGTGTAGTACGAGGCAGAGGAAGAGAGGGTTCATTTAAATGCATGCTCACTCAGGGCCCATACGGAGTGGGTGTCTGCTGAGAATTCATCATGGCCTCGCTGATAAAGCCTCAGCCTCTTAGCGAGGGGAAAGGAGAGACAGATCACTCTCTTGAGGTGAGATTGCCTCGTGGATGGACACTTGTTATGTAGAAATACACAACACTGACGGATATTACTGTGGCACTTTCGGACCAGTTAGTCATCCCTCCATCCTCCATCCATCCATTTCCCCAGGTTTAACATGAAGTGCTCTCTGGGGACCATAAGCTGCAGACTGCATCAGTGATTAAAGCTTCACAACAATTAGGAGGAAAGTTTTCTGAGAAATGTATCAATCTTTTCTTTTCAAAGTATTCGAATAGCGATTTATGAAAATTTCAAAGGATCTGTTCAAACTTAATTAGACATGTTGAAAACATACACACGAACCACTCACTTTGTAGCTACTTAAAACCCCCTTGTACGCCATGTACGTGCTGCATGTAGCATTTCGTTGCATGTAGCTTAACACTTTCATTTTCAGATGTAAGGATACTTTAAATCTACATTAACTGATTATTTGGCCATTTTGGGGCAGTACAACATTACTGTATAATTCCCATATAACATTGATATGGGTTAAAAGTGTTAGCAAGCAATTGCTTTTTACACATGCAGCAGACCAAACAGCAACATTAGCATGAAGTCTGGAGTTGTGATTCTGGTCACTAGTTTAAACTCTGCTTTTAGCTCTGTTTTGGTCTCCACCGACTCACCAACTGCCTCTTTAGCTGATAAATGCTAAAGAGGCAGCAACTAGTCACAAACTTTGTCTATCTGTCGTTTGGTGCTGGACAGGTAGTGTAGAGGCAACAGTCAACAAGGAGGTGAGAAAAACTGCAGTTCTTCAAATGACCATTTGAGGCTGGCTCCAAAAGCAAGTCAGTCTACATAGACTCCTATGTTAAAGTGCTCATCTTTACAGCAGAAATAAACATATTTACAGACTAATACAATAAATGGTAATGGTCTCTATAGCTAATTTCCCACTTCATGATAACTGCATGGGGGGTGAATTTTTATATAATTCAACCGTTTAATATTTATCAAGGCTTAAAGTTATGTAAAATTGATGGCGTGTCACTTTGAGTGACAGTTGAATGAGCATGTTCTTGCAAAAACCAGCATGTAACAAAGTCTCTCACACATCCCACCTCTTTGCCCATTTTTGAGTAGCTGGGAGTTAGGCACAGTTCGGCACTGCCAGGATGCTCTTCAGAAACCTGTAAGTGGCATCATAGAGGCTATGCCCATGTTTATATACAGGCTATGGTAGTGCAGAGGGTTTTTTAGAGGTTCTTTGTTCAAAGTAGCTGCAACTGGAAACAGGATTGACAAGAATGTTGAATTTGAACCAAAACAGTAAAAAGCTGTGGGCTGTAAAACGAAACAATGAGCTAAAAGATTCTAAAATGTAGCTAAAATGGACAACATGGATGATAAGTCTTTGCACATTCATCATGTGACCCATATTACATTGCACATAGTCATTTGATCAATTGTTAATATAATATAAAAGCAGCTTTAAACAAATGAAACTATTAGCAAGAACACGGGCATAATCTATTGGCTTTAATTGACACAATGTTTTATAATCTGTGCCAACAGCTTTTGAGGGAAATGTTTTATTACTTTAATGCACAAAAGGAGATTGGTTTATGGCACAAAACAGATGTTTGCAAGCTCAGCTGGGGCGACAGATACAGAGTTTACGACAATATCAGATACAAATGTTGGAGCAAAGGAAAGCTGACAAAAAAGAAGCTTTTTCATCACAGTGTTTGATTTTTGACAGTCAACATTGCAGGGTATTAGAGTTTATTTGATGGTGATGCTGTATGTAGATTCAACAGGCATATTTAAAGAAGCTCTTTTGTTTTCCTTGATTGTGTTCAAAATGCGGCACATAACATATGTACGTAAACATACGTATACAGACACAGAGCGTTATCTGTTCTCACTTTAACTCAGGGAACATTCATGTGGACCAACATAATTTAATGACACGTCATTCAGCTTTGAGGAGCAATTAGCACAGATCTGCAAACGCAGACAGGAGAACAATGGCCTTAGGTGGTAAGTGCTGAATGTGTGTGTGTGCGTGTGTGTGTCTCTGTGCATCAGCTTTTCATTTGCATGGTTTAGAAGGACTGTACAGCAGTTAAACAATTATTTGAAATTTCAGTTGGAAGTTTTTCTGATAACATCTCGTCGACATTTTAACATATGCCATGCTATAAATTACAGAAAATTAATTTATATTCAAATTTAGGTTGCAGCATCAGAGACACGTAAATTACCTACTTGAATTACATTGTCGTTGGTTGGAACAACATCCATTTCTTTTCTGTTGTGGCTATTTTCTTCATACACTGGTTCCTGTCGTGTGGATTCCTTTGCTGTTTTTACACTTTGTGCACAGAATTCACAGTAAATACATTTAGTATTTGGCTCTGTTGCAGTTTGAGAGCTTAACTTTTTGTAAGACTGGAATAAAGTACAAATACGCCTGTGACACAGTGGTTATGTAACACCGGTGCAGGTGGGGTTGCTTTTAAGCTGAATCAGCAAGCGCGCTGTGTTTTTTCCTGTTTGCTTGTTCTGGCAATTAGCTTTTGAACCTGCATCATGTCCTTGGACAGAACTGTCCTACCTACACGCATCTGCCCCCCTGCAGAAGGCTACTGCTGCTCATCGCAGTGAAATTTCACAACCGAAACAGGTCTCTACCTTACTTGCCTCTGTTTCTCCACACAATCCTCCATCTGCTTCTACTCCAGTCTCCTGAAAAGTTAAAGGTTTTTATGCATGTTTTCATCTCAAATGTGACAGACGGGAAAACTTTTTGGGAGTGGGGGGGGGTTGGGGTTAGGGGCTGGCATGGCTGCGGTGGTGGTGAAGTAGGCAGCAATTAGCGTGGCGCTAATGAACTCCCTCTCATTATCAGTGAATCAACAGGCCTGTGCTAATTACGGTTAGCAGGACAGACTCCTCTCTCCCACTGCGACGGGCTTCAAGGTCCCTCCGGAGCTGCAACACACGGGATGGTCTGCCAGCAGCCACAGGTGCAAAGCACTCACTGCCAATGTTAAAAACAGAACATAACACATGCACACACACACGCGCATGCATGCAAACATGGGCCCCAGCAAACACACACATGGAGACACCATTTCTCTCTCTGTCATGTTGTGGTCATCTCATGCAGATGGCCCCACCGCACAGCCATTTCTGACATATTTGTTAGAAATGAAGGTGCTGTTAGCCCTTTATCTTAAACCTAACAACATGAGAGACGTATGATGCAAACTCTTCATTGGTGCTTTCACCTGTGCTTTGTTACTTTGTAGCGTGCACATATTTTTCAGTATGTATCACTTCTTTCAGTACTAAAGTTTATTACAGTTCATTTTCATGGTTTTGGCCGTCATAGTGATATTAACATTTTATTCGGAGTTAATTGCTGAGATCTGGGAGCGTGGCAACACCAAGTTAAAAAAAGTCAAATGTGGCAAGGAACACAAGAACTACAAAGATCACAGAGTTACAATAATGGATTAAATGTGTTGTATGAAACACGGGGTTTATTATCAGGGGACTCTGCAGTTCCCCTCAGCTCTATGTTTTTCGCATCTTTAAGCTCATTGTTTTGGTTTTTTGACCCACAAGTTTACAGTTTTGGTTCTCTCTCACCACTCTCATCAACCAGGTTTCTAGCCACACCAGAGAGATGCTTAAACAAAAAAAAGCTCAGATAAACTGTGTGTATGCTGCCAGCCCAGCACCAAACAGCAGATAGTGTTAGGCAGCTGTGGAACCAGATATGTCCTTCAGGAAGTGGTCAACCCCAAAACAGAGATAAAGGAAGACTGCAAATGTGACTTGTGTATGTCATGACCCAAAATGAATTCTGTTTCTTCATGTCTGCTGAGTGAGACAACTGTTGCCAACACTTTTGCCACACCATCCACAAGGTGTTAATATGTCCATTATATGTTTTCAGCATCAGCGTTGGCCCCCAAGCATCAAAAGATCAGTTAACACTGCTTTAAACAAACTCCAACATGTCTCAAAGGTGAAATCCACCACAGTTTACAGACATACTTCTTGGTTCATTTTGCTTGTCGTAGCTGAACAGGTACATAGTTTCAGTGTGTGACATTTCACGCGTGCCCTCATACAGTACAGCCACAACAGTAAACAAGGGTCTTAGATAATCCATCCTAACTACCTTGTTTACAACCTGTGTGATGGCTTGAGTTTTTCTGCCCCGTTAGATGTCTCTAGAGGGATGCTGCCATCTTACTGGATCTTGGCAATTACTTGTGCATGTGCTATGTAATCACAACAGATAGAAATGATGTCCAAAACTACAAAAATAAGAGCCAAGTTGTGATAAATTGGCATAATCCTTTAAGCTGTTCAGGCCCCGCTCTGAGTTGTGTACCTTTTAAGTGGCATGTTACCACAAAACCTGTCATCTATCTTACAACAACCTCCCAACATTCCCCTGCTCTGCAAACAAGTGTTTTACAATAGTCACAGTAAGATCCATTAATCAAATCCCACTTGTAAACCAGCAGTGGCCCTCGCCCTATCAAACACTCTAAATACTTATTGAAAAGCATAAGTTTTAACTCCATTGATAACGGGACTAAAGGCTTTTCAGTGAGTCACTGAGGCGAGCAAACACCAAAAAGATTCTCCATGTCAGCCCACAGCATGAGCCATAAGATGGGACCTGGGCATGTAAAATAGACCCCCCCCCCCCCTCCCTTTCCATCCATAACTTAAGCAGAGATCAGTGGCTAACACTCTTAATCCCAAGGGGGTGCTTTCTGAGCTGTAATTTAAAAATAGCGTTTTAATAACACACCACTGCTACAGTACATTAATCTCAGAATTAATTATCTACCCCACCCCCAGCCTATTTGCTTGAAAGAGGCTCTTTGCTGCATTTCTTGTGTTTTAGTTCTATTTATTCCATGAGTGAGCGGATAAAGAGATGCATGTGGAGTGTCTTGTGTCGAGTGCAGTAATTATGCAGTTGCTCGTATATTAGCAGCATGTATATGAAAACCTAGCAAATGAATTAGAGCTGCGGGGTGTCACCGGCACAAGCGGTCAGTAAGGTGAGATGTTCGTAAACGGCACACGCAATCTTACGCGGGCTGTGCAATATAAACAAGAAACAATTCAATTAAGGAGTGCATTAAATAAAAAAATACTGCACGAGCGTAATCTAAAGATATAGAATAACTTCGGGTTCGTTTACATTTTTATGCAAGAAAATGTTTTTAATCAAACGTCACTCCTAGCAGCAGAGAATCAATTCCGAAGAGAAATTAAAGAGCATAACGTGACTGGAAGCCAGGCCTAAAGGTACCGCAAATATTCAAAAACAATATTAAACTGCGATAAATAAAATATGAACCTTCTTTGGTAATATAGCATTCAAGCGTCAGGGGACGTGGGCACTTAATGCAAGTTAATGAAACACAAGAATCATGTTTAAAGGCACGGCAATCACTGAGTATTTGTCGAAAGGTGATGATCGTGTTGCTGAGCCCTCTGGCAGAAGTTGCAGGCTGACAAGAGATCAAGTTGAACGCTGACAGTGATTATTAGTATATGAGCCGGGGATGTTAATAAAAAAAAAGACAAATCCTCCTTGTTCTCTTTCCCGCTCGCTTCCTGTTTCCCTGATTGACTGACTGACTGACCTCTATTGTCATAGCTCCACAGCTGACAGTGATCTCCACACATACATCACTTTGTATGTTCTCGGCTGAACAGCGGCAACGTGCGTGAACTCTGCATGAGGCAGGTGCCCCTGGGTCTGTGTATCACAGATAACCTTTACAAGGAGGTGTAGTTCACGCCTCCCGGCCCCCGCACCTTCCCGCTATCACATCAAAGGATCTGGATGTGGTTAAATTCAGGCTGGGGAGACAGTCAGGGCTTGGCATGCATGACTGATGTCGAGTTTGTAACATTAGGTATCATAAGGTGTAATATAGGAGATAGCATGAAGTGTAAGATTGCATTTGAGCGTGTTGAAGGAAATAGGAAGCTGTTTGATAGCTCTTGGTATTTTATGGTTTAGTGCTGGTCTTTTTCTGCTCCGGATATCTGGACATAGCTACAAAAACAAAGACCTGCTATTAATGTGTGTTATGCAATTTGCTAACTCACTTTATTTCTGCCTTACTTATTGTCTGCCTGTGTGTTTCGTCTTCCCTGCCCTTAAAGAAATCCCACACACACACACACACACACACATAAACACACACACAGAATCCCTTGCAGACTTTTATGTTTCAATTGAGGTTTGATTGAGTTATGAAATATACAAGTCTTGGAACCAAACCATGACAAAATGACATACATTTCTGTTGTTTGTGACATGACTCTACTCAAATTTCTGTGTCTCCTACATGACATCCTATTAATTTTGTTTATATCAAGGCAGGTGGTTGTCAGTAAAAGTCATTTCGTCAATCAATTTTTTTTCGGACTGACTATTTTTCAAATGAAAAAATAAGTTGCTAATTTTGTCAGTGCTCTTTCTAGACACTGCAGGTTTAATTGCTAATTGTTAACTGGGAATGAATGCATTTGCATATTAATTAGTTAGCCCATTTGCATTTTTAATTTGCTGCCTTCAAAGGGGGTGAGATAAAAGGTCGCACAATTCTGAATAATTTAAATAATTTATGCTCCATTGGTGAAAAGAAGCTGAACAGAAGTGTTCTGCGGATATTAACCCCTGAGAGCTTTTACCGAATAAAGCACTCCAAAAATTGTTTTAACAAATCTAATTAAACGGAAAAAGGTCTGAACACACAACCACCCAGAGCACTAGGAGCTAGAGTGTGTCCTCGGGAACAAAAAACGCTCAGGAGAGAGTGATGGAGGGTATATGGATATGGAGGACGAGACTTCCAACCCTCCATCCGGATATGAAGGCCTCTCGTAGTCTTTTCATCATTCAGATTGATCAAATACCCCTACAGGAATGCTGATGGAGTCAGTGCTTGGTAATAGTAATTCTCTCTGAAGTTAAGCTGCTCTTTGCAACGTGTTGTACTCCATAAGCAATCAAGCAGATGCATGTACTGCGGTGGATCCTTGAAAGTTAGCTGAGACTAATTTCAACTATGCATTCCAGTTGTCATTTTAATGAATGGACATTAGTAGCACAAATAAATTCATCAGATCATCACAGGGACCTAACAAGAAAAGCCTTTATTTGTATTTGTAAGCATGTGTTTCTCAGTTTAACTTTCTCCTTCTCTTCCAACTAATCAAGTGTCCATTTAAAGAATAAAAAAAAACTTTCCATTTTTGGGTGCAAGGAGCTGATATTTTTGCTCCCTCTTCTTCAACCAGGTCCCGACTGCATTGTGAGACTGTCTCCTCGCCTTTGTCCCAGTGATCTTAATTACAGGCCCTGGGCCCTGAGCAGAGAAGCCCATTTAAATCAGAACACATCCAGCTTCCATTATGGGCTTGGCATTTGGTCTTTGTGCCCATGCTCTTAAATTACATGCTGCCAATCCTAGTGGGCACGGGCAAGATGAGGAGCGGAGGATGGGTGAGAGATGAGGTGAAAGCGGGATGAGAGAAAAGAGAGAGGGGGCCGAGAGTGAGAGTGGAGGGGGGCCACAGGCTCCACTTGTCGACAGAAAGGCCCCCTCCCTCCCTCTCTTCTTCTGCCCTCTTTATCACCAGATAACTTATGTAAAGTAGCAGATGAAACCCATTCCCATTCACGTCGGCCTGATTGTCAGAATAAGCTTGCATTCCTTTGAAAAGTGATTGACCGCCTGAAAGGGTACAAATTAGGGGCCTGTTCGTCTTTTCTTCTCCGGTCGTGGGGTTTATTTGCGGCAGATTCACCCAGGCCCAAAATTAAGTGAACTCAGGCAGGGATGAATGGGAGAGCTCTGATTGAATAATTGATTTCCTTTGTGCGGCCTGTGTTTAAGAGGGATAACTAGACATCCTTTGGAGTGTAATGATTGTAATTACTGCGATGACTGGTCATGTCAAATATGACACAGGAAAGGACTGTTATTAACCTTTATTCTCCGCATAGGGAAAAAAAAATAACCCAATATCCTCTTGTCTCTCTCGTCTGCATATGGTTTCACCTCTGGTGAAGGCATGGCTGCCGTAGGTTGAATGCATGGATGAACTCATTCCCTGTCTTCTACACCTGGCCCATGAAAGGTAGATGGGTAATTGACTGTGCAGTCGGAGTCACTGGTGTGCCAATGACTCACACGGCTAGTGAGCCTTGGGGTAACTCTCAAAGTACAATGCATTATGGCTGCAGAATTGAAGTGTAAAAGATAGGAGTTATAGCCGTGTTCATGATATCTGTCAGATTCCCATATGCCTTGACCTCTCAAGCAGTGCAGCCCGAATTGGGCTTTAATGCACTTGACGCATTGAGGGCCTCAGTGAAACAGACATTCATCACATTGTGATCAGACACAGTCTGCTGAAGTTACTGGACATGTGGTCCATATGAATCACAGACACCACCACTGATCTGCTGATCTATTGACTTGTCCAACCAGTGAGGTCTAAAGCCCGGGCTTTTAAGCTGCATATGGAGACTTGACTCGCACTATGACAGTTCTCAGCTCCAACCCAAACACTCTCAATGTATTTGTCCTCTGCACAATTCATTGTTGTACACAGAGACTTTTTCAAGTTATTTTGACTGAACACACTAAAGCAGAACTAAGTGATGTTTTTGGCCACTTGCAGGCAGGGGAACAAGCTATAAACACAAAATTGACATATTATCACCTTATTAAGTTGATATGTCTAATGTGCAAATAAACTATTTACCTATTTCCTCAATCGGCAGACAAGGAACAATAACTCAGCTGGAGTCAGTTGGAGGTATTTCCGGCAAGCTAACAAATATAAGTCCAAAATGAACGCTTCTTGCATCTCAGTTTTTTTTCTCCACCACCCCCGATATCAGGCTCTTTAGCTCCTAAATGATCAACTCAACTACGTACACTAGCTAGTTCACAAACTCAGGAGGCAGCTGAAAACAGCTGCCTCCTGAGTTTGATTAATGAGATTAATGAGAGAGTGAGCCAAAACCAAAACAATGAGCTAAAAGACACAAAAACACACCATAAAGCTGAGGCGGAATGCAGGGTTGGGTGGTAATTCTCTGTGGATTCGTCACTACAAGCGACCCCTCTCACATTACAAATAGTCACTTCATCCGTTGTTAATTGTTAATTGTTAATAAAAATATGGATTAGTGCAGCTTTAAATAGAGTTGCTCCACCGGTAGAGTGGAGTGTTAAAGGGAAAACCCACTTAAAAGATATGAATTGCTTGTGCTATTTCAATAATATGGTCTGTCTCACTTTTAATTTATAAATATAAACAAGTCTCTCCTTAAGCTGAACAACAGAAAGTGGAGGCTTCAGTGATGATGTCAAACTGAGGCCAATCCTGGAGCTGCTCCATCGACAGTGAATAATTGAACAACTGCAAGGCCACTGTGACAGCCCCCATGGTGGATATTGGATATGTAGACATTTGATGATTCACAGCTGTAAGGCCTACAGTCAGATAAAACTAATTTGGATGTAAAATCTCAAACATCAGTCCTCTATAGAGTGTCAGAGGAGCAACCCCTAGAAATCTCATACAATTTACAATTCAAGTCTTGATGCTGTGATTTCCAGTAGTTTTTGCTCTTTTCTTCTTCAATTCCCTGCAACGATTTACAGCTGTTTGTCCCATCCACCACACCAGTAACAGAGCCATCCAGCTCCAGGCATCAATTTAAGAGACTCTACTTCCTAACCTGTCACCGTAAAGCCCAGGCCTCGTTGCCCTTCAGTTGAACCTCTGGAGTCAGGGCTGCCAGCCTTGCCAGCTGTGGAGGCAACTGAAAAACTTCATTTGCAACTCCATTTGAAGGCTTTAATTAGGTACCACAAGCTCTTGTGCAGGGGGAGTGTGACCAGTGAGCACCAGACAGATGGCACCAGGGAAACAGTGGTACATTTTCCACACGACCCCAGAGAGGCATATGTCAATATCTATTTCAAATAGTTCATTTTAAAGAACTGAAGGCATTTTTTTTTTAGAGATGGCAATGTCAGGGTGACCATCTGTCAGTTGGTCGGTCGGTCCACAACTTCGGTCCAGGCCAGAGGTTTTCAAACCACGAGGAGCACAGGAGCGCTGCAGGCAGGGCAGGGAGGGACAGGCATGAAAGAGATAGATGCATGCGGGTGTTCTGAAAACAACGGGAAGTCAGTTACTGTAGTTGGTGCAGTAGCAGCAGAAGTGTCTGTGACATACAGCTCACAGAGGCAATTAAGGTGCTTTAAGTAGCAAGATAAAGTGATTTTTGAAAGCAAAAGCAGCACATTCTTAAACAACAGGGGCTAAATCCAAACATCAGAATCTGGGTCTACTTGGAAAGGCTCAAGTGCCTCTAGTGCGGGCTAATGATGACATGTGACCTGCATTTCAAGGAGAGAAGAGTGTTAGCTGGGTGACCCTGACAGTCCAAGGCCTCATACTGACGTGAACTATGCAGTGCAAAGGCAGAAAAGACCCACACCATTGTGCTAACATCCCCACAAACATTCATAAGATACTGTGCTGGAGGATATATAAAGATGGTAACAGTACAATGGAAGGTGTCCCATACAGAAATGTAATATATGACATATACGACCTTATATCAAGAGTGATGTCACCTATAAGGAGATATGTTATTATCACTTATATACATCCTCTGGATATATCATGATGTAAGTTTATAACATATATGAAAAAACCCATAGTAAAATGTATATATGTACATACATTAAAAATATCTATATGATGAATTTTTATATGTTTTAACGTGTTGCAAACATAAATGTTCATGATATATATTTAATTTATATGTGCAAGCTTATTAAAACAACAAACATTTAAAAATGTATATCCTTATATATGTTTTCTAATTAATTTCTCATTTATTTTAAACATGTCTGTCTTCACATTCTGGGAAAGTGGTCTCAGACTTTTGGACACTACCTTATATAACATCAGCATATACTGACAATATTTGGGATAGATATATACTATACTGTCTTCAATATTAGCATACATATGTATTTATATGTGCTAGACATATAAGGCAATATTTGACACTGTTCCAATTGTTTATAATGGGTTTCATGTATATTTTTACATATATTGTATTTATATATTATATATTTTATTTTAGATGTACATATATTTCATACATGGAAAATTAATTTAGGTACATATATAACATTTGCATATGGTGTGTGTGTGTGTGTGTGTCTACAACTATTGGGCTGATAAAATTTTGTTCTCATTCATGTTCCCCACAGGATAACTAGCAGTCACTTTACTCCTCTGCTGACTTTTCATCACGTGCTAAAAGTTTGTCCAGTACTTTGGTTTATGACAAAATACCTACAACACAAACTCATCACTATCAGCCTCAGCTGTACTTTGTGTTTAGTGCCAATAAACCGAAGTTGCAAGCACACTAAACAAAGGCGGTGAGCAGGGTACAGGCTGTACCAGCTAAACACCAGCATGTTAGCATTGTTGTTGTAAGCATGTTGATACTGACATTAGCATTTGGCTCAAAGCTGTGTTGCACAGAGCTGTTTGGGTGTAGACTGTTAGTCTTGCTGTGTGCGTCAAGCTGAAACTGTTTTCAAGCAGCTATCTGGTAACTTGTTATTTTGCAAACCAGTGGGCACAGGAGAATCACTCTGTCGTGAAAATTTGTCTTGGCATCTGTTGTAATCACCAGGAATCCAAGCTGACTTTTTAATGAACAAACAAAACAACTACTAAATTCAATTTTAACTTTTTATATCGCTATTTGCATTGAAGGGAATAATCTCAAAGGTGAGATTTAATGACAGAAAATACTAACCTAAAGAGAGAGTCTAAATTAGAAATGTAAACACAATCAATAATGAGTTTTTTAAAAAATTCTTTTTTTCCCCATGAGTCTCTAAATGAAGACACAAATTTAGTCTGGAGTTGGTTGCAACTGTGCCATCCCGCTATTTGTGTTCCTTAATGACTTTCTAATTCCTCATCAGTGGGTAGCTAGCCTCCACAGCAGGCAGACAGAGAGTAGTGGCAGGGTGCCATCCAGGAGCAGGTGCTCTTCCATGTTGGGCTTATGGTGTCCGTAGGCCTCAATTACATCCTTTAGGTTGCTCTTAAATTGGGAGCATTTCAGTGGGTTCAGCGCTTCACTCTGAGCTTAACTTTTCCTGCTCACACACTTGAGTGATAGATACTGAGTCAACTGCAGCTGCTGCTGGTTGGGCTTGTTTTTAATGTGGTGACAAAGTTAGCTGGTTGCAACAATGATGAGCAGGAAAGAAATAGGCTGTATTTAACTACTACCACTGAACAGCTGATGGAGTTTGACTTTTGACCTGTGGCCAAAGCTCAGGTTTGAGCTTTAGTCTTTCTAGGTATTTATTGCTTTCACGAGATACACTTGTTTTGTTGGTCCTGTGATTAAATCTGCCTTACATCTCACACAGTTACAGGCGACAACATCACCTCATGTTGCTGGTATTGTGTGAGCTGTGAAAGAGTATAGCACAGAATTTTAAGTAGGTTATTAAAGGCCTACACAATGGTGTTAATGTTAAAAGAAGCAATTTTCTATGTCTTTTTATTTTGTGTCTGCATTTCTCTCCTCACAACTCCTTGCTGTGTGTTTACAGCGACACAACCTATAAGATCATTTTCAGCAGAAATAAAACGATGACAGTGATTGACACCAATCAACCTCAATCAAAAGACACTCCATTTAAAAGTCTTATCAGGAACTTAAGGAACATTTACATATGAACATCACCCCAGAGTGTTATGTTAGGAGGGGAATATAAAATATGTTTACCATACTATTAATTATTAATCATTAAAATTATATTTAAATGGAGCTTTGTAGTAGAGGACACATGCAGTAACATTACCATTTAGATTTTAAACAAATCTAAACAAATTTAAACAAATTTTCTGGCCATTGTTGATTTTGAATGTTGATTGACTGTGACTACTTTGCTGATCCAGACACCTGGAGCACACTGTACCGTACAACTTTAATTCACCACTACTGTTAATGTGCAGTATCTCTAAAACTGCTACCATTGTCTTGATTTATGGGCTTAAAAATAAGCCTGAAGATGAAACCACTCTATAAGAAGTGCAGCCATGATAGTATCCACATAGCAAGATACGTCTGGCTTATACTTGGGCCACATTGTGTTTCTTTCCAGTCCTACGGCCCAAGTCTGGCCCATGTTCAGGATGATGGTCAGATGCTACTTCCACATCTGGACCATTGCTGGCACACACACACACAGAAACTGCTCCGGCTGTCAGCCAGCACTGGAGGATAACAACCGGAATCTAGCCAGATGTTGAAGTGCATGGGCCAGACTTGGGCCGTGGAACCAGGATGTATACTGGGCCAGACGTTTCTGAATCAGATAGCCAACTGTCACAATTACTTCACTAAGCTAAGATAAGCTAACTTGCTCTGCTCTCCATCAATCTTGTGATCCTGCGTGTTTTCCTTCTCTCTTCTTTGAGGCTTTACATTCATCAGTATTGACAGATTGGCAAGGGAGACACTGGTTAAAACCTGTACTGCAGGTAAGATGCTAATCATGTTTGCATGTAATATTATCTTGAGAAAAAGAGTATTTGTTTACCGAGATCATATGTTGGAGATACAAGTTTAGTCCAAACTACAATAAACACCTGCAGTTCATCACCTTCTTCTTTTTGTATTTTTTATACTCTTTTTCTTCCTTTGTTGTCATAAATTGTCCTGAGGTTATGGACTGAATATCACATGCACTGTTGTTGAGGCATACGAAGTACCATGGTTTTGCTGAATGACACAATAACAACTGACAACATTACCCAGGTTCCATCAAATCTGCACATCTGGTTTTACCAAAATGTAAATCTTACTTAAACCCTCATTCAAAGCTGGTAAGATGAAGCATTGTGTTTCTGAAGCTTTATTTAAAAAGGGGGATAAACTTTGTCATGTTTTCAATCAGAGATGATAACACAATAACAATATTCACAATTTTATTTGCAGACAATGTACCAAAGAGGTTTTAAAGTGCATTTAAATTTGTTTTCAATACAATGTAGAGTTAACACAAAATAAGAAAGCAACAAAAAAAATGGCTGGTAATAGAAGATGATGTTTTTTTCTTGGTCAGGGGCAAGAAAGTGACACTGTAATCTTCAAACTCCTCAGTGAATCAATGGCGCTCTGTCATTTACACCTGCTGTAAGAGAAACAGAGAGGAACACGACCAAGAAGTTCATGGAAAAGCATGTAACACCACTTCACTTATTAAAACAGCATGTAGAGGGGATTAGCTACTTCATAGTCATTTCCTGTATAATGGATTAACAAGCACATTTTTACATACTTTACTACTTAGTAGATAAATGAACCAATCTGATTAAAAACAAATCTAAGTACAGACAAAAAAAAAAAAAAACCCTAACAGTTTTGCATGATACCAAATTCCTGCAGGAGGGAACTGACACAGATACACATCCCAGAAAGTCTGTGCGCCATGACACCTCTCCTCCACCACACTGGTCAGACCACTCAGAGCTACATAACAGTACACATCTACCAGGCCTCCTCTGATCTCACCCGGGAAGAAGACAACACTTTCATATCAGTACCCTGTCATCTCACAATGTGGCATCTTCCCCTTTGAAGGTACAGTAGCATTGTTGCAGTTGCTCAGATGTGAAACTCTGGCTTTTATCATCCTGTTTTAGGCAAGGAAGAGAGGAGTGGGAGATGAAGGATGCGATTTCTTTTTAACTTGGACCCACCAAAGTGGAAAGAAACAGCGTGTTGACAGGTGTGTGAAAGGAGCACTGCTGGGGCAACAAGGGAACATCAGAGACCAGTTTAGAAGGCTTCATAAAGTCTCTCCGAAGATAGGGTGCAAGAGGCTCACTGGCAGCAGAACATCTATAAACTCGTGCAAATCAGAAGTTAGCAATGAAGGTGAGTTTCTATGGATGCCTGCACATGCTTTTACCATACATTATTGTTCCTTCACATAGTTCAAGGCTTGTTAATGTGCACTGGTGCCACTCCTCCACCACAGAGTCTTAAGACACCTACCAGAAACTTGATCCTTGTCCTGAATTACCAGCCAGCTGTAAACTACAAGTCCCATTCCACAGCAGGAGCATCACTCCTCCCATTAGCCTTGGCATAGTGCCGACGACAAATGTGATGTCAGTGGTCGTCAGGAGGCCCAGTTGGGACGAGACCCTCTGTCACTCACGGCGACACATGTCATAAACTCATTGTCTTGCCATCAATCTGGGGACCTAACCACCTCAACACCAGATGGAGGCCCAGCAGGAAGACAAGGGGCCATGCCCTGAGCCTTTGCCCCACACAGAGTGCATGCGGCGGGAGTAAGAGGGGCCACAACTATAGGGGAGCCTCACACCCTAGACTGGACCTCCTGTGGATAAACCTCTGGATGAAGTCCTAATGTTGTCCATGATTAATTAGAGACAAATGTAAGTACGCCATTACTGCTGTGTAGGAAAATAGACTTGCTTTTGATTTGGGCAGTTATCCCATTATTAATTATTTAAAAGTTTCAAATCCTTTTACATCACAACTGCATCTCTCAGTAAATATATAAAGGTCTAAAACCACAATGAGCACAAACATCCCTTCCAAATTTAGAGTGAAAATAGCGATAAATATGGTCTGCAAGGGATAAAGATGTCTTGCCACCCCTGAATGGGGACATGTAATGATATTCATAAAGAGACCACCTACTGGGGGCACAGGAGAAACTGTTCCTTAGCAACAACATACACGCTCTTACAAGCTACATCTTGGGAAATTTTGACCAGATTGGGATGCAAACAACAGAAAACCTTTAACTAGGACATGTTATGAGTCTGCTCCCTATGGCTCAGTATCTGGGTGTCTCATCTGGTACAGCCCCCCCTCCCTTCCAAACTAATAATACATTCTACATATCTACAAAACACAATGAAGAGAATACAAGCAAGTTTGTGGTATGTTGCTAAGCCAAATCTCAGCCCCTTTTTGGTTCAGCTCAAAATGTTACAGTCATTTAATTAACTTCTGAAAATCCATCAAAGCTAAAGGCCAAGTCTTACTTTTCACACAAGAGTACCTTTTAAGTATTTACATGACAATTGTCCAAGTTACTGTATAGTGTACTTCAAAGGTCAGAAATTGGTCAACCCTGTTATCTGTTGTTCTCCCTCCAGCACTCAGAAACCATTTCTCATTATCCGTTGATGAGAAATCTGTGATAGCTCAGGTGCATTAATAAAGTCTCATGTCCATTTAATGTAATTAGCTGGTGAGTCCTGTTCATGACTCTGTATCATGGGATTTCTGAGTGTCAGAAATGTAACATTTTAGTGACGAAAAAAATTCACAAAGCCAGCCATGAGGGTGGAAATTTATTCAGAATGAAACTACCCTGTAAGGAGATGTAGCGTTTTCTTATACTTTCATCTCAGGATGTTATGTACATCTGCTATAGGGGACTGTTTGACACAGAACTATACTAAAGGCGCTTTAATGCTCGAGGTCCATCTTGCCGTCAGCACTACAGCATGTGCGGTTACTTAGTCTAATGACGTTAGATTGAGTGTGATATTTGTGGTACTCAAATCTTAAGCATACTTAGTATTATCCTCTTCATCCAAAAAGGTCTAAAAACAATTACCGTTCAATAATGAGTGATGTTTGTTTCTCCCTGTCATTAATTACAGTTAAAGACAGCAGATGACTTAAAAGCTTCCCTCTGCAAAGAGCTCACAGAGGTCAACTGACAAAACGTTATCTTCTAGCTACAGCGCTTTCAGGAAAATAATCAACAACACCAATATATATATTTTTTTATTATTTTTTTAAAAGTGCATCATAATAAATCATCCTCACAAATACATCAGAAAATTATTAATCAGACCCTCACTACTATTATCAGGTCTCCAAATCAACACATTAAGGTGAAAAATGTAAGCATTCAAAATCCTTATTTTCTTCCCCTAAAGACTGAGACATTTGTAGCGATTACTGAAGGTAAAGATAACTCTAATCTGCAGCAGGGTTTGCTGTCACCAACTGACTGCTCTTTGAACACTGAGTCTGTGTGCCCATGGCTGTGCTGCGGTTGACAAAGAGGCCAGTAGAAAGGCTTCACTGCCCTCTTGTGGTGAAAATGGGTGACGTCCATCCAGCTCTGTCAGTCTACCTTTAAACAGGCCTTCCGTGGATCTCAACATGTATGTGTCATGTGGAGGGCATGACAGGGAGGGGGAAAGTAGCAGTCCGTGCAGCCAGAGGGAACTAAGGAGAGGTTTTTATTCCTAATTCTGTGCTTAAAGTCTGGGAAGCTTGTTGGACAGCTCGACAGTGGGCTGACTCTGACAGGAGGTAAGTCCAAACGTATGAATATCTTTACTAGTGCTAAGTGTCTTAGCAAGGCTTTGTTTATCTAATTAAGAAGCTTAATAGTGTATTTTAATAGGGCACCTTGGAGGATGGTGTTGTATGCCAGATCACGCTGAGGAGGTCCAGGTCAGACTCTGACTGAGCGAGACACCTGTCGGAGCAGGTGCGTTTTATTTCTTTACTTGCTTCTCCATCAGGTTTGATCTTCTTAGACGGAGTTTCTCAACTGGGAGAACAAGGTCTCTATGTGGCCTGTGGAATCATGGAGGGTGAAGTGGGTTTGCTGGGTCTGGACATGTGCACAGATGACACAGATACTGATAGCTTTTTATTATGACATCCACAGCAAGGGTTCAGTTATTACAATTAGTTTAATATTGACTAATATCTTAGCGCAGGTACTAGGCATGTTCAAGGGTTAGTTTTGGAAAATATGCTCACTGACTTTATTGCTAATAGATGAAGAGATGCTAACCAGCTGCTGGTTAGCTTAGCTTAGCTTATCTTAGCTTAGCATAAATACTGGAAACAGCTAGCCTGGTCAAAGGTAATCTGTACAAAAATGTTTTAATAAGCAATATTTATTAATAATAAACACATTATAAACAAGTGCACAAATGCTTTGTTGGGTTTTTACAGGGTTTATGTCCCTGACTATTTCTTGGCTGCGGACAGTAACCTCCTTGAGTCTTGTTGTCACTGAGTGGTTTTCAGGAATTTAGTGGAGAAATAATCCAGTGCATAACCACAACCTGTCATTTTTAAACTTTGCTTTTTGCACAGATTAAACAAATTAAATATAATTTAGAAAAAAAAGACCAGTTGCTGGCTGTTGCTTCAGATTTACTGTACAGAAGTAAGAATGGAAGCCATCACACCAGCATTTTTCCAGTAACAAAGCGTGGAAGAGTTTGGGAAACCTTGTCAACTCTCATCCTCTTGGCTGGTGTCTCAGATTTAGGGCAGCCTTTTCTCTTTGTGCCTGGATGGCCCACGCTGACAGCTGGTGTGTGACTAAGTGGCACTGTGGCAGAGATTTGGTCGATCCTTGCAGGCTTTGGTTTTGGAATGAAAACCCTTTTGCGTTCGCCATTAGCCATCTCCCAAATAAGATTTTCATACTTCACTAATGTGTCTGATACCATCATCCCCTCCTCATATATCATACAGCTCTGTACCTGGCTGTAGAAAATGAAAATATGATTCATAATGTTACACAAAATTGCTCAATTTCTACTGAATTTAAAAAAAGAAAAAGGGAAGAAAAGGTGAAGGAAAGAAGGTCAGAGATCAGGTCTATTTCCTGGTTTTTAGGTCTCTCTTTGTTAAAGTCCAAGCAGCCACGTTGTGCTCACTCTCTCTAAAACATACAGAAATACAGCCCAGCAATAAGCAAGTTGTATTGCTCTCTTACTGCAAACTGACAGTAAATATATAGCATAAGAACTAAAAATATTAGAATAAAGTTCTTAAATAACCATAAAATTATGTCCTTACTTGTTATTGGTCTTCCTGGGTCCAGGGAAGGGCTGTGGATGAACACAAGCCAGGGAAACGTGCACATATTTCTCCAGAATTCCCACCAGGAGTCTGATTTTAGACTCCACCAGGCCAACCCACATACAGTGAACAAAACATAATTTTCAGAAAGACGAATGCACCAGAGTAGCTGGGAATAAAATATTAAAACTGTTTTCTCTCTCAAAGAGAAGCACAGACATGAATAAGAAGCATTTTCACCCAAAGATATAAGATCATCTGCAGAAATGTCTACATTCGTTCCAGTTTTACTTAAACTTGGCTTCTCATTTTCTCTAGTTTCTAATGCCTTGACACATAAGAGACAGAACAATGGCATCACAGCATTGTGCCTTTGTACACAGGCTGGGATAGTACTGCATAAGTAATCATTTCTATTTTACCAACAAAGAGAGTTGTGAATTCATTTCTGAGCAATATATTTAAAACAGGTCAAGTTGCACTATACAAAGATCACATTACTATACAAAGATGGATACTAATCTCCATTATATCCATTATAACCTCTAAACATAATAAATCTAATTAGTTTAAAATCTGTGTTTGTGTATTTAATGCCAAATTTTAGAAATTAAAAATTTCAAATCAATCAAAAGCTGACAACAGCTGCTCACTGTCCATCAGTTCTTCCACAAGATAATAACTGTATCACTAGTCATATCAAGGTACAACCTGTTCTGAACTTCCAGCTGCCAAATAATTGTGTAATCTGAGAAAAAGCGATGATGAGGAGTTTTTTAGCTGAAATTTGCCAAACTAAAAATAAAAAAAGTGAGATCAAATCACACAGGAGATTTATTCAAACAAGACACTATAGAAAAGACAGAAACTCAATAGCGAAGTCCAGACACAACAATAAAATTAAGTCAGGCATATTCAGAGCTTAAAAACTCAAGCTCAAAACCACAACAGTCCACGTAGCAATAAAGCCATGATCACATTTTTCAAATTATTTGTAACAGGCTTCAGTCCATAGTTTGAATTACTAACAGAAATCATCAAATCCAGGTCTGCAAATCCAGCAAAACAAGTGCTCAGTAAACAAGTATTCAACCATTAAAATTAAGTGCACATTTAAGTCTGAAACAGAACATTGAGAGCCTATAAATCACTTTAAAACTGTCATAAATCCACACAGAAACAAACAGATGATCCACTTCCTCTGAAATGACTTGAACACACTTCAGTCAACATTTTCAATTAATAACAGCAAACGGCAAAAACTCGTCTGCACATTCATTAAAAACTGGCACAAACGTTAAGTCTGTCACAGTAACAAACAAAAGATGATCCACTTCTTAAATAACTTGAACAGGCTTCAGTCTGTATTTTTAGTTACTAACAGCAAAAAACAAATGTTCTGGACCTGTATTACACAGTCTCCATTCAAGAGGTGATAGAAGCAAAACATGGTCAATTTACAATAACAAGACCGTGTCAATGTGATTATGTAACACACAATGAGCCTACCTTAAGGAGCTTATTTTGAGAGACAAATCACAAAATACAGAACACAAATGCTTCAATACAATCTCACGCTCTGTAAAGCACAATGTGGAAAGCCAGCTCAGTCAGCAGGTAGAGCACTGGAATCTGCACTGAACACAGTTAAACTCTATAATTCAACTCTATTATTCATGTGTGTGTCCTGTGTGTGACACTGCTTATGGTGTTTGGGGTTTTGTGTCAAAATACAAGTTGTAACACTGTACATCATAAAGCCAGTCTGAGTTCTGGTGATCAGTGGAGATAAGGGATGGGAACCTCCAAACATCAGATATTAATGTCAAATGCTTCAGTTTTGGGAAAAACCTGTGAAGATGTCTGACCGGAGACTAAAAAGATATTCAACTGGGACACTTCACACAGCCCTCTCTGGGCTAATGAGTTGAAATCCTTATTTTATCTGAACGATTTGTCATTTATTTTTCATAACAGGTTACTCAGTGATATTCAGGAGACCAGGAATAAAATGTTTCTGTTCATGTATAGAGCAAAATGATCTTTTGTTACACGTTCTAAACAAAAATGATGAACCTCTTGCCTCATAAAGAAAAGCTACAGTGTAGAACCTTATCTGAAGATCACTATTTGCACAGGTACGTTCAGGAACACGACCATCAGCCCTAACGATCAGCAGGGTAAATGCTGCTCCAGAGGAGGACAGTCTCTGTTTGTTGTGTGAGCTTGGTGACGTTTAGAATGACGTTTGTTTTTCTGTCCTGCCCACAAGGACGTAAGAGATGTACTTTTTAGTAAATTGTCATCTATGTTTATTTCCTCTGGCTGGATGGTTATGAAAATTTTGGGTTGTGTTTCAGGAAGGGAACTTTTTTTTTGAAGCAGATCTTATTTGCCAAGCTTGAGAGAGAAGGCAGAATACTTTGTTTAAGACTGAGCTGTAAAATATTCTGAAATTTTGTAATTACATGAAATGTTAGACCACTGCAATTGTACTTTTAGTGTCTTTTAAACCCATGAGGGTTGGGCACTTTGTATATAGACCATTACCTTACCAAGTGATTTAGCACTAGAGCAAATTCAGAGATTGTCTTAGATCAACTTTATTACAGTAACGGTGAATTGAGCCACAATGCAGTAGTGATGAGTGAATGTTTGGTGGATGTCAGCTAAGTGACTTCATTCTCTCTCTGATGTGGCAGCCGTCGCTTAGACTCAGATTTTTATTATCATTTTAAGAAATTTGAGAATTCACTAAATGAAATGAGTTTATGTTTATAGCCCAAAGTTTTACTAAAAATCCGAATAGCAGTCCTCAACTACCTTCAGATGTATTGGGACTAACCACAGCCTGACACAAAACACAGGATTTTCAAATCAACTGATCCAGATCTACAACTTTTACAAAGCATCAACATGCAGCTACACTTTCAGAGTGGTAGACAGTCACAAGTTAAAAAGCCCTATATTACACTTCTAGTTGCCTTTCAAAATCACTTTAAGAGAAAAGCACCAAGTGATGTGAACTGCTACTTTTTAACCAGTCACACAAAAGGTAAATGTTGAGTACAGCAACAAAACACAGAGCTTTAGAAACTGGTTATCATAGTAAGCGTGTACTGTTAATGAAGTCTGTCAATAGAGAGCAAGAGATAAGCTCAAATGGGCAGTTTTTTTTTTTTTTATGGAATCAGTTGATCTTAGTGCCCAAGTGACTTTTAGTAAACCCAGTTCGATGTTTTTTCATTAACAAGGACACCAGACATGCTGGGACAACTCACCACAAGGAGGAGACCTTGAAAATGTGATCACCAGAGGTGGACGCTGTGGCATTTGGACACTGACAAATTCTATCTACCAGTGCAGCCCTGATATACCACCCAAGAAGCCCAGCAGGTTGAAGTGAATGATGCACCATGACAGAAAATAAGAGGACTGGAAAACAGATTAATACCTCTAGTGCACAATGTCACCTAACACTGGCCTGCTCTAATTTGCCACACCCCACAGCCAGCGAAGAGTTTTCAAACTAAGTTAAATATTGGATACCTCTGTTTTATTCCACATTAGCATAGCTTCCTACTGCTATTACTAAAGTTTCAATTTTTTTCTCAAAAATGATGTAAAATTAGATAAAAAGATACAATTACTTTGACAGTTATGTAGTAAAGTGTATTTAATATATAGTGAATCTGTGCATGGTATATTTCTGCCAAATGAAGATAGGGCTGTGGTTGCCTAGTAGCAAATGTAGACAAACCAAACAAAACATCCATGGCAACATAAGACACTGAAAAACATGAGCCCCAGTACAGAAAAGCAAACAACGACTGTGTCCAAAGTCAATCCCTTGGACCGGAACACTCAATATTTAACTTAGTGAACAACAAACTGAGAATGAAGTTGTCACTTTGCACCACTGACTAGAAAAAGATTTGGGATACAGCCAATGACATGTTGTACTGGTTTGAATGAAGACCAAAAAAAAGACTTGTCCCATTGTCATGTAAGAAGACACGTCCACCTATTCACAGTCTGTTGAGGGTCTAGCAAGCTTAACTAGTTCTATGGGTTCAACAAATGTTACTCACAACACTCAGGATTTCCTCAGTAACTCTGTAGCCAATAAAAAACAGAATGAAAACAAAGTTTAATATAGAAACAGTCACAGTTTAAAAACGGCAAACCACAAATAAACAAACTGGTTGGCTGTCGTCTATCAGAGAAAAATAGCTACACCGTCAGGTAACGGTTCAGGATTTCTGAGCATCTGAGTCCTTTAATCTGATGCTTATCATTGAGGCTCCTGATGCAGAGTTTATCTACGTTCTGCAACATCTTGTCATCAAGGAGGTAAAACCTTAATGGAGGGTAGTGCAGACTGTAGACTTTTGTTTATTTCTTCAGACAAATGACCTCAAATCCATCATAGGACAGTTTGATGACAGGGACAAATGCCTCTTCAGTGGTAACCACTTGTACCACGGAGAAAAATAACCTTTGATTTGTACGTAATAAATCACGTATATGACTAACCTGTATGTCTTTGATCTCCCCATTAGCTTCCAGCCTCTCATAGAAGGAGATGAAGAAGTCTTTCCTCTCAAGAAACCCAGATCTGATACAAAGAGCATCAATATCAGCACCTGTCAAAGCAACACAGAGGGATGTCTATATTTAAACAGACTATTATCTTATCCATCTACTCTCAGAGGTGGTAACATGTCAGTGAAATAACCTATGCTGTGTTTTCCCTGAATAGAAAGTATTGTGAAACTGATGCCTGGAAAATTTATCTGACAGCAGCTTCACACATACTTACCCACTGTGAATCAAGTATTTTCACATATCACTAATCACATGAGCCGGTGTAAAGCACAAGCTGCCACAGTCCGACCACGTTCTCAGTAACATATTTGGAGATACCTTTGACGAAGGATTAAAAAAAAGATTTCACCAGCAATTTGTAAATGTCAATTTCTTCGTCTTCAGTCTTTAAACAACTTTCTCTCTATAAATAAAACACAAAGAGCATTTTCAAATGTTGCCGTTTCCCAGAACCAAAGGAAACCCGCAATAGTCAAGATAAAGACTAACAATTAAAAACTTTAGTCTACTTAATTTGAAAACTCAAGTTCAATTGCTGCCTTAAAAGCCTGAGTAAACTTAACTTAAAATAATTGAAAAAGTGCAAAATTGTATGTTTGTTTGACAAGATAAGGTTTTCTTGGATGGACAATGCAACATAGCTTCAAGTTGAATTTACTCACATTTTTAAGGCAGCAATTGAAATGAATTTTTCAAGTTGAGACCATTTTTACAGTGTTTGGTCCCTTTCACTTGCATTATCTTCATTCACTGCTCACTGAATGTTGATTTTTAACTGACCAGTCTTTTCACAGGAAAAAACCAGGTTGGGTCTTCATTTGCCTGAAAAGAGATATTTACATGTTGGTACACTATTCATGAAACAATCATGAAACAAAAAGTATATAAATTGCTGCATGTGCTATATTTATAAAATATAGCATTAGTCCATTTGTTTAGGGACTACACTTAAAGTAAAATATTCTGATAAAGTTTTTTGTTTTTTTTTTCAGTGAAAAAGTGTATCTGTTGATTTAAATTATAATGTTTGGTAAAGGAAGGTATGATTCCAAAGACATTCATACCAAAACATTTCAAACCAAAATCCAAAATGAGCACATTTATACCAGCTGTTGAGTCTAAACTCGGTTGCCGTATAAATTATCTGCCAGATGTTTTTAAGTTTAAGATAAAATTTCTTCACATGTAGTTTTTAAGAAAAAAAAAACATGTCACAACTGTAATTCCAGTTTCCAAGACATTTTAAGCAATTACTTGGAAATAAACTCAAGAAAATAATTAAACCAAGATGTTATTCTGAGATAATGAGATACCTCGTTTGTGATGTGACACTTGATACAAAAAAGTAATGCCAACCATTACAATACTGCAAGCAGAAAAAACTATTTCTCCATTTACTATTTTCTCTTTAGTGAATACATAAGTGGATTTTTTAGTAAAAGTGACACTGAATGACAACATCATTATGTGGCTTTTCTCTGGATTGGCTGCACTTGAAAAAAGCTGCTCTGATCAATATTTGTATATGAGCAATTGATCAGATGACTATATGTAATATGAAAAGAAAATGGTCGCCCAACTGTGGTGTTCCCCTCATCTCTACAAAGAGTTTTAGTATCTTTCAGTTCATTATTTTGCTTTACTGCTTTCACTCTCACAGCTCTTATCAATGTCATTTTCGTTTTCGGCCGCAGCAGGCAGTTGTCAGAGAAGAAATTGTAAAATGCCACTGTATGCTACTTACTCATCACCAAATGACAGACAAAACACTGTGGTGAAAGACGAAGCACCGTGGAGCGTTTAGCAACTAAGGAGCATGATATTTTTCTCAGGGGAGGGTGGAGAGCAAAACAGAACATAGAGGAGAGTAAATATTAGATTTCCGTTCACCAGGTGACCAGAGTAATGACTTGTGAAGGGAAGTTTGCAAACAAGTTCACCACATCAACTTAAAAGGTGATAACACCGTGTGTCAGTGTTTACAGTGTGTTTCTACCAGATGTAGGTGTCACATCTGCCTCCGTTCATTTTTAAGACCACTGAGCTGATACTTGATCATTTAATGAATTGAAAAAGTTATTTTGTATCAACCTTGTATGCACTGCCAATGTGGGCAGGTGAGCCACTAACATCTATTGAGGTTACAGCAGCAACATCAAACTTCAAAGCAAAGAAATAGATGTCAATCACATTTCCAAAAAATTGGGCTTGGAATTTGGACTTGAATTTTATTTGAATTTTTTTAAGAAACTGCTTGGACTTTTCTATTTCAAGAGAAGAATCTTTTATTTTCTGGAGATAATTAAGCTGTTAACGGAAGAACGCAACTTTGTTATCCTGAGATAATTCAACACTTAGGTCTAACTGTAATTTTGATATAAGAGGATAATTACAATAACACAAATCCTAAGGATAAATCTTTAATTGATTAATATGATTAACTCTGGACATTTCTAGTACATGATTTTGAGAGTGAGTTCCTCCAAAACCATTAAAATGTTTGCTATTATATGAAATCAAGGTCATTTCTATGATAGTTGAAGCCATAGTTATTATTATTAACCAATAAACCTTTATTATGCAGCACTGTGGCAAATTGGTTTTCTTAAACTTTGGAGTAAATGTTTCTTTACCAAGTCTGCTGGAGGCAATGGCAAGAATGCTTTGTAGATGTGACTTTTCAGGTTTTTAGGTCACTCTCTCATAGTCTGCCTGGTTTCTCCATGTACATAGTCCTGACCTGACCCCAGGATCAGAAAGTAGGCTTCATACAAGATGTCTGTAAGGCATTGTTGGTGAGTTTTCTTTTCTGTTTAATTGCTAAGGGGAACATTTTGTTTATTTTACATTTATGTTCTTTTCTTGCTCATGTTATTTTTTTCTGTAACACTGGTGTATTTTGCACTCAATAGCTAGCCACCATATGGCGTCCAAATAGTCATAAGAACAATGTTGGTCACATGATTATTGTAAGATTGTGCTTATGAACGTAATTATAGTTCTTATAAACATGACGACTAATACCGGAGAATTACCTCTCGATCTTCCTGTAATACCACAATTCTTGCCATGTCGGTGACCGTTGACAATAACAAACGTCCCACCATTTGTTACTGTAAGGAGAAGACAAGGAAATTTCCAGGCAGCGTTCGTTTCTACAGAGAAACCTGAACGCAGCACACGGAGAAATGAATTGAGGGTGAAGAAGGACGGTGAAAACAAAAATGGACATCGATCGAAAATAGCCTAGTAAGACTGAAAATGCATTGTCTCGTGTTAAAGCGTGGGTGCAGCTACAATGTGGTGATAATGTTACGACGAAAAAACACGTATTCAGTTAAAAAAAAAAAAAAAGACGTTTCGTTTTGAGCACCGACTGCTAGTTCGGTAGCTAAGTTAGCCTCAGTAGCTTAGAAACGTATGCTAGCGTTATTAGCTGTGTGTAACAGTAACGGTCCGAAATTGGCCGTTATGTCTAGCATGGTTGTCAGTGTTAGCTAGCATTTTCTGATTTAAATAGTGTTAACCGAGGGCATTTTGTGAACCGAGTGTAACGCTTGCAGCCGATAGTTCACTCCCCCTTTACTCTGTGCGAGATTTCTCGGTCAGCTGTTGTTATTGCTCTGTTACTGAAAACAAACAGCAGCTATTATTGCATCCCTCTGGACAGAAGTGCAGTTATGTTCTTATTAATGATGGCCGGCCATGCACCAGTTTGTCTGCGCCAGTAGTATGATAAATACAGGGGTCTAGCTAACACCGGAGTGTCAATTAAGAAAATATTGCCTATAGTTTGACCATTGTTGTAGTTTCTTTGATGGCCTCAGGTTGTCGCTGTTACGTGTTGACTTCATAGACCGTATATAAAAGGTTGACTTGCTGTCCAAGTGAGTCAAAATATTTGCATTTGCATGTTCATCTACATGATATCTGTCATTACATGTTAACTAGTAAGGCTGAAGTTATGTTTGCTTGGTGCTTGCATTATATGAAGTTCAATCTTGACTATCTGAAATGTGAATTCCAGTATCTACATTGTTTTAAGTGAGTCGTCAAGTTAATTATAGATATATTACATTTCTTCACTAGTATAAAGAAATGCCATGATTGTCTTTTAGATAGACAAAACAAAGATATCACTATCAAAAATAAAATGTTAAAAGCGACTGCAATGTTTAAACACATAGCTGGTGTTCTGACTTGTCAGTACTAGAGTGGAAATATTTTGAATTTGAGTGACTGAGACCAGCCATTGTGCCTTTTAAGTAACGTGAATGCTGTTTGGTGTCATAAAAATGAACAAAATACACGATGACACGTTTTGTAGAGCTGTCAAGTAAGCAGGGAATTTGATTTTTGAGTACTCAGTATAGTATACAGTAAGCACTGAGGTCATTATGGAGATGGGCAGACAGCAATTGTCTGTTTACAAGCACATCAGCTTTTTAAGACCTGTGTGAGTTGCAACATGGGCCTAGGACTAAGAAATATTTTTTTCTTAATATGTCATTACAATGCAAGGCTACATCATGTAAGACGAAAGGGCTGCCTGGGTTTGTTGGATCCATAAATCACTCTTGTTTTAACTTATTTTACCAGACGTAACAGCACAAGCATCCCTTAGCTTTTTTCTTTATATATATATATATATATATATATATATGTGTGTGTGTGTGTGTGTGTGTGTGTATGTATATATATATGTATGTATACATCTTATAGTGTAAATGGGTTTTATGTTTTTCTGATTTCATGACAGACTATGTCAGACCTCTGACTGGCTCTTCACAAAGAACCTGAGGGGAGAAAAGTAAAAGAAGCAAAAGTTCAGAACCATGGAGGCTCGCTTTGGTAATATTGTGTTCAGCTCCAAGTTTGACTCAGGAAACCTCGCACGTGTGGAGAAGGTGGAGAAGGGCAGCTCCAGCCCTTCTTCGGATACAGCCTCGAGTGGGAGTGGCCCCTCAGGGTGTACCCTTACCCCTGACTATGAGTTCAATGTGTGGACACAGCCAGACTGCGCTGGCACAGAGCACGAGAATGGAAACAGGTAACAGAACTTTTGTGTCAGGTATTTTGTTAATTTCATGAAAAGACAAGAGACATAATTAAAGCGTCTTTGTAGATAAATATCTTTACTTGTTGCACACAGCTAATACACTGCATTCCATTACTTTTAGCATCCCAAATTATGTTTTTGTGTTTCAGATCATGGTTTTACTTCAGTGTGCGGGGTGCAGCACCTGGGAAGTTACTGAAGATCAATGTGATGAACATGAATAACCAGAGGAAGCTCTACAGCCAGGGCATGGCTCCTCTTGTACGCACTTTACCTGGCAAGAACCGGTGGGAAAGGATTCGAGACAGACCAACATCTGAGGTATATACACACACTCAGAGGCTGTCGGGCAGATGATGTGGGCAGAAGGAGCCAATGAGGCAGAGTACTGTCAGTTTGGCTTCCTGACAACTATTATTATCTTTCTAATAATATGTCTCTTCTTCCTTTATTCTGTTGCTTTCCAGATTGTAGAGAACCAGTTCATCCTGTCATTCACTCACCGGCTGTTGGAGGTGCGAGGGGCCACCACCTACTTCTCCTTTTGCTACCCATTTTCTTACAGCGAGTGCCAGGAGATGCTGAAGCGGTTGGATGAGAGCTACCCTAATGCTGCTCAACTCAGTCCAAGCAGGTAGAACACACGCAGCACACCCCCCATAACACATGCAATACATTTGACACTGCTTTGTAAGCGGGATGCCCCTCACTCTTCTACCGACTTTCACTCCCTACAATCTCTGCTCTCTCCTCACCTGCTCCATCTGCCAGTGCACTGGACAGTGTGTATTATCATCGGGAGTTGCTGTGCCACTCTCTGGATGGCAATAGAGTGGACCTGCTCACTGTGACCAACTGCAGCGGGATGCAAGAGGAGAGAGAACCCCGTCTACCTAAGCTGTTTCCCGACAACAACACTCCAAGACCACATCGCTTCCCCAGCAAAAGGGTATGACTCAATTGTGCAGAAACTCAATCAGTATTCTCTTTTGTAATGTGACACCTTTAATGGTTTTTAATGACAACACTTAAGGCTGAGGCTTATGTGGAATCACCTAAATAATGTCAAAGTCATGAAGCTGACCCCTGGCATTGGTGTGTCTGCATGTGTTTCCAGGTGTTTTTCCTCAGCAGTCGGGTACACCCAGGGGAGACACCCTCGTCCTTTGTGTTTAACGGTTTCCTAAACTTTATCCTAAGAAGAGATGACCCACGTGCTCATGCGCTGAGAAACATGTTCGTGTTTAAACTCATTCCCATGCTCAACCCAGACGGGGTTGTCCGTGGACACTACAGGTAAGTATTTTACATTCTCATACATGGACCATCACAACATCACACAACAAACTCAGTGCAGTTCAGACCCATGTTTTAGGATTGCACGTTTTGAATTACACTCATCATTCACTTATTGCTTCTTGTAAATGTTTTGTGTTATTTATGTCATGATGTGACTCAGCTTTTAGCAGGGTTACTATTAGGTTACAGTTACAGGTAGTTACAACAGATAACAGTGGCTCATATGAGTTTCTTAGCAGTGGTTTTGGCTTGCAAATAGATCCCATAAAATGATTATCAATGGTAGTCGCGTTTCTTCCTTTCATTTGCCCACATTTTGAAACTCAGTAATAACTGTTCACTAAACTGACAGTGAAATCAGGTAACACAGAAAAACATGTTTACACCACTGTAATGACCTGGTTATTGTAAATCCACATATACATGCTGCAAATCAGATTTCTCTCCTACCCCAGCCCTTATTTTGAAAGCATTATTTATTTATTTTAACCATATAACTACATAGTGATACAAACAATTATTCCTGATGGTTTTTCTCTGTATAGCACAAATGTGTCTGAATTTTACAAATATTCATGAGTTTTACTTGGGCAGAAATACTATTTGGAATTGTTTGGTGTTCAAGGATGCATTGCAATTTGTAACAATATGTCCTTTCATACTGCTGCTTTGCTATCACAGTGATATTCTCACTGTCTGAAGTCTTTGTCCTGCTCGTGTTTACATTTAAATAGCACATTAGAAACCAGTTAATGTGACCAAGCAGCAGGGAGAAATACTCCCCCTATGGAAACAGGTTTTCTCATATACACAACATTTAAGGAATTAGATTACTACAAAAAGCTTACTGTAACCTGGTTACTTAGATGCACTTAAATACACTGGTTGTCATGAGGACGTTAGAAGAGACAGGTTGAATGACACATTGACCCTTTCAGCAGATCCAGGTTACCAGGTGTAAGGTTTCAAGGTTTACTGCTCTTCTTTCAATCACAAATTTGGAATGATGTGTACCTAAAAATAGTGTCTGTACCATCTGCTCTTTAAATAAACACCAGTATGTAATTAGTGTGCCAGAATAGCCCTTCAGTTATACAGAAGATTGTTACAGTTTTTTAGATAACTAGCAATCTGTCTCTGATTTGTAGGACTGATTCCAGAGGAGTGAACTTGAACAGACAATACCTGAACCCCAGCCCTGAGCTGCACCCATCCATCTATGCAGCGAAAACACTGTTGCTCTACCACCACACGCACAACCGCCTGCACAATAAACAGTCCAACACTCACTTAAACAGCCCTACACACACACAGACCGCTCCCCTCAACACCAAACCCACCAATCAGCATCAAGCTGCTCCCCAAACTGCTCTTGAAGTCAGCTCCAACCAACAAACTGCAGAGAAGGATGCAAACCCTGCACATTCCGAAGTTCCCATGGTGACGGAGGAAAATGTCTGGGTGACCACAGAGACGGGGAAAGGAGACCAGAACAGTTCATCAAGCTCATCAGAGACTGTAGCCCCTGTTATCGTGGAGGTAACAGTCCCACATGTGGAGGAACAGGAATCGATTCCACCCCAGGACGGAGGCGTGGCATATTATGTGGACTTACATGGCCACGCCTCCAAACGTGGATGTTTTATGTACGGAAACAGCCTTCCTGATGAGAGCCAGCAGGTAAAAGATTATCTGTGTATTCCAACCCTTCCCTTGGTATATTTCTGGAAGAATACCAAATTGTATTTTGTGTAATTGTCAAACTTTTTTTTGGCTTCACTGCACTCTCTTTCCTCTGTCTGCAGGTAGAGAACATGCTGTACCCAAGACTGATTGCTGTGAACTCTGCACACTTTGATTTCCTTGGCTGTAACTTCTCAGAGAAGAACATGTACGCACGAGACAAGAGAGATGGGCAGTCCAAAGAAGGCAGCGGGCGAGTAGCCATTCACAAGGCCATAGGGCTGCTTCACAGGTCAGACTTTAATGGATACACACTACTTCAGTAGATGATGTTGAGTGTAGTCTGTTCACATAGTACATGGCAACTTTTTCTTCTATTTTCAATACTTGTCTGGGTTTTGAACAGTCATTATTAAGGTTTTCAGAAATTCAAGGATAAGTTGTTTTCCCACTGTTAATCCTGCATCTTTAATGTTTTTAAACACAGTTTACATGGGCCATGTATTGAATAAATAATTGTAGAAAACAACAGCTGTAGCAACAGTTAGTCATGTTTCTATTATTCTCCCTAACAGCTACACATTGGAGTGCAACTACAACACAGGAAAAAGCATGAACACCATTCCACCTGCCTGCCATGACAACGGACGGGCAACCCCCCCTCCACCTCCATCATTCCCTCCAAAATACACTCCAGAAATATTTGAACAGGTAGGAAGACAAGAGTCATTTGTATAACAGATATTTAATCTTATTCAGACAGGTTTTCACTGTGTCAGGATAACAGATTTTTGTAAACATGAATGAACAACTTTTCAACAAATCGCATCCCAAGCTATTGACTCCCTGTCAGTAGCTGATATTTCCAACCTAGTGTTTGATGAACACGTGTTTATGGCAATGTTTGTTTAGTGTTTGTGAAATTTGATAACCACCAAACTTATCTGCAAACAAAATTTACCTAACAAGATAAGGCAGTTCTGAAGTAAACTCATATGATACTGTGCATCAGGTGGGGCGCGCCGTGGCTGTCTCAGCCCTGGATATGGCAGAGTGTAACCCATGGCCACGACTAGTTCTGTCAGAGCACAGCTGCCTGACAAATCTCCGAGCCTGGATCCTCAAGCATGTCCGCAACACCAAAGGCCTGAACACACACATCCACGCTCACCCTCCACCAAGAACACACCACAACGGCAGCAAGGCCTCACCGCCAAAGAATTTCAACAAGTGAGTTCAGCCAAAGAAGCTAGACAACCTACACACAAATGTACACTCTTACACACTTATGTACTTTGAGTTTCTCATGTAAACAGTTTGATTGTGCTTTTTGTTGTTTTTGTGATTTTTCGTGGCAGCTGTCTGTCTGGCTCAGCGTCGGAGAACACCCTCAGCCGCATTCGCTGCAACAGCCACAGTAGCAGCAGCCAGACACCCTCCCCAAAGATGCACAGCTCTCCAAGCTTTACTTTTGGCTGCCCCCCACCCCGATCTCACACGCAGCACAACAGCACACACACAAGCGGGCGCGGAGGCAACAAGACACTCGGGCCAGTCAGGGGTAAGCTGACCTCTCAACAATCTGCCTGTCGTGCTGATTGCCGTTTTCTATCACCTCTTCCTGGGTTATTCTCTGCTCTTCTCTTTTTCTCTCTCAGCATCACACATTCTATCTCTTAGTGGCTCTTTCTGGCTGCCATCCTCTGTTTTTACTGTTGTTGATGTGAAGAACAGCTGATGGCTGGTAGTGTGGTTCTTTTAGGATGCCAGATTGATGTGTCAATGTCTGTGACAGTTAGCTTCAGGTTTACTGTGACAATGATGTAAACTGGGTCCCAAGCTTGAGAGGATTTAGAGTTTTAGACACATCATTGACATGGAATCGTGTCCTGGATGTCTCTGTCCTGTAATATGAGCATGACCCCTGCATGACTTGAGCATGACCCTTACCCCCAATGCTGCTGTCTGCGCATGCATTTTGTCACCTCGAACAGTAGTTCTGCTCAAACTGAGGGTGAAACCACATGGCTTTTATGTTTTAATGAGTCCTATTCCTAGGCAACACAACCAAATTGATTGTGTGGATGGACCAATTTTTTTTTACATTAAAACAATTGATTATGACTATATCCAGTCAACTTGTTTGTCCAGAGCATTTAAACATCTGTTGTGCCTCAGTGCACGGCTCCTGTGAAGGACAGTTTCCACAGGTACCCACTTCATGTTTGTGTTGCACACAATCCCCGCATGTCTCTTAGTTGGTGTGCGTGTGTGTCTCCCTCTCTGTAGACCCTAAGCCTCAGGAGAAGAGACGTCCCCCCCACCACCGCTCCATCCTACGGTCCCCCAGCAACAGCCACACACCCTCACGCCCCCCACTCTCCCCCCCTTCCTCCTCCTCCTCCTCGTCTTCCTCAGTGTGTGCAGCGGGCTCCTGTCCCCTCCCGGCCTCCGTCAGTATGACAGGTCTGTACTCCCTCCAGCCCCCCAGCCTCTCCACCTTGCTCCCCTCCCTGCAGGCTCTGCCACGCCCTGGGCTGCTTTCCAAACTGAGCCCCCTACTCCTTCAGAGCTTACCACCGGCCACCAACACTCCAACTGGGCCCACCCAGGACTGAATTTAACCTAACCTGTGAGGGCCTCTGTGTGCATGCGCGCGCGTGTGTGTGTGTGTGTGTGTGTGTGTGTGTGTGTGTGTGTGTGTGTGTGGGTGGACCGAGTTAGTGTAAGCTCTTAACTCTGCTTTGAGTATCAGAGGTATCAAGAGGTGCGTTAATATCAAGAGACTGTCGTTACAGAAACCTGCACTTGCCTCATCGTAGGTTAAAACAAGTGCAGATCACTTTCTGGTGTGTGTCCGTGAGTGTGTGAGAGAAACATCATTGGTGCTAGCTCTTCTAACTTTTCCTCAAATATTTTTTGTTTTTCCTTCTGCACATATCTGTATAATTTATGTGTCTACAATGTTAGCACCTTAGGATAAATAATACACTTGAGAGTACAAGTGTTCCTCAAATCTTAATTATAACTTAAATGTGTTGATAAATGTTTTTCCTTTCATTACCAATCCTATATCAAGCATTGTGTAACACACAACCTTCTGACATAGTTGTTGTGGGCTCTCTTTACTAAACAAAGCAGACCAGTTAGTGTGTGAATGTGTTTATCAAAGAGCGGCAGTTGCTTGGCTACGTAATCTCCATTGTGCCCCTGCACTTGCAGATTATACAGTAGATATTAGCAGTGTACATGAATATTAAAAATATTATACTAATAGATTCAATTCAATTCTATTCAGTTTTATTTATATCGCACCAAATCATAACATATCTCAAGGCACTTTACAGAGTAAGGTCAAGACCTTAGAATATTATAGAGAGAAACACAACAGTTCCCACCATGAGCAGCACTCGTAACAGTGAAGAAGAAAAACTCCCCTTTAACAGGGAGAAACCTCCGACACAACTGGATTCAGGGGGGGTGGCCGTCTGCCTCGACCAGTTGGGGTGAGAGGACAGAAATGGGGGCAAGATGAGAAAGAAGAAGAGAAGTTCCCCCTGCAGTCTAGGAACCACAAGTAGGCCTGCATTTTGAGAGCGGAGTGCTCTATTGGGATAATAGGGTGCTATGAGGTCTTTAATATACGATAGAGCTCTGTCATTAAGGGCTTCTGTTCTGGATTTTTCAGGGAAACAATGCAGTGTAGCTAATGCTCGAGAGATATGATTTTCTTTTCTATTTCCTCTTAGTACTCGTGCTGCAGTATATTCAAGTTATTGGGACATCCAGATAATAAAGAATTACAGTGGTCTGGTGTAGAGATAACAAATTCATGGACTAGTTTTTCGGTATCTTTTTGAGATAGGATGTTTCCAATTTTTACAATATTGCGCAGAAGGCTGTCCCAGAGACAGGGAAATGACAGGGTAAAGGTTCCTTACAGTAGAACTAGAGGACAGGGTACTGTCATCCAAAGTAACTATGATTACATTGAGTAAGTCGCTTTTTCAGTCAGTATACAACTAATAAACTAAGAAGAATTATTACCATGTTACTGTGCTGATATTTGGGAAATACTGTTACTCTTACTCATAATCAGCCACAATATGAATAACTTTTGCCATGTTGCACTTTACTTTTTGAATTATTTGTTTTATTAAATTTTTAGGAGATGGGGTTTGCAGAATTATACTGAATATCTTGTGACTTCTGTTTCTGTAAAATCTTTTGAAGCACTTTCTGATCTTTTGTTCCTCTTCTGTATTTATATTTCACTCCGTAATGATTATATGTAAAACAGTGCAAGTTGCAGGCTGATCACACCGTCCCGTTACAGTCATATATGGAGTTAGTTCTGAGTAGGACTTAGCCTTTTGTAGTCTACATTTAAATCCTTGTTAGTGAAATTCACATTTAAAAGGTCTGTTGTTTAATTTTTGTGTGTGAGTCTGTGAAATTTATGAAACCTGTATCATTCCAGTGTCAGTCCAGTCTTGGTCCTGACATTATGATATTCACAGAGTAGCCTACTGCCAGAAACCTCATGTGGACCATCACTGGCTTAAATCCTCGTGGATGATGGAGTTGTGAAAAAAAAGGGTTGTGTCATGGAGATGCCAACAAGCAATATCATAAAAAACTATTTGTTTTTCCAACAGTGTGACCAAGACTAAGTTGGCAAGTGCTGATAATTTTCTAATAAGATTCCATCATTGATTTTGGTGTATATGAAGTACAGAGTTTTTTAATTTTATTACGTTTCATCAAGCCAGTGAAGAAAACATTGATCATTATTTATTCAAGCACATCTGTGTGTTTCATTGTGTAAATTGAATTTGACAGGTGTGTAGTTGGCTGTTGATGGTCAAAGCTAATATATTTTGTGGTTACCAGAGGTAAGAAATTATCTCGTTGTCTTGGTTTATATGTATAAGCCTCATAGACCAATTGTGTAATTATAGTAGTTTGTCTGTAATTTGGTTTTGTGTTCTGTCATCCAAGTACTTGATGATGGTCTGTGTTTTAAGACCAGCTGTTTTAGACGCACTGAAGATGCAGAGGTGAAAAGTCTGTGATCTGGAGAGGTTTTTACAAGCAGCCGATAAACCAGACCTTTGATCAATTGGATCAAAATATATTTCTGAATATCTGGCCTTGCTGTAGCTATCGTCTGTTCCAGTGCTGTGCGACATTGTAGTTATAGTGTGCCTTGCTCTGTTGTAAACAGTAGGTCTAAGAGGCTCTGCTCATCCTTTTTACCAGAAAAGCTGGATTACATTGTGATCTGATAGGTCATCCATCTTGCCTCTACATCTGCTTTTTCCTCGATTTGGAGAAACCTACCCTTGCAAGATGCAATGAAGAAGGGAAAAACAGGGGAAATATATTTATGATGTTTATTTGAACATACAGGCCTAAAAGACTGTATCATTAAACAAAAAATATATAACTACAGATAATGCTTTGACATTAAGTTAAAGGGGCATGTTTAAGACTTTAGTTGACCTTTTAACAAAAGAAAAAAAAACTAATTAGAGCAGATATCAAACAAAAACTGATGTCTGTGATTCTCTGCAGCACCATCCTCGTACACAGATTTATTTATTTATTTAGAGTTTTCCAAAAATGGAGCATAGGCCTGAAGGAAAATCTCATCTTTTTGAGGAAAAATGAATGTAACTAGCTGTGAAACTGTCAACCCTATGAAAATTTGATCATCATTTTGTGAAACGGAGACATAAAAGTCTTACTAAATGCTCCTTTAATATCACTATAATGATGATTTTCATGTAGCCTATGCCCACTTCATTCAGCGCAGTGGGGAACGATGTATTATGAGCTTTCACTTTAGACCAGTGCCCTAAGAAAATGGGGAGAGCGTACTGTAGTTTTATTCTGCTTTCTCACTGTGAACTTTGATGTCCTGTTTCCCAGTTGTTTTAACCCCAAACCTTAAATATCTTTAGGTGGAAACTGTATGCATAGCCACATTCTCATCAGGTCGTTCTGCTTTATACTCCTTATGAGAATGTTTCCTTCAATGTGGTGCTAACCTTCTATACCAGACTACGGTTAAGTGTTTGTCTGTGTAACATCTTTAAGAATGTCACCTTCTTAAATGTGCTGCTGTCCTTTACCGCCTCTCTGTTTAACCTCTGGAATAAAAACTATCCTTTTGTGAAGCAACTTCTGTGTGTGAGTCCTCTGCTCTCTATCCACTCTGTTGCATGTAATCTTTATTTATCAGCGTCATGTGGAGTGCAGTTGGTGACAAACAGGTCAAGATGCTTGAAAGTCAAAACTCAAGACAATGACTCTTCCCAACATGCTCAGTTCTGTCAAAACAGGCTTACATGACCACTGATACGTCAACATTCAGCAAATCCTGTTTGTTAATTTGTAATTTTTTTAAATAATGTTTTTATTCCTGGAATAGTTGTCAATCTCTGAACGTTATGTTACCTATATACCCTCTGCTGTTTCCCCTTCTCTCTCTCAGTATTTTTATGGGTTTTTTGGGGGTTTTTTTTGTATTCATGTCCCCTCGTCTGGTTAACAGGCCTCAGCTGTCCAGACTTTCAGACTGGTGGAACCTCTTCAGAGGGTTTGTCCAGAATGCCTTTCCCCATGCGTCCTGGGCGTGCGGGGAGAGGGTGCCGAACCCATCACTCCACAGAGGCCCGTACAGAGGTTAGCTGACTAAGCTGGCTCACTCACTGAGAGCAAATTCTCCTCATTTTTCATATTATTGATAAAAAAAAAAACAATATATCTTATGTTCATTATACATTTGGTTTACAAAGTCTTGCTGTAATGTCTCCGTCTGTCACAGACTACTAAAGACTTGGGGCCAGAACACATCCTCTCCTCCATCAAATGTAGCAAGTGAGTCCAACCTCGTCTACATGAAGAAGAAAATGATGATAATTAGATAACACATGAGCATTGCCACAGTGGGACATGGTATATTATGGACATTAGCCTTCTCCACGCTGTAATTTTTCCACGAGTGGTGAAAATATTAACCTCTGTGTTGCTTGCCCAGGTGTGAGCTACAACCTCATATGAGTCGCATCCCTATCCGAAGGTTGGGATCAACTGACACCTCTTCCACACGTGACAGTAAAACAACCCCTGTTCGCAATAATCCAGAGGAGTCCGCCACCATGAAGGTGTGGAAGATGCTCAGACCAGGCCTGCATCGACACCTGTCACTCTCAGGCATGTATACATACGCACATTGCTGTGGTGTTAGCTCTGTTTGACCTAGGGCGTGTCACCTGCCGAATGACGGGGTCAGTGACACACAGGGTTTTGCAGTTGGTCATCTAATAAAATATGGATTCCACATGATCATAAAGCTGCAATAATGAATTTTTATTTAATACGATTAAACCAAATGACTCATGCAAAAGGAAAGAGACACTTGTCTGATGATGAACCCAAAAATAATTATCATCCCTCTCTGCAGTTCGCCTTCGCCCTAAGGAGCATTTTATAGTCTTTTAGCCCATTGTTTTAGTTTTATGGCCTGAATCATTGCTGTTTTGGTTCCTCTCCAATGTAGGAATTTCTAAACTGCTGGTTCCCATTTCTATACTTTAACCACTCAATTTCACTTCAATATTGATTCCTATACAGGTGTCTCAGCTTTATGGAATATACTTTCCTTTGCTCCATAATTGTCTAAATGCTGCACAGAAGTTCTGTTTTGAGTTTCCTCTTTCCAGTAGGTAAACTGCACATATGCACAGTTAGGTCACTGTTTTACATCACTCTGCAGGTGTGTCGGGGAAAGATGGTGCCATACAGCTGGCCTCTAAGGCACTAATGAAGAAGAGCACAGACAGGAGTTTACACTACAAAGGAAATACTATCATAGAAACTGCACCAGAGATGGATGAAACACTGCAACAGGTGAAAACATATATGCAGCCTGTGTATCAAATAGAATTAACTTTACAGTAAGACAATGAATGACTTAACCGGGTTGATCCATGTTGTCTTCAAAGGTTGAGGAAACTCCAGTGATGCCTCTGCCTGAGCCTGTGAACATGTGTGAGACAGTGACCCTGTGTGGAGAAGCCTAGGAACTGCTGCGTGTTTTCTTCATGTGAGCCGAAATGACCGTATTGTGATCACAACCAGTTACATGTTCAACAAAGGAGGGCATTTTCATCACAGGAGGATTATTTGGGCATCTTAATGTGCAATATAACATTTTTATCTTAATTTATTCTGTTTCCTGAGCATGCATGATGTATTCAACCATGTTCTTCAGCATAGTCATACCTGCCCAGTACAAACACCGAGTAGCTTTTCTGGAGCAGCTGGGGGTTAAGTGCCTTGCTCAATGACACCACAGATGTGGTTGAGGTAGGGGAGAGGCACACACTTTCCCCATCCCCGTTTTCCAACTGATCAAAATCCAATTACTTGAAATATCTTAAAACATTTCAGCTACTATAACTGTACCTCACATTTGTGTTTTTGTAAAATTAGTCTTTTCCTTCTGCTGCCCCCCCCCAAAAGGCAGTAGATGCACTCTGACCAATACTGTTATGCACTGATAGACATACTGTATGGTTTCACAGTCAGCCACTTTAATTATTACAGCAGCAGTTGACTTTTATCCAGACTGAAAAGCACGACAGCACCTTTACAACCTCCTCCATTTCCTTTGTGAGTTCAGAAACAAATGTGTGAGAATTTGTGTATTTAATGTAATTATTCCAGAAGTTGTTTGTGCTTTGCCTACAGTGCCCATAAAAGGTAGTCAACCCCTTTTGGACCTTTTCATGCTTTGTTTTTACCACACTGCTCAACAGAAAAAAACTGAAATGTCCAACTCTAAAATCATACTTATCTGAGTTAAGTAAAACTATAAAACAGCAGTGTTGTGAAGTTGTAAGTTAGTGAGCCACGCGTAGCGAGTGATTTTAGCATAAATACACTTTAATCTGGAATGTCCAATCACTAGTTAGAGTAGAACATGTCAAACTAATCCATGAGAAAGTTACTGAAAAGTACCAAATAAGAGAATGTATCAACAAGTCCAAGCATGGCTTAAAAACAAAGTTGATACAGACCTAAAACATAAAACCAATACCTGTAAATGTTGTTACCTCACATAACATTGAATGGGAAGGGGATGAATACTTATCAAATCAAATTTTATTTATCATTAACACTCAGAAACTTTTAGAGATTCTTTTACTTCCCTTTTTTGTTTTACTGTGTTTACTTGTTTGATTCAATTTGACAAAATGTGAAAAAGTCCAAGGATGAGTTAATACTTTTATGGGCAATATATATTTGTATTGAATATACTTTTTCTGTCACATTCCTATAGAGCTTTTGCTCCACAGCACACCAATAAGGGAACAAATCATATATATATATATATATATATATATATATATATAAAAATAAGGCAAGCTGACTGAGATGATTCTATGTTGGAACTTGAAGTATAAATAAAAGAACTTGAAATAAACTGTGTACTTTGCACAATAACTCAATGATAATGTATTAAATGTAAATATAGAAAAACTAATGGAATTTACTGGGGGAAAAAAATCAATACAGATGGACTTCACATATTTTTATTAGAAAAAAACACTACTGTGCAATCATGACAACATAGAAATTCATCTCTTGGAAAGAGGATGGGAAGACGGGGAATGTTGTTTCCAAGGTGGTGGCTTTGATTCCCATATCACCTGTAAGGAGAAAAAGACATTAACTGGATTCACACATTAAACCTGGGGCAGGAAAGTCCTGTTTGAAGTTGAATGTGCTACAACTATTAAACAAAACTATCAATAGTATAAAACTACTACTTATAATAATTATAATTATTAACAATAAGTATGATTCCTCCACATTTTTACTTGTGTTCAATTATAAAGTGTCAACACATCAGCCATGAACTGAACTGGTATGACTCAACTACCTCTCCGTGCACCATGATGATCTTAAATTCTGTGCATTTTACACCTACAAACCACTACATTTCCTGCTTCAATCATTAGTATACCACACCTTTGAATTCATTTAATGGAGGAAACCATTCAACGAATTCATTGGTGTAACATTGTGTTAAAAATCTGATTTGTTTAAGGGCAAAATGCAAAATGACTTGAGAGTGGTAATCACAAAAAAAAAAAGGAAAGTGGTGAAGTGATAACCATCTTAGGTAAATATAGATTGCTCTTACCTCTCCAGTGATATTGGGAAACTCTACTCCTGCTTCTTGGGGTTATTGACAGCGACGTAGTGATATAACACAACCAGCAGGAACAATGATACGCCAAGCATGTTGGCAAATATGGCCAGCTGCACGTCTGTCACCATTCTGCACAGGAATAAAGAGACACGATGGAGCAAATGTAAGGGGGCATTTTAAGTAAAAGCATGTCTGGCAAGCGGATGATGGAGGCATAGATATTTCTGCAAGCTTGCAAGTCAGTGTACTATAAAGTCATGTTTCGTTTGTATCATCTTGTAGAATTGTTTTTCTGAGTTATGCCTAACTAATGTTCACAATAATAGTATGTTCACTGTGATAAGCTGTTTGTCTATCTATGTCTAAGATCTCTGCAAGTCATTTTAATTTACTGAAAATGGTGTGAAATGCATTCCAAATGTTAAAAAAAGAAAAGGACAAAGACAATCCTTATAAAACAGTGGTTAAAGAGACTGTGCATTTGATGTTCGATAACATAATCATGTCTTTAATGGCGATAACTCAACATAAAGACACAACAGCGACTTTGTGACCACAAAACGCCGAATCTTCGCCAGGATCTGTGTTTTGCATATGGATTAATAAACGTGGCTGTTTATCGCTCTGCCAAGTAATGTACAGTTTTCTGAGCGGACTGTCAATCTGTGTAACGTCAACCTAGCTAGTTAGCTAGTTAGCTAGCTAGCTAGTAGAACCAACACCTATACTGGTTAAACCAACCGATATGAAGGATGTTACATATGAAGCTTCAACACAGTGATGAAAATTTATCCATTACAATGCAGTTCGGCTACTGATACTACTTACGTTATCCTTTAGCTTGGGTTTCTACTTTCAGTTCTACTGATTTTTCAGCTGCTCAGCAGCAAACAAGCAAGTCCGTCTTACTTCCGGCTGGAGAGGAAAGCCACGTCACGTTTAAGGACGCCATAGAAATAGTTTTAATAGAGCAGATCTCCGTGGTCAATTAATAAGAATAAAACACCTAAACAACCATAATTCTTGTTGATTCTCTAAAGCAACACCATATCTAATCAAAACCGTGTATTTTGCGGCAAGTCCACAAAATCCTATGATGTTTTTGGTCATTCTTTTATCTTTGTCATCCGCGCCAGAAGAGGCAGTAGTGAGCTATAGTGAGCTGGGTGTTTGCGCTCCGTAGGAGTGGCCCAAATGTTTCGACATCGCCTCACCCGGCGTGAACGAAAGCGGCTAAGATAGATGGTACTTCGACTAGGCAGCTAACGTTGGGGATTTGTATTTCCAGAGGAAGAGATATTCAACTGTACCACCATGGCTCTTTACGAATATGTCACTCAGGAGCAGCTTGCGGGCTTTGACAAATATAAGGTATGATTAATAGATTGTAATAGCATGTTAGCACCTAGCCATTGAGCTGTGTGTGTGTGTGTGTGTGTGTGTGTGTGTGTGTGTGTGTGTGTGTGTGTGTGTGTGTTTCACAGCTAGCTGTCACGATCTGCAGGGTGCTCGCCTGACATAGAGTGTGTAAAGGTAACCAGAGTTAGCTAAAATACCGGATGCTGGTAAAGTTTTCCCTCAAAAATAAAAGCGTTAATAATGTCCACTGTAGCTCGCCTTTTATGTGGTTCCTAACTGTTATGTTAAGATTCATTTTGGTGGCATCTTCTATGCTGCTTTTGTTCATGGGATTGTTCTCAGTGACCATTGATTGGATAAGGTTCAAGCTTGGGGGCAGCCATTGAAAAACACCCTGGGAATTATTTATTTTGAAAGTGGTGGCCGGAAGTTTGATTGTTTACCAGGCTGTACTTGACATAGGCGCAGATGTGCTAATAGTTAGCTAACGACTCCTTCTCTCCGACAGTGTTTGGCCATGAAATAAGGCTTTACCAAAATGTTTTCACACATTTCAGAGATCCACCAACTGCCTCTTTTTTGTGTAGAAGTCCGGGTCTTTAATGAATCATTGTTATGCTATTCTTATAACCACAGAAGAGTAAGAAAAGCTAAGTAGCTGCTGTAATGGTGAAGTGGGGGGAAACCACTCAACTTGAACCTGTGGACTGATGGGAAACACTGACAAGTGAAATCACTTTCAGAAGCACTGTGTGTGTTTTCTTTTGTTTTTGAAGATTCACTTGAAAAAAGAGTGGCAGTTATTTCAAGCATCTCATAAGACATAATTTGACTTGGCAACTGTACATGCATTGGTTTGTTGGTATGATTTGTATCCCTGAAGTTTATAGGTGAGCAATCCAGGTGATATGATCTAAACTGTGTATTCTGATATGCGCAGTTTTGATGTGTGATGTGTCTTTATTTTCCTGGTCATGGTCTTTGTCCTTAAACAGCTCAATCAAAGGTCACCGAGGCTCTCGCTAATACCTCCTCTTTTGATTACTGTGGGAATCTTCTCCCTTGGGTTGTTTATCATGAAAGGCCTTTTTCCAATAATTGCCTTTTAATTGGCTGATACCACGGGTTGGCTACTGTGCCTGGAGCATTCGTTTCTGGAGGAGAGCAGAGGATGACAAATGACAGTGAATGAAAGGATTGTGGCTCTCTGTGACACGGTGCACAGATGTGGTCAGAAACAAGCATGCGAATGGAAAGCACATGAGAGCAAAGGACTGCTCTGCAGATCTCACTTTGGTTTTCGTGCTATCACTCATCTTTGTCACACTTAACAATTACTGCAGGGCCACCTCCCTTGCTGTGTGATTAGCTTGTGTATCTGTCCAGGCACTTTGTACTGCACTGTCTGTCTCTGTGTATGTGGTGATGATTAATCACACTGGATATTTTTGCTGATTTGAGGAACACGTTCTTTTCATATTACATAACGTCATGACTGAATTCATCCACAGTGGACATTGAAAATGAAGTGTTTGAGTGTTGTCAAATTTCCAGTAATCTGTGATTTTTTTTTTTTTTTGTGAAAATTAAAATCTTCATGGTGGATGAGATAATTACAAGAAAAAGTGCTGTGTTAATCTGTGCTCTGAGATGGCTGCATCTGTTGTGGTTAATTTGAACCCCACAGAGATGAGTCCAGTTAAACACCAGTAATTAACGCTTTTGTAATCCAAAATACAGATCATAATCCTCTTCCAAATGAACCAGGAGTGAGAATTAGTTCCAAGTTTCAAAATCAAAATCAATCACAGAAAAAAAAAAACCCAAAAAAAGAAAAGACTGGCCCAGCATCACAAAACGCACTAAAATCAACCTTACACACTTCTCAAATTAAATGAACTCCAGTGAAGGTTCATTACTCTCTCACACTTGGTCGTCATGCTTGGATAAAGTTACACAGACTGGACTCAGGTTTGTTTTGGTCTGCACGATGACAGGCTGCCAAAATTAGCCGGTAAACAAGTTACATGTGAGGCCACATGGCCTTTGTTTATAAGCCCTGGTTTACTTGCAATGGCAAGAATCAAATATAAAAAATGCAACCAAAATAGATGAACTCTAGGTCCATGATTATGATTATTACATCCTGACTGATTACATTATGTGTCTCTTTGCAGTACAGCGCAGTGGACTCAAATCCCCTGTCTATCTACGTCATGCACCCTTTCTGGAACTTTGTAGTGAAGGTAAGATAGACCTGTTCAACTCGATCTGTGTGTGTGTGTGTGCGTGTGTGTGTCTGCGTGCGCGTGCTGCATCATTAATGAGGCTTCAGACCGTCCGCTGTGATACAGTAGCAACCTAGCCTCACACGCCCCCACCTTCTCTTTTGTCTCTGTGTCAGAACACATCAGTCTCTGACTGTAAAGGTCTGTTCTGGTCTGTGGAGATAGCGTGTTGTTTTGAAAGCAGTCGTGTACCTGATAACATGCACAAACGGTTCATCTTTTAGATAAATGGGCCCATTTCCCTTGTTTGAGTACTGACACATTTATTTACTTATCTGCATCAAGCCTTTATTTTCACAGGAATCTCTGCTTGACTGAAACCTGACACTGATTTTAAGAAATTCATGTTCCTTTCCCTCAAAGCCTCACTGCCTAAGAGCTATGTAACTGCCCAGAATGTGTGACAAGAATAATTACTGTCTCATTATGTAATCAGTCTTATTATTAGGATGAGAAGACTGTATTTAAGAGCTACGTGTTGATTAAATGTTTTTCATTATCTTTTTGTCTTTATCCAGTTTCTACCGACATGGTTGGCTCCAAACCTCATTACGTTCACAGGCTTCATGTTCCTTGTGTTGAACTTTCTTATGTTGGCCTTCTATGACTTTGACTTCACTGCCTCTGGTAGGTCACTCCTCACTATTTATCTTCCTCCCTGGCTGTGCTCAAGGGAGTGTTGTTCAGTTTATTTCCTCCACAAACTTAGTACAGAGGAAGAGCCAGGGGCGTGTAACCCTGTTTATTAAAGGCGAAGTCCATCACTTACTGAAACATGGCTTCCTATGATGGGTCAGGTTGATAAGTAAACCGTGGCACCCTACACACACACACACACACACACACACACACACACACACACACACACACACACACACACACACACACACACACACACCAACTAAACTGCCATTGTTAACATGTACAACAAAATCTCGAGGGCATAAATAAAGACTGACGCAAAACTCTTAGAGAAACTGTACTCTATCATGTCTTTGTCTCTTCTTACTTTTTTACACATAAAGTTAACACACACACAAACATGACTCTTACTCTGACCCCTGCAATCACTGTGAACGCTGGTCAAAATGACGCCACAACAATATTTGCTGGCAGGAGTCAGACCTTACAAGAATAGCTAAACCAGAGTATGCACACATGTTAATGGTTCACCTAAAATTATGCTCTGTAACAGTTTTTACTCCAGCTTGAGGATTCTCTTGGGTTTTAGATTAGAGGGGTTTTAATTTGGGTGAAACCAGAAAACTAAACACAGAGGCCTGATTTACACTCTACAAAACAACACCCCTTTGCAATATGACTAAAATGATGATTCAAAAAAGTATCATCTTATATTAACTATTATTTTTAGGGTTGAAGTGGAGGGTAGTTGATCTTATGTATAATTAAAAACAAACAGGTTTGAGTACATTGAAAATATGGAACCCAAAGTCCAACCTCAGTGCAACAAAAGCCAGTTTACCTGTGATCAATGCAACAAAAGTTAGTACACCTTAGGCTTCCAGCTAAGGCTAATAGCATGAACAGAGTTATAAGATAATCAGTGTGAACACCAGAGATTTCCTCAGTTTTGGTCTGGGATGTGTGTAATGCGACATGGATCCACAATGTAAGGAAATACCTGAGAGAAACCAGATTGTGAGACGTCACAAAGATGCATGAGAGGGTGCAAGAGCATCAGTAGGTGACTGAGCATGAGGTGAAACACAGCTGCAGGAGTAATAAGGAGGTTCAGCCATACTGCCAATAACAGGAGGCACAGTGCTTGTCCTCGAAAATATTACACTGCACACTATTTGCTGTTCATGCAACCTTGCATTGAAACACAGACAGGTAAGAGCTCCTGACTCTGTAAAATGATTATCTGTGGAAACTGGTGTTTCAGTGACTGATCAGACAGTGAGAGGGACACTGCATAAAGTCAACCTCTACAGACGGCGTCCAAGAAGAAAACCATTGCTCTCAAAACAGCACAAAACTGCAGGATTAAACTTTACCAGAGAACATGGGGGGAAAAAAGCCTGATGAGTGTTGGCAGCACTTTGTTTGGATCAGATGGAGTCCAGCATGTTCGGCTGGACTACCACAGTGCCTGCACAGTGTCATGTTTCAGTCTGTGAAACATGGAGGTGGGAGTGTGCTGACGTGGGGCTGCATGAGTGCAAAAGGTGTAAAGGAGATGACATTTATAGACGACACTGTGACTGCAAGTTTGTTTATCCAAATACTGAATGAAAAGATGATGCCCAGTCTCAAGAAGCTTGGCAGGGGAGGAACTTTCCAACATGGCAATGATCCCAAATACACTGCAAAAGTCACACAAGAGTTAATAAGGATAAAAAAGTGAAAACTATGACCTCCTGAGTATGTCCTCTGACTAGAATCCAATGGAACATCTTTAGACTATTTTTAAGCAGAAGGTAGAGCAACAGAACCCCTCCAGCAAAGAGCAGCTGAGAAGAACCATCTGTTGAGAAAGACAGAACATCTCTCTGTAGATTTCACCAATGAAAGGTGTATTGACAAGTTCATTCTTACATATGGACCTTTCATCATAGTTTAATTGTTTTTCATATTAATTGGCTTCATTCCTCTTAGGCTTTGGCTACAGATAAATACACTTGTATTGAATGGACTGGATTTGTAATCACTAAACATTTTAGTGATGACCAGTGACTGCAGTGTGTTCAGTTTTGCTGTATACTGTATGCATTTCACTTTCCTGCTGTGGTATGCTATATTTACATTACTTGTGTCTCAGCTGCAGGACATGAACACGTGCCCAGTTGGGTCTGGGTTGCTGCAGGGATCTTCAACTTCTTGGCCTATACGCTCGGTGAGTCGTAACCTCCGTAACCCCCCCCCCCCTCGTGTGTTATTTTTTTCCCCTCTCTGACTTTTTGAGAGGCTCAAGGGGAATTCTTCTAGTGCCGGGGCTCAAGAGAATCAAGCTATAAGACTATATTCATAACCGGTTAGGAGGGGGGTGGGGGGGATTAGTCTCTGTAACATCCTGAACATGGGTTTAGTGTTTTTTGTTTTGTTTTGTTTTTTGTTTTTTGTTTCGTTTTTTAATCCTTTTTAAACAAATGCGTGTTGTCCTTTAAAATGTGGTTGCTGTATTAATGAGTTAGATATAGTTCTTCCATCGGAATCCAACCTAATCGATCAGCAGAATCATATTTTGAAAATATGGATGTGTACGGAGCTTTTGTTGTCAAGATACCGAAATGAAAATATGGATGTATTTTCCATCTGAATAAATCTGTAACTGGAATTTAAAATGCTACAACATCCATACTGTGGCCTCCTGAGACAGCACAGTCATGTTGAGTTGAATCTTATGTTTAGCATTTGTTGTGATCAACTGAGGATCTTGTAATTTGCAGGATGCTGATGCGACTCTGCACTCCAGCCATTGAACCTGAATTAGTCAATTAAACAGCAATATTTACACAGCAACATGTAACTTAAAGCATGCTGTGGACATTATCAGGAGGCGCTCTCTGAGTTGTTGTTTTTTAGCAGTGCTTCACAAATATAAACTGAAGTTTCTAAGCTTATTGGAATCACAGTGGCCATGCATACATACACACTCACTGACTCAAATGTTCCACAGGCTGTTAGTCAATGAATCTAACCGCAGTGAAACCCGGTGCATTAAGTAGTGTAAATCTGTTTGTGTTTGTTTGTGCGTCCATGTGTACTCTGTGAACGAGACTGAAGTCAGTTTAAAATCTTGCTGACCGTTTTTCAAAAATAAAACAATTTCCATACAGCGTTTTGTTTTTTTGGGGGGTTTTTCTTTTTGTTTTTTTTTTTGTTTTGTTTTTATGGGGATGTTTTTTCAGAATACTTCCATGTGTAGATGAAATAAGTGTGGCCCAGACCAGAGGCTGTGACAGTGAATTCAGTCGTGGGTAGCAGGAATGTTGCTCTTTTCAAAGACTTTGTGCAGTTATGTGAGTGTGGGCAGCAGCTTTGTAAAAGCTGTTATGTTTGTGTTTCTATATAAATATTCACATAAACATGTTGTATATCTAATGATCAGTGCCTCTTTGTTGTGTGTAGATGGTGTCGATGGTAAACAGGCGCGTCGCACCAACTCCTCCACACCACTAGGGGAGCTTTTTGACCACGGCCTGGACAGCTGGGCCTGCATCTTCTTCGTGGCCACCGTATACTCCATATTTGGGCGTGGTGAGAGCGGTGTGGGTGTGACCACGCTGTATTACATCCTATGGGTGGTGCTGTTCTCCTTCATCCTGTCTCACTGGGAGAAATACAACACTGGCATCTTGTTTCTGCCCTGGGGATATGATATCAGCCAAGTGGTAAAGACACACACAAGCATTTACATTCATTCACATTAATACTAACATACCAGCACCTGCTGATACCTTGATGTCTGGGGTCTCATCTCCTTCCAGACCATCTCCCTTGTTTACTTGGTCACCGCTGTGGTAGGCGTGGAAACGTGGTACCAGCCGCTCCTGTTCCACTTCCTCTATCGAGACCTTTTCACTTTTATGATCATCGGTGAGCTGTGATTGGTCACTCTGAAAAAGTTCATTCACTTTGCCGAAGCAGCTACAATAATAAACGTTTGTTGCTTTGCAGCCTGTTCCTTCACTGTGACCTTACCCATGAGCCTCTACAACGTCCTGAAGTAAGTTCTGTTTTCATCAGTGTTTTATTTAAAGTCACAGTAGCGTTATTTTCACCCGGTGCACTGAACCTTTCCCTCCGTGTGGTATGGCAGGGGTTACCGCAGCAACACTCTGAAGCACAGCAGCCTGTACGAAGCTTTCCTGCCCTTCCTCTCTCCCGTCCTCCTCTTCATCTTATCCACCATCTGGGTGGTGTACTCTCCATCCACCATCCTCGAGCTGCAGCCCAGGATCTTCTACCTCATGGTGGGAACGGCGTTCGCTAATGTCACGGTGAGAGTCTGCTGATTTTCCTCCCACACAAACACACACACCTTTTTGTGGTTTTGCTCGCCATAACATAAATCCCTGTCTTCATGTGTTCATGTTTGTATGTTGTATGTTTGTATCTTGCAGTGTAAACTGATTGTGTGTCAGATGAGTAACACACGTTGCCAGGCGCTGAGCTGGCTGTTGCTCCCCATGTTGGTGGTGGTGTTGTTAGCGGTCACAGGGGTGGCCAGCAATGAGACGCTGCTGCTGTATCTGTGGACAGCCGCTGTCATACTAGCACACATACACTACGGTGTATCAGTGGTAAGCACGCACGTGGAGAATTAACTTTTTGGATTTCTCTTTATTTGTTTTGGTTTTGTGCTGATAAATGTTTGAAATTACGATGAGATACAAAATAATGATGTTTTTTTTTCCATTGCCAGGTACAACAGCTCAGCAGCCACTTCAGCATCTTTGCCTTCTCACTGAAGAAGCCCAACAGTGACTGACAGGAGGAGGAACGAATCGGCTTGAAAGGAGCGGAGGTTTAAGCTCCTCCCTTCCTCTGCTCTACCGACACTTCACTCTCATCACGGCGGAAACTACATCCCCTCCCCTCCATCCTTGAGGACACCGCCAATGGAATGGACTATGGCCCCTTTTTCCACTGTCTCCAAATACACAAAAAGATACAACACGCACACCCATTCCCAAACCAACCAACCAAACTCCGGTCCTGGCGATGGGGCGGACCCAGGGGCTCTGGCTTCCGTCATTGGTGATTGGCTAACTTGGTTGAGCCAATGAGGTGCAATTGTTTCCTACGGAAATGTGCTTCAGTCATGAGGACAGGAGCCCAGACGAGCCATGCAAACACACACACACACACACACACAAAAACACACATTACTCTGCTCTCATGCAGATAATTTATATCTTGTGGCAGGTACAATAGAAACACAGCCACACGCACACGCACACACACACACACACAGTTGCACTCACATAGTATTATGAATGTATAATATGCCTTGGGGAAACGCCATTTCAGTTTATTGCATTAACAGGAATGCCTAAAGTAGAGCTGTTTCAACTTAACCAGACCTCTGAACTCTGGCACATGTGGCTCATACATCCACAGCTGTGTCCAAAGTTTGAAGGTTCATTCACCTGTTTATCATCGGATGATTTTCATTTGGAAATCTCAGTGATACATGTTAATAACTATATATATACTGTATATGTTAAGGGGTTTGGGGCATTTTATTTTCAAGGAAATGAAACTAAAAAAAAAAAAGATTGGTCCTGTAAAACATTGTATAAACTTCCCTCTAATTAATCCTACATTCAGCTCTGCAATGACGGCTGTCATGAGTAAACCGAGTTGAACACTGACCAACCAGGGCAAGAATTGACCAGGGTAACCTCTGACCTTTTGAACTCTACTAACCTTTGACCTCTGTCTGAGCACTGGCCTCCCAGCTCTCCCTTCCCTCTGAGGTGTCGTGTCTTCATGCTGATTCGTTCTGTTTTCTTTTCTTTTTTTTTTTTAAACGTTTCTTTTTATATACATTTATTGGTATTATTTGTTGGTCTGTTGCCATGGCAATGGTGTGTGGTCTAGTTGCGCAGCGCTTGAATGAAGAGTGTGTCCAAAAACCACAAACGGAGCGGACTCACTCTGAAGGAACAAGCCGTTGCACAGGACACCGCCAACGCCACATCACCGCCTGGCGTCACACTCTCGTGCTCACACACATACGTTCTGTTTTCACACCTTTGATACTGTCTGTAGGGTAACGTGTGTGTTATTGTTTGTTTTGTTTTTTTTCAGTCTGTTAAACACTGTTCCTCTGTGTGATTCATGTTTCCATGGTGAAGATGGATATTCAGTAGAGGGTGTAGTCTGGAGCTTCTCATCAAGCTGGTTTTCACTACACGGCCAAATAAGATGAGAAAGTCTGTTATTTCTTACATGTTACAACATAGACAGTTTGTCAGTGTTATTACAGTTTGGAGAAAATAAGTGTAACCTGACCCTTTCAAATCCATTTTGGCCTTATTGTTGAAAAGTCAAGAGTCTTGTCTATCTGTAAGGACGTTTACCTGGCAATGAAAAGAAAAGTCCCAGCTACACTCAAGAGCTTGACAGTTCAAGCTTGGCCTGATTGAATCCTGAATGATCAATGTGGAGCGAAGACTGTGGGTTTCCACAAACTTTCACTGACATTTCAACCAAACTGGAGATATGTAGTCCACAGAGGCTGGTGAGGCTCTGGTTTACATGTCACACCTCACTATTACAGGACAAAAACAAAAAAAAAAAGCAGGTGGATAGGATGTAGTACGGTTTCAGTGTTTATGAAGTAAACATGTTAAAATAAACCTGAATAACAACTGTTGGGAAAGTCGTGTGCTTGCCTTGTGAATGGCAAGTTCATTTTGGAGTAAACTGACTGAACATGAAGTCTGACTGTGAATATCCAGTCACAATAAAAAAGACACGTCAGATACACTGGGGCAAAATGTAAAAATATTGCATCTTCAGCTTCAGATTTGCTTATGTGTTTTTATCATTTGTCCAAAAGTTTTGTAGATAAACATAAAATTACTTATCTCGTCTGGGAGGAACAAAACGATCCAACTCTACTGCCATAATACCCAGTGAAGTAGCCCATGTTGGTTTCCAGTATCTCTGCACTGCAACTGGGGAAAGCTTGTACGCAGCCATAAGCACATTATGATTTGATTTGATGAGTCCTTTTTAAGGAAGCCCCACATCTGTGACTGGAGACCGTAGATTGTAGTGACGTGAGAACAACTGACTGTGAGATTTCACCACCAACACTGTTTTTCTGGTGGGTAAATGCACTGTCTGGGTATGTGCAGACATTGTGTACTGTTTATGTATGGGTGTATACTCTGTATGTGTGGATATCTGTGTAAATACATACATTATTTCTTCATTTTTACTTTATTTCGCTTTTTAAAGTGGGATTTTGTTATTCTGGTTGGCCGATTTCTCCAAACACTTAACTGGTAGACCAGGAGACGATGCCCATCAGCAGTGCTCTTACTGTCAGATCCAAACCGTGCAAAGCTGCCAAACTGTCAAGGTAGCAGTTCCTCCATCTGACAACGGTTTTTTGAACAATTTTCATCTCTGCTGCTCTGCTTGCTGATTGGATCGTCCCTCGGGTCATAACTCTGGGATAGTTTGGAGGCTGTAAACACTACAAACAATGCTAAATGCAACGAGGCATTTCATATCATCATAAAAAATAATAATCTGTCAGCAGGGTGAGACGAACTGGTGCCATTTACTGCAACAAAAACAAGGCAGAAAAATGAGAACAAACATTAAAAGAAACAAGTCTCTCCTCCAGCTGGCAGATAAATTCCTTAGTTTCTTTACAATCAGATTTTCATTTTCACAGCTACTTTTCTGGGCATTTTTTGTAGTGTGCTCCTCAGCGTTACTGACCACTTTCTAGGACAAACTTTCTTAATTCTCCCCCTGGATCAACGAACCAAGCTGTTGAAATTGTGACTAAGTTGTTATATAATGCTGCTCTGGCAAACACTCCAGAGCCTCAGTGTGGCTACTTGTGATGTTGTATTTAACCAGTGAAAGAAAGGACTGTCCAGAAACAAATAAAAGTGAATTTTTCTTAAACCATGTCTCTTAGTCGGAGGCTGAAACTTTTGTGATGGTTGAGTAAAAAGTTCCTTTAATATCCACTAGGAACCAGCACAGAGCAGCCTGTACTACTTGAGTTGTTTTATTTCTTCACCTGTGCCATCGTGGTTCTGTGTCCTTTAATTAGGTACTTTTCTTACACTCACACACGTCTTACAAAAAGCCTCAAGTTTACAGCTACATTAACATGTAGTACACAAAGTACTACACATATATATACTGTATCCAAAAAACCTCACCCTTGCACACCAAGATGAAGCACTAAGAAATACACACCTCCCAGAAAGTGTTCTTACCAAAATCAAAAGCAACTGTCTCACCTCCAGTTCAAGTCAGAAAAAAGTGTAATGAAAAAAAAATAAAATAAAAATCTGCTCACTTTTTCTGAATTAACAAGATCATTATCTCTGAATTCTGAGAAGTTTTCATTAGAAAAAAATGTTTTTCTGAATGAACAAGATCATGGTCTTCATCATTCACATCATATCGTTCAGAAAAACATTCTCCAGTGAATGCATTACACCATAGTTTTCCATATAGGTTTCAACCTTTAAAACTAAGAAAATACGAATGGAAATCTGATAAAAACCTGAAAAAAGACTAAAATCTAAAAAGTTATACCACACAAGCAACTAATTCAGTAGGTACCAAACTGTTAGAAATTGAAAGATGCTGTGTATTTTGAGTATATACTATACATAAGCACTTACTGTGGACTGAAGCTTCAAAAGCCTCTAAAAAGCTTCTTCCCTCCCAAATCAAGTGCAGTTTATCTCTGAGGCCAGTTTCTGATCATTAACACAGCACAGCACCGGGCACGTCGTCCACTGAGTGTTTCACACGTCACAAACATCAGATGAAATCCTACAATCACACAAATGTAAAATATAGTACAACATAGTTAAATTAGCTGAGTTTAGAGAAAGAATTGAGTTACATCAATCAGCTGTGCAGTCATGGACAAGCATGTAGACAAATGGGTGTGAGCAAACTCAGTTACTTTGTATTAGTAAATCAACATTCACTACCCAGAGCCTCCAGCAGATAGAGCTGCAGATCAATGCATGTTGTGGCCTACGTGGTTTTCCACTGGTTGCTAGAGTTGAGGATTTAATGGTGAAGAATCACAAACATAATGTTTCTGCACACATTTCCCTCTGAAGTGACGTCCGGGTAACACAAGAGTTAGTAATTTCATAGTCTTCCTCACTGTGTGAACAACAAACTGTACGTGCTGAACTCAACACCTCTGACTCATGTGGCTCTGCTCTCTGTTACAGACTTCATTAGTAATTGATTGTCTCCTCGCTTCCAAGTTTGTCTGGCAGAAAAAGCGCGTGTGTGTGTGTTTGTTTTTATCATCCTTGACTCACAGCAACTCTTAAAATCCTCTGGGGATCATCTGCGAAACGTTTGGGATGGAGTTTTGACTCAGAGTGAATGAAAACTTTCAAACAAAGAAAAATCAGAAATCCTTGAATAGTCGTTAAGAGAGGGTGCCAGAAAACATCAAAGGGGGAAGCTGTGTGGTGGGTTTAGCTTTAATAATGGCGTGTATATCACAGAGTCAGTGTGTTTGAAAGTGGAGGCCCTGTATGTCAGTCTTGGATCGGCCTTCTATTGTGAATGTGTAGGTGCTGAGTTCTGCCTGTCAAAACAGCTGGCAGCACACCATGATGGCTTCTTATCTTGACGGGATCTTTTTCATCCAGAAATAAGACTCTCATCGAGCAATGATTCATCCAAACAATGTGCTGTGAGTAAGCCAAAAGGGTTGCTGGTCCATTAAATATGTGATCCACCTCTTTGTCTGGGAACAGCCTAATGCAGTGGGGTTTGGACTGGTGTAAAGTTTGTGCAACTTAAGGCCACTGTACAATGATCTGGCAACACTTAAGGTTAAATGTCAATAGATTTTCTATGCATCATGGTTTCAGTGATTCCACTGTTTTCTCTCTATTTCACATTCCCTTTATATGTCCACATTAGAATATTTTTATTAGTTTGAAGTAAATGTTTTTTCATCTTTTAAGAAATGCACAACAAAACTCTGTCTTCTGAGTATCAGTCATGGTCTTCCTCTCATATTCAGAGGCTGAAACTCACTATTTCACATAGGAAAGAAAAGAAAAGAAAAGAAAAGAAAGGAAAAGAAAAGACAAGAGAAGAAAAGAAAAGAAAAGAAAAGAAAAGAAAAGAAAAGAAAAGAAAAGAAAAGAAAAGAAATCCTGCAGCATGGTAAACAATGTTCAATATGTAAATTTGGCTCCTCCACAATGAACCAAGCTACAAACCTTTCAGCCTTTCAAGTCTGGGTGGTGAGTTTATGTTGCTCATAGTTTTTATTAGTGAAGTGTTCCTTAAACAATCTGTCACTACTCTCTTATATATTAACTTTTATAAAGGGTTTATAAATTGCAATAGGTTATTAAATAATTCAGGAATGCTTTATGGATCATTTTTAAGCCATTAATAAGAACAGGTGTTTAACCTCCTCCAGCAGGACACTGCTTTGTCTCTTTAGCTACAGAGCATCTAGACCACAATCTATTTATTAATCATTAGCAAGTATGAAAGTCATCAGCATTTATTAATGAAACAGCCTAACCCTAACCCTAACTCTTGGTTAACTGGACTAAGTTTTGTACTAAAGGAGTAAATGATACATTTTGCTGTCGCTACAGAGCCAACTTTACCATTAACAGCTGTTTACAATGCAAGTTGAGCATCAGATTTCATTCCTTTACTCACCAGGAGCTGTCTCCAGCTGTGGAAAGCAACACCAGTGTTAACTCTTGTCTCTATCTCATCTTTTCCTGTACTCTACTGAAATTAGCATGTTAACCAGCTAGCCTGAGCCTGTCTCGTCACTGTGAGATAGCAACTCAGTGTAGCCTCCATTCTGCCCTGAAGATGCAGCGTTGCTCAGAGGGAGTGTTATAACCTCTTGTCTTGCAAACGTAACGATGGCCGAAGCTCTTGTTGCGCAACAATCACCACCACCGGCTCCTGACAAGAAACCACGTTTGACAGCGGAGAAAAAATACAAATAGCCCCTTTAAACACATACACTACAATAGGAAAATGTTTGACAATGGTACCCCCAAAAATCACATTAAAATTCTACATATTAAGTGCTTTTAAATCAATTAGAAAACCAATCTTTAATATCGTGTAAGTAAGGGTACACCCACTAAACTTATATTTTCTACAAAGCATCATGAATAAATTTTGAGGAGCTTGACAGGAAATCAGCTCTCACCACCAGGATGAACGTCCCTGTTCTGTGATAACCTGACCTTTTTTTGCACGTCATCCTGCTGTGAAGGTTAAGCTCCTATGTGTTGATGTTAAAGTGACACGGTGTCCCTCTGGTCAGGCCGTCTTTTAATGAATTGGCTGGTGTTGATCCTGAACTGACAGTTAATCAGAGGTGGCATCAATTAAACAGTGTTCGGCTCGGGTTGCTGCCCTGCAGTACTGGACGTTTTGTGCGCTGCTAACCCCTGTGACTCGCACACACAGACACACACTGCAATGGCGAGCAGCCGGAGACTAGTTAACCACCGCGCCACCCTGGACCGCTCCCCCTGCAAGGTGACACTCAATTATGAATGACCATCATTAGAAACCAGACACGCCAGAGCACAGGCTTGCCCAGACTGACACACACATACACACACACAAATACTGTGATGGACACAGCGATTATTCTTAGAGACACCCAAGACTATTGAAGTGCTAATGGGGTAACACCATCCACTTCAATCCATAACCAGTGCACCTGTAACCTGGCCTTGGGGTGACGACCAGTTTTCATATCAGTATGATTAACAAAAAAATTAAAATCAGTGCCAATTATGAAATCAACCCAAACTAACTACATTTCATGGCAAAAAAAATGTACATGTTTTTTCAGGAAACTAACTTCGTTTATCAAACAGTAACAATATGATATTCCTGTCTATGGTTTCTGGAAGTTGAGGTTGGGGTCAAGTGCATATTCATTTCTTTGTCTCTGCTCTTAATCCTGGATTTGTTCTATGAAAGCACAAACACAAAGGGCACATCTCTCATCAGAATAGGGATTAAGCTGCTATACATCATAATGATGGCATAGACAGTCATGCATTCACAATGTGCACATGTACACATCCAAGTAGGGTTTCAGCTTTCAGAGTTGAATCTGGGTATGTCAGTTGTCAGTGTGTTTCACTGCTGCCACCTCATTCACATCTCTATTTTCTCTGTTCCCTTTCTTTCCCATGGCTCTGTGGCAATGTGTCATGGTAGTGGTCAGTCTACCACTTTGGCAATTTGGGTCAGTGAGCAGGTTAGCATTTAGCCCAGAGCTGCTCACATGGCTGCAGACTACTGTGATTTTTAGACGACACATACAGTGATATAGAGATGCCACAGTTGCATACAGACACAAATTCACCCAGGGCGGCACAAATTGATTTGAACATGCTCATGCATGCAAAAATGAAAAATATATGTGTATATGCGTATTCCTGCAGAAATTTATGCACGTTTAAAAATACACTCAACCTCATGCTGTGTCGGTCAAATGTACGCAACGCATCCAAATTTTCAGAACAGGTTAAATTTTCAGCATTTTTTCGCATCCGTCAAAAGTATTTAAATAGTTGTTTGACCACCAAGAGCCACCGTACATGCAAAGGTCATCGTCCAAAATGTAATCTGAGAAGCTGATAAATTAGTGGAACAATAAATTCATTTCAAGGTGTAAACGCGTGCATGAACTAGGCAATGAGGCAGCTCAGCTACTGGCTATGATCTTGCATGTTGCAGTGTTTAGAGGCTGCCCTTAATATGCTACCTCCCAATGGCCTAGCACATACATGTCTGATGGCACGATTCAGATTGCCTATTTAAACTAATAAGGTGTGTGTCCCTAATACAGACATACTAGCAGCCGCTGTTCAGGACCAACTAGTTCGCTGAAATAGATGGTCTTCTTTTAAATATGTGGTTCCAGTCTTGTTAGCAGTGGATCAAACTGTACCACTGACATTCTGAAGTAAACCTTGAAACGACCGGGGTGATTCCACAGTTCTCATATCAGCAGGTGAAATTCTACCTGCTCTTGACGCTTCTCAGGATTGGACGCACTAGTAATTTTGCGTTTTTGTGAGAGGGCCACAAAATCATTCTCACTGCTTGACAACTGTGTTTACTCTGTACTGCACATTTTTCATAATTATAGAATAATACAAAGCCCTGAACTCAGTGTGAAAGGTTTTTGTGCATAACACTGGATGATGGTTTTAAAAAACGCATACAAAAAAATTGGAGTTGGTGTGCGAGGGCCTTAATATCTGCACAGTCAGTTTGTAAACACGACACAAACAGTCCAGTGGTCAAATTCACATGAATGAAAAACCTTGAGTGGTGTAGCCTACAATGAGTGCATTCATATTCAACTGGACTGAAATTCCTATGAATTTACAACCTCACAGGCCTCTGGCATGGTGAAATGTCAAAGACAAAGATCATTTAGGAGCTGTTCAAATCTTCTTTGTTTGGATTCGAACAGCATATAACTGTGTCTGTTCTCATGCTTCTCTAATAAGTAACTAGCTCAACCCTAAAATAACAAACGTCAGAGGAAGCATCTCCCAAGTAGATCAAGTCCAGGCATGTTTTCTGTCTTTAATAACACACACACATGAACACACAGATGCACCAGCTCCTGGTGACCAAAAGCGACTCTGTCTCTATAGCATCTTACCAGGGCATGACAGCCGCTGAAACTTTAATGTAACTAAACGTACATTCTGCTGCACTAAGAAGTGATAGTTGTTGAAACGGAAACGTGGTGATGCAAAAGAAGGTGGAGAGTTATGCTGAGGTAAATGAGAATCCATAGAGTTCTTTAAGGTGGATCCTGAGGTCCTGAGGGAACAGCTCTGAGCTTCTGTTTCCACCATCAAGAGAGCCACAAGTAAAATAAAACATAATAAAGCTCCATCCTTGGATAGTCATCAATAAATTCAACACTGTACCTGTTTTTGCTTTCAAGTCTTAAATCTTGAGCTGTCCACACAATTTGGACATTAAATCATTAGGTCTGTGCATTAGAAGGACCTGGGGCCAGATGCATAACACTGTGTAGATTCATTACTGAAACTATGTGTTTGCTCAAAACCAGAAATATGCATACACATTCTTTTCATCAGAATTATACAGGCGTATGTACACATGATTCTGTTTTATAAATCTCACTCATTGAGAAATTGTACGCACATGCACGAGCCTCATTTCCACTCCCACAATTAGCCACATATGGATGAAGACACTCCCTCAGTCCATCAGTTTGCATAGAAAACAATGTATGTGCCACAAAAACAACAAAAAAGAGCCACAACTTCACCAATTGTTGGTTGGATTACAAACGGGAGCTCATCAGTGAACTTTAGTACTGTGAAGTCCTGTTTTACTCTTAACTTTATCTGTCGGGACTAGAGGCGTCTTCATTAGGCTCCAGACAGGCGCCTGAAATTGTTATAAGTAAATATTAAAATAGTATAGAATCAGTTTACAGAATGACTCCCAAGCATTGAGCATATAATATGGAACAATGCTAAATCAAAAAGTGAGCACAATTATTTCCATTTAAGAATTATCAAATTGTTTTTGTTGTGTAGACAGCAGAACCTATAATGATAATATGGAATTCAAGCTCTGTGAAGTTGGATATTTTGTTTTATGTATTATTATTATTGAGAAAAAAAGCAAGCTGCTCTAACCCTGCCAGGGTGGTATACCTCTGCCTCTTTGTAAAAGAGCAGCTTCCATGCACTGCTGTACACTACTGTAGGACTGATGCTCAACCGAGGATGAGATTATAATCCCAAGTACTCGAACTTCACCTTGGAGTTGATTTCCACTTTCCACAAACAGCACAACAACGAGTATGTCACTGATGATGAGTTGCGATCACATGGAAATGCATTTTAAGTCACCATTTGATTCAGATGGAACAATGTTCACTGTAGTATGCACATAAACACAATGTCCCAGTAGCCCTGGATACATCCTTACATGCAACATGCATTATTAATCTGTTTTCCGTACCTAGTTTGTCCACTTCTTACGTACATGCTCCATTCAGATTCAGTCCTATCACCTCACTTCTGAATGGGAGGAGGCTAGTGACTAACAAACATATCTGTCATCCAAAACAAGCTTTCTTATTTTGTTCATTGGAAGGCAACATGATAATAAGCAGAAAACTTGTTTTGAAGGATGCATAACACGTTTATATTAGTTTCACTTAGAGCCCTCCTTTCAGCCACTTGGTTTCTATAATGGCGGAAACCAAAACAAAAGCGTGTCTTTGTGCACCCTTCAAAACAAATTTTCAGCCTTGTGTTGCCACTCATGGTGGTGTTGTCCAATTAATACATTCAAAATGCAACCGTATAAGTAACTGATATGGCTATGTGAATTTTAATGTTATCATAGCACCTGTAGTAGTGTAGTGAGTTGGAACATATCCACCCAGCTCAACCTGGAGAGAAGAGAACACTGCGGATCTCCAGGTACTGATTAAAAGCCTATACTACAGTGTCTTAAAATGTCTTCCATTCGTACTGTACATCAGTTGACAAGGTGTTAATACCAGCAAAAACCATCTCACCAATTTAATTCAGCAGTTAATTATTCAAGTTTTGGACCAGATTTAGAACGAACATTTCTGCCCAGCGAACCCAGTTAGTGCCCCTGAGTTTCTGCCAACATGAGGGAAAACAGCCTAAAGACTCACAGCAAAAAGTGTAGGAGCCTGAACAGCTATTGTGTCCTTGTTTCCTAACTGGGCTTGATTTTATTGTGAAAGAATAACACTTACACACATGCACGGCACTTATAGGACCAGTGAATGAGACATGGTATGTCAACACTCTACTAACATCTTGTGGTATGTTTGAGAAATCCATATATATGACCTCAACCATTTTCATGTATGACCTCTTTTCCTGTGAAATTTTATTTTCCTCCCTTCTGTAGAATATTAAACTGACTACTTCATACTAATCTGCTACTCTTAATGTTGTTTGAGTCGATTTCGCTGGTCATTTTAATCTACGTATCCAATAACAGTTTAATTAGCATTGTAGTAACAACCCCATCAATACCCACCACAACATGAACAATGAATATAATCACAATCTTCATTAGCCATCATTTATCTCCTATTATCTGAACTTCCTCAGTCCACTGAACCTCAGTACTGCTTCTCTATCTCAATGACTTTTCCATTTATTATTATAATATATATTTTGATTATTATTTATTGTACATTTTTGTAATTATATTTCTATCTATTTTATCACTGTCTTTTTAAATTAAATCTACAATTTTTTTAATAGATCATTATAAATCCAATGTAAATAAATAAATGAATAGAGTGGTAGGAAACTAGTTGGTAGCTGGTAAGAATAGCAGCTGGTACCAGATGTCAGAAACGTAGCTGAAACCGGCCAAGCTGGTTACCAGCATTAATTTCTAGATGGATAGTTAGATCTTTATTATTTCTTAAAATGCTAACAGAACATTGTGTCAGTGGGATAACTTTTTTGTTCTATTTATTTTTCACTGCAGGAAAAATACATTCACAGCTACAGGAAATTTCTCGTCTTTAATTTATCTTGAATTGAAGGTTTTTGTTCACTGTGGGAGGAAACCGGAGCACCCAGAGTAAACCCACGCAGACACACAATCACAATGACTGTGTCAGTCAGAAGGTGTGACCGTGTGGAGCACTACACAGTGCATCTCTGTACTGCCCTAGATGCTGGTCCTATTGTCTGACCAGTAAGTATTTTCTTCAGAGGTCACGCACATGGTCGCTAGATGGGAGAGGGAAGTGCACATAGTTTTTTCCAGAAGGATTTTCAGCCTCTCAATTTCCTTCAGTAACATGTTTTCTCTTGAGGTTTGTCCCTCACTGTTGATACCCATTGTGTTTACAATTGTGTTTTTTTCCCTCAGAATGCAGCAAAACAGAGTAATTTCACTGTGTACTGGACTCTTGACATCAGAGGAGTCCGCCTCAGTGCCTGTGACATCAGAGGTCTTTGTGACATAGTTACCATGGTAACAGCAATTGGTGTAAAATAAATGGAGGGTCAAGGTCTCAACACCTACTTATCCAAAAAACTACACAGTCAACGCTGTAGTTTCTCAGGTCAGGTCAGCAAAACATCTGCCAAGGTTGAAGTCGATCAGATTGTAACACAGTTCAATTTTCCATATAAAAATGGAACATATAGAGTTGGAAAATTAACTATTAACTAAGATTTTGGAGCTGTTTTTTTCTCATTTGTATTTGTGGAATGTAGCCAATCAGACCCCGGCTTTTTCAGGCAACCCAAGACAAAAACAGAAATAAAAACTTTATAATTTTTGATTTTTCTTAGCTGAAACTACAGTCTTAGGCAGACACAGCCACTAATTTGCATTTTTCTATCCAATATTCAAAAAACTGAAAATTTGAATAATGACTCAAAAATCTTGACAAAAAATACTGTTTTCGAAAATTGAATTAAGTTTTTACAGTTTTCTGGTTTTCATTTCATATGGATAATTGAGCTGATAAGCATTTCATAGACCACACAGCCAGAGATTTCTCTGTTCATTAGTAGGATGCCATAAATGATGATGTCACACACCCTCGTAGTTTTTTAGGCTTACTTAACTTGGAAAGTTGACTGTGCTGCTGTTGTTTAGTGTATTACCATTGTGCACTGTGAATGTGTGTGTTTGTCTGATACAATATCAGAGCTTACTGGTACATATCACTGTTAAGTAGCCAGAAAGGTAACTGGAGTGGGGGATGTATCCACCTCAGTGGGTTCAATCTGTCTTCAGTGGGCACACACAGAACATGCAAGTCACCAATACACACACACACACACACACACACACACACAAATGCAAACAGAGTATCAGTTAACAGGCCCTGAATTATTTAGCAGCCACGAAGAGCGCTACTAAGCAGCAACCAGATTCTTCCACATCTTTGCAGCACATCTGAATATTAATGAACCAGAGATGGTGGCATGAGCGAAGAAGACTGCAGAGACAGAGGGAGCATGAGGGAGAAGGCACCTGACAGAGATTTAGGAGCAAGATTGTTGAAGCTTGAGTTTTTGGTGTGAATTAGCTTTGCAGTTGTATGACAAATCATTTATTATTTTTTTTATCCACTTTTTTACCCATTCTACTGTAACCAAACAAATTGCTGTGGTAGCACTGACAAAATCCTGAGTAGTTACCAAACTAGCAAAGAACAAATCATACACCAATTTCTAATTAATGAATATGTCCTTAGTTTCTAATAACTCTCACTCAAAGACCATAGCTTCAAGTTACAGAGAAACAGCTGACAGCTGGTTAGCAGTATTTAATGATCTTACTTTCACAATGAATCATTTCTGTTTAAATTCAGCTGTTCAACAGTTTATCATTTTCTCATTCGTGATTTTTTTTTATTGCTTTTTGGGTGAAGTTGCGTCCAGAGGCGAAGTGAAATAATAATTCATGCTGGGAGTTTGACTGCAGCCCAGGCTGCCCCAAACATGCAAACCACCAGACCGCTATGTTCGTAGGCTAACCCTATTTTCTGATGTAACAGGCTACAGGACTAGTTATAAATGTGGCCACTAAGTTCATCTGGGAGAAAAGTTACAGAGATTACAAAATACAAAAATAAATATTATTTTAACAATTTTAGCAATTGTATGTCATTAAAGCAGAAAGTGGAGAGTTCTTGTGTTGCATAAGTCTAATGTAGACTGTCATATGTCATATTATATTATGTCAATAAGTTAACAGAACATTAGGTGAAGGGCAGTCGTCTTCCAGCTCCAGCTGTCTCTCTCGCTCCGAATGAGGATAAACAAAACTCATGTGACTACATTCTGGTTACGACTCTTCAATTTTTGAATACTGAAAAGGAATCAAACATGATCTGGCCACCAGGAAATGTCCTGGTGCTCCAGACAGGCTGCACGGCACTGTTTGCGTCTCCTGCTGAGTTGTTCAATAGTATGTGAGAGCACATACAGTAAAAACAAGTAAACAAGTAAAGGCACAGTAATCCTGACGTACTGTGTCCCTCTAAGTTAACCAACAGTCTAAAGTAGAAAATTAGTAGGGCAATTTACAATTGATGTATGTGCATTGTCACTATAAAAAATAATTAAATGAAATGATTCACTTGATTCTGTGATGTACTAATGTGTGAAAGAAAACCTTATATTGTAGTAAAACATGGACAAAGTGACATAACTTTACAGGAGAGGCCAGAGCCTTTACCGCTAGCAACCATTTGGTCGCTTCTCCGGGGCAGAAAATCCATATGGCTGTAAATCACAGCTGAGCATTTTGAGAGTCCACTCAAGTAACCACATATAAAAACACATTCTTAATTGAGCTTTTACTTTATAAACAAATTGCCACAAAGACCATAAGAAGTTAAGGTAGAATTGAGACTTGTTTTTACTTTGACTTTCAATTTTAGTACAAAAACATAAGAACAGTAAATACAAACAGCCATGAGTCAATGTGCATTTTGCACTTCACATTGTGACGGGTGGAAATAAACTATGGAGGACCAGGGATGTCACAGGATAAATAATGAAGCATTCCCTTAATTTCAAGAATTTATAAATTAACAATTAATCCATCAATAAATCATCTCAAAATTTGTTACATCCCATGGTCAATTGGGATTGCTTCACTTGGTTTTAAAAGCAGCACCATGTTAAACTGTGTTTTCAAATAGTTTTACAAATTCTATTATTAATGGTTTATTTAATGAGAGTTTCATGCTGTTTTTGTAAATCAATTTTTAAATCTTAAGTATTTATTGATGGATTATTCAGTTCATTTATATTTAATTATTCATTTTACAATTCCTATTTTTAATGCCTATTAAAATATGAAATTGAGGAAATGCTTCATTACTTTTTCTGTCACATCCCTGGTCCTTCATAATAAACATTTTGAAATTCAGAAAGGAAATGGTCAACAGTAAAAATCTTGAAGGCCATATATGAATTGATGAGCTTAGACAGAGTTTCAAATTTTGGCACTGCAGGATATTAATGATACACAGTGTATGGTGTCTGGGTTGGTGTCTTGTGGGTGAGCAATGCATGAATGGAACAGTAATAGGAGAGAATAATAGCTTAAGTATCTTTTGTAGCTGTTTGCACATTTCTCAAAATGTCTATGCACAGTCCTAATATCCAAGGGTTTTGTAGCTCTAACTACTGTAAATGTGCATAACCATTTATGAGTAGCATGTTCTGTCTGCAACCTTTCTGCTGTCACTATTTCTCTAAGTCTGCATTTCTGAATTGGTTGTCACTTGTGTCACCACCACCAACTCCTCCCCTTGTCATATCACTGCTGCTCTATCATGTCCTCCTATGCTGGTGTCAGTAGTCCATGCCGTGTAGCTGGCTCTTCTTGTCAGTTTTGCCCTGCAGGGCTGCAGGTAGCAGCGGCAGATTCAGGTCTGCCACTCGACGCTGGAGAGATGACCGCAGCTGAACTGAGTTCCTCTTTGCTCCACTCATCCCTCCTCCTGCCATCCCTCTCTCTCCTCCTCCTGCTGCCGACAGATCTCTCCTCTTCCCCCTCTCCTGCCTGAGGCTCTTGATGACCAAGGTGTGTTGTCTCTGTGAGGGGAAGGCGGGAGGTTTAGACCCATTGACCAGAAGTCCTGGGGGCCCAGGTCGGGTCAACCCCACCCACGTCATCTTCCTGCCTCGTCCGTCTTTTAGCCCCACATTGCGCAAGCGTGGCAGGGGGGCAGAGGGTGATGTCTGGGTTGTTTCCATGGCACCCAGGTGGACTCTGTCTGAGGAGTGTGTGGTGTGTGTGTCGGCCTCCAGGAGCATCCTGGGAGAAATGCCATTTTTCTCTGAGGAGTAAAACGTCTGCAGCTTCTCCAGACGCTCATTGATGCTCAGGTGATGAGAGTGGTCATCCTGGTGGTGGCTTTCATGGAAACAATCTGACCCGGGGTCTGCCGCTCCGTCTGACTGAGTTGTCCTAAGCAGGTGTGTGTGTCGAATTGGTCTCACTGTGCTGCTGTCTCTGATTGGCTCAACGGGTAGGGGGACTTGGCAAGGCGCGGAGTCACAGAGTTGAGATGCAGAGCTTTTAGGAGGAGAAAGATGCACGAGTTCTCTGTCTCTAAACACAGACACTGGAACATAGAAGTACACAGATATAGTACATCACACACACTGTGATGTGGATGTATGCAGCTTTGTTTTTTTTTCAGAAAATCCTTACCTTCAGGAAACAGCGTCTCTCTGGTGTCTAAGGTGATGGCAATCTCCTCATCAGTAGCCCCATCCTCTACAGACAGAGGGGCAGGAGAAGGGGAGGGAAGGCGAGGGGGTACTGATGGGGAGTTAGAGTGAGGGAGTTGGGGAAGGGAGGGAGAAGGGGGACGGTTCTCATCATCCTCTCTGTTGTCCTTTCTGTGAAGGTCCTCAGTCTTCCTCCTGTTGCTCTGACATTCAGTTGTCTGCTGGGCCCTCAGAGGCCTGCTGGCCTGCTTCGAGCTTTTTTCATTGGTTGGTTCATTCTAAAAAAAAGAAGCAGTGATTCCATTGTTTTCTGCTAACACAAATTTGTTAGAAAGACTGTTTTGTCATCTACTAAAACTTGAGATAGTAAATTGCCTACAGCCACAACACGTCCTCCACTTGTGCACACATCACAGACTATGGACTGTCCTCGCTTCTACTCCTCTATCTATACTTTAACCATAAAACACTTGTGCTGCCTCTGACAGAAAAATTAGTGACTTGTATGTCACAGAAAGTGAAAATATTTAATAAAGCATGTACATTTAAAGGATAAAAGAGGCAATGTTCCATATCTTATTGTCCACAAATCCCACGGAAAGACCATAATGAACAATCAATTGATACAGCTAAAAAACATTAGCTGTTTATTCCCCTGTGCCATAGACCTCCATCCTTGACTGAAAACTGCATGCTGTATGCTGTACAGTGTACACAGTGGTACTTTGCTAAATGTGCTAAATGCTAACACACTCACAATGACAATGCAAACATGGTGATGTTAAGCAAGTATAATGTTTACTGTGGTGACTGTTGTAGTTTATCATGTTAGCATGCCAACATTTGCCACTAAACACAAAGTACAGCTGAGGCTGATGGGAATATCATTAGTTTTGCAGGTGTTTGGTCATAAACCAAAGTACTGGATGACTTGAAAATTTGATCTGGTGGTGGCACCAAATGAAAGGTCAGGATCATCCTCTGGATGCCATAAACGCCTGTACAAAATGTCATGCCAATCCATCCAGTGGGTGCTGAGATACATCAGTGTGGACCAGAGTGATGGACTGAGATCCACAGACACACATCACTAGCATGCTAATAAAAAAAACTACAGTTCTCAGCTGTTTCATGAAAGTATTTAACTTTTTTTTTTTTTTTTTTTTAAATAAAACTATATATTTTTGACCCATGCTGTGAGACAGACACACTTTGATTGTTTTGGTCTTTTCATGCAATATGATGACGGTGAAAAACTACAGAATAATGTCTACCTTATACTTTAATAAAAGAATATTACTTTAACCTTTTTCAGTGATTACCTTATACATCTTTATGTTATTGCCAATGTCAGCATTACCTGTTGCTGAGTCTTGGATTCAGTGTTATTCCTCTCTCTCCATGTATTCTTACTGGGAAGACTCCAGTCATTGGTTTCCAGCTTCTGCCAAATCAATCATTCAAACTTCAGTGCAAACCATACAGGTTTTCAACCAGGTACCATTACACTGACCCACCTTGTATTACAGGCAAGAAAAGTTGTGTTTATTTCAGTATGTGCACGCCTGTGTGTGTGTGTGTGTGTGTGTGTGTGTGTGTGTGTGTGTGTGAAAACCTTGCTGGCCTTGGCTCCTTTCTGGCTCCTGTTGAGCTTGTTGAGCAGCAGGTGATAGGAGGCCATGATGGCGGAGGGTCGGTTGATGGTGAGTGTGTGAATGATTTCAGAAAGGGCGTAGCCCAGTGTCTCTGTCATGTATGCCAACACAGACGAGTTGAGATCCTCTGGACACAATCTGGGAAATAATAACAGAAAGGGGGAAAAAAACCCATAACAGAGATAAAGTGTGAAAAGTGAAGCAGAGCGAAATCTAATGGGTCGTTCAGGAAGGGACTAGAAACTGAAGGGTTTCAGTTGTGAGCCGTCCAGGCCTGGAACAGTTCTTGTTTCATTCATGTGGATTTCAAAAAACACATTATTGCCAGGAGGAGCCATACATGATTGCATTTCCACATTGCATAAAGTGATAAAAGCCTTTTAGTCATGCTATAATATACAAAGCTGTTACTCTACTGACCACAAAAATTTTCATTTTGTTAGAAAACTCGCTGTGATTTCCCTCTTGGTTCTTTTGCCCACACTGTAATGTTTGCTGCAGAACTTTCCCTAAGAAGTCTTTGTGTTTCATGGTGTAATATATACTTATGTTACAGATACAGTGTCATCTATTAAAAAGTAAATGTAAATATATAGAATGGATTTATATATCTTCTATCTAGTATATGCCATACACACATCACCTGTTTTTCTTATTTTAAGAAATATTTAGAAAATATATGATAGAACTTTTTTACAGTATTTAAAATCTGTTAATTCTGCAAAATATATTAATAAAAGTGTCAGTTTATTACATTTGCATACAACAAAGAAATATTTCTGTCATCTTTGGGTGTGTTTGTAGATGCAATGTTAAAGTTTAGTCACACAGTAGATCTCTACCTGTTTTTATGAGTGAGTGTGTGTAGTGGTTTCTTGGCATATCCCTCGTTGATCCATCTTTCCTCCATCGCAGCTCTGACGCTGGGTCTCTTGGCTGGATCTGGCTCCAGGAGAGACAACACAAACGACACCGCGCCTGCAACAGGAATACAGACGGATGGAGTATTTACAGGGCAGCACAGGATGGAGTGATGTAACATTTGTTTTCCTAATTATCATGATGTGAATGATGTGGACCACCTTTAAAGCTACATTAAAAATAAACAAATAAAAACTGAGCAGCTATAAACAACATTTTTATAATAACATATAATCAAATGACTATGTTTGATGTGAAAAGCCACCTAGAATTATCTGACTCTGCAGTTCCCCTCAACTCTGTGTTTTGGTGTCTTTCAGCTCATTGTTTTGGTTTCCCATCCTGTAACTCCACTGTTTTGGCTCAGCCTCACTGTACTGTTTTGTTAACAGCAGGGAGCTGTTTTCAGACAGAAAAGCTCTAAAAAGCCGCTGTTGGCTAAACTGCCCAGCACCAATCAGTGGATGGACAAAGTTAGTGATTAGCTGGTGAACACAGTGGAGCATTTGGCAGCTAAAGAGCCACATATTTTTCTTAAAGTTGGTGGAGATTGTACTCCACCCTCACCACCACCCACAAGTTAAATGCTAGTATTCATCTTTGGTTGCCTCCATGAACATTAGTCAGGACCGCACAGTCACAGTTGGTATTCTAAAGGCAAGCAACTGGTAGTCAACAACCATCTTGTTGGTTACTCAAATTTGCTTGGAAGGGGTTGCGGTAAATGAACTGTACTTAAAAACGCTTCATATTCAGCTACACTCACACAGATGGCCGTGCAAGACTCCAGCCTGCTCATGGGAGCAACTGTGGGTCAGTGTCTTGTGTAGGTAAGGGCACTTTGGTATGCAGTCAGTCGGGTTCAGACCACCAACCAAGCAAATAATTGAACAACAGTTCTCCCACCGGGACCCACAGTCGCCTCAATGTATGTATGATTTTTTCATGCACACCTTAGTTTGAACTATTCTTGCCTGGGCAATTGGTCCAAACTAAAAGAACCAATGTTACACAGCTACTCGAGGCTGCCAGACTGCTGTCACTCACTGTGACTTCAGTGAAACTGTATCAGAGACGGAGAGAGGCAGCATTTCCCTTCAGGAGAACCAATTCAGCCTGTCAGCCCACGACACGACACCCAATCAGGGTTGATAGTTTGACTCCAGATGGGGATTCCTGATAAACTCCACAGTCTGGGGGAGCAGATAGCTTTAGAAAGAATGGCTGCAACATTCACAGACCTAAGCCAAGACTGCTCCATTTAATTGGCTGCTATCCTTGCTTTCAGTGGCGAGGCCAAAAGCAGCTTGTCTCAGCAGGGTCAACTTCATTTGTTTGTAACTGATAGAATCAAAGCACTATTTTAGGGCTGTAATTGATAACCCAATGGAAAAAAATAGACAGTCGGTTTGCACAGTGATAACAATAAAGGAAACACTGTTGAACAGCAAATGCATGAACAATGGAAATAAACTGAAACTGCTGTGATACAGAAAACAGAATACACAGTTTGTTAAAATGTGGCAATGGTAGTTTGTTTGGGTAAGTTAAGTGAAAACAACTCCATCCAGGTGCAGGACAAAGACTAAAAGTTAATGTAGATGCCTCAGATGCCGATCAGTGGCAGTGATACAGCCACTAATCTGATCTTGTCACAGGTTCAGAGCCGTGCTGGTTTTCCCCACAGTAACAGGAGCCATGTTTGTTTGTGGTCACATGGCGCCATGACAGAGTGTAATGGAGTGACTATGTGTGAGAGAGAGACCAAAATAAAACAGAGAGAAACAGAGACACTAACGCCAATGTGGACATGGTGCAGAACAAGGAAGAAATAAGTGAAACAAGTTTTTGTCCTCTGCATCATGAGAGCTCTGTGGTCTGTAAAAAGATGACTGAATCATAGGTTATGTCTTCAGTTAGTTATTTATAAAAATGCACAAAAGCTCCGTTAGGATTATTCAGGATATCACATCCAATTTAGATTTTCCCTGTACGCAGCTCAGAGTGCCCATGTGCTGACCTGAGACTTAATTTTTTTGGCCAAGCATATAATCGGTCATTGAAATTATTAATATAAAGTGTGAGATCTGTCTTGGTGCATTTATTTATTTATTTTTTGCAGGACCTGTCAGCATGGTGTTCATTACATTTCCATAGTAAGAGCTTGTGTCTTTATATACATTTTTAGCTACTTCAACCCATAAAGCAGTCTTTACTTTTCTGATTATTTCAAAGTACTTTTGTTCTCTCCATGTCACCTCTTGCAAATACTTGTGAAACCCCATCAAGACTCATAGCAAACACTCTCAACTCCAGCTCTATGGAGGCTACTGGACATTTATAAAAAGATGACACAATCTTTGTGTCAGCAAGGGAGGAGAAAGGTGGCATTACCTTTGCTGACATCACTGGGGATGCTGCTGATCTCTCCATTGACCATCTTCTGGTGCAGCTGTTTGATGTTGAAAGGCTCAACAGTAAAGGGCAGAGTCCCTGTCAGCATGGCAAACATGCTCACACCTCTGCACACACACATACAAGGAGAATGTGTACAAACACAAACGCATTTACATTACCCATACGCAGCACCACAGAAAAAATATATCCACAATAAGTTAGGATAGAACAGGCCTCAACAGACGCAATGAGACTTTATCACTTACACAGACCAGACGTCCACTTTGGGTCCATACTTCCTGTGAGCGAGCAGCTCAGGGGCCGCGTAGGCAGGACTTCCACACTGGGTGTTGAGAAGCTCCAGAGACAACGATTCTGCTTTCAGAGTGTTACTCAGGCCAAAGTCTGTGTGAAACATCATCATTTTCCCAAAGGGTTCTTGCTGCACATTTACAGATGCACTGGATGGCTACACTTCTGCAATATCCTGATCTGTGCAACATTTTGCATCAATACAAAGTCAGTCAAATGTCACTGGACAAAGCAGATATGTCAACATACCTACAATCTTTATGTTGTTATGTTCATCCAGCAGGAAGTTTTCAATCTTCAAATCTCTACAGAGGAAAAGAAGAGAGACAGCTGTTGGGTTAAAAATGACGAGTGTGGTTCATTGGAGTATTTTCATGAGCTTTGTTCTTAATCCTTCAGGAATTCCTTAAATTATTCTTTCCCATGAGTGTTTTTGAGTAATTGACACTTCTGCAATGCGTGGTTGGCCTTACTAAGCATTTCTGTGTATTTATGAACAACCCAGATGAGACTAGACCCACAAAAGCAAAGGAAAACCCAAGCTAAATTTGGCTTTAAAAATACTGCTGAAAAATATTTGGGGGTACATTTAGTAGTAGTAATTTTGGGAATTGGTTTGCTTTGGACTCCTAAAACCCTCCACCCATCGAGATTTTCAAGTGAACTCAAACCGCTCCCCTTAACTTATTTGCAATCCTCTACCAGAAAATATATCTGCATTCACCTGGAAAAGTTGCCTCATTCCCCTGAAAGTACCCCTGCCTCACCACCAGCCACGCTGCCTGCTCTAAAACTACCAAGCTAAATGAAAATCTGTGGTTAGGAGAGCAAGATCCCCTATAAACTACAGCCTGGGAATCAGCCATGTTCCTTTCATCTGCCTTCATCTAACCAACAGACACTCCAGGTCCCAAAAATCCAGAGAACACCGCTCACACAACCCGAGGAAATTTCAAAGACAGCCAGAGCGAGACGGAGCGAGAGCAGACATTGTCATAAAGGAGAAAATGTATGCGGTAAACCTACTGAATGTGGGTGGCAGGAGGTGCGTTTAAGTGCAAATTTTCCATTTATTTCCAGTTTAATCATCTTGGTGTGGGACTGTGGTGGAGTGTGTGTGTGTGTGTGTGTGTGTGCGTGTGTGTGTGTGTGAGCGCCAGTGAGTGTATGTAAGTGTGTGAGGACGTGGGTGTGTGTGTGTGAGACACTGAGAGAGGTGCTATTGAAGGGTTGAGCGCTACATCGTTGAGGGACTTCATTAGAGAGGAAGTCCATGATGTTGTGATGATGTGTGAATCATGGCGCCGGCGCAGGATGATGAGGTCATTGCCTGGTAATCACATTCCCACCTTCAGAGGAGCCAAGGTCTTAAACCAAAGCCCAGAGCTGTGTATGTTGTGTGTGGTTGCAGCATATGTGTGTGTGTGTGTGTGTGTGTGTGTGTGTGTGTGTGTGTGTGTGTGAGAGAGAGAGCGAGAGAGTATTGGGTCTCTAACGCCCACACATACTAAAATGCCACTAAAATAACACTCTCGACTCCCACACTGCACTGTGCCTTTCTTGCAGTGGTTCCTCCTCTGAAAACTGTTAATGCCCTGCAAACTACTCTGTGTGCTATGTGCTAACAAGTGTGTTTATATGTGTTTGAATCTACAAGTCTAACCATAACATCCACTGTACAACAAATAGCTACTGTTTGTGAGTATTTGAAGGCCTCACCACTACTGGCTGGTCCACTAAGCATAGTTTTTGTAATATACAAAGATGTCCAGACGTCAAGGTTAAAATACTACATGGTAACCTAGGTTACCATTTTTTAATGGGTTTCTGTGACTATAGTTGTGTCTCAATTAAGGGACTGCATCCTTTGAAGGCTGCATTTGAAGACCAATTGCGTCACACCCATTTCAAAGGCTCCTTCAAAAGCTTCCAAGAAAACTGTCCTTCGTTTCCCAAGAAATTAAGGATCCAACAGGTGGGTCATTCACAGCCCAACCTATCCCGAGATTCATCGCGTGCCGGTAAGAGAATATGGCAGACTCTGCAAATAAAACAGCGGCCAAGAATGAATAGGAAATTCTCTGTAGACCTTATTTCGGTCTTCAGAGGCCACAACTTTGTAGACCAAACCTCCAAAGGATGCAGCATCTGAAAGTTGGACACAGCTATTATATCAGTTTGTGAAAAAAATGATACTTGGAGTCCAATATGGGTTTTCCTCAAATAAATCCAATTAATTCTGTGGAACTCTCACCCTCACTCTCCCTCATTAAATTATACAGAAAAATATCCAGAGAAATATGTAAATATATTTCATTTTGAACATTTAAGACGTACGATGTCTCCTCCAGTACGTAAGTGAAAAGTCCAACAGTAGTATGTGTGTGAGCTTGAGGTTTCAGCTTTCCCTCTCATGTAAATTGCATATTGGACCACGATAGATGAAGATAGATGAAGTTGAAAATAACTTTTTAGTGTCAAACTCTGCATATACATCATTCTGCACAGTGACACTCAAACATCCAACTTAAGTAACAATAAATAAAACATATTTTTGTGTGGACTTTTTCACTTTACAACCAATTTTAGTGCAGGTTTAACTTTAGGATACCTTTACACCTGCAAATCACCATATCAGTGCTTACTGGAGGAGATAAATCTGAACTTACTGTAGACTTTTGCTTCCAATGTATAATTTTCATCATCAGTTGATTGTTTTTTTCTCAGTTGATCAAATAATCATAATTAGTAGTCCAACCACAAGTCAAAAATACTAAAGAATGCCAATAAATTGAACAAGGAATAGTTGTTTTGTAAAATATTATATTTGATGGAGGACTTTGAAGAGTTGGTACTTTATTTGATTGAATAAAATGCTATATATATCTTTATCAATTATTTACAAATCATTTTGGAGATACTCTTCATTCCTTATCAAGTCTCAGCAAAAGAGCAAAAGGGTTGAGGACAATGAAAAAATGACTAAGACAAGACTAAGATGATGACAAAGACTAGATAAATTAAAGCAGCAGTTGGAATCTGTCAAAGTCTGTGTGTGTGTGTGTGTGTGTGTGTGTGTGTGTGTGTGTGTGTGTGTGTATGTGTGTGTGCAGTCTCACCTGTGTACGATGCCATGTTTGTGCAGGTGCTCCACTGCAGACAGGATCTGTCGGGTGTAGCGCCGCACCTCCCTCTCCTCCAGCCTCTTCCTCTCACAGATCCTGTCCATCAGGTCTCCTCCAGCACAGAGCTCCATGGCCATGTAGTAGCTGTTCTCTGTCTCCAGAGTCTGACACAAACAGTTATTCATGTGCATACTAATGAGACAAGCTTATTCAACAGCAGCAAATATGATAGCCCAAATTTCCAGTCTAAAATCTGTATTTGTATATTTGTATTTGTATATTATTATTTTTTTTTACCTCCAACAGGACTACGATGTGAGGATGTCGGACCATCTGATGAATGCGAGGTTCTCTCTTCATGTTCTTCAGCACGTATGAGTCCTGCCGTGCTTTTTTCTTGTCAATCACCTTAATGGCGACCTAAACACACACACACACACACACACACACACACACACACACACACATAAACATATAATGGTTTTGATGTTGTTTTTGGAAAGTTAAATGAATATCCTTTGCTCTATTGTTAAAATTAAAAGTCTTTGGCAGTTGACCAGTTCACATAAACAGAACCAGACATTCACTGATGAATGGAGAAGGTAATGGCTGCAGTCTGAACTCTACTTGAAAGAAAGTGCACCCACAGTTCTCTACTAATCATCAGTATCCCAGTAGTTGTGGCTTCAGAGCCTTGCCCAAGGGCACTTACACAGTAGTCTTGAAGGAGGTATTACTTCATCACTTTCTCCACCAATATTTTGGCTGGATGGTGACAGCAGGGCCAGCCCTACAAAGATGAATGTCACTGACTGACTGACTGAGTGATGAAGTTAGACCATTGGTCACCAGCCGAGTGTAGGAGATTCCCCATTGGTCATAGCTCTTTCGAAATGATTTGGAGCAAACCAGCAGTGTTGCCAACTTAGTACCTTTGTCACTACATTTACCATCTTCTCAGAACACTTTAGTGACTTTTTGGGTCAAACCCTTCCCTAGAAGAGAGTCACATGAGCGATCATTTTACAAGGAAATATGGACGAAATCAGAGCACAGTCTTGATCTTGTTTTTGGTGTGTTTATGTAGTCTTAGCAGACTGTGCTTCAGTCACTATTTCACACCGTTGTCTGACAACAGAAACAGAAAATCATGTAAACGAGAACAGCTTTAGTGGGAATTCAGCTGTATTAAAGTCCATATATGTGAGCACAGAGAGCAGAAGACAAGCAAACAGATAAAAGGCTGAAACCAGCTGACACTGGGGAGAATGAGAATAGCCCATGACGCAGCCCAGTCATGCACTAGGTTTTGACCTCCACTCATCCAGTGATGTGGCCAGCGGCCTTCAGTTATGGGCCCTGATGAAATCCACTACCTAACTCATCTGAACTAATCATCTGATCTGATCTAACTCGTATCACTCATCACCTGTGGTAGAAAAGAAGACTATAAATTGAATCAAAAAACTACTAAAAAAAAAGCAAATAGTCAGTAAACCCTCTCCGGATAACTGGAAAAAAAAAAAAAAAAATCAATTTCTCATGGCAACATCATACACTCTGGGTGCTGGTAGTTCAAAATCTTGGTGGGTAACTTTTCAGCTATTTATGTTCTTGCAACCAAATTCCCCTAAAATTAATGATGATAATTAAAAAAGTAACTTGGCCTGCACAGGAAATTCAATTCTTAAACATATATTGAAAAAGATTGAAGGTACATTGTTGGTAGAATCTAGAGGCCTCAGTTGATTTCCATTTCATATTCCTTTAATACTTTCTATAAAAAAATGTAATACATTTGTGGTGTCCTGGCATTTCATTCAAAATTAAAAAATAAAAAGGTCCTAAGGTATAAAACAGTGTGTGTGTTTGCATATTTGCAGACTTCACCTCCACAGGTGTCTCATACCTGCAGAGGGTAACAGGGGTTAAGAGGTGTAAACACCCTTGGAGATGAGTTTGGTCACTGCTATGGCAACCAGGTCAGGTACATATGAGCCGGGGTGATGAAAGAAAGTTACACACACACACACACACACACACACACACACACACACACACACACACACACACACACACACACACACACACAGGCTCCACTGCACAATAATGCACATCTATAGTCCCAGTTTAGAGCCACAGTATTAGAAATGACACACTTTCATGTATTAGCGTTGGGTTTTCTCACAACTATTTGAAAGAATATTCCATTAAAAAAGCAAGGACATATTCAACACAACACCATTCTGTGTATACTTCCTCTCAACATGTACTAGTTTTATTTGCAAAAATGTAAATAAATAATAACTAAAACTAGTGCTGCATCAATTTACTGTTTATTAAAAACAATAAAATCCCTTTAAGAGTCATGGTTATGAAGAAGTATCCATTAGATGCAGGTGGTTTTGACTAAGATGTTGTAGACAGAACAAGAATAATAACAGGCTGCAGCCCTCTTCAAACTGAAGTGAGTATAATTATCAGTTACAAGTTGTTACCATGTAATCATAATCTGGTGTGTGATTTCATCCTTTGACAGTGTGCCACCTCTCCAGTCTGAGGCATGTCACATCATGTGTCCTCTCTCTAATTCTCACATCAGGGAGAAAGCACTGACCTTTTCCCCTGTGCCGATGTGCAGCCCCTCCATCACTTTGGCAAATGAGCCCTTATTGATCATTTTCCCCACCAGGTAGGATCCCACCCGTTTGGAGTGTGGGAAGCTCCGTAGCAGCTCCCTGGAGACCTTCAGAGAAGGGAGAGGTAGCCTCTCCCGGTCCAGTGTCGAGGCTTCCCACTGGGACACTCCTTCACCCCCTCCCTCCGCCACCATGTCCTCTGGACTTGGCTTCACTGCAGCAGCTGGCATCCCGGACAGGGTCCGGGCCCCATGTGGCTGCCTCTTACACTCACAATCAAATCCAGAAACAAGACTGAGCTTGCAGAACACACATACTAATGCACACTGATGCACATGAACACAAACGCAATGGTTTGCTTGACTTAAAGGTATAAAAAATAGAGGCAGAATCCAAATCCTTCTTCAGGAGCAGGTGCGTGTCCTCACCAACTGATTTCTATGATCCCCTCAGATAAGTAGTCCCTTTATTCCAGACTGTCTGACGGATGATTCTTCTTTTCTTCTCTGTGTATTTTACCTGTAGAGGTGTGCGAAGCGTCTCTTTCAATCCAACTGTGCAAAACTCAACTGGCATCTCCCTCCTCCTCTCGCTCTGTCTCTCTCTGCTGGGTAGTAGATGATTAACCGTTGTGTTGTTAGGTCAGCTCCAGTGATGAGGAGGACATTCAACACCGTAATTACCCCCCTCCCCCCTCTGCACACACTAAGGTACACATTGATACCCACAGTTACACAGTAACCATTCAAACTCTCTCTTACCTTATTTCCTTGGCTTCTGCTTGAATTTTAATTTCTATTTATTTCATTTCTATTTCAGTTTCTAACTGACACTATCATCCACCCTGAGGACAGATCAGAGATCTGGTCACACACAGACATGGACAGGTAAGTGGATGAGAATAAGTGGTCACAACCTAAAGACTATGATAACCTACAAATCACCAAAAAACGTTACCTACTCCACTTTGTGCCCAAGATTTGCCATGTTTTTCTGCACATAACACCATGTATTTTCAACTTTTTTCATTTTCAAGGTCATATATCCCTATACAAACTTAATTGTGTTGTAGATTGAATTTTAGATGGATACAACTGCCATTTTGCCTATCAAACTACACTCAATAACCCCTAATGGCAAAGTGAAAACTGTTTTTAGAAATTTATGCAAATTTACTCAAAATTAAAAACTAAAAACTCTCATTTTAAAAAGTTTTCAGACCCTTTGTTGTGGTACTCCACAGCCTACGTCCTGTTTGCTTCAGTTATCCTTTAAATGTGCCACAAACCTGATTGGAGATTATTTGTGGCAAATTGAATTGATCAGACATAGTTTAGAAAGACACACACCTGTGTATTTAAGATCCCACAATCCAAACCAAAACCAAACCATTTAATCTTAATTTCAGCAGCACTCCATCAATCAGGCCTTTATGGTAGAGCAGCTAGACGGGCTTCTGACAGCCTGCTTGGAATTTCATCATTTTAAGGATTCTCTGGTCTGATGAGACCAGAACTTGGGGAGAACTCCAAACACTATGTCTGGCACACACCTGTGCGCTGATCATCACCTGGCTACTAGTATCCCTATGTAAAGTATGGTGGTGGCACCGTCATGCTGTTGGGGGGCTTCACAGTGGCAAGTTCTGGTCAGAATTGAGGGAGGGGTGAATGCAGCCAAATACAGAGAGGTGCTTGAAGAAAACCTACGAGTTGGGTGAGTCTGACCCTGAGTGGCCCAGCCAAAACCCAAATTTCTAAAACCATGTTTTCACTTTGTCATTATGGATTACTGACTGAAGGTTGATGGGCAAAATGCAACAACACAATAAAATGTGCAAAAAATAAAGGGGGTCTGAATACTTTTGAAAGTCACTGTATGTCTGAGGAGAAGTTTGACATCTCAGAAAAAAGGCCTTTTTGTTTTGTTGCAGAGTTAAAGGAGGTGAGACGACTGTCACATCTGTTTACTCTGACAACTTAGGTTAGCATAAAAACTGGAAATGGGGAAACAGCTAATCCGACTCACCACCTCCAAAGCTCATTAATTAACACATTTTATCTTGTTTGTTTAATTTGTACAAAAAACAGTGTGTGAAAATGTATTCCCCAAGAAGTTTTATATATTCCTTTAAATCACATCAGGGGTTGTCTGCATTTAACTAAAATACCTTCTACCTTTTATCTATATTTTAATTACAAAATAAGCTCTGAATTGCATTCACTGTTATTCCAACAAGGTTGTAATGCTATAACTTTCTCTTATGTTATTACCATTAGACCTACTAACTTCACTGTTGACCTCTGAAAAGTAATTATCTTTTGTTAGGCTAAGAAAGGTCAGAGGTCACGGTCATGACAGATCAGCACCCCTGCAGCTGGTGGGGTTCAGTATCTTCCCTAACAACCCTTCAGTAGAGCAGATTTCTGCTGGCTTCAGACCATGAAGCCAATTATGGTTTTCACATTTTTACTCAGATGATGAGTTTACATGATAACACTCATCATTTCAAAAAAAACCAAACTGGAGCTGGAGTTACATTAACTTACTGATATAATACTGGCAAGAGGTATCAGCGCCGCAAAGGCATGTGTCATGACAGTGGTGATCAGTGGAAAGCAGCAGTGAGGTTTTGCGCTGATGAGCGATGGCCAGCATTGAAGTATGTCTGCTTTTCAGCTACTGTGTGTATTAAAGTGTGTGCGTGTGTGTGTGTGTGCACATCAGGGTCAGATTGCAGTGTGTTGCTGCTCGATTCTTCCTCACTCAGCTGATGAAAGGAGGGATAGAGCCTTATATCCGCCATGTAACCCAATACGCTCACACACTGTCAAACACACGCACAAACCTTACACAACCTTTAACTGAGCGGCTGTAGTAGCCAAGTGAAGCTTCTAGAGTTACCTTATTTGGTTTTAAACATGTTGATACTGTATAATTTGATTTAGCATAGAGAGAAAACACACAGCTGCAGCAGCCATGACAGTCTGCTTCCCTCTCTTACACATTCAGGCGCCGTTAAACTTTGTCTAATCACAAAACTGTCCAAAAAGGTCCAAACTGTCTTATAGCCATAATGAAAAAGACACATGAATGCAGACAACACCCATTCTGTACACTGGTGTCAACAGCTTTTCCAGAATATTCTGAAATGAGCCGCAAAACACAGAACCAGTCGACAATTAGTGGTTTCACATCAGTACGATCCAAAACACTGTGAAAGCACCAACCAAAGCCCTTTAAAAAAATCATTAATTTTCCAACACAAGTTAAGTCTCACATCTTAATCTCTCTCGTCTTCTTCATGTGTGTATGTGTGTTCATACGCCAGGAGGCCTACACTTCATAAACGGGTCTTAGTGCCCTGGCGTGCGTGTGGGAGGAGGTGTTAACACACCCTCCCTAATGCCGGGGAAGGGTGTCAAGCTGTATCTGGCTCTGCGCTGGATGGACACATAGGAGGAAAGAAGTAAGGGAAGAGAGGAGGAAAGTGTGACTCTGTTGCGCTCCAGTCACAGGAAGCGAGTGAAAAACTAACAACTGCGCAGAGACAGGATGAGTGAGAAGGAGAGAAACCGAGCTTCACAACTGCAAAACAAATGTGAATTAATAAGACCTCAGGAGGCTTTTTATATAACCTCGGTGCTGCCATGCTTAAATGTTTTTCGGAGGCTTTTCTGTGCGTGTGTGTGTGTGTGTGTGTGTGTGCGTGTGTGTTAATGTGTGTGCTTTCATGGTTCAGAAAAGGTCATTCTCACTGCCAGAGACCACAGTCTATTTGTGTATGTGTGTGTGTCTGTGTGTGTTTTATGCATACACACAGATGTGTAAGCTCTTTCTGGAAGCACTGTGATGTGTGTATGTTTCTGAGGTTACATGTCTTTGCATCTAAACATATGCATATTTCAGCTTCTTTTAAATGCCTTAAATATCTAATTGGGATTGTGTGTGTGTGTATACATAGGCGTGTGTGTGTGTGTCTGTGTGTGTGTCTGTGTGTGTTGCGTTGGTCCACTGGAATGCCGGCTTGCCTGTAGGACTTGGCGAGCTTCTCGGCGGTCACATTAAATGAGAAGAGAAACCCCCTTCTGCTTCCTGCCTGTAATAAATGGATCCCCAGCAACCATTAAGGCATATTTTAACACCAAATAACTCCCCAAAACCACAGTAGAACAGACACAGTCGACCCCCACCCTCTCACCATCTCCCACTCTTTCTGTCTCCTGCTCTTTCCCTTTTATTTCTCCATTTATTCTCTTGCTTTTATACCAAAACGGTAAAATAAGATCTTTGGTGCCACAGCATGATGTACCTCACAGTCATACTTTGTAGCCTGTTAGAGCGTTTAATGGGAGTTATAACTCTTGAACAACACTGACTCTCTAAAGTCGGCGTTTTCTTTCCCCTTATTTAAATGTTTTAATGTATACATCTGAGCTTTGTTGTTAGAAAAATGGGCATACATATTTTTAAAATATGTCTCCAACTATGTCTTTGATGGGGATGTGATATATTCCTCTGCTTCTATGGGGTATGACATAGCCTTCCCTTCTGATGCTGTCTGGTCTTTTGGCCTGTTGTGTATTTTTTCTGTGTGAAAAAGTCCAATAAAGATATTGATCAAAAAAAAAAAAAAAAAGAAATGTCTTCAACTAACGACATTTTCATACAGACTCCTTTAAAGCAGGGCTTCCCCACAGGTTTTGGACCATTTCTATATTGACTGTGTCATTTGTTCTGTCTTTCTTTGTGGTCACTAACTGAAATAAAAAAGCGATGATGAAAGACTGGTTATGTCTGTAGTACTGATGACTTATTTCATGTAAAAAAAAAATAAAAAATCAATATTATATAGTTGGGGACATGACAGGGAGTAATGATGAACAGTTGACCAAGTTCAAGATAACTCCTGCAACTCCAGCCTATAATCAGTGTATAAAGTCATATTCTTACAAGTCTTTTTTTTGGCAAATCATTATAGTTTCCTTAGGGTTTGTTAGCATGTGTTCTGTGACCCAGTATAAATCCATGGTCCAAGGAGTTCGGGACCACTGCTTTAATGGGATTAACTGAACATCACTTTAGCCCCTTTGAGACACACACCCCTTCATGTGAATCTGACATCAATTTAACACGTCGATCTCATGTCTGAATAAGCACCCTGCTCACTTTTATGTTAATGTCATGATGGCAAACTATGGAAAAGACCTACTGACATTGTGATGTACTGTGTGTATGAGTGAAGACAAAAAACTGTTGCAAGCAATAAACCTGTCGACTTCAAATTACAGGATGGTCTCTTGTCATAACAAAACTCTGCTTCCAAACCAGACAGTGAAGTGGTATTGTACTTTTTTTTTTTTTTTTTTTTTTTTTTACATACATAAATGAAAGATTCTAGGATTCAGTGAACCATTGATTTAATAATGAATTTTACTTGTGTGCAATTTGACAAATTAGACAACTGTTGTTATATTCACAGGAGGGGGATATGCTTGCTTGTATTTATAATCTAAATATTACATTCAGTTGTTTATGATCTGTAAATTTGTAGTGTAAACAATTGTTTGAATGAACAAGTTTTCAATCAAAACAACCTCAATACAGATCTAGTTGATGGGGACATTTCTGATGAACTATAAACTGTGTCTGGTCTTAAATTATTTGTCTGTGCATTTTAATGTAATTTTCAAATGATTCTCATGTTTATACAAGCCTGATTTATAGTCAGATTTCTCAGCAAGTCTAAGAAGCAATGAATGCATTGGAAAACATGGTTTTGTTAATGAGGAAACCTCAAACTTCACTGGGTTATTTCACTATCATGAAACTTAACACAGTTACCACTAGTTCCCACTAGCGCAAACAGGTTGATAAAAACAACAATTTGAGGTTCCACACAGAAATATATAGCAAGGAGTGTTTCTTACTGGTGTCCACCAGAGTTGCTGTCCCTGTCTGCCCTCCAGTGGACATAACAGACTGATGCAAGGACACTGCTGTTAAATTCAACAGCTCAACTAAAGGAAAGAATTTATCAGCAGATGAATAGAAAAGAGCCTGTTGTCTTTTAAATTTCTTTACATATGTCTTGGAAATGAACTAATTTCTCCAGTTATACAAGGAAAACATGAAGTTCACATTTACACTAGACATAGTTGACAGGAACACAACGTTTCGCAAACTATTGAGTCTTCGTCTCTCGGTTTACAAGACCTCACCCTCACCACCTGCACACATAACCCACAGCTGAGTGCAACAAGTGTGTAACACGTTACCACTCGTTGTGTAAGGGCTGTTGTTGTCAAAAAGGATTTGGGGAAAAGTAGGAAATAATTAGTTGAAGTCAACAATGCAGCTTGAGGGTAAGTGAGTCACGTCATCACAAAGAAACTCCTGCGGTGGAGTAAAGAGCACGGATCGATGTTGTGCAACAGCGTGAGAGGAAGCATGGATGGACTAGAGAATTACAAAGTGGAGAAAACAATGGATAATGACAAAGAATACCGACAAAGGTCAGAGCAGCAGGAAAGAAGCGCTAGTGCTCAGCTCATATGTGTTTACCTAATTAAACATTAAAAAATAATGCTGCTGGTTTATCTTTCCAGAATTGGACCTTGTTGTGATGATGTCACTGTCTGCTTCTGCTTCCTTCATTGTCACTCGTCTAGTCTCAAGAAGGTCGGGGGGAGGGATGGCTGTCAATCCCTGATGACTTTGTCTGTGGCCACGGCCTCCTTATTGTGTCATCATCTGTCAGTGAAACCCGCTGTCACTTCAACGTGTCATCATCAGTCAGTGCAGCGAAGCATGCTTAGCGTGTCATCAGTCAGCGCCTGCATGTAGCTGTGGTTTAAACCTTTCATGTTCTGTGGTCTCTGCTTCAGTGATGCTGATTAGACCACGGTTCTCCATGGTTTCTAAACAGACAAACAACGAGCTGCGCTCTGTCAGACTATAATCCGGACGTCTTCCACATCACATACCACGAAAAGCAGACTACAGAGCAAACTATAGCTGCCCACAGAAACGTTTCAATGCGATCAGGTTGCTTCAGCAATGAATTTAACCAGAAACGGTGTTGAGTTACCTCTCTGAACAGGCAGGGGAAGTGTATTTTGCAAAAGGTATATGTGCCAAGAAAAACTGAAATGAAGAAAGGGCAAAAAAAAATTAAATAACACTGGTAGCATGCTTTGATTTAAGGTTGCCTTGAATCCTTAACTCACATCTACACAAAGAGGGTGTGCAGATATTTAAGTGTTGAAGTGTCAGATAAACTTATCTGCAGCATCACTTTTCCAACATATCAAATGTAAAAGAACGATGGTTGAAACGTGTAGTCCAAAAGACATTTTCATATTTCTGTGTATATATTTCTTCAGACTGTAAAGTTTAATTTGCGTCTGGAATAACACTGAAACTGAACACTGTAATGACAAACTGTACATCTTATCTAATGCTGACTGTCAGTGCTGAGTTCTTGACTAAAAACTGACTTTTTGTTTTAAGTTTCACTTATTTTAAAGTCCTTTTGTGCTGTCTTGAGGCTCCCTGTGTGTGAGTATTGTAGTTTAAACACACACACACACACACAATACATATCCATAAAAAATGTCTTTCCCAGAGCCTCAGTCCATCACACTCTGCTAATCCCACACAATCCTGACCAAGCCTGAAATGCGAGTTTGTGTCACGGGTGGTTTAGAGGTTTTCTACTGTCAACAAAACACTGACAGGAGACAGAGAGAAAGAGAAAAGAAAAGAGAGAGAGGGGGGGAGAGAGGGAGAGAGAGAGAGAGAAAAAAAAATAGAGAAAGAAAGGGATGAAAAGAGTCCACCCCTCTGAGCTGAGCGGCTGAAAACGGAGCGTTGCAGCAGCAAAAAGTGCACTCCCACTGTCACTAATGTGGACCGTGTGTGTCTGCGCCTGAGCGCATGTGTGCAGATGTGCATTAATGTGCGGTTGTGCACACTTGCGGAGTGTATGTGTATGTGTGTGTGTGTGTGTGTGTGTAAATGCATACGTGCAGATGTGTGTATGTGTGTGTATGTGCTGGAGCTGACTGCTGCACTGCTCCCAAATTGAAACGTGAAAGAAACGTGTTGGAAGGTGATGACAAGAGTGAAGTGAACCAGTCGTTTCCTGAAGGCCCAGGCCAGATGTATCGCACACAGAGCCTCAGAAATCTGCAGCACATTTCTGTTTAATAACCAGGATATTTAACCAGGGGAGGCGGGAAGACGGGGGCAGGAACTGAGGGTGTGTGTGTGTGTGTGTTTTTTTGTGCATATGCGCTTACCTGTGTGCACAAATGTGTGTGTGTGGGTGTGTTGTGTGCTTGTGTTTGCAGGGGAAATGTATGTGTGTGCTTTGGGGCTGGATGGGATGTGTGGTTTATTACTTTAATTGGAGTTTTTGTGAGACTGCAGCACAGAGGAAAGTGAAGGAAGGAGAGGAGGAGCGAGACGACAGAGAGAAAGAAGCCTGACACACTGATAGCCACACCTCCCATCACCACTCAGGACACACAAACACATGCACACTGGGTCTATTCCATACTGTACTCAACTACTGACCACAATGCCCGCCACTTCCTCCAGGAGCAAGCCCTGGCGCCTAGAATAACAAAGAAAATATTCAGCTCCATACCATCTGATGTCTTAATATTTCCAACCCTTCTGTTCTCATATAGGCATGATTCATGGATTATAACTTAGAAACACAATCAGATCCTTTTCCACTGATTCTTCTGCCAGTTAAATAAAGCATTTCGAGAGGTAAGTGCAAGAGGAAATCATGCAGAGGTGTTGCAGATTTTGCTAGGGCTAGTATACTTTGTCTTTTAACTGTGAAGACAGTAAATATACTGTTGGACCAAATTTCAGTAATGACATTCATTATTTGATGGAAAACACATATCCACATGATTATTTGCTGCTCTTATTGTTTTGTTTTCATTCCATCCTTTTATAACTGCATATATAAACGCCGCACGATTGACAGCTGGTATTTGTGAAAATTTTTAATGACCTTCCACTGAGAGCAGGGATTAATAAAACAACATCTGTTGTAACAGGATTAGCTGCATCTATGTGCATGCAACATGCATGTGAGGAAATCTAATCTTGATTACTGTCTTTTAATCAGGTGATAAATGGATGCACATTATTTTCTTTGTTTTGATGAGATGAGAAGAACAATGCCACTATCATTTGTCATTAAGTGCAGATCTGGAGCCACGACTAGCTTAGCACACAGACTGGAAGCAGGGGGAAGCTAGCCTGGCTAGTGTGCACCTCTAAAGCCTTCAAAGCTTATTAGCACCTTGGTTGTTTAATTCACACAGAACAGAAATGTAAAAAGTATTGTTGTAGCAATTCCTGGTCAACAACATGACTTCCTGGAGTCCTGTAGTTGTAGCGAGGATGCCAGGAAACCTGGCTAAACTATGCAGACAGATAAACTGTTGTTCGAGATATTTTGTGGTGATTAGTGAGATGTTGTTAGGGAGATTTTTATTAATTGTGGAGCATGCCAGATTAGTTTGGCCTGTTTCCACCTGTTTCCAGACTTTATGCTAAGCTAGACTAACCACCTCCTGGTTCTAGCTCTGTACTTAACCCACAGACAAGCAAGGATTAAGACTAAAAACAGCCTTTAAAAAAGCACAATGCTGCACTGCATAGGGGTGTGTTGTTTAAAGGTGCTATGTACAGTTTTACTTTCGCTACATAGCTGGTGTTAGCATTAACAGTTCAGCATCAAACTTCATTCCTTTACTTGCCAAGAGCTGTCTCCAGCAGCAACACCAATGCTGACTCTTGTTTTGCTTCTATTTCTATCTCTTCTTTTCTTTTACTGAAGTTAGTATGCTAACCAGCCAGGCCCAACCTGTCCTGTCTCATAATACAACTTTGTGGTAGTGACTCACTGTCGCATCCAGTCTGCTCTCGGTTTAGCATGAGCGGATGAAGGGGTAGCCCTGATCAGAGAGCGTATTCTAACCTCGTCTTGTAAATGCAGTGATGGCTGAAGCTCTTGGCCAGTGGCCACTCTCGCCACCACCACCACCAACCACTCCCAGTAAGAAATCACATTCGACAGCAGAGAAAACTTACACATAGCACCTTTAAGGTACCATTGAGCAAATGGAACATGGTCTAGGACCAGGTAAATTTGGATGAACTGATTAATGAATTTAATGGTTTACCAAACAAAAACGCTGCACAACGATTTTTAATACTCACAAGATTTTATGACTGGAAAGTTATCAAGCTAGTATTTTGTATTTCATCGCAACGATTGCAATTGTAAACAGTGTAAAATGCGGTGTTTATGTTACTAAGTAATCTACCAGAAATTAGTGATTGCATGTATTTGATTAGCCTGTGCATTGCCTTGCACTGCATTGCAGCAAAAGTTGAGCCTTGGTGAACTTTTTTGATGGTCAACCCTGTGCTGCTGCTCTGATGGGCTGGTTTATTTCAAATAAATGAGAGGGCTGCGTTTTTTGTTGTTTTGTTCTGTTTTTATTTTTTCATGGCAGGCTACTGTTGGTCTGAACATGGCCTAATTCTGTACAATATAGCAAATAACAGTGTGTTTCCCAAAATGTTGAACTATTGTTTAAAATTATTCGAAAATTTTAATTCATTACAGAATAAAATGTACTCATGATTTCCCAGGCTGCCAAAAATGGCCTAAATCGGTAGTTAAAGGATAAAAGTAAGTACACTGGACCAATTACGAGGGGTGATACCGAACCAAAGCTAGCCTGATTTCTGCTTACTGGAGCCAATTCTCAGCCAAAATTGGCAGTCCACAGCCCCAAAACCCAGCTGATTCTGGCAACTGTATATGGGCCTCACATCTTGGGTATTTTGGTGCCAGAACACAGCCACATACACTGACACTCAGCCACAACAGGACTGACACAACTTGAGCTGGCTTGTGTTATCAGCTGCTGTCTGTGAATGTAATATTTTCTAACCAAGAGATCAGTTCCACAATCAGCTGAAGCAGGACAGTGTGAATGGCCATATTGTGCGTGCTTGAGAGGAAGAGATGCAGTTTGTTTGGGCAGGAGGAAGCTGTTATTTACAGGCTGGTCCAAAACATTAAAAGGTGTTGGACCAGCACACATTTAATTGCTTTGGCTTGTGCATGTCTGTGTGAGTGTGTAATGAGAGAGCATTTAGCTGTGTAAGCCTGTGTGTGTGAACATAATCGCCCATGATATACAACATTATGGCCATCTCTTAATAGCAGTGTTTTAAGAACAGCCATTAATGCAGCTTGTAAAATATTCCCAACACCACGCCAAACGCTCACTTCAGTTTCACCTCCCTCTTTCCTTCTCACTCTCTAGCTCTCTCCACCTCGCTCTGCCCCTCTCTCTTTCCCTCACCTCATTTGTGGGAGAATTTATTTAACTCGTTAAAAACTATTCTCTGAATATTCCCAGCTGAGTGACCAGGCTTCCGTTTTTTTTTTTTTCCTCCCTCATTCTTCCTCCCCATTCCCTCTCTCCGGCTTTGTTTTTCTCCTCTCTTCTCTTAAACTAACCTGTATAATGTTGTCAGAAGTGCTTGAGAATGAAGTGCTAAGTGTTGCTTTTTATGGGGAGGAAACAGACTGGAACAGCGGGTGTGTGTTTTCTGATGCCCACTAGACACACGCACACACACACACACACACACACACACACACACACACATATATATGTACATATGTATACCCACACACACACTTAGAAAACCTCAGAGTGAATATGTTATAAATTACAACCTGTTCACTGATGAGATAGCCCCAAAGCTTTTGCTCAGTAGATCATTAGCGCTTGTGAGTGTGTTGTATTTTGGTGTGTGAGCATGTGTTTATGTGTGTTTGTGTATTTTTAGGGTTGACAATGTCATTAAGGCACCTTGGTGAAAATCTGTTCTCAATTGTTGTGGTGATTTCTGCTGTTTTAATTTGGACAGTAAAGGCACTGCCAGCTCTCCCTGCCGTGATGCCGTGACCACTTTGCAATGTTAACTCCATTCCCATGCACACAAACCTTGTACACACACACACACACACACACACACAGACACACACGCTTTTTTTATGTATCGTTTCCATGAAAGCTCAGCTCATAATTTGCTTTCCAAAGTCATGATGTGTCATGAGTGAGGAGTCTTTGTTTAAAGTTACTATATGTATATATATATATATATATATATATATATATATATATATGTGTGTGTGTGTGTGTGTGTGTGTGTGTATATGTATATATATATATATATATATATATATATATATATATATATATATATATATATATATATATATATTTCCCGACTTTCTCAGTTGCCTACAACAGCCTGTGTACTGTTTTCTATGTAGAGACACTAGGACAAATTTTACAGAAAAATCTAAAGGATGTCATGCTCCTGAGTGCCTTGCCTCAATGCCTCTCTTCTGCTCCCCGCAGCCCCAACACTAGCTAACATTAGCTGTACCCATTTGTATTGTATTTTACTCTACTTTCACACCTGTAGTGTACTGTGCTTTAATGATAATGAAAACAGACTGTTTTAATTACTCTGCTCATGTACAAGCCCAACCTGTAACAAGAGTTGAAAATCAGCAATAGCCATAAACTCTCTTTGCAACACATCAGTTTTATGCTTTGCATTGGAACTGTTTTAAATCGCATCATCTATATTAAAGAAAAAGATAAATTAAAAACTAAAAATGTCCACCACTGTCAAAGCAAGCAGCAAAACATCGTTAGAACCTGTCACTTTGTAGATTTTTATGTGCATTATCATTGTTTCAACCCACTGCCAGACCCATTCAGTACAGTAACGTTACTTACGTTAATATGAAAGGTTTATTATGCTGAAACATTGAAATGAAACATTATGATGAAACATTGGCATTGATTTAGAGACATGACAGTTGTAATGGAAATTATCATGTGAATAATGAAGTGTAATGGCAAATTTTATTTAATTGTACTCCATCTACTTCACTCGCTGTTAGCTTTATGATCCAGCTAATTAGTATATCATACAGCGAGAATGGATTAGTTCAACATCACTGCCCTATTTTGTGCTAACCCCTGGTGCTTTTAAGTTTGGTAATTCATATTTTTCCAGCATCATCTGCACACACACATCTATTTTGAGTCATTTGAGTCACATGTTTAAATGACCTTTATTCTGAGAGGATTTAAATTTGATCAGTGCCGTTGTAGTGCCATGACTTTCTCTCCATCCCTCCCTCCCTCCTGCTGTCCCAGCTGACAGCTGGCTACAAGCACCTCTGACTCTGCCTGAGGATGAGATAAGCTAACACATGATTGGACAGAACTAAAACAATTCCTGAGGGGAAAATGAGCAGTCGTATCGGAAAAAGAAATAGAAAATGGTTAAGTGAATATCAGAATTAAATTAGAATAGAAGAAAAGGAGATTAGTGAAATCCACTTATTATTAAATGTATTAAAGCTGAAGCAAGTTTATTGTCATCAATAAACTGCACACAGAGCACTCATGTTTGCCAAACCAGGGTTTAAGGATGCAGGATGTTTCTTTTCCCTTTTGCTTTCCTTTTAAATTGATTTCCATAGTCTAAAAAGCTGCTCATACATCATGTTGGAACATGAATGCAATGTTATGGTAGTAATGGCAGCGCTGCTAGTGCTGGTGGAGCAGTGAGGGGTCCAAGGATTGAAACGGAAACCAGATGGACGCTTGGATGGCACCGAGCTCCTTCACCTCAACCAACAGGAAATGGAATTGTGGGCGATTATTCACAGTGCTCCCAGCTTCAAATCTCAGCCTACGTGTCTATCATATCTTTGTTTTGACCTGTGAAAGAAAATGCGCATGCGTTTCTGTGTGTGTCTGTGTGAACGTGATTAGGTATGTGGGGTGTTGGCTGTTAAAGAGAACTAATAAAGTCTGTTCCCTTTCATTAGCGTGTGTTAAAATGGCCTGGCAATGTGAGTTTGTGTGTGTTTAGGTGTAGGTGAGTTTGACTGTGTCTGTGTTAACTAGGTAATATTTTGTGTGTTGAGGCAGCATACACTTGAGTGCCTGTGTGTGTTTGTGTGTATTCATTAAGCATGTGTTATGTTGTTAATAGCGCACCTTGTTGGCCAGGCAGAATTAGGTTGTTAAACTGGTGCACAACTGCGCTTGTGTACTCTGACTTCACAAAGACAGGCCTATATTTGTGAGTGTTAGAGCAGTGTGTGTGTGTGTGTGTGTGTGTGAGTATTGCTTCACCTCCTCGCAGCTGTGTTAGCATGTGAAAAGCTTGTGTGATATAATGAGAGCTCTTTTAAAGAGATGCTGCACTATGATCATTTTATTCTCCTCTTTGCTAAACCAGAGTCCAGCCCATTAATCATAGCAACCATGGTTACTATTAGTTACAAATTCCAGTCATTATGGGTAAGACTTGCTTCAGTTTCAAATCAGGTTATGGGCTACTTCCAAATAGATCCACAGGTCAAGGTAAAGAATGTATTTTCATGAATATTGATCCTACACAGTTTGAGGGAAATCTGTTTTCACTAAGAGTTAAAGCAGCAACTACTGATTTTTTTCTGCAGCACAACAAACACTGGCATGTTATCGCTTAATAAAGATGATGTGACAGATGCATTAGCAAACAATCAACAGTATAGTATTTATTTGAAGTTGTGGTTCACCCTTCTCTTAGTTCTGCTTTAGTTTTCACCAACTCGTGAGGCAAATATCAGCCACTAAACTCTGCCTGATGTTCACCAGCTAGCTGCTAACTTTGAGATTTGATGATGTTAGGTTGCATTCAATGGCTACCTTCTGCATCTGGAAACAACACACATGAAAGTAGTGAGATTAAACCAAAATATTAAAGTCGCGAGCTGTAAAACCAAAACAGAGCTGAAAGGCACTAAAATGCTCTGTAAAACTGAGGAGAACAGCAGAGTTGGGTGACTATTCTCTGTGGTTTCGTCACTACAACTGGTGACACATAGTCAACTGATTCATTGTTCATATCAAAATTTGCTGAGAACAGCTTTAGCTGTGTCTGACATGCACTAAACATGGAACCTGTAGTAGCAGGTATTTGAAGGGCGGGACTAGTTTCTCCGATCCTGCCTATCACCAGGAGCACAGATGATGATGTGTTCACACAGCTGCAATCTCAGATGTGGCTGTTTTAGCAGCTCCTAACTCCACACCTCGCAACGGGATACACTTTATTACAACATGCACACATGCATGTGCGCACACACAGCACCCCTCCCAGTCATGCCTGGCAACTTTGTAGTTTCTTACAGCTCAGGTTTGGAATCATAAAAACTGAAACCAGAAAAAAAAGTCTAACCTGAACACCTGTGACACACTTCAATCCATCTCCACACTCCAAACTGAGGAGGAGGCGAAAAAACGGCCAGATTACTTTGAGTTTAACCAATTCTAATCTATCTGCTCTTTAACACCTTATAATGCAGGCTAATTAACAGTTAGAGAGAAGGAGAAAAAGTACACTTTTTATAATCTAATTCAGTACTTTCTAAGAACTAAACAATAACAACACTGGAGACCACTTAAATCCCACACAAGACTAAAATCAGCATATGTGTGTTTGGTTTGAGATCAGTGTTCAGCAGTTTCAAAAGTCTGCTCAGTAGTTTCATGCATTATTGCAGGTCTGTGCTGACAGCGAGACTTACAAATATTAAATTGAGACATTACAGAGTCTTGTGTCTCCCTGGAGGTTCCTTCGAGGCAAAGTCCTGGCAACTAAGGGTATACTGTTGAAAACTAGGCCAAAAAAACATACAATAAATAAAGGCTGTATTAGGTAAGGCTGACGAGTCATCTTCAGCGGCAAACACATGCTGACGCATTATATTTACTTTTTTCGGGTTATTTGAAAGGGTTTTGGCCAGTTGCTATTTTTACACTTAGCCTACAAATCATACCTAACCTTCCTGCCAATGCAGTGGCCTTAGCAAGGTGGAAAGTAGGGGTGTAGAGGTGGATGTGCATGAAGCGTGTTTGCAACCCATCACAATCCAATGTTGAATATTCACTTTGTTTAAAAATGTTGGCACTAAACAGGATTTTGCAAAATAGTCCAATGTCTACATTCTCATTTGGTGACAGGCTTGGTTTTCTCAGTAAATAATACATGAAAGGGTCAAACTATAGAGTTTTTCCCAATTATTGTTCTATCTAAACAGTACTAACACTTTTAGAGGTCATATTTTGATAGAAAATTGTTCTTGACGGAAACTGAAGACAGTACCTCGGACATTGTTTTTCTAATATTTTTCAATGCGTACCACAAACCAAATCCAGGGCACCTTGATTATCTTGGGGTTGTAGCAGAGGTTTCAGTAGTGGATATTTCAACATTTTGTCAGATCTAACCAAAACTGGCTAAATGGTGGTAAAACTGTTTCTTCCACAATGCATTTGCCAATGCAAACTAGCCGTATAAACAGTTTAGTAACTCTGCAAAGTTTTCCAGTTGAAGGAAGTATTTCTAAAAATCATCAGAGCGGACTAACCTCATTTTACTCCATCAAAACAAAGGCAATCTTTTTAGATGTGTGCTGCATTAAGATGTTTGTGGACCAAGTATAAAAGCTGCAATCATGAGTCAAACTTTTACCATCTGTTAACGAAGGCGGATGGAGAGCCTTTAATTTAGTGCAACTTTTATGTCTGCCTTTAATGAGTCGTACACCATGTGCACCAATGTCATATGTTGGGTCTTGGGTCTTTCCCGTGGTGCCTGCCTGCCCGTCTTCCAGTGCTAATGTGCTAATCTGCTGTTTAGTCCAACCAGATGGGTTTCTCCCCCCACAATGGGGGAGGATTGGGGAGAGGGGAGAGTAGGGGTAGAGAGGAAGTTACCTGCAGAGATCTCCCCTCATTAAAAATCCCTTTGCCTAAATTGCACACCCCCACACTCACACTCGGCCCCTCCCTTCCTCGTCTCTCCTTCTTCCATCCCCCCTTCCCAGGATAAGTGAGCCAGCTTTTATTAAGCACTGACAGCCTCAAACACCCAAACTGTCCTCCATCTATCTCCCCTCCATACTTTCTCCGTGGAGCACTTTACTTCTTTTCAGTTATTCATTTAAATCTGTCTCAAGCTAATGTCTGACAGCTAGCCTGAAAAGAGTCGTCATACTTTGGCTTCCACATCACAGGCCTGTTGGCATATGAACTGATTTCACATAAAACTAACACATTCCTTGCTGTAGATGAGAATAAAGAGAGCTAGAGATGAAAGCGAGTGAGATCTGAGAGCTAGATTTATACACATATATATATGTGTGTGTGCGGAGAAACACAATATGTAAAAGAAAGAGGTGAAAAACACACATGAAACCCAATCAGGGAGACCACACGTACTCTGTCCATCATTCACACACATGCATGCGCACACATGCTAACAGCTCTCTTGCCGATGCCCTCTGAACGTCTATCAAGTTCAGACCATCATGCATGAGCGCATTCAACAAGCAAAGGGAGGTGTAGAGGCGAGGGCAGGAGGAGAGAGGGATGGAGGGGAGAGGAAGGGGGAGAGATGGAGGGTGGTGTAAAAACCTTCCTTGGAGGGCAAATAAGAGAGGACGGTTTAAAAGCCTGATTAAAATTCTTATGCTTTATTACTCTGCTCTTTAAGTGGGCTGTTGACAAAAAAAGACAAAAAAAGGGAGAGGAAAAAGGCAAAAAAGTGCAAAGCTACGAGCCAGGGCTGATTCTGAACAGACTGTTTAACAACGGAAACTCTGCTTGAAGAAAACTCCACTGAGTTTGTTGAGAAATCCCCTCGTATCATGAAAGAAAAAAGCAGAGGGAGGAAAGAACTGTTGAAAACCGTCATATCAAATTTAAACTCATGGACAAGCATGTGACCGAGGTTAACAGTGGTCATCTTGCACACACACACGCAGACTCCATCTTTCATCACAAGACAATGATCTCTTTTCCTGGACTGTCTGCACACTCACACACTCAAAACCAAAACCGCGGGACTAAAAATGGGTCCCTGTCATAGTCTATTAGGAGTAAATTTGCTGTGTCCACAGAGTTGTTTCTCTCTTTCCTATTTCAGCCCCTTTCACCGTGTTTTGATTGCTCACCAGATTTCATCCTCTCACCACCTCATAGTATTTAGGATTCAGCTGCCGCCATCAGCCACACAGCAGTCTGATCAGCCGATAACATCTGACCTGCTTTTCCAAAGGAGCTAGTGAGTGCATTCCAACAATCCATCTGATCTTTATTATTAATTATGCACAACTACATCACTCATGTAGCTGCTTCTTCCTCTTCTCTGCATCCTGCTAACTGCCCTCAAACTAACATTTTGTGCATTTACAGTAAATGTATAAAATTCTGCAAACTGGTCTAGTCAAGTGGTACGCATTACAGAGGGGAGACTTTAATCAAGTGGCAAAAAGCTACTTTAAAAAAAAAAAGAAGAAGAAGAAAGTTAGACTCAATCACTCTATGCAGTTTCCCTTGATAACCTTCTGATTACATCTGCAGTTATGATAAATTAACTTTAATTACTTTATTTTTCAATATTTTGCAGTTTCAAGGGTGCGTAGAAAAATGCAACCTTATTGCCAGACATAATGTTGATATTGGATGATTCTGGAAAACCCTGTATTAAAATGAAAACGATCTCCGTCCAGACAACCATTTTAGCTTCATATCAGAAACGATCTGCGTCCATACGATCACACCTGAAAATGCATACGTGCATGACAATTCACAGACGTGTGAGCCAGTGTAAACAAGGAGGAGATTGTCTACTCTGTAGTCGGGTAGTTACAGAAAATAGTACAAACCAGGAACAGCAAAGGCAGTTGTAGCATTAAATGCACAACTGAACTGCACAACAGCTGCTAGCAAAGACAACAAGGTCAGCAACGCATGTACTTTGTTATTCATTTTGCAATAGCTGAGTCCCAGTCAGGGAATGACAACGTATAGAGTGGGAGGAGTAAACGCTGCAGAAGTGATGCATTTTAAAACTAAATCGTAGTAGATGCAGCCTTAATGTCCAATGGCAACACTGTAAAGGAATACTACAATATTTTAGGAAATAATATTATTTGCTTTCTTGCCTAAGTTAGACAGAACAAAGAGGAGAAACAGCTAGCCTGTAATGAATGTGCACTGTCATGATATTGTCACAGAACCCTACATGAAACCACAACGTATCATTTTTACACTAAAACAACATCAAACAAACAAATAATAATGTGTAAGTAAGTGAATTGTTATCATAGGTAGCTGGTTAACTATGGACAGAGCCAGTCTAGCTATTTCCCCGTTTCCAGTCTTTGTACTAAGCTAAGCTAATGGCTCCTGCTCCCTATTAAGCAGACATATCTAAATCTGAATAAGCGTTTCTCCCAAAATGTCAAACCATTCCCTTAAAAGTTTTTTCCTTTTGCAGTCTGGGGAAGGTTAAGGAAAGATCATGGTTATGGTTTTTAAACTGTGATTAAGGTTAGGCAACTAAAACACTTGGTTAAGGTACCTCTATATATTCTGTTCAATGTGAATTATTGATATTCCATTACAATAAAAACGAACGATTTTCTCACTCACCAGCTCATACAGTTTAACAATTGTTGCAGACTGGCCCATAGAGGAAAACATCCTGACTGGTTTCTGTTGCTAAGTTTTGGAGTTGAGTGCTTCATAAAGTCGAGGTTTCCAAAACATTTTCAAATCAGGACCCATATAAAAAAAAAAAATGTGTTTCATGCCACTGAGCCAAGGCTGATGAAAACACATTAAAACTCACCAGAAGCACGACCCATTTAAGGTTGTAAACTACAGTTAAGAATCCAAGCTGTAAATCATAGGTTTTTCTATGGCCCCAGCTTCAAAAGAAAGTTCAATATAATGTATTACATCAACACAAAAAAAAGTATGTATCAGCCCTGCCTATCTGTCTCTCTATCTAGGCACTGATCTCTTCAACAGGCTCGTTTTTGACCCAAAGGCCTGTGGACAGCCACAGAAGGCATGACTACTCCTCTGCAGTATTTACAGGACTCCTCGGCAGACTATACACTTGATTTATGGAATAATTACAGTATCTGTTTCCCTGCTGTCCACACAGTTTGAAATATATGCAGCAAGCTGTAAAGGGACTAAAGATAAATTAATAAAGCCGACCCTGGAGAAAGGTAAAGGAGGTGATGGGGGAATAGAGATAGATGGAGGTAGATGCAGACAGAAATGAAAAGACAGAGTAAGAGTAAGGATAGGCTATCCATTAGGGTGAATGTGAACATGATGGCATGTTTGTCACTAATATCCCAGATAATTTAAGGCTCCAACACTCAAATCTGAGCCTTTTCCCGGGCTGGTAAACACACACTGAACCCTGTGCAGCCCTAGAGACTGCCTGTTGTAATTACCTGCTCTGCTCAGAGCCCATTATGAAGGGGAAACAAACTGTCACATACACCATTAACTGTTCCTGTGACCCCCCACTAATACAGGGGTGTTTTTAATAAAGCTATAAATGTTGTTTACATAGCCACAGAGTCAAAGGACATGGACACTGATGCTCCCTGACAGTAATGCCTGCTGCTAATCTGTGTATGTCTAACCAGGGGACTTTTTCTTGGCTCAGTGGTGCTAGGAACCTCTGAAACTGGGATTTCACCACCACACAGTCAGGACAGATTTAGGCAAGGGACATCTTATTCTGAGCCTTAATGCTGTGGCGTCATGTAATGATTCATTTGAAAAGGATCCAGTGTGTGGTAGTGTGTGTGTTTGTACTTGTCACACTGGAATTGCTTAATCTTCTTATTCTATACACCTTTTATACCTCGTTTTGATAACCCTTATTTGATTTGTGAATAATTAACAGGAAATACTAGAGCCATCATGCATCCAGCATCTATCATGGACTGGAGTAACATAGTATTTACAGGATTTAATATACTGACATAGTATACAATACATTTCATGTATATGTGGTATGCATTTTGGAATTTCCTGCAAATTTGCAATTCATTGGTAAGTAAACGAACATGCCATGTTTTTTATTTAAATTGTAATTTGTAAGTAGTGTTACCCTGTATTTGAAATGTATGTTTGTAGATATAAAAGGAAGGGGTAATGATAATTGAACATGTGTACTCAGTAAATCGGTGACATTGTGGACAAATGTGCACTTGTCGTTTTATGACTGAAATATGTGCACTGAGCAGGTAGCAAATAGCAAAATAGCTACACCAAAAACAGTGCTCATAAGACCTCCAGTCTAATTTACATTGCATGCATGCAATCACTTAAAGCTGCATTGTTTCTTTTTCTTTTGCCATAAGATCAACAATTACCAGATAAAGTTATGAGAAACATTAGTAAACAGTTGCTTATTTACAGCTGATATGAGCAACACTGGGATTAGTTTCTGGCCACCTGACAAATGCATGTCCAGTATTCCCTCTTCATTTAGCTAATTTTTGGTGTTGGTAATGTATCTGGCTCTTTAGCTGCTAGATGCTCCACTATATTCACCAGAATTTGTCTTCCTGCTGGTGCAGGCAAAGCTGGAAACAGGGTTGATGAGAAAGGAGTTTTCTGACTGGAAAACCAAAACAATGAGCTGAAAGACACTAAAACGCTGCACAGAGCTGATGGGAACTGCAAAGATGATGGATGATAACTCTCTGTGGGTACATCATTACATGTGCTCTCTTTCATATTTAAAATAGGCACTTGTTCCATTGTTGTTATAAAAATAATGATGAGTGCAGCTTTAAGATAATATTGCTCATTTCCATATTTTTGAACATCCTCACATCTAAATGCTTCTGTGCACATTTCATCATTTTTGTGTTTCTTTTGTTTTTGTTTCTGTCATAAACTAATCTGTGTATGTCTAACCAAATGAAATGTGCCAAATAAAATGTTCACCTCACAGAAGAACAAAGAGGTCAAAGGTCAGCACTCTTGGAGCTGGGAGGGGTTAAGAGTAAATAAGGAGGGGTCCTCAGATTGAGGGATGATCTTATTAACTTGCCACACTGCTGCCATGTGGTAAAAAATAATCTTCCAAACCGTTGTCTCATTTTTACTAAATGAGACAACATCCAAACAAACAGGCATCACCTTGGTGTTCTGGCGCGATGTCAGCAGGTGTGGTCAGCCCGTCCAGCTGCAGCGTCCTCTGTGGGGTGTGAGCAACATCCTCACTGCCTCATCAACAAATCATAAAATCTCACACGGACATTTGTGTGTGTGTGTGTGTGTGTGTTTGGGTGAGACAATGTTCAGATGGTCAGTTCATGTGAGAGATGAAAGCCTGGAGGACTTGGCTAGCTGAGTATGAGTATGGTTATACACACACACACACACACACACACACACACACACACACACACACACACACACACACACACACACACACATACACAATAACAAGTCAAGTGAGTGTATGTGTAGTTTCTGGCGTAATTACAGGGTTTGAGTGAAGGATTGCCAGTGTCTCAGCTGGTGTATGGTTAGAATAAAGTCAACAACTCTTAATTTTCTAAAATATATGAATAATGAATGGATGATGGATGCACAGATGGGCTAATAAATAGTTGAATGATGAATGGGTGGATCGATAAATGATGGAGGGATGGATGGGCAGAAGCCAAAACTAAGCTCAGTCTTTCACTCCGCTCAGTTTTATAATACTGCACCAGTATAGAAATGTAATAATAATATTCCACTCTATAAACATCAGTCCAAACCATATTCCCAGTAAATTCTTCAGCTTTAATATCGTTTTTCTGTTGGTATATGTGAGCCATTTATTTGCCGCCTTCTCCGTCCACAATCTGTTAGAAGCAGTCAACATCTTTGGAGTTTATTTGGAGCCACAATGACACGTGGCAGTTTTGTAGGGATGAAAAATATCCCCCAGCCCTGAATATATGGTGAAACCCTATAGTTGTGAATTCAGAAATGGTATAAAACACATATACACACTTACATGTGCGTGTGCGACGAGGCTATAATATGTTTGGACAGAGCAGGATGCCAGGCAGTGCCCGTTAAAGGCTCTAATGTGGCGGTGGTTTCATGGTGGTTGGCACAGATCAGCAGGAAGAGGGCAAAGAGAGGGATATAAAAAAAAGAGAGAGAGATGGGGGGAGAGGGAGGGAGGGAGATCTGGAGGACGGAGGGAAAGAGCAATAGCAAGCTAAAGAAAGAGGGCTATAGTTACAGAGGCACACCACAGGCATCAAACAGTGGTAGATATATGAATTCTCTCTCTTTCTCTCTCTCTGTGTCCTCACTTCATCCCTCTCTTTCTCCACCCTTCTCTCACTCTCGGTGAACAGCCCATTCACAGTATGGTCCTGGGGGTCAGAGTGGACCTCGCTCCACTTTCCTTCTCTCCCAGTCTTTCATCCCGTCTTTTCTTTGCTTTTCGTCGTGGAGGGAGGGGGGTGGGGGGATCAAAACAGTCATACTTCCCCTAAACTCATCTTTTATTAATAAGACCTCAGCAGTGTGTCAGGGGAAGAGTGACGCACACGGCTTTGTGAGTTTAAAATGTGCCTAGTGAACACAAACACGCGCACACTCACACACACACATAAGTAAAGAGCAAGAACATGCAACCGACCGCTGACAAATGCCTTAGGGTGTTTCATATTTCCTCCGCTGCAAAACAGGCCATCGCAAGAAACACCAGAGTGCTCGGTTTATGTCTGAGTATGTGTCAGAGAGAGAGAGAGAAATTAGCGAGACAGATGACTTGACTGCACCACACGACCTCCTTCTCTCTGCCATTCATAAAGCCTCTCTCACTCTCTCCTCTTTTTCCTATCTCCCTCGCACAATTGTACACACACACAGACACACACCAGCTCGCAGGCAGAGCGGAGCGGATATTCTGGGTGGTGTTATTCCAGGTGTGGAGTCGTTGAGGTCTCCATGCTGTGACCCTGTTATCCTGGGAAGAAGGAGAGTATTAGAGGCATGCCGGGAGAGGAAGAGACTCTATATCAAAAACACATTTTACCCCGAGGCTGTATCACTGCAGCTATATGGCTACAAACAAAGGCATGTGCACATGCATATACATACATATATACACACAAGCACACAAAGACATTTGTACTTGTGTGCAGACATGCGTTTGTGCACAAATATGAATGCTGTTGTGTGTGTGTGTATGCACAAAGACTTTATCAATCATTAACAGGAAAAAGTTGACCAGTACATGAAGCCAAAGGGCTAAAAACCCAGTCTTCATTTTGGTGCCAAGTGCAGACCAGTTAAAAAAAAACTGTGAAAAAACTCTTAAAAAATAAAAGTGAAATTGCTTCACTTCTACTTGCAAACCTAAGGTAATAAACCATTAAGCAAATTACTTGTAACTTTAAAATGCTCTTAAATTTGATCCCAGACGACTGCCGTGCAAAACAGAGGTGAGCACACACCCCCTGACACGTTTTGAAATTATTGTAAAAAATTAACATCATTGCTCATAATAAATAATACATTATCAGAAGCTGATGTAGAACTCAGAAGGGGGAGGGGGGGGTTACTGTTTACAAAGTTTGATTGATTGATTGATTGATTGATTGATTGATATACTGTCTGTACTTTTTACATGTTTTCTCTGATTTTTGTGATGTTCCAGTTTGGTTTTCTTTTTGTTTCTATTCCAGCCAATTTCTTATCATTTCGTCTTCATGGATTAATGTTAGAAATTATAGATTGTGGTTAATTTCATTTTCATTGCTAGCGGGACTACCAAGGATTTCATTGGTGTAAATAAAATGTAATTTTAAAATTGTTTTTTGTAGAATAATATAATGTACAAAGATTTTAAAATAAATAATAGGAAAAAAAGTTGAGAAATAAATGTTCAAACTGTCAGGCAGATGTGGGTAAGTCCTTGACTTCCTCCTCAATTTCACTTTTGTCAGGAGTGAGTAGTTTGATAAATAATTATTATTTTTCACTCTTTGTATGTTGGCTCTGTAGTGTGTTAAGTGTAATTTTTAGAAGTTTGATAAATATGAGTCAATTTACTGTCCTGACAACTCATCAACATCATATTCATGGTGGAGCATCTTTGCATGTACAAATATGGATAACAGTGTGTGCCTTTTTAACCCAGGTTACCTTTAACACAGGTAACTCACAAAAATAATGTTACAAAATTACACCACACCAACAACAAACAGCCTTTGTCTATGGTGTTTTATGTTGTGTGTACATGGTTGTCAGAAACATTTTTGAGTGTGTGCGTTATTGTGAATCAGTGTGTGTAAGGCTTCCTTAAAGCTTTGATGTCATGAGTCTCATTCAGAGTTTGTTCTCTCTCTCCATAGTTAAAACGGTGTCATTACGACCAATTAGATCCTCAGAGAGGCTTAAAAATAGCAACGGACACTGGCGAGAAAACACGGAAAACACTGAAACTTTTTTTTTTGTGACAAGGCAATAAAATTTCATTTATACATATTCAGTTTTGTGCATGCTTTAACGCAGACAATCCTTAAATACAGTAATAAAACAGCATTCCTCAAATCTGCGCTAAATGCTAGTTAGCGCTGGGCTGGACGCTGAATGCAGGCAGGGAGGAGAGACGGGCTTGCCGGACGCCTTCGCCGCCAAATTCTAACGACTTAGTTCTTTGATTAAAAAACGCCTAAATGGTTCCAGTTGAGCCAGAGAAAGAGAAAAGAAATAAAACTCCAACATCTAAGAGATGAAAATAACCGTTGTTCTCCAGTTTTAAGAGGCACGTGTGCTGGGGTTGGCCTGAGACGTCAGTTACGAGCTGCAGATGTTTGTATGGTTTTTTATGATTGTTGTTATTTTCAAATTGCAGCGTTTCCGTGATGAGCTTTGGACTCGTTAGGAGAGCGTGTGTGTGTTTCTGCGTGTGTGTTTGTGTGTTTGCATGTATATGTGCGTGAATGAGAGCGAAACATCCAAAGAAAAAAGTCTGGAGCACTTTGAGCTTAATTTACCATAGTTCTAATCTGTGTGCTTTTTAGCAGCTCATCACGGAGCCTAATCACAGGAAACTATAGAGGTCATTACACACAAGGATAGACTACGCACACATGCACGCTCATGAACACATACACATGCCTATGAATTAAAGAATTCCCAGGGAGTGAAGAATAGGACGTAATCAGAACCTCTGCATACACAACCCTCCCTCCGAATGATCTCATGCACACACATACAAACACACACAAACCCCTCAGATCGACTCTTCATGTGGTTTCAGGGGTTATGAGAGGAGAAAATGTTTTCACCTCTTCTTCGCTAGATGGAGAAACCCATAAAAACAGCACCTGCTTGCTTGTTCTCTTCCTATTGCGTCTGCCCCTCCTCTCTGTCTGACTTTGAAGCAGTGAGGTAATGAGATGTTGTTTTTTGTTTTGTTTTTTTCTTTTGCTGTGCAACAGCATTAAACACTTCTAACACATTTTAACTAGTTCTCATCTAAAGCATCTTAAAATGATGGGACAGGTACAAGTTTGCTGCCTTGCTGAAGGGCACAGGCTTGAGGCAATCCTGCCCAGTTCAGGCAGCTTCAACCAGTATGGCCCCCCTGCATCTAATCCCTCTAATCCAGACTATGAGGTGATAAACTAAGCAGGTCGTGGCAGCAATGTGAGCAGATTGTCTCTTGGACACACTGGACCTGTTCTGCAGTGTGTTCAGTGCCAGCAAATGAATAATTTACTTCCGCAAATTATGACTCAGTTTTGCAGTTAATAGAATTTAGATCAGCCCGAGAAATATGTGTAAGTGTGTCTCCTGCTGACTTGAGTAAATATGACTGGAGCCGGTCCGGCAGAGAGTTTGACTTATGCTGACCTGGTTTAAGGTCAAAGTCAGTTATTTATTTGCTAGATAAAGTATTATACAGATTATTGGGAATGACTTCTTGTGTCATTTAACTCCCTCTTTTAACTGTTCAACAGTGGTAGCCAATGAAACCATGGCGTCCCTGGATAGTGTAGTTAGTTAGTGTAGTTTTACATTCAGAAATCTTGCAGTACCCCTGGGGAGCCCTTTTGCCCACCTTCCATCAATCCAACATAAATTCTATATTAGTTTTTCCAAATATTATTATTGAAACGGTGATTGCTGTTACAGCCAGAGGAAGTGTGTTTTGCAACTTTTTTTTTTTTCTTTTTTACCCCAACTAATCTCAGTTGATAATAACGCACTGGCAATGTCAGGCTTCCCTTATTTAGCCCCGCCCTGAAAAAACTATGTCTGATTTCTCGCCATCTTTATAACTCTACAATAAATCACTACAACATGTTTCTGAGCGCCAGAAAATACAAAATGTGGAACCTTTAAAGCTCCTTTAATGAGCTGAGAAATAAGCTTGTCAGTTGGATCCATTATTAGCCGGTCCTCAGACACTACTGGACAGAAATCATCTCATTTCAGCTGTAGAGAACGAAAAAAAAAAGACAGAACTGATGCAGTTAAAAACTAGCCAGTATCTCTGAGGACGTCCAACGTGCCAGACATGAGAAACAATTACAGATTATCAGATAAAAAGTCAGGACCTGTGAAACGCTCCCACTGCCTCTCCACTTGCCTCCAAGGTGATGATTCACCTCCTCCTTTTCACTTACGTCTCATTTCCTTTCTGTACCTTTCACTGTCTCACACACACTATGACCCTACGTGCTGTATCTGCCATTCAGGAAAAACCCTCACACACACTGCATCACTAACCACACACCCCAATCTATACCACAGTTTAAATGCCTTTCCACTGCCTGTGAAGCTGAAAAGCTATTATACCCCCTTAACTCACGTCTCATATAAACTAATTGCTCTTATTAACAGTTAATTATGACTATAAATATGAGAATCATTAAACTTGAAAGTGAGGAGAGGAAAAAGAATTTCATTCTCTTTTAACGTTCGCTTTCCTCCACAGTGACAAACAATAATCACAATAATAACTGAGATGTTTTCAAACCAGTTAGTAGTGAGTTTTTGTCTCTTACAGTTGCTGCTGTATATAGAGATCACTTAAGCACATGCATATCTGATTTTAAAGGGTTAACATCCTGCACATTTTGGCATGAATGACTTAAAATCTGATGGATTCAAAAATATCACATGGGTTGCATGGAAGATAATTACAATTTTTCTCTTAATCTCTCCTTTCCTTTATATCCAACCATTGTTCCAGGTTTGACTCACAGCTCTTTCAGCAACATGGTAGTTTTAAACAGTATTTTTTTGCTTAATGGAAAAAAGAAATTGGGTTAATACCTTTGGCATTGATAAAACATTTCGGATGATTCCTTCACTGCTTATGCGTTTGAGTTTGATCTCATTAAAATAATGATGTGATAGGCAGTGTAGTGACAGGCAACAACCTGGCTGAGCTCAGCAATGCACTTTTCATCTGTGAATAAGAGGATGAATCCAACGCCAGTGCAGCAGCTTCAGGCTGTAACTCAGAGCTGCACAGAGCTTGAGTCATCTGTGTGTGTCTCTCTCTCTTCGTCTGTGTGTGTGTGTGTGTGTGTGTGTGTGTGTGTGTGTGTGTGCGCGCATCTGCTTGTGTGTATGAGACAAGCTGTGGCAGCCAGAGCAGGAGTTCAACTTGAATAACATCCGAGACGCACAGAGGCCTGAATAAACGGCGTCAAGACCAGAACCAGCTCGTAAAAAAATTCAATAAATGTCATAGATCCATCAATTTCTATCAAGCGCGTCAGTAAATACCACGTTTTCAATGGAAGGTTAACTTTATGAAAGGGAGCAAGGGTCACTTCACTTGGATGATGAGTGACTCTCGGCCAGCATAAGCAGGATATGCTTGCAGGGGCCCCAGTCGTTTGCTTTGCAGTGCTGGCACAACTGCAAAATAGGCATGGAGTTCAAGTTATGACTCTCCCAGTGGAGCCATACGGGGGATCCGGCAGTTCTCGGCTGGGATTCGGCCTCCCAGGATGAGCTGCAGGGGTGACGAGGGACCCCTGAACCTGGAAGGAGGCAGATGGCTGAAGCTGGATGCTGCATTTCTCTCTGTATATATCATATATATCTGTCTTCAGTTAGACTACACTCTCTCCCCAGGTCAGCTGCAGCACGAAACCGCCCTGTCCTCAGCAAAGATCAAAACGACACATCACAAAACTGTGGAAAGAGCTCTCCTGAAACGGCTGCACGAGCACCATATAACCAATGTATTGTATGTAGATCTTTTCTCTTTTTCAGTCTCTCTCTGTCACTCACACTCACACACTCTCTCTCTCTCTCTCTCTCTCACACACACACACACAGAAACCCACACTCCTTCATGCCACTTCCGCCATAAAAGCCCTGGCAGTGATCCACGTGCCCATTAGCACGCGCTAAATACCTGTTAACAATGTATTACCCAGACTCCCCTTCTCCCCTGCCCCGCCCCCTCCACCCTGCCCCGCGTCCCTTCAAAGCTCGCAGGTAATTATGTCAAAGGTTTTTAATAAACAGCCTATTCAGAGCGCAGTGGGTTACGCCTACCTTCGGAGCGACAGAACGGATTTTTTTGAAACGACGTTTGTGTGAAAGGGCTGGTCTCTGATTGGCTGAATTATTATGCATGTGACCGCATAATTTAGGATAATCGGCAAACTAATGACGTCATCTTTAAAAATGTATCTATCTATCTATCTATCTATCTATCTATCTATCTATCTATCTATCTATATATATATATATATATATATATATATAAACTATACATAAACTTATTGTTTGACAAAGTGATAAAATGTTGTCTATAATCATCATCATCATCATTTTTATTATTATTATTATTATTATTATTATTATTATTATCCTTATTAAATATTTAAAAGTCAACTTGTTACTTTTCAGTTAAATTTCAGTCCTTCGTTGTCCACGCGCACAAATTGGTGATCAATCAAAAGCGGCACGCGACAGGTGGGCCGCAGCGGTGCACGCTCACTTTCATACCGCGGGAAACCTGTTTACACGTGTTTAATAAAAATGGCCTCTCTTACATTCTCCACGGACGGATAAACGCTGCAGACTAACGCTTAGCTTAGGTCTATCCCGTCAAGCTGAGGCCCTGGGCAGGACTGACACCGCCTGTGTGTGAGGGTCTTGTTCACACAGTCTGACAGAAATAGCCTGGAGGAGAATTAAAGCACTGAAGCACATTCAACGGTCAATAATTATTTGTGTAATTATTTGCTACATTCGGGATGTACAGAGCTGTCAGTCTAGCAAATCCATGTTGGACAGAATAGAAAAGACCCGGCGACAGAGAGCTTCCCACTATTTTTAGAGCCAGTGCATCTGCAGAGGAAGAATGTGAATCCTGGCCCGGCCACAAAGACAGAAAACGGGCCTGTATATTTTACAGATACACTTCTTTCACAACCCCGCAGCCTCAAAAATCTTTGTGGTCATTTTGGCCAGAAGCCCGCTTAAGTGCCTTCGCTTCAAGATGTTAGACCTCCTGTAGGGTGTCGAAAATTAGTCCTCATGTGTGGAGTCTAACGAGGTAAACAACAGGCGTTTTTAAAGTTTGAGCGAGTCGGTTTTATTTGCTTCATTATCGCTATATTCTGCAGTGACTTTCCCGGATAATTGCGCTGAGCTGTCATGGATAAATCTCTCTAAAATAAATGTAAATTACTATAAGGTTGTGAGGCTATCACAGAGCCGGTCAAACGGCAGATGGCACAGTGATCTCTAGGATGCAAAGAGCGGTGCACCTGCTAACGAAAAACTGAAAAATGAAAAATGAAAAATACTCTAAGCCTATATATTTACAAATGCTATTTTATTACAAATAGGTGTGTAGGCCTATCTATAAAGTCACACCAAACATAGTTTCGACTAAAATGTTTGGCTGAGGACTGACTGAAGCCAAGTTCATATTATGAGATTGAATTGATAACTTACACCCAGAGTCCTGTGTGAGCTGCTGTAAGGACCATTAATCCAAACTATTAAAAAGGTCCCAATAACGTTATGTTCATCAAATATTAGAAATGATTGTACGTCAAATAATAGTAATAACAATTTGTGTATTATTACCATAATCATCATTATTATCATTATCATTATTAGGCTATTGTAATTGTTATCAGACGAGATATCTTGTGGGATTTTGTCTATTTTTTTATTTCCCTCTAAAAGTTCCACCAAGTTTGAATTTTTTCCCCCTGAAAAAGATGGGAACATGAAGGATGTCTTAATTTTATCTTTATTTTGTTAACGATGGTCAATACATTAATTGCCTGTTTTGAGGCTGTACAATTGAACGGAACACCAGTTAAAAATTCTGCTCACGTCCCAACTTTTGTCACATTTCATTAGCCTATAGGCCTATATTAAAATAAATACATGCTCTTTATTTGAAATATTATTAAATGTATGTTAAGTTTTATATTTAGGCTGATTGTAAAACAGAAAGACAAGAGACATAAATCGTTAACTTTCTGCTATGACTAAATCTGTCTTTTGATTATCTATAGTTTTAATTGCCTCCATAGGCTATAAGCATAAGAGAAAACATTTTAGTTGTAGAAGTTAGAGGCTATTTAGGCCAATGCAAATATTAGTCATGCGACTATATGCTCATATTGAATCGAAACCAAACTATTTCAAACAGAGCGTAACCTATTTTATTCTCACGGAGCTTTAAAAGAATTTTTAAAAAAATGACATTTTTAAATGCCCACGGGAAGTGAAACGCAAGGCTTTTGATCTGATAACCCACACGGATATGGACACGGGCCTTCCGCTTGACGTCCAATCATATACACTGAATTTCTGCCAATAACCGACGGCGACGTGTTGTTTATTTAACCAGCAAACCGCGGGAGGCCCTGAGCTTTACACAGTGATTTTAGCGCAGGAAACGTCACTGACGCAACCAGGAAACTTTAAGAAAGAATTAAATACTGATGCAGATAATAAAGGTTGCTATGTAACAAATTAGCAGGTTAATGAAGCCACCGGTTTTCCCATTAATGCTGCATTGTCATCTTGCATGTAAACTCTAAATTGAAACCTGCACACACACACACACACACACACACACACACAAGCACGACCACACTGCCCTGTTTATTTATAGCCAGGTCCTCCACCTCCATATGTTAGAGCCTCCACACGCACCCACACCGACACACACTCCCCACGTATTCGGCCTTGGAAGTGCGGAAGATTATTTCCAAACGTGCGTGGAGACAGAATCCAACTCATCTCTCAATTCACTTCAGCTGGCTGCATTTTAAATCACTTTCATTACCCTCTAACTATCATGTCTTCATCATGACTATGGACCATTGTCCATTTAGTTTATTTAGTGACTCAAGTAGACATTGGAACATGATTGATATACTTTGTAAAGGCTGTCACCTACATTTTCACACCAAAATAACACCAAGAAGCACTATAGGCCTATGATAATTATCAATAATAATAATAATAATAATAATGATGATGATCATTAATTTGACATCTAATGTATTTGCATAGGCTGAGTATATATTCTTTAGGCTATTTCAAAGTTGCATTAGCCCACAAATGGTTGTAATTAATAACTGTAAATTATGCTATATTAACCTACACATTTACGATGATGTGTAATTGCAGTTTCTCAGGTTGTGGCACTTTATCTGTTTTTAGCAGATCATTTGTGTTGTTGCAGTTAAACAAGGACTGGAATTTGTTTGAGCATTGAATTCGAGGATGTTGTTACGCTGATGTCAAACTGCATCATTTCTTTTATGATTTTGTTTATTAAACACAGCTTGTTATAATGTCATGAAGCAGAGCTTTTGCTGTGTGCGAATGTGTGCTGTGTGTTCAACTGTGAATAGGAGATGTGAGATGACAACGTTTGGTGAACTAATAGCCTAATAAATAAATCATAGACTTAGTTCAGATAATAGACTTTTTCTTTAGGATGCCGCTTGATCGCACAAAAAGCAACAACATACAAAAACCTAATAGCCTATATGTTCCTTCTATATGGGTCGTGGTGGGGGTGAAGGCGGGCACCAGCAGCCTGTCCACATTTACTTTGCCAGAGGTCTAATGATTCTCACATGCACGAACACATTTGGATGTATAGTTTAATTTCTTGTATGAAACACGAACTTGCTGTAAGACAAGCCCATTGTCAGGATGAGGGCCACAAGTGTCCACCGTGCAGAAGCTACTAATGGCCAGAAATGCAAAGCATGTCGGGCCGCTGTGTGAAAATGCGCGCAATGCCACGGAGAGATGCTCCCCACGCTGCTTCGCCTGAAGACACGATTCAGCTCCACTTTTACCACATAAGGCGGCACGGGCGGCCCCCACAGCAGGCGGGACCAGGGAAAAGTTCCGGGGGGTTGTGACCAATCGTGATTGGTTGCTCTGTGTTGTGATTGACAGGTCCCCTTCTCCGTCTCTCCTCTAAGCCCGGGTTGTTGACACTCTCCAAAAGTCCGCACGGCTCTCACGGATAACGGAGACAGTATTCCGGCTCCTCCCGGCTCCCTCCGCTTCCTCTGCTGCCCGGCTGCAGGACTGAGAACCCGCCCCACCGACAGCACTAGACTGTCATCGTGGATTCTCTTGTTTTGAGACTGACTGTATTTTGAACTTTTCTTGCTCCTTTGCAAGCCCGTAACGCCGTCCCCCTCCTCTCGTTGCTCTGAGACTGAGAGACATGGCGGAGAAGCGGCGCTCCCCCTGCGCGATGAGTGTCAAGGCTCATGCGTTCTCGGTGGAGGCGCTGATCGGAGCGGAGAAGAGGCGCAAGACGTCCGGAGGAGATGCTGTGTCCCCCGGCTACGAGGACGGAGCTGAAGTCTCTGATCTACCCGGGAGCCCGGGGCCGCGGCCCGACAGAGCGAGCACCAGCGACCGCGGCAGTGAGGCTGAATGTGCAAGTGACGGGTCCCGTAAGTAAACACAATAGCACAATAGTAATAATAATAATAACAATAATAATAATAATAGTAATAATAATAATAATAATAATAATGACTTAGTTAGGCTCCCTGCCTGAAATAGGCCATTGAAATGGCAATATTACTAAATGAATAGTACCCACCAAAAAGTGACATAGGATACATTTGAAATAATGTCCATGTCAGATTAAACCATAGACTCTCTCACTGTAGACTGTACTGGTTTTCAGAGCTTTTACTGATAGGCCTATACTGCAAATTATTTCATCTTTCAATAGGCCATGCACATGTGTTATGCTAGGGAAAAAATAAAACTTGCTCCTAGTTGCTGCCTGATGTTTCTTCCATAACAAGCAGCAGCACAGTCCTTTGCATCAGGATTATTCATACTCTCCTCTGCTTCTTGCCCAGGAAACTTCAGTAATCAGACGCAGACGATGTAGATTATAAAGTAAAACAATGATAGAGTAGGGTCAGAGCCAGGCACTGGAAATGTGATATCATATCACGGCCCTGGCCTTGTAAATATGAGTGGTGTGAGTGTGACTAATGTGAGACGCTTTATGAGTTGTGTTGCAATCATAAACACGCCAATTAGCAGCGTATAAAGGCAGGGGAACTGCCACGGGAAGGATGCTAAGAGGTCTACAGAAAGCATAAACCGACTGGCCTTGACAAATTAGGATTTAAATCTGCTGCAAGTTTAAAATGCCCTTGGCTGAGGATTTGTCTTTGTGTTAGTTTGGCTTGTTAGTCCCACGTCTAATGTGCATAAATTTCCAGCACTTGGCGAGGCCTGTGCTGAATAGCGCAAATAACAACAGCGGTGAGACACATAAATACTACTGGGGTGTCCTCTCTGTATTAAAACAGATTTAAACTCAAGTACTCCATAATGAAAATCATTACAGAGTTCCTATTGCGACCTAAATTAAATTGGTGTCCAGTAATGGGTGTACAGTAAACTTATTTTTCAACTGGATCAAAATATACGAGGGTGGATATATTCAGTAATAAGTGTAGAGTGACCTTAGTTTATAGAGACATATATTACCGTAATAGTCCTACGGATTCCGAGCTTCTAATGCTCCAGTCTTCAACATGGACATAAACGTAGGGCTACCTAAAAGCATTTTTACCTCCTTGAAATAATAGCTATAAATTAACTTGTGTAGTAAAATTAGTGACATTTTCGTAGGCTGCTGAAAATAGTCATTGCAATAGGACGGTTGCAACAGTGTACGTAAATTAGGTCATACGTGAACTGATGGTGTTTAAATCTTACTTTATACTGTATATCAGCAGACATTCGTCTTGTTGTAATGTCTGTGTGCCTTTATGCCGTTCCGCAGTATTCATAATGTTCTAGTCTTTTCTGAGGCACAGGACGAAATGTTTTCAGTACCACACTGACACCCTGTACATGATGCTGATCTTAAAACGGCTCTTTCCGGTGCAGCCGAGAGCGAGGATGCGCTGCTGGAGAGCCCGCAGCCCGCAGCTGTGTGCACGGCGCCGGTGACGGGCACCGGGGAGGAGGCCCGTGTGGACCTGCAGGGATCAGACCTGTGGAAACGCTTCCACGAAATTGGCACGGAAATGATTATCACCAAGGCTGGACGGTAAGACCGAGTTCATGTGTAAATGGGTTAAAAATGCCCAGACATAAACACTGCTGAAGGAAGAGTCATAGCTGCTGCACATCATTCTGTAGCCCACTGAGATAAATGTGCCTATCATAAACACATGCATAAAATATTAAATATGAAAGATTGAAATGAAAGATTAATGAGATAAGAGTCACAGTTAAGACAAATCAGCTGTTGTGGCAGAATTGATAAAATATTCTTCAAACAAGACGACAGACTACACAGCATTTTCTGCAAGATACACTTTTTTTTTCTTAAGCCATTATTTTTGCTATTATTAATGTGACCATGATTATTTTTATTCTTACACAGTTAAGTAAAAATGAGTGCGTGTTGTAGCCTGAAGCCATGCAGGCTGTAGTTCAGTTCAGATCTCAGATGTTATTTGGTTTCTCTGTCAGGCGGATGTTTCCCGCTATGCGTGTGAAGATCACGGGCTTGGACCCACACCAGCAGTATTACATCGCCATGGATATCATCCCCGTGGACAACAAGAGATATAGGTGAGATCCACCGACACCAACATTTTGATCCGTATTCAGACTTTTAACAAAAGTAAAAAAAATTTAAAAAAAATTTAAAAAAAAAAGAAAAGAAAAGAAAAAAGTTTTTTTTTTTAAATCGTGCATGTAAATATCCTCGAGTATGATTATTTCCCCTCACACGCAGATCTTATAGAAACGGGAAGGTTACAGGAATGTTCGTCCTAATTTAGCCTTCATATCCACTGCTCCTGGGACAACCCGAGATTTTTCAATTGTGCAACCCCAGCTCCCTCTCCACAAATGGCCCCTGGCACCGGTGTTTTGTCACGGCGGTTTGCCGTCCCTTTTGGAAAAGGCCTTTTGGATGCCCAACCTCTCCACCCTGGAAGCTCAAACCGACAAATGTCGTGATAATGCAGAAGGAAACAGCGTGTTATCGCTGCGGCGTCAACGCAGCCAAGTCTTTGCATGCTACACACCGTGGCTCTGTCATTTCCAAACGTCCAAAACCCGTGTCGGGTGATGAGTGATATCGTAGAGAACATGTTATTCAACCAACCTGACACTGCCTATAATGCAAGAGATACCAGCGCTTTGCGCACACGCAGTTCCGAGCTGCGGGAGAGGAAGCGGAGTCTGCGGGTTTTTATTCCAGCCGAACGCCGAACAGCAGGTGACGAACACACCTTCAGCAGATCAGATGCTGTGTTTGTAGCTGAAGGCCATTAAACCTATATATACATGTCGTTTTAAGTTATGACCCAGTTAACTGCGTAGCCCTCTATAGAAAAAATATCTGCAGGTAAATTATTTGGACTAATTATAAGTCAAGGGACTTGGTTGGCCCTTTGGGCTACATTTTATGTGAGGATGTTGAACAGAGAAAAATGCGTTTGATCTGTGGCGTTTATCAAAACAACCTATAGGCTTTTCTTTAATATATAAGGTGGAATTATTTAAAGTACATTCCCGTGACTACTGTTCAGTTCTGTCTCTCTCCAGCTTTAAAAAAAAAAAAAAAAAAAAAAAGACATCATGTCGATTATTTGGGATTACTGCTGATCCATTTTTCCCAACACATTTCGCCGCTTAAGCGAAATGAGCGGCCTTTAGGAAGGACGAAAAGAAAATGCAAACTTGGGATATTATGCTCATTTGCCACCTCCGTGTGTGTGTGTGTGTGTGTGTGTGTGTGTGAACTGTGAAGGTACGTGTACCACAGCTCCAAGTGGATGGTAGCGGGGAATGCGGACTCTCCTGTGCCGCCCAGAGTGTACATCCACCCGGACTCGCCGGCGTCAGGAGAGACGTGGATGCGTCAGGTGGTCAGCTTCGACAAACTTAAACTGACCAACAACGAGCTCGATGACCAGGGACACGTAAGTGCCACAACGAAAACTGGAAAAATAGGCCCACACATACGTACCTCATTGTCGCCTCCTTAATGATATTTTATCTCCTATATAAATATTAGATTCTTAAATTTTATATTTTATGGTGTGATAATTCTGCTAAAATCGTTGTAGACCTTATAATTAGGCTTACACCTTATCATCACACTGCATTTTTGTGATTCTTGGTCTTAATAATTATAATGATGTGCAATGTTTTTTTTGTTTTTTTTAAGTCCTAAAGTCTCTCATATAACCCTATGTGCATGTTTGTGTGTGTCTCCTTGTGTGTGCAGGTGCATGTATCTATGCATCTCTGTGCCCACATGTGTTCATTATTCCACCATCATGGTTTACAGCTGTAAATAACCTTAAGTTGCTGTTCTTGTAATTTAAGACTGAAAGAGTCATTTTCCCCCTCCCTGTTCAGATCATTCTGCACTCCATGCACAAGTACCAGCCGCGGGTCCATGTGATCCGTAAAGAGTGTGGAGAGGAGTTATCCCCAGTGAGGGCCATCCCTGCTGGGGAAGGCACTCGTACCTTCTCCTTCCCAGAGACCGTGTTCACCACTGTCACAGCGTATCAGAATCAACAGGTAACACAGCTGACCTCCACACAACTACGCTTCCCTTTAAAACCAACACCACTGGATGAACCAAATACACTCAAATAGCCACCGTGGCCAATAATCCCATGATGTGATCCCGCCCTGCTGCTGAGAGATATTGTAGTTTGTTTTGTAGCTTTGTACTGTTTGTGATTACTCGTCAGTGATGACTGATAAAGGTTTAAGATACACTTCTGCAGGTCACACTGGTGTTTTCTTCAGCTGTGAGTTTCAAACAGAAAAGCACTATAAGATGTCATAGAAAAGTAAAATAAACTATTTTAATTCCTGCAGGATAAGAATTTTAGGATTTTTATCTTGGTCTGGTTTGCATTTTTTTAAACAGATTTCTTTTTGAGTGTGGGTCCACAAGAGAGAGAGGGGAGAAAGGTCCTGCAGTTTTCCTAGAGCGTGTTTAACCAGTTTTGGTGGACTTATCAGATAGACCCAATGGTGCTGCTCATTTTAGTTGATTTTTGAAGTACACTGCTACATTGCTTGTGTGCTTCATATTTTTCTGTATTTTCCCCACACCAAATTTCAACATCAGTGTCTTCAGCTAGGGGAACTAACTGACAGTTTTTATGGACTTTTGCACTGGAGCAGTCAGCATGAGCTTTGAAGTAGGATGTTAGCAGTGATTGGTTGGCCCACAGTGCATGATGGCTGAAGTCAGAACACAGTGGCAATGCCTATAAAAGTCCCTTTGGATGTGGGTCACAGAGCTGGGTCTTAAACACCACCCACAGCCTGGGCAGCCCCATGGCAGCCCCAGGGACATGCATACACACACATATTTGCAAATTCACATATATGTGCAAGGAAACACACAAGTGCAGATGCCAACAACTGGCACAATCAGCAGCTAACGATGCACATGAATGTATTTATTTATAGACCCGATTGGAAGATTACAGAGAAGGAAAATTATTTTGGCTGGGAAAAAAATCCTCCATTATATATATATGTTATCATGGGTTTTCTACTAACTAGATTTTTGGAAATAATTAGAGTCTTATTTTGCCTTTCAGATTACAAGGCTGAAAATTGACAGAAACCCATTTGCCAAAGGCTTCAGAGATTCTGGCAGAAACCGGTGAGTTCATTTCAACCACAGAGATTTTCACATTATCTAGTGCATTAGGGGTAATGTTGGATGCATGACTGCGTTATATTCTGGCTTGGTTGTGGTTTTTGTCACGGCTATTTCAGTCTGATTTTATGGGGAGCAAAGCTATGTATTTATTTATTTTTTTCTAATGGAAAATGTGCAGCAGCCGCCCATTAAATCTGTCCTAAATGGCAGAAAAGAAATTGACTAAAGTGAACAGACGTGGCACATATTATTATGGTTTCATCATATTAATCCGTGATGCATTTTCATTTAAATGTGTTAACTTTAAAGGCACATTAATTCCAACAATTGCATAGTTACGGGCACAGGCTCTGAGAGGGAAAAATCTAACCTCAGCTGCAAACCTAAATGGAGCGTCAGATTCCAGCCAGCCTCGTTACATAAACATCAACAGCAAAATAATAAAAGTCAAGAGTGTCCTGAAGAAAATCTGTATAAACACATTTCTAAACATATATAAACACAGCATTAAAACAACACAGCAGTAAAACTCCAACAGTCTCCAAACAGCCACTCCCCTGAGGCCTCATAGAAATCGTTAGAGAGGAGGGGAGAGCACGGGGGAGAGCAGGCGAAAGAGGAGGAGAGGGAACGTGTTAGACAGAAAATTTGAGAGGGAGGAAGGTAGAGAACGGCAAACTGGATAACCGAGGACCCTGACAGCTGACCCTATAAAAGTTAAACTCAGGAAGGCCGAAAAAAAGCCTCCCCTTAAATATTACAGGAAGAGTTAAGCAGTTTGCTAAATAAACTTCTGCTCTGATAGGCTGCTTTGGTGCACACAGAGCCGCTCCGGGCAGCTTGTCTAAATTATCACCGTGGCTACAACCCCGCAGGAGGGAGGACTTTTATCCTCACGCTAACGAGGGGTAACAGAGCACTTGCATTACCCCGCCACAGCAACCTTCTGCCCCACCTAGAGGAGGAGGGAGAAGCAGATTTGAGGGGGGAGGGGAGTCCCACCTCATAAATCCTTGCTGCGGCTTCCTGCTCCTTCGTCCTGATTCGCCCGTAAAAGCCGTGTGAAAGCAATTACCTCAGAGCACCAGGCTGGCAGCAGCCAATCGCAACGCAGCGTTTATGCCCCTCATTACCTGCGGTCTCCATGGAGACGGCGAGTGAGGCCCCACGAGCAACTAAGATGGCCGCCAGGTGGTTGGCGTAATGTGTGAGCCAGTGAGGCTGGGAGAGAGCGGCTGCAGCTGCGTCAGTGACTGCAGAGAGTCCAGGGCTATGAAGTTCTGTTCCAGGTGATTTTGTGATGATTTGTCTTTAATGCTGATGTATGAGTGTTAACGTGTGCGTTTGTGTGTGTTCTACAGGATGGGTCTGGAGGCTTTGGTTGAGTCTTATGCATTCTGGCGTCCATCTCTGCGGACACTGACATTTGAAGACATCCCTGGCATGGCCAAGCAAGGTAGAGTTAACTAACAGGAGTGTTTTGGATACTCAGAATAAGTCAAGTCATCCAACATGAAAAATTTGTTGTTTGTTGTTGCTGATCTGGCACTGCTGTTTACATGATGACATTGTTTGTCAGTACCTTTTTATTATAAAGATTGTTGTTGTTTATTACTGTTATCTGATCTGCCACCACTATGGTGGTTGAAAGTGTTATGCAAAAGGTGGTTTCCCTTGTCAGAGTCAGTCTTTGTCCGGCCCTCTGTCCACCCCGAACCCTCTCCCAAGATGGTTTTTAGGGATGCACCAATCCAACTTTTCCTCTCCCTATAGAGATTTCAATACCTTGACTTAGGCCATCGGTTGATACTAATTACTGGTGCGCTCTTTTTCACAAAGTTTTAAAATCTTAGTACCTGAGTCACTGAAATAGCTCAGTACCAGGACCAGTATCAGTTTGGCTTATAGGATCTTAATGTATCCATCCTGCTTATATTTGAACCAATGACCAATGCTGACATGAAAGTGGATGATGTTAAGTGGATTTGTATTTTTTCTGTTTTTCTGGCTGTTTCTGTAGGAGTCCCAGGAGGTCATGGAGGGGTCGGAGCATCATCTCACCTGCTCTCCACATCCCCGTGCTCCTCACCTTTCCAGGTTTGCCCTCTCAGCCCACCTGACTATACCTGCAGTCGACCTACACACCCCCTCCATCGTTACAGCAACCCTCCAGAGCCGTTCCCCCCTCCCAGAGGTCCATCGGCGTATGACGGTGAAGGATTCTGTTCCCTGCCTCTCCCTGCTTCTCAACTTGGCTATCTATCCAACCCAACCTCACAGGGTTACGCCGGGCTTCGCCTCCACACACCGCCCTACAGTCTGTACGGCTACACATTCCCCCCCTCACCACGCCTCGCTGCCAGCCCTGATAAAATGGCCGCCGCTGCCACTGCCAATCATCAGAGTGCCTTCCTTGGCTCGTCTCCCAGTGGGACTCTAATGGACAGTCTGGGTGTGCTCAGTGGAGGACAGCAGGGCTTCTTGTTTGACTCTCGGACTTTAGGACTGGCAGGTACCCAGCCGGGAGGTGGGGCCTCACAGGTCACTGCCCACATGGGCTGAATTTGATTCTGGACGTCTGGGGTTGTCACGAACACAAGATGACACCCTCGAATGGGTGTAAGTTGCTTTTGGTTCACAAAGTTCTACAAATTAATCATCCATGTGCTGAACAAGCATTGAGCTGAACTGTGGACAAGTGACAAATCAAGCCATTGTTTCCGTGAGCTTATGAACTTATCAAAGCTCCTCTACCTGAAGGGAATATCTCTTGTCTTTCGAGCATGTTTTCTATGACATGCATGTGCAGCTGCAGTGGTCACTAAAGGAAGAAATGTCCTGCGGCTTTGATGAAGGAGTCCAAGCGATGCAGCCCAGTGACTGACCTGGAACTGAATATGGATTGGGCAGACACAGGGCTGGCCCAGGCACTCAAAGCAAGCACTTCAACCCCTGGCAGGAGGCCACGAAGCAGTAACTATTATACTCACACAGCATTCTGCATGGCCTCTATGAGCTTCCCTTCTTTGAATGGAGATACTCAACACTACTTTTAAACTTTATTTTTAAGGGATATATTGACTAAAGTCCTTCTGTCAATTAAATTCTTTCTCTTGACTTGACTGGTGGTGTTCTCGATCAAGTCTTTGGATTAACAAATATGCAGCTAATGTCCTGTTAGTAACATGCACTACAAAACAGAAAAACAAAAAAAAAACTTTATACACAACCACAGGAGCCTGTAACATATTAACATGATGACATCATGGCCACAAGAAACCAAGGGAGATATCTCTTGACAGCTATGGACTGATGAGGTTAAAGCTGTAGGAGAGTGACAGATAACGGACTGATCTTCTACGTCTGGTTTGACAGATGTTTGGACGTCAGACTAAAGAACGTCTTTCCTTGTGTGACACAGATGTAACTGCACACGATGGCTCTGTATATAGTCGAGGTGAAAGCAGGCGGGAGGAGAGATGTGTATATAGAGGGCTGCGTGACCCTTCGCACTTAAAAAACCCCAACGCACCTGCTTCTGCTCATTAGACTGGGTCAGGTACGCAAAAGCCAGCCCTGAACTGGACCGAAAAGCTTTTCCTTACAAACAAGCGCTATATCAGCACGCCCTTCGGCCGAGGACACTAACATGTTCCTTGACCTCTTTGAGCCAAATAAAAATATATCTATTCATGACACAATGTTTATGTGTAGCCTAATAAATATCATACTAATTTAACTGAGTTCAGATGGTGTAGTAATGCAATTGTATGTGTGTGAGTTTCCTTTCCACATTTTTTATACTAAAGCAATCACAATACAATGTTTCCCTGTGAAAAAAACAAAGCAATGTATGCTTACTGTGAATTCTGTGTGTGTGTGTGTGTGTGTGTGTGAGAGATACAGCACTCAAAGACTCGGGCTTCTAAAGGCTTTAAATGCTAGATAAATGAAAAATACCACAGGAGACAGGGAGATCTTAGGCACACACAGACATGCACACACACACACACACACAAATACACACACACACACACACACACACACACACACACACACACACACACACACACACGAACAAACACACACACACACAAATAACACATTTCATCATCTTCATCGTGTACTTGTCATGCATATAATAAAATACCTACAAGTGTTGTCTAGAAATGACTAGTCCCGCAAGACAGGGTGTGTAGTGAATGTGGATGTGGGTGTGAGGGTGCAGATGTGTGTATGTGTGTGTGGCAACAGGTGGCTGAGTTGTCAGCGAGTGTGTGACCTCACAGTTTCAAAGTTCATGCAGATCCCTGAGAATTGCGCCCCCCGCCCGCCCCTTCACCAAAGTCATACTACTCTGCTGCTGAAAGCATGAGCCAAGATTTTTCAGAAAGCTGTTTGCTGTCACACACTTTGTAATTTTAACCTGTTTTAACACCTGAATAAGCACAATGTCTCCAAGAAACCAAGACAAAACACTGAGAAACCTGTGGATTAGTCAGAACTATTTCCTCTGCACCTTGTACCCAAAATCTATTTTGAAAATGATAACACAAACACGGCACACTACAGCTCTTATAATGCCTGGTAGTTAGAGGGGCTTTGTCAGTAGTTAAGCTCCAAAAACAAGAACAAAATATAACAGAGGAAATCCAGCAGCTGCACAAAAATATGAAACTTGGATCCCGCTCCATGCTTCTTTATATCATAACTACGCAATAAAAAGCTTTTCAAAATTACAACTGGAATGGTGGCTGCGTCTGAGAATAGACTTCAGACACAGTTAGGAAAGTACAAAGGGGGAAAGACTTTTTCTCGTCTGCACTGCACTTTTACAGAGGCCATTTTAAATGTACACTATACAGGCCGGGTAGAAAGCTCTATCCAAAAGAGGGGCATGTACGGGATCTATGAACCAACTACGAGCTCAGACGAAATCACAATCACAATATTGGGGCCAAACACAGTAGCTAGTTTCCTTAGTTAGTTTAGTACTAACGTTACAGGAATAGATTCTGATACCTCGCTGTCATGATCCAAATATACAAAGGCACCTAAAAGTATGAAACTGAATCCTCTGCGTTTTTGAAATGCAATACATTTTTTTCTGTGGGCAATCTGTAATTAAAATTCCCACAGTTGCATGACATGAATTTTGATATGCGGTACAACATGGTAGAGCTGCACTTGCTCTTGAATTTCCCCTCAACTGGAAAGCAGATCTGCTGATCTAGTTTTGCAGCTCCTGACTGGTTACTCACAACCTGATTTTTCACCTTCCCCAAATATTCACGTCAAAGTTTGCTGACTCTCTCCTGCTCTCACCCACTTCCTCTGCAGCTCCTCTCTGCAGCTCCTCTCTGCCCCCCCCCCCCCCCCCCCCCCCCCCCCCCCCCCCCTCCACCACCACCACCACCACCACCACCTCAGTTGTCTCCTGTCACTCTGAAGGTGAGAGGTGCTAAGGAGAGGAACACATGTGAGGGGGGGAGAGGAGGGGAGAGAGGACGGAAGGGGGGGAGGAGAGCTTATTTTAGAACCCAGGAATGATTGGCTTGTTGTTTCTGAGTGACAGGGGACGGGACCCCTGCCTGGTGCATCCGTACCACACACACAGAAACACACACACGGCAAATGCAGACAGAAACATACAGATTTATACACAGTGCTAATTTAGTCTCCTTCTCCCTGTTACTTCCTTTAAAACTAGAAGTTCTGACATGGAGAGGAAAGACAAAACATCTCAGGTACACACACTCATACATTCACACAGACACACTCCTGCATGGTGTCAGTGGTCCGGTGATTCTCGGCTGTGGTGGAGACATTAACACTTGTGTATGACCAGGTGCCGACGTGACAGAACTGTCACGCTATCCGCCTGGAGGGGGAGGACAGGAGAAGGAGGAGGGAAGGGGAGGCAGCAGAGAGCAGGAACAGAGTGTGTGTGTGTGTTTGTGATTTGTATGAGTTGTAGAAAGTTTGTTCTCTTTTTCAGTGGCTCGGGACACTTCTAGGAAATTCTAATATGTATTCAAACTTCAATCAGAAATAAAAGGTGAGACTGAGACAATCTAAACAGTCTAACTACCAGTCCAAACTGGCATTACCATCTGTATGTCAGTGCTATAGGTAATATTTCAGTCAATTTCATGGATATCTGCCAACTTATTGTGAAATTTATTTTCAGCTAGAGATTTTAGTGTGAAGGTGGTGATAGAGAAAAGGTCAGCAGGTCAGTCAGTGGGGTTCATCCTCTGGGAACATGGAAGACTGTCAACATATTTCATGCCAACCTCAGCATGACATGACTATATTTTGTGAACAAAGCTGCAAGTTTTGCCCAACGGTAACATACAAGTAAAATCTAGACATTAGAGGAAGGAGAGTTTAAAAACGAAATCAATAATCATCCTCTGGTGACCATGAATATCCCAGAACTCATGGTTTCTGGGATATAAAGAGAGAGAGACAACCAGACCAACTACCAACATCGCCACCTTCAGGCACCACTCTAATGGACCACAAAAGAGATTATATGTGACACACAATAAGTGTCATCAGGCCAACCAGTTCTCCAAAGTTTAATCATCTACAACTTTTTTTCACAAGAGAAAAAAAATTTGGTTGAAATAACTAGTGACCATGAGATTACATTTAGTTTTATATTAAAGCTATTGTTGTTTTTTCCTCCATACAGCATAAACAATAAAGCAATGTTGTTGGTAACAACAATATTAATAGGGTATAGTTGCAGATGAGGAACTAAAACAACTTAGTTAAGTTTAGAGGAACATAAGGGACCTGGCAACAACAGTATGTTTTACGGTATGTTTAAGGTTAGGCTACTAAAAGACATGGTTTAGCTCAAGATCATGGTTACTGAAAAAGACAATGCTGACTTTAGGTAAGAGACGGTGTGCAAACATGTATTTTCAGTATTGAAGTCTTACTCTTTATACGCCCATTCATCTCCCCGAATTTCCCTACGTTGGAACAAATAGCCAGTTTCCACCGCATGGTACCGACCAAGTGGCAACCAACTGTGACGTCACCCACTGATTTGTGAACTGTTGTTCTGAAATCTCGAGTTTGTAATTTTGTCCTCACCATCTTGATCTTTTGAGACCAGGAGAAACCATACTACGAGAAGGTGGAGCTGAGGATGGGTGAGGGGTGGATCTGATTGTCATCCTGATTGTCAGGCAGGTTGTCATGTGTGGTACAGGCTATCAATCATACGGTAGCCACGCCCTAACACATACCATGCTTTATGGTCTATTGTCCTCTAAATGGGACCATAATTTAAAAAATGAACATCATGCTGTATTGAAGAAGACCTCAAACTAGTGATTGAGCCCATAAAGTCATCGGGAAAACATTTACTGAGGTAATAAATCAAGTGAGAAGTAGTAACATTTTCCCATTGACTTCAATACAATCAGGCTTCTTTTTGCAACCAGTGGAGTCGCCCCTGATGGTCATAAGATATAATGCAGGTTTAATGCACTTCTGCATTGGCTTCACTTTTCAGACCTGTAGTCTAAGTCCATTTTTACATACAGTCTCTGGTACCGACTGAACTCTACTCGCCTCTTTGGTTTTCCAGCGAGCAAAAGTTGTGGATAGTACCTGGTACTTTTTCTAGTATCATCTCCACTGACGTTCTTAGCAAGCTGAAGTAATACCAAAAGTTGTATGAAAACACTGCAGACTACTGATTGGTCAGAGAGAATCGTGAATACTACTTCATCATGGTTCTGATCAAACCCACCATTTTTAAACAACCAATCAGCTGCTTACTGTATCTTGTTCCGCAAAATGACGCCGTGCCCATCAATTGAGGAGGTGCAGACGTTTCTCTCTTTGGTATCCCTTTGATATCTTTCATCATTCACATGTGTTGCGTTGAAGATGACGTCATGATAGTTTTGTGTGTCATTGCTATAGTGACAGGGGGTACTATCTGCAGTGGAAAAGCAAAAGCAAGTAGAGTCAAGTAGAGTCGGTTGGCACGTGGTGGAAAAATGCTAAAAATGTCATCAGTGGATGTTACAATATGCACAATACGAACATAATGCACAACCTAAAATACTTTTAGTTGACAATACGTTATCTACACTGCGTTGCAGAGACGGAAAGTTTTCAGAAAAGAGAGCTGGGTTTGGCTTGTGCCCTGAGAAACCTTTGTGTTTTCTGGCTGGCATTTTAATGTGTCATCACAGTGGGTGTCACAGTGATACAACTCACTATGTAAAATGTATCATCTTTACATGTAATATCTATTATTATCTAAAGTAGACCACTTTGATTTACTGTTCACGTTAGCCGAACATAAATACACACTTAGCATCGCTGCTTAAGCATCTCATCGTGACACTGAATATTCCCAAAGCTCTGAGGCATCAAATCAAAGCTGAGAGGTATCAGTCGTCACTCTAGAGTGTGTTTGTATGTGTGTATTCATGCCAGCTCAGACACACTAATATAGTCATACACTATAAAAGTGGAACATGAATGAGAGCGAGCGCAAGCAAAAGAAACTTTTCTGAGACGCTGGCTCTTTTCGGGTCACAACCCCACACACACGCACCTACACACATGTGCATTGCCCTCTTGCATTGTTAAAACATGGAGTCCACTTGTTTCCACTTGTTGTTTGGTGCTGAATATTTACAAGCAGAAGCACTTCTGGCCTTTCCAGCCTCAGTGTTTACACAAACGGTTACAGTTTGGCACATGAACTCAACTAAGCAACATCAACTCCAGTGCAGCGCTCTTTAACATGATAATAGTGTTCAGTGGAGATTACAGTGTGTTCATCAGGAACCTCTTTTAACAAATGAGTGCATTTTACATTAAATATAAGCTCTAAGGAAACAAAGCATAAGGAATAATGCTACTGAGTTGAAAAACTGCTAATTTGCATTGCCTTAAAATGTTTCCCATGTACAGTATGATGGTCTGTGGCATTCTCAAACTGTGCGTCTTGGCAAAAGTGGAATAAACCTATTTACCATATCTTTCCTCTACACCCGCCCCCTTCCTTCCCTCGGGGAACTGGCAACCCTGACCACTCATCACAGAAGTTAGCATTTGCATAGAGGCCAGTTATGCGGTTTTAGCGTCCTGTGTGATTGAAGTGAGCATTAGCATACGGGCCGACGACGTGACCACGTGGTTGAGTGCGCTCAGAGTGGTGTTATGGCCTGCTGTACGTGACCAAGCATAAAAACTGGGGAGTCCACAGGTGAGGTCATGTTGGGCAGTGACGAGAAAGTTCCCTGGAGCACAGAATAAGGTTTGGCAAAGAAACATGCAACTGTCAGAGGCAAAAAAGAGGTCTGTTTGTATCTGATGAGCAGCATATTAGAATTGCAAATGGCGGTTTAGACGAGCCTATCGTGAAATATAGGAAAAGCCTTAAGTTTTCTGGCAAAAAAGGACATCCAAAGGTTTCCCAAACAGGAATTTTATAATAAACTTAACATATTGTATGTGTAAAGACAGAGGATTGTTTCTCCCATTCACTGGGGGAGAGGAGAGGGCTTAATACCGGGACAAAGAGGTTCATCTGCTCCTGCTGCTGTTCCAGGACATGCACCTGTGCTGCAGGGGGCTTCAGCTGGTGGGTGTGCTGATGATGTTGCCAGCTCAGCTCAGCTACGCTTGCGTGACCTGTTAATGGCCCAGTGGGTATTTGATGACAGTTGCAAGAATCTGAGGCTCAGGGTGTCCTTTACAGCCCTTAAATCTTTGTCATCAAATCTGCCCGCACTAAGCTGATTTATGGTCCGCTCCGCAGGGCATGTTTCTCAGTACCCCCTATTAGACACCCCGTGAACTCTGATCTATGAGGGGGGTGTTGAGAAATAATTATGACACAATATTTTCCTGTAATCTTTCCATGTCAACAAAGAGGACACAAGCACCCAATGACTGTGTCTCTCCAGTTCTGCTGTGTTACATAGAAACACAAAGCACAAGCACACACACACTAATGTTAATACACACATAGACTCCACAGTTAGTATGTAACACTGTGTGCTTATGTCAGACGCTGAGAAGATCTGATAGACTGAGTGTCGAGCCAAAAAGAAAGGAGAGGCTCTGTGGTGTCTTGTAAATGTCTATCAGGTCTTTAACCATGTGATCTGAGGCTTTGGCCCTCATGAGCCCTCTGGCCAACACATAACCAAATACAGGACAGTTATTCACAGCTGCCTTAGGCAGACAGTTTTAAGGGTTGAGGACTTTTTTAGAAATTTAAATTAATACTTGACCTAAGCACCTGCTGAGCAGTCTTACCAAGGAAAAGACAGAAAAAACAAACTAGAATGGACAAGTTATATGTTAATTTTATAACAGTGTAAAGTTTGACTTTAATTTGTGAAATTTAACCACTGTGACCTTAAACTGAACAACAGAGGGACATACTGTCATGAAGAGAAATCCTGCTGTTACCGAACAGCTCCAACAAAGCATTATTACAGCAGGCATGGTGGGTTCACTGGAAAGAGAACATTCTTATATGGAGACCCAAAGTCAAACCAAACTGGTTCTGTCTCAGATGCAAGTGGCTATTGTGCAAACAACTAAAAATTCAGCCCTGGAAGATAAGCTTTTTCAACACTATGTCAAGCAGGTCAATCAATTTGTCTACACAGGGACATTAAACAAATAAAACTGTAAGGTGTATGTAAGGTGTGTGGAGGTTTGGGTGGTCAGTGGGTGTTGATTGCTTCTGACCTTCATGCAGGAGAAAACTTATTTTATATTTACTGTCCCCACAATCTTTCCCTTTTTACTTTTACAAAGCGAGACTCTAAAAAACGTTGAGATTAGACATAAGAAACCACCATTATTGAGTCCAATCCGGGGTTTGCAGAAACAGCCGATGTCAACACTCTTGTCTAGTGACAGGGTTAGCCTGAGACCTTTGCAGGTTAAATGCCACCAGTTTGGGTGGCCACAGCTAGTCCACACAAGGCTGTATAAAGCAAAAAAGGTACAGTCAAACTGTGTAGACCTTTTTTGCACAGCAGTGATTTGGACAGATGACATTTCATGGATAAGGAAGAAATCAGCAGTTACAATGACATATATCCATGGTGCCACAAACTTAATGGGATTGTTATTTTTTTAAATGCAAAAAAAATTAATTGTTTAACTTTGTTAAATGGAGAGTTCCACAAATATATGTCACTTTGTACAGGATGTGTAGCTTTGGGCTCTTTATTCATTTATTAATTTTTTATTCATTATTCATTTAATTGAGTGTAATATTTCAAACAAACAACCTATGAGCCCACAAAGCCTGTCACCAATCCAGCTGAGTATCTGCATGTGTGTAGAAGTGTCACACATGATGTCCATCAATTCAAGTCATGATTGTTTTTTATGGATTTTCTCTTTAAAGCTCATTACAACACTGAATGCATAATTTAGGATTTTAGGGGTTTTTTTGCACACAGTTAAAACATTGTGCTTTTGCTTGTGTGTTAAAAAGTAATAAAGTATGCGATTGAAACATGAAATAAAAAATACCAGAATGAGTGTTTTTGAAAGATCAGCAATTTAAGCTTTCATTGATTTCGTCTTCGATTTCAGTAGAAGATATAAAACATAAGAGGTACTGGTCAGCAGTGTGCGAGTTCCTGATCCACAGCAGACGCTGCTAAAGGTGACCAACAGGGTCATGCCTGCGTGTGTGTGGGTGTGTTTGTCTGTGTATATCTTCTGTGTGTGTGTGTGTATGCTTCCATGTAACAAAAATAGTGCCCCTTCCTGGGCCCCAGCTCCCACATTCTGCTGCTAATAGGAGAAGTGCGTGTGCGTGTCCATATGTGTTTGTGTGGATGTAGCCCTTGCCTGACCGTGGCCCTGTCCGAGTCTTAGCATGCTCATTTATAGCCAAGCAGCCCATCAATCTTAATAGAGGAGAGAAGTGCAAAGAGCCGATGAAACGCCAGACATGATCACTATTCACTCAATGGGGGCGAGCAGAGGGGGCGGAGCAAAGGAGGGAGTCGCAGGGAAAGATGAGAGGAGGGGAGATGGAGGAGGCAGGGTGAGGGAGCACAGAGGGAGTGAAAGTGAGGAGGGAGGGAGTGGGGAAGAAGGATGGGGTGAGAAAGAGAGAGGTAGCAAGTTGTTTATCCCCGTAGGTGATAATAATGATCTGATCCTCTCTCTCTTCTGGCTGTTTGAGTGACGCCTGGCAGAGCCACATGAAAACTTCTGAACAGGTCAAGGTGAGGGGCCCGTCAGACCATAATGTTGCTTTATTCTTTGGGAGTTTTCCTCATAACTAAGGTCCTAGAAGTCTGGAACGTTTTGGTGAAAAGCTTGTTTGACCAGCTCACACTGTATCATTGGTGGTGTTGGACAGGTCACATGCCAGGTCTTAGATCATCCTGTGCATGGTGTGGCCATGCTGAGACCTGGTCTGGAATGGGCTGGTGTGTGTGTGTGTGTGTGTGTGTGTGTGTGTGTGTGTGTGTGTGTGTGTGTGTGGACGGTCAGTGGGGGTAGGAGGTCTGCTGAGAGGTGGGGAATGGCGAGAGGATATTTGGCAATGTGCTGCGAGACTGTGCTGACACAGGACACTGCGTCTTCATACGACAACAGAGCTGTCACACTCAAGGGCACGAGGTGCAAGAAGGATTCATTAAGTCAATATTTACAGACTGACACCAGCCATGTTTACCTGCTAATATTATAACACGATGAGGGAAATAATGCAAGTGAGACAGAGCTCATAAATACAACATCAACGCCGATTATGGCAATGACATTAAGCTCAGAGTCAAAGATGAGGCTACCTATGTGTATGCATGGACATTATCTCCATTAACAGACTCCAAACAACACACCTGCGGCCTGTTTCACACATGTTGAAACAGTTCAAACGGTGTAATATTGGCAGGCAGAGGGTTTTGGCAAGACAAGTTTATATTGCACCTTTCAACCATAAGACAATTCAACAGAAAACACCTTAAGACAAGACATAAAAGAAACACTAGTCATTATAAAAAGACACATACACATATACACTGGTTTTACAGAGTAAAATAAAATATAACTAAAAAAGTCTTGTCCTCACCATGAGATTGACAAGCAAGAGGCGGAGACTTCAGAGTCACTGCTCACAGCCATGAAATATTTCCACACATGACCCTGTCTAACTCTGCAACTTCTCATTTTTACATTTCGAGCTTATGAATTATACAAACGAGATACAGCAGGTTAATTACTGAGTTTTAGATGTGCTCCTAGGCGGATTTTATTACTCAAGGACAGAGCCAGGTCATCGGTTTCAGCCTGTTTCCGTTCTTTGTGCTAAGCCAGTGGTTCCCAACCCTTGGCTCCGGGCCAATGGTGGGCTGTGAAGCTATTGAAAGTGGGCCACAAAACATTTGCAAAACAGTACAATTTTAGTGAAAAGAGGTAATTAACTTTAAAAAATGAAAATGTTAATCATATTTTTAAATGTTTTAAAACAAAAATAGTCTTTAAAAATATTAAAAATGTTTAAAACTTTCTTACGCTGCTTTTTTCTCTCTTTTATTTGGGCCTGTCATTGCGATAAGCCAATGATGATTCTATGTTGTCGCTGGCCAGACCACATTATGTACTTGTTGGCTATCACAGTCTGATTGCGAGCTAAAAGATTACATCCATGGCAAAGACTGGAGAATAAAAATGGATAGCTGGTTTGCAACAGGAAGAGTTCAAAGGAAAGAGAGTCAAGAGACAGATGGTCAATCGACAAGTGATATTATTTGGCCTCTGTATCCTTTGGGGTCGGATGTGGGCCGCCAACATTTTTGAGAATTTAAAGTGGGCCATGAGTTGGAAAGGGTTGTGAACCATGGTGTTAAGCTAAGCTAATTGGCTGCCGGCTGTAGCTTCATATAGACCGTACAGACATGAGTGGTATCAATCCTCTCATCTAACTCTAAGCAAATGTGGAGCTATTCCTTTAAATATGAAAATAATTAAATCACTGATTTAAGAGGGTGACCCAAGAGAACCATATGATGTTGATTAAAATCAGAAGAATTAGAGTAGGGAGGTGCTTAAACAGTCTCATTTTAGCTGCTTTTATGAAACTGAACTGATATGTAAACCAGAGCACCACATTTCCACAGTCTAGATGAATTAATTATTAAAGTATTGAGTACTATACATCTGTAAACAGCAGTATCATTGGGAGTGTGTCTACTTAAATTTAAGCTATCTCACTGCTCTGACACCTATTGCATTACTGTGCATGTGTACACAACAAGACCACGATGAATATTAGTTGTAATTTAAGTGTTTCTTAAACCCAGCAGACGCCTCACCTGATTTAGCTTATTTTTGCACGAGATGTGCTCACTTGTTGGACTAATCGGCAAGATAAATCAAGCACACATCAAAGCAGTTCAAATATTTAAAAGCCTATTCATGTTTTGTATATTTTGCCTGCAGGTCTGAAAGCCAGGACCACAGAGGGCAGTGTGGTGAGGTGAACCTGGGAAAGGCTGCAACAGCTGTGAGAAACCATCAGATCTGCCATTCCTCACACTTCAACAGCCAACAAGAGAGCGATTTACGACAGCCAGAGAGAGAGAGAAAGAAAGAGGGAGGAAAAAAAGGCGGGCAGGGGAGAAGGAGACATAAACAGAGAGAAAGAGGGAGAAAGAATGAAATAAACAGAGAAAGGAATAAAGATAGAGACGTTTATAAATGAGATGTGATAAAGCAAAGAAAACGACAGGAAAGAAAGATAAACAGACAAAAGAAAAGGAGAAAGGAGTGAGTGATGGAACAAGAGACAGGAAGAGAACAAGATGACTGATCGGGAAAGAGAAATAAAGAAGAGAGGTGATAGGAGCTAGAAAACAATTTCAGAGATTTGAAAATTAAAATGTGAGAATAATACATAATGTACAATTACACACATTGCTCTACTAAACACAAAAAGAGAGAGAGACTACTCAATCGTCAAGTCACATGCTGGACATGAAGGGTAAACACACAAACTGACACTTTAAAACACACGTCAGATCCAAGGTCATGCCTTCTACAGAGAGCGAAGAGACGAGCAGGACAGCTGAGGGAAGAGCAGCACTGTGCTGCAGCCAAAAGACCTGGCAGGCAGTCTAATGACAGGTTTAGATCCTCTAATATGTCAGTATCTTTCAATATGCTTAGACTACTACTGTCTAATGGCAGGGTCAAAGGTCAGGTAAACTAAAGGATGATGCTCCTGGAGTTGTTTAGGATTTAATGTTTACGGTAAGGGCCCTTCACTGGCACAGGTGGATTTGACCTCATGTCCTCCAGGTGAGGAAAAGTCTCCCTAACTACTAAACCAACCTGCTGCCCTGACAAATGTAAGCTCTATCCTGCTACAGCTCCAAAATCCCCCCACCTACACACACACACACACACACACACACACACACACACACACACACACACACACACACACACTTCCTCCTGTCGTGCTCTCGTTCTCTGTCTGCTTGTCTTGTCTGCGGTGGGTTGGTGGTGCGGAAAGCTTCGTTTATTTGGTTTTTTAATACAAGCTGACCCCTGTCCCCTGGTGTGTGTCTGTGTGTGTATGTGCACGTGTTTCGTGTGTGTGTGTGTGTGTGTGTGCGTGTGTGTGCGCGTGCAGGTCTAGTGAGCACTCTCCCATGACAACCACGTCAACGACCCAGAGTCGGTGTCGAAAGAAGACCACACCACACGGGGAGAACACACACATTAACTCAACACACATTAACACACACATGCATACACACATGCGCACAAATAAACTTTAACACATACACACTCGTATAGCCAAAAAAGCAGTATGGCACACAGAAGAATATATGTGTGTGTTTATGTGTGTTTTGGTCTTGAGGAAATCTTCAGCATGTGTTAGATGAATCCCCGGGGCTCTCACTCAACTCTGATTGGCTCGTCAGATTGCTGTGTTTGTTTCCACAGCGACAGAGCTGTCACTGCCTCCTACCACCCAGGTAGAGCTGTCAATCACACTGGATCCCAGCCAACCACACGCAGGCCTCACTCCAGCCAATCACAACACAGATCCTGTATTTAGCCAATAAGTCAACCGGTAATAATGGAACGAAATAAAGGGAAACATTAATGGAGCTTCTGCTTCACACTGGAGACAACACTGGTTAGAAACTGTATTTAAGGGGAAAAGAATAAAGAATCATTTTGAAAGATGATAAATTTTAGTGCTTAAATTCAAAACAGCCATTGTTTAATCAGAACTTGGCATCTGTCTAAAGAAAATTTGCCACATGCAGTTCTTTAATCACAACCTTCAGTTTGGTGCTATGCATTTTGAATTTCGTCATACCTTAAATCACATCATCACTTCCTTATTGCCACTTTTATTTATGACATAAATGCACCAGAGGGTGTGTTTGCAAACAATTATAATCCATCTTCAAAGGCTGACTTCACCTCACTTTAAGTCTAATGTATAATAATTTATCTGTTTACAGTATTGGCACTGTTGTGAGTATTTATATTTAACACTTACAGTGTGTGTTGGCAGTCTTCGGCCTCATCCATCTCATTTTATCAACAGGCTCTCCACTTCAAACACGACTCTGTGACAGTGAGGTGCATCAGACCAAAAATAAGCAAGCATGTTTGTGCAAAAAGCTTTTTAGTTTACCTCGTGTTTCCTGTGAGAACAGCTTGTTAATGGGAAGCCAGAATAACAACATATGCCTTTATTATTGTTGGCAGGTTTTCTTCTTGAACACAGGTGTAAAATTAGAATTACCTTTCTGCCTGTGATTGAATATGGGGATGTATTGTATATGCATGCAGAGCCCCCTGTGTTACGGAGCCTTGATTCAGTGTACCAATACATTCTATCACTGACCACTCACAGACAACAGCACTGGTATATTTTTATCCACAAAGCGATACTGGGTAAACTTCCTCTGTCCTCTCTTCTGTCTTAGCTCAGGCAGCTATCAGCTACACTCTTTTAGATGGTTGCTTTTCAATGAACCATGGGTTTTCACAAATCTGGGGCAAACTGCATTTTTTTATTATGTCACCTTGGACATGCAATAATCTGCAGAAAGACCTACAATTAGATCAACTTATATCCATTGATAACTTACGCAGCTGTCAAATGATACATTTTTTCTTAATCATGATTATTCGTTGAATTTCAATAGTTAATCGCGATTAATCACATGTTTTATCACATGATTCAAATTCTATTATTTTGCATTTCAGAACAGTTTTCTCTTGCTTGACAACACATAACCGTCAGCCTGTCTGAACTAGAAGCTAACGTTAGCATGTCTGACGTAATTATGAAGATGTGTGATAATTTATTTATCTGTAGACGAGCTCTGGGTAAGTTATATTTTTATTTTCCAACTCATTTGATCTTCACCAACAATAATTCAAGCATTGGATTTAAACAATTTAGGTCTCCCGACACACCCCTTTACGCTGACAGGAACCGTCCCCCTTTTGCTCCCACAGACGTGACTTGCCATGAAGAATCTTGCTCCGCAATGTAAAATCTTTGTAGGAAGTGTCTGTGGCAGCTTGATAACAAGTAAGGGTGGGTGAAAGGGTCAAAATAGTAGCAGCCAAAGATTCTAGAACGTAGCGCTGTAGAATCTTTGGTAGCAGCAGCAGTGACGTGTAAAATAAAGAATCTTTGGTGGCACGCTATTAACACAAATAAAAAAATTGCGTGTTATGCTCTGTCCTTAATCTCGTCGCCATTAACACGTTAATGCTGACAGCCCTACTTTAAAGGCATCATCAAGAAATCGGTAAATGAGACGTACTTGTTTTTCTTGAGAAGACATCAAGCTCAAATTGCTGTCATGTCGTATATGTGGTATTTTATGTTTATGCTGTATTTTAAAATGTGATGTGTCTGTATGGCTGCTATCTTGGCCAGGCCTCTCTTGTAACAGACATTTTTTTTTTTTTATCTCAATGGGACTTCCTGGTCAAATAATAGAAATAAAAAGAAATAAATAAAGTTAGCTTTGGCTAATTCACAGGGTACCACAGTACCAGGACTCTGGTATTGTGGTATAATTACACTTTTACACGATTTCTGCCATGACAAGTCACGTTTGTCATAGTGACAAAGGCCTACGACCCATTTTAGCATAACAAATGTGTTCATTGAAATCAGAAAACTATGACAGTGTGGCCTGTAAACTGATTATCAAGGGCAGATTTCTAACAAAGGCAACGTGGCTGGTGACACAAATAATGAGAAGAGTCATAAAAACTAAAAATAGAGCCTTTTCTATTTTGGAGTTGAGCCGTAATGGTAGGTGATGAAAAGTAGATGTAACACAATATAGAAGTCAGGGTCTTGCTCTGCAGTGTCACAGAAACATGGCTGTCACATGTTCATAAAAATAGACAAGTATACACAAGACATTCAGAGGAGGAAGCAGAGTGCAACAGACTGACAAATGTCACTATTAGAGAAGCCTTTGCAGGTCTCAGAACAGGCGTTTGTGTTTGTTTTATTGATAAATGCGCAGGTGTACGTGGTGTTGATCTGTGTGTGAGCAGTGTGGCAGTTATTACCTGAGATTAAACAGAAGGAAGTGTTTTAAAATGCACCAAAGAACAAACTGCAAATCCTACGACAATCATCTCTGCTGATGAAAATGTCACATCCTTCGAGCCGGATTCGAACCAGCGACCTAAGGATTACTATTTAGAGTCACTCTACAGTCCTCCGCTCTACCAACTGAGCTATCGAAGGAGTTGTGCTGTGTGTCCTCTGAAAATTATAACAATTATAACAATTATATTAATCTATAAATGATCTATAATACAGTTTTGCTCTATATTAAAACGTAAAATCTTGACCAGATGTTTGATGTACTGTTATTGTTACATAGTTTTCTTTTATTTGCAGACAAAGAGAGATTCTTAGTTCCTACTGTTCTGTGGATTGAGATCTGACCTGAATACACTACTGTGGACGCACATCAACATTGTTCACACATAAACAGCACTCACAAAATTAGCCTCAGTCTCTGAACCCTCATCACTCGATTACTGCAGATTTCAGGGCTGATGTGTTTGAGTTTTTGTCAGTGAAAACTGTGCATCTTTGAGGGTGTGTGTGTGTGTGTGTGTGTGTGTGTGTGTGTGTGTGTGTGTGTGTGTGTGTGTGTGTGGTTAATCCCTGTCCTTGCTCAACAGTCACACACACTGCTGTACTCACACATAGCAGTTTGTCCCCTGTGGGCTACAGTAGCTCCTTCACTGTGTTTGTGCCTCTGCTCAGTTGAATACAGTAAAGCCTTCGCACTGTAATCACTGATCAATAATAGTGATCAGAGGCCAGTCATCAATACTGTTCCATCTGCTACTATTTAGCCAGAGCAAATAACACACACTGAGGCCTGACAGCAGACACTTAGAGCTGCTCTGTGTGGCGTTTTAACAGCACTAAATGAGCACTAACAGCACTAAATCATTTCTAGATACAAGACAAACTACAGTATGAAGGAGAACCTTTAAAATACTAACACGTAACAGACACGACCCCTCCTCCAACCCACACACACAGGTCTACAGTATGAACCCATCATTAATGCGTTGGGCCGGATGTTGCTGTGACCTTTCTCTTTTTAGGCGTGACCCCAGCAGATGACCCTGGAGAGGGATTAGTCCCTGATACGCCTAATTAACCCCACAGCACACAGCTCAGACTGGAACAGCAGCTACTCACCCACACTACAACACCCGCACCCTGCTATATTTATACTTTCTTTCCACCCTTCTTTCTTTTGGTTGGAGTTCAGTAGAGCCACCTTCAGTTTCCATTTTCTTAAGTAGAAAATGGCCAAGAAGGAGAACAAAAGTTTGTCCCAAACCTGCAAAATCCATCTTCATATCCAAAACCATCTCACCATAAAATCAGCCTAAATCTTGCTTCCTTACTCCCTTTTCCAAAAAATTCCTTCCACCTTGACCCATCCATTAATACCCCTCTGGACCCAGCTAACCCCTGTGTAATCCCTTTGAAGCCTAAACAAGTGTATTTTGACTGTGGGGTTTGCAGAGAGGAAGCAGAGGTTGGATTTCCACAGGAGTTTGAAACCGATAAAAACATCAACACTGAAATCTGCGGAAATGAGCCACATGCAGGCACAAAAAAAAGATGTGACCCATCAGCTTCCACTGTTTACCCATGGGTCAAATGTGAATTAATACTAAATACTTCATTTAAAGTTTCCTAATGGGGAGGTCCTAGCTGATAATGATCCATTAAAATATACTTGATCTGCCTCAACACAGATTCTATACTCTAACTCACCTCTAACTTGTTGTTTACAACATAAATTACATGGTGTCTTTGTATACATGAAAAAACTGTTCACAGCATCCACGTCACAGAGTTGGGGTGCACCAGTGAAATGTCGCTGAAATGCTGACACAACCTGACTTTTGAAGCCACAGTTTAACTGTGTGCGTTTGCTTGGCACACACTGTTAATTGTTGTCATCAGGTTTGGTTCAGAATGATCAACTAAGCCTCCTAACATCCTGAGTAAAGGTTCAGATGTCCTCATTTGAAATCGCTCTTCACACTTGGTGACGCCTCACCTCAGAATAACACACATACGTGTGTAAAGATACACACAGCTGTTTATAATCATAGCCGCACACACACACGTACAGTACAGTATGTTAAGTATCCTGGGCTGGGTTCAGACGACGCAACACGACACCCAACTAGGAAACAGTTGCACAGAACCAGACACCGTATTTAGGAGGTCACCTCGCAACACATCTCCACGCAGTGATTTTTAATAGGCTGTAGTAAATAGCACCAGTATTCTGACTTTTTATTCAGGGGGCTTAAGTTACTGCGTTTATCTATAGGTTTACGTGACATATGCTAACTCCTGTCCTGTTCACACCTCTTTTGCTCCTCTGTGTGTGTGTGTGTGTGTGTGTGTGTGTGTGTGTGTTTACAGAATTTACAGCAATTTTTAACTGTATAAATCAGGTTTTAGTTGGAGTTGAATGAGGTAGTATTAGTACTGGTATTGGTGTAAAATATAATGAAAGTTAAAGACCAGTTAAACATCAAAGAGCAAACACAAACACACACACACACACACAGGACAAGGTTTGAAGGACAAGGTTGGTTTCCTGTGTGTTACTGTGGAGGCTTGCTCCCTTTGAAATGTTGCAAGTTCATGCACGTGTGTGTGTGTGTGTGTGTGTGTGTGTGTGTGTGTGTGTGTGTGTGTATGTTCGTTATCTCTTCACAGAGATTATGGGTACCTCCCTACAGCTGCAACTTTTCCCGGCTGTGTCATTTTGATAACTGTGTGGTTGCGAATGCCTGTCTTTGTTTCTGTTACTGTATGGAAAACATATGTAGCGTGTATCTATGTGCTTGCACAAACCATCTACTGAGGCCAGCGTCTGCCCCGCAGGTGTGTGAAGGTGTGAAGTAAATGAAGTAAACCACCTCCAAACACTTAAGCGTGTGTGACCTTGTGTACCTGTGAAAGTGTGTGTGTGTGAGAGAGAGAAACTGTGCATATTCGATGTGTGAGTGACTGTCTGATATTCAACATCTCACACCATCACTTTATATGTCACCTTGGCCTCACGCCTACACAGTTCATTGTGTAGTGTTTCAAACTCTGAGAACATCACATCTCAGTGAAAAATCATTTTCTTCTAAAAATTTCTGCTGATGAGGTTTGAGTTTCTGTAGGTGAACTACTTTTCTTCAGGGATCATTCATGTGAGGACAGGGGGAGGGGGTCTGATGTGGGGGACGGCAGAGGGGGGTAACTAGTTATTACAAGCATCCAGAGAGCCGGACAGATGGTTAGACACTGGTCAGGGTTATACAGCAAAAGGCTGTAAAACAGATATGGGAAAACCAGGTGTGTGTCACTTAGGAGAACATACACCCTCACAGATGCACACACACATATATGTACACCTTCACACTTACACATTCATGTGCACATTTGCCATGTGTGATGACAGGGAAAGGTTTGACACACAAGGGGGAAAAAAGACATTCAGAAGAAGAAATGGGCAGTTTGGGAATGTTGACACAGGACCACTCCAGATACTGTGACATACATCAGTCAAACCTGGAAACCACTCATTGAAGTGCAGTGATTCGACTGACAAAATGAGATTCAAGGGGTGAATTATCCACATAGCTGGAGATAGCAAACCTGTCAGTTGCAAACATGCATCACAGTTTACAGACTGATCCTGGTTCAGTGTTACCAATAACCATGGCTGTGTGAAAACATTGTTATTCTGTGCAGTCAGGGATCATTATTATCTTTGCAGACGCACTCACTTTCAGTTTTATCTCCAAATCAAAAACTGTTGTTTGTTTACAGCCTGTATGATTGTTTTGTCCCATACCAAGGAGAAACCATGGTAACAGTTACAAAAATGAAATTCAACTCACGTTGTAATAAACCTCAGCCTTAAATGTTCCCTCAAAGCTTTGAAGCTGCCTTTTTAAGTTCATCATTTAAGATATATCACTCTGTGAATTGGCATCTTTAGTGGGAAATCTTCACATTCAAGGTCCTATTTAATGGCAGATGAAGGCTCTGTTCATGCTGTTCACTATTTCATACACTTTTTCCCATAATTCAGCATAATAACTACATTTGGTATCTTTGGAAATGATGGTACTTTGCCAAAAATTACAGCTCTGTAAGTCTGAATGATGCTTGTCCATTTAGTGTGTTTGTAATGATATTAGTACCAAAGGCATGGAGTCAAAGCCTAAGGTGATATAATGTAAAAAAATGTCCACTCTAAGTTTAAAACTAGAGTGAAGACCATGGCTGCACTTTCTCTATCTATTCCTGTGAGGACAAAACACAGACAAAGCATCCCGGATCATAAAAAGAGCAAAATAACTCCAAGTAGCATCAACAACTTCTTTTCCCCAGCTCTGCTGTCAGCACCCTCAGGATCCGGGTGACACATCAGTTCCCTGGAACCACAGACAGGCGCCAAGGGCAGGTCTAATCTGTTCACACATCTGTCTCTCTTTCTCTGCTTCGGTCGGCTCGGCTCTCTGGGTCTCTGTCTCAGCCTCTCTCTGGATTCTCCTCAGTCACACCCCAGCTTACACTTACACCTGCACTGAGGCGAGACTATCCCAGTCGGGATCTTCACGGAGGCAGGGAAATAGATGAGAGCGCCTGGGAGAGGAAGCTTCATCTGTTTCATCTGTAACCACTGGTCACTGTTGGTTTCTGTTTAGACACGTATGCGGCCTGTGTTTGTGTGTGTGTTTGTTTACAGTCGCGGCTGTCTTGTGTGATGCCAGTTTTTTTATGATCAGGGCATATTAAACTGCTGCTGACAAAAACTTACCTCTCAGATACAATAGGGGTTGTATGTGTCATCTGGGCAGCAGAGGTAACTCTCAGGTCAGGATAACAGCTTTGTTCAATTAAACTACATGAAATCTATATTTAAGACAATACAACTGAAAGTGAAATATGTATTTCAATGAGGAAAGATGGGAATGGAGTGAAAGTTGACTTAAAGTTGAGGTGTTTAAACTTACATCTTTCTATTGGTTGATAAAACAGTAACACTTTTATACAATGAATCCTTAGTTTAGTGGCTTTCAGTAAGAATTTTGTATTTCAAAGTTGATAAATTGATAAATAAATCCAGGGTTTTGCAGAATCCACCAATATTGTTCATGTTTGGTGACAAGGTAGTTTAGATATATGGCTTTATTTAAAGGAGCTATTCATAAGGTTTGCCATTGCTACATAGCCAATGTTAAGATCAACAGCTGTTTAATTACCAGTCAAGAGAAAACATTCAAGTTCAGCATCAGGCATCTTTCCTTTACTCATCAAGAACTGTCTTAGGCGGTGGAAAGCAACATCAATGTTAACTCTTGTCTCTATAACGTCTTCTCTTCTACTGAAGTTAGCATGCTAACCAGTTAGCTTCAACCCATCTCGTCACTTTCCACTTGCAACTCACTGTAGCCTCCAATCTACCCTGAAGACGTACCACTGCTCAGAGGGGGGATTATAAAGTCTTGTAAAGACAACGATGGCTGGAGCTCTTGTCAAGCAACAATCACCACCACCCGATCCTGCCAAGAAACTGCGTTCAGCGGCAAAGACAACATAAAGATAGTTCCTTTAAAATGTGTTTGCATCAGCTGTCTGAGAAGACTTATCTTTTGATCTTATTTGATGGTTGCTTCATGTGACAAAAAAAAATTAAAAATCTCATAAATGACACATTTCTCTTTCAACTGGCGAAAAAGAGGCCAATATGAGAGGAGACAAAAGAAAAAAAAAAAAAGAATCAAACTAAGAGCGCCTCGACAGGCATCGCTGACTTCAGTCTCCTGTCAGCGCCTGCCTGTCAGCTGCCCTATATGATCGTGCTCCGTTCCCACGACCAACCCACTACAGGAGACGCTGCTGGGAAGGACACGGCATTCAGACACTAATGTAGCATGAGCTCCACTCCCAGTAAGACCATACTACTGACGGTCGCACATGTACGTGTGTGTATGTTCGAGCTATCATCTCCCAGTGCTGCCATTACCCACACCTTTCCATCCGGTTTAGACCCATGACCAAATAAACACCATTCACACTCCGTCTCAGTCCACATACACACACACACACACACACACACACACACACACACGTCTATGTAGAGATACTAGGCCTTGTGTCTTTTAATTGAAATAAAACGGAGTGTGAGTAGAGGTTATGACCTGGTGGTTCTGGTGATGCGTTATTAACCCTGCTCACCCAAAAGAGCTACAGTCTCTCAGACTCTCTCTCTCTCACACACTCCCACCATCTTTTCATACATGAATGTATATTTAACATCTAATGAAAATATGTCTCTTTCTTTGTTTGAAATGTTGGTGGCTTTCTCATGAACCCTAAAATTCACCCTTTTTCACTTGCAGCATTTGTGTGTGCAGTGTGACGACGGCGTGTTGGGGTCAAAATAATAGAAATGCTTTCATCACTGCTGCTGGCTGCTGCACAGAGGTGAGGTCATTTTTATGATTTTAGTTGATAACTTTTTGATTTTTATTTTATTTTATTTTTTCCTTCACAGATGCAAACATATATTTTTGAGGCCCACAAGGCAGTGTAGAAAAAATGACAAAAAAACTGCACCGCTTGCAAGGCTGTCATTACAGCTAAATTCAGTACATACAGCTGCCACTCATACATGACATGCATTAATCAATCTTAAAAGATAAGAACAGATTTGAAAGGGTCCCAAGTACAGTCAGACCCGAACAGAGGGCACATCTACATGGGCAGACCCATGACACACCACCAGTTAACACATGTTCGTCATCTTTCCCTACACTTCAAAGTTCAAACTCTCCATCTAACCTCAACACGTTTTTCACACGGACCCTAAGCAATACAACAGGTCCCTGCCCAACCTGATTGTACAGAATGTAATTTGGACCCATCCCAGGGGCCACAATTAGCCATAGATGGATGAAGACACTCCCTCAATCCATCAGTTTTCAGACAGAAACACTGTCTGTGCCACAAGTTGTCAGGTGTGGCACACAATAGAACAACAAAAAACAATTTTACCGACTTTAGTGAAATAACTCCAACTGTACAGTCCTGTTTTACTCTGAACTTCATCTGTCAGAACCAGAGACGTCTTCATTAGGCTCTAGACAGGCGTCCCCAACTGTGATTAGTAAATATCAAAATAGCATGGAGACAGATCACAGAATACCTCACAATGAATAATGAGGACATAATATTAAACAATGCTAAAGGAAGCACACAAAGCACATGAATATTTCTGGTAAATTATTTTTGTTGTGTTAACATAAAACTTACAATGATAATAATGAATGAAGTTAACTACTTTGTTTTATGTTAAATTCCATGTTTCCTGTTTATTTTGTATTTTCACTTCACTGTATCTCACTTGGCTCGCTCTAAATAACCATGTGTACACCTGGTCAAAAGAAAACCAATTAACATGAGGGAGATGGCGTACACGCATCATTTAGGCCCCAGGTTGGGTCTTGGATGCTTCCTGTCAGACCTAACAAAGTAGACTCTGCCGTTCATTCCACCTCCACCTGTCAGAACCTGAAATAATATCTCAATAAACATGAACTGTCCACTGCTCAGGACCAGAAACTGAGGGTGAAGCACTTTGTTGAAGGTCTCCTAAAGAGCTGATGTTTCTCAGGTCATCTTACACCTCCCTCCCTCCCTCCCTCCCCCTCTCATTTGTTTTCTCTCAGTGCTAATCTAAATTCCTCGTGAACACCTTCCATCACGCGCCTGATGATGCGTGCAGAGCGCCCTCCCTGACGAGACCGTTTCATCACTCCTCCAATACACTCACACACAATACACACTGCATTGTGTTCCTGGCCTTGACCTTTGACCTAATCTCCCATAATTCCACTGTGTTTGGATCCCACATGCACTGGCCTCTGAGCGCTAACAGATAAATCCAGTGGGCTTTCACCAACACAAACACAAACTGTTTGTGTGTGTGTGTCCTTGTGAATGAGTGTATTTATGTTTGTCTGCTTTGACTATCCATCCGCATACGTGTGTGTGTTTACCTACAGAATATCCTATGTACAGTACATGTGTACGTCTTATGATGGTAGAAGCACTGTTAGCACACCGTGTGTGTGTGTGTGTGTGTGTGTGTGTGTGTGTGTGTGTGTGTGTGTGTGGCCATGAATGTTCTCCACTCTGAGAGTTGTATTTAATTTAGGAGCATAGCTATGACTCCCTTGACTGCCATAGGCGTCACGCTCTGTAATGCCACAGGGGCCCAGAGAGCAAGGAGAGGGAAGGAGAATGAGAAGAAGCTGGTATCACAACTCATGAAATGCCACAGGAAAAACATCCGCAGCAGTGGCAGCACAGCCTCAGGTGAGTGGTGCTTGAGTTGGGCTGCCTGTGCTAGTTTTCAGGTTTCAGTTATTTATAAATATTGAAAGTTGAAAGTCAAGCTAAGTTGAGTTGATTCAATAGTGGATTCAGATTCAGTGAAATGCTTTACCTACGCCTCCTCTTTAATCTCTTGTCATCTCCTAGTCTGACTCACAGAATAGGCTGTAGAAATAAACCTGCCACTGGGCGCCTATTTCATGCGCCATCTCTGCCCTTTCTGCTTCCCCTGTTTTCAAATTTCACTGTTTTCAAAATCCCCTTGGTTACAGGAAACAACAACAACCTACGAGCTAGCAACCTACACTCTGAAAATGGCAAGTTTAGATGAAGATTGTGCAATCGCACGGCCGACATGTCTTTACTGTTTGTTGTGGCATTTTCTTTGGGGGGGAATTAGCCATTTTCATGACAGTGCTCTTCTCCCCGCATGCAAATCCCAACCAAACATTATTTTGCTGCTGCACCGTCACTGCATCCTGGGCTCAGCGCTGCCCATGACAACTGTGATAGGTCTAAAGAAATGAAAACAAGCTAGAGTGTTTTTTCCCCAACAGCAGAATGATTGTAGATGGGGCCAGACCACTCTCCAGCACCAACACACACTGTGAAGATGCGTCTGGCCATGGGAGACTAGTCATCTCCTTACGTGGGAACAAACCAAACAAACTCCTTTTCAAACTGATGATAATGCAGCTTGTAAAGATTCAATACGCTCTCTGCACTGTGGCCACACACATTTCCCTGTGTTGTTGAGAATGACGGTGTTTTAGTTATATGGTCAGAAATGTAAGCGTCCAGACACGGACACACACGTCTGTGTTAACCTTCTCATAATGCAGTCTGACAACATTTACTGTCTTACCTCAAATCCAATTATAACAAAGCCAGGCAGTTGGTGTGTGTTGTGTGCAAGTGGGCTGCATGCATGGATACATACACTGCAAAAAGTGTGTATATGTTTGCATCTGTTGTCTCTCTGCCTATATGAGCCCAGCATGTCTAAACAGGGCTGTGTTTAAGCCTTGTAAACACTAAACATAGTGGGCTGAGACCAGCATGCTGCCATGCTGCTTGTGATTAGCTGGTTACAGCAGAGTGATCAGAGAGAGCCAGGCGAGCGGAAACCAGACAATGTGTTTTATGTGGAGCTTATTTTAGCATATATTTCCCAGAATTAGCTCCACCACGGCAGGGCTAATTTCAGACATAGGGATGTAAATGCTAAATATAACGTAGCTAGCATCCAACAGATGCAAAGACAGAAACTAATAAAATGCGAACGCTTCTTTGCCAAGTTAGCACATAAACATACATTGCTGTGGTGCATGGACACATCCACCCAAAAGGGTGGGTAACATAGCTGTGCCATATGCTCTGCCTGTAAACTTTTCCTTGAAAAGAAGCTATTAAAAAGATTAACATCATAAACACAAACAAGTTCCTTGAAATGCAAGCATGTGTACAGAATATGGACGTGACTATTTGTGTCTGTGCAGGCTAAAAATCTATTCTGACCAGAGGTCTAAGGTGTCTCATTATCAAGTTCAGAAAGCAGATGTCTTTGTGCACAACACTTCCTAACTGAGGTGGCGTGGGGGGATCAAAAGAGGACTAGTCCGAGCAGCCCATTACCACCATAAACAACCACGAGCACAAACACACACACTCACACACACACACCTCTCTTCATGTCCCCTCTCACCCCTGGGTCAGCCCTCTTTTTGCTCCTATTTTCCTGTTGTCCATGTCTGTCAGCAACCTCTCACACACACACACACACACACAGCAGCAGCAGCAGCAGCAGCACAGGGGCACATAAGCAGTCAAAATAAAGTTATCTAGAGGTAAACATCCACACACACAGCATTATCACAAAGACAGAGAGTGAGGGAGGAGGGGGATGAAAGAGAGGGAAAAGATGGAGTGGGCCAGAGAGAAGTGTTATCTGTGGTCATCAGCTAGAGAGAGAGAAGGTGTTGAAAGGGAAAAGCCCCAAATCCTAGACATCAGCATCTGAAACAGCAGGAAACTCACACTGACACCAAGTGAAAACCAACACCCCGTAACCTACACACCAGCATCAAGCATATTAGGGCTCACAAAAGCTCTCCAGGTAATTACAAGTTGGGGCAGATGCAATGTGTGTGTGTGTGTGTGTGTGTGTGTGTGTGTGTGTGTGTGTGTGTGTGTTGCAGCAGCAGTCAGTGAGGCGCAGAGGTGACGCTGTATTATCTGGATCACTGATCTAAACACACAAACACATAAGCACACGATCCTGCACTCTCAGGACAATCAGATATTACACAGCCTTGTTATTAGGGAGTGTGTGTATGTGTGTGTGTGTGTGTGTGTGTGTGTGTGTGTGTGTGTGTGTCTGTGTGTTGTACTTGCTACATAGTAAGGACCAAAAAAAGTATTTTACTAACAGAGTGAGGACATTTTGGGAAAGTGAGGACATTTTGGCCAGTCCTCACTTCTTCAAATCACATTTTGAGGGTTAAGACTTGGTTTTAGAGTTATGGTTAGAATCAGGTTTAGGTTAAGGTTTGGGTCAGGGTCAGGGTTAGGCACTCAGTTGTGATGGTTAAGGTTAGGGTAAGGGAATGTATTATGTCAATGAGTGTCCTCACAAAGATAGAAGTACAAGTGTGTGTGTGTGTGTGTGTGTGTGTGTGTGTGTGTGTGTGTGTGTGTGTGTGTGTGTGAGAGAGAGAGAGCGAGAGAGAGAGAGAGAGAGTGAGTCAGGCGTAAGGCTGCAACTGTTTTGTATAAAGCCATCAGTGGTTGTGGCAGGAAAGGCCAAATCACTTACATATTTTAAAGACAACGGGGGAAAGAAAAAAAAAAGAGGAAATGAGTGGAAGGGTCTAACAAGAGCTGTGTGTCGGTCTGTGAGTGTGTTGGGGGGGTGACAGCATGTTGGCAACACCTCCAGAATTAACACCTTATTATTCACACATACATCATTGTGTGTTCGTGCATGTGTGTGTATGTGTCTGTTTTAGAGACCAGGTTATGAGACAGACAGAGCAGGGAGTGACCGTGTATCTCAGGCATTCTGGGTAAAACATGGGCCATTATTCATGAAGCAAATCTGAGAACATGCATCACAGCTTTTGTACAATTATCTAACATGAATATGAAAAGTAGTCACTGCATTCATGACAAAAGCAAGTAAGACCACAGGATTTATCAAAGAGAGATTATCAGCTGATTTAAAGACAGTTTTTACAGCACAGTAAATGGAGAAACCAGGAGTCGCCTGCTGAATTTAAGGTACACTGTAGATTTGTCAGAGATGAGTTTAACTGCAGTGTAAACCCACACATTTGTATTTGCACGCTGCAGGCTGTGGAAATGTATATTGCCTCTGCCACATTTGTGCACATACTAGTGCGTCCCATGCACACGAAGGAAGAGCATAAGATATTAACACAATGAGGACCCGCTCATCAGAACACAGGCTACCTTTAATATAAACAGACAGGAGTAATGAATGAATGCAACACTAGGTTTCTGCAGTATGAATGAATCATCTTGCAATTGTGATTTCCTTCTGAATGGTAAACTGGTGTAAAAAAGATGGGTCCCCATTGTATTTTTGGGCAAAATAGAAGCAAAAGTCAACAAAACCCAAATGCGAGTGGTCTGTGTTTTCGCTGAGTGATATTATGTTATAAAGTAGATTTTTCTGTTCTTGCCTCTTGGCTTGAGCTGGCTCCCTGGGGTATGGTACAGCAGACGCCTTGAATGCGAATAGTGAAAAGAAAAAAGTGAAGTGTTTCCATTTAAATTTTGCAAAATATTGCATTGTTGAATAGTCTGACAAACAGACACTCCAAAACACTCCTGCTAGCTTAAACCGCTATGCAAAAACAAATAACCTTCAGATAACCTTTAACAAAATAGAATAGAATTTATTGAAACTAGTTTTACATGCTGAAAAAATAAAAGTGATGATTTTCACAGTAACTATGACTTGCACTGAATTAAAACTTAAAGAACTCACAGCAGAAATGATCTCATCATGTTGTGATTATTGGTTAAATGATATTGTTTTTCATTTTCTATAATCAACAAAAGGTGTTTTTTTTCTGGCTAAAGTTAATTGAGCTTCTTTATAGTGTTTATAGACATATTTATAGTAATCAATATCTTATGATGGGTGTTGGGTAATGGGTGTTTTTGAGAAAAAATGTCTTAGTATTTCAATATGTTTCAGTAATCCAAACAACACATGAGCAAGGTTCAACTGTGTTCAATGCTTTGTTTGCTTCATATCATCCATCTTAAACAAACATAACGTTCCACATGATGTTTGACCGTTTACATTCAGGTTTATGATGCATGATATACAAAAACACAGGAATCACACGTAATTTAATAAAACCTTTCCTTCGTGGCATGTGGGGGCACATGTGAAGGGCTAATGCATTCTTTATGGGGCACAGCGACTTTGCATGGTTACTGACCAGACCAGGAAACTGGAGGTGGACCATGGGTTCACCATCCACCCAAAAACTTTCTCTGTGAGTAGACCTCATCACACACACACACACACACACACACACGATTCAAGATTCAAGAGTCTTTATTTGTCATGTACACAGTTATACAAGTACAACGTGTAGTGAAATGTGATCTAAGTTAAAAGAGAAAATTAGAAAAGGCAATAATGGTAATAAAAGGTAATAAAATATATATTAAAAAATATATATATATATATTATATATATATATATATATATAATATATATATAGGACAGGAAAGTTCAGTTTGTGCTTATAATGAATAGTTAAGAAGTTGTGGTGGCATGTCCTGATTAAGACGTCTTATGGCCTGAGGAGAGGAGCTCCTCCTCAGCCTCTGAAAATAAAACAAGCTCAAAAACATGAACAAAATACTTCTAAGTGACAACAAATTCGTGATTTCATTAATTATCACAGTGATAGATCCTAAAACAAGTTGCAAGGTTATGATACTGACCTCCTGCCACTTCCTCTAACCCTGAAAGTCATTCATAACAGCAACTCAGCAGCTCCTTCTCTCTAAAGCCTCTCCTCCCCCTCATCTCCCAGACTCCCCTCTTCCGTGCCTCCCTCCTTCTATCTATGTCTTCCCCTCCACCTCCCTATCACCCCTCTCTGCTCCTCCCGATTCTACAAGACTTGTGTGTATCGCTTAAACCTTCATACGCACAGAAGATAAGTGATAAGTGTGGCCCGGGTGTGTTTGTGTGTGTAATTAATGAGCTTGCGGGGGTGAGGACATTCCGTCAGACGGCTGTCTCCATGAGCAATCAGTTGTTACCTTAGAAACGCGCAAGAAATGAACCAGATTTTCACTGAAACAAAACACACACAAACTTGGACAAAGACAAGCTGCCACCCTCCTTGTCCCAACATTTATCCTATCTCTGACCTTTTTAATTACACACTATTTCAGAGACAAATACACACATTTATCTTCCTCATGGCTTTCCCCTCTCTGATATCACAGAGTGTATCCTGAGTCTTTGCCATCCACAGTTATTACCCCTAACTTCTGGGATTGCTCTGTCTCTCTTTGTAGTCAGTTGGCTCTGTCCGGTTGCTGTCCGGTCGGCGAGGCCGTGGTTATTTATCACCCGATGGTAAAATGGAGGGGGCTTGCCAGGCGCCCGGGCCTTATTAGTGAGATTTACAGTGTGCAGGAAAGGTTCTCAAGGGGGAAACTCTGCTATAAGCACCATCAGCTGTTCATCAGATAACACCCACATGGCTGGACCAGTACATGGTCAGTACATGAGAAGTCAAACGCACACAGAAAGGTGGAGCGGGGGCATGCCAATTTCCCAGTGGGTTCAAAACACGGACCAGAGTGACCTTTCACTGTAGTGGTATTTGTTAGAGTTTGATTTTTTTTTACTTTTCCTCCCATGAAACTTCTTGTAAAACTGAAAGAGTTTTGTCATAGTTTACTGAATTTCAGCTTTATTATACAGTTCAGACTTACAGAGACTTAAAACATATTAATGCTGCCTATCAGCTAGAAAGCTGGACCTACAAAAGTTTTAACAGATCACATTTCGTTTGTAGATGTTAATTTTGTTTAGAGATTCGAGTCAAGTCAGTTGAACACAGACACTGATTGAGGAACGAGGCTTCAGTAACTGGCATTGATGGTACCAGCGTGGCCGGACATGTCAAACACAACTGGTGGTGGGAAGCTAATGAGGGATTAGTCATATTCTTGTTGCTGCATTAGTGAAGAGTGATGTGCAGAGGGAGGTTGGGTAGGTGTTAATGACTTCATACTCTACTAAGCCCACAGTAACAGGGCCGGGCTGTGCAGGGATTTCGGTGTAGAGGCCACATTTGAAACTGCAGGTCACATGATTGGACTTTTTGCAATATGCACCGATTATAAATGAAATTATTTATTGTTCATTCACATGCACAGGCAGATTCCTACTGGAATCTACAGAATACTGCGAATTGAGAGAAATAGGGAACAATGTTTTTTTTTAAAGCGTGTGCATGCACGCACGCACGCACGCATGCACACACACACACACACGCACACACACACACACACACACAGTAAAAGGTAGATCACTCAACAATGCCTAATGTGAACTTTTCCTTGGACACTTGATGTCACAAGCCTGTTGCACAAGTGCATCTACCCTCACATCCAGACACACAAATAGCCCCTACACTCCCACACTAATGTGCCAGGGTTAGCGACGTTTGACACCATCACACCTGATGCAGTATCTCTAACCAACCTTACACAGTGTGCTTGTTAAAGTTGAATGTGTGCTTGTCATGTAGCATGCAGCTAAGCGGTGGACCTGTGTGCTCTTATCGAGCTCTTAAGTGCTGGAGTGGGTGAGAAAAGATGAACAGGGTCTCTGTCGTGTGTCTTTGTCACGGCCTCAGGCTTCACGACCTGGTCTGATAGCAGCCAGCAGTATCATTACTGCACTTACTGCATGCGTAAGTGTTGTTTGACACACACATACTGCAGATACAGTCACACATTCATGCACTGGGGTTCACAGCTTACCCACACACATAATGTTACTGCCATTTCCTCCAACACCACAGTGGCTCCAAAACCTCTAAAGAGCTCACTTGTCTAAATCACGAAACCTCATATTTTCACTTATGTGAGCGTGAACACAAACTAACATCACGAGTATTTAGTATCTTATAATTATGAACACTACAGTGCTGGAAGAAATGGACTAACTAAAGAAGCAAATTTTCATGAACGTGTGCCTAATGTGATCCAAAGTCTTGCAATCTCTCTGGCAAAATATATATACTTGGCAAAATGCGTCTGATTGAAATATTGCTGAAATAAGGCCGCAGCAGGCTCAGCGGTTTCACTGGCATCGGACCAACAGGCCGACGGGGCACAAAGCCCCTAACCTCAAGTTTTGACATCCATTCAAGTCTTCAGCTGTGATGTTATATGTATGAGGCCACTAAACAGATCTTGTGGAGCACTTTCACTATCATCCATATGCAGAAGCTTCTTCCTTCCTCCCAGACAGCGGCGGCTGTTGGCTGAATGCTCCTGGTGAACACTCTTCCTCAGAAGCCAAAGAGATTGGATTGATTTCTTAAGCTGTTTTCTTGGCCTCTGCCACGGGTACAACAAAAGTGTTTTTATGTGGATCAGTGCGTCTTTGTATTTTCATTTGTGTGTGTGAGTGCGTTTATGTGTGTGTGCATGAATATGATAACTGTGATGAGGTTATTTTCGATTCAGTTCCTCCACTCCTCTGAGGCTGTCAAAGAGACAGAGCGGCAAGATGAAAGACCACAGAGAGAAAAAGCACAGAGGAAGGGTGTGTGTGTGTGTGTGTGTGTGTGTGTGTGTGTGTGTGAGAAAACAAGCAGCCTGAATTTACATGGCAAAAGTTCATTTCTGCTCTTTGAAGTGGGGAGTATCAGTGTCTTAAGAAAACACAGTGAGGAAAGGACAGTTGACTGCATGTATTTGTTGGTGTGAGAGACAAAAACAGAGCGGGAGGATGAGATGAAACCATTAATACTTCTTTATCACAGAGGTCCCTCTTTGCCTTCATCTCAATCTCATCCTCCCTTCATCCTTCTTCTCCCTCTCTCAATCTCTCCGTCAGCATTTCTTTCACTACTTGTCTCATAGCAGCAGAATGATGGGGCTTGGTGACTCCAGCCCTCATAAATTTGATAATGAGTCTCTTCATTAATGCGATACTGACTCCTCCCCTCTCCAATGTGAGTGTGTGTGTGTGTGTGTGTGTGTGTGTGTGTGTGTGTGTGTGTGTGTTTCCCCTGTCTTCACTCTTATCTCCTGCAGAGATGAAAAGAGCACGGCCCCTCAGAAAGGGAAAAGATCACATATACAGAAAACAGTTGGAGGGAAGAAGAGCAGAAGATAAATGAGAGGATGATTAAGAGAGTATCACAGAAATGCGTCATGCTATTCAGGAAAAAGCTGATTTGTGCTGAGCAGGAGGTTTGGATGTTGACTTTTATGTTACAAGTTTCATTCGTGATGTCTAATACTAGCATCTACAGTAGAGGCTGTACACAGAAATCATCATTTTGTGCCATTTTTTCACTACTACATTAAATGTTCTTTGCAGTTTCTGTCATGTTCATATTGCCTTGCCACATCAAGGCACCTGGGGGCCAGGTGCATAAAACTTTGTAGATTTATGACTACAAAGGACTACAACGTTGACTTAAAGACAAAAATAGACAAAAATATGCTTGTGCATTCTTTTTGTCAGATATATAAAGCCATGTGTTCACCTGGCTCTGTTTTATAAAATCTCAATCATTGTGGAGCTGTGTAGTCCAACAGTTAGCCATACAAAGATATAGAAACAGTCTAATCATCCATTTGCCTATCAATGTTTGCGCCAGCTGTAAGAAGAAGTGTCGTTTCTGAATGTGTCACATCTGCAAGGTTCCCCAACAGCAGAAACATCAGCTGTCAATATGCATGCATGGCCGACATTTGAAGGACTAAAATTCATTAAATTTGGTATTTTGTTAGCTGATTTGTTCAGTAATTCATTATCTATACAGCTTATCCTTGGGGGCTGGGGCTAATCCCAGCTGACACTGGACAGGTCGCCAGTCTATCACAGGGCTTACATATAAAGTCAGAGTCAACCATTCACGCTCACATTAACCCAATGTGCAGGTCTGTGGGAGGAAGCTCGTGTACCCAGAGGTAACCCACGCAAGCACGCGAAGAACATGCAAAGGCCCCAGCCAGCCGCCAGGTTGAACCTTCACGCTGTGATGCGACAGGTGAACCACTGCACCCACCCTGCTTACGTTGTGGTTTACGACCACACCACCCCGAATGATTTCTTGCAAATCTCTTATTAAAATTTTTCCATTTACACATGATCAAATGACAGAACCTTGGTGGACTTTGCTGGTCTAAAATAATGGGATAGTTAATGTGAACAGGAATAAATAAACCAAATTAAAGAAAGGAACTTAATTAAACTTAATTATTTATTATTTACAAATTCTTTGTCTGGAATTAGGGAGGAATGCATTTTATACATTTTATATTTTCAACTGTTGTCTGATCTGTAGAAAATGTGGTAATGAAGCAACCAGGCTTTCATCTGTCCTTTGTTTGAGCTCAGCCTTTTCCTTTTGTTGGATCCTGTAATTTGCAGTATGCCTCTCACATTTTTCAGCTACACCAGATTGACTGAATCAGTTTAAAATCTCTTTTACACTATTGTAGGCTCGAGATACAATCAGGCTTCACACCAAATATTCAGCTGTCCATCCCACCAAAGACCCCTCACCCTTTTCCCCACCACTGTCACGTCATCCAAAAAGATTGTCAGTAAAAAACTTTGACAAGCAGCATGTGAGCCCTCAGATGCTGTTACCATAAGATCACGTTTTCTTACCTTTGTCCATAACAGACATGAAGACACACTCCTGTACAACTACACACAACATGTGCGCACAGGTTTTACTAACTTTTAGATGTCTCGTAATACTTTTTATTGAAAGTGAGAGGGGAACAGAGAGAGAAAGAGGGTGCGATAGAGTCAGAGGGAGACAGACAGATGGAGACAGAGAAGTGGGGAGCTCGCTCCATCGCTACCATGTCTAAAGGAGCCGGTATCTCCAGATAAAATAATCTGGTTATTCTCAGCAACACCGGGAGGAGACGTGTCTTTTACATGGCACGGCTGTGTGAGTGTGTGATTGCATGTGTAGTGTGTAGTTGTGTGTTAATTGCATCCACAGGGGAAAGATACAGCACATTATGACACATTAACATTAGTATTTACTTATTTAGTGGAAAGCAGGAGGAAAAAAACATTAGATTGAGTTTGTAGTCACCAGAGCTGCAGAGACACAGAAACGATTTAAAAAGCCTTTACTTCTGCTTCACCAGGACCGTGCACTTCTTTAATGTATACTGGAACAGTGCAATGTGGTGAACTATCACTTGCACTTTCTTAGATTGTTGGTTTAAACCCACCAGAAGGGGCTTTAAATAAAAGCGCCACATGATTTATGATATTATCAAATACAATATGCTTGACGCCCTCTAATTTCCTCTCAATGGTATGATCTTGAAACAAAACCTCTGATTCATATTCTTTTTGTTTGCAGGCCAAAAGCTGGTTAACCTCCTGTGGGCCCGGGCAAGTATCACTGTCTATCAAATGTTTATGAAAAAAAACAGGAATCCCTGGAAAGTATTGTTATTGAGGGGGTTATCATTGTTAACTGAGCTACACTCATGTATTTTTTATGATGGCCATGTATCATATATTTCTGTGGGGTGTTTTGAGCAATTTTCTCAAACCACAGAGGAGCACCACAGTTTAAGTAAAAATATGAAAATGATCACAGTTGAAGTTAGGTTTTCACTCATGTAGAATTTCTTCTAAAATTATATTTCCATTCTGTCTATTTAAAATTAGCCCATATGATCTTTATATTGGTGTAGGAACTAGAGGTGTTCAGTATATGACATCATTTTTCCAACCCAGTTTAGATGAAATCACACCCACTCCCATCAGTTGACAGAATAAGCTAAGCCCTATCCCTAAACCTAACCATATTGAAGTGTTGAAAATGGACGTATGCTTCAATTTAAAACACCAGCGTTCAGTACATGTGCTAACAAATCTTTCTCAGAGAATCTTTAAACTGAAATGAGTGTAACTAATCACCATAATCACTGATCGTATCCTCACTGGTGACTGAGAACAGTGTTGTCAGCTCAGCTGTGACATACAAAAAGTTACTTCCTCATTAAAAGTTTATTAAAAGACTGTGAAAACCACAGAAACGAGCATAAACTAATGACTCAATCATAAGGAACAGGCTGCTGAATTATTAACTTTGTGTACAGTCCTTGTACAGGCTAGTTTTATACTGAATGTGAAAGCTCTAACTGTCAACAGACTGAAGGTACTACTGATCTGAAGTCAGAACGTCCGGCCTGCTGAATACAGATTCTTTCACCTACTGTTACACTGAATGTGTTTGACTGCTGATTGCAAGGACTTATCTTAGGAACAAAGTGAATTAACTACAAAGTCAGTGACGACAAATCTTTGAATTGAACAAAATGATTCGAATCAGCAGACTAAGCTGTTATTTCCATGTCTGGTAGGAACAATTATTGGCTACTATATACTCTATGTGTGCAATATTTATTGCAGAGAGATGCCTGGTTGCTCTTTCTTGGGTTTTTCCTTGTTAAAAGGTTTTTTTTGGGGGAGACTTTTCTGTTGAGGATCTACAGATAGAGGGTGTCGTATGATGATTTGCCATTTGTGGTAAATTTGTGAGCTGTGATTTTGGGCAAACTAAATAAAACTGACTTGACCTGCCAAAACATTATCTCCTTCAAGCTTGCACAGCTCTCCCTTGTGTTCGCATAAAACACAGTGCATAAATCACAGTTAATTAAGTCAGATATTTAGTAACATGCATGTTGCATCAGTCTATATGATGCTACTGTAGAAAATTAGGAATGACTCCAGTCCGAGTCAGATTTGCCTTTGAGTATTTTAAAGACTAAAATCAGGAATCTTTAAATCACTGGCATCGATCAAATAATCAATCATCATCATCATCATCGTTATCTGGTATTTTGGAGTGTTAAAAATCTTCCATACTGCAAGAAGACAGCTCTAACTAAGCCACATCATTACAGAGCTATAGTATGCTAAGCTCACTCTTTTATTTCTATTCAGGGTTATAATGAGAACAGTCTATATAATACTGTATATATCATCAGTATATTCTTACCGCTTTTCTTGCTCTTTAAATACTGTCTTACTCAAACACACATGCACAGAGAGGACCTGTGGTGTGTCAGTGCTGGCTGATACTTTTACCAACAGTGAGCGCATGGTGTTCATCTGGCCTCCCTGACACTCATGATGTGACATTCCTCTCACTTCTGCTCAAATATCCTACCACTCACACATTTTCAGGGCTTACTGGCTGTGTTTAATGACATTCAGATGATATAAAGACTCCATTTCAAGGTTTCGCTCCGCTCAGGACCCAAATGAGACCTTGGCTGCGACTGTCGCATGGAGACCAACCAGCAAAAAAAAAAAAAAAAAAGAAGGGGCTGTGACTTATTTTGGGTGCTGAGCCATAGCTTAAGTAACCACTGTCATTGACAGCATTCAATAGGTCTATTTCCAAGTGTTTTAGTGGCTCAATTTTCACTGCCCCATTGCAAACAGATTGTGGGGTTAGAGCCAGGAAAATAGTCATAGGTTGAAGTTGCATCCAACCGTTTTAGAGTGCAGATCTTTTGATGAGGAGGGTCAAGCTCTTTAATGTGCTACTTCTGTCCACATAAATTATAAATTCAAAGGGCTTTGTTACTTTTTCAGTAAAAATGGCTGCACCAAGAAAGCGAAAACGGAGTGTTACAAAGCATTATAAACCTTTCTATGCTATTATATAGGCTGCTCGTCTTTATCTATCTTTGACTTGTGTCATTTCAGTGTAAAAAGAAGATGCACACACTATCACTAATGGGATCTCTTTGCACATTTATGTTGCCACAAATCACAGCTGCAACTGTTGCTGAAAATGTTCTCATGTGAGTGAGGCATAAGGCAATGCAGAGAAATTGTCAAAGACAATGGAAAACAGTGTATGGTTGACACAGGGATAAATATTCAGGGATTTCTGGTACTGTCCTCTGGGAACCAATCAGATTAGCTCCACGAGGCCAACTGTGACACTGTGGGAGGTATGTGGGGTTTTTGCACTCTCTATTTGTCTATATATGTGTGTGTGTGTGTGTCTGCAAATGCTGTGTGTGGGTGAATGTATGACTGGTTTTATCATCAGAGTTCTTATAATGCTCCTTTCTTGCTGCGATGTCGTCAACCCATCTACATTTGGCCAGTCACAACTTACCTCTAGCTACCACCATCATAATCATCATCTTATGTCATCAGTATCGTCTCAGACCCTGCATTCACCGAGGTGCCGCAGCTTTGCTGAGTTTGAGGTTACAGGGGAACAATGAATGATAGAGGAATCCTACAGCTTTACATGTGCAGATGTGAAAAAAAGCTAAGCGACTGAGTAAACTGCTGCCTCTGGTGGTGAAATATTTTCAACTGCACCTATGGGAATAAAGTGTTTTTAAACCCCAGTGTTGTTGAGGTCAGAGTGTCAGTCAGATGAAACACAGCAGAGGCCTATTTTTCAAGAAGTAGGGCTGTTTAGTTACTAGATAACTGAACATTATCATTAAATACCTTTGAAAGCCACGTCACGACTTGGGTAGCATGGTCCTGAGCCTGTCCTATCAAACTGATAGGTAGACCACTATAACAGACAGACTGCATCCATCAAGTGTTCGAAAGTAAGACAGTAAACCAATACACTTCTGTTCACTCCCTGAAAGTCACTGCTGATAAGATCTTGCACTAAATTGTGTAAGAAAAAGGAATAGTTCGTCAGAATTACCGATGAAGACGACAAACAAGCAAAACGAAGAAAGGATGGAAGGAATGAAGAGCAGGAATCATCATCAGCCGCACTGTCCACGGTTATATCTGCTGAAATGTATCAGAACGTAATCATATATGGAGAACTCTTCTACATTCTTTCCATTACAGGCTGTTAAGGGATGTCATGAACCTACAAACTATGTAAGGGTTAAGTGCTCTTGCATGGCTATTAAACTGTAACAAGTACATCTGCCAGGTGTGTGTGTGTCACTGCATGTGTCTGTGGCAAAGCAAAACGTACAGATTAGTTTTTCAACCTGAATCCCTGCACATTAAATGCAAATAAAACTGAAGGTGAGTATTCGTTTTTTCCGACCTCCCGAGTTTTGAGTTCAGGTTTTTCCATTACAAAGTTGATCAGAAGTGGCACACGCAAATGTGACACACTTTCTCTTATTCACACACACACACACACACACACACACACACACACACAAACCACAAGCCTTCAATAAAGCTATAAGTGCCTGTCCTTAAGCATTAAAACACACACACAGGCCCCCGGGATGAACAGAGGGAGGAGAAACGACACATCGGTCAGCTCAGTTCCAAAAGGTGACACAAGGCTGGACAGAAGGATTTTAAGGCTGAGTATAGAGAACAGAGTTTTTCTCTTATCATACATAATTTCGGTCATAATGACCATAAGTACAACCACTAACATGACATCCTGCAAACTCAGCATCATTCTCTCAGCATTCATCAGTTCTTCTTCATGGCATTTCTAAAAGGGTTGGTTTCACAGGGAACACAGCCCATTCAAAATTATAAACTGTTGGTTACTGGTGGTACAGTTTTTGCTAATTCTTGCTCATTGTCTTTTTCACACAGCATTTGCAATTTCAAGATGGCTACATTGTTGTTGAGACTATTCAGGCCCATCAAAATCAGACCAGATATGCAGATATTTTATTCAGCTGCACACAGAAAGTAACAAAAGGGGCATGGTATAAAACAGTTTGCTTAAAGCAAATGTTTATCAAAATATTGATATCAATCTTGCATCCTGTCAACATGTCTAAATCTCACTAATTCTCACATTGTACCTTCTATGTTTAACTGTTACAGAAAGAAACTTGAATTAGTGGTTTAGGTAAAAACACATGATGGGACTATTTTCGACAAACAACAGCCAGACTGTACACAGCATCACACAATCTTCTTGACACAGCGACGTTGCCATATTTGGCCCCATCATGCCTGTACAGAACATTATACCAAAACGTTTACTCACCGACCATAGCTGGCAACCTACATTATGACAGACAGAGCCAGCGTTAGCATTAACAGCTGTTTACTGACCAGTATAGAAGACATAGTGGTGCTCAGAGGGTGTAGTATAACCTCTTGTCAGCTAACAAGAGGTTACAATACACCGCTATAAAGTTAAAGATAGCATAAGTTCTTGTCAGGCAATAATCACCACCACAAGCCTCCAGCAAGAAACAATGTTAGATGGCAAAGAAAACTTATACAGCCCCTTTAAGAAACAGTAACGTCATGCAACTACACCTAATACCACAAATTGTCATTGTTGCATTTCTGTTTCTGTATATGTTAAATAAACCTGTAAATGTGTCAGTTACAGAGGTGATAGTTGTTTCTTTCACTTTGGATTGAGCCAGGCTAAGCATCTCCCCTGTCCACTGAGCCAAGCTAACCATCAACTCTGCTTCCATTACTTAACACACAGACATAAAAGTGATATCAATCTTCTCATCTAATGCTCAGGAAAAAAAGTAAATCAGCATATTTCCCAAAATGTTGAACGTTTCCTTTAACCTTCCTGAGTGACTGAAGAATGTATCTGCCTTTGTTCAAGGTGCTGATGCTGATGCATGCAGAGGAATGCACACAGAGATTTTGTTTAATTCTTGGGAAACAAAGTCCACAAAATAAACAGGTTTGAAGTTGACACAACTACAAAGTGGAAATCATCACATTGGCTGAACCACATGAAACAATAACTATTAAGTCATTCTCCTGCCCTCTTAAAATCCATAATATGTTGAGTCTGTTAATCGTTCCCTCACTGGGTAGGAACGTGCTGAAATGTGCTGACAATCAAAATAGCTTTTGGTTTATTTTCTCTCCTCATGGTTACCCTGCATACATGAGCATAAAACATGAAATGCAACTCATGGCAATGGCCTCAATACCCTGCCAAGCAATGACTCTGTGTGTGTGTGTGTGTGTGTGTGTGTGTGTGTGTGTGTGTGTGAGTGAGTGAGTGAGTGAGTGAGTGAGTGAGTGTGTGCACGCGCCTTTACCCTGTTGGGTTTCAGATTTATCTTGATTGTTTCCTTCCACATCTCTTCAAAAAGTTTTCATGTTTCTCGAGGGTGAAACTTTATGTCGACTGTGGTCTCGGGGTTTGGTTATTTTTGAAAGCAAATGCAGAGGAAATATCCCAAACATTTTAACAGCCTTTCTTCAAAGGACGTTGACTCTCTGTTGAATTTAATTAACAGACAGAATTGAGATTGGCCTTAAATAGCTTGGCTTTTTACTGTGCTTTTCATAACTAAAACATAAAACCACATTTAGTAGTCATCAAGTCTACGAATCGCCACCCTGGTTTATTTAAGTGCAAAATTAAGCAAAAATGGGAGAAATCTTTATAAACATGGCAGGACGTTTCTGGGACAAGCTTGACTTGACTGTAGGCGTTCACACCCAAGATGCGGCCTGTAGTTTTTAACAGCTTACATTGGAAAGATAAATATGGAAATTACACAGTTACGTTTAACACTACTATAATACAATGCTCATTTGAGCACAATGTAAGCAACTTTTTAAAGTGTTTTTGGCCATTTTAGGCTATATTAGATATAGAGAAAATGTAGGGGGATAGAAATGGTGACAACAACAACAGAAGTCCCTGGCTGGACTCGAATCAGAGACACTGTAATTACACTGTCAATGGCTTAAACCAAGGTCACCAGTGCCACTTTTAAAGACATACAAACAAATAAAATGGACAGTTTGAAGTAAAAACAGACTATTGCAACTTATGCTCATCAAAAGCAAACCATCACATTGTTGTCACCCTGTGAAAATTGCGTATGTTCAAGATGTCAACTTTTATGAGCTGCAAAAAACCGCTTTGTGTCAATGCATTGTTCAGATTACCCAGTGGGTTTTTAAATAATCTATTTAGCCTGAGAATTTTCTAACATATAACAGCAACAACTGAATCCTACCTGAATATATATTTTATTTTTTTCCATAATTATATTCTCAGTCCTATTATAACAGACCACATATTACACAAAAATAAGGCCAAGCTTGTGCATCTGTTTGACCTCCCATCTGTTCAGTATGAGAAAGAGCTCCCCCCTGAGGCCAGGCTCAGTACTGCAGAGCACTTCCCCTCAGACAAAAGACCAACCTCTGCTGTAAGGAGGAAAGCATGGAAGAAAGAAAGGGGGCAAGGAGTGATCCAGATTTGTAAGAGCAGAATGGATGCAGGTAAAGTGACAGCACTAGTCTGTGTGTGTGATGTCTTCATTGGTCCTCTGAAGCAAAGACCAAGCAGTGTGTGTGTGTGTGTGTGTGCGATGTCTTCATGCTTATCCCAGTGGGCTGTGGATTTTAACAGAGCATGGATCACAATTACTGTTCCTCAGAGGGAGAACAGCAGAAAGAGACCAGAAAGCTCTCTCTCTCTCACACACACACACACTCTCTCTCACACACACACACACACACACGCACACACACGCACACACATCTGCTTTGTTCCTTTGGTCCAGCAGCTGAAATTCCCATCAGAACTTTTACATCGTAAAGCCCCATCATCATCATCATTGCTGCCTCTCTTTGGTTTTCTCCTTTGTTCTTCAGTCTTTCTCTCCATTCCTTCATCCATAGGTCACACACTATTCTCTTACAATATGTATAAAACAGAACAAAACAGTGTTTACTTCCATTTTTAAAATGAAACTTATGGAGCCAACTCTCCACTGCAAATATAAGTTCGTGACAACAGAAAGTTTTCATCAGATTTGTGTGTGTGTGTGTGTGTGTGTGTGTGTGTAGGCCTCTGCAGTGAAAGCATCAGCTACTTTGAAGTTTGTCCCCTCAGGGCTCCATACAGGAACAAAGATGGTAAAAGTTTTATTCTTCTAAAACACTAAAAACACTGAAACTAATCTACACAACAGTATAAGTGTGTGAGTCTATGCGTGTGTCAAAGCCTTGGTAGAAGTTTTGCACATGGTTTTTCAGGATTGTCACAGAGGTGACAGCACTGATGGCTAAAGCAGAAGTCACATCAGTTACTGACACACGGACACACACACGAAATAAGCCACCTCTGAGGCAACATCTTGCCAGCTCATTACATTCACTTGGACACTGGCCTTTAACACATAGTACCACCTAGAGAGTGGTACAGCCCCCCAACACTGCAACATCCCCTCACATACACCAGATAACCAGCACGAGAGCCTCGTGTAAGTTCCCAAATACAACAAACCAAAAGGGTGAAGTGAGAAGAGAAAGGGGCAAATTGAAACATGCCACTAAAAGCACATTGCACTGCTGAAAGTGCATTACCACAATATTTTAATTGGTTTCAATCAAAGATTCTTTTTTTGATATCATATCAGTTGATTTCATGGGTTAAATGCATTTATAATGTGTTTAAATATAGTTAAAGCCTCCTTTTGAAACTGAAACTGTTTATTACCACAAACTAAAATAAGATGAAGCTATCGGCATTTGAGGGTCTTTGCGTATAGCATGGGTGTCCGCATAACATGCCACTGTCCTGAGTGAAAGGTCAAAGTTCACAGGTCAGGGTTAGGGCCCACTGACGTGCTGCTGACTGCTCCTTCAGCCAATCATCAATCAGATGTCATCATGGTGGCTGTAACTGCAGCGATTATCTCTGTCAGCAGTTGGTTGAAAGGAAGGGGTGTGTGTGTGTGTGTGTGTGTGTGTGTGTGTGTGTGTGTGTATGCATTCCATGTTCTGAAGTGGCATGACGGTCAGAGGTGAGCTGTATGTAGCCCCTCATCAGCTCTCCTTGGGGGGCTGGTCTCTGTCTCTCTCTCACACACACACACACACACACACACACACACACACACACACACACACACACTTGTTGACCACTTACTCTATTTAAGTGACACAAGTGAGTGCAAGGACAGAGTGCTGGTAACAGGCAAAGTATCCACACAGCAACACACAGACACAAACGCCTCCCTGCAGTCTGGCTGAGCAGTCTGCAGTGACAGGCTCAGCCTTTTGCTCAGGAGTAAAACATCAACAGTTTTACTTACAGATGCAGTTTTTGTCTTCACCACATCAACCACTCTCAGACTTGGTTCAATGTACAATATGAAGCTCTTTTTACATTATTCTACAACCTCATTTTGATTTTCCTGTCGTTGATATTATCTCCATCATAAATATGAAATAATGTTCTAATTACAGAATATATGTAGGGAAATACAGTTCACATGATTTTTTTTGTGCCTTATGATTATGGCCCCTTTCATGACTATAGCTATACTATGTTTTGTTTTGTGTGTTGTTTTCATAGTTGCACAAAACATTTAGATACTGAACTTCAATATGTAAACACAGGGGTGTGCGGTGCCTTTTACAGAAGTGAGCAGCCAACTCTCCTGCATCTTGCTACACTCTGCCCGGACATCTTCACTTTTCCCCTTCCTGGATGAACAAGTTTTATGACTATTGCTCTGAACTGACACACATATCAAATGTGCAAAAAATTGTGCTAAAAATCACTTCTATGGTAATCTTCAACATATTTACCATTATCTGACAATGCAGTGACAATCCATTTGTAAGCACTGTGGTGCTACAGAGAAGTCCCAGGCTACAAATCATATTCTCTAGATGTAAGGGAACATGTTTATTTTGTATAAACCCCAAAAAAAATCAGATCACAATTCTTAAAAATTTTCAGTGAATATAAAATGCAAAAACAATCTTTCCAACTGAAACCATGACTCGTATCGCAATATCTGCAATAATAATCGCAATATGACCCTCCTCTCCATGTATTTTATTTTCATTCAAAAAATGAAAATTATATTTTTTTAATTACCAAGCAGTCTAAAGTCTAAAGTGTCAGTGGTTGCTTTCAGTAAAAACAGTATTTCCATGTAGATGCCCTGGAGAGAAATGTCCACCTGCATCTTTTTGCACTCTCTCTGCTCTCTCATTCAATTGACTTTTGCTCACTTTTCCTCCTTTCATCCAGTATTTATACACACACACACACACACACACACACACACACTCCTCTAGCTCTCTCTCACACATACACAAAGAACACACACACATATAGGCTCCCGGCTCCCCTCTGCTCTGCTTTAAAGTCTTGCCTATCCAAACAGGAAAGTGGCCTCTGCCCCGGCAGCAGTTGAGGGCACAGCAGTGGAGATTTCATTAGTCACAGCTAACAGGCTAATTATCCGCTTCAGCGCACCTGTAAAACTTTAGTGTGTGTCAATCTCACACAATGACAGACATTGCATATAGGTGTGTGTGTGGGTGGGTTTGTGGACATGTGGGTCTGTGGGTGGGTGTGAACTGGTGGGTGTGCATATTTCTGTGTTAATATGTGAACTGTGTGTCAATCAGGCCTCTGTGGGCATGTGAGTATTTTATGTGCAACAGTATGACTGGAAATCAAAAGCCAAAGGCTATTTATTTTAAAGGTGCAGGAAACTCAAAATGAAATGAATTTGTAACTAAACAGGCGTTAATTGTGTTTGTGGTTTTGTCATCAGCCTCTAGAAAATGTCATCAATTACTGTTCACTGCTCCCATGTTGTTTTTTAACTTAAATTTTATCAACTTTATTTTGTAGTATGAAACTTGGTTTGAAAAAAAAAAAAAAACCAGTGCAGTGTTTTGTCTCACCAAAAAAAGTCCCAAAGAGGGAACATTTTTCTCAGACAAGACGAATAAGTGCTAAGAGAAACTTGTACATTTGGCTGTTTTTTTTTTCCACCATAAAAATCCAGTCAGCTCAGTCCAAATGACAAATAAAAGGGATATTTTTGTGCACTGCAGTTTTGGCCTGAACTTCAAACAAAAACAATCTGAGCTGGTAAATAATTTAGTGCAGGATGTGGCACAGTGGATCAGCAACATGTTAGTTTGTCTCCTGATTAACAGTGAATTTGCACCAATACTATGTTTGTTACCCACACGTGTTACAGTTTCAGGTGTAGCATTGTGCAGCTGTAGCGTGCTGACATTGTTAAATTGACGTGTCATTCTCTCTGCATCAAATACACACACAGTGAAATACAGAGCTTGTTTTATCGTTTGTGGGGCTACTGTTTTAATACAGTGCCATACAGTGAATAGCCTGACTGGAGTCGAGGCCATCAGAGAGAAGAAAAAAAATTAATTAGTTTCTACAATGTAATGCACATATTGGATGACACATACAATGATACCAATTTAGCTGAAATAAGCTAATACCTGCAGATCTACTGGCCCAGCCAGTTTATCAGTCAAGCTCTTTACAATGCATTAGCTGGTCTCAGTCCTCTGGTGTAGCCTAATGATACTCATTAGCATTTAATGCAAACTTTCAATTTGGATTCTTGTTAATTTAAACTCAGCAACATCGCTCTGCAGTACTTTCAGTTTAGATTGTAAAGGGTTAATCTGGCTTAGAGGTGTATTTTATAATCGGGATGTGAGATCCTTGGTTCAGCTTTACACTGTGTGTCATGTTTGCATAATACAATATGCACCTAAACTACACAGATTTATTTGCATGTAATCTAATCAAAATGACTGTAGCATACTGGGATCTGTTATTTGAAGTCCCCTCTAACCTTAAAATGCTTCATCAAATGTGTACCTACATACATATGAAGGAAACACAGGTCTGAATCATGTTTCTTTTATGTAAGGCGAGTTAATAAAACCAAGAACAAATTCTTATGGTGTGACTAGATGCCCTTTGACAGGCCTTTGCTTGGAAAAGAGGAAGAGGAGGAGAAGGAAAATAAAGGCAGGTTGCAATAATCAAATGCCCTTTTCCCCTGTTTGAGGGTTTAGGGTTTCTGAGTTTAAAATGGCCTAAAATAGAAAGATGAAGGAAAATGGGGGCCACCGATGTCTTTGAGGTTGAGGGAATTTCTCACCATTTTACTGCAAGCGCCAAAAACCCGCATCCTGCCCCATGAATAGAGCTGCAGACACACACACACAGACTCACACACTCAGACACCAGTACCCCCTGCCTGGCAGCTTCTTTGTAGCCATGTTGTGATTGTATCAGATGTGGAGCGATAGAGGTTAGAAGTATAGGGGTGTTGGTAGGGGGATGTGTGAATTTGTAATGTGCTTATCCTGGAACCGCAAAGACAGGAGATAGGGGCTCCAAAGCTGCGTTACACTCCCACACACTCTCTCACACACTCTCTCTCACACACACACACACACACACACACACACACGCTGTAGGGAGTGGAACTCTAGCTCCCTGAACTCCTTTCATCCTATTCAAGGTGGAAGTGAGTGCAGGGTTTCCTGGAGTCACAGCGAGATTCAGCACTCTCTATATCCTCTGCAAAACTTCTGCCTGCTCTCAGTGTGTGTGTGTGTGTGTGTGTGTGTGTGTGTGTGTGTTCATGTGGTTCAAAGGCTCAGAGTGCACAGTGCTGAGGTCAGAAATCAGTGTGTGATCTCTGAGGCTATATGTATAACACAGTTTGAATTATTGCATTAGCCAATATAGCACCTTTATTAAGGTGGCTCTGCAGAAGCAAGGGTGGAGAACAGGCGGAGGTTTAAGATTAACACTTCTGTACTGTACATGCGTTTCAGATTGAAGTCAGGATTTGAGTTATTCTGGACATTGTCGTCCCTCTGTACAAGACGACTAATGCAGGGTCTTTTACGATTACACCGTTGGGCCACCATGTGTGGAGGTGGAGGTCCTGGAAGGTCAGCAGAAGCTAAGGAACGAGCAGCAAATGGTGTCACTTCCCTGAATGCCAGGTTAGAGGTCAAAGGGGAGCCACACTGGACTGGTACTACAACATACCTACAGCACACTGCACTGGTATATAAAAGCAATGGTAGTTTGTCACGCTTATTTCCTTTTATATTAATCTACCAAAGAGCAGATGGTTTTATTTTCTCACCACCATTTTATAAGGAGGCCAATGAGTGCCACATTTATAGATTGTAAAACATCTGCTGTTATTTATTCAATCATCATCTAATCATTGGATGTAAAATAAATCATAAGAAAAAGTAAGAGTTTCACATCTAATTGCAGTCACATTCAATGAGGAGATCACCATGTCTTCTTGGGCTGGTAATCAGAAAATAAGGCTGATTAGTTACAGCTACAGCAGATGAAATAAGCCTTTAGAGCTCGGTTTCAGGTCAACTGATGGTAGGTCTCCAATTTATGGTCATAATTTAGGACTAAATATTAATGATGCTCATTTAGGCCAGATGAATAATTTTTGTTGCCACAACATTTCCTCAAACCTCCTAGAGTCATTTACCCTCATCCCATTGTTCATACTGGTCACTCACCTTTATGTGGTATAGATGGTATTATATTATATTTACCTTTTTATTTCACTCTTTACTCTGGTAAAGACTTAAAAAGAAACTTTTTTTGCCTCCCCCTCCTGCCACCAAAGTCTTTCTTTTATCCCTCAAACCCACTCCATCTGAAGCTCGACTTGTTGACTGTGGTGATTTTGTGTGTGCAGTGGACCATGACACACCCTTAGCCACGTATACTATACACCCCTAACATATGGGTGTGCCTCTAAAGCCGGGGGCACGCTACGTGACTGATCTCTTCACTGTTCAGATTTTAACAGCTTTCATTGCTGTTGTTTACTGGAGGTTCTTAACTTATGATGTGGCACAAACATGGTCACACATTACACAAAGCTTCACTCACAATTTAACCATCGGGGATCTCCAAACTGTACCCATCTGTCTCACAAAAAGAAAGCTGGACATGAGAAGCATGAGTCTGCACAAAAAAGTGCCAGACATTGAATATGGAGAGCAGATGGAGATGGATGGAGCATCAGGACTGTGAATGACTCAGTATCACACAATTTTAACTTAAGTTTTAATTAGGGCGTTGTGATGTGGGTGCAAAACAGTTAATGCTAATTACAGTCTTTGTCCCCTCTAAAAGACTACACATTTTTAAATTCTGCATTTCAACTATAGTTGTTGAGTATTTGATATTCTAGAGATTTTGGGTGGTGGATTGTTTTAAGGCACCTTTGCATTGGCTTTATCATTCAGCCATGGTGGCACAACACCCTGTCAGTGTATTTCAATATTTGTTCTCCCTTCCATTTACCATGTGTATTTTAATAATGTACAAGAGTGCGAATGCTTTTATTTACTATGTGCAGTTTAGAAATGTAACTTTTAATTGTGTTTTTAGTAGCATCAGAACTAATCTTACAGAGATGCAACAAATTATTGTATTGATACAGAATGACACTCATACAATATCCCTTCTGGGCTAGCCACTACTCAGCTAGTTTCTGTAACACACTGCAATTTCTCTTTTTTTTTTCTTTATATCTTTATATATCTTTATATATTTTTATTTAGATATTTTTTGGGCTTTTATGCCTTTATTCGATAGGACAGTGGAGACTGACAGGAAAGGGGCAGAGAGAGGGGAATGACATGCAGGAAAGAGTCGGGCCAGTCTGGAGTCAAACCAGTGACTCTCTTAAAAAGTGAAACATATTCTTGCTTTTTATTATCTATATTTTAAGATAAATAGGTATCAATTGAAGCACTTGCTATTAGAACCTGTCCCCTTTCTGTCAGAACTACAGACAGAAGAACTACAGCTCCCACTACATTTCTGCAGTGCTATAGATACAGCTACTCCCTTATCGGTGACATCCACCAACACTTTCCTCCAATGTCACCGTACCAATGTTTTAGCTGTAGTCTCTGCTGCCTCTCTGTCCATTCACATAACTCATCACTTCATGACTGGCCTCAGTTTGATATTTCACCTACTGCCATCTTAGACTTGTGGAAAATGGTGTGCATTATTGGCCATTAAAACACTGAATAACCTTACATCTTTTTGTAAGATCTCGGTTATGCAGCATGTTTTTTCAGGGCTGCATTGTTAAGCAGGATTTATACTTCTTCCAAACTGGAATGTCGAATGGTCAGACAGCATTAGAGCCACGCCATGATCGATCAGCTGTGCCGAGGTGAGAGACCAGGCATTTTATTTCTTTCTCCATCTTTCTTTTTTCATTGTTTACATAACTATTTGTGGCACTTTTAATATGAACAAGTGTAACAGTAGGAATGTCTTCCTGGAGAGATTGTCTGAAACTCTCCCCTCTCTCCATCACAGCCAGCTTTCACCCCACTTTTAAGTGTGGCCGTTCAGAACAGCTATAAACACACGTGATTACTGACGCAGTCAGACAACACGTCTTAACTACCTGAGACCATAAACCAGCCCTGAGTAATTTGTGTAACTACAGATGTCAATGAGATTTTGAATTATATTTTCTTATATCTACAACAAAATTCTCGGTCCCAGTTTCACTCCTATTATTGCACTACAGCTTAGAGTGGTACACAGCATGGTCACATGGGATGTTGACAGGCGTGCACACACAAACACACACCAAGATCAGAGGATTTCCGGCAGCTCAGTGAGGTTGTGGCTGTGTGAGGGTACCTCCTGGCACAATGCCTTAGCTGGACAGCTCGGCAGGGTACAGGAGAGTGTTTACACACTTGTACCACTACCACCACATGCACACACACATACACACCCACACACACCACTGCCGGCTCTGGCTCCTGTCCCCCTCTGCTTCTCCATATAATATATCAAAGCATCTTTGGGTGTCTATGGATCTCAGAAAATCCGCCCACACTTCCTCAGCCAACACACTCTCTTTATCTCTCTCTCTCTCTCTCTCTCACACACACACACACACACACACACACACACACACACACACACACACACACCATGTGTGGTGATGAAGGATGTTACCTCTCCTCTCCCCGGTCTCCAGCTGATGTACATACACCATTCCCGACAAAACACCTGGAATAACACCACAAACACATATACACACACTGGCACACGCGCACACACACAGAGGCTAGAGTCACTGCACTGCTGCTGTGCCAAAAAAAAAAAAACACACAGTTGAACTGTTGTGTTAGACATGACTGTGGTATCATTATGCTAATGAATGAAACAAGATACCTGCACTCTAGTGTAGCACTCTCTATTTACTGTACGACATTTCAACCAAAGTCCTCCTCATTAGGCAATTACCAAATAAACTCCCCTCACACTGTAGCTGTGGGTTTGTAGATTTTCGACCGGCATACCACGTCAGCAACTTTACTGACACGGAAAATTCTATCTTAATTGTATTTACGAGCTTACATTATTCATTTGACCTTAGTTTAACTTGCTCCCTAACATGACTGTTCTCTCTGCCAAATGGCAGACACAGTGCTTCAGAGGGTGACTGAGCTGGAGGACACGGTGGAACAAATGGCCTGAACCAGGCCAGCAAAAGAAAAAAAAAAAAGAGACGGCGAGAGACATAGAGAAATAAACAGAGTGTGGGTGTTTTACGTTGTGCATAAGAGTCTCTCTGGCAAGATGTAGAAAAGCACATATATCTGAATGTTTGCTCCCTGTGTGTCTGTGCACATGTAAGAAGGAGAGTGACAAAAGACACCTATCTATGATGATACAGTCTATCTCAGTTCACTTCCTGGTCAGGAGGAGGAGGAGGAGTAGGAGGAAGAGGAGCTGGAGGAATAAAAAGATAAGGGAAAAACAGTAGAGCCATTCATAGAGCATGTACCTCAGGGAATGTGGTGCTTTGTACAGAGTGGAACAGTGTGTGTGTCTGTGTGTGTCTGAGAAAGAGAGGGAGCAAAAGGAACTTCACAATCAACCACAAATCACAGAATAGGACCATGAATCAAATATATCAAAAAACGAAAGCCTATTTGATCTATATGTAGATACATACACAGTGGGCCATGCGTGTGGTCTCTTCTTCTCATCCTGTTCAGGAAGGAGAGGGACCCCTGTTTCCTTTGGCTCTGAACGCTCTGTTGTGACTACATTACAGCCCCTTCATTTCCACTCCCAACTACATATGTCTCCTAAACTAAACCGAGATGGTTCAGTAGGTATAGGCCCAACACCAGGGTCCATATGAACAGGGTTAAACCCAATGCCTTTCAGCAATCACCTCTGTCGCTTTTAAATGAAACCTGTTTAGGTTTTGGGAAACACATGGCAAATAGAAGACTATGCAAATGCACACTATACTGTAATGAAGTGTGTACGTGAACGGAGTGAAAAAAGAAAAAAAAAAAGATATGGTTAATTAGTAAAGTTTAGACTGTCTTTATGCTACGATAGGCTAATCAACTCTAGCTCTTCACTTCACACACAGACATGAGTGGTATCGATCTTCTCATCCAACTTCTAGAGAGAACGTAAATAAGTGTTGAAAATATTGAAACTATTTTCATAAAGAAAAAAAAAGGCCTTTTCAACACAATAACATCTTTGTCTGACATGATCACGTCAAACTAATATGATATATATACAGACATAAAGAGAAAGAGAGGAAACCTGGAGCAAATTTCTTCATGTTTACTCAAGATATACAGAGCCCAGTTCCCTCTGTCCCAGCTGAGCGCTGACAAATCCGCCAACCGCTTATCAAATTAAACCCCCATTAGCAGCATAAACACACAGTCTCACACACTCGCACAAACAACCTATTACCAGCACAAACATGCTAGTGCCTCACACATGTTTAGCTACCCTTCCTGCTCAGAGTGTGTCACAGGCCCTTCAGCCTGCACACAAAACATGTCTCCAGACCCAGGTGAACCGGTCTGTGTGTCATGAGCTGACCCATACAGCGTGAGCTCCTGACCTACGCCGTCGACTGTCAGCGCCTGTCTCCGTCCGTGTCTGGATGAATGCGCAGATTTAGCCCCACAACATCACAGCCGATGAGACATGGCACCCAGCATGGAGCCCAAAGTCTAATTCTTTCCATGCGCGCTTGTTAACATGTAGGATTTTCTTTGCAGCCACCGTAAAGCAGAGTGTGCAGGTAACACAGCCTCATGGAACTTCGCTCTGTCCAGCAGCTGCTAGAGGGATTTACCACAAAAGTAGTAATGTAAACCCTAAAAGAAAGACATCACCGTAAAAAGGACAATTTCATCTGTCTTCCTTCCTCTTCCCGTGCAGCCCCCAGGGGATGCCTGTCCGGTAGTGGAGGGTGAGAGATTCTGGGAAGTGGAGACTAAATGGAACACTTAATCTGCACTCCATCAGCATAAACCAATCATCAGGTGGTTTCAGGTAGACAGTGGTGTTTGGATGAACATGACTAGGTGCGTTTATGGGCCATGTCCAAGGAAAGGATGAAGGAGGGAAACCCAGGAGCGTCCTAGTGGTGGCAGCCAAAGACCCAAACTCAGGACATGTTACAAAGAACAGAGGAGGGGTAGAAATAAAGACAGTCTACACATCGTTTAACAATGTGGTCGATGCTCCCTCAGCGCATTTCACACAACCTGCATGCATCTCTCTGTCATACAGTTCAGCTAAATTACACTGACATGAAACGATTCACTCAAACATATCAGAAAGCACATCACGAATATGTCTTCCACACTTCCCCCTTATTAAAACTGATACAAGCAAGCAGGGTCTTGTCTCGGGGTCTTTGTAAATGCATTACCCATTTGCCAGTACTTCTTTCACACATCATCAGCAGTATGACTTATTTTGTAGGCCGGTGGAAATGGAGGTAACTCATACAATTGCTTCACCCTTTGACTCAGCATTTGGTCTTGTTTGTAAAAAGTTTATAGTCGTTTGCTGAAACAGGCTGAAGAGCCATTTTGCTGCTGGCGAAATGATTTCTGAAAGCAGACCCGCTTTTGGATCATATTCAGTATCCTAAGTGAAATTACATTACTTAACATTGCTTTTATAGTCTGGAGACTTTCCATGCTTACCACTGTAAAAAGCATCCAATCACCTCTATTTAAATATGCTTGCTCATAAAATGTGGATCAAGAAGCTATTTCCATTGTTTATTTGTGTGTTTCATAGAGATGCAGTGTACGGCTCTTAAATGTTTGCCCTGAAATTAATCCAAACAGAAACCCTATAGTTCTGCTTCTTTCTTTCCTCCTCCTCCTCCTCCTCCTCCTCTTCCTCCTCTCTGGAATTCTACTCTCTCTATTCTAATAAATCTGAAGGGGCCTTTTCCACTTTTACAGGAACAGCAACTCATTAAATGGTTGATTTCAGATGGCAGAGTGTGAATGTTTTGAGTTAACTTTATTGATCTGTGAGTGGGTCTGCGGGCCAGAGAGAAACGGACGTCCCCTTCGGCACATGGGCAGTAGATTTACACCTCCGCCATTTAAAGACACCTCTAAACCCAGATGGCCAGTGGCCCGCTCTCTCCTGTGCTGCACTGCAACTGACACCGTGGTCGTCTCTCCTGCACACATGCTCACATAAACACAGCAGAAATACCTCAGAAAAGGATGTTTTATTCACTTACCTGGATGAAAACACCTCTCTCCTGTAGGACTGTAGCAATGCTTAACTGCCTGGTAGTTCATGCCTGGTTTACGTCAGACTCCTTGGAGATTCAACTTTGGCTGCCTGTAACACATAAAGAGGTTGAGTGGCGGTCATACAGAACAAATTCAAATGAATAAATTTTCATTCAATTTTTAAATGATAATTGGTGGGGCTTTTCTGTTTTATTAGACATTGTATTTAAGAAAGATGGAGAAATTATGGAGCCCAGGGTGGTGGGAGTGTTGATAAACACCACAGGCCAAATTTTAGCCCATAACACAAAATTAATGGCATGCAGCTTAGTTCAATGAACCACAAGAGTGAAGCCAAATGATTTTTTTTTTGTTCTCTGACATGTTTTTGAAATATGGCAGTTCCTTCTCTCTGAGTTCTTCGAGCATGAACTAACAACAAGAACTCTGGGGAATACGATTGGCCTGAAAGAAGTCACAATCCAGCTTAAGTAAGGAGTCTTTGGTGTTTTAGATCCTCGTAGTTGCCCTCCCTTCACCGTATCACCCAGGGAGAGTTTGGTCTGTCTCCTATGTATGACATCACTCCATGTGTATGAGCCATTTCCCATAAACCTCTATGGTCCCTAGGGTTTCCCACCCATGAGATCAGGGAAGAGGCAGGGTGATTATGAAGAGGCAAGACGGCTTTTCATCAGCAATAAGTTCATTTTTATCTTGTCTGTTTTCCTTTAACCAGCGAACAGGCCCCTGAGAGAATCAAACATGCAGGACATCATTCATTTTGCAACCGTTTGTTACCAATTTATTAATTCAAACCTCATCTCTGTGTATCCTGTTAATCTGTTTAGACTCTCTCTTCCCTGTCTGTATTTGTCTCGCTCTCCCCCTCAGGGCTGAAAGCTGTGAGGCTGTAAGGTCCCTCTCTTCCCACAACTGCTCTCAATCGCCCCTGTGACTGCTCGGCTGTCAATCACTTCAACATCAGACCCACACTGAGTAGATCAAGCCTGTTGGCACACACACACACACACACATATATATGTTATACACACATACACACACACAAAAAAACAGGGTTTGTAGAGGGAGTGGAAAGATGAAGGGGGTCCTGTCAGCACCTGCTGGGCCTCACTGGAGAATCTGTGAAGACACAGATACACCCCCACACACAGACACACCGCAGGGCACTAGTTGTGAAGGTACCACTTTAATTTTCATCATATTTACTCAGCCTGCCTCTATGTTGCCTCCAACCTTGCTGTCCCACAGTGTCAGTATGAGCTGCCCTGCCCTTTAACCAAGGAAAGCACCGGGCAACTGAGAACCACGTTGCAAAACACGCATGTACAGAAATTACACACAGGAGTACGCATGTACAATGAGTAGAGTGAAGTCTGAGGTCATACAGTTTGTCAAACACACATATACCTACACACCAACATTTCAACACACACCTAAAGTCATCTATTTTCTATGAGGAACGCAATCTCACAGAAACACACAGACTCAATTGTCGAGGTTCCTTCTTATGAACGCAAAGCCTCTCAATTAATTTCATCTGTTTCTGTCCAAAACCACATTCTCACTCACACACACACACACACACACACACACACACACACACACACACACACACACACGTAACACATGCAGGCACAACGCATGCACACAAACATACACACAGTCCATTAGGCTCATGTGTTGGGCCCAAACCACGGCCCAGAGTGCTCTTTCATGGCTCCATCATTACATCAATAAGTCTTCACATTAATCTCAGCACAGCAGAGCACACAGGCTATTACCAGACCAGCCCTGCACCACAGAGGCTCACCCCGGACCAGACATGGGCAAAATAGTAGTCAAATATATTCTGGATACTTGAAAAACACATAAGGCGTGCTGGGTTTGTCTCGTTTTGCAAAGGATTTGTCCAGTTTTGAGGCTGGTTAAACGGCGGAGGATAAATTACATATACCTCTAGCAGTGCAAATGCATGAAAGCATATCTAGATATATTTGGCCACGTGTGCTCTGTAGAGCCCTCAAAAAGCCTCCTTAAAGAGTTTTTTTTTTCCTGTGTAGACTGCTGATTTAATACAGAGCACAAAATTATTTTTGAGGAGCTGGTTTCAATAGTGACTAACTACAATCTTTCGCCAAAGCCTTTTGAAATCTGTGTAATATAAGATCATACCCTCTTAATGAAGCTCCAGAGAGTAGTCTTAAAAAAAAAAAACATGGTAACTTTTCAGAGATTAGCTTACTCCATCACATTATTAAATCAGCCTTTGGTCTGCAGTTAAGAGCTCCTGTGAGAAAAAAAGGCTGCTTGGTTAATAATCACTAGGATGAGCTAAGGCAACTAAGCCGAGGCTGCCATCACAAACACAGCATCAATCAAAAAATTTACTTTTATGTGCAGTTCAATGAATATCAAGCTCAGATAGAGGGAAAGCGGGAGAAAGAGAAACAAGAAGAAAGAAAGGGAGTGGAAGTGAGAGGAGGGGTTCAACCCTCGTCTGTCTGGACAGGAAATGGGGTTCTTTAACCTTTGACCCAGGTCCACCATACAACAGTGAGTGTGTATGTGTGTTTATCCTCTTGCATATGCCTTAGAACAGGTTCTTTCAGACACTGGTTTGATGGACAGATGGTCCTTGTTGTCATGGCAGCCTGTGCAGGTGCGTATGTATGGGGTTTCCTGCCCCAAGGTGCAGGAGGGCGGTGGAGAGGGGTGGGGTGTTTATTATCCGCTGTGCCAACGGGCAGCAGACTCCGGCTGCTCCCAAGAGGTAAGAGGAATGACGGAGGGGAAGGAAAAGAGGGGGAGAACGAGGGACGGTGGGATGATTGGAGAAAAGGAAGAAGTGAGAGTGGTAAGCTGTAAAATTCTGGAGGAGCATCCACTTTTATCGCCCTGGATCTGTTCTTGGATGAAAAAAGCTGTGAAGTATGTTTTTCGCTCGTCTCTGATTCTCTGCCATAATAAAAGAATAAAAGAATATTGCCTCAGAAAACTCCACTGTTCCGGGAATGGCAGCCTCTGCTCAGATGACCTCAGATATTGTTCCGTTGTATTCTTTTATTCTCCTTTCAACATTTCGGACCGCAAATGTGAGATGGGAGAAGGGATGAGGGAGGGGGGATTGCAGCGTGGAGGGATTTGAGCGGTGGGGCCAAGGGTCACTGCTGGAGATTCTCCCCTGAAGGCAAGTCCGCTGCAAACGGGGTAATAATAAACGTTTGGCGTTTTGAGTTTCTGAACCCCACCACTGCGCCCCTCTGTCCTGAGTGCACCGGCTTCAGCTTCCGTACCCAACACACACTTAAAGTCAAAGTTAATATCAAAATCTTAACAGAAATGTGAAGTGTACAATGCTTAACAAAAACTGTCTTGTCTGAATTTTAAACACAATAAAAATATTTAGGATTCATCTTTTTATGTAGCAGTACAGGAAAAACTATTAATTAATATAGTCAGATTTCTTTTGGTAAACTGACTGGGTCACTATACGTATATGTAGATTTGTTAGCCTTCCTTCACTCTTGCAGGAAGGAGCAGCATTGTTATTGCCATGAATGTTTTTCAAAGCTCAGTTCAAAAACACTAATGAGTAAATGTCTTATGTGGAATCTAATCCACTTTATTTTTGCAACTTTAAACCAGAGGATTGTAACTTTAAATTAGTTAGGGATATACTGAAAACAAAAGTGATGTCGGTAAATTTTATAACAAACTTGATTTGCAATGCACAGCATCCAACATCTGCTTTAAAAAAGTATTTTCAATGTAATTATGCTTTGATTTAATTTCAGATGTCATTTAAATGGCTAAATGTGATATTTTTTCAAAGTAAAAATAAAAAATAAAAACATCCTAAATTTCCTGAAATGGGGCTTTGCTGAAAATGTAACTTAATTTAAAAAACAAAAAAAAAAAAAAAAAAAAACAGAATCAAATCTAAGAATAAATTAAATAACCCTGATCCACACACACAGATACGTCCCTGCACACACACACGCGGTTTGGCATAGGGGAAATATGTCTATACCACCGGTCTAATCCCAGGCCTCACTGCCTGGGTTGTTTGTTTTTGTGTTTACTCTGGAATGTCAGACATCCGAGGACACGGCAGAGAGGAAGGTCAAAACCAGCAGAGCTCCAAAGACTCAACAAACATTATTAAATTCTAATTTGTTATAAAAGGTTTGTGGAAAGTAGTGTAGAGAAACCATTAATGATTTCTCTGGTTATTTTCTTGTCCGTAAAGGTCTTTATGCACTGTGGGAGCATGTCCACTTTAGATCTAAAGTACACATACACTTGACGACTATGACACACACACAAAAACAGAAGGTCTGTAGGATCTCAAGCGTGCAGCATATCTTGCAAAGAAATTTGATTACAGGAAGTGTTACAGTGCCATAAAAAGTGGAACATGAAACTAAGACGTAACTGAGGAAGTGAGGGCTTAAAGGTATAAAAGAGTTTTAGTGAGACAGTGATAGGGTGACAAAGTGTGACCAGATGCTACTAAAGAGAAACATTTCTTATGAACGCACAGGCTGACAATGACAGAATTTGAACCCTTAAAGGAACAGAAGATAACGGAGATTATTCGCTTTTGGATCATTTACATTTTCAATAAAACGCATTTGTCAAAGGCAGAATTAACAGAAATAAAGAATTTTTAAAATGTGTTCGTGATGCATCGACAAATTACTACAAACAAAAAGAAAATCATGACAACAGGCTTTCACGAAACAGCGAACTGGTTATCTGAGAGAGCTGTTTGAGAAACAGGTATCTTATAAAATCACACTTTCCACTTCATGTGTCAGGAAAGCAGCCTGATCCATTGTTTGGAAGAGCGCAGATGGAGAAGTGAAAAGAGGGAACAAACAGGGACACGGTGCTGAAAGGGTTGTTAAGTCTGTGATAGGTCTTAGGCACTCAAAAAGACATGAGTCCCGCAGTAACGACGGACTTTGTGGGAAATATCGCTAGCCTCCATGAGGGGAACATGTGTTGTTGTGTGTGTGTGTGTGTGTGTGCCTCCGAGTGTGTGTATACGTATTTTTTCTGTGTGTGTGTGTGTGTGTGTGTGTGTGAATGCTGGGCACTCATTAGTGAAAAGCCTCAGTGCAGACTAGCTCCAGTTACAGTAGTAAACGCTGCCTTTGAACTTTTAATAGAGCCCTGAAACTCAACCAGGCCTTAAAAAACACAGATCTGCAGGAAAAGACAAAATGGAGAGAAAGAGGTGGAAATGGTCAAGATTAAACCACACAAATGTAACGAAAGGATGAAGAACTGGATTTAGAACTAGATCATTTAGGTCGTTTACTCATAAGCTGCATTACGAACGGGATCATTTAGGCCAAATAATCACGAGCCACAACACTGCGACTGCAACACTCAGTCACAAAACGTCATGATTTTTAAGTCAACACAGGCCAATAATGCTAATGAAGCACAACTTATATAAACACACACCTGCTGACTTGGCTGACAGACAAATATAGTAGCTTTCTGAAAGGGGCAGAAACGTGCCAAAGCGTAACTGGCATATGACGGATCTCGAAATGCTCTGTTTCTGCAACACACATACACACCTCATTATCATCATTTAGGGCACTGCTGAGCGCCGGCACCTGTGTGTGTGTGTGCCCGGACACCGTAATTAAAACATGCAGACCTTTCTGTGTGTGTTTAAGTGGGTAGGTATTTATCTGGGTGGGTGTCTGTGTTGCAGAATCTTCTGGCATGCATTGCAATAAACAGATGTTGAGCCTTTATGAGGTCTTTACAACAGGTTCAGCCCCAAGTGTTTCTGCGTGCCGTGTGTGTGTGTCTAGGCATATATAGGCCTAACATGGAAACCTCTCATCAGTGAACCATAAAACTGACCACAGAGGGACATGAGCAGGAAAGGTGCGGCATTCATCCTAAACGTTACAAGATATGTAATTATTTAAATAATGCGGTCATAACGCTGCAAGTCGCCAGAGTCACAAACAAGCTATTCTGATCTACACACACAAGAACAACGTTTAAACTAGTCACAGGAAAACTCTGGCAGCCATGTTAAGTGTCACATCTACATTTCCATTCATCAAAGCCAATCCGTAAAATCTTTTTTCACGGCACCCACGTCGACTTGTCATAGCAGGACAAGCACAGGTGTCACTAATTACATCATCGGTGGCTGTTTTTCATTTAATGGTCCTCGTCACGCCACTCAGCCAGCATGCACAATACCACAACCATGGAATTAGTACACATAAACACACAAAGCATTATCATTATTAATGCAATTAATTATACCTGCGTATTCCCTGCTATGACATGACAAAATATTAGCTGATGTTCACTGATGGGAGTAGAGAAGGATTGTGGACAGGACTGTTTATTTGGCTACGAGCTGTTTACAGAGACGGAGGCTGTGGAGCTGAGTGACAGCATGAGAAAATACCTCAGATAATATACTGACATGCAGAGAACTCGGCAGTGAACTGGCCTCCTTGCTCGTCTCTCAGGACCTATGAGCATCACTCCACAGCGGATGAGAGTGACTAATATTTCTGTTTCCAGGTTCACTTATTCACGATGTTTGATAAGATCCTGTTCAATAACATCTGAACATTGCTTTTATTTGCAGTCATTTTGCTAATCTGACTCTGAGTGTCACCATGTAAATTTTTGACTTACTCATTTTTAGTAATTACTTACAAATTACACCCTACCTGTGTGACATTTATTTGTGACATTGATTTTAATGGTTGTGTTTTGTTTGATTGCTTTCAGGTCAACAAAGCAAAATAAATAAATGCAATAAAACCCCATTTAGACCTCCATAAAATATAGAAAAATATTTTTTAACTGAATACATAAAACATGAAAAATTCAACTGACTTCTTTTGGGTTTCTGGTCAGAATTGTCAGAGCATTGGGAAGGTGGTCTTGATACCCCCGCATTTCTAAAACCCTGGTTATGGCCGGGACTACAGCTGAAAGAGAAGTCATGAGCCATGCTTGGAAAGATTTACTCATTCATGCTCCCTTCCTGCACGTACAAGGACAAACAAATGCAACTGGGACGGCATCATCTTTAGCGCAATTTGTCATTTTTTCCACACTAGATAACAACCCATCTGCATGCGGGGCAATAGTGCATAAATGTTATGAGCCTATTTTCTCTCCTGCTATCATTACACAGTTGTTCCAACTTCCCCTAAAACCATAAAAACAAACAATTAAGTATCAGCACAAGATAATGACAATGTGAGAGATAAATCCAAAAGAATAAGAGAGAAATCGTTACTCTAACCAAAGACCAAGAAGTTCCAGCTCAAGTTGCGAGCTGACTATAAGCTCATAAGTTCAAGAGTACCTCCTGCTGCTGAAACAATGATCACCACCTGAACCTGTTGTTAAACAGAGCTGAATACTGTTGCTTTTATAAGCAATAAAACTGTTCATCGGAAGAGTCTGGAGACGTAAACAATGAAAATCTCCATTTATTGTGTTTTCTCATTCTATCAGCATCTGTTTTTAACAGGGAGGGAGATTTGTGTAGGGAAATAAAAAATGAAACTTGACTTTTTCTTCCCCTTTTCACAATAAAGTCCTAGACAGATGACAGCTGTGGACACACAGAGTGCATGCTGCATGTTTTATCGCCTTCACCCATAAATAAAAAACGCAGAGTGGAAGAAATACAGTCAAAATATACGATTTATGGCAACGGGCACAGGGGGGAGTCTGGAGATTTCTTGGACAATATGAAAATAAAACTGCAATAAAACTGCACGGGCCTTGATTGTGGTCTATGGAGAGACATGGAGGGCCTCCAACACGGCTAACTTTATTACTTCATCTGAGAGAGCAAGAGAGAGGGAGAGACACATCAACAGATTCAGAGACCATTACAGTCAAATCTTTTTCCCTAAGTGGCCACAGTCTCCATCTGAGGACCCCCAGACCCTTTTCACCCAACATCCAGGCACACAGTGGTGGGCAAAACCTTTTCAGTTCAGTTTACCCAGCTTTTTTTTTACACAACCAACTGTTTTTTTGGTTTTCATAAATCTTTACAACATTATTTCATGGCAGGCATCACAGTAAGTACTATTAAACTGATGGTAGTTATATAAACACTGGGGGGGAAAAGAAGAATTAATGCTTTTAAGAGTAAAATGGATTCTTGTTTATGTAAGTGGTCAGTAACCTTATGATGATCACCAACTGAACAAATAATTTACCGCCATTTTCATTTACCACATCACAGTGCCCAAGTATGTTGCTCTAAGCATTTAAAATCAATCTGAGGGAGTCGTCTTTCTGGTCAGAGAGGTGGAGGGGGAGAAATGGAGACAGCATTTTTTAAGTGATTAGAGCAACAGATTGCTGGAAGATGGGTGAAAACAGCCTGATGCTTTGTAGGCCACTGAGGGAAAATGCTCTGGACTTCTATGGAGATTTAACAGAAAGGTTTTCCTTATCTTCATTATCCTCTCCAATATGAAAATAGCCTATTGTAGGGTGCTGCATCTTTCTTGGCCGGAGCCATGCATCAGATCTAGGGTTTCACAGAGCATACCGGGGGACCGGCGAAACCAGAGACAATAACAACAAATATGGCCTTGTATTTTTAGGTTGTGATTATAAAGCCCGTTTCACAGTTTAATACTCCAGGGAGACCAAACAAACTTCGCTGTTTAAAGGAACCAGCGTCCAGAATTGGATCAAATCTCTGCTGTTCCCAAATGTCTTGAAAAATAAAAGACAGCACATAATAGGTCTACAGTACACGAGGAGACTGCAGCGTACAATTTACCGTGCCAGATTCATAAGAGATACACCAAGTACAACATCTTCAACTTATGCACAGTAATATTTAATTCACCCTTTACCATACAGAAAACAAAAAACTAATTATAAATTTAAATTTAGTGCATTATAGATGCACTAAATTTAAATTGTTGATACAGTATGCTTTTTTTGTATCATGATTACTATTTCATTAGACTTTTATTCTGCCATTTATACCAGTATCCCACTGCGCAGGCTCATAAAACATCTGTTCAGTAATCCTGAAACACTGCTTTAAAATATATAAATAAAGGACAAGGAAATTAATATGCATTTACCCTTTTTTTTTTAGTAACTGATGATATCACAATGTGATAAAGTATAAGCCAGGTACAAGAATTATTATTCATATTTTTACCCTCCTTTCTTATCATTATCATTAATCATTATTATTATTATTCTCAATATGTTAGAAAGCTATATCCTAAATAATATTAATAATGGTGGTAATAATAATAATAATAATAATAATAATAATATGTTACTTCAAAAGTATCTCCACTTTTGGACTGAAGAAGACTGTTGTATCTAAAAGCCTGGACCCATCATTTCTTTATGTTGCGCCACTGTTTTACTGTTTTATTACTGTTATACTTTGCTGCCACCTGCTGAACAAACAGCGATGCTGACTAAATGGGACTTGCGCTATATTTTGTTCCCCTTTGCCTCAGCTTGGACATAAAGAGCGACAAAATCAGTGGAGACGGCGCAACAGGCATTTATAACAAGTGCTGCATAAGAAACAAAATGATGTTAGCTGGTCGATACATCTAGTGGTAAAACCTCTATACTTAAGTCCCCATCTCATCAAAACTATTTTATATTATTTATATATTTATATGAAAGCCTTTATAGTGCAGTGTGGGATGCTGCTGAATTGCTGAAGGAAACTTACTCCCTGCACACATCCTCTGGATATATTTGAACTAAAAGAGGTGTTATTTGCGATGAAAACAAACTGCTGCATGGTGTTGTGTCCTCTCTACACAATCTAATTGAACATTAACATGAACGAATGACGTTGATAGGTTATATCTTAAAAGGGCAGCATTCACCTGAAATTTCATCCTGAATGTCGGAGAAAAGATGTTTGGCGGCGGAACACGGCCAAGTGAGAAAATGAGGCTAACTTGGGCCATTTTGACACACTGTAAATAATGACGGTTTCACGCATGCGTAATGACTTGTGTGTGATTAGAATGATAAATCACAGGTGTGATAGGGAGAACCCAAATGCATTGTGTGCTTATTTGTGGAAAAAAAAATAAATACATTATCACATTACACACAGTCTGACTTTAAAATGCAGTTATATCTAGACACTTAATACAGATCCAATTTATATGACATTATGTTTAATTACTCCAAAATATCTATCCAAAAATATACCTGCACATGTAGGCTAATCCAGAAAAATGAAGATACAATAAGGTACCTCATATATTTCTTTTACAAGACTAAAGCTTAAAAAAAAATCCATGATAGAACCCCAAACTAACTAAACATGGTCCTTGGTTTAATTATCAAATTATTAAATACCAAAATCCAAATCTAAAAAGTAAATACATATTTTTAAAGAAGAGTCTCAACCCATAGAATGAATGGGAGATGGTCATGTACTAAAATAAATTCATGCTACCTGAAAGACAAACAAGATTAAACGTTTATATCAATCAAGAGTTTAATTTAAATCAAACGGCTCCACTGTTTTTTAGAGCAACAATCTAGCAGGTTTCCCTTAACTGATTTACCAAATGTCTTCTCTTTGAGCTGGGTTCAACCCTCATGCCTATAACCCTTCTTTGTAATGTCTGGCTATAGCGTAATCCACATTTCCTACCTGCCTATATGTGCAGCAAACCCCAGTTTTAAAGCCCACTGAATCTGCCCTATTGCTATTAAATCCTAATAAACTGGTTTATTTTGAAGCTCGCCAAAAGGAGGAGAGAAACAGCATCAAAGAGACAAGGTGGAACTGGAGCCTGAGGTGGAGCAGCTGATACAACAGCTGGAAACCCAAAAGGCTGAGATGGAGCCAAACCAGACATCCCTCCAGAATCAGATTTCTGATAAAGAGAGGACTAAAAGTGCAAGGCTCTCCTTCAAGTTGGAAAGCTGGGGGAAACACTTCAGGCCATGAGAGGATGACTGCACTCACAGAAGGACAAAATGAAAGACTACAAAGTTCTGTACTAACCCAGGCAGAAGAGCACCTGGAGAATGATTCGCCCCAAAAGCAGGAGGAAAAGTCTCATCTCCTCCAGTCATGTGAACGATATCCAGCAGAACCTCGAGCAGAAGGAGGGATGCTGGAAAGCCAGCAGGGAAGACTTGATGAGTAGAATCATCCATCTGGAGCTTCTGATGGAGGGGCTCCAGAAAAAGCCTGAAAAGCTCTCCCCGTGGAACAGATTGTTTTCTCACTAGAGAACAAAAACAGCGAGACAGCCTTCCATCTCTTGGTGTGACGGTGCATTTTCAACGCCGTACAAATGCAGTTTAATTATTACCTACAATCTACATTTTCCATTTGTTTCATGAGAGTAATAAACTAAATTCTACTTATGAGACGTGGCAGGGAACTCCCATTCATTATCAATAATTTCCCACTCTCACACACTTTATTGTGTTTCTCTTAAAAACTGTTGAGGTACTACTCCTCCGCTGAGGCATAAGGCAACAAGTCTTGCAGATTCCAGATAGACCTATCTAATGATTTCATCTTGTTGGTGCATACAGATTTTCAGTCAGTGCAAGATATACCATTTACAGAGAAAATCATGGAAGTGTTTTATGAAATGTAAAACAGCTTTGTCTTATAATGACTAGCAAATGTCAGCGTAAAGTCATTGTTGCTGTATTTCTGACGCAATTCAGTGAAAATATTGTAGAGTGAAAGACCAAACAGCCAATTACACTTTATGACAAATCAAATTAGTACAGAGTCGAGGAACAACGTTTTTCTCTAGCTTTTTTCTCGTTTGTCTGGTGAGCACAGCATTGACGTCTGCTGTATCAACCTCCCAGGCCCAAGTGGGCTTTGCGTTGGTGGAGAGCATGTCAGGTGTTACAGTCCCCATCTGATCCCACATGGACACATCCAGGTTCGGCCTTAACAAGTAGGGTTGTGTTGTACCACATACCTGCCTGTGCTTCGTAGCTGGTAGCAGTCTGGTTGAGAAGTGTCTGTAAGTGGTGTCCTGTGCACTGTCTTCCTGTGCAGCTTTGATATCCATTCTAAGAACCATCTTTCCCAATAATAATAATAATAATAATAATAATAATAACAATAATAATAATAATGAAGCACTCCAGTGTGTAGGATGACAAGTAAAAAGTTTTATTGCATCATATGATATGCATGTTAAACTAACCCCTTCCATTTCCTCTTGCTCAAAACCATTGTAACCCTCTGTGGTCCGTTGGCGGAAGTAGACTACAAATCCCGACGTGCATTTCGCCTATTGCCATAGCAGCGGGAAGTTGGTTTGGATCCCTCACAGTCATGGACAGTCCGAGTCGAGTGTTTGCCGCGATACTACCGGCTACAGGTCGTGGGTTCGCCGGTAATGAGAGAGAGCGGGGACTGGAAGCACGAACAGCCGGCCGACAGAGTCCCGGCAACCGTGTGAGGGAGGTCCAGGTCACGGGAACAGCCGAGGTTTGCTGTCCGGCGGACCGAGTGTGTGTTCGGGTCAGTGTGGGTAACAGCAAGGAGTCGGTCAACGAGGTGACCAACAGCGTTTCAAGGCGACTCGAATACATTTTACAGTCTCTAAGGTGAAAACACACTGAGCGGTTTCTACAGCAGCACAAGCAGAGGAAAAGTTTTGAGTGTAACAGAGAGTAACATTAGCCTAACATTAGCTAGCTGCTACATGTAGCGTCCACAGAGGTGGAGGCTGTGCTTCTTCAGTGTAAAATACCTCAGCTATAAGCACATCCTAATTTGAATGAAGTAAAAATACAGAAGCATTAGCAACAAGGGGACTCATCTTTAGTTCAAATGCTCACTAATCCTCTATTATGCTGTATGTCTGTATTATGTTATTGTGTTATTAATACTGTTGCATTAATGTGTCAGCAGCATTTAAATGTTGCATGTGGTCCTGACAAAGCTAATTCTAGCTACTTTATGCACTGATGGGTAGTTTAATCTGCATCATATGATAATATATTATGAGATGATCATGTAGTTTGTAGATAAAATCTTGTCCATCAGAGTAACAATGTGTCAATAACATGAAATGTACTCATGTAAAAGACAAGTTCATCAAAATTGCAGAAGCGCTGTACTTCAGTAGATGTACTTTCCACCACTGGTGGTAGCACTACTGAGAAGTACTCTGCTCAGTACTAGGGGTCCACTGAAGCATTACAGTGTAGTGTAGTATAGTAGTGCTCAAGTACTATAGAAACAGTGGTTGACAATAGAAACTGTTTTGGTGTAAATGGGCAGGCATCCAGTTAATGTCTCTAATACCACGTGTGCTCACTTCTTATGTTGTGTGAAATATCAGATTTTTTAATTTTGACATTCGTACATTCATTCATTCTACTTAGACAACATGGCATCAGTGAGCAAGACACCTCAGTGAGGAGGTTTCTCCACCGAGAGGCAGAGCTATATCACATGGATGCAGAGGTGGAGTATTTGGGCAATTATGGCTCAAATGTGTTATGATGCTGTTCATCTTTCATTGACCTTGCAGCATATATGTGTTGTCTCTGACAATGTAAGAAAATGCTCCCATAGGTCGTGGTCACTTTTTCAGATTTTGAGAAGATGGAGCGAGTATGTAGTGTCCTGCTGGAGAAGCTGGACAAGAGTGTCTGCGTGGGGACGCCACAGTTTTACCACAGTGCAGAATGCCTGAGCCAACTGAGGTAAGAAAAAAACAAAGCACACCTCTCCCCAGCACTGTGAAATCACAGCTGGACAGACCTCTCCTACCGTTTCTTGAAAGCATTATATTAGCGTGATGCAGCACTTGTTTGTTTGTGTTTTAGGAGGCGAGTGTGTGTGTCAGCAGTTGAAAATGCCCAGCTGAAGGCCTGCGAAGTCAGTCAGCTCCTGGGGCAAAGTCTGGGACCCCCCCTGCTGGTCAGAGAGGAGGAGACAAAGGAATGGAGGAATGAGGACGAGGAGTATGGAAGCAGAGGGCAGGGCGATACGACGCCCTCTCACCTTCCTTGTATACCCACAATCACTGCCTCCTCGCGGGTCTCTGTCTCCTTCAGCCTCAGAGACAGGAGCAGGAAAAAACTTTGAAGACATTTGTCACCGACTCATGAAACCAAAGAGCTGATTGTCACAGTTTAAAACTTTTTATTGCATAGCTGTGACTGATCAAAAGTGCAATTTTTTAAGTTTTTTTCCCCCCTTTTTGTACCTCAGCCAACACTTGAAAAAACATAAAGACAATAAAGATTGTCAAATCAATTTTGTCATTCCCAACATTCATCATGATCATTTAATTTAAACATGCCAACCATTCAAGTCTGTATTTTAAAAACCAGTGAAATATTTAAATCAACATTCGTTCAGCGTTTTTTAGACACATTAAATTAAAATACTGTATATTTGTACATCATAAAGAAATAAAGGTTGGACAACTGATTACATCTTTTTCATATGTCCCAACAGTCTCCAAATCCCCAACAGACACCCTCACATTGAGATCCAGCAAGGAGGGATCTGACAATCCCCTTGAGCTGTACAAAGCTTCGGAATTATGAAAACCCGGTCAGTACTTGACCACAAAACACCACGGTAGGAAGAAAATGAAACTGTCAGTTGGATGGATCTTTCAGACCGAGCAGTCAGGCATCATTGACCTCATCTTCAGGAAAGAGCTCTCTGAGCCAGGGCTGCATGACGAACCGCTCCCCATCGAAATGTGTGAAGTAATTCTCCAAGGTGGGAATGTCCGGCTAGAAACATCCAACAGTGAGTCTAAGACATATTCAGCGTGTGTGATTGTGTGTGTTTTATGTATGTGTGCTGCATTGCTCCAGTACTTACCCTCATCCCAGTGATGCGCTCGAGTTGTGTCTGAGGCAAATATGCAACTAACAGAGAGGAGGGCCCAGGCCCGCCGAACAGTACTTTGTAATGTGGCGTCTTCTCTGCTGCGATGCCCTGCATGCAAACACACAGTCACAGAACTCACAACTGGCACATTTTTAGGTTCCCAACCCATAAATACTGAGTTTGTGAAACAGAACATCAGTGGAGAAAGGAATAGTTGTGGCTACGAACCTCAGAGCTGGAATACATCTTGTTAATCCACTCTTGAGGGGCTCGCAGTTCAGGGTCCCAGCTCACCACCACCCCAACCATATGGCCCTTCCTCTCCAGCACCACCTCTCCGACTCGTAGAAACACATACGGAGGACGGGGGCTGCGCACTGTCTTGGATGCTGCAGGAAACAGGAAAAACAAGAAAGTTGTGAGAGACAAATCTGTCTTGTGCAACCTGAGTGAAACCACAGGATGTTTACCGTCTTACAGATGTGAGAAACTTTTCACTTGAACACATGAGAGCACAAAAAACCCCACTGATAATCTTCAAGACAGTCGGGGTGTCACTGTTTCAGATTAACTACACGTAAGACCAAATAAGTTCAGTCTTTTTGTAACATCATGAAAAATTTGTTTCACGCAGTCCGGATTATTTGTGAGCATAAAAACGAATAAAGGTTCATATAATTTGGTACACAGTGTAGTTCAGTTCAGGCATGTTACAAGGACAAAAGAATCTAAGCATAGAAATGGCAGAAAGGGGAATGGGAGATATGGCGCAAAACTGAAGTAGACATAAAAATGTAAGTTCATTTCTGTCGTTCTGAAAAATACTTGATATGGGAGGTGAAATTTCAGTGTACATATGCAGACACAAACCTCCAAAGAAGCCATGGTCGTTGTCATAAAGCATGGTCTCTACAGGAGGCAACATGTGTTCCTCTTCATCTCCCTGTCCCAAGCCAACCAGAGACCTGTGGAAAGCAGAAATAGTGTCAGTCTCCACATAAAATAAGTTGTGTGTTTGCTTCCTGTTTCTACAAGAACTTAAAACATTATTATAGGTCATTTTTAAAGTGAAGGGAATTCAAGCTTGAAAGAAAAAGATTATGCTTGGAGTATCAGAGCACATGCCTGAGCCTCAATCACAGTTGTTAATGGGACTCAAAACACTTAAACTCACTTGACATAGGACATGTGCTGGTTTGCCCAGTCCATCCATGCTGTGCCATTGAGGTATGACGCTCTCCAATCTTTCCAGACTCTCAGTAGCCTGAAACACCAAGGTTATTCATTACATCGACACAAGAACACGAGACAATTCCTTGATGGACTTTCTTATCATCATAGTATTTCTGTAGTGACTCAGTAATGCAGCTTGGGTCACCTAGTACAGAATCTAAGGCACATGGATGGATTTTTTCAGGACCGCCATCAATTTTCCAAAATATTTTCCCCAACTTCAGACGCGTTTTCTTTCTCACACAAAGTGGTGGCACCTTACCCTGACGCCCATATGATACAGATATGATACAGAAAAGACCTTCATTTTTTTTTTTTTTTAAATGCATGTTTATCCCACCCACCTTGTTGTTGCGTGGTAGCGCTGCGCCGCGCTGTGGCCGCTCCACCGGGAGATGAAGTACTGAGCGGGCAAACCGGAGAGCAGCAGCACCAGCTGCAGCACGGCGGGGCCCGTCAGCTGAGGCATGACCGCGCAGCTGGCCCCTGGGGATGGAAACACGCGTCAGGTGGATGTGGCAGGTGCGGGAGCCGCAACTACATCACATCAGTCCAAAGGATCTTTTTTTTTTTTTTTAAGCCACATCTTTAAAAGAAATCCCCACAAATGTGCGTTTTAAAAGTCGCAGCGCGGTCCTTCCAGTGTGAACGATGCCTGCAGCATGTCTTCGTCATGAGCTGCTTCAGTGACATAGTTCAGCCTCAAGTTATGAAAGTCATAAACGACATATGCTGCTGCGCAAACCTGAGGGAAAATGCAAGTAAGGTGAACGCTGTAATCGCCTTTGCTCACTCCACTCTTACCTCGTAGTAAAGTCCAGTCCTTCCTCCAACTATCTGCCACACATCGCCTCTGACGGAGTCCGTGTGCGCCCTGAAACCAGACCAACGTGACGCGGTTTCACTTCTCTCCTATTTACATAAACCACTCTCTCGCCCATGCCGCCACCACCTGTGTATTTACATTTTTTTTTTTTGGTCCAAATTGCTAAACTGGCAGTCCATCCAATCACCTCAGCCCACGGATCAACCCGCGGACCTTTCGCGGCTCGCCACGTCAGGACAGAGCCGAGCTCGCAGGTTCCGGGCGGGGAAGAGGTCTGGGCGCAGTTGCGCTTCGGCGACACAAGGTGGGAGAGTTGCTCATTCATGCAACAGTAGTGTCATGTGTAAACAGCTTGCATTATAGTATTACTGTATTTTATTTATTTTAGCGATCACAAAAAATAATCCAACCAACCAAAAAGTGCTTTTATTTCAAAAGAAAAACAACTTAAACGCTTAATTGGTTAAAAAAAAAAAAAAAAAAAAGAACAACTTGTTGCTTTGAAATTACCCCAAAAATTAACAGCAAGTAAAAGTGGATATGGAAACACAACTGTTTATTTACTTAAAATATTGGTATTAACTAACAGGACAGCAGTACTCCCCTACACATACATTCTAGCTTTATGCTTCTTTTTTGCATTAATTCTTTTATATATAAAAAGTATCCAAACTAACAAAGACATCCTCTTCAATCAGTTCACATGAAACAGACCCCTTACCCCTTCCCTTCCCGTTCTGTTCTTTACCCATCCCACGTCCCATTAAAACTTAAAAACGTCCCAAGATGCTTCCCAGTGGGCTCACATGCAGCCACTTCGCACTCACATTGTGACCTTTAACCTCTGACCTCCAACACTGTGATGCCTGGTCAGAGGCCATAAACAGCACAACTCTGCCACACATTAGCACGAGTCTGTGGTAAATGAATGCATGTGTCCATGAGCATCCAAATGCAGCATGGGTTTTGTAAAGTAAGAGGGCTGATCTGATCTGCTGTGTCAGGGTGAAAAGCACCGATACCAAAACCTCACGAGGTCCACTCTGTGACGCACTACAGACAGGGCAGGCAGGACAGATGTGACTGATGTGTATTTGAAAAGATAACAATAAATTAATGTACCAATTCTGGCTAATAACCAGCAACTTGCTTTTAAGGCCCCTTTGAAATGATTAGAAGTTGTATATTATTACTAATGGTTAAGGTAACCTGACCAGCAAAACTCAATCAGCTCTTTTACTTAGACACATTTAAAAAACACTGTGGGTGATCTCATTACAAGGAGGTGGTTGCAGACTATACAAGTTTAATGTCCACTTTCATACAACAAATGCATTCCTACTTTGATTTTATTTCAATGGGAAGTGAATGCACATCTCTCCCCATCCCATTATTAATTGGGAATACAATGGCTCCTACATAGCAGGCCAAGGATGCCATTAGGATCGTCCCTAATTCAAAATGGCTGGATCCTTGTTCAATATTCTGCAAACATTTGGGATTCTCAAGTATTGTGTGGTTTTTTTTTTTAGCTGGCTCATGTAAACATGTTTAAAAGTGAGCTCATATTTCTCTTATTTTGAGAAACCTGGGTGTAAAATGCTTTGCTTCCAAAATCTATTCATCGTGATAAACTGTGCATATATGTAAATATAATTATTGGTGATTGAGATAGAAAAGAAAAATGTGCCTATTGAAGAGTTTATAGATCAATTTTATGAATGAAAGTCATTAAAGAACACTTACAACCAACAAAATTGTTGCCCACAGAATAAGTGCGTTCCTGGGCAAAAATCAATAACGTACTATTTTGAAGAATCCCAATAATAAGATTTACTTTGATGTCAACAGTCACTTGTGGATCTCAGTTTGGAATAAAACTCTTCACATACACAATATAAACCAAGCATTTTTTAAACTGACTGAAAGTAAGTTTGTCAATTGTGTCTTTAAAGAACTGCAGCAGAGTATAAAACACCATTCCAACAGTACGACTCCACAGATCTGGCCACCGAAACACTGTCCTACATGGCAGGGACACAGACAGAAAACATTTGACACGGTATATGTGAAAGAGCTCGACACACTCACTGTGGAGACAGTAAAACTAAGCTAAAAAAAAACACATTCAAAAGCCATGTCCTAAAACTTCAGTGCCCAAAGACAGAATTTGGCATTGACTTATCCATAACAGAGAAACAAAAAAAAACAAAAAAACAGCAAAACAAATGATAAGCAGATGATATATGTTGAATAATATGTGACAAGGAAGACCTATGAAATGAATCAGGTGTATATAGATGCTACCATTCAGTTCTCCCCAGTCAACCCTACAAGTGTCAGATTTTGGCGTTCACTTGCAAAAACAGAAATATGTCAAAACTGGAGGCCGCCATCTTTATAAATTTAGTCCACTAGGTGTGTGTACAGAAGGGGAGAGTGACATAATATGTTTGTCTCCTGTCAGATTTTTAAGTCTTTTCTCTCTTCACAAAGCCTTCTGTCCAAGCCGGTCAGGTCCAGTCCAGTCCAGTCCCCGGAGTCCAGTTCTCTGAACCCAGCATTGAGCAGAACCACAAAGTCCAAAAAACAAAACAAAAGGCCCCAAAAGGAGAAACTGAGGATATTATGCCAGAGTAGCGAAGGCACACAATCAGAAATATGAATGTAAGACTAGTGTGTCTCTCTCTCTCTCTATCTCTCTCTCTCTCTCTCTTTCTCTCTCTCTCTCTCTCTCTCCGCTTTCTGTCCAAATTCTGTCCGAACCAGATTGATCTGGCTCCATCCTGTTTGCTTCAGGCATGAGAAAGTGCTAGAACATGTGAGACAGAATTGTGTGTGTGGGCATGTGTGTCTGTGTGTGTGTGTGTACGCATGTGTGTGGTCACCATAGAAACATATCAACATTTAAAAAGTTCATTTTTATATGTTAACAAGTTTAAAATACACAGGGTTATTCCCTACGACTGCATTGATAACCGGTCTGTGGTAAGTGCATCTCAAAGCTAGTCACCCAAAGCTCCGCTCTCCGTACCTTAGGTATAAACTGACGATAGGTTGATTATAGGATAATATATTGACATGAATAATGGTATGCTTACAACAACAGTAAAGTCTTTTTTTCAACTGCTATAAATACATTTCTTTGAGAGGTTTCACAACGATCAAACTGTATGCCACTGTTTGTACGCTGAAAGTGAATGACACGCTCCATTGTGTTGTAAAAAACACACACACTCCTTCAATTACACACACTCGCATAGTCACAACATAAGTTCATACACATACAGGCACATGTACTTTGCAGGGCAGAGTCCAAGCACACTTATACACACATGCACGCACACACACACACCAAAGACATAAAGGCACAAGGTATTGCTAATGTTGAGGACGCATTGAATCATGATCTATTTAAACATGTACATGACCCCTTTCACCCAACAGCTTCTACAAAAAAAAAGATGCTTCCTCTTTCTAATTAACATGCAAAAAAAACACACCCACACACTCCCACACACAACAATAGTAAACAAACCCCACTGATCTACAGTACCTACAAAAGGTACACCATTTGGTATTTTAGCGCAGACAGACACGCTCAGGTCAGCCAATGTGTAAGACTTCCAAAACAGAGAGCCGATCATTACGTACAAATCTTAGAAAAAGCTAAGAGAGGGTTGTATAAAAAAAGAACGGGAACAATGAAGACAGGGGCGAAAGATGTTGTCAGGCCAGCGGTCTGTAGTCCATCACAGACCTAACAATTTTAGCTCAGTGGGAGTCTTTCACCAACCCACCAGAGGCGTTTGAAAAGTTCTCAGGAATAGTAGGAGCAAGATAAGATGCATCCAGCTCTCATCGTGACTTTTTCAAGTACTAAAACTCTGTTCAACTACTGTTCTGCCCAGTCTGACACCAACAGTGTTTCAGGTCAGACAGGGGCGAAGAGTGGTTCAGTGGACAAGAGCCGCAAGACCACCGACACAGGAGTCAGCAAGCGTCCATCGGATCCAACATGGACCAATAATGTTAGAGGAGTTGGAACAAATGAACATGCGTTGTCTGAAAGCCAACGGTTGCCGTAGTGATGTGCTTACTGGGCCAAGAGGAGGGAGGATTGAACATGTCATTGCGCTGTTGTGTCTCTCCATAGCCACAGCTTCAAATAGCAGCAGATGAACCAGCGGCTGCCCAGACGCACACACACATACACGCACACAAATGCATCCAACACTAAGCACGACTTCCTAAACTTAGGCCCCTACTCCTCCAACGCATAAATGAAGAAATCTAAATCTCTCAAGATTTCTTTTCTGCCAGGACAGTCAGCCTCCTCCTCCTCACATCCTGCGAATCTGTTCTGTTACCAGCCTATAAGGTTGGCTTTGGCCTTTTCTGTCAGCTTGCGGACACGCCCCTTAGAGGAGGTGCCAAAGGTGATTGATGAGTCCTCAAACAGCAGCTGCCTCTGCTCCTCCTCAGAGTCCTCTTCCATGTACCAGGCTGACCGTCGCCCCTGGTTGCGGGTACGCATGGACCCTCCTGCGCCATCCCCTCCCTCCTCCTTTGGAGACTCTTTGCGATTGGATCGTTGAGGAGCAGTCTGCGGAGGAGGGGTGACCTCCTCGTTGCCTCTCCTGCTGCTCCTCCTCAGCGGTGAGGGCTCAGGTGACTCAGCAGAAGGAGTGGATTCATCAGTTCTTACCACTCGGGGCCGGCCGCGCCGTCTAGGCGTCAATGCCATGCCAGAGTCCGACAGTACAGATGTTTCCTGCGCGGAAGACGTCCCGCCTTCATCGCCCGTGGATTGGTCGAGCTCATCGTCAGGGGTGGAGCTCCTGCGGTTACCACTCCTTCTCATCTCCTCCAGTTCCTGCTTGCTCTTCCTGCCTCTCTTCTTGCCAGGAGGGCGACCTCGGGGTCTGGAGGGGCTCGCTGGGGTCGTGACTTCTGGAGGACTCACGGGTGGATCCATTCTGGATTTACGACCCCTCCTCCCCACACCCAGGGTCACATGACTACTGTGGCCATTCAGGTGGACAGTGCTCTGAGATGAAGGGCTGGCAGGAGAGCCTGAGTGGGAGGACATTTATTCACAACATCAGTAGCAGGCAGGTGACAGTAAATACTTAATTTATAACATTAATCATAAACCTGAGCATCACAGCTGAATGACACCATCTCTTACCTGGAGTGAGTCGTACTGGAGTCCTGAGTTTCCGCCGGGTGCTTCCTCCACCGCTACTTTCTGCGGCTGGAGAGGGTGTCACCTTTTCAGAAGCTGGTGGCGTTGAAGCCGACACAGAGTTATGAGCCCTCAGCGAACGCGTAGACTCTGAAGGTGGTAAAGAGATAAATTGTGCAACAAGTTGTCATCAGCTCCATATTTAACATACAGACTTTTCATCTTTCTCTCAGCAAGAAAAGCGTATTTCCCAACCTGTCAAACTACTCCTGTAAAATAAAAAATGCTTTAGTTTCGTTTCTCACCTGCTGTGCTCTGTGTGTTGCTTGTGGCATTATGTGAGGACGAAGAGGCAGGTGGTGAGTGTGCTGAATGGCGTGCTGCACTTCGTGTTCGCCCTGCAGCCGGTGTATCCGCCTTCCCGTTGACCAGCTGGGGGGGCTGTTTAATGGGGACACTCTGTCTCTGGGAGGAAGGTCGTGAAGGAGCTGGCGATGGCTCCCTTTTTGTGGTCACCCTGGATGATACACGCCTCTTCCTCTCTGGGCTAGAGACGCAGGATGGGAAGGAAGAATACAAAAGATCAAACCTAATGCACCAAAAGAGCTTCAAAATCTAAAATAGGATGTCCTTCCTTCTACCTGGATGCAGTGCTGCTTGTGGGAGACTCGCTCCTCCTCCTCCTCCTCTTCATGGCGTGCCGTGTCTGTCTGTCCGTAGTGTGTCGCGTCTGTCTGTCTGTGCCCTGTCGGTTCAGTTTATCTGTCAGGCCGTGGATGGCCTTGTAGTCCGCCAAGATGGAGCTGACATGCTCTTCAAACAGCGCAGAAAGCCTCAGACTCATACTGTAGATCTGGAGACACAATAAAGGATACACCAAAATCAATGCTCATACTTAGAAAGAGAGGCTGATTTCAGGATTTTATTTTATGGACCCATCAAAGTTTGACACTGGGTGCAATAGAAGACATTAAACTGTATGTGTTTTGGTTTCAGTGAGCGCATGCAGGTGTATGTGTGTGTGTCTGTGCATGCGTGTCTCACCCGAGATTTCTTACTGGGCGTGTAAGCTTTGGAATTGCTGAAAATGAGCCGGACATCTTTGCAGAGCTCAATGGGAGACTGGTACTTTCCCTCTGTTAGCGTGTTGAGAACGGTTCCAAAGTCCATTGGACAGTCAACTATTTGCAGGTAGTCCTAGGAGAAGCAGAGGGAAGTTGGGATATTTCAATTACTGGTTTCAAAAGATGTGAACAGAATAAGGAGCAGACAAGAGGAAGACAGAAAGGGTAGAGAAGCAAGAGATTAAGGGGATTTGAGGTTTCATTTTGGGTGGACTGGAAAGAACCTGATACAACAGTGAAAGAATCCCACCCTCCTTCTGTTAACACGAGAACTCCAGCCAACTGAGGCCCTGAGTCTGTTCACATTGTTTCTCCTTCACAACTTGTACATCCATTCGATTTGGTCTTCATTTCAAATGCTGAGTGGAGAGGCTTATTCTTCAGATCAAACAATTCCCTCACCTCAGATAACACTCCTTGTGTAATTGAATTGTAGCCACTTATGCCCCAGACAGACTGTGCAGAAAGACTCAAGGACCAAATGCAAATCAATCTGAGCCTAATGGAAATTCACAATGAGCTAAATTCAAATCACAACCAGAGGAGTTTGGTATGTTTCTGAGATGGTAGAGTTCACACATGTTCACCATACTTAATAAAGAAAGTAAGACTTTTGTTGCATATGTACCGGGTACTCCTGTAGGTCCACAGGTTCTCTGAAGGGCTCTGAGTCTTCACACTGAAAGATCAGGTCCAGCAGCTCCTTACAGCGCCCCCTCCATGCATGAGGGTCGTACGAAGGAGGTCTGGTTCGCAGTTGGCGCTGCATAGGTCGACGGCCCTGCATAAGAAATGACAATATGTTCAACCGTACTAGCTGATACAAAACAGCCTGCTCATCTTTTGACTGCTGTCTGGCATGTATGGGAACACACTGGTGCTGTGAGATATGTTACCCTGTGGTTTCGTGTGGACGTTCCAGGAGTATTAGTATCTTCGTCCTCCTCCTCCTCATCCTTCATAGAATAAGGGGGAAAAAAATTATAAAGGTAATGTACTCTGCTAAGCTCATGTATTAGAGGCTGCTCTGTAAATACAGTATTTCATTATTTCAAATACTTGCTGCCTTTTAAGTATAAGGTTTTATGCATTATATTGTCTTTCAGCTGCCAAACTAGTTCTATTGAAAGCACAAATCAGATTAAAGTGACTACTCTCCTGCCCTATGAGGCTGAAACACGGTGCATACATTATTTCGCCAAAACTGAGTCAAGACCAGAATGTGACTTTTTGACTTTTTATTTTACCAATAATTACATTATTAAGCCACAACAGCTCTGTCACAAAATGCTAATTAGACTGCCAAAACAAGACAGCTATTGCTATATCAAGTGAAAGCTATCTAGCCCTAGCTAAAACTAAAATTTGTTTTTTCCTGAGCCCTGTTTATGTCCAATTGAAAATTGATACATTTGATGAATAGACATCTTGGTAATTCAGTTTTTATCACACATAACCAAATCACATAATATAAGTAAAATTAACAGCTGAACAAGTTTTTCTCAAAGATAATTAGCTTAGCAGAGTATAGCAGTAACTGTGATCTATCATGTGATCTAAAGTAGTTAAGTTTGGTTTAAATTGCACAAAATGAAGGCATTAACTGGTACAAACTTTTGTAACATACACCTGTTACACAGTTTAAAACTTTAAACCTTTTTTTTAGCTTTGTTGTTTCTGTAATCACTGCTAGCAGCGTTTTAAAATATAATTACTATTGTCATCAAACTTGTGTGGCAGTGTTTTTCATTTCACATATCAAATTGGCAGCATTTTGAGGGAGGAATAAAGACATTTGTGTACAGGAGTGAAAGGGAAAGGGAAAGAAACCAATTGCAACAACATGTTAAGGATTTTACGACAAATGTAAAAACAGATATATGGAAACACACCTCATCTTCAGAGTCAGAGAAGGTTGCCTTCTTCATACTTTTGTAGAGAGGCATGATGTCTGTCAGACTTTGGTCCCTGAAGAAGAGCAGAAATGAATTCACATGTGACAGTGCAAATCTCATTTAAGATGAAAATATGGAAATTGTATTAGCTGTTAACAATGTGCAATGTCAATTATCTGTAACAAAATCTAAATAGTAGTTAAAGTCATCAGTTTAAAGCATGATACTTTTTTGATTCACTGAACACCATTTTGTTAAGACACACTGACATACAGGGTTTTAAATGAATGGTACTATACATTTCACACACTCACTTAATAAATTGCAGCATGAGGTCAGAGACAAACTTGGCGGTAGTGACGATGAATGATCCTGGCTCGTTGAACGTTTGGGCGTTGTGTTCAATATAACGAACCTCCCACATCAGAGAGGACAGTCGTCTGAAAGTAAAATACACATTTGCAGAATTTGTTTTTAATTCTCTCTCTTACATACACACAATATGTATCTTCTGCCAACTGTTTCGCTCAAACACAACCTGATGTGAGTTACCTATAGAAGCGGTTCACCAGCCTTTGTCGGATAGTGCTGAGGTCAGTGACGTAGGCCACTACTGTGCAGTACGTGGGGTAAGCCTGGAGGTCCACTGGAAAGGCAAATGGCGCTGCCACATCTAAGGGTAGCGAGTTTTGTTGGTGGATAGAAGACAGGTTAAGAGGGGATTATTACTGGCACACATTAGCTGTAACAGGCAAGCCTTTAGTACTACTCAGAACAAATACAGCTTCAAGATGACAGAGGAAAAGGAAGAAGTTGTGATGACTGTCAACAACAAAATGGCAGGGTGGTATGAGGATGTATGTGTAATCAATAAATAGCTTACATGATGAAGTGCAGTAAGGATGCAGATAACATAAGGGAGGAGGGGCTATTTAACAAAGGCGGAAATCCCTAAAAGAACCTGTGTATATTGGATATTACAACAGCAATATGAACTCTTTTGCTAAAGATTTTCCAACCTATTCTAAATATTCCTACCTAAATGTAGACGTTCAAAATGCACCTAAAGGAGTTATTATAAATCCTGTCCTGTGGGCCAACTGCAGCATAAAGCGTAGGAGTAACAGGGAGAGATCTAGAAGGATTAAGTGTGCTGGCCGTTGGTACTTGTGTGTGTTTTTTTCCACAAAGCGTCACTAGAGGGAGCCCTCAGACCAGCTTTCTACCACTGGGAGGATTGCAGTAACACAAAGTCTGTGCTTAATATGACATTACATCACTTAACAGGAACTCAAGCAAGCACCTCAATATCTGGCTCAACCTGTTAGCAGCTTATTCCTTTTAACATATGATCCATGGCCCTGCTGGGCTCAGGCTGATGAGCTCAGAGTGGTGACTCATGTTGTGTGTAGTCATGCTGCTGCCTCTTTACAAGAAATGTGCCCTCGTGGTTTAACTTCACATCCCTCCTAACATGACATAAGTGGCCTTATTTTCACAGGGGCTTGATGACGCCATACCAAGTGTGCAGAGCTGGTCGATGGCTTTGATGATGCGTTCGCATTCCTCTGCGCGTGTGCGGCAGCCCCATTCCCCGTCCAGAGGGACATACAGCAGCTCCTTCTGCTCGTCCTCTATCAGCGGGACGCTCATGCCCAACTCCTCTGGGAACGTGGCTACACAAAAAAAAAAGATTGAAAAAAATGTTCAAACTGTAAAAAAAAGCTGAATTTTTACATTGTTAAGAAAGAAATAGTTTGTGCGTATGTCTGAATTGTGTGTGCACCACAGTGTGGGTGTATTTTAGACGACTCACCATCATCAGGGATTGGCTCCATATCCCAAGGACTCATCTTCTCCGTGTCTCCATTATCCCAGCTGGATGGGAAATAGTGCTGATATGAATCATCCACATTCATCACATTGTAGTCTTTGTGCTTGTCATTTCTTTTCTTTTTTACATAGGTGATAAGCAGCATTGCAGGCGCTGACATTCCTCTCCCACACCCTAGCCTGGATGTCAGTCTCTAGTGAAGTTTTTCAAGAGACGAAAAAAATAACTCGGACAAACAAAACACAGGACAGTGCCAGTTGGAGTCACTGCACATATCAAATCCAAACTGTCATCCAGGATACTTCTATCAAGCTCTTTGACTGATTCAAGCCATGAAGTGTCTATGCTGTTAATGAGCATCATGAGAATAGGTGTCAATGGCATAATCTCAGGCAGTTTTTGTCCAAGCAGACGAATCCCTGCTACATGTGAACTATTTTAATGAAACTATCTGAGATTCCATATTCTGTGTGTGTGTGTGTGTGTGTGTGTGTGTGTGTTCTGTAGAAAGTCTGGCCTTGAAATCATTAAATTCTTGGATTTCCTAAGATACTTTGTACCAAGAGAGTGACTGTACAGTGGGAACTGAGACAAAGTCTTCACACTTCAGTGATTCTTAAAAGTCAATCTCAAAATTTCAAGTGAAATTTCACAGGACTGTAAAGTCACAGAACTTACATAATTAAATTGTTGATAAAAATGTTCCCTTTGAATTAAGCAAATTAGTGCTGCACAATTATGCATAAAACAAGAATAATGATATGCTCATGCTCACAAAGATTATAATCTTCCATCCATATTTCCTCTGTAACCTTCCTGTATTTTTTATAGTTTTATCATATTGCATTTCACTGTGCAGTGTCAAGGGGCTGAGAACATTTCTGACATTAACTTGCAGTGCTGCAACGATGGCAAAAACATCATGTCAGATATATAACTTCGACTGTCATCATCACCTTTGAAACTGAAAACAATATGACACTCTACTTCCTTTTCCTCACCACCACCATGTTTCCTTAGTTTTGTTTTTATCTCTGCTCCTTCTGCCTGTGCACAGTTTGTGGGGTCACAAGGGGTAATGCAGTCTTTTCATTTGTTCATGCAGCTCACACAGAAATTAGGAACATTTGGTAACTGCAACTTTTATGTGATCAGACCTGCAACCCGACTGCAAACAGAGATGTGGTCATACCAGACATTGTAGCACTGGAACAGGCTGTCAGGATACTGGGGCTGGTACGGCTCCTGGCTCTCAATAGTCCCAAACCACCAGGCATCATCAATCACTGACCGAAACCTGTCACCTAAAGACATCACAGGAATATTTAGGTCTTCACAAAAAAGGGATGCAGACTTTATAAATTGAGCTAGAATATCTATGTGACATACTGTATATTTTATATTCAAAAACTGCACGTGTTTCTAGTTAGTCTGGCTTATTCACACAGCAAAGGCAAAATTGGCTGACCTATACTCCACTGTCTCTTTCTGGCATTGTCAAACTGCTGCCGCAACACCAGGAAGTCGATTACATCAGGCATGTCATGATATCTAAAACGACAGAAACATTCACCAATTACAACAACACACCAACAAAACAATTAATATAACATCCATATAGACATTGTACAACAGATCAGGAACATGCAATTTGTAGATAAATGTTTTATGAGGCCTGTCTTTTCTTGTGTCAAGAGGAGAATTAATTTAAACTGTACCGAACAGATTACTTAGCAGAGAGAGAGTTTCACATTCAGCACTGAAAATCTGCACGTTGGTGGAAAAAGTTTATATAAGTACAGGATGTAACACTTAAAGCGGCACATGTGCCACACAAGAAGTGGCAGCGCTTCATTTTAAAAGATGGGATGTTTGATATGCAGTGCAATCTTTACACATCTGTGCTGCTGAGGCTCTTGGGTGAAGAGAAAGCGAGAGGGGCACTTACTTCATAGAGAAGGATCCTCCAGTCAGTTTGCCAGTGTCGGGGTCCAGAAAGGAAAGCTTCAGACAGCACAGCGTGGGCAACCCGACCTCGTACTTGATGCCAACTATCTTCATCAGCTCCTGCTCCTGAACGCCAAAAATGAAAACAACAAATGACACAAGCTTCTCAGGAAAGATCTTTTACACACCCTGGAATCTTAGCAAAGTTCAACACACTACTTTTCACTTAGATAGATTTTCTTTTCCAAGTTGCATTGCTCCAGTCGTTTTTTTCCAACTGAGAAAAAGTGAGACTGGAGACAGATGCTTTAGCACTGCCATGCCTGGTCTTTCAAATTACAAAAAAAGATACAGAAGAGAGCGCTGCATTTCACACACTATAGGCAACACAATCGCAAAGATGCACATTCTGCCTGCAATGCATTATGGTCTGCCGTCTGCACAGAAATTGCTATTTCTGCCTCCACACATGGAAAAGAACTGAAGAATACACCAAGTGAAAATATAACCTCATAAGCTGCTGCTTTTAAGAAAAGTGTCTGAAAGAAAAAGATGTTTCTTATAGAGGGATGAAACTTTGCACTCAGCAGACATTTGTCTTTTAGTGGAGGGACATTTTTAGGACAGGAAAAAGGATTAAAGTCCACCTGAGAGTGAAACTAGTCTAGTGTCTGTGATGAAGAAGAAGTGCCAGTAGGAGTGTTGCTTGCTTGCTAGCTGCTGTGACTGTGTGTGTGTGTGTGTGTGTGTGTGTGTGTGCTGGATTGTTGAAAACAATAACATAGCATTGAATGCTAACATCATTGAAGGTTGCAGCTATGTGTCCTTAGGAAGACTGTATGTCATTTGTTCATCTCTAGTGCGCTGCCCTTTGTAGCCATTACTTTGAAAATTCAGCGCCCTTAAAAAGAGAAATGTCACTGAAAATATCACACACCAAAAATGTCATGTTAGATCACAAAACAGGACCCGGCATCATTTGTTTGCTGCATATTCATCAGAGAAGTAGAGAAAAATTACCTAAGAGTTTTTCGCTGTTATTTGTATGTTCTTAAAGGCCACAGTGAGTCTCTATCAGAAAGTGACAAGATGGGCCGGGGCTAGCTGGTTAGCATGCTAACTTCAGTGGAAGAAAATACGTAACAGAAACAACAGTTAACACTGGTGTTGGTGAGTAAATGAATGAAGTTTGATGCTGAATTTATAATGTTTTTTCTAGACTGATGAGTAAACAGCTGTTAATGCTAACATTAGCTAGGTAGCAATAGCAAAACTAACAAATGAATGAACTAACTTAATGAATGTCATCAACTTAATTGTCCAAGAATAGTTCCTCTGTGTGAAGCCTGTATTTTGTTACATGGCTCTACAGTGACATTTTATTATAAGCTTCTCCTCAGTGGTTTTGGACGCACAAGTGAAGAGACAATATAAATCTCCAGAAACATGGGATGTAAAGAGCGATGTCTCTCTTCACAGAGTCTTAAATCCATCTTTGTCAAAGTGTTCCTTACCCGCAGCTCCATCTTGTGCCAGGGCTGCTTCTTAGGATTGATGCTGTAAATCTTTTTCTGTTTGGCCATCTCCACATAGGCTTCGTGACCCTGTCTGAAGTAGTATACCTGCACACACACACACACACACACACACACACATACGTCATTTCACATACAAAACAGAACGTGGCACCTTTAAGCATATCTTCTGCATTTTTCTGGTACTTTGTGCAACTTATTTATAAGACATGTTTAGCTGCTGGGAATGCAAATGTCAGGTCGTGTGCCCTTTGTTTTTCAACATGTCATGAGTTTTATAGCCCCCACGGGGCTTTGATGAAGACCTCCAGTCCTGTTGCTACGTAAAACACAAGCCTGTGTTTTTGGTGTGAGCAGACCACATGGTTAAGATTTGGTGTGGGCACTGTAACAGAAACAGGCGGCCTGTACCTCGTCTCCCATCTGGGGTATGTAAGGACATCTCCGAGGGACCGTGTCTGTGATCCAGGCAGAGGGAAGCCACTCCTCCAGAGTCAGCCCTTGCTCCTGAAGCTCTGCCCTCTGAATGACACAACACAATAAACACTCAGTAACAGTTCATGCAAAATGTTGAGGTTTTGAATAATAATATGAATCATTTAATAACAGTAATTGAATAATATTTTCCTGTTTTCCAAATGTACGAAGATTCTGCATTTATGTAAGGACCTGCACTTTGGTAGTTGTCATGATCCTCCCCTAGTGTGTCTGTCTATTATTACTAGTAAAGTGGAAACTGCTTATAGTGATCACAGTTGCCATTATTATTATTATATTATTATTATCATTATTATCATCATCATTATTACAATTTTTTTCCTTTTTCTTTATCTCGCCCACAGATTACCATGAAGATGACATTTGTACATTTATTACATGAAGATAAAGTAACAGATAGCTTCAGTATTTACTGACTTGAAGATAAAATAACACCAACTACACAGCGGCTCTCTCCTGCTCGAGGCCTTATCTGGATGGTCAGGGTGACCATCACACTCCACTCATCTAACACACCTGCTGCTGTGAGAGAGCAGGGACAATAATTGCGCACTGTAAAAGTCCCAGAATGTGAACGGAGCAGAAACAGGAGGCAAAATATATCAGACACACTCAGACACAGTGAACTGATGTTGGGAGATCAGGCCGGGACGGTGGTTACGGGTCGTTAAACACTGTGGCTCCAAATAAGTTAGAAGAGCGCCTCAGCACGTGACAGCTTAAAGTAGGAGGTTACAACAGTTTAAAACTTTTTTCCCTATGTAAAGACACAAAATGAACACTGTGAGCCAACTACTTGATTACTGTAAGAAAATTATTAGCATTTGTATATGAATGAGTCTGTCCAAGCTTCATGATCCATATAAGCAGTTGATCACTATAAGTGGTTTCCACTGTATCTCTTATGATTATGCCTAATTAATGGCCAAGGCTGTAATTTATGTAAAGTGCCACTTTTACATCATCAAATTATTAAATCTCCTTATAATCATTCTAATTGAACACTTATTTGTGCAAACAGCTGATGGGTAATAACTCTGAATCACACAGTTACTTCACTCATCCTTCTTCCTGTCACTACAAGGAGGAAATTTTAATTTTGGTCATTACCTTCCTCTTCTCCTTTGGCTTCTTCTTCTTTGGTAATGCGCCGTCTTTGTCTGGTTTGTCTTTTTTTCTCTCTTTCTTCCCGTCTCTCTTCTTCTCTCCGTCCTCCTCAGAGCCGCTGCTCTTCTTTTTCACTTTAACGCTCTTCTTGGGCGGCTCAAGGTTGATCCCTGCGTCTGCTGTCCAGTCAGAGTAATCGCTGGAGTAGTCACTGCAAATACGTCACAGCACAAAGATTAAACACACAAACGTATCTGCCTGTTTACAATGTATGATTTGCATATGGGGCGAGCATGTACATGCAAGAGATAGATGACATGATAAATGTGTGTGATATACTGTATGTGCATCTTACCTTGAACTACTGTGGTCATCTGGCCAGGGCTCTTTCTCCTCCTCTTCCTTCTCCTCCTCTGAGGAGTGTCCGTTGATTTGCCGAACCTCCACCTCTCCCTGAAAACAAAACAACACACAGAATTAAATAAAAAAAGAATGAATGAAATACATGGAAATAATGGGAGTAGATCAGATTTCAGTTTTCAGATAATGCACTGTTGGATTTCAAGAAAAGTTCACCACATAGTTCCCACATAAAGTATAACACTAAATCCAGAACAAGGCAGTAGCAGTAGTGTGTCTACCTCTGAGGTGCTGTCATCATCGTCTGCAGCCTCAGCACTTTGGCGACTCGTCTCCTCCATGGCAGCGCGAGTTTGATAACCATGGTTACCCTGGCTCCTCCTCCCCTCATCGGCTGCACTCTCTGATGTGGGATGAACCTGCAACAACAGAGAGTAGACTGGTCAGTATGAAGCACAGAAACAAGAATAACTCGGGTGATGTTATAGCTGGTAGCAGAATAATAATTAGGGACATGAAATAAAAGGAAACAAGAAAGTTTGATTAAAAACACAATGAAGTTCTGTGTTAAAGAGATGTGCAGTTGTCGATAAAATAATTTCAGGAGAAAAATAATCATATTTCTGTGAAGTGCGGTTAAAAAAAATCATGTCTATAAGAGTGTGTGTGCAAATGTTAATTCACTTACCCTGCTCTCCTTGGGGAGAGAGTGGATGGTACGTCTTCTCCTTTCCGACTGATAAATATTGATTTCCTCCTCCCCTTTAGCCTCACGCCAGTTCACCTGTCTCCTGCACAATAACACACACACACACAGTTCATGATGTGCATTAAAACTACCACTATCAATGGAAGAAAATCATATGACGTTCTATCCTCCAAACTCTGATCTGACTATGTGTGTGAGCACTGTATGTATCCGTGTGTGTGTGTGTGTGTGTGTGTGTGTGTGTGTGTGTGTGTGTGTGTGTGTGTGTGTGTGTGTGTGTGTGTGTGTGTGTTTTACCTCACAGAGGCGTCCTCCAGCTCAGGGACCAGCACCCTGCGGCTCCAGGCCACCAGGTCTCCCTCTGTGGCCATCTGGCTGCGTGGGGCGTTGCTGTGCATCTGGCGGACACCCTCGATCTGGCCGCTGCGGCGCAGCCCCACGTTGGGTGGGGAGTGCACCTCTGTGGGTGAACCCACCGATCCTGAAGAGAAGAGATGTCAAAGAGAGAGAAACCGAGTGGTTTGAGTCCTTCTGTCAACAAGTATGTTTTTCCATTGTTCAACATACTTAGGTGCTCTTCTGTGTACCTTATAAGGAATTGGAGAGGACTAAAATCATTTAAAAAGTCAGTAAATGGGAATATTTGGCTGTTTTGTCTATAAACTATTAGAAAATAGTAAAAAGGTGTCTGAGGTGATGTCTTCAGATTGCTTGTTTCATCAGAGCAACAGGTGAAAAGCCAAAGGAATTCAGGTTAGTATCACATGAGACAAAGACAAACAGAAAATTCTCCTAGTACTGTTTCAGCACTAAAAGTGACTGAGTGAGATTTAAAGATAAAGATGAGAAAAAAATAATGATTGTAAATAACAGGGAGTCAGTTGTTGAGGTAATTATGTTTTGGTTGTAAAACCTAATGGAATTTATAAAGCGTACAATAAAGACACTGGCAAATAAAGACAAATGCAATTACTTAACATCGTGTATGCTAATGTGTGAGGATGGATCACCAGAGCCACAGGCGCAAGGACGACTTTGATCGACTGTGTGTTTTCATCACTAAATGCATTAGCTGACCAAAAAGCACATATCCTCAACACTCATGCATCCTCTCAAATCAGCAGCTCTAAGAGACACAGTTCAAAAGGTGTTTTATTGAACCTTTTAGGTTTCCTGGGTAAATCTCACTGAGATGCCCCACAATGTTTTGTTTTGCATAATTGGACATTATGTATGTTTCATATGAAAACAATTCCCAAGTTTCAGAATACATTCATTCCAAACAAAGGGTTGTAATTATTATGACTATGATAAATGCGTAATTATTATAAATGTGTTGTACAGTGTCATTGTCACACAGTTAATTGTAAAAATTCATCATATCTGGATTAACATAGTGTCTGAAATTAGTTCTCAGCTTGTTTTAACCTGCTTCAAATGTAAGTGGAGTGACATTGTGTTTATACAGCTTCTGTATTTCTAACTCAATGAAGACACTGAATTTGCATCATGAATTCCCTTAATTAATGTCTTCACTAATCTGCAAAGCAAGTGAACCACACTGAAGATAAATATCTCATTGACAGTGAGCTGAAATTTAATGCAAACTCTGAGGTGGTCTGTAAGAAGGGACGGCAACGTTTGTTCTTCCTCAGGAAGGAAGTTAAATGTTTTTATTGTGGACGGGAACATGTTGTTATTTTATAATATATTATATTTATTGAATCTGTCCTAACATTTTGTATGATTGCCTGATATGGTAACCTGAGCGTGAAAGACAAAAAAACACCTGAGCCAGACTGCTAAGGTGACAGGTGTCCTACTGACCCGCCTGACAGCTATCCTTAATCAGCGGGTTCTCCACAAGGCCACATTCATAGTGGACTTCACAAACCACCGCCTTTATTCTGAGTTTGAAGCCCTTCACTCAGACTTCCTCAGTCCAGGTGCACCAGGATTAAAAACTCCCTTATCCTGTGAGCAATAACGCTGCTGAATTTGCACATAGAAAATTGTCATTTTAAAGTGTTCTGTGTTTTTAGTGTCTGATGTTTTTTATAGTGTTTGGTCTTTTACTGTGTTGTGTGTGTTTAATTGTAGTGTGTATATTGTTGCACTTGTGTTGTTTTTATTTGTACCCCTGACTGCATTTCCCTCATGGGATAATAAAATGTCTGAATATCTGAATCTGGCTCCACATTAAAGAGCTGCCCACGCTACAATCGTACGACCTTCCACTCATGACTTGGTCCTACCTCTACTGGCCCTGGTGTTTGCAGCAGCAGAGGCAGACACATCATTTGTTCCCAGTCTTTGGTCTTGTTCCTGCTGCAGCCTCTGAATCATTGTATCCAGAGGACTGGGACCGTCCACCGCCTGCTCACTCACCACTTGGTTCAGGCCTGACACAGAAAGGAATGGAGCAAGAGAAAGAGACTTAAGAAGTGAAAGAGAAGCAGAAAGAGAGAAGAGTCTGGTAAAACTAAATAAGGCTGGAAATCAACAGGCGTAACAGTCATAAAGGTCGCCACTGTGCACGTCACAGCCACCTCAAAGAGGAAAAATGTGATGGGGTTTTCCCAAAATCCTGTAGAGTCACCTCAATACTCAGAAAGCTTTTTAAAAGTAGGCCACGTTCAGGTACCATTGTTCTATACACTGAGGCAGAAACTCCAGAGAGCTTGTAGAGCTTCCTGTTCCCCCCCTTTGCAACCTTCACCTGCCATCACTGTGCAATACTAATGCATTTCATTAACTGCTGACTGTTTCTGTTTATATACCTGCCAAGATTATAAACTGCCTTATTAATTCTGGATTTAATTGCCAAAGCTGGTGCAGTTTCAGTAAAAGCTTCTCATTAAGCACATTTGAAGACCGATAACATTCTTGTCAAGTAATGAGCTACAAGAGCAGCATGATCAGCTTGACAAAAGCGTCTTTGATCAGCTGACAGATGGGCTCTGATGAGGCCTCCGGGTAAAGATCTGATCTGAGGTGTATAAGCAGACAAGGAACAAGTTCAGCTACAACACACTTTGAGAATCTCAAATACAAAGGGGGGATACTTCTGAGGGTATGTACCTGAGGAAGTGACACCCATCTGTGGGATCAGCTGCTCATCCCTGCAGCCCTCCCTGCCAGGCACCAGCCGCTGGTACCTAGGAGGGTGGGGGTTTCCGTCCACGTCCACCAGGAAGGGAGGGGGCATTAGGTGTGGCGCCTGCTGAGTCTGCTCATCCAGCACGTAATTGTTGGCATCCCGGATCAGCGGCCGATAGTCGGTATGGAAGAACATCTGGTCCGCAATCTGAAGCAGAGGTGGAGAGTAACAGGTACATTTACACTAAAGCTAATATGTCTATATCAGGGGTCTGATATATATATATATATATATATATATATATATACACACACACACACACACATAGTCAGTCAAGTTAGGCTGTCAAGTTTGTTTACATCAGATATGCTGTAGGTGATGTGCAGAGATAGCAACTCTTCTGGTTAACAGAACAGATATAAACTAAACTTTTCCAACAGACAAGAAATGCCATGGATTAAGTGAGTTAAGCTGTGGGCTTCAACTTGAGCCTCGTTTTCTTTAGCCTATTTTTTTTTACGTACCATTGAATGTACTGACAACCATCACCGGATTACCAACTAAAGAGCCTCTTTTTCCTCTGATTTCTGAGCAGATTTATGGATGTTTGTTTGCAGTGGTGTTTTTGGCACAAAAAATGTTTCAGATGTTTTTCATACAAAATGTGAATTTTGGATATTGATATTTCATGATTTGTTAAATTATCTTATTCTTTTGATTTGTTTTGGAGATCAGTTTAAGTGTTTTGGTATGATATGTGAATAAATGTCACCAGTAAAATAAGACATGAGGGACTCTCAACTCCTTTTATTTTTGAGTAGCTCTCAGTAAAAAAGGTTTTCACTGAGGATCTTCTCACATCCGATCTCAGGACGTTACATGACACAAGCATTTGTTACTACTGATAAAATTGATCTCTCAAGTTGATGTTAAATACCAGGTACAGGTATGTGTGTAAATGTGAAAGGTGTTCCTGGAGCTTTACCTTGTCGTACTTGCTGCTGGAGCCAAAGCCAAAGATGAGCAGGTGTCCATGGGAGTCTGTGGCTGCAAAATGCTGCCCATCTGGACTACATTTGCAGTCAAACAACGCCCCATGCCCTTGGCCCTCAATCTATCCCCAGAGACAGAGAGAGATAGAGAAATATTGCACGCTGTAAATCTTAGTATAACACTGCCTGTGGGGAATTCCACGCAACTGTAGCAGATGCATGGCATGGACACAGTCAGCTGAAAATGTCTTATACATAAGATCACATGCTCTGTTCAGCAAGCCACATGAATTGCACTTACAAGTGTTGCTCTACAATATTTCTTTAAATATTAAATCATAATATTCCATTTATGAGTCAGCAAATAGGAAAATTGTCATGTTTTTTTTTTTCAGATAAACAGCATTTCAACTCAGCAGCATTTCACATTAACACAGCAACAATAGTGAAATAAATAGAATCAGATGGATAGCAAGAAGACTCTTACAAAACAGACAACCAGTAGACCACCTGTAGAAACTGAGACTAGCTGCTCTGGCCATCAACTGCCTGTTGTTTTTACTTCTTCTGTGGGTTTTCCTTCACTTCCACAACAGCTCCATTCAAACACAAGATGAAAACCTGTTCTAGTTTAGTTTTTGCCACTTTGTCCCTTATTCATCAAAAAGACTCAGCGTCTGCCAAACCTCAAGTACCAAACTTTCAGTCTTCTACTGACGTATGTGCAGGAAGGGCATGGTTGAGGGGCTACAGTAGCAGCAGCAGTAATGACACAGTGTTTTAAAGAATAAGCAGTAAATGTTTGCTTAAACAGGCTCCCTTATTGCAGAAAATGTGTTGACGACTTGCACTGAGCAGATAAGCAGTGCAACCCAACGTGGCTTGCAGACTTCGCTCTATTAACGGAATAGTTCTGCATGTTTAGAAATGAACTTTCTCTCACTTTCTTGTTTGGTTTTGTGCTCCAGACTCGTGGAATAACCTACAACTCACTTTAAATATCGATTTCCTGAAAACATTGGAACAGTTTAGAAATACGCTTTTAAACCTTTCAAATCAAAATGTTTCTGAAAGTAATTGTTTTTGTTAGGAACTGATTTTTATATTCCGATTGTTTGCTTTGTTTTCTTTGTGCTTCAGTAATCTCGGCATCATTGAAAAGGAGGGTCGCCCCTCAATGTATCGCCAAGAAAATAAATAAAGGTTGTTGATGATGATGATGATGATGAGAGTCAGAGGAGAAGATTGACACCACTCTCCTGTCTGTCCGTGAAATATCAGGCCACAGCCGGCAGCTGGTGCGATCAGCCAGCTCAGCCTCGCACAGAGACAGAAAACAAGGGAAACAGCAAAACTGGCTGTGTCTGAAAGTAGTTAAATTTGCCTACCACCACTTCTACAGCTCAACAGGTTGGCACAAAGCCCCCGTAAAAAAATATATATCTGTGTTCTAATTTGTACAGCATTAAGGTGCTGGTAGGTTCAAGGTAATTGTTTTCAGTCTTTACACTAAGCTAAGCTAACTGGCTGCTACATTTTTACAGTAGAGAGCGCTCTCTACTCTCTGTCTTCTCAACTAACCCAACAGGAAAGTGAATAAACCTGTTTCTCAAAAAACTTAACTATTCCATTAAGTTTCAAACTGAAATCTGGGCCTTTCCACACACTTTGTAACAACACTGTTCACTGTCTGTGATCAACACCAAGATTTTGGCCGACTGACCAGCTCTCCGAGTGACTCACTTGTTTTGAGACTGTGATTAATACTGTCCTTGGTTACCATAGTGACACAGGCAGGAAATACAACAGAGGCTATGACGATTAACACGCTAGATGAATATGTACAGCAGCATAAGCAGCATATGGGTGATGTGCCATGGTTGCAGTCTACACTGGACCCGTGCCCATGGCCACATGTAGTGCATGAAAATGACAGAGACAATGTCATAATGGAGGTGAGAGAGTGAGACAGCAGAGAGAGAAAGTGAAAGCACTGAGAGAGTGGAGGGACAGTTAGAGGGTGAGAGGGAAAGAATGAGAGGGAAAGAGAGACACTGGGAAAGGAAAGAAAGAAAGAGAAAGAATGTGTGGTGGGACAGAAGAAAATACAAAGTGAAAAGGTTTAATGAAAACCACATATCCCTGCAGTCCAGAGAGAAAAAATTAAATAAATGCAGATCTTTTTGCTAATGTGCTGCATAAGAAAACATGACATCTGTGTCCCAGGAGAGGAGGGAAATATTAGGATCTGGACAGCTTCTTTGTGAATGTAGCCAAAGACAAGTGAGACAGTGACACAGGCTGGACAAAAATCTCACCATGTTGAAATAGGAGCGGATCTTGACCCCTCTGGCCAGGTCCCACACAATGCAATTTCCATCATGCCCCGCTGAGAAAAGGATTCTTGGATCGAAGGGGTGTGGCTCCAGAACGAATACCTCATCCTCGTGACCCTGTCGTTAAACAACGTGAACATCTAGATTAAGACACTTAAAAAATAAATAAGGACAGATTTTTTTAAAAATCAATTACGCTTGTTTAATAAAGGACTGAACCTGTGATGTAAAATGTTTCAGACCATTAACAATTAAGTATACTTTGGGCCACTTGGATTCTTCTCTCAGTCTAGAGTAAGTCGACATCCAGCATTTCAAACAACCTAACCAAACAACAAGTGTTTTAATGCAAGAAACAACTAATGTCATATTAGCCTTTTACTTATGTCCGCAACTGCTTTTTGTTTTTCTTTTGGGTTTATACACATTGTTTTCCAGGCAATTATCAAATGTCCCACAACCATGAATGCATCGCTGGAGAGACTTTCCAACAGTCCTTGCTAACAACTGCATTATTATTATTATTATTATTATTATTATTATTATTATTATTATTATTATTGCCTGCAAAGTGTTATAAAATGAAGTACATCTTGTAAGATTGACAAAGAACCCCTGAAACTCATTTAATGTTAAATTCATGCTAACAGGGTGCCCTGGTAGCTCTCCCGCTAGAGCCCATATCACATTTTGGACTTACTCCAAACCTCAGGTTCAGGCTCAGGCTCAGGTTCGAGTCTGAGCCGAGGCCCTTTGCTGCATGTCATCCCCACTGTCCCTCCCAAATTTTCCTGTCTCTCTCTCACTGTGGCTCCAAATAAAGGCAAAAACGCCAAAAAAATAACTTTAAAAAATCATGCTAATGTTTATATTATCTTTTTGCCTTTGTGTCTCTGCGTGTGTGTGAATGTGTTTAATCACTTCATACCATCAGGACGTGGACGAGGTTTCCCGTGGTGGAGTTCCACACCTTCAGCGTCAGATTGTTCGCGGCTGTGATCACCGTGCTGTCATGGCGATCCCACGCTACCATGGTAACCTTCAGCTTGGTCACCTTATCTTCTAGTGGAGGAGGGTTGTACTTCCTGTGGGGAAGATGTTGATGTCATGTTTACACCAATTAAGATCAGTTTGGTTTATTTTATACGCAGAGGAGCAAATCAAAGACATGATGTGAGATGGTTGAATAAAAAATTTATAAAATATTGATCAAATTTAACCCATTATCTTCAGTCCTTTTTTACAACATTAATGAGGAGCCACCCAAACTGACAGTATCTCTTATCTCTCTACAGCGTAAGATAATTATTCACAACCTCAGCTGTTACATATGTAAACTGTGAAGAGCAGCATATACAAAATATTTCTGTACTTTTCCAGATGGTACATGCACATCATTGAGTTCCTGCCCCAAAGACAAGTTATATGACTCATTTCTATTCCGTAAATAACCAGATTATCTGCATTTATTCTGTGTATTGTTGTCTCATGTTGTTGTGTTCATTCAGGCAATGAAGACTTTAAAAGACCTGTCAGTATCATCTCCATTCACTCACTGTCAGTGATGCCTGCAGTGAATCTATATTCTGCCTGGAAGCAATCGGGTAATCAATCACTGTCACACTTTATGCCACAGGTGTCACAGTGTTGCTGTGTTTTTTTCTTTAACTTAATTATTTATGCCCTGTACATTATGAGGCACCTCACACAACTCTGAATAAATGAATGCATGTATATGTAAAGTAATATGTAAAGTAATATGTATGTAATTTAAAGAAAAACATTTTGCTGGTGGTACAAAGGGATTTAAGTCTTCTTTAACTATTGCTAAATAAATGTTTTTACTTCAAAACAGTGCAGCGTTTTCAGCAATGATTCCTCACAAACAATGGGTCTGAGACTGTTTGATCACAAATGATTGATTTTTGTAAAATTCTGCCTGACATTATAACCTGCAGGATCATCCCAGCCCACAGCTCTGAGCTCTGAGCACAACAGCACTGGTGGAGAATCCAGACTCTGACAGCCGTACACACACACTTACCCGGGTAATTTGGTCTGCATGTCCAGCAGAATGCTTCTCCAGCCCTGAGGCTGCAGCTGCCAGATTCGTGCTGTACCATCCCTGCTGCCGCTTACAAACCTACAACACACACACACACACACACACACACACACACACACACACACACACACACAGATTTGTGAACACATGCAGTAATCACGCGGCAACTAAACTGTAAATATAACACTTGGTTCTATTTCAGCTTACTGCAGTACAATGGCTGCTTTCATCTGCACACATCAGTATACACTAATTGTATGTACCCTCCCCTTCTCTGTCTCTTCCACCCCTCCCTTTGCATAGACAGCCTACCTCCCTCACTGCTGAGATTACAGCAGCCCAGGGGAATTACAGCTGAGCTTGTTTTTCTGCAAACTCCACACAAGCACACATCATTTTACACTCAGCGAGTGCATGATTTCTGCGAGCGTGTGTGTGTGTGTGTGTGTGTGTGTGTGTGTGTGTTTGTGAGAGAGAACGTGTATTAGAGCATGTATCAGATAGTAAGTAACAGTGGTGTTTCTGCTGACACTATCAAGTCACATTACTACACCCTGAGGGTCCATAAAGGCAAACAGCAGTGCACAAAGAGTAACTACTCCTTCTATCTAGCTCACCCAAACACAAACACACACACACACACACACACACACACAAACACACACACACACACACACACACACACACACACACACAAACACACACAAACACACACACAAACCTGTGCAAACTTACCTGTCACTGCAATGTGAAAATTGGATGCTGTCAACTTTGTCCTGGGTGAGAAAAATACACATGAAAAGTCAAATTATCACAACGTGTAACAACAATCTCCACAACAAAGTTAAAATCCAGCTGCTGAGGAATACCATGGGATACAACTGAAAGCTTTGGAAAAAGCAAAAGTAAGGGAACCTTGAGTTTTTTTTTTCCTTTAAGCGTGAACTTCTTTTAAATAACAACCTGCTGACTGATGTGGACACAAAATACATGTTTTGTCATTTTGTGTGTGATGTTTTAAAACAAAAACAGACCATGGACAAGACAAACAGACATCAGGTATTATAGTTGTTGATTAATAAGTCAAAATAATGTACTTTCTAATAATTACAAATAAATACTTTGACATTTAAAGTACACTTTTTGTGTAGGCTCTTTGTTCACTCACTGTGTGGGACTCAAGCTCAGAGATCTTCTCAGGTTGGCCTGAACCAAAGTAGTACACCCTGATGATGTGATCCGTGCTTCCTGTGGCAAGGAACATACCACCTGCGTGCACGCACGCGCGCACACACACACACACACACACACACACACACACACACACACTTGTTGAGCTACCACACAGGCTTTCATTTACAATTCTTTTAAAAATCCTTCATCAACATTTCCATATCTTTGCTTCTCTTCTATTTCACGCCTGTGGCACCATAGCATCATAATATCCATATATTCCATTATTTTTTAGATAGATTTAAAATAAATAAAAGAATATATATTAGTTCACTTCAAGAATCAAACTGGGCTCGAGCGCAAACTTTACAAACTTTTAAATCATCTATCAAATGTTCAAGGTCAATAACATCTCAAAACAGAAATATACTCTCAGCAACTGTGAAGCACACTTATTCCACCTTTACTGACAAGCAGCAGACCCACTTCAGTGAGTGTACCAGCTCTCCAGTTAATCTGAGCTAATTGTGCACTTCTTTTTTTTTTGAGCTCCCTCTCCGGTGGTGAAGATCAAAGCGAGCTGTGCTCACCTGCGCTGAAGGAGGAGCAGATCATCTGGACGCCAGGTCTGGAGCGCTCCGTGAATTTACTGGGCCTCTGACTGTACACACACACACACACACAACAGAGATAGACGGTGACAATGAAATACAGTCAACAACCACTCCTGCAAGAATCAATTGGTTTGTATGTTTTAAAGACGTTTTTAAAGGTTTCACATGTGGCCATGTTCAGTATATATAAACAGTAGTAGTTAGAAATCCAAGCCACCATAAACAGAAAGTTAAAAAGTGACAGTAGTCATGTAAGTGTCAGTGTAACAACATCAAAAATCTGTGGGTAATTTAGATCAATACAAGCATATCTTTGTTGTCAAGATACCACACAGGAAAATAAAACAATGATTTTCCCTGTGTAAAAAAACACAGCTATGACAAGAAAATAACATTTTCAGCCTCACAAATATGACATTTCAAAAGGTGTGAACAGCACTTGCACAGTGCAGGTGAGACTTTGTGAACCATGTTTGTGTTTCTCACCCGAACTTGAGCGTGCGTGCGTCCCACTGCCAGAAGCAGATGGTGCCGTCGGCTCCAGTGGAGGACAGGTAGCGCTTGGAGCCACTACAGAGAGGAGAAAACTGCAAACACAACCAAAAAGAAGTTACAGCTGATCACTGTGGGACCTCCAATGACGTTAGTAACACTACAACAAAAAATAATAAAGGGCAGTTACCGATGTAACAATGTAGGGAGAGGTGAGAGATACACAGAGAGCATAGAGAGGCCATCGCAAACACCGTGTCACGGTATATATTCACCAGAGAAGGAAGACATTGCTCTGTATTTGTCTTATAGTGGACAAGTCCCATAAACAGACAAAAACCAACAATTTACTAATCTACCAGAAAGTACTTACTGTATAACCAAAGCCTAACATAGCTCATTACTCTGTGCCATAGATCACCACTGTCCAAACTTTAGATTGTGGCTGGAAATAGTCCCCAACAAATTAACTATTTACTCTTGTTTGAATAACATTTGCAATAAACTATAGAGCCCAGCTATTTTAGGAAATTACTCAGCCTTTAAAAAATGCTAACAAATAAACTAAACCAGTGGTTCCCAACCTTTTCCAACTCACTTTCAATTCTCAAAACTGTTGACGGCCCACATCCAACTCCAAGGGATACAGAGGCCAAATAATATCACTTTTCAATTCACCATCTGTCTCTTCACTCTTTCCTTTGAACTCTTCCTGTTGCAAACCAGCTATCCATTATTATTCTCCAGTCTTTGCCATGGATGTAATCTTTTAGCTCGCAATCAGACCGCAATAGCCAACAATTATATGATGGTGATATGATATGATATGATATGATATGTGGTCTGGCCAGCGACAACATAAACGTTCCTCTCATTGGCTTAAGGCCCTAATACAAGAGAGAGAAAAAAAACTTTGTACACATTTTAAATGTTTTTAAAGCTCATTTCATTTTAAAACATTTAAAACATTATTAATATTTTCACTTTTTACAGTAAATTACATCTTTTCACCAAAATTGTACTGTTTTGCAAATGGTTTGTTGCCCACTTTCAGCCCACCATTGGGCCCCAGCCCACAGGTTGGAAACCACTTCACGAAACCAAAGCACTGTTTGGTCTGAAACAACGCCCCCCATCCATAAACAACTGACATCATCTTTTAGCATCATTATGCACAGTGTAACAATGAGTCTGCTCACAGGACCAATACTGACATTTTATTACATACTGGAGATCAGCCAGTCATGTCATCAATCGCCCATATGTTGGAGGTTTCTCCTTGACCTCATCTACTCAACATATACGAGCTACAGTGGATTGCAGTAAAGTTTCAGTTGTTCATGATCTAAATATAGTTTTAGTGGCTCTCACAATATGTCATATTTGGCAGTATGAAATTAACCAACATGCAAAATACCCACAAAAACATCAGCTCAGCTCCAACTTTAGTTTAACAACAGGTGCCTGAACTGTGCATCCAAACAGTTTGGATGTAGTTTTGATAACGTACTGTTACAGACACAGATGCACAAACTCTACAGACAGACACACATTCTGAGGGCAAAGATTCAAAATATTTTAGTGCCTTTCAGTTCCTCTTTTTGGGCAAACAAATACACACAGACAAACATACATGTAACAGCACACACTGTGACAATCCTCCTACCTGTAGTGAGGTGATAGAGGCAGCGTGTCCCTCCAGGACAGCCAGAGGGGCGCATGTCTGTAAGCACCACACTCTGATGGTCTTGTCACAGGAGCCAGCAGCGATCATGGTGTTCTCGTAGCTGACGGCCATGTCAGAGATCTCGGCGGCGTGGCCACGCAGCGTCGCCAGCAGACGTCCGTCATCTGTTCCCCAGATCTTCACCAGGCAGTCGTCTGAGCCCTGGGACATAAAGACAAATCTGTCAACGCGGCTATCAGACGCCAACAACGACTAGTGTTTTAGATAGTTGGAGAAGTGGCGTGTCTGCCTGTGAAGCACACTTCAAGTAAGACAAATTAAACAAGTCAAGTTCAAAAAGACTTTTAAAATCCATCTGAGCTCACTGCAGCCTGCAGGCTGTCAGCAGACTGGCAAACTTGGAACACAAACAGAGGAGAGAGTGAGAGGCTTCAGATGCAAAAATAGAGGTGATTAATCTACAGTCTGACAAAAAGTGATAATTTGAAGGCACTGGATTGTCAAACCAGCTACTAAATTGATTATTACCAGTAAAGGGAGTAACACTGCAACTGTCATAAAAAATATTATCTGCTATATTATCTGAGGTCAAAGACCAAGTAACACCAACACTTTTGTTATTACCAGGTATATCATTACCATGGTGTGAGGATATCTTAGATCATGTTTGATGGAGAGAGCAGACAGAGAGAGCAGCTCAGCCGTCAGTGGTGGGAAATGAAATTAAATACATTAATACAGAAACGCATGTTTTCTATTGGCTAAACTACAGTATACTTGTCCATTAACATGATTATTAAACAAATGATGTGGGTTATACAGTACATGTGGGTTATTGGGAGAATCAGGTTCTCATGTAAATGTTTCCTTAAACTCTTACATTGATTTGGTTATTCACGGTGACAGGGTTAAACACAAGCAACAGGAGAAACAAACGTACTGACGCACTAACCACAGATTTTTCACACCGCTGTGGGACAGACTGGTCTCCACTGCGAGCAAACCTTGCTCTGGCTGAACTGCACTGAAGACGATAAAGTAATCTTAAACTGTAGAGAAACGCTAATGTGTGTTGGCTGAGGCTTCAGTAAGACCTCAGAAGATGTCTCATCTTGGCAAAAGCTGTTGTGGGTTTTTAGCAAAGGGGCAGTTTTAGACAGAAGGTTGTCTTAGGAGTAAATTAAAAGCAATGCAAGAAAAGAATGGAGAACAAAAGCAACTACGTTCCTGAGGCGGCGTCTTAAACATCCTTTAATTGAGATTGAGGTTCTTGATCAAGTATTTTCAATCAAGACATGAAAACAGCCTGCGGGGACTCAGCTGAGAATTTCTGGCTGTGATCCAGTTTGCCAGGGGTTAAAATGTTTGTGATTCAACACGGTGCCAGAACCATCTGTGCCCTGATTAATATCTCAAAATAATTTCTCAAAACCAACAGGTAACCAGTAGCGAGATGCTAAAACTCAGTGTGATGTGACTGAATGCTTTTAATCCATGGAGAGACGGATATGTGCAGTTTGTTAAAGCTAAAAATAAAGGAGAGACTTTGGAGTGTGATGTTAGAAAAATCCATTTATTTGCAGACTAATTGTCAAGATTCAAGTTTCAATCAAAATCAGTCATTTCTGACACACAGGGCTCTGATGACAGTCACAGAACATGCCGAACCATTCGTCTTATATCTGCATATCCTTTTTAAAAGACAGGCCACGCCATCAACGCCCGCATAGATTTTTAGAGGAAATGTGAGATGAACCCCCCCCTCCAACCCCTCCTCCTTTGAATAAATCATAATCATTCACTTCATCACCAGTAGAGCAGGGCCTGTTATTTTCTGTGGACTGATCAAAACACCAAGCGGTCCCTTAGTGATTTAGAAAAAGCACAAGGACAAATTAAAGCTGTGGCGAGATGGATGAAAAACTGATGTGGCCAAAATGAGAGCCGGGCTTTAAAGGTGCAGGGTTTGGAAAAGCCAGAGACTTGGCACAAACTTTCCTTGTTGCTATAGATGTGAAGTTATGTTAGATACTGTCACAGGGACCAATCCATAGTGCAGCTAGTCTAATTTGTCCTTTTCAATGGTGATGATAATGAGCTTGCAGCCGTTTCTAAAGCTATATTACTCAAATCAATGTGGCTGTTCACCAATCAATTGCTTAACCAAACCTATATGCACGTGCACATTGATCACACATGATTGCGGTGAATGTTTCGGCTAAATAAATCAATCAGTTATCAATCAATCAATCAATCTGTCTGCTACTGCAGCAAAGCCTGAGTGGAAAGACTGAAGAGATCCAAAAATAAGAAAATATATAAATAAAAATGATCTTGTGATGAAAGGAGACAGCAAGAGAGAGAGAGAGAGAGAGAGAGAAAGAGAGAAATTGAGCTGGAAGAAAAAAGGGAGAAGGAGAAAGTGAGGGAGACTAAGAATGAATTTTAATTCTGGCACTTAGCCAGCGCCTCAGAGGAAACATTTTCTCCAGTTATGATGAGAAATAGCAAGAAGAAGGGGGGGGGTGGGGGGGGGACAAAGGAGGGGCAGTGCAGGATAAGGGACGGGGGAGAGAAAAAAGAAAGAGAGAGCGATAACAGGAAAAAAAGAGAGACAGAGAGACACCCCCCACCCCCCACCCCCCTCAGCAGACAGCCATTTTTAGAGATTTAAGAAGTGAAAGCTGAAAATGGTGTATAGCAGCAGGCAGTGTTTGACTCAAGGATCCAAACAGAAGGACGGCAGCATTAAATTAACATTATCTCATTGTTTGTTCAATATTTAACACGAAGCCTGTGCTGTAGCTGCAACGCAACCACATGGAAAATGAAGCCAACGCAGCACAACATGTACCAGAGGCATCCAGAGGGCAAAGGTCAGCTTCCTCCCTTTGACGACTTGAGGATTCCTTGTTTCCCCTCCTTAAAACATGACCATCAACATCATAGAGCTGTGTGAGTTTTCTCTCCTGTCAGCTGGATTTGGCTATGGCAGTGAGTCAGTGAGTAAAAGCGTCCCACCCCGCTAAGGTAAACAGTAATTACCTCCTACCAGAACTGTTACAGCGAGGAATACAGATGCCTGGTCATCTTGGTAAGCAAAAGACATCTTGTAACAATCAAACACACACACACAATACACAAGAAGTGACTCTATACACAAACACAGAACCGACGCTATCACACAACAATGCCAGCAAAGTCACTTTGAACACAACCTTCACCACCAGAGCGCACACGGAAACATCCCACAAAAACCGCAGCCTTACCGTGAAGATGCGCCGTCCCGTCCTGTCGAAGGTGACGCAGTACACGGACGACAGGTGTCCCAGGATCCTCTTGTGCATCTTCATGTGCTGGTACACAGCAGTGGGTACCAGCTGCCGCAGGCGGTAGGAGCCGTTCAGCCGACGGCCGTAGCTCGTCTCCACTGGGTGTCGGGTAAAGATACACATCGGTGAGGAGAGGACAGTAACCAGTTAACAAAAATTCACTTATTTAACGGAAGACAATGAAAATGGCTAACAAGTCTGTTTATTCCCTGCACAAAAACACACTGTGATTTTGAAGGAAATCAATATCAACACTACTGTCAAATGCTGCTGGCAGAAGAGACCTTGGCAAGCAAAGATACAGCGAAGATAGTTTGTAAGATCTGACTCATAGACCGGGGATCAAAGGAATAAACAAAAAGCAAAAGTAGTTGAATTCATTTTTTTTTCTTTTGTAAAATTCAAGATTTGTCTTCCATACCAATATTAGGTGGGCTCCCATAGATAATTGGTGGCTCCGGTGGTCGTCCGCAGTGAAGTGCAGCCAGTGCTGAGCCCTTCCACACAACATGCTTGCAACCTGGAGAAAGAAAAACATAAAAGAGAAGCATTAATACACATTAAACACACACAGTATACAGATTCTATTACGACTTTGCCTATGAGAGCTCGTCTGCATGCAGCTACACTTAAATTTGCATCAGCACATGAAAGAATGTATTTACATGGGGTCTATTAGTCTGTAGGAATATGAAGTAAAACATCATATTTGCCCGAGTAAGTGTGTTTGCATGTGTGTACATTAAAGCTCTCATGTGCACATGCACTGTACGTGCACTCACTCTTGCTGGTGCGGAGGAGATTCTGCCTGCCGGCCCCCAGCAGGCTGGTGAGTCCAGGCACGCTGGCAGGGACCTCCCTCTCCAGCAGCGGACAAACTCTGGAGCAGACCTGCAGCAGGTGGTCTGGACTGATGTGCCGATAGAGCTTCACCTGAGCACAAACACACACACACAAACATATCTCAGTTTGTAATCAGACTGATAAAGGAGAAAACACCAGTCAGAGGTGAACAGGGCGGCGTGGGAAAAAGGGAAAAGCTGATCCACAAAGACATCCAACAACCACTAGCTCTACTTTCCTCAGTTGCTCAGAATATAAGAATTAACATGGTGTCACATTATTACAGCAACTCTAAAAATCTATTGGGCACTTTGAGAGATAAAAAAAAAAACATCTTCATTGGATCTTAATCGAAAATAAAACACTAGCAGGCGAGTAAAAAGGGAATAACTAAGCATTTACATGTAACTGTGGCCTGCAAACAAAACGATTCATTTTCTGGCTTAAATCCATTTAGTTTAGTAATTCCTAAGCACAAATACACAAAAGAAATATTTTCAGCATCATTTGGAAAAATTAAAAAAAGGTCACTTCCCCAAAGCCTTTTTGGTTTGCTGAGTGTGTCATAATTCAGTTTTAATAAGTTAATTATTACTGGCTGCCCATTTTCTGAAGGTTCCAACACAAATAAACTGAGAAAGCATAATTTGGAGGAATTAAAATGATTGCGCGCTTTTTAAATGAATGAAAAGGATCAAATGATATCTGCAACAAAATGAATGCTTCCATTCAGTTACGCTGTTTGTCTTTTAAATGGATGTGGATACAGTTTACAACAGTGCAGCAGCAGCAGCAGCAGCGGCAGCAGAAGAGGGGGGCGTGGCAGGCAACATAAGCATGAAGCAGACTGAAAGCCACACAGTTATAAACACAGTGTCTCTGATTCCACTGACACATGGAGACGCATGCATGGCCTACTTCTTAAGACACACACACACACACGCACACACACACACAAACACACACACGCCTGAATGACTGGCATAGCAACTCCACAGCACAGGATGAGGGAGATAAACATGCAGCATGCAGCACTGTGTTTATTTCAGGGTGCAGGATTATTTTAAATGTATTAATTTAAATCAGACATGCGGTAATCAGCTTCGTTTCAGACACATCTGATTTAAATATCTGAACTGGATCAAACAAGCCTGAAATGAAACAATTACTCCAGTCGCTCTCTCTCTCTCTGTCTCTCTCTCCGTCTCACACACACACACACATTTGCTCCATTCCTTTATCTGAGCACTGACACTACCACTTATTCTCTCCCTGACACACACACACACACACACACACACACACACACACAATTAATGACCCCTTAATTGCTTTCAACATCCTTGCTGCTTCTGAGACGTGATCAGTGTTTCTAAGCACATATCAGCTCACAAGCCTCTCTCAGGTACACGCAGAGCCATGAAGAACGAACACACACACACACACACACACACACACACACACACACACAACACCACTGGAGTGATGTGTAATAACAATTTGCTCCATTTTACTTGCTTCTGAAGGGTACCGGATAACACTCCCCCAGCCACAACAGCAGCACCAGAAAGCACATGGTCCCACACACACGCCTGCCAGGCAGCCTCTGTATGACTATCACCATCCTTACCTTTCAACACACTCTGTAAAAATCTATAAATATCTTCCACCTGAAACGTTACTATCTTTCACATAGATTTATAACATTAAAAGGCACCACCATGTTGAAATCTGCTGATCAATAATGATTGAAAAAAAATAATTAAAAAATAATTAATAAATTAATGTAAATATATTTATGGTCATAATGATGATAGGTTTTCATTTCATTCAAAAAATACCCCTATATATATGTGTGCATTGTGCTCCTGATCGATTTTACAAGCAAACTGAAAGTGATCGTATATCTAATTAACCCGCCTTAATTAATTAACCACAATTAATACTGTTAATTATTACAATATCACTAAAACGATCGCTGATTCCTCATAGCTGCCCAACCCCCTTCGGTATCAGCCCAGACATCAACCTCACACTGCTGACAAACAACCGTGATCCACCGCGCAAGCATCTAAACATATTTCTTTATACACACACACATATATATATATATATATATCTTCTAATAATTAATAACCCTCCGCAGTATTTCTAATAGAGGAAATTATGCACAATAGACAGGAGGCAGGCTGAACGGCTGGGGAAGGGAGGAGGAGGAGGAACGGAGAGCCGAGTGAGCCAAGCAGGAAGAGAAAACACACACACACACACACAGAGAGAGAGAGAGAGAGAGAGAGAGAGAGAGAGGCAGAAAGACACTGTCAATAATTTCTTAAACGTATAGATTTACATCCCGTTCAAGCCACGCTTCATGCGATCTCGTCTCCAGCGCTCATCTGTCTGCCTTTTGTTGTAGTGGGAGGGGGGGATCCATAAAAATGTAGGTCTTTGCGGATTAAATAGGCCACATGTCGTTATTTTTATATAAGCGTTCAAATAAAACTTATAAAACAGCGCAAAAATGGGGACGCACACTTTCGGCAGACGGGCTAAAAAAAACAAAACAAAAACCAAATATGTACGCGATGATTAATTCTCTCCACGCCCCCATGCGTAAAAGGCGCTTTCAGCCGAGCCCTGTTTGTTTACATGACAATTAGCACGTCAATTAACAGCGCGATTAGAGGATATCAGCCCAGCGTTACCTCGCATCTTGACATAAACTGATCTGCCTCTCCTCCTCCATCCGAGTCTGGACCTCGGTCCCACACAGCTGCTCTCCAAGACGACTCCACAACAGGCGGGCAGCAGCCTTCCCCTCAAATGGGAGCTGTAACTCCAGCTTTACTCAATGCACTGTTTATATTCTCCTCCAAAAAAAAAAAAAAAAAAGTCCTGTTTTCTAACTCTTGCCCCCTGTGTGTTTTCAACCCATGCACACAAATTATGGTTGTTGCAGGACAAGAGCGCCTCCATCTCTCTCCGGCTTGTGGCGCAGGGAGTCCCTCCTCCGGATCCTGGCGCTCCTACACCACAACACTCATGACGTATCAACATTTCACACACATTTTTCCAACAACTATTAAAACCTTTAGGACATGCATGGCACCAAACTCGCACAGCACGGTGCACATGAGGCTGGGACCCGACCCCTCGGTGCCCTAAAACGGCCCCAACTTGCAGCCAGCTCGCCCTGTAAAGTCCTATTCAGTTTTTTTCTTTACCACCTGATTTAAAAATTGCGGGAAATTCAATTTTTATTTTGCTCTCTAAAAACTTTTTCCTCAGTTATAGGGCTCCCTTACCAAATTTTCGTACGTCCCGGGGTGTTCCTGCCCCGTCCAGTCCAGCCTTTTGGGCAGCAGCTGAGATGGAAAAATAGTGTCGAGTGTGATCATCCAGTTCATAAATGCATCAAGTGATGTTTTAAAACAGTAAATGATAAATCAGAGTAAAAGCAACATCACAAAGTACAGTGCAGAGAGAAGCATCTCTCTCGTACTGCTGACTGCTTACCTCCTTCTCCTCCACCTCCCTTATCAGGGTCTGAAAATAGGATACAAATACAGAATTACACCCCGTGACAATTTCGGACATATTATAAATTATCCTTAAATGCAAAAACACCAACCTCGGCTGCTTTTTGACACGGTCCAGCTTCTAGAAATCGGGCTATTAGGAAGTACAGTTCTGGTATGGTTGGAGGGGGAGAAGAGGACGGGAGCTGCGTTAGAAGAGGGCACCGAGGAAATTGTGGGGATATTAAAACAACCATGACATATTTTCCGATCTCCTTTACTCACCAGAAGTCAACTGCGCGATGTGTGTACTGTCTGAAGCCATTTTGGTGTTGTTTGCCAGGGCAGCGCCAGAGCCTGTGTGGCGGGTCTAGGTGGCTGCCCTGTAGCTGTCACTGTTTATCCACCAGGAAGAGGCTGCCTCCATTCAGCTCCGCTCACACTAAGTCCCGGCTGCGTCGAGTATTCCTGCGCGAAGCGGCAATTAGGGCGCGCTGCTCGTTTTACCCCTCAAAACACCGTCTTCCCCTCGCAAAGAACCAACCGCCACGACATCCCCGGCTCGACTGCCCCGCAGTGTGAATTTTAATGGCGGTCGTTCGGCCGTGAAGCCATGTTTGTTTAAATCCCCCTCCCCCTCAAAGGAAAAAGCGCAAGCCCTCCGCGGAGGAACACGAGCGGTGTGTTCCGCGCACGCCACTGTAGAGGGGAGGTAGAAATGGCAGCGTGCTAAAGGAGAGGACACATTGCTGCAGAATGGCTGTTAATCCGTAGCTAGCTGACATTTATCATGTTTTAATAATTACAGCCTTACACTTACATACATTTATTTTAGTTGCGCATTGATGCAACGTAAAATTCTGTTACATTTCCTGTATTTTTAGATGCGGATGTAAAACATGGCTCCCGTGTTTGAGAGGGATTTTTTTTTTTTTTTTTTAGCCGACCTAACCGTTTCAGCTGGGTTTTACCAAATAATACAGCTAGCTGTGATAAACCTGCGTGCTCTCGTTGGCGTCGCTTGCTCTCGCTGTCGTTATTGTGTAACAAGATGTCAAGCTAACACACCCACTCTCTCTGGGAGCCGTTTGGTGGGGAAGTCGTCCATTTCTCTTCCAAATACTGCCAGGCAGTAAAATGGGGGAAGGGTTGGAGAAGAAGGGGAATGCAGCTTAATGAATGAAACCTCGGGAGTTACGGGAATGTAATGGCAATGAGACATTCATGCAAGATAGACCATCAAGAAAGGTTATTGAGTTAATAGTCACATGACAGACAGCACACATGAGACACCTGTGAAATAAAAAAAGGAACAACACTAAGATGCTATTTATAGACAATCAAATCATATTATTATATGAGGGAGCTATATAATATCTTTATTAAACAGCTATTTTTAAAGTAGTCACTCTTTAAAACGAGCATTCAGTGTCTTTTCAGTGACCTCATGATCTGCTTTTCTTATTTGAAGTAAGACATCAATGAGAGCATAAGTAATTACTCTAATTACTACTCAATGTTAGCTCTTTGCATTATGTGAGAACTGCTTTGAGGTTGGCGTATTAACTACAAAACAATCCACCTCCTAAGTGAGGCTAATACTGTGTTTGTTGCAGTAACCAGGAAACGCACAACCTCAAATTCAGTGTGTGAGATATTTACAAGGAACTAAAGAATATATTTCAAACACCACTGAAAAGGTATAGCTTTCGTTTTTTTTTTTTTTCTCACAACTTTTCTTCCCAGTTCTTCCTTCTCACCTATAAACTGTGTGAATGTGAACAAGTGCTTACATGGTATAATCTGTCCCAATAAGGAATTATTTATCTTTGTATATAATGTCTATCGTACCAAATCATCTTTCAGTCCGACAGTGCAATTTCAAATATCACAGACACTGGTATAGAAACAAGTCTCCTATTTACATAGTGCATGTGTCACTTTAATGCCTGGCAGAGACATAAAGGAACAGGCCAGTTTGTGTCTGAAAGGATGCTGGGGATATATATATATATATATATATATATATATTTAAAAAAATAACCTCAAACAGGCAACTCACCAAATTTTATTTTGAGTGAAAATAAAGAAAATATTAGTTGGCTTTAATGCAGCTTTAATGTAGCTTTTCACACTACATAAGTTTTTCCTGTGAAATGCAGACACACGCTGAATAATTTAATTAAGTGCATTTCTCAGACAAGATTGAATAATCAAATGAATATTCAGTATATACACATGCGATGGCCGCATATACATGTAGCCATCGCATGTGTCCGAACTGGCATTTGTTTTTCAAAGGGCACAGAGTCTATGCATTTCCCTGAAAATGCCATTTTTGTTGTCGTTATTTACAGTTATATTCTTGGCTTTGCATTTATGGATTAATTATGGCAGAGTCAACCACTAATAATGACGACACTACATCAGACAGGCAGAAACTCTACAGAGGATGTGATCACCCAGTGACTGCACCAACTACCATTTTTAACATGTCAGAAGTCCTCAGGAACATAGGTGGGCATGTTTTTTTTCTTTGAGACAAAGAAGGAAGCATATACTGCCATTTTTGCATAGTTTACACTTGTGTCATGTGTTGTGTCTTGTCATGATGTGTGTCGCTTTCCTCCATAGACTTGGGCCTTTTTCATTACTGACATGTATAATAATAATAATAATAATAATAATAATTAAAATAATGTGATGCTTAATTGATGACTGTCATTTTTATTTTTCATGGAAACTCATAGTGAAAGTTTAACACCTGTACAGCACCCCACAGCTGTTGGGGAGTTAGTACCAGCTTTAGATGTGTCAGCCACTTGATGTATGGTCTCTTAAACCTCCAGACCATCCGCAATCTGTACAACATATTTCACAGGCTTTATGGCTTGGAAAAAAAACATTGTAGTGTGGAACAGGGCCAGGTTTGAATTTTTAGGCCCAGCCAATCTCTTCCAGGTTACCTTTCATCCTGACCCATCGAGTGTAGCTGTTATTGTGCTGACTGACGTGGCCACAAGGAGGCAATCTCACTCTGTACCACTCAGCTGAGCAGGGGGCCATAGAGGAGTCAAAGGTTATGAGCACTTAGGACAAATGTAACCAGTTACACAGTTTCTCTTCCTGGAGCATAGATAGGAATTCACTGATTATCAGTAACCACAAAAAATATATATTTCCCCATTGACTAATAAAGAAAAACTCAGCTGGTGTATTTTGAGCTTGTTTTACCCAACCCATAGTCCACCAGGAGTTATCTTAATAGTTGTAATGGACATAAAAGTAACTTCTATAACAACTCAATTTTTTTCTATTAATTGATCTTAAAAATCCAACCATTGATCCATAAATCCACACCCCTTTACCAAACTGTCCTGTGGTTTTTACCATGTCTCATCTACATTTCTGCACATACACTGTTTAGAAAGGTTTAGACAGGTTAGATGAAGTTCTCCATTCTCTGTGTCAAAAACTCAAAAATGCCACATGAACTGAAAGATATCGATCCAGGAGGCTCATGTCTTTATGTTCCTGCCGTGCTGTTAAGTTCTAGTTTCTATCAACGCTGCTTGTACCTCTCTTGCATTGCATATATCACCATTAGTCACTGTCATCATCTTTTTGTAGCCACGTAAGTCTGCATGCCTGCTTTAAGATTTTAATTATCAATATTGTACCTGTGCGGTATTATTGTAGATGTCAGTGATATACTGTACGGGTTAAAAGGTGAGATTTTGGGGAAGGTGAGAGATTTTTCTCTCAGAAAAACAGAGCTTTAAAGTTGGTATTTCTATGTATTCAACACTTTCCTACTGCTGTTACATCATGTTAAAAGAGGTGTCATACTGTTGACTGAGGCTCCTGATAATACATTTTAAATGGCCTCTCCAGTATCTGTGGTATTCAGACATCATCACTCCACACCTCCACATTTTAGAGACGGGAACCTGTCATTGGTCTATGTGCCTGAGTGACAGCTTGCCCTGCAATAAAGAGACTGTATGGTTTCATCAGGTCCCACCACTCTGGCAAATGCTGACCTTTCACTTCCTGACACAGCAGTTGTATTTAACACAGCCACGTGCCCCTGGCGACCTCACACACACGCACACACACACACACACAAAGATATAGACAGACACACAACGGTGGCTTTGTGTTGGTTTCAAAACTAACTCTGAACGTGAACACACTGAAAAGGAGCTCAAAGCAAACACATGCTACATGCAAACACATGCATAGAGCTGTGCACACATTGGAGTTTTCCAGTGGTTAGAACAAAAACATGGCACTGGTGTCTAACTACAGGAAACACACATGCAATGCACAACATACAGAACTGTGCACACTTAGTTTTATCCACCAATAAGAGAGGAGACACAGAAACACAGAAAAACTCCCATGTGACATCAACTTTTTCTTTTATTTCAAAATATTCTCCCAACAGGATGAAACTCAGAGAAGCCCAGAGGGTCCAAAGCCAATAGAGCCGTCTAGAACAGAAGCACCACTCATTATTGCTATGTCACTCTGCTGCAGGACAAGGCGTTCGAGGGGTAGGGAGGGTGGGGGTGGAGGGGCAAAGTGAACAAAGTCAAACACAAAGACCCACAAACACATTCACTCCAGCACACATACAAAAGGAGCTATGTGAAACACAGTGGTGGTAATTCCAAAAAAGTAAGATTTTTAAAAAGCTGCAGATGTTCTCCATGGCGACTATGGACCTGGTCTCTTGTAGCTCTGCATCCACACGGCTGACACATCCACAAACCCTCAACTTTACCATCAGGGGGGATATTAAGCATCTGCTAATGAGTCAGAGTGCCCGATAATAGCGATCATCTTTTGTGAAGAAGAATAACTACAAATAGAGGCAGAGCTGGTTTAAAGATCATAACAGTCGAGTTTACGGCCCCCCTTCAGGCAAAACGAAGAACATCTGCAGCCATCTGATAAAACCACTTCATTCTGTCTTTCTGCGTCTTAGAGGCGTACTGTATAGCGATGCAGATTGGAGGAGGGAGGAGAATCGAGCAAAAACCATACTGCAGGGTGGAGGCGCTGAAAGGAGTGTGAACACATGGGGATGGGGCTGCTGGTTGTCCATCTCTACTATCACAAGTCTAAAAAAAATTCAGCATGGTACAAAAATCGTCAGTAAAAAAAGATGCTTTGCTGCCATGGAGTCAGAGGGGACGAGTCGGTGGACGCGTCCGTGTCTTTACGCCTTCTCCTCGGTGGCCTCCTCTGCTGCTTCAGTTACCTGGAGGGAGGAAGGGGAAGTAAAGGAGTCACACACGGGTCATGTCTCAAAGATAGTCTAACAGTATTACCCCTTATTCACCCCACAGGTAGATCCCACTGAGAATAGCCTCAAAAAGCCAACCCACAGCTTTCACTTGGCTTAGTTTGGCTCACCTGGCAAGTCCTCAGTGGGTGTAGACCAAATGCATTCTCCATGTAACTAAATCAGCCTTCAACCAGCTGGAAGATGAAAGGTGATCTTGCTCGATAACCTGAATGAATGTGGCACTCACTTGGCTGCACTTGGTTTTAGCTTGATGGGTCTGCTGCTGGAAGCATCTTTACTGGGTTATCTGAGTAATTTTGCATCACCCTGTGCTGCAGATCTGAAGTGGTTTGGGGTTTTACTTTGGCGCAAAGTAATCAAATAACTTGGTAAGACAAGAAACAAGGCAAATGTTTTCATAATAGGAAATCACAGCAACTGTTCTGTAAGCATTAAAATTTAACCTCAAATCTTCTCTGAATACACACAAGGAAAGAAATGGGTCAGTGGAGTGTCTGAGGCATACTTAAAGGAACGGATTGGAATTTTAGGAAGAACATTAATTCGCTTTCACTCTCATGTCTGTACGATAAATATAAAGCTAGAGCCAACAGCCTGTTAGCTTAGCAGGAGAAAGGGTGAAACAGCTGGCCTGGCTCTGTCCAAAGTTAACAAAATCCACCTATAAACACCTGCTAGCTTTGCAGTCTTTATGCTGAGCTAAGATAAGCTTACTTGGCAACCCTTTGACAACAAAAAAACCCCCAAGATTTCTCAATTACTGCTAGTGGTGACCAACTGTTGCATTTTTTTTTTTTTTTTTTTCAAATATCCACTTCTGGAAGTTGTGAAGATGCCCCCGTTACTGAGAAAGGAGAAACTTCTTAGACAGAAAGTAGTTCCACAGACCTCACTGTGAAAGTAGTTCACAGTGACGCCTGTGGAGCATAAACAGTGCCTCAAACATGGTTTCTGGAAAGACCCGCTGCCACTGAGTTTTTAAAGGGTCATTTCTCACTGATTTGAACATAGAAAAATTCCACTCGTCTATCTGAAAACCCTAAGTAAAAGAAACCCAAAGCTACACGACTAAATAACACTAGAAACTATGTTTGTGATTAGGCTGAATTTACTCTTAAATATGAGATTGAGACCAGCTTCAAGTTGTCAGCTCAAATAACCGTCAGTGAATATTTTCAGACTAAAATCAAGTGTGCACAAGATTGGCTTGTTTGACAGATACACTCTAGTACAGCACATGAGTGCACTCTCTGTCTTCACTACATTGCCCTAAAAAGATACTCACTGAAACCCATAACTCCTCTGGTATCAGCAGGAATCAACATTATCTCAACAAGGGAATCGAAATCCTGCTCTGTGTGTGTGTGCCCAATCTCACTGGAGTGAGCATCTCTTGTCTGTCTCCTCTGCACGGCCCCTGGTGGAGCCAGCTTCCACGTCACAACTCTGTGAGCAGCACCGAACCTTCCTGCCCGTGTGTAAAAAGTTGTCCTTGGCCCACTTCACTGCACACAGCAAGGAAACCACCAGACATCCTCACTTCTTCTCGTCGTCACTCTCTCACTGCACTCTCTTTCATTCTCTCTCTCTTGCCAATACACACAAGCACTGCAAAGCACACTGGGTACACGTTTGCTCGATTAATGTACAATTTCAGTGTAAGTTACTCTACATATTAGTGTCCAAAACACACCAAAGATGGATTAGAAACACTCGACCATACCCTTAACTCTGACTGTCTCACTCTGCCCTCTCACTGACATCAGGGAGGGAGCCGTGCTTCTGATGGATGACACACTGACAGACGGACGAGACACATAGATCTGTGTGTGTGTGTGTGTGTGTGTGTGTGTGTGTGTGTGTGTGTGTGTGTGATTATTAGTGATGTGGTTATGCAGTGGGTTATGGAGGGATATAAGTGTGGAGCATGCATATGTGTGTTCATGTTTAAACACAAATTGACAGAATAAGGGGATAAAGATTGTTATTTTCCTGTCTTTCTCAGACTGAACGTACATTTTCCTCTCTGAGATTTTTTTTTTCTTTTCAAATTTCCCTCCACATACCTCATTGGTCTTGGTCTCTCCGTTCTGGGCAGGGCCATCTTCCTTCTTTCCCTTAGGGCCAGGTTTCTTTGCCTTCACCCCCTTATCATCTGCCACCTTCTGCATGGAAAAGATTACAAGATCAAACATTGCATATAAACTTGATGATGGCAGACATTATCACATATGGAAAATGCTCTCTGCACAGTGATCTTTTGTATGTGTACAGCTCCTCATTTGGAATTGGATTCATTTTCACCCAAAAACATCCAGAATTTGTTAAAAGAAAGCAGCGAGCGAAGCTGATTCAACCCAAATTTGAACATCTGTAAGTAGGAGTTTAGTTTCCTGCTGCAAAATAACTGTTTTCTCTCATAACAGACAGGGAAGACAAAATGTTGATTATACTTAAAAGTAATAAAAATAAATGTAATCACTTAAATAAAAGTCGAAACTAGAAAATGTTGGTGCTGCAACATTTATCTATACTTTAATATTTAAAATCAATACCACTGAATTCCTAGATTGTTTGGATGGAAAATAGTGAGCCCTGGATACTGTCGGTGTAGCTGAAATATAATGTGTGAACTGCAACATGAGGAGTTCTGTGTTTGTTCTCCACATCCAGCCCTCTTGGTTAAGTACATAAACTAGTAGTGAGAGGCCACTGTATGCCTCAGACTGATCTCAAATTTATAGGGATATAAATAAATTATTGTAGGAGTAGCTGATCTGTGTGTGTGTGTGTGTGTGTGTGTGTGTGTGTGGGGGTGTGTGTATGCTTTACCTTGACGATGGCCTTCTTGGGCTTGGCCTCAGGCTTGGGTGGAGGAGCAGGTTTCTGCTGGTTACAGGAAAGCCAGTTAGGACTGACCAAGCTGACGTTATTTATAAGTGCATAGTAGTTGGAGAAATATTAGTTTATCTTTATTCCCCCTCCTCTCTACTCTTGCAGAGCCTTTTCAGTACTATTTATAATAATATTTCTTTATCCAGAAGAGCAGCTTAGAAACACGGCCCACAGGGGACTGGAATGTCCGCACTGGATCCCACTGTAAATGTTAATAATGATGAAGTACTTGTACTATATTTCCTGGGCAATGGGATCTGACAATATCCCTGCACTAAGTAGTTTTAAATATCTGCCTCTCCTAAATGTGAACTGACCTCAGACCACTGTGCAATGACTATATCAGATGGGAGTTTCAATTCTAGCCAGTCAGTGTGAGCAAGTTTGCTGCAGAGCTTTTTCCAGGCTGCTGAGTGTGTGGACCACGTTACCCTGAAGCCACGCACCACAGTAACACTGCTGTGAAATTAAATCATGTGATTCGTTCTCAGAATATCCCTGTTTTTCTGACACTCTGCACATGATAAATGAAAGACATAAGTTCCTTTTACACTGAGGCATGTGGGCGCCCATCAACTGCAACTACTGCTATGACCTACACTTCACAGAATTTGGAAAACACAAGAAAGAGGGACTATATTTTGTGTCATGCAGTCCAGGCAGTAGCCTATTAACAACATATTATTGCTGGTTTACAGTTAAAAGTCACACCTCATTATTTGAATGCAGAAGGCATTCGAAGGAAATATCACATCAAATCAGGAAACATGCAAAAGTTTACTGATACTGATGTTTCCTGAAAAGTGTCACATCAAAAGCTTCAAGAAGTAGGCTGACATTTTGGTAAAATATGCTTATTCTTTACTCTTTTTCTTCTCCTTCTGCTCCTCTCATGTCTGTCTGCTAAAAATGAAGCTACAGCTAAGTGACCATTAACTTAGTTAGCTTAGCATAAAAACTGGGAACATGGACAAACAGCTTAGTGACTTCCTGGGGTTCCCACAAGTCGCCGGCAAATTATTCCTTTTACACTTTGGTTTTTGTACAGATTAAACAAACCAGATGTGTTTATGTGTTTATTTTTACATTTGGACAGAGTGTGGCAAGCTATTTCCCTCCTGTCTTCAGTCTCTACTCTAAGCTAAGCTACCTGGCAGCTAGCTGGTAGCTGGTAGACTAGGGATGTGTATGATTAGTCTACTAAATACCACAGACTAGTAGGCACAAGAAATAGCATACTTGTCAGTTAAACTAATTATTAATATTTTATTAATGTCTAACACTTATTAACTGTTGCATCCAATATGTTACACAGCCACCTGCTACTAGCCTGGGGCCGCAGCACAGTTTGGCAGTATTTTGATCTAGAAAATGAAAATAAAGTTGTATGTAGACTGTGTCAGAATAAACTGGCGTATAGCCACTCCACCAAAGCATAACCACATTCAGCACAGGCATGTGGACGTTAAATTACAAGGTAAGAAGGCTGCTGGTGCTAGCACTGCTAACGTTAGCCACCCGCAGATGCTGTGATCCTGCTGAGTCTGGAAAGGTAACACAGCTCATCATGGCTATTTCGGCTATATATCTTTTAGACTTACTTTTAGATTGGTCAGCTAATCTACATTTAAAAATTCTGTTTGATTGACAGGGAAATAACAACAACCTTAATACAGACATGAGAGTGTTATCCATCTTCTCACCTAACGCTGCAGGAAGGAGAATAAGCGTACATCCCAAGATGTCAAACTATTCCTTTAAAGTGCACGTGCAAATGTAAAAACCCATGCAAAGAGTTAAAACGGATGAGTTCAACATGCAAATTACAACATGGATAAAAACACGTGGTCTGTATGGCAGAGCTGCGTGATCACCTGACGATACATTTTGTTGGATAATGTAATCGTGGATTCAATTTATTTTACCAGGATTTGGGGAAGAAGCTATTTGGTTGCAAACTGAACATTTGCCAACATTAATTAATAACTAATTATTAACTAATAAAAACGAATAATTAACTAATATTTTACACTCATTAACTCTTGTAAAATTAAATTGTAATTTGCACCTTTGTTATCATGCAGCCCTACACATCAACAAGGTGTTGCTACAGACCACACTGAGAATGGACAAAGACAACAGAGAAAAGACATGCATACCAAGCCAGACGCAAGGGGGAGTATTTTATGGAATTTGTAAAATGCACTAATCAAATCCATAAACTGGGTGAGGACTTTAGTCTGAGCTCTGGTAATATACCACTTATTATCTCACAAGTCTGAGGTGGGAGGAGGGGGAGGCAGCGAGAGGAAGGAGAGGACAGTGACAGAGGTGAAGACAGGGAGGGGAGAACAAAACTTACCGCTGACAATCTCTCCGACCTTCTGGTGGGCTACCGGAGCAAGGGATGATCAACAAGAGAGAGAGAGAGAGATGGAGAGATAGAGAGAGAGACAGTGACAGAGAGAGAGAGAGAGAGATATCAGTTGTACCTTTGCGACCTGATCTTGAGCTGATGTGCTTGGTGATTGCTGCAAGTGTCCTAATCATTAACCTGTCATGTGTCTATTGTCTCTCTCACTCACTCATACACACACACACACACACACACACACACACACACACACACTCTGTCAATACAAAAAAAACACAGCACACAAACACACGCCTGCACACCCACACACAGCGCACAAACACACCCAAAACATTTACCTCTTGTTTTGTGACTTTGGAGGCCTCCTTGCCCTCAGGACCTTCTGGAGACTGTAGTTAATAAAGCAACAAATAGAGAGACTGTTACCAGGGTGAGTGTGTACAGGAGCACACACACACACACACACACACAAGACCGCCTCCCACCCACACACACACCTGGAGCATGATATTACCCCTCTATTGTGAAGAGTTGATTTAGATTATGAAAATTGTATTTGGTTCATTAGGGTTTATTCGGTCCAGTTGTGAACATCATTAATGTAGTGAGCCAAGATTCAAAATAAAGTAATAATAAACAAATAATGCAAATCACTAAGCAGTATAAATTTGGAAAAAGGTAAAAAGTTCAGAAACAGATCAAAATGAAGTATGGAGGTTTGTATTTTTCAGAGAAATGTCTTATCTTTCGAACAGAAACACCACTAATGATATATAAATGTGTAATTTGAGCTGAAACAATCAGCTATTAACATAAAATTAATCTGCAACTATTTGGTAAACAATAAATCATTTAGGTTATTTTCATAGCAAAAATTCCTGAGCTCCCTTATTCTTTTATGCTGCTTGTTGGTGGTTTTCTTAGGCTTTTATGATGGATACTATTAAAAAAAGCAATTTGAAGACTTAAGCTTGGGCTGGGAATTTTTAACTGTTTTCTGACATTTCACAGACCAATTAATTAATCGACAGAGCAATTATTCCATAATGGTTACAGCCTGATACATAACGCTTTATAGATCACAAAACTTAGTTATGAGCTCCTGTGCATATAATAAAATCATATAAATAAACAAAAACTGCATAATATCAATATCAAACTTACTTCTGGCAGCATCCTGATCCTGATGTACTGATACATTGTCTGGTAGCATATTAGAATATTTTATTAGTGATATTTTAAGGATTTGAATAAATTTGTAGAGTTCTCAGGATCTAAAAGGTCTTAAATTTCATCATTCAAAATAGATTTTATATTTTCTGGATTGAAATATGATTTTGCATTTCTGCTTTCAATAACAGAAACAATGGAAAACTCTAAAGTTTCACCTGATTCAGTCACAATTTTTTTTTTTTTTAATCTTAGTTGGAAATCGCACATGTAATTGGAACTTCATATCATCTGATGCTGATACATGATGATGCCAGAGGCTCTGATTATCATTTTAATGGAGGCTTTTGGTTTACATGCCAAGAACTGGGGCCCCTAAAGAACGCTGGGATATAAACATGGATCCATTTAGACGCTGTTATTGACTAATAACACACAGTGAGGGCTGTCAGGCTTCCTTTAGATGATCATATCATGAACATGGTGGCTGCAGGTAGGTAAGGACAGTGCACAGGAGAGTCCTCCGCCGCTATAAAAAAGCATTGTTGGTTTAGCCTGCAGGTTGGCAATCGCATCATTTGCATGTGGGCGACCTCCGCCCCTAGAGGCCCCCCATTCTCTGTCCTCAAAGGCGAATCTGCGCAGACAATGGCAGTTTTTAGATGGTAGAAAAGCCAGTTTCCATGTATGCACTGATACAATGCTGTGGAGCTCGTCGTGCAATGTTGTTTAGACAGTGTCACTGCCTCTTTTAACACGGCGTCAATTGTCTCTGATCCCCTCTTTCTTTATTCCTTTCTCTTCATCTGGATATGGGTTTGTTCAATCGGCTTGGCGCCGACCATTCATCGCTACTGGAGAACTAAAATGAGACAGGGAGGTGGTGATCTTTTTTTTTTTCTATGAGATTACACATTATTCACAATCTATAAGTCTCGTATATACGTGAAACGCGCCAAGAAGAATTATCATCACGCACGTCTCCTACGGGATTTACGCATCCATCCATCCGGCGGCTCCGTCTGACTTTCACCAGTGCGCACAGTGGACAGGGAAGTGACAAATAAAACGACCACAAGAACGGCCATTGAGATGAACACGGGGACATTTACAGCGTAAAAAGATGAAATGTTGCTGATGAAATATCTCCCATACAAGCAACGACGTGTTAAATAAGCCCGAAAGGCTGCGGGCTAAAAGACGCTTCCTCAAACTTTGGCATCACCTCACCTGCCTCAACGTCGCCACAAAATCGCGCACCGCTATTTTCCTCAAATGCAAGAGCAGAAAAACTACAGTGAAGTGAGCTGGATGGCACAAACGACACTCACCTTTCTCTTCGGCATTTTACGCGTGAATTATTCTCCCCCAAGCGCTGGAAAATTGAGGTCAAGCCTGAAGGTCCAAGAGAGGTGAATATGAACTACCTCGAAATACAGGATCAATATCTAAGCACCTTCGATTATATGTTGATTATATGCACTCCCCAAAACTCTATACCTCCCACAGCCATTGGATAGAGGAGTCAAAATGCTCTCCTGTGCTGACTCCTGATTGGCTCATCTCGTCTCTATGTAAATAAGAGGGTCGCGGACATTGGTTGAGATTTATCAGAGGCTTCCTGTGATTGGCTCCGCGCTCTTTGTGCGCAGATCCCACCAGACTGCGATGGCTGAGAGGGAAAGTGGAGACGGGCCAATGAAAGCGAGGCCGACTCTCGGCGGATCTGGGTAATGTAGGATGAGAGACAGAGAATGTTGTAAATAAAACACAAAGGGCCAGAAAAAAAACGGGCACAAAGGCACAATGTCGCCCATAGACGAGCTCCAGAAAAGCATTGTGTCTTGTAGGGTTTCCCGGTGATAAAGCACTAGAGTAATCATACACCATGGTTGTGCACAGCAAACACCTTGTCACAGCAAAGGTACCAGTCCCTGTGGGAACATGATCCTGAGTAAAACAATACAATGGAAGCAGTTCAGTATAAATTAGACCTGTTAGTGCCTTCTGGACTCTCTGTGTGGGATTTCTTTCATGACTCTACACATTTTTGTGTGAGTGTTAAACAGTGTGAGACAGGTGTGTTTGCCATTTACCATTAGGCTGATACTAGGAGTGTTGTGATATTGACAATAACAGTGATATTCAAAAAATGAAATATTGATATTGTGTTAAAAATATGGATCATATTTTAGGACAAAATCCTCATGATAATATCATGATGGCTCAGCCTTGTGGATATTTTATTTATTGGTACATCTGGTTACCTTTTTGAAAATGTTCTTTTTTTACACTTTGTGCTGTTATGGTCACGAACACTCTCCACCTCCCTATACTTGTATTTGAGTCTAATTCATTTGCCAAAAAAGAGACAAAACACAGATTTTGTATAGATATCGTGATAGTGTCATTATCGGGAAATTATTTTTGTTAATCATGTAGTGAAAATCTGATACGGTGACAGACCTAGCTGATACCATTGGCCTTTAACATTTATGCCATTGCTCACTTTTTTCCCTCACCATTAAAATTTCTATAGTTCACTTTGTGGAACTCGCTGGAATCAGGTTTGTGTAAGATAACATGAGGCCATGAGGGACGCTGTGACACTAAAAACCGAGTCTGCAGCCGACAGCGGGCAAATGAATGAATATGACACATATAGGAAAAACTGCACCTTATGATACTGGCAATGAAATGTCGTGTAGATAGGTCACATCATGTTAAATGGTCAGTCCACTAAATATTGATAAGTATTGGTACAGATACTGATGCAGTAGTGTATATAGGACACACATTTATTTATTTATTTATTTTTTTATTTTACCAGGATATGTCTGTGTCCTGATGGGATGTTTACATGCTCAGGTTTTCCCTAAGGTCACAGCCTAGTTGACCTTCTCCTTAGTCCTTGAGCCCCTTTACACAGCCAAAGTGCCCCTGTCGTCAGCCAAAGGGAAGCCTGTTCCTCAGCCTAGATGTCCGCACAGGTCAAAGTGTCCTGCAGCTCAGCCGAATGGCCCCGTGAAAGGACGGCTCAGACTGGCCCCAAAGTCCTAAAAGTTCTTCAGTTTCTCTTCACTTCAGCCCTTGTGACCCTCTGAGTGCCACTGTCACTGTGAGGTGAGGGATATATTAATCCTAACCCTATGTGTATGTGCAGCCCATTTTTTTTAATGTCACCGCTTGCTCCACACAAAGTCTGTGCACATCACTGTTCTATATGTGTATATAACAATTATTGTCCAGTACAACATCACGTCTTTATCAGGTTAACACACAGAACCGCTGTCGAAATGGTTACGAACACAAGAGAGGATAGGATGCCAGTATGTCGGTTTAGTCATTCTCATCTGCTGTAGTTTAATTAAATCAGGACATTTAAATGATTAATGTTTCTCATCGCAGGGATATTCATGATAAAGGCCGGCCACTCTCTCAATGAACAGTTTAAATATTTTGTTTCTCCTCATGAAAGATGTTTTATTTTAAAACAGAAGTGAATCATACTCAGAATTAGTCCGATGGTATCACAGGTAACTGCTGCCACAACATAGTTTTTTATTTTATTTTGAAGTTATAAGTGAGATAATCAAACCCTGCCAGAAGAACTTAGCTCATTTTTAAAATTACAGTATAATAACACTCAGGGCCTTCACTTGTATGGTGATTAAATCCTTCGCAACAATGAGCATCCAGAACGTCTTCTACACAACAGCGGCTTTCACCATACTCCACAATGTTTACGTCTGTTCATTAGAGCACATATCTCGCCATTTTAAACACACAATGACCGTAAAACACATTCTACAAAGAAATATACAAAAGCTACCGCAACATTCTTGTGCAACATCACAACAGATGGAGAAAGATCTCTGACAAACAGAGACAGAGCTTTCCTGCCCAAACGAACAAACAAAACAACCCCTTCATGTCTACATGGCTGTGAATACGCAACTGTTTTAGAAGTCAAGCCAGAACACACAGGAGCAGGTAGCTTGATGCCTGCTCCACTGTTCCCACATAGATTCACACTGTCAGCTAAATGGACGGCAAAAACACAATGAGGAACACGTACGACACATACGTGCATAAAAGAAAAGGCACAAAAGGAATCTGCAGTGAAAAGAAATGGTCGCCCCAAAATTGAAATTGAAACGTATATTGTTTCAAACAACATTTATTGTGTGTGAAAAACTAACATTTTTTTTTTTTTTACTAAATGTCCTTTTGTGGTGTTTCATTTAGATTTTCCTGGTTGAGTATGTAAATCTGCTGACCTAATACATTTCTGTTGAACTTAAAGAGAGAGAGAGAGCACGGACATCTTTGAGCATTGAAACACATACAACCACAGAAACACGCCCAGTGGATCAATAAAACCCTGTAGATTGTGTCATCTTGAGATACACAACAGTTTACCTTTTAAAACTGTGCTACACTGTTTATTTGACAGAAAAAGGGAGTGAATTACACTTCTGAGTCAATAAGTTCCGGTCCTAATAACAAAGTCTACCACTCTAGATGTGCTGTGCTGTTGGCTGCTTGATGTAATAGGTCGAATTATTCACCGTGAGAATGTCATTTTTGTCATTTGGAGAAGATTAAATTCTCTCCTGATGGTGACGCTCTACGACATTAACTTGAGGGGGGACATAAATGTCTAAATTCATCATCAAACCACAAACATCAACCTGCTTGTGGTGCTAGACAAAGTGTCAGTCAGTGGGATTCATCCACTGGGGACCATGAATATCTGCACAACACATCATGGCAGTCCATCTGATATTTTTTGTGATATTTCAGTATGTATCAAAGCGGTGGACATGCTAGCTACCAGCATGGCAAAAAAATGTCCGTGTGTGATTTAAGCATGTGTGATGATGTGTGATGTAAAGGTGAGAACTACTTTCATTAAGGGAACCAACCAAACATACTGCCCTGTTTAAGCCATAATCAAAAAGCTCTTTGAGGATAAACATAACATATGGAATGGGATGGGTTCAATCAGATTTGTGTAATGTCAGTGAACCCACTTTTCTTATGTGTCACAGGTCTGCATCTCAGTTTGTGAGTATTCTCTGAACTGGGAAAAAGTATTAATAAGGGAGATGTTTGTATGTTAATGTGCATGTACACACATCTAATTGGCCAAATGGTGGTAAATTCTAATTATGGCTGGATGAAAATTTTCGTCCAGTGAAATAATGAGCCAGGAATTTTCTCTGGGGCCTTAGGTTTAAGGAGGTTGGGTTTCTTTGAATTGATTCTGCAAACTCATTTATGTGTTCATTACCCATCTATTCAACTGTAATGCCCTATTGTTTGGCCGTCTGTAAAGCTAGGAGTGGATATTAATGTAGAATTTCCCCAAGCCAGTGTTAGAACTCAAACTAGAGAATATGATCCCTCTGAAATGTCTCTTGAGGGGTAGAATAGATTTGAACACTGTTATGTTGTTGTGTTCTCGTGTTCAAAGCTCATAATAATATAATAAAGGACCATTCAGCACATAGAAGACCCACTTTCAAATCTCAACTCAAATGCAAAATAACTTTATTTATCCATTAGGAACTTAATTTGTGTGAAAACTTTAATGCATACATAACACACAGTCGGGCAGAGCAGACAACAAATAAGTACAGCTTAGTTAGTGTAAAGCAGTTTGAAATAGTAATTGTGCTTAAAATAGTCCATAGAAAAATAATAGTAGGTGAGTGGAGCGAGTAAGGTGAAGTAACCCAGATGTTTATGGATGTGGGCACAAAGCTTGACGTGATCTGCCAGGTCCTGAATATGAGTGACTTGTATCTGCAGCCTGAAGGTAGGTGTCTGTATTGGTTCTGAAGCGTGTGTGTTGTATCTGCAGCAAAGACAAGTTTACTTCACACTGAACAAAAATGATTTTTGAGTTTATTCTTGACCTTGGAAACAGCAGCTCCCCTCAAGGTGCTCCTATGAGCTGCTCTGGAGCTTTCAATCGTACCACATGATCTTCATCAGCAGGTGGAATCCTCTCACCTACGTCGGCTTCATAAAAAGTTGGAAACAGTCGATACAATAGTCTCACCTCAGTGTCCATTTATAAGCTGCTGTGGAGCTTTTGATCACAACTATAAATCAAGGTCATAAAAATAATTTAGCATTGCATTTATAGCAAATGAATAGGCTCTAATGGAGAAAACGAAAATGATGCATTCAGGCAATCAGCTGCAGTAAACTGATCCTTCTGTAGACGAGCATAGAGGCGTCTGTCAGAGGGTCAGAAATAGGCAGCGACATGACTGAGATGCCATCTTTCTTTCGAGCTCAGCAGCGAAGGGAGCCAGGCTCTGTGCGGACACTTGTACACAGGATGTGACTGACACCTTGTGGCCACTTTTTGTCTTTGTTTTTGCAGGGAGGCTGCTGCGCTGCACTGTCGCTGTTGTCATGTGTAAGAAGAGGAACAAAATTGCTGACGGAATTAGAGCAGCAGTGTCTTTGAACTGCACTATTTTTAGCGCAGTGTCCGGCTGAGCGCAAATTTCCTGTAAAAATGAACTTTTTTTTTAAATGTTTTTTTTGTTGTTGTTGTTGTTGTTCACTTATCATCATGAAAGCAAAAAATGAACCTGTCACATTGTAACCTGACTGACACCAAGATGTCAATTTGTAATAATGGACCTCCCCCCACCCCCACTCCTCCTCCTCCTCCTCCTCCTCCTCCTCATCCCACATTACGTCATTAGGACCGGTGCGCTTGTCGGTCGCGGTGGGTTTGCGGGACGCGGCTCTTCGGGAGGCGAAGCGTGCGCTTGCAGGAGACGCCGGGCAGCCTTTAGTCTTCATGTGGTCTGGCCTGGTTTCGTATCAGTGAATAGAAGCGGCGGAGAGGTGAGAACGCACACAGGGTTAACAACAGGCCGCGCTTCCTTCTGTTTATCTCGCTGTGCGGCGTGAGCCCAGCCCCTGCACGATCAGATAACGAGGTAAGCTTGTTGACAGCTCCACACTCTGCGTCTTGAATTTGTGCGTTACTTCGGCTGTGTGTGTGTTTGTCTTATTGCTGCAGACAAAGCTGCGTGTTTTTTGGGTTTTTTTTTTTTTTTTTTTTTAGCTGTTAGCTCTGCAGCACAAAAGCCTGTTTCCTCCAGGGAGAACGAAGGCTGCCATTATTTCATTTGTACTAAAGTCGCTCTTAAATACAGATGCATTGCAGTCTGCCACATTTCCAGTGACATCATTGCTCTCCTGACCCGTGTGTCTTCAGTGTTAATGCGTTTATGTGGGAAGCTGGTGTGTTTAGCTCCAGGCTTGACTGGATCTAATGTACAACCGCATACTGATATCAGTGTCATGGACTGGTTATTGCCTGGGATTTATTGTATCTTAGTATTATGATAGAGTCTTAACGCTGGATTTAACCAATACTGCAGTGAATTTTCTGAACCAAGTTGGTCATCATATCCACAGTAGGGCTGCAAGTGATGATTGTATTCATTATTAATACGTTAATTAATTTTCTGAATGATTTAACTTGCAAAATGTCAGAGAACAGAGAAGAACACAGTGTGACTAAAGCATTGACATCAAGTCAGCCCAAAACCAAAATATAAAAGTGAAAATGCAGCATGCTTGAGAAGCTGGGATCAGCAAATATGTCATTTAATCATATCATTTTTGCTTGATAGGTGACTTAAATTATTAACTGTTGACCAAAAAAGTTGTGAGTTAACTCTCTGTGTATCAACTGATTGATTTATGGCCTCATTACTATCAAACAGAAGTGGACATTTCTCAAAATCTTAATCGGAATGTGTTGAAACCAAAAGTAGTTCTTTGTAAATGCACATCATTAGTTAATTTTTTCTTCAGTCTTTCAGTCAGAAAATCATTGGCAGATTAAATTAAAACGAAAATGATTAGTTAGTTGCAGCCCTATTCAAGGTTGTCAAAATGTCCCTGCATGCTTTAGCATTATCATTTCCCTTCACTGGAACTAATAGGTAAAAGCCAAACTGCCAAAACATCCTCAGAAAAAAAGTACCTTAAGTGTGTGGGCAGGGTTGTCCATAAACTTTTGCCCACATTGTTGATTTTTCAACATAAGATGTGACCTGCTCAGCCTTAGCAGTGTTTGTGTGTGTTTTTAGGTTGTGTCACCAAACACTGCACTATGCTGGGCTGCTTGCTGCGAGGAGGCTGCAGTCCTCTGGTCTGCCTGTGGGCCCTGCTGCTGCCTCTGGTCGCCCTCCATCGCTTGAACCAGCATGCACGCAGGGGCCACAGTGTGAGGGACCGGCCCAAGCTGCTGCTTGTGTCCTTCGACGGCTTCCGCTGGGACTACGTCGACCGGGTCCCGACGCCTAACTTCCACAGCCTCATGGATGAGGGGGTAACAGTGGACAAGGTGGAGAACGCTTACATCACCAAAACCTTCCCCAACCACTACAGCTTGGTGACGGGTCTGTACGCTGAGACGCACGGCATCGTGGCCAACGAGATGTACGACCCCACTCTGAACCAGTCCTTCTCCATGGAGACGGACAGTATTTATGATTCACGGTGGTGGGAGGAGGCAGTGCCTCTCTGGGTGACCATCCAGAAAGCTGGAGGGCGCAGCGGGGCGGCAATGTGGCCCGGGTCTGATGTGAAGATCCATGGCATGTTCCCCAATCAGTTCCTCTCGTACAATGCCTCAGTCTCCTTTGAAACCAGAGTGGAGCGGATTGTTGAGTGGTTCTCTGCACCAAAAGAGGAAGCGGTGGATTTTGGAGTTCTGTACTGGGAGGAGCCCGATGAGAGCGGGCACAACCTGGGACCTCAGAGTTCCCTCATGGATGTAGTCATCGCCGGGATTGATGAGAAGCTCGGCTTCCTCATTAACGAGCTGAAGAAGGCCGGGCTGTATGAACAAGTGAACCTGATAGTGACCAGTGACCACGGGATGACGCAGCTTTTCACTGATAATATCATAGAACTGGATGAGTATGTGAGCAGAGACCTGTACACCTGGGTGGACAAGAGTCCAGTGGTGGGAATACTGCCCAAAGAAGGTATCACTTAAACATCCAATAGTGACATTTTGGGACATTCACTTCTGCTTTCTCCCCCAGATGAGAGTGATACTACTCACATGTCTGTATGAGAAATATAAAGCCAGAACCAGAGGTAAACAGGTGGAGTTTGTTACCTTTGGACAACAAAATCCACCTACCAGCAATTTATAAAGGAATAAATAGGTGCAGTGTCTTCCTAGTTAAGTTAACCAGTTGTTAGTGCTGGCTTTCTATCTGCCATAGAGTATCAATCTTTTTTTCAAACATATGGCAAGAAGGTAAAATATGTGCATGTCTCAAAATGTTCAACAGTCACTTTAATGCCTACATGATGTATTTTAAGAGGAATAAGTGAATAATGCAGGATAGAATAAGCACAGATTAAAAGGGACAACAAAATTTGATGATTTTATCTGTTATTGTGTTACATTTTGCTTTTCTCCAACAGTGTTATGTTCATTACAGGAACATGGCCCTCTTAATTCAGTTTTTTAGTTACAGATAAAAATTTGTACGATCTCTGAAATGATTATTCGCAACTCATCCTGAGATATAATTCTTACGTCTGTGCCTCTCTTCCAGGAAAGCTTGATGAGGTGTATAGTAAGCTGGTGGATGCAAACCCAAACATTGTGGTGTACAAGAAAGAAGAAATTCCTGCACACTTCCATTATCAGCACAACGTCAGGATCATGCCCATCATCATAGAGGCCAAGGAGGGCTGGACCGTCATGCAGAACAGGACCGGGCCCTTCATGTGTATGTTTTCAGACCTTATAAAGCTGAACTGAGACAGTATTCTGGTTTGCAGCTTCACACATGAAACAGTTTTTTGTTGTTGTTTCAAACAGCAGCTTCCATCTGCTCTATTAATAGCTTCACAGAGTTTTTTTTTTTCCAGTCATTGAACCAGAGCTAGCTCATGTTATGCCAGCTGTAATTAACAGAGAAAGCCATTATTTGTTTTCCCTTAGAAACAGCAGAAATGTGTGAGTGGGTGTCGATGTTCTTCTTGTACTGCCTCCAGGAGAAGTTATTTTTCTTAATCCAGCTCAAATCAGGCAGGTTTCAGAGTTTTTAATGCAGCCACTGACTACAGCAGCTAATACTAGTGTCTGATTCCTCCTCTCTGGTTGAAGGATTGTTAGTTAGTGAAATGAGCTGGTGGCTGGAAGAAAACCCTGCTGACTCAGTATTCAGTGACAGCATGGTTTAACATGTGTCGTGTGACGCTGTGCTGCACCGCAGAAGTTGTTTGTACTGTCCAGCTGTTTGAGCTGTTGGCCAAAAGAAACAGGGATGCACTGTGCTTGAAAATGACGTTGTTATTGTAGTGTGTTTGAACACCCAAACACAAATTATAGCATCGTTCTCACAGTCTGTTTACAGTTCTTGACACCTCTACTCAGTGTTTACGATGATAACTTAAATGTGGCCTGTGGAGTTATGTTGCGTTACATGATTTGTATCTTGTGTTAAATGTGTTTCCTCATTCAACATTTGCAAAGCCAATATTTTGAATATTTTCTATCCTGCATTGTTTACATCCAGGTTTACTTGCTAGCAGTCCTTTGTCCTTACTGCTTTTGTTGGTGCACTGCTAGATGTGTGTGTTTGTTTACCTTCACCATCGATTGTTGGTGCAGGTTGATGTCGCCCATGTGCCTGCACACTTGCAACCTCATGCATGCATACAATGCAAACAAAATTGTAAAATCATCCTCCATATTGTTACCTCTGGTCAAAGACTCCACTGGGTTCCTTTAAGGCAAGATGAGTCTGAGGTTTTGTTCCAGATTGGATGGTTGTTAAAACCACTGATACTGCCATCTCAGGCAGCACTGATTAACTGTATTGATTTTACTCACAGACAATCCTGTCAGTTCTTCTGAAAGGTAAAAGCACTGATAAATTTTAGGGGCAGCAGTTAGCTGGTCTGAGCTTTCATCAAAGGTCTTTGTGCTTGTCTGTTCTGATTTAATTTTCAGTTCTGCCTGTGCGTTGCTGTGATTGATTTAGCAGTAACCAGCCAGCTGGGGTAAAGCGGTGATGGGAGTAAATCACAACAGAGAGCAGCAGAATCAGACCCCATAAATCTGTAAACAAAAAGTGCTGAGAGGAGAGCTATAGATTGACAATGCAGGAATAATTAACATCCGAGCAGAGCACCTCCTTATGTAAATGTATTTCTTCTTTCTTTCTCTCCAGTGGGAAATCACGGCTATGACAACACCTTACGGAGCATGCAGCCCGTGTTCGTGGCCCGTGGGCCAGCCTTTCGCCAGAATTACGTGAAAACCTCCATGTGCTCTGTCGATCTCTACCCTCTCATGTGCCACATCCTGTCCATCCGCCCTTTGCCCAACAACGGCTCCCTGTTAAACGTTAAAGACCTGCTGTCCGCAGAGCCAGCTCTATCCTTGCTCAGCGTCCCTCCCAGGGTCGAAGAGTACTCCTACACCCCCGTCGTGGGCTCTTTCATCAGCGTGGTGATGGTGCTCGGCTTTCTGGTGTTCTACGTCAGACAAGTGACGCTCAAACAGCTGCCCTCACTAAAACACAGAAGCAGGGAGATGTCGCAGCCCCTACTGCAAGAGGACTTGCACCTGTAGCTGAAGAAACAGAAAGGATGGCAGATTTAAAAGAAGAGGAGATATTGCTCCCCAAGGTAGTCCGCTCTGTCCAGAAGCATGCCCTACACGCCTCCCTTACAGCAGTAATTGCCATTGTGCTGCTCTTCTGTTAAGTGGAGATCAAGAGAAACTAATCTGACCTCATAATCATGTACAGAGGTGCATCTTGTTCTCCTGAAATGCAGGGGAAATGTGTAGGGTTTGCTTCTGGTACAGGCTTAATCAAGATAATTATAGGGCGTCATAGTGGCTTTGCTTTGATAGTGAATTTTACCTAATATCATCCCATCATTTTCATTGTCACTTACAGTAAAAAAAAGAAAAAAATCAAAGCTTAGTGTAGAATTTTAACCTGTGATTCTCACAAGTATGAACCTTTGGTGGCCGAAACTGTGACTTGGATAATATTAAGGTGTCAGTATGCTCAAAACGAATTCGGTTGTCTGTAGGTGTTAGTGTTTAGGAAAGGCCGCACTCCAAGGCAGGGTGAAAAGCTTACCATCGTAGACAGGGTTGGAAGCAATAATTTATTTAAAATGGGAATAACTGCGCATGCTTTTAGACAATCTTTCCTTGATGGCATTCATAGTGTTGCATTCATTTGTGCGTAGGAAAATTGTGTGATGGAAAATAAAGAAGAGCTTGACAGAGAGGCTGAAATCCTGCCCACCTTTTGCAACCTGGCCAGTCGCTGAATGAAGCAGGTGCTATTATTGGATGGTTGGTTTTGGAAAGTTACAGACACAGCCCCTTCCCCGCAAAGTCCAGTGTGGGCTACGTGTGGAACCCTTTTCTTTTGAAGCATACTGACACCTTCACTTCAGGCAGTAGATTTGGTTTATTCGACATTTTCAAATCTATGCAAAGCAGATTTGTATGTTGTGAGCTAAAGAAGCATCGAGGCCTTGTCAAATTTTTTTCCCACCAATTGCTCTACTTGAGGTCTGAGCACTGAATTAGAAGATACTTAACAATACAAATGCTGTGATGAAGTAGAAGTATTCAAAACTCAACAACTTTGAGGAGATCGACTGGACTCAGTGTTACTTTTGAATGTTACTTGGAAGCAAATGTTCCACTAAAGACTCACTCAGTGTGCCAGGCTTCTGCTCATGTGTGTAGGTCATCCCGTGAGCCAATCACATCACGACCTTGCTCTTTATTAGTCAGTTACCATTTGCCTTTTAACTTAACAGAGAACATGTCTCTAAGGTGTGCAGTCGTTGGTGTGTAAGTTGGTCTGATTTTTTTGTAGCATTTGTGTTGGGAAGGTGTTTCTCTGTATAGATGGCTGTGAACTGCCCTCCTATTCACATGTTGACCCGTCATAACCATGGCCATTTGTTGGTGAAATGTGAAGTGCAATTGCTATTGGTCAGTATTTCGTCGTAGGGACTTTAAGGGTTTTGTTGTTGCTTGGTTGGGAAGACTATTTTGGCATGACTTGCAAGAACTGTTCCCCTGATTTGCACTACAGGACAGAAACGAAACAGAACGAAGGGGCAGTCGTTGGAGGCTTTTTAGGTCATGTATAATTTGCACTTCTTGTTCGTAGTTGCTATTTGAAATAATAATAATAATAAAAAAGTTAGGTGCCTCTTGCCAAAAAGCTTTTTGATTAGCATAATCATAGAAAGTTGAGTAGAATCCAAATCTGCCAGTAAATTATTCTAATATTTTTTTCAGCATCGTTTAAGAGAGAATTGGTTCAGTTTTCTTCCTATGCTTTTAGATGCATTGACTAATACCTGTGCCCAAAAAATGACAGACATCACTGTGAGTATTTACTTTTTACAAAATTTAAATTCATAAATTGAAAGCATTTATATGGAAATTGTTAATTTTCTGATAATTGTCTTGTTTTATGAAAGAAAAGTGTTGTCTGATAATTTTTCCCCTGACTTGTTGACAGAGAAATTATAAATATATCCATACTATATTTAAATAATTCATTTGAAATTGTTAGAAAAGAATAAATATTAGATCTGGTTTATCTCAGTTGATTATTACCTTGGATTTGAAATATGGATATTTAATATGATTTACAGATTAACTATCTTTGCCATGTTGATGCAATTAAAGAGTCTTCTGAAAATAAAGGGACTTGTGTGAAACCGAACGCGTTGTATTTTTTGGATTTTCTGACTGTGTGTGTTTGTGTATGAGGCCAGGACCTTTACACGTTGCCTGTTAGCACCAATTATGTCTTCATTTTCCTCATGGGTGCCGACAGGTGCTGACAAGAACGTGGCCAAACAGTTCAAGAGAGCTGATTCTAATGGCAGGAAAAACACATAAAATGTCAACTGATTTTATTAGGCATAAATTTGGCATTACAAGTTGTTAGGACTTGGGGACTGTACAGAAATGATACGTTTCTACTCTTTGGACCCTCTCACTGACTCCAAAAAAAAAATGGACTGGTACAATTCATTTTACTGTTGATGATTAAAAGAATGCAAAACATAAATAATTTTCAATTGAAACCTTAGTACTTGAATAGCGTTACCATTTTTACCATGATCACCAGTGTGCACATTTTGAGGTGGCCACTTGATTGAGCTTCAGTTATTAATGTAATTTCCAAAACAAAGGTCAGACTGTTCTTTCATCAGCAACCCTCTTGATGATTTTCATACAGTCCCTCATTATTATTATTATTATTATTATTATTATTATTATTATGAACATTTACAGTAAAAATTAAAAAATGTTTGTATGAACAAGCCAAGCTAATTTCTTGATTCAACAAAAATGAAATAGTCCTAATAACTTAAAATCTTAATTATAAAGCAAGACATTTACTTGGAGTAAGAAGTGAAAATTCAAAGCTGTGATGTGATTAAACTGTAAACTTACAACTTGAAGTGAAAAAAAAAGTTGGACAAATTGAAAAGCCAGACACAACTTGTTGCCTTGTCTTTTTACAGTGTGGGACCGAAATGAAGAAAATGTTAAAAGTAAAATACAACTTTTATTAAGTTTGTATTTGCTTTGTGGGTTTTCAAGATAGCACACTTCAGCTGAAGTCTCCTCCCAGTCAAATGTCCTTGAAGGCTCAGTGCACAGCTTCTGCATTAATGTGTTGTTAACTTGCAGGATCAAAGGTCTTTTATAAGTTAAGGCTGGAGTTTACCCAGGCGCTCAGTCAGTCAGAGGCAGGCACCACGCTGACCGCTGCGGCTCTTCTCCTCCACCTCAAACCTCAAGTCTGTGAACCAGCAACAACGAAACAAACCCAGCAATCATGGACAACGTCTATGACACAGTGGATGAGGGAAATGTGCATGAAGAGCGCCGTGATGGAGCTGACAGCCCCGACCGAGAGCCCACATATGAGAGCCCAGAGGAGGCGAGGGGGCAGCTGTACAGCGAGGTGCAGGTCCACGCCTCCGCGGAGGGACGGCGCGATTCGCCGGAATATATGGAAATCAGGGAAGGTAGGCACAGCTGCTCGTCTCCTTCATCCAGCGACGACGACGACGAGGTTAAAGCCGAGGAAGTTGAAGAGCAAAAAGTAGCAGTGATGCCGGAGGCGAAGGTGGAGCAGGTGAACGGCGAAGCGCACGACGGATCCAGGCGCTCATCGGCCTCCTCAGCATCCTCCGCCTCCCCCGGAGACCCGTGCGACGACCCGCCGATCCAGCCGAGGACCTTGGAAGAGGATAACGCCGAGGACGGGATGCTGATGGCGTACACCCACCCCGACACTGACCCCAGGCCGGAGGAGTCCGTCGACTACAGCCTGAAAACTCTGGAGAGCGTCACCGTGGATGAGAGCAGCGCTGCCCCGGCTGACCCCAGCCAGCCCGACATCTCTCTGTTCGTCAAGGTGAGAAACAGACGCAAGATGGGAGAGTCCCCGCCGGGTTGACCCAGGTCACACTTCATTTTGCCTCAGCCTCAACGTTCAGCATGAGGCATCAGACAAGGCAGCTGCGGTGAAGCAGGTTTTTCACTGGTTTAAAACTTGTTAAACTCAGCACAATATATAGCAGATTTGCCAAAAGGCTCCTTGAAGCAGTTCTGTGTATTAAACATTGTGCTGGGGAACTTTCAGGTTTTTTTTTTTATCTTTTTAAATTTTATTTTCTAGTAGCCTACAGTTGTCATACCTCATGGGTTGTGTTGCTCCTGATGGAACACCAGCACTGCAGGGTGTAGACTTTAAAACGCTTCCACATATCAACCAGCTGGCATGATCTGCATTTGGATATAGAGCAAAATATTTTATTGATTTAGTGATTGCAGCCAGCCAGTGATTGTCATATTACAGGCTAATGAGCAGCTAATAAGACAATAAAACAGGCTCACATCCCATCTTAATTTCCACTGGCATATATATATATATATATATATATATATATATATATATCGTATATTTAAGACTTGACCATTTGTAAAGCACCTTAGCCAAAAAATATACATACATCATTACATTAGCGTCTGAGGTCATGATATGATAATAATCATATAAAATAATCTGAGCCACTGCCATCACTGAATAATAAACCTATAAGGTATTCAATAGCCACAGTGTCGATCTGAAGAAATTTAATTTGTTATGTAAATGTGCACAATCAAGAAATATGACTTTCTGGATTCCTTTTGTAGGCCATAAAAATATGAAAACTTAGATTAATTAAGAACCTACACATTTTATGTTATTTAAGCTGAAGATATAGATCAGAACTATAACATTGTTGTATGAAGAAATAATATTTGAGCATTATAAGGGATCGGTCTAGACAGTAGAAATTTAGTTTGATACACATCGTTTACTGTTGAAGTGAAGTAAATGTGGAGGTTATTTAAGCTGACAAATATGCAAATATATCGTAATGTAGTAATGAACAGATGTATGTTCAGAAATATCTGGCAAAACTATTGATTTCATTAAGAAATGCCACAGAAGCAGCGATCTCTGAGTATCAGAGCCTCTGTCAGTGACTTCAATCTAGTGGCAGTCTGTAATAATTAACTTGTTTTCTGAGGGGCCATAGAAACCAGGGGTGAACTCCACGGCTGAGCAAATCTGACTGTGTGTTTTGCTGCCTTTCTGATAGAGCTGGTCTGTGAGGTATACTATCAGCACACGCAGGGGTCACTTTGCTGATTGGGCAACACAGATTGAGAGACACTGGGCTGGCCTCAAGTAGCTCTGTTTGAGCTCAGTAAGGCCCTTATAACAGGGAATGACAGTAAGTTTATGCTAAATTTTAAAGTTACCATGTCAGACTATGGTTAGATAAAATAGGTGTATGCAATCAACACGGATGAGTTGCAAACAGCAAAATAATTGCTACAATCTGGCCTGGATGGTGATTTCTTAAAATGAAAATCTAAACTCCCTCCTACAATTGTGACAGACTGGGGTGAAGCCCAGAAAGAGTATTATGTTTTAGCTTTGCCAAATTCAGAAATGATTTACTCCTGGGAAGATTCATTTCATGAATATTGCATTTTCCTAAGAACAACATATTGAATTTCCATTATTCTGACTTTTACCAAGGGAAAGTTTGAGTAAAAATAATGAATAAGGATCTAATATCTTTTATCAAGTCACACAGAAACTTTATTCCTCTGGAGTATTATATATCTGTCCTTGCGGCTGATTTTCACACATTTTCTTGACATTGGAAACAACACTGGCGGGATCTGGAAGTTCACCTCTGTCAACAGCAGAGCTTTGGAGAGCTCAGGTCATTAACACATTAAAAGGACACGTTTGACACATGAGACAGATATGCTATCTTGATGTTGTTATGTCACAATTATGATAAACATGAACCATAGTTCACCAGAGAAGTGACAACATACTTGGCCCCTTCTCTGCATACCACACTGTCCTCTACTCTATCTGGCCTTGCTATTGGAGCGGGTCCAAGCTGTGGGTGGATTTCCCAACAGTCTAATCTTCAACGGTTGCCATAAACCAAGCCGAGCTGTGCTATAAAAGTAGGGAGGAGACTAGAGGATCTTCTGTCTGTCCTGGAAGTTTACATGACTCCTCCCCTGCTGTCTTTGATAAAGTAAGCCATTACAGAATAGACTATCTCTGCTATCACTATGAAACATTTTCACAGTGGACAATCTGTTTTAATTTTATATCATATGCTCCTACTGTACTGTACAAGATGCTCAAGTTGTATCATATCATCAATCATATACATATTGTCACTGATGGTTCATCTCACAATTTAAAACATAGGACAGTGCATGTATTGACAAGACAGTTGGGCTGTCACATTTGGTAAGTGTGTGTCTTACAAGAGGAGAGGTCAAACACTCCCCTCCGGCTCTGGCTCCGGAAGGATAGAAAGATGTCTGTTACTGTTTGATGTCAGGGTGAATGATTAGCCCAACAAGTCAGTGATTTGAGCTTCCTATTGTCTCAGGAGGACAAAAAAGCAACTCCGAACCAGTCATGTTTTTATGGAGATCAAGGATTTAGAAATCCCTACAGGAACTCAATACACATCTGGGGGCTCAAGAGGTGGAGCAGGTCATCCACTAATCAGAGGGTTGGTGGTTTGATCCCTGACTACTCCACATGTCGAAGTGTCTGAACCCCAATTTACCCCCAATTTACCCCCGATGGCTGTTCCATCAGTATATGGGTGTGATCTGAGTGTGTGAATGGGTGAATGTGGCATGTGGTGTGCACTTTGAGTGGCCTTGACTAGAAAAGCACCATATAAATGCAGTCTACTTATCATTTACGTTTGGCGGTATATGATTATGCTGAGAGTTAAATGAGAGTTAGAGTTAAAAGAAAACAGATGCCACACTAATGTCTGGGTGATAAATATAAGGCTGTAGTCAGCAAATGGTTAGCATAAAGATTGGAAACAAGGGGAAACAGCTAGCCTGGGTCTGCCTGATGCTAACAAAAGTCACCTGCCAGCTCCTTTTGATCCATTCAAAAACTGTAAGTGTAAAAAAGCCAATATATAGGGGGACAGAGAGTTAGATGAGAAGATTTACACCACTCTCACGCCCGAATGGCAAATAAGCTCGTATGGTGTTAGCTTTATTTAACGTGGGGGAAACAGCTAGCCTAGTTTTGTCAAAAGGTAAACAAAAGTCTGCTGCCCAGCGACTCTAGAGCTCACACGTAATATCTCATCTGTTTAATTTGTTCAAAAAAAGAAGTATAAAACACCAATTTGTGATTTTACAGGGGGTTTGGACTGGACTGGATGGATGCAGCATCTGAGCTAACTGTTTCCTGGCAGTAGCTTTGTACTGACAGGAGAGTGGTGTAGCAAGAAAACAAAATAAGCTTATAACCAACAGGTTGGCTTAGCGCTAAGCTAAACTAGCTAGCTGCTGCCTGTAGCTATCTATTTAATGTACAGAAATATTTGAGAGTGGTATCGATCTTCTCATCTAAATCTTGGCCAGTAAGCACATAAGCTTAATAAAGTTTATAAAATGTCGAACTATTACCCTTTCGACCATGAAAAAAAACCAGCTAACTTCAGTGACTTCTCCATGCTGCAGCAGAAGTTGCTGAAAATTTTAATTCTTTAAAACACAAGGAAATGCAATTACACCCGCATTGTATGAGGTTTCCTGTTAAATAATGCTGTATTTGGTAGCTGAAATACTATGGCACAAGATCTAAATCTGAAAAGACTTTAGGCTCAGCTCATTATCGTGTGTTGTTTCATCATGAGCGTGCTGCGAAGCCTGTGGAGACTTTGATTATTTTCTATACAAATAAACTCTCCTCACCCAAAAACCTAAAATAACTCAAGAGAAACTACCCAACATTTTCCCTGATACACACTGATAATTAACTCTTCCTACCACAGTGGCCCAGTAACTGGATTGTGCTGCATGTTGGTCTGTCTGCCAGGAGAGGGGGCTGCCCTATAAATAGAAATATCTCCCATCTCTCTTTTTTTTCTGCTTTCATCTAACTTTCCTAGTGACAGATGATGAGAGATCTTTTTTTCTGGCTTATATCTGTCAGAAATAGAAAGCCAAAGAGTGAGTGTCACTCATTGTCCGTGTGCTGATGATTTTTGCGGTCAGACCTGCTTTTAATATTGTTGCCCTACATAGGCCCTTTCTGTGAATGAATGCCAATTCCTGCCTTAAAACCAAAGCCAAGCATCAATAATTCATAGAGGAGTCTTCTCCAGCTCTCCTGCTGGTGATCAAATATAACCTGTGCTATCCTGCCTTACGTGAGAATGCACATTAAATATAAACGATGCTGCTCATATAAAGAGGTGACTGAAATATCATCCCGCTTTTTGGGCAATGTTGAGGGATTCGGTATTATTTATAAGTTTGTCATGTGTGTGGAAAGGTTTCTTTAACCTGATCTGACAAATAGAAGCAAATAGACATCATGCAGTGATGGGAAATAATGAAAAATAAAAGTGTGAGGTCACCAGTTTGGGAAAAAAGAGGGGCAGACAAGAGTAAGTAGTGGCAGTGAATGTGTTCACGGGGAGTGTGGGAAGAGAGAGATGGGGCTCCACCCCCTGGTATAGACTGACACCTGTTTTCCCTTCTGTGTCAGTGAGGGCTAGCTCTGCTCTCCATCTGTGTCTAAATCAGAGCACAGGGCTCTACCTGCCACCTGGACCGACTCTCAGCCTCACCTGCACGACAAAACCAAGGGAGGAAAAACCTTTACAGGAGAAGAAAAGTGGCGGAAATCTTAGAAACCTTGAGGAAACAGAACCAAGACAACTTCTGTAGGTGTGAAGAGTCGCAAGAGAGGATCACTCAGAGAGGATACCTGGGTTTTTTCTTTCTTGTCTGGAGGATGTAGACCTCCAAGGATAAACAAAGAACTGTAGATAAAAAACCCAAAATACTAAAGTAACAAAGTGACAGCCAAATTAGGCATCATGTCCACAAACGGTCAAGACAGGGATCCCGATATTGAACTGTTTGTCAAGGTAAGACAGACACAGAACTGTAATTGCAGTATTTCTATACGTTTTTGATGGACGATAGAAGCAGTATATGAGGAGAATTTTCTCTGTAGCATCACTGTGTGTTGTGGAAAGCTCGTGTAACTCAATAGTACAGGTAGAGTTACAGCGGCACTGGCACACTGTGCTCCGTGTTGACCCAGGATTGTTGTGACAGTGATACCGAAGCTGCTTGTTGATGGTGGGAAGCTCTGCACTGCTGGGCTGCCACTACTCCTCTGAAACCTTTTAACCAGAAAGATTGCATTATGTAATGCACTAAAATGTTGTTTTTACACTTGATTTTACATTGCATGCTGGGTTAATTCTCTTGGAAATTCTCCTGGCATTATTTTTGCATAGGTATTCACTGATCAGTGGATTATCACCTGAAATAGAGCAAAAGCATCATCCTCAGCAGACACAGCAGTGTTGTTTTGTTATTCATAGCTAGACGAACTCAAGGCCCCCTGAGAAACGTTAGAGGCAGACGAATATACCTGAGGCAGGTGAAGTGGAAACAGGTGGAAAAGCTGATGTGGTGCCTCGATGCACTGACCCAATTAGCTGGTGTGAAGGCTCCTTTCAGCCAGTCCACCTCCTAGGAAACCAGTCAACTGGGTAACTAAAAGTTCACAGGCGCTGACGACACGCTCGGCTTGCAGCACCCTCCAGCCTTGCTGCCACTCTTTCATCAGATGTTATTAGTCATGAAAGCAAACTGACTATTGGCTGTGTGTAAACTGTATTACTAAGTACAGAGCAGGACTTAGACAAGCTGTGTATATACAGTGGTTTCCATAGTAGCTACAACCCTGAAATAACTTTTTTCCTCATGCTGCCATCATAGATGTGACCTAGATGGACAGAGAATTATCTTGCATAGCTGCACATCCTTTGATGCATAACATTTAGACCTTGGCGGTGCGAACCGTTCAACATGTCATAACACAGAATGCTTGGGGTATTGGAGCATTCTGCTGACTGCACAGTTCAATCTTTACTCTTTTTATTTGAACTCTACTTAAGGAGAGAATAGATCTGTGCATTGTAGAAAAGCAGCATGATTACAGGCTGTAACACTTCACAGCATTACCCCAATGATGAACCTGAGATATGAACCCCCCCTGAGTAGCAAGTCTTCACATGGTATGGTCAGTGATGGGGCACTCCACTGATTTTATACATCACGATCAAGTGAAAAATACCTTCTGTGGCTCCAGAGCTCATCAGGCCATACAAATATGGAAGTGCAGTCTGAGGCATGTGGGTGTTTACTGGGCAGTGATGCACCAATGAAAAAAAAAGTGATTGGTTGCAGCATGTAAGTGTAGGATGCAGCATCTTCAAGTCTTGACCAGTCGGGATGTCTAGTCCTCAGCTGCAACAATTTTCTACCATCCTTATTTAACTGTTTTGAGTTCCCCAATTAATATGGAGGCAAAATTACTTTTATGTGCTCATCAACTATTCATCTATATTCAGGCTGTCCAGTAAATATCGTTGTATTTTTTGCAATACAATGACAATAAAGGCTTTCTATTCTATTCTATTCTATTCTATTCTATTCTATTCTATTCTATTCTAAAACCTACAGTATTCATCAAGGTTACTGAAAATCTAATACTCTTCTCCTGCAGTGTTATGTTGTGATAAAGCTCAGGTATTGAACAAATTTTACAACTAAGTTTTATGAAAAAAAAGAAAAAAAAAACCTTTCATGAAGTACTTTATAAAAGAAAAATGTTAATGGCCAAATATTCAAGTACTAACTAATGACAGACAAACACAAAGGATATAAAATCAGCAACCAAATTTATTCTCATTAAAATGTATGACAAACTGAGGAAACAAACCCAGGTTTAGTCTAGAATACATCTATATGTATGTGATGGGTAGTGTGAAGTGACATTGTGTCCAGTGGACTCCACTCATGACCACATCACTCAGTGGCTCCACACACTCACAGCGCCCAGTTGTGTGTGACAGCTTTTGTCTTCCATGTTCTAGATGTTGATTGGCTATTATCAGCGACTGTGTATTGTGTTACCACCGTGCTGCTGAGCCTAGCCATAACAATGCACAGACCGAAGCATCACATGCACTCAGGCAGCATGACAGCACTGAGAGCTTCAATGGCTGGCGCACATACAGTTGGCTCAGCTACTTTTAGACTGACAGCTCTGTTTTCTGGTGTTTGCTGGGAGCTGTGTCCTGAATAGCAAAATGTTTTCCACTTCAGTGTACTATCTTTTATTGTGAAGGGATATTAGCCATGAGAAGACCCGGCTTTAATGACAGTAATAATTCAATTGCACATAATGAAGCTCATCTGCTGGTTTCTCAAGTTATTTAAAGAGATTCTAATTTCCAAATCATGAATGCATTAATGAGGGAGAATAAATCCACTTGTCAAATCTGTGCTCACCCTGCTGACCTCCAGGTCAGTGCTCTTATTTTTGCCCTGTGTTGCGACTGCAGGCCAACAGCTCTGACCTGCACTCTGTGCCCCAGTGGCCAATGAACCGGGTGGTGGAGTCACTATGTATAATTCAGATGGGCCAGTGGATCAGATGTCACTGCTGGTGCTCTGCTGTGTATCCATACATGCCGACACATGATATCACAGCGTGAAGAAAACTGCAATAAAAATAACTCTTACCTGTTTATTTTCATGTTGTACCCTCAGCTGACAGTTGTATGTAAAATTTAAAATGATGGAGCGGTTGTTGAACTTATGTCAAAACCATTTGGATAAACATGAAGCTGTTATTCAAAATATTGTGTTTCAAAGGCTTTTACCTGACAGCAACTGGGCTCCTTCCATAAGGCCAAATCTTTATGGACACTGTTCAGTGTAAGCAGTAGTGGGATGTAACTAATATTTATTATTATTATTATATTACATTGTCATTTGACAGCTTTAATGAAATTTTACATACAAGACATATGGTGCACTTTTGAAATATGATGCTTTATTATAGATTTACTTTATATGAAATAAATTGAATAATTCAGATTAGCTCCATCTTGTCCAACTACAATAATAAAATGCTATATGCACATTAATGCATTAGTAATGAAAATTCTATAATATAATATATAGTAGTATAAAATTCACAGAGGCCATTTGTCTGCATTTAACCTTTGAACATTTTGCTGATAATATTTCAACACTTTTGCTTCAGTGACATTTTGCAATGCAGCACCTTTACTTTCAATGGAGTTTTTTTTTTTATTGCAGTATTATTATTTTTACTTAGTTAAGTCTCAGAACACTTGTACTACCAGATGAGAGTACAGTATGTGGTCAGATGCCCAGAATGTAGTTTTGGATTGACTCTGTCCTTATCATAAATGTGTACCAGTGTTTTAAGGGTGACGTATTTGTGTGTCATGTGTTTGCACAGTGTTTATATTTCTACGACCTATGACACTTCTCTTGACGACCTTACTAGTCAAATAGCAAGATAACAGCCAGCAGTCATGATAACAGTCACCTAATCCTAACGTGTGTTTAATTGTCAGCAGCAACCTTGTGACCAAAGCGTCACAGTCACGGATTAAAGCTTTTATAAAAAACACAAAAAGAGAAAATTCAGCATTTTTGTAGAATGAAAATATTTGTGTACATTTGTAAGATTTATGTTCAGTTTAATTAAGACCATGTCAGAGTTGTCTTGATTCAACTCTATGGTTATTTTCCATGCTGTACTTGATTCGGTTGTAGGATTGGATTACATTATACTGTGAACTGTCCACCCACTCTATGTGTGCATTTGCGTGTATACACCACATTTCCACTATGTGCCGTGCTTCATCGCCCTGACTTATTTCCTGTCGTGTTGCGTTTGTGTGCAGGCGGGCAACGATGGAGAAAGCATTGGAAACTGTCCCTTCTCTCAGCGTCTCTTCATGATCCTCTGGCTCAAAGGAGTCGTGTTCAACGTCACCACCGTCGACCTCAAAAGGTTAGAACACGAAGATGGAAACGCAACACAAAAACATACTTTTGGCTTCCTCTTGACGTACTTCTTTCATTGTGTCCCCTGCAGGAAGCCAGCAGATCTGCACAACCTGGCCCCGGGGACACACCCTCCTTTCCTGACCTTCGACGGAGAGGTCAAGACCGATATCAACAAGATCGAGGAGTTTCTTGAGGAAATGCTCTGTCCTCCAAAGTAATTGCACTGGACGGTTTTACGACACGTAGTTTACAGTATCAGATTATATTACTCACTACACACACACACGCTGCTTTTGGTTAGATTTATTTCACTTCAGCAACACTGTTGAAAGGACAGGAAACACTTGAGTATAGTAAACGATGGTTGTATTTGATGAAGACTGATGTTAACTGATATAACTGTTTGTTGTTCATGGCTGTTGTAAATCTTTGGTGAGTGGGTGTGTGTCTCAGGGAGCTTTGACCATTCAATTCCTGAAAATAAAAACCTTAACTATCTACAAATCCAAATATATGTTCTTCACTGACAACAGCCGCAGCTTTGGTGTAATTCTGTGTAGGTTTATTGTGTTTCGTTGTCATTTAAAAAAAAAAGTCGGAGCTAGTGTGTGAGCAGTTGCAGAGTAAAATGTCAGATTAACTAAATCTTTCTTTTATTGCCTGTAAAGTTTTTTTACATTATAAATGGACCTCAGTGTGAGAGAACTTAAGGGGCGGGCGGCCAACTCGGTTTGAGTGTGTAACATGTTTTCAGTCTGAGCTGAGCTCCAGTCCAGGTGTTAATGCTATCCAGATGGTTCGGTCTGACTGACTGCGTCTCCTGCCTCTGTCCACCCCGTCTGCTCAGGTATCCCAAACTGGCCGCCAAGCAGAGAGAGTCCAACACAGCTGGAAATGACATCTTCGCCAAGTTCTCAGCCTACATCAAGAACACCAAACTGGAGGCCAATGCTGGTGGGCTGCTCATTCTCTGCCATTTACACTCACAGACACACAGACAGGATGAAAAAAAAAGAAAGACATGACAGCCATTACTTTATTCTTCCACTAGGTTGTAGCAGAGTCCACCATTTGTAACTCAAAGCATTTGCTGTGCTGCCACCTAGTGAGATCATCCGTATACAGGTTATGTCACTTCCAGCCTTCTGTGTCCATGTGTGTTTCTATGTGTGACTCGTGTGTTTAGTTCTGGAGAAGGGTTTAACCAGGGCCCTGAAGAAGCTGGATGACTACTTGAACAGCCCCCTGCCAGATGAGATCGATGCAGACAGCATGGAGGAGGAGAAGGGCTCCAACCGATGCTTCCTGGATGGGAACGAGCTCACTCTCGCAGACTGCAACCTGCTGCCTAAACTGCACATAGTCAAGGTAAACTAGGAGTGTATCTGAGGATAATACAGGTTACTGTTCAGTGGCTAGTAAGAAAAAAGATGAGTACTGGATTTATATTATCTTGAAATCCATCATTTAAAAATGACTCTGTGGCATTTCAAAGGTCACAAGTTAAATCTCCATAAGGACAAGAAATGACATTGCTCCCATCCTCATCAACTAATGCTGATTAACAAAACACAGGAAATACTGAATAAGAACACAATTAAACCATAAAGCTATATCGCTTAATAAACAGTTGAAAACTGGTAGAAAGAACCTTCCAAGCAACAACGTAAAAACAGACTGAGCTTGAAAAAAATAAAAAAATAAATCCTGATTCATATCTTCCTTCCAAGGTTATAGTTGTGCATCCCATCCCTGGGCATATTTGGTCATATCATTTTCTATGTCAGCTACATAAATGGCTAAATGGCAAAAGCATGGTGGTAGTTTAACATAGTCAGGGTGATAAGCACACACATCAGGGACTCTCCCAGGTGCTGGATAAAAAAAAATCTAACTTAAGACAAGAGTCAGAAAGAGGATCCACAAACTGTACTAATGGCTCCCAGCAATTCTAGTACAGCAATGTTTTGCTCTACATGGATCTCCATCAGGCTCTATCAAATCACCATCACAGAGCAGAGCAGGCATTATAGAAACACAACCACACTCATCTCACAGGTGATTGTGATCTACACGATTGAGAGTCAAGCGGCCCTCAGGCTGATCCAATCAGAGCAGGGCTGGACAACATGTCTGATCCCACCACACCGAGGATAGGGCACTGTCTCTGTAGAAAGGACAAAAACAACTTGAAACATGGGCCAAAGTTCAGTGTCATATCCACACACATGAAATACAATTCATCAAAGGTAAAGCCAAATATATGGCAGGTAGTTTAGTATAGTTTTTGTATAAATGTAACCAGTAAAAAACAGGTTTTATTGTCAGTTCCTCACAATCAAAGAGAAATGTTTCCTTCTCCTGGTCACGCAGGAAGAAACTTTAAAGAAGCAGAAATACTGAGTCCTCCACTGACAGTAGCTCTGATAGTAGCTCTGATAATACATAATGCTGTACTGCTACAGTTTGCAGGTCTTTATAAGTCCACTGTTGGTGTTACGTGAAGTACAACACTCACTGCAACTAATTTCAATCAGACATAACAACAGCATTTTAGCCATGCTAGCATCACGGCTCTGTGGATGGCAGCGCTGCTCTGTCGGCTTTGGTCCAGAGTGAAATGTCTCAACAACTATGACATGGATTACCATAAAACGTGGTGCAGACTTTCATGGTTCTCAGCTACAGTAACTTTAAACCCGTAACTTTTCATCTCGCACCGTCAGAGGAAGGTGAACATTTAACACACTAAAGCGAGATGGTGCACGTGGTAGACTTTTATACCTGCTAAACATCAGTATTTTAGCATTGTCACATTAGCTGTTGTGAGCATTTAGCTTAAACTACAGCCTCACAGAGCTGCACAGTTTTAGTCTGTTTTTTTTTTTAAACATAATTTAAATTAATTTGAGTGAGTGTTGCAACTCACAGCATTTTTCTTTTTCTCTCCTTTTCTCTGAAAAAAGTTATGAGGCTATTGCCAGCGTTCACTTACTTCATATTCACTTACTTCATATGCAGAAAACACCCAGGAGGTTGTTGAAGTCATTTATTCTTACATTTATTAACTGAAAAAGCAGTAAATTGATCCAGTTGACTGAAAGCAGGGAACACACGGAGTGCACTGAACATAACATCTTAATGATACAGGTTGACTGTGTCAGAGCGCCCAAGGGTGGATTTTAACTGTCTGACATAAATCAAGTTTGTCTTTAGCTGATGTTGAAGTTACAGCCTCACCCCGTCTCCTCTCCTCTCCTCTCCTCCTGTAGGTTGTTGCTAAGAAGTACCGTAACTACGACATCCCCTCAGACATGACGGGCGTGTGGCGGTATCTGAAGAACGCCTACACACGTGATGAATTCACCAACACCTGCGCTGCTGACTCTGAGATCGAGACCGCCTACAAAGATGTGGCGAGGAGACTGGCCAAGTAAACTGGCCAACCAAGCTCAAGCAAAATAAACTATCAGACAACAACGACACAAAAAACACTTTCAAACTTCTTTAGTGACATTTTCCTAAAAATCTCTGAGATTTTTGTCTCTTGTAGCAAACAGGTCAGATGTTGCAGATGTCTCTGTCGTAGGGTGGATTACACTGCTTTACAGCTCCAGATGTGATGGATGTCAGAGTACATACTGTAGTGTGTATGGTATTGCAATTACAGAGGCCGACACTATAGAACAGAAGTGGAGCAAAATATAAATCGAGCGCAATATGTTTCAAACCAGATTCAAACTTTGCTGCTGTGAAACTTCTGTCCTAACCCCTTTCACTCAAACGTGATTGTGTCTGTCTGTATTCATTTCTCATAACACAAAGCTCTCTTTCATACATACTCCACCGGTCCACACAGCCAAACATTTTACTAGCTGCTGATGTCAGGGTTGTTCACTTTATTTATTCCTAAGCCTACAGAAGTCGAGTCTGACTCCAGTGTTTATTATCAAGCTCTGGCTCCTGGAGGAGACGCCGTGATTCATCTGTGATTGATGCTCTTAATTGTTTTGCTGAATATAACTGTTGCAATCTGCAGATTTGTTCTGATTGTCATTCATTACTGTAGGTGTTGCCGTAGTTGTGTTGTTTCCACAAGCTTATGCTTAACTTAAAAAATTCACTCCTGCTTCTGAAGGGTTGATTTTAAGAGAGGTTGATTTTAAAAATTGAAATGATATGCGTGGTGATATTGGTTCTAAAGAACTCAAATTAGCTGATGGGAGCATCCATGGCTTGTTTCTGAATTGTTTGCATGCACTAATCTGTTTTAAATCTAACACAGAGCCTCTTTTTAAAATATGAAAAATCCTCGACTACGTGCCTTCGTCTGGAAGTATCAAAAGTCCACGCCAATGTCACTGATGGACTTTTTCAGAAAAATGTATTGCAGCCAGAGCTGAGACATTTGTTTTTCCTCCAGCTATTAGTGTTCAGTCTAGGTATTGATTTTGTCTTAAGTTACAGCTGATATTATGAATGGAGAGAGTATTTATTTAGCAGCCCCAATCAGGCCTGATTAGCTCGAGCCATTAGCGCTGCGATGAAAAGCGTCTTCCAGGCCAGGTCCACAATGGTCAGGAGCCCTGCCCTCCAGCTCTTCATCAAAGACACATTTCCTCCGCTCTGAGGAGTCTATCAACTTCCACAGCCCGAAAGTTCAAGTTCAAAAGTTTCATTGTCCACGCAGAGGAGGATGGAAATTTGTCTTGGGGCTTATCGTCTTTGGCTTGGTGTCAGGCTGCAACTATAGCGAGACTTCCTTGAAGAACCATAAGGCTCTTTGTGTGGTTTGGACAAACATATGATATGAAATTGGAGCATGATGACTGAGAGGCTTGCTCATTGCAAAGCTCTACAAATAAAATAATATTTTCACAGATCTGCTTCTGCCTTTTCTTTTCTTTTCCAGCTAGGTGATCAATCAACACTGATACTTATAGGTTGTCATGTGTGAGCGGTCTGTCTCTGTGATAGCAAAGGTGCTGGTGAAGCCTGGATCCTGGTCCTGAAGACCTGAAAAAGGGGTTAAGTGTGGCTGACTGAGATGATCAAATCCAGTGGTGCAGGTCTGTTTCTCCATCCATAACCAAGAGAGAGAGAGAGAGAGAGAGGGAGAGAGAGAGAGAGAGAGAGAGAGAGTGATGACCGTTGACAGGCTTAAATAGAGGCTTCCATGCCAGGGATCAAACGCCATCCCTCTTCTCCACTCTCTCATTAAGACGGAAAACCCGAGCACCGCCATCCGATCTGTCTCCATTTTTCCTCAAAGGAGTCTAACTTGAAAGATCTGCGCCTGTCGGATTTACAATGGTGGGCGAGTGGTGTTTACTGAGACGCAGCCTTGCCAGAAACAACAGTCAAAGAAAATAAATGGAGCCTGCCTAGTGTTTCCACAGGAGTAAGGAAATATGGAGCGAGACTTGTGCCTTGCTGTTTGGTAATTAGTACCTAAACATCCCTGTCCTTGGATCCCATCGCTCACATCCAACATTTCTGCGAGCTGGATAATATACAGTGGAGCATTAACGTCAAACACGTCTGGTCATGGGGCCTGGCACGCCACATTAATCTGTTATTACACTCCCAGTGGATCTACCAGTCGCTGGCCTTGGCTCGGCCACCGTAGCACGGAGAGTTCGTATAGGCTGACAGGGACTCACACACAGAGCACTTTTATGGCCAGGTTTAGTAAACCTTTTCAGCTCAGGCATAAATTGTGTAAATCGAGTCTTGCTTTGAGACCTGAGCTGATTAAAACAAACTGGTGTGTTTGACGTGTGAGGACCCACCAGAAACAGACCTGTGATCCAATTAAGGGCCAGACCCATAGTTTAAGAAATACTGCCATATAGACCTCAATGCCCCTTGCAAGAACAAGTCAAATTTAGGTGCTGCTCACCGTAGATATTGTACCCATGAGACAGACGCATATGTTTCAGCCTGAGGTAAAGTTTGCTTTTCTGCTCTGCTGTTCTTGTGTTTTAGCAGAAACCATGTCATCTAGCAGCAGTAGTGGAGGAGAGGGCTTCATTTGTTGGATTATCTCACACAATTCCTGCTTCTTCACTTAAGATTTTCAGTATGATCACACATAGACCACCTTGTGTCTCTCTCATTGCACAAGTCATAGGTCTTCTCATCTGTTTTTCTGAAAAGTACATGGTTCGTTTACTATTATTGCCTTATATTTTCATTTTAAAAAGACAGTTATATTTTTCTTGGATCTTATGAAATGAGCAGAAATTCAAATCTCTTCAGCCACTAAAATCCTCCTTCCATTCACTAACTGCTGAGATTCCTGCAGCTGGATAAAGACTGACATGTGACATCAACATCAGCCCGTTCAGACGGTGACAGCTGAGGTCCAACAGGCCAGAGGAGGAAGCGTCTAATCAGAGCACAGGAACCATGTCATAACAGGAGATCAGGTTTAAAGGAGAGACAGAGCCGCCGAAGACGAGTCCTCGTCTCTTCCACTCTGAGACGGAGAGCATCTTAGAGAGTATCAGATTCTCGGCAGGTCCCCCGGCCCTCCTCCGCTCGCCTGCCCTTGGAGGTTTGAGTGACTTGTGGTGAAGCCTGATGGGGATTATTGATCTGCCTGGCGCGCGCCTGCGGTTTCAGCGTAAGACTGACGACCTCACCAGAGAGAGTTCTTGGCACGTGCCGTCCCCTGTCTCAGATCAGTGGGGGGAGCCGTGCGGAGGCTGGGACAGGCCTGTCGTGGCCCGAAGTGAGCACGGACTGAGCTCGGAGCCAGGTGATCAAGACATTTTTCTGTGTATTTAAATAATCAGGCCCGAATTTAGGCTGAAGATAACAATAAACATATCTGATTGGCTTTTTGGAGAGGAGTCGTTGAAATGAGAAACCATGTCTGCAGACAGCAGAGCCCAGGGGTATTTATGCTCTTGGTTAGATTTACTGGTTAGGGTTTCAGTTCCAGTTGTGAACCACATGAAATAATCCACGGTCAGTGGAGAAGGATGTGGACACTGTGCTAATTATGTGAGATGATGATGTCAGGTATTGATACCTACTAGTGAGCCAGAACTTTTCTCTCTATGTCGTGTTCCAATGTATATAACCGCACCGTGACCACACTCGCTATACGACCACACTCACATCCACATGTCGGACATGTCTGGATCCTCAGCAGCCCTCACACATCCGCACTGTCAGGCGGGCCCTCACTTTATCATTCATAGTTGTAAATCATCGCTTCGCCTGCAGGAAACGCGCAGCATTTTATTTTCCAGTCATAAACCATAAAACCTGCTTCTAACACGAGTTATGATCCTTGGAGACAGAGAGGATGAATGTCTAAAGCAGAACCAGACATGATGGCGGGCATCCTTCATCCCCCTTTTCGCCTGGCATCCCCACATGGCTATGGTCGTGTGGTGGATTTTCCAAACAGCCCCAGCGTGATCTAAATGTCACCAGGGTTGTATGTCATTCAGCAGTGAACTGGATCTATGCGACTGCTCTGAATTACCAGTCCATTAGCTCTCAATTAACACTCGCCTGATAAAGTTTTAACAGCCCTTCATCTGACAGGAAGAACACATAGAGTTCCTTCATGCTTGGTTTCAGGCGAAGATGGGGCCCATGCCCAAATTTTTGAAATTTTATTGCCTGGCTGAAACCTATGGAAAAGGCCTGTTTTGCATGAATATTTGGCAGCGAGCTGCAGTTTATCCTGTCTTATGTTCTGTACACTCAGTCGTGCTGCAACAGTTTGCCATTTTTGACAGTTGAGATGGTGTATAATTTGAAACACTGACATGAAGCGAAGGCCTTGGACAAAGAGGCCTTTTGTTTGTGTGTTTGGTCGCTGTCCATGGTCCTGACACTTGAATTTTCACAGTAATTCCCTTTTTTTTTTTTTTTTTTTTTTTTCTTCAGGCAGTGTGGCCAGTATCAGATTGCATAATCTGAACTGGCAGAACTCATTAAATGTAGGCTTTTTAGGTTTCATAAGTGCACTTTTCTCTGAGTTGGGTTTCACTTAGCAGCAAATGGTTTCATGGAATCAAATGTTTCCAAAGCAGGCTAAAGACACAGGCATGCTTTAATCTAGTGATGAATGGACTCTGGTGCAGGATGTCAGGCTGCCTTACAACCTACCATGTCTGTGAGGTTCTGGGTTGCTGCCTGGACGCAGCTCGCCTGCCAATTGATCATTTCTTTTATTACAGGTCAAAAGACAAGTCGTCGTTTACAACCCCGTCTCTGTGAGGGAAGAACTTTTCATATCTGGTATTCATTTACAGTGTAAAAGCTCTTGAGCAAGCTACAGTCTACAGAGACAAAATGTGGGGTGTTGGAACTTTAGTAGGAGTACCAATAACATAATAAGCACTAGTTTGGCCACATCCAGCCTGTTTTTGGCTGTATGGAGCTCCATATGGGTGGGCCCCTCACCCCGGTCCCTAAGGTTAAATCAAAAAGCCACTAGAGTGCGCCAAAGTACACAGTTATTGTTGACTCAGTTTGAAATTTTTTTGGACTGAGAGGGTGGTTCTCAATTACAATCTGATCAAATTAAGATCAGTTTTGTGTATTTTATGGTGGGCATGGGCTGATCTCAAAGATGGTCTTCCTCTGAGACATTCACATGGAACGCTGCCATTTGTTGAGATCAGATGACAGAAGATTAGTGAGGTTCAAGGAGGTCAGGACGTCCTGCTGAGCCAACAGTCAGGGGACAGACTGGAGAGCCCCCTGCCCTCGGTTTATCTCTGGCCTAAATGAGATATCAAGATGCATGGATTCTCTGTTTGAGGGTAGAAAAGATACACACACACACACACAAACACACACAAGCACACAGCCCTGTTAGTGGAGACGGAAACATAGGCAGAGATATACAGCTCTGTGAGTGGTATGGGACCCTTGAGGATCACTTCCCGCCTGAGCTGCTCCTCTGAAACGTTTGTAGAGGTCAAGTAAACAGTTTGTATTGGGCTGTCAGCTGTGTGTGTGTGTGTGTGTGTGTGTTTGTGTGTGCGTGTGTGCACAGTCATCTGAATGGAGTGGTTTTGTCTCCTCATAAACCCCTGTTTGTATTCCTCTCTGTTGATTGCATAACATAAGGAAGAGAGTGGAGTCTGCTTTGTGCTGCAGCTGCTGCAAAACTACTTATAACCTGGTATAAAAATCAAGCGCACATCATCGCTGGCATCATGTTCAACCATCAAATTTAACAGGGACAAAAACTCTATACCAACCCCACATAAATGAGTCTGCCTCCATGCTGCTGTCTCTCCCGTGCATGCAGGACATTATGCTAATTTCTCTGGGTGTCTGGGTCCCGTTGCTCCTCCGGAGTTCATTATTATAATTGCTAGACATGGCTGAGAACGCTGAGAATGTGAACCTGAAACCAGCGGGAGCTTTTTCCACACAATCTATATTCAGGGAAATCCCGAGAATGTTCCCAATCTGAACCTTAAAAAAACACATGGGATGGTGTAGCTCTCCCTCTCTCTCCCTATTTCAACATGTGTACGTGTGTGTGCGCACACTTAGATTGGCTCTATTATGTCTTGGAATAATGTAAAACAGCTTCCCTGGTTCTCCCTGTCTCTGTTCCTGTCTCCATCTCTCTGGTTTCCCAGTGTACCTTTGAAATGAAGCCATGGCAGTGGCAGTGGCAGTAGTAGTCTGGCTGAGCATGCCGGGGGCCCCCAGCCCGCCTTAGTCACCCGTCCAAAGACAATGTTGGTGCAGACGGACCGGCAGACCAGAGATGACACCGCTAAATGTGCTTTCTGCGCACAACATGCTCGCAGATCTGCTTGTTAACTGTTTCAGGAAAGATAAAACGGGTGATGACACTGCTAAATGTTCTTGGAGAATTAACAATGTGCTCACTGGTGGGTCTTTCTATTTCAATGGAAATTCAGCAGAGGAATCTAATCCAAATACCCAGACAACACGGTGGATAAATAAACCTTGAAGAAATAAAGATTAAAGATCTGCTCCAAAAAAACATTCAGCTACCTCTTAAAAGCACACTTCTCCTTCTCCCTCACAGAAAAACTCCAAACCTATGAATATGCAAATAATGTTCCTTTCAGAAGTCAAACTACTGAACACAAGATGCCTTCTACTTCAATGAAAAGTCCACTCTCAGTGTTTGTGCACTGGAAGTTACAAGTTTCCACATCACACTTCTTTAAATTGCAAACCGGACCACCGCTAGCTTCCCATAGTGATGTCACATCATCATCATCACATATGCTTTATATACGTCTAAAAGTGTTAAACAAAGAAATCTTTCAACTTTTCCCTTCAGAAACAGCAAATAAACATGAAAACAACCTTCTAGTGTTAAACTCTAAACGTGAAGGATTCATTAAGAAACAATAACTAAACAATGTTTTGAGTGCTGGATAATCTCTATACATGTACATATTCATACATATTTTGGTGGAAAGAGGAGATTAAGAAAAATTAAGTTACAAAATTCCTATTTTATTCTTAAAATAAACAAAATGTACAATCACAATGCCAATTTCACTCACTGTTGTCAGGTCTGTTTGTCCCTTTAAAAAAAAAAAAAAAAAATCACTTGATGAAACGTACCAGCAAAATCTAATGGAGTCTCCATTAGTTTCAGTTTCCTGACAAGTGTTCATGAGAGAAGAAGCATAACAAAAGACATAACAAGTAAACTTTACATAAGAGCAGGGTAAAGTACACTTCCTGGATATCATACATGTTGATCATTAAATAATACAAGGTCTGTGATGACAGACTGCACACAACAATAAACCAAAAGAAAGAAAAGGACAAACTTCTTATTTTCTGAGGAAGAAAAAAAAAAAAACACAACACAAACAAAAGCACATGAAGACAGAATGGGATGTCAGTGCTGCGTTGATGTGTAAACAGTTTTTAAAAGACCATTTCCTGTTCAAAACCGGGAAAAAAAGGAGGTTTAAATAAATTGCAACAGATGTGCATAGTTACTGTGGAGACACTGGGTAAATTTGTAACTGGGAAAAAAGCTATAAAATCACAACAATCTAAAAGGTTTTTATTTGCTCTCTTATGTTACACTGTAACAGCAAAAACACTTCTCGTTTGGGCTGAAGCAGTTGGGGAAATGTAGTGTGACATGTTCAATTCCATTAAGCGAGTTCAGAACATCCTCTGCAGAGACTGGGAAAGAGGCCCTGCGTGCAAACCCTCAATGAAAAGCTTGAAGTCTGATCCTTGGACAGGGCCATGTTTTTCTCAGCTTTTTCAAATTGGGTTATAATATTACCTACATGCACTGAATATCATATTGTATGAAAGCAAAAAAAATTTTTTTTTTTTTTAACAAATACCAACTGCCTTGTGAGATCAGATTCAACTCCAATGTAAATGGCTTGTTTGGCCAAGTGTTATCCATTCTGTGTATGTGTGTGTGTGTGTGTGTGTGCAACTCCAGTGGCGTTATATCTGCAGTGAGGACCAAAACCACGAGCCCTGCTGGCAGCCAGCCACAAGTGCTGCTAGAAATAAAACAAGAAATAAGTGCTTTATGAAACAAACATACACAAGTCTCCCATATCTTTTGGTTACCAGTTTGCTGCCAGCAGCTGCATCCAATCACCTCGGTTTTTGCACTTTTTCCTTTTACTCCAACACTTTTAAAAAAAATCTCACATAGTAATTTTAGATTGGAAAAAAATAAATCAGACCTCCCACTCATCCTGGTGCCACAGACAGATTTTAGACTGTGACAGTGGTTAGTGAGGATGGTACAAATGTATTTGGTAAACCATGTCAACAAAAGTGAGAAATGGAAAAATAAATAAGTCTGGAGGAATGTCACAGTCTCTTTTGTCTTTAACTGTGATATCTCCTTTTCAGTCTTAAAGACTGAAAGAGAAAAACGCAGAGAAACAAACAAGAAAAGAAAGTACCCATGTGTGTCACACACTAAGACAAACTTTTTCAAAGCTATCTTTTGCACATGATATGGAAGCTACAATAGACTTGGCATGTTTCCCTATAATCTTGACAGAGTGGAGTGGATATGAAAAAAGGGATCACCCGAGGATTATTCCAGTCCTGAGGAGTTCATGTATCACAAACTGAGTGAACCTTAAAGTCTGACCTGCTGCTGCGGAGCACAGTGCTAGACGTGGCTCCGCTGCGATCATCTTTGGGCTACATGTCGGTTTGTGTAGAAATGTACCATTTTTTACTTGGACAAAAAAATACATAAGTATCTGTGTGCATGTCAGACTAGACAAACTAAAGAAATAAAGCAGATTTTATCCCCCAACGGATAATTATTTTCCCCCATTGAAGCTCTCTTCCATGGTATGTTGCCAAGAGGCACAATACGAGTTATTGCTCAATAAATACCAAAGGTTTAATTCCAAGCCAAATGTGTGTCAACGCCTAGTGAGGATGTTGGGCTCTTAACGTGTGGAGCAGTTAAACTGAAAGTTACACCAGAAGAAACATGTTGCAATACTCTTTGGAAATTACATTTCATATTTGAAACGATTTAAATCTTTGGGTACTACAAAAAAAAAAAAAAAAATTATACCTCTTACTCTGTTAAATTACCTATCAAAAAAAAATCATTTTAACTTAGTCATATAGATGCATCAAAAATATTCAGATTACACTTCTTTGACTCAAGTTTCAAATACAATACATAATTTATGGCTTTATAAGTTAAAACTAAGAAAACGCCTCAATCTACATCGTTTCACCCACAATATACAAGTTAAATTAATTGATTTAAAGCAAATTTACTGTCCATACCACTGAAGGTAACATATGTGTTACTCTCATCACTTGCTACTCAGTGCTTAACTTGCATCTTGATATTGTCGTAGTACAAAAACATGCTCTGCAAAAAGCCTTATTGAAATACAAACACTATACAAAAGAGGCAGTCTCTTACAAATATTGTTGAAGCATCCCTTAGCTTGTGGATTAGAATAAACTAAAATAATGTCTCATCCACTTGGGCCTAGTAAACCAAAATTGTCTTTCTCATTATTGCTGTGAGAATGACTCCCTTTGTAGTGCCTTGGTCAAAACACATTCCAGGAAGACAAGTCCATACAAGTCTGGTCTTTCTTTTTTTTTTTTATCTCAACCTTAATTTCCAAGCAAAAGGCAGAGATAGCTGATGAGAGCTCAAAAATCCCCTTTTCAATAAAAAAAGGTTTTGTGCTTTCAAACCATGACATCAGTTGACTTCCAATCTCCACCCCCTGCTTTCTTCAATATGGCCTCCACACAGCTTCATCCATGCGGCCTCCAGGGTTGAGAACTGTTGGGGAGTTACTGTGGCTCCCGTCGCCGTCCACCCCTCCCTCTGCTTGGCTGGGCAGGTTGGGGTTCACCAGGGAGGTGCCCGTGGAGGCGCTAGTGCAAGGCGGGATCATCCGGGAGGGCGAGCGATCCCCGCCAGGAACCATGGAGAACTGGTACGAGCCGGACGAAGCTCCATAGTAGAGATAGGGCGTGCTGCTGGTCTGAAAGGGTCCACTCTGGCTCTGGGTGGAGCCTGGGTAAGGAGGGGGAAGGTAGGTATGGTAGTGGGCGCTGCCCAGCGACATGGCCGAGGTGACGGGCGGGGTGTAGGTGAAGGTGGCTGGGTAGTGCATCCTAGGGCTGGAAAATCGAGTCTCTGTGAGGGAGGAGAGGCCCGGGAACTGACGCTCAAACTGACCAGGGAATGGGCTCAGGTCGGAGGAACCTGAAGACACACACACACACACACACACACACACACATGAAAACACATCTTTAGGATTCTCTGACAACAACAGAGCAGCAGACATCATGACGTAAGCCTGAATTATTACATTTCTTACCAGTTTGTCACTTCTGATTATGTGAAATGTGGCTTTGGACTCTTAAACTATTTCGCACTTTGTCTTGTAGAGTAATTGAATTTAACAAATAAGTCCCCTGAGAAATGAAACGGTAGTAAACTGAATTGTCCGTAATCAGACATTTCAAGCCAGATATGGCCAGATATGGCTCCAACCAGTTTGGAGTGGCTAATGGATTTTGTGGGCACAGTTATGAAACAGCATTTATTCATAAATATCCATCAACTTCCGCGATTGTTCACTTTAACACCTGAGTTTTGATAAAGTTAACAAGCACATCAGCAAAGTCCCACACATGCATATGCCTTAATATGTTTACGCCTCTGCATATTTATATTTCTGTGTGTGTGTTGGCGCATGTTTATGTGTATCTGTATAACTGTTTATGCATGCAAACACACACTCCATCGTGCAAACAGTGTGTGTGTGTGTGTGTGGGGTGGGGGTGGGGGGGGGGTGGGGTGGAGGGGGGGGGGGGGGGGGGGTGTATGTGTGTGAATACTGTATGCACATAAAAAAGCAGTTGGGATGAATCAGGAGCTGCACATGTGGAAACACTTTGAGCAGAAACAGTTTCCATGAGATCCATAATGAGGCAGGGCTGAGCTCTGATGTGGCTCCTCTCCTCGCCTCCCATCGGCTCCAGCGTGTGTGTGTATGTGTGTGTCCGTGTGCACGCGCGCCTGAGCGAGTGTGCAAGACAGAGAGAGCTGAGAAGGAGCTGCTCCATCTCACCCTTCGTTCCTCTCTTTGCTTCATCCCTTAAAAAATACCCAAAAACCACTAACTGGCTGCGGCGGGCTTCGCGCTGGGCGCAGAGTTTAAGGAGAATAGGAGGTCCTCCCCCTCTCGCGCTCCCCTCCCTGCCGTCTCCTCTCAGTGGTTTAGTCCAGCCATGGCGCTCTTATCATAAATCACTAGGCGTCTTCCGTGTCACCATGTCTGCTGTGAGAGGACAGGGGGCGACGGGGAGAGGAGGAGGGGGGGGACGACGCAGTGTTTATGTGCAGGGAGGAATTGCGAAGCCCAGTTTGTCGCGAGCGTCAGATAGCATATGCTGCCAATTAAGGCCTTTAAACTTCCTCTTTCCACAAGATCCGTTTGATTCAAATAGAAATAGTAGGTGATTGTCTCTGCTGTAGAGGAGCAGTGTGATCTCAGACATGACCGGCGCTGTTCAATAAACTCCTGACTCCTGCTTTTAACATTTGGACCTATTTTAGAGCTCAAAGGGGCCGTGTGATGATGAGCCAGATCGAACTTTATTGGTTTAAATGAAACCAGAGTGGAACATATTTGGAGGGATTTTACAAAGTTTGGAGCATCACTTTAGCACCAAATTAGGTGTCTGACTTGACTGATGAACTTTTGCAACTGCTTATTAGCAGCTCTAACAGCAGAGCTGGGCGGTGTGAAGGTGTGTGTGGAGGGGGCGGAAGGTGCTGTGTTTGCGCTGGAGCATCCATATCAGCTTCTGCTTGTACTTGTCAGTATGTTCTGTGGCTGGATACTGTTACAGCACAGCCTGGCGAGGTGTCAACATGATCTCTAGAGATCTGAGAGCCTTAGTCACATCACTTACGAGGCATTAAGCGCTCGAGGTGTGGGCAAAGGTGGGAGGCGAGGTTTTGGTCCATGTTTATGCGTGTGCATGTTCTTGCACATGCATGTGTGTCACTTTGAGAACAAAGCCTGAAGCTTGTGAGATGAAAGCTGAAGGGGAAGACCAAACTAATCAAAGCTGACAGGGCAGCTGGCTGGATTTTAAACCATTTCTAATGCAGAGTCACACGGCCGCGTCGCGTAATCACTCACCCTAGCTCGGGGCACACACACACAGAAGAGGGTGCAGTATGTAAGCACAAGGAAACAGAAGGCAAAAAAAGTAGGGTAGAAAAAAACCTCACATGGCAGTGAGTCAAACAGGTGTACGGGGGAGAAACTTGTCTGGCGGCATGTAAGGATTTTAAAGGAACTTTCACATTGGGGGAAAAACAGAGACAAATTGGAGCACAGATGCCGCCGTTACAGCAAACAGACTGGCTAATGCAATTACCCAGAATGCCCTGTGAGAGTAGCGTATCGCTATAAAGACACTTTATTTGTCAGTCACGAGCCTGTTATTATCCCTAGGCCTGTTATTACCCATACTCCTCTGGGATCAAAGGCTTGGAGCGAGGAAAAAAGGAAACAATCGTTTTTTCCTCCACTGTTTAAAAAACGCCATCCAAACCGCTCTCTGGAGAGACAGTCGGACTCTGACAACATACCTCATTCCTCACGTTCATTTGAGAATGAGCTAATAGCAACTCGCTGTGCTGTATTAGTCTCTGCTAAAAGTAGCACTTTGTTTTTTTTTCTCTGTAGTCCACTGAACAAGTCTTTGTTTATGTTCCTGTGTGTGAACATTGTGTGTGTGAGTACGCCCCCCAAACTTCTATCGCTGTAAAATGTATGATATGGATTATTTGTAGCAGATTAGGCAGCCGCGACAGGACAAGGAGACGGGTAGTTTCACACGGTGGCAGAGAGGTGGTTCTACCTGGCAATCGTCTAGGCACGTCACTGATGGCAGGCAGGCCCGTGCCTCGGCTGGAGGAGAGGGGGGTGGTGGAGTGGACTGAGGGGGATGCCATGGGACTCAGGTAGGACGGGTACGTCTGTTCATATGACCAGGGAGGAGAGGACTGGGACTGACGAGGGTCTGATGGGGAGAAATTGAGCGAGGGAGGAAGAGGAGGAAGGAGAAAAATAGGCCAGAAAGACACAGAAAGAGAAAAAAACAGACAGGAAAAGAGAGAAAGAATAATTACCAGTGGCCCATAAGCTGCTTCAAAGGTTTTGAATTTTTTGCTAAACTGCAGAGCAAATTGACAACAACATTCACAACAACTGCAGACATTATTAGTGTCTCTGCTTCTCTGCGCTTGTGTTTAGAGGTAAGTATCAGTTGGGCGTGTTATGCAACATCCTCTGTAATGACACATCTGATGTTTACTTTCAAGGAGAAGATCTTCCTGTTTGCCTTATAAAACATTGTGCTTGCAGCTGAGGCACAGAGAGCCTTGCTGGCACATACCCAGGGTGTAAACACACCAGCAGACCAGTCATGAAAATAACCGTCGCACATACTTCAACATTGTGTCTGTGCTGCAACATAAGTGTTAAGCATGAAAGCTGATAGATATTGCATTATGTGGGAGCTAATTTCAATGTTTTACGATGATATTTGTGAACGAACTTGTGATTAACAGTCTGTGATTAAGTGATTCCCAGCCAGGGGTGCTTCTACCCCAGAGGGTACTTCTGCAGTTGCCAGGGGGTGTGTGGGAAGACTGTAGCGTTGCTCAACCAATTAAAAACAAACAAACAAACAAAAAAAACAACAACATAAATATACGAACAAAAACAGCTAAGTTAATGAGAAATGTTGGGAAAAGTTGAAAAAGTTAGCTAAAAGTGCTAATGGATAAATGGCTAATGTAGGTGGCTCAAAATAATAGATAAATAGGTTAAAGTGTTGAAATAATTCGCAAAAAGTACTAATGGATAAATCGTTATCTGCTGCAGTAGATATTCAATTAATGCATAAACTGTTAAACTGTTGGTTAGCTAAAGGTGCTCATGGATAAATGATGCAAATATTTTCCAAAACTAATAGATAAACAGGCTAACTGAAATAGCTAAACATAGCAGATAAATTCTAGAAAAGCTAAATCAAGTGGTTACCATCGTAAAAAATATGAGTAATTGGTAATAGTTGAACTTTAGGCTTCTGCCAGTCCAAACAGTAGCAGTAGGAATGCAAATGTGACCAAACCGACCTAGTCTTTCACAGTTCACCTGATGAAAACACTAATATCCACTTTTAAATAATTATCTTAAATAAAATCAGGTTCATAAGAACTTCAAAATACATTCGGAGCATGAAGGGTGGTGTGATGAGGGTGTGCTTAGGGGGGGTACAGCTGACAAATTAGGTTGGGAATCACTGCTCTAATCAATACTCTGCACTTAACTTCAAGCTTCACCTCAGAATATTTACACCTCACAAGGATTTGTTCACATGGTCCAGTGGATAATACACTCCATTCACCACCACACCGCTACACTGTCTAACCATCCTTCAAACGATCCACTAAGTAACACTACAAAGCCGTGCCAGAGAGTAACTAGCAGCTAAATGATGACCTGTGACGAGGCTGCGGAATTGTGGGGGCGATCAGGTAGCAGCCATCCCGAGCCGTGACAGATGGCGTTACCTTCTTGGACGCGGATAGATTGAGTGACGGAGTAGAGAAAGACAGACGATCTCAGAGGCAATGTAACACACTGCACAAGGCGTTCTGTGGCGTAAACTGCCCATCAAGAGATGCCCATGGCTCCAGCTGGAGTTTGATATAACACCTTCCATACAGTAAATGTTGCTTCGTGACTCAGCCTGCTTGCCCCTCAGTGATACACTGTTTAAAAAAGTGTGGTGCATATTGTAGATGTTCTCCCTTCTTAATAAATTCATCAACACTGCTATAATTAAATTTTCTTGGTAGTTTGTGTGTAAAATACAATGTGAAAAATAGCTAAAAATGATCAGCACAAGAATGCAAACATAAAATGTGGGCCTGGGTAATCTATCTGAAACCAAATTTGTGCTTTTATTAAGAATATTTTTCTGGTTTAAAATAATGATTTGACTTAATTTAACTTAATATAAAAATCACAATATGGCAAATACATAACACATAATTCCATATAACATAATCAAATTGATATTCACAGTAATGAAATATGTTCTAGTTTTGATGACTGAATTTAGTAAAAATAACAGTGAGATCATATCATAATGACATGATTTGAACTTAAGTCAATATACAATAATACTGAATGCTTGCCCAGTCTCGGTATTCTTGGAAGCAGGAAATATAAAAACACAATATCACATATCAAAACTAGCACAATAACAATAGGTTAATCCTCAAATGGTTTTTGCTGTGGGTAGACAATGTTTCATTGTTCAGTACAGAGAAATAAGGTACAAAATGAAAGCTTTGTATTTTAAACTTACTTCAACGACACAAGGCACTACAAGCCCTGTTGATCCTTAACTAAGTAATCCCAGAGGTCAGAGGTCAAGCTCAGCTACAGAACAGTACACTAATACAGACTCAGACCTTTGCTTCAGGAGGGTGGTAATAGCGCTTCCTGGGTGTGAGGTAAGAGTTGATGTTGAGGTGCTCACCTGTTATCTGCGTCTGTCCCTGTGGGTTGAAGGAGTTGGCTGCCGTGTTGAGAGTTGGCCGGGGGGCTTGAGTGGGAACAGTGACCCTCACCCTCATCCTCTCGAGCTCACTGAGGCGGTCTGAGAAGAGACCAGTCTTGGGAGGGTCCTCAAGCTTTTGACGATGCCCTGCAGACACACACAGAGTTTTTCATTGGATCAGAGTTGCAGCAGTCACAGATGGGATCCAGGCTGTAATAAAAGACAATTTTATTAGATATCAGGGTTTATATTGTTATTACTGCTGTGATGTTGCATGCAAAATTTTATTAATGTTAATTTGCTTTTGGCTTTCTTGACATACACTTTGTCAGTTATCCTTTATAATGGACATCTAATGACTAATTTCTTCTGTGTGCCATGCCTTACTTGGTAAATGTTTGTGCTCCTAAACAAAGAGGAGCTCCACAGGCTTATGGGAATGGGATGCTACATCCTGCTAATTAACAAAGACCTCTGCAATTATCTTGCATCAACCTTGCATGAGAGAAAAAGAGCGTAAAGGGAGAGAGATCCCGAGAGTAAGAAGTTGCATGTATGTTGAGTTTTCACCTGAGGCTTCTTCCTTCCTCTCACGCCATTCCCCCATTATCCCCACAGGAGTCGTAACCTTTGCCAAATATATTATAGCCGCTCTTTTCCTGCATTCCTCTGCTGATCATCTCGCACCCTTTATATTCCTGATCCTATTTTCATCAGTTTTTTAGGCTGGTAACTCTAGACTCCTCCATTATACATATACAGTACCTGCACAGTGCAAACACATAGGTTGTGCAGCCCCCGTTGGCCCTGTAGCGGGAACCACAGCCCAGGTGTAGACTATAGTTTTGCAAAGGTGGGGTAAAAACAGAGGCCTGTGCACACACAGTCCCTTTTAACACTGACATAGGTCTGTGTCAGTGCGTCTGTCTGGTCTCGCACTAGTTCCTCTGTAAAGGCGGTAAAGTAAATATCAAACAGAGGAGAGTAGAAACTCCTGCTGTGCTTGGCAGACCTCCAGCTGGCTCAGGCAGAAACAGCAAGCTACTTCAGAATCCTGCCCAACCTGGCTGGGCTGGGAACAAAGACCTGGCACTACACCTTTAGCACTGGGTGGGTGTTATAGAGGGGAGAGGAGAGGAGAAGAGAATCATCATTTGTGTTACTGAAGCATCATTATGAAGATCAAAGACCACAGAAAGCTGCACACTGGGGATCCTTGTGGACTAATAGTCTAACATGTGTACTAATAACCCCCCTCTCAACCCAGCTGAGGAGCTTTGTTGCATGCCCTCCCTAGCGTTCTCTCTTTCTTCATATTTCCTGTCACTTTCACTGTCAAATAAACGTAAAAAAGACTGAAAAAAAATCATTTAAAAACTGCCTTGTCTTCAGCGCAGCATTTTTCCACTACTGCATCTTTGAAAAAATTATTTCAGCCTCAGAAATGTTTTTATAAACCATCTGACTCTTCACAACAAATTAATTTATTCTGGAACAACTGTTTGGAATTTTAATACCAAATGCTGCTGCTATGAAATGAGACTTGAGAATGGCGGCAGTGAAAGAGCCGCCAGTGACAGACCACGATTTTTATTACAATGACGTTACTGGACTGGCATCACCCAGTTCAAAATAAACACACAATCTCATCATCGGCTTCTTAACATAGCTGCTTTGGAACGTAGAATAATATCAACTACTTAAAAACCTCAGCTTATTGAAGACTTTATAACATAATTCACATCCATATTTCATTAATAATATTTCTCCATCGTTCCTGGGGATAATTTGTGCCTCTCGCTGGCATTCCTCATCTCTCTGTGCAAGCTGTGCCCAGTCAATCATAGCGTTTCCATTTTCAACAGACCGAATTTCTATTCTAAAAAAGCCTTGGGACACAGTGCGGGCTTTGTGCACAGCCTGTCTCCTAGTGATGGGAATAAATAGCAATGGGAGACCAAGGGAGATGAGGGGAGACAGAGGGGGACAGACATGAGGGGGCAGGGGGAGGGGGCACATGGAGAGGAAGGGACCCTGATGACCAGTAAATTAAGAGCTCTTGATGGGTCTGAACCAGTCAGGAGACATAGGCTCTGTGAAGAGTGCTGAGCACAGAGTACGGAGAATGGTGAAACAGTTAGAAAGCGTTTGAGACTTTAAAAAATCTGAGATGGAGATTTAGACAGATATTTACACACATATTTAAAAAGATGAAGACAATTCTGATCTGCATTACAAGCCAGTGCTCTATTATTGATAACTTAAATTTTCTGTCACAATTTCAGTAACTCTCAGCTCCCACCCTGGACTACCATGCTGTCAAAAAACCTATGGATGCGACCCAGTTTAAAGGAAACCAACATGTTTTTCCTTTTGAATGCAGCATGTCAACCACCACATCAAGGTCCACTTTACACTCCAAATAGCCAGACCTCAGGTCCATTAGTTTAGCTGGCCCTGACAGTAAATACAGTTTTTCATGAGTTAATTACACCTTTTAGACGACAACTGTTGCCAAACACAAGACGTCTCAGCTGTTTTATCGGAACCCTAGCAGGGTGGAGGAATGAGCCGGGGGTATTTAAAGGAGCGGGAAAGGCGGATGATTTCACTGCCGTAGGGAAAGTCCCTGAGATTCCCATCATCCCTGTGAAAACAGCGGAGATTTTCGATAGCGCCTGCCACTTCCCTGCCCAGCCAGCGGCCGGAAACATGGACAGATTCAGACCAGATGTGAGCAACTTGCACACACACACAAAAAAACACACGTAGAAACACACACCTGCAAGAATGGACGTATGCAAACACACGTCTGCACATACAATCATGCACATTTGCACACACACATGGTGCATATACCTTTGCCCACGCACCCACAGTACAAACTCACACACACGCACACATATGCACACATACTAAAAAAAGATTAATAATGATTAGATAACACCTCTGTAGATAGTATCTCTAATCATACAGTTGCACACTGATCCTAGAATAGTATTATTTCAGCCGTCCAAGAGACATAAGTCTGGATTCGACTCGCCCCAGCTGATCTGATAACAGTTAGTAAGAGCAAGTAGGTAAATAGAATATAAGTCCTCTGTAATTAATGGCAGCATTAGACTGGATCTGAGCCTGAGTACAGAGATCTTTATATCTTTCCCTCATATGTCCTGGCTGAAGATATTCCTCAAACACCCAAGTTCCTTTAGCTGTGGGATGGCTGCTGCTGGGATTTTACATGACAAGAGTAACTAGGTCCAAGGGCTAAAAAGTTTAAAAGAAATGTTTGACATCTTGTGAAATATGCTAATTCACTTTCTTGCCAAGTGTTAGATAAATATGAAGTGACATGGGGAAACAGGGAAACAGCTAGCCTGGATCTGCCTAAAGGTAATAAAATTAGTTTTTCGTACAGATCAAACATACACAAAGTATTGATGAATGAGGTTTGAAGCAGTGATCGGCCGATTTTGATCCCTTTGTACAGAGCTAGGTTAGCTGTCTCCCTGTTTCCAGTCTTCGTGCTAACATCTCCTGGCTATAGCTTCATATTTAACAGCTTATCAGTCATCTGTGAAGCATGTTGAACTACACTAACCTGTATGAAAGGTGCAATACAAACAAAGATATTTACCATACTGACATACATCTCTCACCAGGAAGATGTTTCCAAGATGTCAACCTACTCCTTTAAGGAACCTCCTCCCCCCACCAACACATCAAGTTTCAGCTATCGTTGCAGACACATCAGTAGGAAACTCTCCTGCCTGCTGCCTGACTAAGTAACATGTGAGGAAAATACAGAGCGCCAGAAAAGCCTGAATAAATGGGATAATTTATAAATTTGGTGTCACGTCATGCCCTCTAAGCCCTCCAGTCTGGTTTATGATCACTGGGTGAGCTCGAATGAATGTATCTTTGGGGCTGATTCAGAAAAAACCCCATGCTCATGGAGCCTGAGTTGAATCAGCCAGTCTGTGTTTGTATGTGTATGTACGTGTGTGTCAGTCATCTCGCGGTGGAACAGCCAGTAAAGTCGATGAATGAATACACTGGGTCCATATTTCACTTTTTTATTTGGAGCCCTCACAGTGGCCGTGTTGTTTTTGTGAGCAGTCAGAAACAATGAATTATTTCAGGTGGCAATCTGAAGCTGGCAGAGCGTGGCGCAGGAGGAAAAGCGCTGAGTGGGTGACAGCCAGACGCCCGTCTACCATGGGGGTCTGGTGTAAAGAGAGAGGAAGAAAAGAGTGAAAAAGAAGAGGAGAACTAATAAAAACAGAGCTGGAGAGAAAAAAAGAAGAGAAAAGACGAAAAAGTGGAAAAGAGAGACCAGAGAGGAGGTTTGGGAGATGAGGCAGTAAGCAAAGGAGAGAAGGAGAAAGAGAGAAAGGGGGAGCCAGGCTGTCGTGGAGCGCTGCCAGCCGTCTGTGTGGTCCATGCGTTCCAGCCTGGAGGAAGCAAGCCAGGCAAGGGAAGGGCACACACACACACAGACGCACACACACACACACTTACGTACACACACAGACATACACAACAATTCCCAATGGCGATACATTTATTGAAAACAAAAACACTTTATATACACACTTGTACGATACTGTCCATAGTTTAAAGATCCCTCACACACACACAGACGCAGGTTTCAGACAGCGTCCCTCTGCACCTCTCTGCTCATATTGAAGTGTTTTGATTCAGAACAGGGGAGAATAAATCCCTCAGAGATGTTTTTGTTGCAGCTCAGAGCCAACCATCTCCGGACCCTCTTTCTTAATCTGTATCTCTTTTTATGATTCACCTTCTGCCTCCCTTTCTTGCTCTTTTATTCATCTGTCTCTGTCTCTCTGTCTCCCCCTCCCACTGAATGATTTTGTGTTTTGCGTTGTAGAGGCCTTGGCACCTCTTCAAGGAACTTCATGAGACATTCAACTGACTGACTGCCTCTGGAAAAGCCTGAAGTCTTTTTTTCTCTTCTCTCTTTTTCCCCTTTTCCCTCCCTCCCTCCCTCTTTTCATTCCTTTTCCTCCTGATGTTTGGGTGAGTTTTATTTGTCCGGATCCCATTGTTAAAAGCTGCTTCGAGTAAGGTAGCAGATAATGGGTGTGGGTGTGTGTCTGTCTATGCGTGTGTGTACTATGTCTGTGAGGGACAAAAGACTGCTGAGTCTTCTAAAATCCTCTTTAATTACCTGGATGCTGTACAAAAGTAAATTCTATTTTTTGGACAGATTGCTTAAGGGACTCACTGACAAGGCATGAAAATCCAGAGACATACAGGGCCTCATATTCCTGTACATAATTCAAGGAAACTAAATGATAGCTGGCTGACATCATCTAAATATTGTGGTACAATATAATTAGCATATGTGAGGATCTTAGCATCTAGCATTGAGCATAAACATCTGTTGTAAGAAACAAAGCCCCCGCCTTACAGCAGGTAATAACACCCTGGGAGCGCATGTAATGGCATGTGTATGTGATGACAATGTTTGGAGGCCTTTTGGTGTTGTCATGACAGAAGTGTTAATGGAGGCATCTCACTTACACTGTTTACAACCTAGCAGCACTGAAGATGGCAGACTTATTTCAGGAGTTTTAATAGAGCGTAGTTTAGCAACCTCTCCATTACGGTTGTTTAGGTGTGGGGGTGTTTGTCTGAGTGCATGTGGTGGAGGCATGCATCCTCCTCTACTCCTCATCTCACTTGTGGTGTGCCACAAGGCTCTGTTTTAGGCCCACTGTTGTTTTCTGTTTATATACTTCCTCTTGGGGGGATTATCATCAAATAGAACATTAATCCTGAGGGCTACCCTAACCACTTGGCTACCCGACCCTGAGAGCAGGTGACCTGATAGCCGAGTGGTTAGGGAAAGAGCGTACCACAAGAGAGTACCACATGAGCACAAATGCTTTCAGCAGGCGAGTTGCCGGTTCAACCCCCGACTCTTTCCCGCATGTCATTCTCCCTTTCTCTGCCCCTTTCCTGTCACTCTCTATAGTCCTATCAAATAAACTGACAAATGCCTGAAAAAATATCTTCAAAAAAACAAAACAAAACAATAATCCTTTAAAATCACTGTCCCTCCCATAGTAAGTTTTGGCTATGGTATTATTGCTATTGAGGGGGCCTTTTATGGTTTAATTTTTACACAGACGACCCTGAACTGTATGTATGAATTTTTTTAATATATATATTTTTTGGGGCATTTTTTGCTTTCACTGACAGGACAGTAGAGAGTGACAGGAAAGGGGCAGAGAGAGAGGGGGAATAACACGCAGGAAAGAGTCGGGCCGGTCGGGAGCCGAACCGGTGCTCGCCCGCCGAGAGCATCCGCTCATGTGGTACGCGCCCTAACCACTCCGCCACCGGGCCGCCGACTGTATGTATTAATAACTGGCAATATTAATGATCCTGATGAGATTAAGCACCGGGTGACAACTTTCATACACTCAAACCATAGATCATTTTATTCTGTCCTCAAAATGACACTTGGCGCATCCTGAACAACCTTGGCCGTCCCTCAATACATGTTAAACCTGTGGCTAGAAATCTGAGAAACATCCCATATTGATGCTAAAGTAAAGAAGTCCTTCTTTTGTCACTTAAAGATTACATCCAAAATCAGATCTTTTCTATCCTCTGCTGACCTGGAGAATGTCCACTGCTTTTATTTAATCCCAATAGACCTACTGTAACTCAGTTTAGGTGTCTCTCTCAATTGTGGCTTGTCCAAAATTGGCAGCAAGCTTTTAAAGAATTCAGGAAAGTGTGATCACACCACCCCTATCTTAGCCTCTATTCACTACCAGGTAATTTCAGAGCTGATGTCAAAATTTTACTTATTACATTCAAAGCTAAATTAGGTCTAGCCCCAAAATATATCTGTCACCTCCTGACCCCTTGTGAGCTGAACCACAACCGGAGGTCCTCTGCCAGTGGTGCCCTGGCTGTTCCAAGGTCCAGGTAATGGCTAGAGGCAATAGAGCTTTTGCTACTTTGAACTTCCTTGCTGGAGCAATGTAGTTTTTCAACTTCTAAGTAGCTTTGCATGCATTTTCATGTTCATAATTTCTAGCCTGCTATTAGCCACTGTCTTTTCTGAATTTACATTTTATTTTATTGTTCCCTTGTCTCTATATTAGTGTTTTTATCTTTGTTATACTTATGTACATATGCTCATATGTGCAGTCACTATTATTATTACAACTATCATTTTGAATGTATAGAAATGGAGATCTGGATAAATATTGTGGGCATTTGTGAGTGTGAGTGTGTGTGTGTGTCACAGGAAGAGTTTGGCTTGGCAGACAGGTCTCCTGAACCACTAATATTGTCTGCAGGCCTGTAAGTAACCAGGGCCTCTTCACCAGACTTGTTAACACCCTGACCAAAACTGAACCAAAACACGACCCCGTCCCTGAGCCCAGAACCCCCAGACCCAGCGACTTCAAACACCAGAGAGCAGAGACGTGCCTGACCGCTAAACCTCCACCGCTGACACACAACACACACACGTCACACACACACACACACACTCAGTTATGCACAATAACCACTGCAATATGCCACAGCAAGACACAGTATGTGTGACGCCATAATGGTTTTTGTCACCTCCTATGTTTGTCTGTCATCAATTAACTATAATGAGAACAGTGGGTTTGGACAGAAAGCCTTGTATATTGTGTTATTATGGCTCAGCTATTATCACTCAGGAAGTTTGTCTCAGCTGGCTGCAGCCACCGTCAGGAGCAGCTGAAAGGAGACAGAACCACCTATAAAAGCATATTGGTTTAAACAACCACTCCCTGTCTATTAGCTCAAAATGACATTTAATGAGGCCTATTAGCTTTGCTCCAAATCAGCACTGTGGCTACACAAGACACGAGACTAATGACACCCACAACACACACACACTCTCTCTCTTTCTAAAACATGTCGTGTGGGTGCACACATGCAGACACAGGCGCTAGAGGACAAACATACATGCATCTGCAATCATATCTACATGAGCAAACACACATGCGCATGCCTATATGCATGAACGCATGAATAGAGAGAGACATACATGTACAAACACACTTGTTGAGTTGTTGGTACAGTGGCAAACCACAGGGTAACCGAGAGCTGTCAAGCGATTAAGCACAATGCGAGCCACAGAAACCAAGTTAGCCTCCCGCTAATAACACAGTGGCCAGAGGGACCTGACTAACCACTTACCATACTCATACACACACATACGCACACACTAAAAACCTCTAAGGAAAATCATACCACAGATCTTTAAACTAGGCCTCACTAATATTCGTCACTCCAACCACCCAATTAATTAGCTAAAGCTCAGCGCCACAGTTCAGAGATATGAGCCCCCTTCATTCATGGGTGGTCCTACTTTATTCCACCCACTGATATTAGATGAGGAACCGCTGGGGAAATGACATCCCTCAGGAAGACTCATATGGCTACCATAAGCCTTATCAAACACGCTGACACAAAATGTCCTTCCTGAATGAGACACCCACAACCAGGCAAGTCATTAACAGGGAGCAAAAGCTGACAAAAAACACCAGGAAAAGTTTAAAAATACAATAAAAGTGGAGGATGGTTATTAACTTTAGCTTTTCAGACCAGTCTGGAGCCCATGTTGAAATCTGGTCATATTGTCACCTTATTTTCCACAAACACCACACTGCTTTTACAGAGCAGGGCCATTGAGTGCCAGTGTATGTCAACTTTAAGACAGCCTACTGTTCTTTCTCTGTGTGGACCGCTCCCTGTAGGGGCCCAGTGTACCACAGGCCTCCTAATTACCCACTCGTTTAACACAAAATAGAGCTGTAATGGCTGACAAAGCCCCCCATGTGTCAATGAAGCGTTCACAGATAGAATCACAGTTTTGGAGACAGCCGGTGCTCTCAGCTCTGAGTCTCTCTCCGTGCTGAAACCCGGAGGAGGGGAGGTGCGGTTGAGAGGGCACATGTGTGTTTTGCCACCCTCCGACCTCGGCTTAATGACCCCTGAGAGAGAGACGTGTTCTGGCTGTAGTTTCTAGGTAAATTACACCAGTGCTGCAATTCTGACCACTTAACGGCAAAGTAAAGAAGTTCAGAGGTTACCTATGATGACATAGTATTTATTGCTTAAATTACTGTCCTGAGACTGAAGTTAGAACATGCAAACTTCAACTTTCAAGCCTTCTCTCAGACCATAAATTGAGCAAATCGAAGGGAAGAACAGTGGATGAAAGCGTTAAGTCCCTTCCCGTCACCTTACAACAGGTAGACCCACTTTTGTGTAGTTCAGTGCCTCAGTCTCACTTCACTTATGTCCATTCCTCCATTTAGGCTTTTTGGACATGAGTCTAAGACTGCAACTTTGTTGAGACCAAACTTTGGCTTTTCTAAACAAATTCTGCTCCGACTCCCATCTGCTCGCCACCAAGCAACAGGACTTGTTTGAAAGTCATCTGACGGGGGACAGCAGATGCACAGGAAATGCTTTTGATCAAACAAGATGGCTCGAGAGAGGGGAGGGAGTGAAGGGAAAAAGTGGGTGTGACTGAGTACATGTGCTTTTGAGGACAAGCATGTGCCTTTGTTTCAGGGTGCGTGTTGATGAGCGCTGAATGTCGATTGTGTGAGGCGTTTTTTGGCACAACAGGCAGGTTTCCTACAACAGAGACTGATGGTGGTACTAATCCTTCTGTCTCCCGGCTCCTCTGTGTCTCTGTGCGTCCTGGTGCCATATGTGATGGGGCTGGCGGGCGGGTGGCTGGTTGTTTGTGATGTGATATTCTTCATTGAGACGCCATGAGATGAGAATATGTTTTTTTTTTTTTTTTTTTTTTTTTTTATGAATAGGGAGGAGGGTTGGGGAAACAGCTGCATGCCAGACCAGTTGGCACTGATGGCTATAGTAAAGTTTTTTTTCCTCCTCAGTTGTTTTTATATGGCCCATTAAAATGAGCTGATGCTAGCACTCTGCTACCCAGTGTACCCTCTCAGGAATATTCTGCCTCACTTTTTATTTCTCTTCTTTTTCTCAAGCCGTCGCACGGGAGGCAGAGTTGTTTTGTCACAGGTCAACTAAATTAGAAGCCAGCTGATTGCTAATTGACACAATCAGAACTTTTTCCAGTAAAAGTTTTTTTTTTTGTTTTGGTAATTAACCTGTTTTATTACTCTGTCTCCATTTTAGCTGGGCATTTGCTGCCATTGGCTAGCTGCACAGTCAGACACACCCACAGCTCAGTTAAAGAAGCAAGTTTAGGAGCACAACTCAGTCTGTACAAATAAAGCAGCAACCTGAAAAATGAAGCAAACACAGAAACGCCAAAAACTGCAGTTCTTTGAATGGCCACTTGAAGCTGGCTCCAAAAGTGACTCAGTCCCCATAGACTCCCATGTTAAAATGCCCATTACAGTAGAAATAAACATGTTTAAAGCTTGATGCAAAAAACTGTTTTGGTGTCTATAGCTAATTTCCCCCTTCATAACAACTTTTATATAACTCATCCATTTAAAGTTTATTAAGGTCTAACACTACGCATGATTGAGGCCACGGCTGCTTTGACTGACAGGTGGGTGCTGTCACAGTTGGCTAGCTGCTCGGTGGCTAGCCAGTAGCTGTCTGCTAGGCGCCACCTCAGCTAATTTGAGTGGTGGTGCCTTTTGGAGAAATTTTCATACAAATGCCAAACAGATTATATGACTTGTGCGGTTAATTAACCAACAAAACGTGAGGAAGGTGAGTTTGAACCTGTTTTATGATCTGGATGTGTGGGGTTTGATTGAAAAGGGGAGGCAACAAGGGTCTCATAAAAGACACTATTGTGGTGCTTTATGGGAAATGTAGGATTCAGTGTTTCTGGAGCATTACCCATTCTAGGGACGAAAAGTAAAAATATCTTGACTTCTACTGCTTTGATTTTAACCATTCTTTTTTCAGCCTGTCTCTGATGAGCCCCCAAACTTTACAGAAAGTTCACTGGTGTAACCCTTTAAGGGCAAATTTGAAGAAATAATATGCTATATGCATGTTTCAATACTATATGTGCATGCATTTGTACTCACTCCTGGGCTCACGTGGTCCGTCCACGGTGACCTTTATGGCTCGGTGGTAAGTGGCCACTTGTGGTGGGTTGGTGAATACTGTGATTGTCAGCGTGAAGCTCTTGCCTGTGGTGACATCAAACAACATCAAATGACATGCCATCTGCAGAGACAATGACCTGCATTCATTGCTAAACCATCCCTTAGTCACAAGTGTGGTTGTGATCACATAATAGCCAATACAAACTGGGAAAAATCGACTTTAAGAGGATTAACGACAGACAACATGTTTGAGGGGGTCTATTTAGGTTCTTTGGCAAAGCCTAAATGGAAGATTGACTGGAGGAGCCAGTATCTTGTTATCCAGAATTTCTCCCTGTCTAATGCAGTGTGAGTGGGCGAGAGGCATTTTAATAGTCACTTCCTTTCTCAATAATCCCCAGCAGTTGCTGCCTTGGGGTTGAGTGTGTGTCTGTGCAAATGCCTATGTGCGTATGTGCATGCACGAGGAATGCGATGAATCAGAGCGCAACAGCCAAGTCAGCAGCAGCACTAAAGTCTGAGGTATGCAGGCGCATCTCGTAACCATGACTACACACAGGAAACAGGAAGTGGGGGCAGGTAGCTGCAGCAACTCATCGGAGCAGCTGTCCATTCAGTAGCAGCCATCTACCCGTGCGTGTCCTCCCTTCTTCCGTTCCACGCTGCAGCTCACTATAAACATGCCTTTCAAAGCGGTGATAAGCAGATCACAGATGCAACAGGTGTCCCACATACCTGGTTTGGGGGGCATGTGGGTGAAGCAGAGCTCGTGATCTATGATAAAAGTGGGACACTTAGTGCATCACTTCCCTGTACTCCCTGCCATCATCGCTGCTGTCAACTGTTACCTGCGCCCTCATTTGGCCTTAGTGTCAGCACTATTAAGTCTAATGATGTTATCAACAGTATCCGATTACTCTCTGTTAACTGTCCTATCCACCCATGCAGTCATCATACAGTGGCACCATTTCAGCCATGTAACTATCAATCTTTGTCCATCTCTGCTGGCTCTCCCTGCTGCTCTATACACGCCTTTTATCTAACCGCCTATCAGTTCGCTCTGCTTGTACTTAGCTCTGTCATTGCTGGGTATTCATTTCAGACACCTCGTAGTCTGATCTCCCCTGGCTCCTCTGTCACTTCCTGTGGCTATATTCTGTGTCACAGTGAATGGACGCCTGTAAGGTCTCTGTGGCAACAGGTCCAGCGACCATGCCTCTCTATACTTTGTCACCCCTTTTCCTTCTTGCCTTTTTGACAGCTACAAGAGAGAAGGAAACTGAGAAGACAAGTCACTGGTAGAGCTGCTGACAGCTCTTAACACCACCAACTTATCTTAGGTTGACAATCCATAACAAAGTATTCCCAGAAAGTTAGCAGATGGTAAAACGAGAGCAAGAGCACATCCTCAGTGCCAAATTTGACATCATAAATAAGATGACTCAGTAACAACACGGTAAATGATGCAAAGAGTTGCTTTAGTGATGCCAAATATTCAGGGAATGCCATTTGACCCAAAAACAGTGTACCTCTGCCTCACTGTCTAACAGCCTGAAGATATATGCAGAGAGTGATCGGCTGTGGGGCTGTAGCACCACCCACCATGTTTAAAAGCCTGGCCGGAGCTGGGTCATGTCAGGTGAACATAAAGACTCACTCCTTGTTAACAGACTGACACACATCCCATCTTTGTCCAAAGAGGGAAGATCTTAAGTAGGAGACAGTGGCATTTACGAAGCTCGTCTGTCTCCCCTGGGTTAAAAGATTTCAAAAATTGAATTAAAGGCCCCTCATTTTAAAGCAAAGAGAGTGGCAGCAACATGATTCACCACTCAGACTTTAGGAGACGGGCGGTGGGATTTCAGCCCGGAGTTAGAGAGATCATTATGTGGTTGCCACGTAGGGAATGTGACCACTAATCCACACCACTGAACCTAATAGCTCAGACTGAGTAGTAGTAGTGTACGTGGAGAGGAGCAAAGACAGTTTCGGGTCTCACCTCTGCCACTGCGGCCCACGAAGCGAAGGTCGTTGAAACGTGCTACCTGGTTCTTCATCACACCTGAGGCGTTCCGCAGCTCGGCGGAGTAGTTCTCATCGTTCCCTGCCATTACTGTGACAACAGTCCCGTCAGGTATGTCTCCCAGAGCGACCACCTATCGGGACGCACAAAGGTCAAAGGTCAGAGATTTAGGAACTATTTTGAGCAATATTCTGAAAGAATACACACATTTTACGCCCTTGTCCTGTGGCCAAGAATTGATCAAATATAACTTCCATTCACAATATGCTACAAATAATTCTCTCCCTCTGTTCATAGTTGAAGAAAATTTGAAAAAATGATTATTGAAGAAAATTTAATAAAGGAATTCTGTTAGTTTAAAAGCCAAAAGCTGAGTGAAATCAAACATTGCTTTCACTGGTAAAAGAATTCATCGAACTAATCTGACAGACTTGTTTCACATCATGCCACCCTCCACCAAACGATGTTGATAAATGTATCTAATTTCATTCTCTTGAAGCTGTTTGATCATGATGAATGTGATTATGTGAATCACTTATCAAATACTTAATGCTTGCAAAGTCTTATAAACAAAAGCAGCAAGACCTCGTGTTATCATTTAGATTCCTGGATGCAGATAAAAGAGCATGAGTAGGTCTACAGAGCAGAAATAATTACAGAGACATAGTAATAAGAACCGTAAAAAACACATATATTTTAAAATGTGTCATATTTGATTTGGAGCCAGCACTACAGCTACAAACTTCCTCTCTGGTGTGTCTTTGATCCATCCTTTAAATAATTTCTGTCAAGTAATTAATAGGGCCTTTCCTGTGAAATATCATGGGAGACTGTAGAAGCCTAAAATATATAAACAATTACTTTTTACTGCATCTTAAAATAAATCTTTTTTCCTGTCACTGCTCATTAAAAGTCCTGTAAAACTCAACATGAGAAGACTAATTACAATAATGTAGTATAATCATCAGTAATAGTTTCAATTACAATTGACCATAGTGTGGTTGTAACATGCTGTTATATATTTTTAACAATTTTTTTAACATATAAGAATGATTGCCTAATAAAGAAAATTGTAATTATTCATCATGAAAACAAAGCTTTCTGATTATGTCATTATTATTAACTAATTGGGAGGCTTTTTAAATGAGCCATAATATTATAGTTTACTATATTAACTGGTTATTGGCAATAAATAAAATGTAGTTTTGGTTTTTATACAAAATGTGAAAAGTAAACAATATGAACATGTGATTCCTTCCCCTCTTTTACATGTGGATACATTTAACATTTTTTTCTGGCCTTTTAAATATCACCTCTCCTTAATGCTTGGTCATTTTAAAATGCATTCTCTAAATATGTTTTGTTTGTGAGGAGACATTAAAAACTCCCAGATCACACTGCAGCTAAATTGGTTAACTTTGTTATCTAAAATTTACAATAAAAACAAACAGTATGTTTTAAGAAACTGTGATAAACATAGGTGATAAAAAGTCAAATGTGACACAAGGGAAATAAACGCAACAAAAAATGGAATAAAAAATGTGAAATTCACTTCATCAAACATTATGAAATGAATTTCAATTGCATTGAAAGTGGGTTCACGCTTTTTAAAAATCAGTTCTTGGCTCATTTAGTGGTTGTTTACCCTACATTGAAGACGACTCACACCGCAGTTTACCCACCTTTTAATTTAGCTTCACATAACTGAGTCGGGACTCACCTTAAAGGCGACAGGCAGCGTCTTGTTGCACCGCCAGTGGGAGGGCAGGACCGAGCAGAGAAAGTTGGGGCTGTCGGTCCGGACCAGCTCGGCCGGGTGGTCGGCGATTATCTCGGCCATGCTGCGGTTTTCGTGGGGACGCAGTCTTGGCACCGCTGCCGCTGCGTCCGGCTGCCCGCCTGGTGAGCTCACATCGTTCATCTTCCCTGGGACCGGCTGGAGGCTACTGGACGGCGGACTGAACCTCCGACTGGCGCTGGGATCTACGGGAATTCGCATCACAACAGCGTGGATTATCAGAAAAGGCACCAAAAGCTCTCCAGCTCCTGTCTTTCTCTTTCTCTCTCTCACACACTCAGGGAGAGAAACTCAGAGTGTGCGCCGCTGCTCGCTGAACCTCAGCGCGTCTGCCAATGGAAAATGGGACTTGGTGAGCGAACACCGCGTTTCAAATCCCTCTCCACTACAAACTTTAGTGGGCGCCTTCAAACGACATAAAATATACTTCTCCGGCAAGAAAAACAACCCTTGAAAACTTGATGATGTTTTAAATGACAAGTTCTGTTTTTCAAGCTTCTCGGTGGAAGCGTCCATGCGCCATAACGCAGGCGTAGCTGCTCATGTGTGGATATAAATAACATCAAATAAATGTCCGAGCGCGTAATAGGCTATAGAGTTACAAAAAACAGAAGCGGCTCTAAAACGAACAGCCGACCCAGATGCTCAAAAAAGTTTTTGTCTGTCTTCCTTGAGTGAGTCAAAGTCAAAGCACTGCTCCAGGTGCGTCATTGAAGTCTTTGTGCCAAACTGAAAGACTCCCTGAAAGCCCGCAGGCTATGTACACACAAAAAAAAGTTTTCAAAGTCAAAGGGATAAGCTTTAACAATACTTAACAGCGCTATTTATAACCCCGCAACGCCTGCACATTGTACTTATTTTTCCATAAAGTCTCTCTGTCGAGCCGCAGGTTTTGTATATAGGGTTAAAAAGGTTGATGAATCGAGAGAGAAAAAAAAAAAGATCGCCGATGAGGTGAAGGAGGCGGAAAAACGAATCCCGTTTTTGAAGCCGTAAATGTGGTTAGTGTTTGGAGGTCGGGGTTTCCCGTGCTCAGGCTTTTTGTGGTTTATATAGCTCAAGCGCACAGCAATTATTGCACTGATGCGACTCCAACACGTGGTGTCTGGAGTCAGATCCATTCCCTCAGCCATAATCTATCACGCCTATATAGACGACCGGACAGGTCTCCGTGTAACGTCTATACCTTAAGGACACACACGGGGCTGCGTCTCATCCCCCTGATCCCTACTTTTATTCACAGTGAGGGCTTTAACACAGCCTGCTGTACATACCGACATGTTACCGCTCTCCTTGACCATCCGTGCGCTGCTAACTCTGGAGGTGGTCATTTCCAGTCAGTGTACACGCATCAGTCCATCAGTCCGTGTTGTGTTACCACTATATCCTGACAATATGCAGCTTACTGAGAGCGTTCAGACAGCCGAGCCCGGGTGAGCAGTGAGTTACACTCCATAAGGTAGGAGTGAGTGAGTCACCGGAGAGCGGTGAGTCAGGTAGAGGCGCAGGAATAGAGTTTCACTCGGTCGCAGGGGAGAGCTGTTGTGCAGGTGTACAGGTATTCTACTTTAACACGGGGCTTGAATTTGTGTCCATCCACCCATGTGGTCGCTTCTTGTTAACCGACTGCGCCTTTCAGTTATGTAAAATCCTGTTTCACAATTAGTTCCAGCTCATACAGTTTGTTAAAATTATTACATGGGTGCAGTTTCATTACATGTAAACCAAACATAACGGGGTCAGGGTTAGGGTTAGGGTTAGGGTTAGGGTTTGGAAAGTGCGTAATTACGCACGACTTTTCATATGCATATCTCAAAATGACGGAGGTGAAATGATTAATCACATTAACTGCACTTAGGCACAAATTTTAGCTACTTGACATTTCCATTTCATGCTCCACCTCTACTCCACTAAGAATGTACTTTTTAAAAAAACAAACTCCACTACATATATGACAGCTGTAGTTACTTCACAGATTAAGATTTATCATATAAAACATATGATCAATTTATAACATCATCATTTATATCATGCATTATTATATATTCAACCACCCAACAGTGTATAAAATTGTTCAAATCAGCAACTACAACAATAAAATGCTGCTTTCACATTAATACACCAGTAATAATCATACAACAATATGATATAAGTACTTTACTTTCAATAGCTTCAATAGCTTTCATTAGCTATACTTTAATTACATTTTGCTGATAATACTTTCACACTTTTACTTATGTAATATTTTCAATGCAGGTAATGTGGTATGACTTTTACTTAAATAAAGCATCTGAATACTTCTTCCACAACTGCAAAATAAGAGATGCAAAAATATTTTTCCTGCAGATTAATCTTTTTTCAAAACAAGGAAAAAAAAAAATCACATCCTAATAAAAATCTTATTTTAAAAAGCATCAATAGCCCCTTTACACACTTACATAATAAAAACTTTCTACCTTGAGTGAAAAATCTATTCAGATAAAATAATAAAAAAGATTTTATGCTTTGATTTTAGGGCTGAAAGGTCCAATATTCAGAGTGGATGCTGCTCTGAAGGCAGTCAGTGAGAAGGCCTGCTTCTTCTGCCCCTCCTGTGTCTACTGTAGAGGGCATCATCTACCCTCCCTGAGTGCTCCTAGAGGCTTCAGTATCTCAGCTGACTCTCATCACCCACCCCACCCTCTGTCCTGATTATCCATCAGTCTCCCAATGTGTGTTTCTGAGTGCCACATCACACAACAGCATTTGTGCTGCTACCCTTTATTCCTTTTTCAGGCTTTTATTGCAGCGTCTTTAAGACAAAGGCCTTTGATACTCTGGGCCTGCTTCAAAATAAAAGTGACTACTGGGAGGCACAGCTGTCTGGCTTTTCGGATCCTGTCAGGGCTTTTGCTGCTTATTTTTATGCTGTAAAGCTGGATATAGCACTATACATTTTACAATAAGACAAAGGAGGTTTACTTGCAGCACTTCAGCCCAAGCACTTAACTTGACTTCTTTTGTTTCATAGTATGTATGTACGTGGGTGTGCACATGCATACATGTCTGTTAGCATATGTGTGTGTGTGTGTGTGTGTGTGTGTGTGTGTGTGTGTGTGTGTGTGTGTGTGAGGATGTGGGAGGGATATATATAAAGTCTGAAAGCACTGACACGCATCTGGCACCTCGTCATGTGGACAGGGAGGGAAAAAAAAAAAAGAGTGATTGAGTTACACTTCCCCTCCGTGTGCCCCAAACACCAGAAATATGGTTCACATTGTCCAACATTCTCAAAGATCAACTAACAACTCATGGATGAATAAATGTGAATAGTAGTAATTAAATCTGTAATAGTGATAAACATGGCCTTGCAGGGACCGTGAAGCCAGTTATTCCAACAGAGTTAAGTTTCAGCTCTGATAGTATCATTTTTTTTCAGCGCTCAATACATTTGGGGTAATGTGGAAAACATCCTTAATGTTGTAGTGGAATCTAATTTAGGAAATGTTAGGGTTGAAATAATAACTAACTCTGGGTCAATTTCACACAATCAATTTGGTCAGCTTAAACATTTTGAATGCGTATGTGTTTGAATTTGTTTTTGTTCAGATTTAAAATTGATTTTCTCACAGTTTCTTTGTGACATTTACGAACATCAATCGGTCATTACTTACATTTCACATCCCCAGTCAGCTTACACTTTTTTAAGTCCAACTAATCATTCTTTTTTTTTGTACCCTGTTATTGTCCCATCAGAGGCAGCAGCAGAGAGAACCTCTTGATTTTCCCAGCCCAATCCCAGGCCCCAAACGCCCCCAAAACCCCCCCACACCCTGGTGTAGTCGTGACTTAAACCCTGACAAGCCCGGCTCATCAAAGAATGTTTGTCCCATCTGACTCCGCTTTGCCTCCCTGCTGTACGTCCAGCATCTGTCTTCCAGTTCCCTAAAGGATACGGCCCGTATTCAAACACTAAGGCCTGCTGTCTGGCTCTCTGTCATCCAGAGGTGTAGGGCAACCTCTGAGTTTAAAATCCACTGTTTGATGTCCTGGAGATGTGAGGGAGACAGCGGGGAAGGCGTTAATGTGCCAGAATACGCTGTTCAATCAAAAAATACCACTTCCACCGCTGCAATGTCCTGGATTTAACCCAGCCAGAAATTGACTTCTGATTAAAATTCAGTGCTGGAACTTTCGTGCAGTATTAGACTTTAAGGACATTTGACTGATCCTGCTCAGTATTACCAGACTTAATATTACGTAGTAATGAATCTAGCGTAAGCTGTTCATTCAGTGCGGCTGCTGCTCGCCTGGTGCACAGCTGGATCGTCTCTTTCAGCTCTGGTATTATTCATCTACTGTGTTACACTGGCTTGGAGTCATTGCACAGTAGGAGAAGTCACTAACAGTGAAGAACCACAGTATACCACATTGAGCCGGATGTGCGTTTTATGATTTATGGTAATATTGTATTTCTGCTGCTCAGTTTCAATTATTTGTTTTCAATAAAAATCAAACTCAGCTGACACTCTTGACTAATTTTCCTGTCGAGATATCAAGCATGTAATAAAAGTTTCTGTTCTCATTCCCACTTGGAATGACAAAGACTGTGTGAACCACTAATATGTACACACACACGCGCTGTCTGTAATGTTGTCAGCAAGCTAACCATGCACAATCTCTCTCTGTCAGCTTTTTTACGTCTCTTTTGCTCTTTGACATTCACAGAAACACACATGTTAGAAACCCACTTATATTCATTATTAACAACACCTCATTAAAAAAGATTACAGGACACAAGAGCTCAGTGTTGATGCATCCGCAGGCCGATGCAACAGTTTAAGCAGGACACACCCAAAGCACACTTTAACTTTTATAGAAAAATAATAAAAACACTGGTGAGAAACATTACTGTCTCTCCACACCACTCGTCCTCTTTCCTTCTCTTTTTCATAAGCACATGCTCTCATCATTCAAGAGGAAAAGTACAGCCACTTAAGACTCAGGATTAAGGCTCCATTTCACAGTGGTGCATTTTTCAAGACACTTAATTATAGCTTTCTAGAGGAGGGCTGTGACGAGGCCCAGGTCTTTTCAGCACTAACGGGATGTTTCCATGTTTGGCAGCTCACCAGCCAACCGGCTTGCCAGCTAACCAATCAGCAAGCCCACCAGGCTAGGCAGCAAAACCAGCCAAATATCCAGTCTACTAGCCAATCAACCGAACCAACCAAGAGAACAGACACGCGGCCGCAAATCTGGCCTGCCAGTCAGTTAGGTAGACTTCAGCTGATAGCCGGCCAACCGGGCATGTCAATTAGTTGAACCAGTTAGCCAGCAGAGGATGACGACAGGCAGAAACTTTACTCCTCGTGACCTCATCGATACAACCTCACCGCCTCACATCCACACACTGATCCCAGATCACAGCTAAGCCTTTAATGACTGTTTGTCACCGAGCCTGTGACATCACCATGAACTGTTAGGACCAGGATGGCACGTTCTGCGGTGTGTGTGTGTGTGTGTGTGTCTCAGGGTAACAATTTTGAGGGAGGCTTATCCAAGTTTTGTATTAGACGTTGAGACAGCTGTGGGGGGGGAGGGGGGGCTGTGCCTTTAGAATTAAATGTATTTATACTGCAGCATTAAGAGACGCAGAAAGAGTTTGTCTGATATTTCACTCTGTTCTTTAAATGGCAGGGAGCAGCATGGAAAGAGATGGAGACATGGAGGGGGCGGCTGCTCACTGCTTGTGGCAGGAGGGTAGAAAGGGAGGCAGGGAGGGAGAGAGGGAGGGAGGGAGGAGGGGTATAAAGACAATTTCCTCTCTGCTCTTATTGCTCTGACTGTCTGCCGCCTACCGCCTTCATGGAGGTCCCTAATTGAGATCACTTGTACTTAAAAATAGGAACAAAAAAGGAACTTCTGTGGGCTGGGAGATGGAGAGGAGAAAATAAAGCAGTAATATGTGACGAAGGCTGCCATTAAAGAGTCCCAATGATAGATCTGAGCGACTGGGGCAGAGAGCTGAGAACTCTTTCTGTGTCTGCCAGGGAACCTTCAGATGTTGACGTGTCACACACCACCTGCTGTCACAGCACTAAAACTGTGCATGTGTAGGAGAGTATTTGTAGATTTTGTGTGTGTGTGTGTGTTGGTGGGTGTGTGGCTCTTTGATGGGGAAGGGTGACAGTGCCCGGGGATGAGGCCAGAAACATGCCAAGAAGAGGGAGTTCAGTTTTTCCACTTTTGTATGCAACTGTGTGTATATGTTACAGTTTCTCTTTACATCACTGCAACAAAATATCTTTACAGTCATCAGGCATATTTGGCTGAACCACTCTATGCAGCCTTTGTGTCATTAGCTATGCTATTATTAGCCCTTCACTTTAATTCAAGCGTTCCACCAATCAAACCCTCCCTGGAACAGCCTTTCCCCGACTTGGTCCCAGAGTGTCCCTAAGGCGTGCTGGTTTTCCCTTCAAAACATCTATCACTCAATCAGGTCTGATCGTGCTATTAATCAAACAATGAGCCCCCCTCCTTGGAGACTAGTTTGAAGGATTGGCTTGAAGGAAACGCAGCGTATCCAGGAGTGGTACCGGACCACGGCTGGGAACAGGAACCCTGTAAAGAGCGTTTTTCTTGGACTGAGACCCTCTGTAGGTGCTAAAGACAATACAGACACTCGGGCTAGGCCAACATTCCACTTTACACTTTTCCCTTCCTCTGTGTATTTCACTGGTCTACTTCCCCTCTGCAAACTAGCCGGCGAGTATCAAAATATTTATAGTACATCTGCAAGACATGCTGTTCTCATGTATCCAGGACCGTTAAGCCCTGTGTTCATTATGCGAGGTAAAACTAATACCAGATTTATAGGGGGAGATTTCTCTCTGTTCTGCCTGTCCTTGTAGTACCATTGAGGATGATTTATGTGAGGTAAGGAGGCACAGGCGAGATAGATAGAGTGACTACACGGCGAGAGACAAACAGGCAACGGCCCAGACTAGCACTCGCAGGGGGGCTATCGGCTATCACTTGCCCGTTTCCACTGCCCCTGTTTCGAGACTGGAGGAAGGTGAGGAAGAACGGGCAGCGGCTGGAGACAGGGAGGGAAAGGAAGGAGACGGGAGGCGAGGATATATGTATGTACATGCATGGAGCCTGGGTGGAGGAATGTCCAGGTGCACTGGGTCCAAATCGATGTAAGCGGCAGTAGAGGAGGAACAGATGGAGGGAAAAAAAGTCTGTCATGGATGCTCAATTGCACACAGACATAAACATTTAACCAAAGACAGAGTAAACTCACGCCTGGAAATATACCATATACATTTTTTGTCTTGAAGCATTCAAATGTATTAAATATACAATCTGTTTTGCTTGGCCATCTTCACAGAATGGGTATCATGAATGGCTTTTACTGAACGTAAAGTGAGCCGCTGTCAAAAAAGTTTGTGTTTCGGCTCCATTTCTGGGGGGCAATCAACATCAAATCTGTCAGTCAGTCAAGTGAATATGTCCAGCATTGAGACAGCAGCCAATCAGATAAACAGGAAATGAAAAAACAGTACTGGCCAGGCACCACAAGCAGCCACAGGACTGGGCGTGTATCAAGCAGCAGCACTCAACTTCCGAGGGTTTGGATCTTGCTCTCTTTCTCTTTTTCCTGCTCTCTTCCTGATCACAGTCCAGCTCGGAGTCACTCCAAAACACCGAGCCTGAACTCTGCAACCTGGAGCCATACATATTAGATCAAATTCCAAACCATTCAGATGTCAAAACGGCCCCGGGAAGCCTGGGCTCGTGAACATTTTCAGAGGCCTTACATGTAGCATCTGATGCTCCGTGCGCTGAACGAGTTAACAAATTAAGTTGTGAGTGTCACGGCTGATGCAGCTCACTCAGAGATGGACCTTTGCCTAAAACCTTTTGCCTGAAGCCTGTAATTACACTGTGCCTATAAGGCCACTGGTCAGGAATGACTCACAACAAAGTGGGGGTGTGGAGGGGGAGAAAAGAGACGGATGGATGGAGTTCACTTTCATAGCTTCCAGCCTGTCCTCAGACATGTCCTCAGACCAAATCAATTCCAGTCGGCTTTGGATGAGGGTTCAATGAAAGAAAACATCATGAAAGTTGGGGAAAACATGATTTCACAGAAGATAAATGACTATTGTCTGTCATGTGACCTATGACCCTGCATTTTCCACACACACACTCAGAACTTGCTGGTTATTCCAGGACAGGGTCTTTCCATGCCATGTCTGCTCTGCCCCTCGCTGAGATGCGGATGACGCCAGCTTTATAGCGCTTAATTCGAGTCCTGAGCAGGGAGACTCATCAACTTCTGGATCCCACAGGGAACATCAATTATGTTGTGAAACACTGTCCTTCAAATACAATCTAATCTGTGGTGTTGCATTATGGCAAAACTGAGAATTTGAATGTCACACACATTAAAAAAAAAAAATTCCTGTCTGGCAACGGGGTTGTTGGGATGTGGTCTCGGGCTGACAATTAAATTGTCCGCTTGCAGTATACTATCACTCTGGAAGCATGAGATTTATGGCAAATAATTTCACGAGAACTGATCATCTTAAATGTTTTAACTGGGTTTTATGGCGTCATAGATCACTCTGATATGTTCTTGCATCCTCGAGGGACTGAAAACTGCTCCCAGTAGTTGCAGAACTCATTTACAGACAATTAAAGACGCTCCAAACAATCCAACCTCCTCTCACTGAATTAATGTTGAAACAGTCTTACACCAAATCAGTCTATTTTAGCAACTTTCCTGAAAAAGTGGCAAGTATGTGACCTCTTACGAGCCACAAAGCATTATCACGTACCACTCTCAACCATCTTTCTGGTTAAAGCAAAGCAGGTTATACCTCTAAAAAAAACTTAAAAACATAAAACTGGTATACAGGGTTAACAGCTATAAACATTAAACCTGTGTTTACATTGCAAGGGATTCTTGTTCATCAGTAATCGCCTCACACTGTGAGCCTGATGATTGGGTAATATTTATGATGAGCCCTCAGGGTGTGCTTCCCTCTCAGTCTCTCTTATGTCTATAAAATCTTTTACCCTTGGCTCAACAGCAGTGCAGACAAGGTCCCATTAGATCCTGATTGTATATGTGCTTTTTAACTATGCCTCTATAGTGCCTTTAATGTGCACAGGTCATGTGCATATGTGCGCATTCTGCATGTGATGTGGGTGTGTACGTACAGTATGTATGTGTGCGTGGAGCGCTAAAGGTCCTGGCTCTCAGACTTTGGTTAACCAGACTATAATTTGGAGGCCCAGTGAAGACTCCCAGCAGCCTCTCTCTGTTTGTTTACCAGAGAGACCAACTCTTCTGTTTCTGCTGCATCTGCAGGGTCCTGCAGGAAAAGCCGAGTGTATCTGTCTGGCTGCATGTGCATGAGTATGTATGTGTAGGTATAATCATGTGTGTAATGCACCATGTGAAAAAGACAGTTAGTAGAATTGGTGAAAATAATTTTTTTGGTGGACATTATAAAGACCATTTCAGCTCTAAATTTCCCTTGCGAAGCATATTTTCTGAAGTGTTTTGTTTTTAAAGGAACCAGTGCTTCCAATTAAGCTAAACAACATGTATTTCAATGACATCCCTCATTCCCTTATTTTTCTTACGCATCTTTAAGCAACAGTAAATCAAGGCTACAATATACATACACCACCCTTCCTCTCCTGAAACGGCAGCTTTGTCATAAATAAGAAAACAGAAAGAGCCCAACTTCACAAAAAAAAAAACAAAAACACTTTTGCATTAAGAAGTGTTTGTCAGCAAAAAATGACTGCTATTTTTGTTTGTGCCGAGTGTAATTCTCCCGAGACTAAACTGCTCGCTTTCTGTCCCAATTGGGCTTTTTTTTTTTCTCTTTCACCAATTCTCCTCCCAAGCAGGAATAAAAAGAAAACAATGCAATTCAAAAGACCGGAGCTCCCAGCCTGTCATTTAGCTGTAACTTTGAATTGTCTTTGCTCTGCATGAGCTGTTTTCTTTCTCACACACACACACACAAAGAATTGTTGCAGCATCCTAAAATTCCATCATGAGAGAGGAAGAAAGACGGAGGAGGGGGAGAGGAACTTTCAAAATCACTCTAATAAAATATTCCTGCTCCTCTGGGATCCTCCTTTGCTCATTCAGCATCAGGAGAAGTGAAGTGGAAAAGGCCTGTTATTGGTCTCCGTCCAAAAAGGAGAAGGAGAGAAAAGAGAGAGAGACCTATTTCCTTTGGGGAAAGACAGAAAATAGAATGAACAGCGCAACAGTTGACGGAAAACTTTTAACTGCGACAACAAAATGAACTACAGACGACTGTAAGAGGGCAGCTGTCTGGGTGAGTGACAGGATTCAACTCCAGACTGAAAGCCCGCTCCAGTGAGGATCAGACATTATGTATGTATATAGACTTTGATCACGCAGAGCTGCTTGTCGGAGCGCCATGATTGGATTGAATATGTGTAAACTGGCACAGCTCAGGGATCAACATAAAACACAACAGCTACAAGTTCTCAAAAGATGCCTGCCCCAGTCACAGAGAGGAGCTTTGAAACATCCTGAAATGTAATGTCGGGGATTTTGCACTTGTATAACATTGCTGTAGCAGCTTAAATTGTTCAAAACTTTTCTTTTTCTCGCAGCAGGAGTCACACAGGCTTCTGGAAATTTGCAAAGTTGTATAACTTTGTATAAACTGGTATAACTTTATAACAAACCCATATTTTGTGTTTATATGTAACATATAAACACTTCATGACTCGATTTAACACATCAGCTGTAATCTAGTTGTAAACACACATAAAGATATTTTTAAGTGTTTTTTAATGTACTTGCTAATGACTATCACTCCTCTAGCCTAGCTTTCTTAACAGTTGATGACAATGATTAACAATGTTTTATAAGATAATTGTCTTTTTATGAAATATTATGTTTTATGTATATTCATTGATTATCTTCATATTTTACTAAGGCGTACGTATTCTTATTTTATTTATTAATTATTGTTTATTTATTACGCATTACGTTGTTGGCTTCCCCATCAGAGAAGTGCGCAGTGGACTTGCATCATACTTGCATTCATGTCTAGATCAAATTACACTTAATAATGAAGCATTTAAGTGTTTCAAAATACTTCCCCTTCACTGACCATGACAGCTGAACAAACTCCATTCACAGTGATGAAGGTCAAGCAATGCAGCTGAAACCCTCCTGAGAGAAGAGTTTTTTGTTTTTTTTTTCATTTCCGAGGTCAAAGATGAACCTTCAAGCTCAACATGTCTTTATTTATAAACCTGCCTGTGAATGATTTCTGCATGTAGAGTTATTAGTTAATAAATGCTTCATAACTCACTGTAATCCCATATTGTTAAATATAATTAAAACTACGTTGTTTGCTTAATCAATCACACATTAACTGTTCCACCAGTCAGTGATTCAAAATAAAAGTTATAATTGTTGTAATTTTAGTAAAAAAAAAGAAAAAGAAAATCACCTTCACTACAGCAACAACTAAAAGCTAAATAGGGGGGTTAGCAGTGGTTTTTTTTGGTTCTTGATCCCAATTTCCATTTTCTTTCTTTCTTTCTTTCTTTTCCCCGCTTTCTCTCGAGGCCACTTTACAAATGAGAGCTACCATTTCAAGCTTCCCTCCTCTCCCCAGAGACTTGTCAATATCAGCTACACACACTATTCAAAGTTCAAAGACTAGCATCCCACTACACACACCTACACACACTCTCCCGGCCCCCTTTGTATCTCTGGGGAATATTTAATTTCAGTTGTGCACACAATTGAACATGTCTCTATGCGTGCATGTGTGCATGTGTGTTTGTGTGTGTGTGTGTGTGTGTGTGTGTGTGTGTGTGTGCTGCAGGTGGTGCAGGCCTGGTGACTCTGATTATTGTGGTGACCAAAGCATCGCTGCCCCATAATGTTTGTCATCACCCTTTTCCTGAAAGTGTGGGTGGGATGGGAAGGATGAAGGGAGGACATAAAGGGAAGGAGAAGGCGGAAGGAAAGGGAAGAAGGGAGAAGAGGAGGGTAGATGATGGTAAATGGCCACCCCCACAGTGCCATATGGGAGGTGGTTTGAAAGACTCAGTCTTGTGTTGCTCTTACTAAACGCCTCATGAGCGCAAACCAATCCTCCCTTTTGTATCATATCATATCTCTTCCTCTTTCTCACTTATGCTTTACTATTTTTCTTCTTTATAATGTTTCTTTCACACTCTCTAATTCTCTCACATTTTATCCCTCACTCTCACATTAAAGAATAAACATGTGACCTCTCTCTCCCACACACACACACACACACACACACACACACACACACACACAAAAGCTTGCATTTGTCAGACCACCATAAAAGGCTTGTGTGGGCGTTGCAGAGTGGGTGGGCACTCTGATTTTCAGGTGTATTTCATCTGTTGTGTTCACACCTCGGCGCTGGCAGGGGGCCCACGGTGTGGGCAGGTAATTTGAGCAAATTAGGAGATGGGGCCTGTGTGTTATTAATGACACCCCATACCCTTCACTGCACGTCCACCTATTGTTCCCTCTTCTGCACACACCTTTCTTTTCTTCCGCTCTGAGTCCCCCCGATCCCATCTGTGCCTCCTGCTCAACACCCACCCTCAGCCCCTCTAAAGGCACAGTGTATGGAATGCATACACACACACACACACACACACACACACGGTCCACATGGAACGGGGGCGGCAGGAGGGGGGGATTGGTTCCAGGTGCCAGTTTGAGTGAGAGCATTAATCAAGCAGACAGATCTCTCTGTCACAGACACCTTTAGTACGCACACACACACACACACACACACACACACACACACATCACACATCTATACTATTACTAGGTTTGCAAAGTAGTAACTACAACCCCCACTGTCATTATCCCATGACACGGCTACACACCAAACTCCCATTCAAAAATACAAAATGTATCCACATGCTTTTTTAAATGTGTGCTGAGTGACATCTTGAGAGAAAGTGAGCGCTGATACCAACGTCTGAAGACACGTTATTACTTGTGTACTTATGTGTGCACTTATCCCTTCAGACAGCGCCACTGATCTGCTGCCAAGCTATTGATCACAGTCAGTGCTCAGTGTGACTCTTTGATGCTCCTTGTTTCACCTTCTCCTTGAAAATTAAGCAAAATCTCACCCTTATATGTTTACACTCTGGCACATTATGTGTTACAGCTAACATGCCCAACACGGGCTGCTCTTTTCATGACCCGCTGGTAAGTAGGTTTATGTATTTGGGAGTCCGGCCTGAGTCAGAGGGGATACTGCATTCCTTTAAGATTAAACTAACAAGGGGAAAAACCTTCCCTTTTCTCCGGCATGGGGCAGAACAGGTAAGGCCTTGTGTAGGTGCTGTGGCCGTGCTCTCACTCACATCGTTACAGGCCGAACCCAAACATCCAGGAGGTTCAACACTCCATATTTCCCCCTTATAGAAACACGGAGTGTGGAAGCGGAGCTGCCTCGGCCGTTTCGCAGGTCAGTGAGGGAACTTTAAACAATGTTGTTCAGGTTTCCTGTGGTTTGAGTTTGCTGTATCAGCTTTGCTTAAAGCCATCTCTTGACTTAAGTAATGAAAATAAAACCTGAATGGTGGAATGGAGGACAGAAAAGGCAGGATGCGAAACAGAGTGAGTGGAGTGAAAGAGGTATATGAATCTGGGTTATAATACCGGTGTTCTGTTTCATTAGGGTGAACCGGTTCCAAGATAGACCAATTTTCAAAGTGTTAGGTAGTTACTTCCTCTCTGAGGGCTTATATCGGATAACGGTAATTCACCCAGCATGATGCAATTGAAATGGATGAAGGGCTGCAGGATCTTGTTAAGTGTGAAAATAGCACAGCACTGCATTAAAAGCTTCACTGGCTAACGCAATGGCATCAAGCTACCTGGTAATTATGGTGCATTCAAATATTGTAGCTATGCATATGCAGTTTGCAGAGCTTTTCAAAAACACACTCTCTAATTTGACTTGTATCCTGAGTAAACTTTGCAATGATATCAAACATTTTCATTGATTTATGAGAAAACTGAGTTTAGTTAATAAGCAGAGATGTAAGGACTCACAGTGTTTAACAAACAGATTTTATCGCTCCCTCGAGAAGACTGTGTTGTGAGTCTTTTATCAACAACTTTAAACAGGCAGGAACCTACAGTAAGCACAGTCAACTGGCAGGTTGCCTTGTCATAACAGTGTAATTAGCCCCGCAGCTACTGAATATGAGGATAAAACAAGAGATAATACACAGTGCCTTGTGAGTATTTACACTCAACTGTCCGTTTGTTGTTGCAGTCTCCTTATTACAGGAGTGAGTGTAATCTCACTCCTTTCCTCACATGTTTCAATAACTCCTCGCTGCTTAATTTGGAAGGAGGTGAAGCAGATATTGCACATGAATCAGTAGTTCAGAGACAAGAAAGTTTGCCTGTTGACACTAGATTACAAAATGCCCCTCAGTCAGGGTTTTTCTTGTTTTCTGAAAAATGCTGCTCTCTTTTTCTTTGAGTCACTGATTGAATTTTGTATTTCTTTTCAATCTTTTTTCAGATTTAAGGGTTCAAAACATGCACCATTCAAATACCTTCACAAACTGAAAGAAAAACACTCACACAGCTTTCTGCAAAACTTTCACATCTTCAGCAGTGGGAAAGACAAATTTCAGGCTATTAAAATCACAGGCTATAGTGTTCCCATGACACTCTCATTTAGACCTTAATAACTGCCTACAGCCTATTTAGGGCCATAATCAACCCACCATTCAGTCTCACTACATTTGAGTGAAAATACAGACCAATTAATCTATCTTTGATTAAACACTGATCACATTAACACCGCACCTCTCTGATTACCCTCAGGAATTATGTAGACTAATGTGAACTTCCAGCACTAATAAGTCCTAATAGCTGGTACAGCTCGCAAACACACACAGCACCATTTTACTCCATCAGTATGACCCTGCTGGGATTAAATAACATGTTTGCCTCAGAGGTACAATTAAGCATTGCTAAATAGAGTTCCTTTGAGCCTGGAGTTAAGGGAAGAGTCTTCTCTGCACAGTAGCAGCCAGTGAAGCGCTCAGATTTTTCCCCCTGGCTTTTTCAAATTACCTATTGATGAGTGGGCTTCACGTCTCCCCCTGGCTGGGGGAGGGGGAGGAGGGACGATGTCTGGTTCACTTTTAAGATGTCTCCAAGAAGCAGGCCTGTGGTTAGATCTAAGGCAACACTTATGCAACAGAAGCTGCCTTTCTTAAATACATATATGGTTTCCCTGCAAATTATCTGAGATTTTCTTTGGAGAAAGTTTTCCGCCTGGAGTTTTCAGATATTTACCCGCATCGACCCGCTTTTCTTTTGATCGTGTTGATTTGGGTCTGTCTGTGTAAGCACTTTATTTTTCTCTACTGTGACTGCACAGCTTTACTGAACGATAATTGCTCCCATGACTTAATTGTCTATATGTAATTAAGTTTGTAATAGAGAAAATAGGCACTTAAAAGTTCCCCAGAGAGGCATGGTGGTTGAGTGGGTGCCACACATGTTGAAGATTATTCTGCCCTCCCCATCTGATCTGCCAGTATGAGGAGTTATAAAAAATGTATTTGAGGCAATTAAATGAAAATTCCTTGATGTAAATGCCAAGACAAATTTTAATGAGCCCCCTTCTCTCAATTTGGAATATTTGCCTGCTCCCTCAAGTCGGCTCAATTTATCGCTGGGAATGTGCACTCAGCTCTAAATTAAAAATGTCCTTAAATACAAATCTAAAGACGGGATGGAGTAATGTGGCTTTCTAACTAACAAAACAATATTTTGTACCTCGTGTCCTCAGCAAACTGGCTGACGGCGGACAAAATGATTCAGGAGAAACATAAAACCAGGAGGACTTGAAGAAAATACACAAAAGGGCAAGACTTGAGCTTAGTTATAGCATGTTTTTCTCCACTAATTCGATTTAAGATTAATAGATGTAAATATATGTATTAAAATCTTAACTCTGTTAAATCATTTGTTCAATTTCATCCTGTTTCAGTTTAGTGAACTGTCAAACTTTAACTATACCTTCACTGCCTCTTTTTGTCTGTTCAAAACAAAAAAATGTTTAAGATGCCATTCCTAATTTTTACCAGTCCTTATACAGTACAGCTCTCTCTATTTATTTATTCTAAATTAGAAATACAACAGAAAGCGCTGGTGGTCTTGCAAAATCACATTGCGGTGTCAAGGGGACTTTTTGTGGTTGCACTGACAGATTTACTACCCAGATGTTCACAAACAGGGGCAACATCAATGGGCCACAGCGCAGCGTCATTCAGCAATATCTAATACGAGAATCGATGATATCTTCCCTCTCTGCCTCCACCTGAACATCTGCACACATCTGCTCCTCTCTCTCCCTCCCTGCCTCTACTACAGCATGCTTTCAATTTCCTGCTGCGCTGCTCCTCTCCTCTCCTGCGCTCCGACCCCAGAGACACAGCGAGAGGTCAGGGGGTTAACATGGTAATAGGTGGTGGTGATTGGTAGAAGACGCTCACTCTCTCCCGGCTTTCAGAGCGTATTAGGAGCCACCCTGCTTCTGTGTGGAGCAGGAGCCCAGAACAGCTGTGTCTGACCACGGAGCGACTTCTTAAAAACATCTTTTAAACATTTGATTTGGACAGGGGAGCGGAGGCTATGGACCGGAGCAGAGAGGGAGAGAGAGAGGGGAGGGGTGGTGGAGGGTCTATTAAACTCTAAGCCTGTCTCTTTCTTGTGTCGCACGGGAATGAAAATGTTTGTTTAAATATGAAAATTCTTCTGGTAAACCTAAAATATCATTTATTTTGCTGATTAAAGGAGTTGTCACAACAGAATACACTAAAATCAAAACAGAGGCTGCAAACTGGAACATGCATGTTGGCCTTCACAGGTAATAGAATATAATAAAGTTGACACTGCTACTGTTCACAGCTCTTGGATCTATTGTGGTCTTATTTCCTATAGATCCACTCTAGGAGCCAAGGAGGATGTTGAATACATGATTGGACAAATAAAGAATGATAAATATGAAGATATATAAAATAAATTGAAGAGTGTAATTATGTACTTATTTGAAAATATAAATATTTTCATTGAAGGGAAATATGTTTTAGGAGGATTCTTGTTACATGTACATACATATCAAATCACAGATTATAATCCCAAAACAATCATAGTTTCTTATTCTACTAATTTGCAGAAATGTGAGTCTAAATAGACTGATTGTTAGTAGTTCAAATTAATTATTACAGTGCTTGAAATATGAATTTAAAACATGGAAATTGACATGGAGCAACTTCTTGTTCAAAGTGGATTTATGTCTGTCGATTAAAGGCTCCCTGGAGGCTGCAGAAATCGACACTGATTAATTAATGACAGCAGTGCCACTGAACAATTTCAGGAAGCGATTACAGACCTTTCTTGGCAAACTAATCAATACTTCTTCCCTACGCATAACACAGACACCCAACACACACAATCCAGTAATCCCCACATCTTGTTTCAATGCTTGACTGTAAACGCTCTTGTGCAGTGTCTGTTTACGTTTGTCAAAAATATCACCCATGCTTTTGTTTTTGGTTCCGCAATGGCATTGCTTTGTAAATCTAAGGGTACGTTGCACAAACATGTCATCTCCCTGTTACAGAAATATTTATAAACATCACATTGAGTAAATACTGGAATCTCTAAATGTGGAGAGGGTTTTTTTTTTGGTTGTTGTTGTATTTGCGCACCACAAAAAGCCATGATGGTAGCTGGGTCTTTCTCCCACCACAAAAGCTTGGACCTTGATGGCAAAATCCTCAGTGACCTCAGCTGATCCCCTTCACTCATATGCACCCAAATCCTTCATTCAGATCCAACATCGTTACCCCCTTTACCCAAACCCCTTCAGTCTTCTGTCCAAACCTCAACACCTGACCCCAAGTCCTCCCCATGACCCAAGCCCCTTACCCAACTCCAGACACAACAGGGACCAGTGAAGCAGTACTCACCCCAGAAGAAGTTTTGTTGACATGGTGTCACTGTGCTGAAAAGGCTGTTAGATGCCATAGCTGCCTCTGGTTGCAGCAATCCCCACTTTTGTTCCTCTGTGGTTTCCGTGACCCTTGACACGTCCTAAACCAAGAGCACGCAGCATGTCATGAAGAAAAAAAATGGAAAAGCCATCCACAAGACATGCTTTTACGTATCAACTATTTGGATGACCACAAGTAACAACCAGGTCTGGTTTTATAGAGAAAAAAAAATTGCAGAGGCAAATATCGCCTTTGCGGATAGATCAGATGGTGTCGGACTTGCTTGCTTGGCGAGTGTGGTTGGAACGTACTTACTCGCTTAGCGCCGTCCTTGTGACTGGTGCTGGCCCGCGACGATTAACCATTTACACTCCAGGTCGCCCTCAAACACCAACCCCGAGCCGCACGTCTGTGGTTCTGTGGTTGTTTGGGAGGCGAGCAGAGCCCTCACACAACCCAAAAGGCACCAGCTTTAAAACTCGTCTCTTTCCTGCCCTCCATGTGCCGTCACTGGAGAGCCTGGGTCACATGCCCTCTGACGTCATCACGGCACAGCAATTGAGTGGGACAGCCTACCGTTGTGGCTTTCTTCCCTCTCCTCTCCTCTCCTCTCCTCTCCCCGGACTTTTTTCTCTCCTCTCTGGCTCCCCTCCTTCTCTCTTACGCGTGGTTCGGCAGCGCTTCCAGGCTCTCTGGGGGATCAGGGTCTGACGCTCCCATGAGTCAGGAGGCTTCAGTGGGGGCAGCTTGTTCAACCGCCCATGCCTCCTCAGCATATGGGGAACAGTGCTCTCTCTGCTTTGCTCTCCCTTCAGTCTTTCATCCCCCTCCCTTCTCTCTTTCTATGTCTGTCTCTCTGACTCTGCTGCTCCTTTCCTCAACTCCTTTAACAGGCTGCCGTGCTGCTCCTGTCTGCCTCTGAGCAGGGAGAGCTGGGCTTGGTAAGATTTGAGGGTGTGAGTGAGGAGCGAATGGCTGGCTGGCTGGCTGGCGGTGTGAGACTGGGTGTGTAAGTGTGTGTGTGTGTGTGTGTGTGTGTGTGTGTGTGTGTTTGTCTGTGTATGAATGTGCAGCAGAGAGAATGGGGAAGAGAGGGAGGCAGGGTGAGTGAAAGCGTTGGTGGTGTGAAAACAGCTTATTTGCAGAAGAGTGTGTCAGAAGAGTTGCTTCAGTGTCACTTCTTGCAGCCTGAATTTCACAAACACTAGTCCTGTTATTGTGTTATTACTGTAATAACTGTGTGTGTGCATGTGAATGTGTGTATGCAAGCCTGTGCTGAGCTTTAAATGGCTCTCATAGACGCAGGCGATTCCTGTAAGAGGCCGTAAATCATGGCCACCTGTCTTCTCTGTGAAAGAGATGCCTTCTCATAGTCTCGCTAACACACACTATAACACAGACACCCTCCGAGAATGGCCTGCCAACATGTACTGGAGTGCTGGCAACTCATGACAATCAACGATGAATCATCACACCTCACACACACGCACACACACACACACACACACACATACACCCACAGATTCCCACATACGCATGTTCAGTCCACGCCCTTGCAGGTCCCATTACAGTGTCATGGCTCGTCTTTGATCAGCGATCGCAGGTGTTTGTTACAACAGATCAAAAACGCAGACGGGACTGTTAGTACAGAGTAAAAGGAATGTGTGGAATGAAGCAGGGAGCTCAGTCAGGTTTGAAAGTGTTAAAGTGTCTCGGTCATCTTGTCACTCGTCAATGGGCAAGCATGACTTAGCAGTAAAGATGATTAGTGCCGCAGGTTCCTGTTATTGCTGGTGAAAACTAACTTTTAATCAGTCATTTGCATAAATATATTACTGCTGTATGGTCCATCTATGTTGCTAAAAAATATATTTCCTCACTCGCATCTCGTGGTGTTTAGGCATGCAGGTAGTTTTGGTTTGACATGCCATGGGTTATGGGGGTGGGGGGGTGGGTGGGGGTGGGGGGTAGGGGGTGGGGGGGTTCTTCTCTGATATTTGTACCTCCAACTAAATACAATGGAGGTAAAGAGAATTTAACTGAGAATTACACTTCAGCAGTATGTCTTTCTAAGAACAATTTCCCCATCACTGTGGATACTCCGCAGACCTCACTGAGAGCAGTTTTTATTGGAACCACTTTCTACTAAAGAAATAGTCTCATGCTCTGACTGTGTTTTGTAGATTTTTTTGTCGGTCTTGATCTTTTTTAAATGTAATTTCTGAGTGCCACAAACAAACTTACTTTTACCTTTAATCTCAGAGACATCTTAAAACCATAAAATAAAAGCAAAAACTTTTTGCAAGGCTACCACAACAGATGGGTGAGAAAATATGTTTTCTGTCATCCAATTTAACTGTTAAAGGGTCAGCTGTTACAAAATAAAAACAGGCACATGTTGTTTGGGTGTATTTGAAGACTTCAGGCATTTTTAAAAGTAACATTTGATCATTTATATCTTGAAATGTAGTAATGTTACAGTAGTACTTAAACATGTGTAAGAAGCAGGTAGTTTGATTTTACAAGAGAAAACTACCTGACATAAATATGATATTAAAATCAATCAGTACATTTTACTACATTAAATCCAACAGAAGTCAATCAACAAATTACCTTACTTAACTGTAACTCATGTTTGCTCACTCAGGCAATACAAAGAAACTTGAAAATATTAATAATAAAAATATTGGTAAAATATAATAATTAGGTAACCACAACCCATCTAAAGCTACAGCTCCATCTGTGTGAATGCTAAAACTAAACATGTTATTTTTTAGCTATGGATTCTCAGCCTTTATTTCTTTCAAATCTTGACAAACTCAACATAGAGGTATAGGTAATATATAGGTGAGGTATATATGTAAAGGTAAAAAAAAAAAAAAAAAAAAGAAGGTGAGTAAAATGTCAGACATGAAATATTAAAATATAAAAAACAATCCGCCCCATATTCCACAGCACAACAGCATTTCCACAAGTCTTTGCCGTCTACCTTATTTTTGTGCAGTGAAAAGTTTTCCTTGGCACGGTGCTTTGTAAATATTTGCTGCCTAAAACAAGAAGATGCCTCTTGAGTTGCAGCACATGTTACAGGATTCTTAGGGAAGGCCATTCAGATGCTACAACATACACTGTACCCATTTCCTTCCACAAATTGAATCGATCATGTCACCCACGCAGTTTACCTTCATACTACTTATACTCAAAACTATTCAACAATAGTCCTCCTTAATAATTGTTAGGCTGTAAATGTTTTGGATCACCAGTGCAATAGCAAAGACATGCTGTGCAGTTGGATTAGTTTGGTACTTGATACTAAAGCCTCTCAAAAATAATATTTAAGGTTTTGTATAAACATTTTAAGTTCACTGCAAATGGATGCCTAGCTGTCAGAAGCATTAAACTTTAGGACAGAGTGCAGCGCCGCTGTGAGATCTGCAGAGCCACAGTAAATTACACGCAGTTTGATGGGAACATAATTTGCACATCGTGACTGAATCTAAAACATGGAATGAAAAATAAAGCATAAATGTCAAACCCATCTCATATGGCAGGAAACATAACTTCTTGGGTGGCATGGCGTGTGATAAACAACCTTGATGGTGAAAATCTGAACTATGATGATGTTGTAGTCTCAGATATCTGCATGAATTCTTTAAGAGCTGCAAAGATTGTGACTACAAGGAGTGGATAATGTTTTCCCCTGATACAGTAACAGTAAGTTTAGTTAAAGTTAGAAAAATATTGTTTTATTTGCCCAACTGTTGGTCAGGTCAGTGGTTCACCCACCTTAAGAAAACCACAACAAACCTTTTCCGTCACTGAAACCTTGACCACAACCTCCACTCTTGCCATTCTGAGGACCCCAGATCTAATCCAGAAAACATGTATATTAAAGGTTTTGATTTCATTTTCAAAGGTATAATGTTTATGGGACATTTGGTGAAGAAAATAGATCAGTTAAAATGGTGTCTACTGTAAGATTTTAGCAATTGCGTTGTGAGAGGAGCAAATTGTGATGTTCATGTGAAACAGTGTATTTTAATGGATGTAACACATCTGATAATGCAGTGTGTACAAATATAGCATATGTATCCATCCACTGTATAAGCAGGGGATGCTGTTCTTTACAACATCTCATGAAAAAAATTCACTTGAGGGAGGTACTGCCAGCTTGGAGGAGTCTTCATTTTGCTAGACAATTTTGTAATATATGGACTCCTTACTGTCAGAAAATGCTTTTACATGAAGGTAATGATGTTAAAGCCTGGAATATAATGTGGAATATAATATTTCATTCATTACTGGTTCTCCACCGGTGGCCGTATACTACATTTGCTATACTTATGTCTGTGTGTGTGTGTGTGTGTGGAGCTGAAGAGCTTGGCCATACTCTGAGCTCTGGCCAAGGTCTGCCCTGAGGACTGTGGTCGATGGCCCACCCTGCCAGACACTTTCTCTCTCCTACCACTCAGGACCACACACCTTCAAGTGGACTCGCTTTGTTATCACAAGCTCTCAAACAAACATAATAGAGGTATCATGTGCTGGAACATGCTTAAAATTACACATGCTATTAACACAGTGTGTGTGTAATGTAGTGCTGCCGCTTTCCTTGCTTTGTCACAGCGGATGAACTTCTCAGTGGACTGTTTTCACAGAAAATTATTTCTTGCAACAGAGTATTTCTGGAAAAATATTGGGGGATAATGATACCTAAGATGAGTTAAAATTAACTCAGACTGAGGCTGTGAGGCTGTCTGTATTCGTCTCTCTGCGAAAGCTAAAAATGACATGACATAATTAGACCAGAGCAGACATTACACACGTGGAGGTATTACAGCATTAGAAAAGGAAGGCCTTATTAATAGCCCCTTTGGCTCGTGTTGTGTACTCTTTCTGGCGAGGCATCAGAACAGCCCGGCCGGGCAAACAGGCAGGTACAGTGATTCACTTTAACAGGCGACATCTGTAAAACGCCAAGGTAGTTTACACTGCGGCCGAGCCCGAATTAACGTGCTTTCATTGGAAACAAACACCACTTGCAATCAGCTTCTGTTGGCTGCTGCGCCGCTGGTGTGAACGTAAATATCTCCTTACAGTGCTGCTGAAGTGGGACGGTGACCTGCAGCCTTAGAACCAAGCAAGAGTCACAGACAAGTTCACTTCAACATGGTCCAAGACTCATGGAAGTGCAGAAACTTAATCTACGACGTCGCTTCGCCAAGAGGATGTTGATGTTCTATGTGAATTGTTTGGTAAGGTACGTTATGGTATAATCTTAATGAAAAGTAGATATTTTTCTTTTGGAGTCCAGCAGTGGTATCTACATCTTCCAGTGACTTAAGGCCCTTTCTTGTGGTGTCTGGACAGCTGTTTTTGGAGTCACAGCTTTGAGGGAAAATAAAGTCAGCCTTTAAGTAATAAGGGGAAATGTTTAATATCGAATGGCGTGCACACAACCTAAACACACATTAAAAATAGCTCTTGGAGTTGTGATTACATAAAATTGCAAAAAGGAGAAAGTCAGATCATTGGTGGAGGCTGCGACGAGAAGGCTGTGGCTGACCACTGAGAGACTGAGCCATTTCTTTTTTCCTCCATTCCTCATTTTAATCAAGGGCCCAGTCCAGGATAAACAGTGCCTACCTACACTGCAGTTCAAACAGCAAGGCCCGCTGAGACCCAAGCGATGATTTCTAAATGTTCACTGACAAGCTGGTTTAATTTGTGTGCTAAGTAGATGGAGGTGGACTTATATATATCTTTTTTTACTTGGCATACATACCACTCTCCCGCTATTTCTCCACCTCTGTGAAACATTACGGTATTTCTCTGTATGAAAAGCATAGTGGTCTTCCACAAGTCCTGCTGTCTGGTTTATATATGCCATGCTGTGTTAAAGGTGAGGACAGGTCCAGCCGCTGAGACCTGAGCAGAGACTTACGGCGGCTCCTTCATACCAAACACTCTCTCACCATGACTGTGGACCTGAAGTTCCTGCTTCTACTCCGACTCTCTCTCGGCCTCTTCAGCTTGTGTCCAGTGAGGTTGGTACAGTATAGTTGTGGCCACTGGAAACCCTGTCATTGTGTGGTCACTTGTCAACAGCTGAGAGATTCTACAATAGCCGCTAGGCCGAGGTCAACAGAGTTCAAACGCCTGAACTGCTAAGTCAGCATTATAATTACATCGCACTGATGATACAATTCCACTACAAGGCTGAGAGTCACATGACGCCCCCGGTCACATGATGCCGTCACCCTGAGCAAATGTCAATAACAGAAATGACTGTCTGTCATGCACAGAGCGAGTGTGAGGAGGAATACGTTAACTCTGTGCTGGCCATGACTCAAATCTGGGGGTCACGACAGCCAATCGCAACCTGAATGAGCTTATACATAAGCTGCCTATTATGTGTCTCAGAAACTCAGTTTACTTGCTGTCAAGAACAAAGTATGACTGATAAAGGCAGACGGCTCACTGGAGAAACAAGCCATTATGAGGAGGAGTTCGGCACTGTGTCACTGACAATGGGGCAAACAAAAGGCTCTGTTGTCTTCTCCAGCCGGTGGGTTATTTTTTTTTCTGTGGGGCTTTTGTGATGGATAATTGCCCTCCTCACATGATTTCATAATGCTGTGACTCGTCTTTCAGTCCCTGTGTAACACAATAACAAGATATAAAAAAAGAGGGGGTCTAAATCTGAATTTTTGACATTGTTTAGAAGTGGCCGCTTTTCTTCATTGTGGTGTATAATTTTAGAAAGATGTACGAGCAGGACGCTGACTTGAACCAGTCATAATACAGCCTGGAGCACAGGCAGGCAGGCCAGCTCCCAGAGTTCACAGGCTGTATTGTCTTAGGATAATCATTTAAAAGTGCTCACACAACTGCACCATAGTTGTACGGCTTTGTATCTTATTGCTGTCTGGAAATCAAATTCAAATCAGATGGGAATACTTCAAGTAAACCCAGGTTCACACTGAAAAAAAACAAAACAAAAACAGAAATTGCTGGACTTTTAACATCATACAACTATATTACATCTGATGTTTATAGGCATCTTTCACCATTGTTTCTCACACACAAGAATAGAAGCACAATAAAACAATTCAGCTGTTTTGTATAGGTGATATTTATCACCTGCACCTCTTGGAAGATTAATGTTTCTTTCTTGCAGGTAGCAGTACAGTCTGCAGAAACAGTCCAAATCAGAGTCTGTGTTGCCACCCCAAGGACTGGGTTGAACTGTAAACATTGTTCTCCACACAAAGCCGTCTGCACATGTACTGTACGTGCACAGAAGTAACCCAGGGGCATTGTCTATTAGATGCTTGGTAGGTATGCAATCTTTCTTCTGAGTCAGCAGAGATCAATCCAGGACAAGCCAGACAAGGAATGTATTAACTCCTCATGGAAAAAACACTTAACTTCAAACAGAGAGCACCTATCACATTATAATGTATGCTGCAATTTGACTAATCCAACATCATATTGACACATAGGAATGCATATATTACAGAGGAGCTGGGTAAGGCTGCACTTGTAAACACATTCTTAAAGAGAACCTGCATTCCTCTATGTGCCGTTAAAACATGCATGCAGATTAAATATGCTTGTAAAAAATTAGAGGCTTGCTGTGCTGCTGGGAGTAGTTTTAAAAGTTAAGGCAGCACCCTCAAAAGCCCAGTTAAACAGAGGTAGATGTTCTATGTTGCTATAAAATATAGCAGAGAAGGGAGAAAATTTGAATTTGCATGCATACCTGAAATAGATTTTATAAACTTTGTGGTTTTTCTGATCAGTGGTTACTTCAATGGAAGAAGTCGAGCCTAATGGAGCATTTTAAGTCCTGCCTTAAAACTGACAGCTGAGGTAAAGTGCAGACATATTGTCAGCAAAACGTACATGAAGTAGTACATTTGATCATCAGTGTTTGATCATATGTTCTGTACAATCTATCTGTAAACTAACAAGTAATATTTGTCAGACAAATGTATTGGGGTAGTAAGTAATAAGTAGTAAATAACTAAATACTAGTCCAACTCCAAGACCACTGGGTTTCTTTTCCCCACCTCTTTTAAACACAATTTTCCTGCCAATTCTTTGTAATACTTACTCAGTACTATCACAAAAAACAATACATTGGTTAACAATACATAACATACATTACAATTTTATTTAATGTCATAGTCGAATCAGTGGTGGCAGTAATAATGTAATATTTTAATGTAATCTATTCAAACATGTGCAAGGGCCTATTCATGTTGTCAAGAAGTCTAATAAAAATACTAATGATAATTAAATTAAAGTTTGGCTGTCCAGTTCTAAAATTAAAAACTTACTATTTAGATAGAAAAAAAAAATCTTTATGTGTCTTTCCCATGGTTAATGATAACAACTAATGAACAGCTAAAGCATAATATTTAATGTGGAAAGTACTAAACTATGCCTTGTGGCAACAACACATTTGAATACAGCAGGAAAAAATTATTCATGAACCCTAAATTAGCAGAAGAGCTAACATAGTGGCTGTGACTTCCAGTATAGTCGCTCATCTCCCTGTAGTAAGAGTACAGTTTTATCTCCCACTTTTGGTCCCTTATTATTAAAAGAGATCTCAACTGTTTCCAAAAAATGAAAGGAGTGCAGCTGCAGTTAAATGAGGTTTGTAATATGTCTCCTCTGAAAAGTACACTCACATATTGTTGCCTCTCCAACACTATTTCACAGATGGGAGGTTTTGGGATGTGTATTTGTGAATTACAATGACTCCCTTTTTTTTTTTGCTCTCAAAACATTCCAGCAGCCTGAAAGATGAAATGCTGGAATCCGAGGCATGATGCTAATTTGAAGACAGAATAAATCTATAAATCTGACTTAGTCTCTCGCCCGGGGATATACAGCCATGATAATTACAGGTTGACTTTACAGACATGCAGACATCTCTCATCTGTATTGCTAATAGTATAACCAGCAGGCTGCTACGTGCTTACTCAATGTCTAGCAGTAGGGGTGAGCAGAGGTAAGCTGTAACAGTGATATCATTATGAAGCAGAAATCAGTTGTCTCAGATTGCATGTTGTTATGACAAAGATTGACTACAGTTTGAAAAGAATTATCTGTTTGTCATTACATTGCGTGTGAGATGTAGGATTGTCCATTAATTATCTTTCATGAATAATTCTGAAATCAGAAATGGAAACAGCATTTACAGAAATCCCAAGCCAGATGTTCAGTCTGCACCACGGCGTTAGCTGGCAGCCATTATTAAAACATATTTCTGAATACTTTGCGACGCTTTGATTGTCCCTCATGAGCAAACAAACAGGCATCCACTTCCACTGGCAGCATGACTATCTGAGGAAGATCTAACACGAAACATAACGGATGATCTGGGAGGACAGTGCTGCATCTGGTTGTAGTTAAGACCTTGTTTTGCTGTGTCCTTCAGACTCGGTGCCATAGGCCCAACTGCTCAAGAAAGTAGAGTTCATATGGACACCAAACCACCATGTGGTGCCTGGAAGACTCCCCACAGAGGTCAGCTTCAGGACTCACCGGCCCAGGAGACAATGGATCAAGACATGGTGGATTGTATTGCTGGTGCAGACCATGAAACGAACACTAGAGTGACTCAAGACATTAAATAGACTGTTGGCCACGTGGGGAGCTTTGTTGAGCTAGAATTTTAGGGACTATGCAAAATGTAGTCCTGCTCAGATTTGATCTACACTGTGTCTCCTTTTCCTGTGTGTTGTTTTATTTCTGTGTGAAGTCCTGAGACTTCTCAGCTGACTGGGTGGGCTGGATGAGTTCCACATTGATGGCCAATCAGAACAGGTGAGTCTTCCATCCAAACCAATCAAACCAACTTGTTCTGTAATACGTGACGAATTTCTATGTGCACTGCTAACATGCCCCAGTGGTTCCACCCTGGATTGGTCAGTCTTTCTGCCTCTCCTTCTGAATTCATAGGAGTTCATCAGAGGTAGTTATATTGTTTTTGCATGGTCAGACTTTTCCGGGTATTTTTGCGGCCTCCTGTTTGCACACCTGGCGGAATTGTGAAAGTTTGTCTTGGGTCATGTGTATTTACACACCCCAGGCCCCAAAGGTGACCCCATCACGCCACCGTCAGGGAGGCCAGCACTTGCGTGTGGCGATTTCCAAAGTGGCCAAGCTTGGAGAAGAGCCACACTGCCTGTGCTGCCTTTCAGCAATCTGGCCCCGCTCTGGCTGCGCTGGGAGGAGAGAGGTTGGGGCTGGAGGGGGGGGGGCTTGTTGGCAGGGCCCTGCAATGTTTTGAGAAGCACAGACTTCTGGCAGCATCGCTCAATATGATGGAGAAAAATGCCTGCTGCTAATGAAAGCCAGCAGTGTCTCTCCAATTGGACTACAACCCGAAAGGCATTATGTAACTGAGATACCGTAAACATTTCAAAATTGTCTCTCAACAAATTATCAGTGTTTATTTTTTCCACATTATATCTGATATTTTTTGAAACAGTTTGTAATTGAGGGAACTGCTCTGAACAGAGACTAGGTTTCTTTTGAAACCATGGACATTTTGTCTTCAATTATTTTTCTATTTCACTATCAATATAATAGCAGATTTCAAGAGTGTACCAGGCATAGTTTCTGTATGTTGAGATGTATTTTGTAAAGACCTAATTTGCATCAACAAAAATTCAAAATATAAACCCTGAGTTTGTGGCTTAGCTCAGTTTTAGATGTTTTATTTAGAAGGTGTTCCATCATTGTGACAAAACCTGGATCCTGGCTTATCAGAGATGTGCAAACACTCCATCTGCAATAATCAGCGACTGCTGAATGCTCCTCCTTCACTCCTGTTTTGATAGTGGTGTTTTTGGCCTGAGCCCAGTGCTACACTACAGTATGTATTAGTCAAATATTTATCTTGTTCAGAAATACATGGCTATATTGAGATGGGAATAGGGTAAGATGATTTAATGGGCACACCAGAGGACCTTTTTGGGTGCCAAAGTTTTGCAGTTTTGGTGGTCTTCTCTCAGATCAGACACCCAAAGGGTCGTTTAGACCACAAGATGCCATGATTCAAGACCCACTGAGGGGACATGAAAGTGTACAGAAGATGGAAGGGTCTGGATGGCAATTACTGCTCATCAAGGCAAATTTCAAAGGGTGACTAAATTGTTGAAAGTCTTGCATATGATAGATTTACAGTTTTTCCCCGTGGCGTCTTCCCTGAAGAGTCGGGGTGGGGAGGCAACAGTTTTATGTGCACACAGACATCATTACTACACAATAAACTTTAAGCTCTTCATCACTGGAGGAAATTTTTTATCCTTAAGAAGTTAATTGAAACTTTCATTTGAAATGCAGACACATTCCAACCTGTCCAACATACATATTTGCTGTAGTGTTTACAGACTACTGCTCAAGCAAAGTACAGTATAACCATTTGATCCCAGTGAAAAAACAGAAACAAGACATTAAAGACAAAATCTGTCTCAGTCTTTATTTGGAATTCTAAATCTTTCTCCCTTTGACTTTTATGCTGCAGACCAGCGTAGAAAATGTGATTTTCCAGTATATTTAATGAACCAACTTTCACTCAAAATAGATTGAGGGAACATTTCATCCTTAAAGCTGTTTCCTCTGGAAGATTCCTTGCTGTATTTGAGAACTGAAGAGATTTCTAACATACACATTGCACTTCATATATCACTGTTAATGTCAACTGTCATAAACTTAAAAATAATATTTGTCTTGTTGTATTTTCTCCGTGTCATGAAATTTGATGAAATGTTCTACAGTGTCTTTTGTGTTGTTCTTTGGATAACCAGCCACAGGAACAGATATTTCCAGAAGGCACTACTAAAGTTACAGCATGAGGGGAATGAATCAATACAACCAAGTTCTGGTTTTTCACTTTAAAATGTAGTTAGACACAGCCACTATAGGATTCTTGGTTTAAAATGATTTAAAGTACTTGTGAATATTATTTATTAACTAATAATGGAGAGTATATCTGTAAAAATCTGGAGCAAGATCAACATAGAGGCTACTAATCAATGCTGCTTTTCTGTATAGACAGAAAATATGGTGTTCAAATATTAACATGCATGTATTCCCATAAAAGTAACTAGTATACTATGCCTTGTTCCAAGGAAGACATATAATGAGCTATGTGTCATTATTTTTAGGGTTATGCTGATGTGCAAAATTAGTTGTGTACAGTCCTGTGGTATTTCAGACAGTAGTGCCTAAATTGTTTCATTGCTTCAACAAGGGACAATAAGCAATACTGTGTTACCACTATATACTGTACCTGGTGAGTGCACCAAAATCATAATAAGAGAATATTAGACGCATAACAAATCTTATTTCAGATTATCCAAAAATAGTAACAATGTTTCAGGAAATTATGAAATCATAAGAAAAAGAAATATCAATGTTACATCTATATTTTACATAATCATTTAATCATTTAGTGCCCATTTGGGGAGAACAGCTACATGGATACTTAAAATTTTGTATTGTTTTCAAATCATTGCATTCAAAAATGACATTTTATGTAGTGATGTAATTTCCAGTTATGGTAATAATGAGAAACTGCTGGTAAGTCAGCTCTCAGCTCTTCTGTCTCAACTGACAGAACAAATTGCTGTTCAACTCTGATGCTCCAAAGATCCTGATTAAGATGGTTAAAATATTTATGTGATGACTGTAAACTGCAGGATCCCAACTCTTGTTTATTGTCCATGTGTGTAAGCTACAAGGTGGTACTCAACTGCCACCTAGCTAAAAAGTGCACCTAGCTAGCTCACACTACACCATTTATGTATGCCAAATCAACATATGTACAGACTCCCCAACCCCCCATCTTTGGTTGAGTGTACCTGCACCGGCATGCAATACACATTCACCAAATAACATCCAAAAGTTAATTTTCCAATTAATGTTATTGGAGTGCTGCAGGGATGACATATTTTTGAAGTTAGCTCTAAAAGAACTACACCACAGTTGCATGACTTCAACTTCATCACAAAATTTCCAACTTGTAATTTGAGTTAGCATGCTTAAGACTTTCCTTTTAGAAAGTCAGTAATAGTTTGCAAGAGTGCGATTATAAACATAACAAGGGTGTAAAGGTGGACTGGAGAGTAGATCGTTTTTTTTAGATGCGTGATGACGTTTAATGTCCCTGACAACCTCTGTAGTCTCATTTAGTGACTTAGCAAAACTCCTCTTTTAGGACAGACAAAAGCTTAAAAAACTCATTAGTGGGGTATTTACTGATGACGTCTTTCATGTCATGGAATACGTGGAAATGTGTTGTGTTATTATTTCCTTATTTCAGGCATCTAACCAAAACCAATTAAAAAAAAACATCAACCTCGGGACCAGGGAAGTGGAAGTGCAAAAATGCTAACTTATTTCTGGGTTTGAGGACTCATTCCTCCAACTCTATTTCTACAGGGGATAAAATCTACACCGCATGCCTGCTAACAGCATTGATTTTGCCCATGATTTTATGGGAACAACTAACAACTGGGCACAGGGAGTTCAAAGTGACGGGATTTTGTTGCAATAATGCGCTTTGGCTTAAATCCTGGTCCTGTAATGTTTAATTTTATTGCATGTAGGATTTCTCACACCATTCATGATCCATGTCGTTGTATTCCTGAATATACCTGCGTGTGGAGCTCCTTCCTGCAGTGTTGATACAGTATTGTGGGATTTCCTGGTTTGGACGGGCAAAACTTGAAAACGCTACTAAGACTATCTTAAGCCTGTACTTCATAAGAGATTCTTTTTCTACAGATTTAGCAAATGTGTTTATTCCCATTAATGCTTGCACTTGTAACATTTCTAGGCTTATGTGTTTGGTCAAGAAAAATCTCAAATAGCATTTTGATAATCCTCTGTGAACCTTGCTTAAGGTTTCATAACATGGAGAAACTTGGGTGGCCATGATAAATGACATTTGACATTTAGAACTGCTTACATTCATAACAGTCATTACATCAGTGTTCCCTTATGGTGGTTCTTATTTTAATGGGCAGGATTATATAAAAGGCCGTGACGTTTATATTGAATCTGTTGCACCTAATTAGAGTGGAATGGTGGGATGGAAGGGTCTGCTTATTCACAGGCACAAACCACCCCACCAGATTCCCAAAAATCCTTTCTCTAATGCAACTGGAATAGTTTTGTGTTGTTTCAGGTACAGTATCTCTTCATTTCATTCATTCATTCAGCAAACCTCAAAATTAAATAAAATATACATGTCGTATTATTCAAGCGTAATGTCGAATTTGGCAAGACATGCATTTCTCTCAGATGCTTTAATTTTTTCACAAGGCTTCTGGGAGTTAAGGTTTCACAGTATGAAGTCTCTAAAAAGTGACATTAACTTTTGTTGTGTGAGCTCAAATGCCACAGGGGAGCATCTGAGGCCCAGTGTAAACTGCTGCTACAAAGTCTCAGAGCAGCAGCAGTTATCTGCGCTGACCTTCTCTTATAACCAGGACCAGGTTTCCCTAAAGCATCTCTGCGCTACATTAAGTTCATCTAAGTTTCACTGTAAGCTAATGTGCAAACATGATCTCAGTGAAAAATGTTTTTGAGAGAAGTCGCAGGGCAAAGAGTCCTCCTGCCATTGGTGCAGTTACATCAAACGAGGCTAAATGGTTTACACAGAAAATATATAAACCATAACTACTGCTTCATAAAACACAGTTTCATCAGATAGCTCACTCTCCGTGCAAAAACAGGCCTCAGGGGAATTGGCTGACTGGTCCCACCCACTCACTTTCTCAGCTGGAGAGAACAGACAGACAGACGCAGATGCTGTGTGTGTGTGTGTGTGTGTGTGTGTAATATAACTGCGTGAATGTGTCTGTATGATATACAAGTGACTCATCCCTTTCTAACGACTGCCTTCATTTTAATTTCAATTTACTGTCATGACAGCTGCAAGATGAAATATCACCAGTTCAGATATCACTGCTCGCAGAGCCTCATCAGAAGACGCGATGACTACCCACCTATTGAAGCCCTGACTGAATCTCAGGGATGCTGCCAAGGGAGGGAGATCCCCTGCTAAACAATATGATATCACATAATCCCGCTCCTATTCCCTGAGCAGCCAAACCCACATAGGCTTTCCACTCAATAGTGATGAGTGGGCTCTCTGCTGATGAAAGAGAGCAGAGGGCCATTAAACCTTACGACTCATCGACTCATCTGAGTAATCTGGAACAGGCACACAGCCGGGGGAGTGCTCGAAGGAGACAGAGGAATGATAGGCAAACAACGGCTGAAGATTTTTTAAATATATAATTTATAGTTAAACTTTTGCAGTTGACCTAAAATTATTTTTTTTCCAAAGAAATCAGGGGTTGGTGATAAGTACCCCGTTATGGATGTACTGACATTTTATTGCTGGAATATATGTCAAAGTGGACACTAAGGTGCTAAGGATAGTTCATGATTTGGCTGTACAGCACAGGTTAACTAGCTGTTGTTTTCGACATTGTTAGCTGTTGCTAGAGGGGGAATTTATGAAACACTTTGCTGATTTGAATCATTCAGTTCAAAGATTTGTTGTCCCTAAGTATGTGTTTTTTCTAAGCATGTCTCCATTCAACAGCAGTTCCTCAAATGACCAGTTGAGGCTGGCTCCAAAAGTGAGCCAATCCCCATTGACTCCAATGTTAAAATGCCCAACTTAACAGCAGAAAACAACATTCAAAATGGTTTTGGTCTCAATGCCAAAATTTCCACCTTCTTGGCAACTGTACAGGGGGCATAAGTGCTGGAAGGCTGTTCAGGGCTATGAGAAGCTGCAGTCAGTGACACACCACAGAAGTTGAAAGAACGTCTCCTTAGTACATCAGCTGCTCCTATAGGAAGCACTCACCCAGAGGCTTGTATCATAGATGCTGTTTCCATATGACCATAAATGGCTTTATTCTCTTTTGATGAGTAGAAAAATATGAGAAGTGTGGGGCACTCTGGTGGTCTAGGAGTTAGGGCACCAACCATGAACTGCAACGCCCCTGGTTCATGTCCAACTTTGTTACATGCCATTTCTCATCTCTCTTCATTAATTTCCTGTTCTCTGTTTGCCATCGCCATCAAATAAAGGCATGAAATGCAGAAAAAACAGATGCAGTAAAATGCCAAACTTTTTACTAAATAACATGACTTTGTCCTCTAACACAACTTGAGAAATTACACTACTTCACTGCTCACTTGTATCAGCTTTATTAAAATTCCAAATGTGCAGTACAGAGCATCCACTGTGGCTCATTTAAAGTTGAAAGACTTGTTTGAGCCTGCAGTTTCTCCAACTTCCGGACTATATAGGTCAGGGAAACCTGCCAAAAGGCTTCCTGCATATTGGGCACACGTGTTATGCCACACATCACTGACTGACATTTGATGTTTTCTACCCCTCCACTTCCACTCCTCTCATCCCTCCCCCGTCTCTTTGGGCTCCTCTCACCTCTCTGTTCTGCTCTCCTGCTTTGTGCCTCCACTTTTCTCCCATCTTCTCGTCTTCGTCTCCTTTTCCCTGGGATAGTGATTGTGATGGAGAGGTTAATCCGGCCGGCATATGGTTGCCATCGGCGGCAGATCTCCCCATAATGGTGGATGGACAGTGTAGGCTAATCACGATCTTTGATCTTCCATGAAACCCTCAACTCGCGTGGCTCTGATTTCCCCGCATCGCTGCCACGCTAAAATGAGGAGGCCCTGCCGCTCTGGAAGTCATTTTGGGCTTATTACTTAAGCCTCAGCGTATCCCCATTGTCTTTGCAAGCATTGGAAATGACTAGAGGCTGTGCTTCTGTGCAGTCAGCGGTGCGGGTATTTCCTCTAACTGTGCTGCTTTGTAGGCCAACTTTGTGCCTTCTCGCCCTCTTTCCAAGGCAGCCAACTTTTGATGAGAGCTTTAATTTGATGTTGTTAAGGTTGTATGGTTTCAACTTTGCCATTTCTTTGGCTTATAATAGTCGAGGTTTTTTCCCATGCGAACTCGTAGCCTGTTGGGCGACGTCCTAAAATGGCCTCCAGATTTATTGGTGAGTTTTTTTCCCTTGCTGGGCCAAGGCAATAACATTACTCAGCAGCAATTACTACAGCAGTTGACAGGGTCGCTGCTCGCCACGGCCTACGCACATCCGAACGTCAAGGTGTGTAGTGACTGAGTAATAGAGTAGTATTGAAAATGCACAATTACAGCTTATGGCCTTGGGTTTTGTGACAGTGTCATCTTGGCGGGGCTGAAACAGCACACCGGCTGAGCTCAGGATTGTCACCAGGGCAATCACAGACACCTCAGCAGTAATTAGAGTAAGACTTAGAGAGGGCATCAGTCATGTCCCTGTTCCAGTGACTCATGACCCCTTTACTTGAGCTTGTGCACACACCACACAACCACATACATACACACACCTCAGTGCCGCCTGCACACACGTGGAACCAGTCAGCGGACACTGAGCCTGGACTGGTCTTAAGTAAAATGCAGAGGCTTTAAATGGATGATCTGTTTACAGGGAAAAGAAAGGCAGGCTATCAGGTTGCCAGATCTGGAACACATTGATGTTGATGCTACTCCCATTGTCAGATGAAACAGTGGATCTATTTGATATACAACAGATGATTCACAGCATATATACAAATACTCTGACAGGCTACAGGCAGGTTCAGATCTGTGAAATGTGAATGGGTGTAAGGTTGCATCTGTGCTATTCAGTGACTGCATCCACATGCTTGATTTCATTGCCCCTGTTAGTGTTTATTTCAAACTGGCACAGCTAATTAAAGGACCAATTTCAAGTCAATATTTAGACCATAAATTCAGCAACAAATAAAACCCCAACAGACATAGAGCTCTGTATTATTTTTTGTGTGAGGTGAAGTTTTCCAACAAGATTAAACTAAAGGTTTTGACAGCTTTGGTCCAAGTCACTACTTCTTTTCATCCAATAGCCTCCCCAAAGGCCAACAAGTACTGGCAGATACACTAACCCCTGAGAACTAGAAACAGGAGGGATATTTGACGCAGCCAGTGTGTCGGCGTGTGTCAGCTTTTCTATTTCAGCCAGTTTGAGGCACACCTTTGTGTGTTGCTGTGAAGTAAATGGATATTTTCCTCAAGGATTCCTCACAGCAGAGTTTGTGTGCTCACCCGGAGCTTTCAGTGCGTGGTTGGAAGACAGACTAGGCTGCAGACAGATCTCTGGTTTAGCTCTGGGTTTGCCTTCTCCCCCTGCTCCTGGCCAAAACTATGCAGATGAAAGTTTGAAGTGTAACAAAGTGATTAACAGTGGTACAGCCTGGATGGCTGAGGTTTGCCATATTTCTCCTGCTGGGTGGTAACCTAATGGCCATATTAACATTAATTCAATTTTCTCCCATCCTGTCTTTTCATAGAGGTGCTTCATTATAGCGGGGACATTCCTGATTTTTACAACACAAGAGTGGGAAAACAGCAGACTGCTGCTAGTTAAGAGAGGAAAACATTTGAAAACGCTTCAGCAACACAGCAAAGTTTCCCAGGAAATGGGTGGCTGCTCTGTGACTCTTTGTCTTTTCTTTTTTTATCAAACAGAAGCTGCGTTTTATTTTAAAGAGCTGTTTGTGCACATTTTCAAAATGAGAAATGCAGACCATATCCTGTTATTGAAGGCCTGGGTGTCTACTGCCTGGTGAGGCAGCAGCAGCTCATGGCAGTGTCACCCTCTGCGTATCAGGGTAGCTTGGTGAAGGGGCAGCATGTTTAGTCATACATTAGTCCGAAGGACACTTAAGTGCTACCTGATGCTAGCGGGAGTGCATGTGGACACAGTGGGGTTTTTTTAGGCGTGTCTCAAAAAGTATGCACAATAATTTTGCCATTTACTGCGGTCTTGTGATGGTGCACTGCCGCTGTTATATTGGTTTGGTATGTACTATTCTATTTTTGCGTGAGCCCACTCAGTGGGTTGTGGGCCACTATGGCCACTGCCCCACTCATGACTTTTACAACAAAGCCCAATGATTGGACCTAAACCAGCCGATGAAGCTGCCATTTTGACGCAGGACATTTTTGAGGTGATTGTGTCAACATTTCTACGCTGCAACATCCCTTATAAAGAAATATGACTGACAGAGTTGACATTGAATTTCACCACAGTGTTTTCCCAAATTCTATCCAACAAATTGTCCTGTTGGGATTTCCAAGGTTTCCAGTTCAATCCTTAAAAAGCAAGTATAGGGTGATGCAAATATGATGACTAATATGATGAGGAAAATTAACTTTTTTCCTCCTGATTGCAATTTGACCACAATTTGTCATAGATCTTAGGTATGTGTATGTCTCAAGAACAATCCTCGTTCTGTGGCTGTCTGTCCCATTCATCTGTGTGAATGGGCCTTGTAATTACAGAGCAGAGCAGTTGTGTTTAAATGGCAATACAGTTTGCAGTTTTTCACATAAACTGTCAGAAGCTTGAATCTGAAACGAAGCAAAATAAGCAATATTTCTGTGGAGAGTCCCTGCCAATAGCCCGAACAAAATAACAACTCCCCATCCAGGCCAACTGCTGTGGCTGCCCTGTTTATTTTTCTGGACAGAGTTCATCGATGGAATTTCAGAATTAACTGACAGACTTAAAAATATTTATTGAAAGGGCACCATAGCAAAAATGAACATCAGGGGGGGAAAAAAAGAATCAAAAAGCATCCATCATTGCTGTTTGGGGAGTATACGAACATGGTACAGCTGTCATTTCATTTCCACTCGTGCTAGATTAAATAAAGAACAAGCAGCAAAAAAAAAAAATTCCTCTGTACTCTGGAGTCTCCAGCCCTCTGGCACTCCATTTGACTGACCACTTGTCAAACTGAGAATGAAAAAAAGCTACACTGTAATTATGACTTACCACAAGACTCTGGGCAGTTATTAATGAAAATAAAATATATTAGTCTAATTAGCCCGGAAACATAAACATATTGTTGATATTAGAGTTATTAGGTGAATGCACCTATAATTCTGTATAGATGGAATCATGCGTGAATATTGATCCATCATGCAGCATAGGTAATAGTAGCTGCAGTAGTTGTACTAGTGGTACATTTAAGCTTTAAACCTCAAAAGCATTTCATATGTGAGCTGGCTTTGATTTGGAGCTTGAATGGGGGAATAATGGGAGGCAGACCAGCTGGGGAGCGCAGCCACACAAAGGCACCGTGCCTCTCTGAGGGGTCTGGCTGCCTGGCTGTCTCAGTGCCCAGCGCTGAGGTTGAGACTGAGGCTGAGGCTATAAGGCTGGGGTTTCACGGAAGACAGAGCTGCATGGGGGTTAGTAATGAGAGGCCTGGGTGGATGAGGAGAGTCAGAGGCGTGTCATCCTCTCCTGCAGCCTGACCCTCACCTCGGGGATTAGTTCATTGCAGAGAAGCATCAGCAGAGCTTTGGGACAGCAGGAGAGGAGGCTTGAGTGGGAGGGCTGAGCGGTGGGTAGACTAAGGTACTATGGGGATGGGCTGGGGCAAGATGGGACACGGGCTGGGTGGGGTGACTTGGGGTTGTGGTGGCTCCTTTCTAAACAGTGCTTCCTAAAAATAGATCCTTCCACTATTTGAGTATTCAGTCATGAAAGGATGAAAGGGTTTTCTTTTTAAATCAACTTAAGCAAAACAAATCTTGAATTTGATGCAAGATTAAAGTTTGGTGAATCTTTGAAAAAGGGGAAACATGGAATTTTCCACTTTTTCTGCAGCAAAACAACATCACTAGGAATTAGCTGTGGTACCTTTAGCACATCTGAATAGCTAAACAGGAGCTTTAATAAAGAAATAAGAGTATATCTGCAGTAGTTTGAGAGGAATGACGCAGCCTAATACAGCTGCAATAAAGTTAGAACGTCAACTATGGCTGATTTATTTGAAGTGGAAGGGAAGCATTTAATATGAGACACATGGTTTCAATAGATAGCGCAAGTTCCATGCCACAAATTGCAGAAAGATGTAAAACGGACTGTACAGGAATTGGTCAGTGAGAAGTACATGATATAAGACAGACACAGGGTATAATGCCAAAAGAGTTCATTCTGAAACTGACCACTCAATTTAATTTTAGTATCCTAACACTGTATTTCCAGAAAGATCTGGAACAATTCAGATGTGTTTGTATTTCTATTGGTTTTGCACAAAGAATTCAAAAGAAATATTTTCACTACTTTGATAAATTCTCTGAAGACACTTATTTTAGTCCCTGTCCCATATGGAAGCCCGCTTTCTTCTTGGTTATATCTACAGAGACAGACAGGTGCAAACAAATACACACCACAGTGCGCTCCAGGGCCTCTACTGTACACAAGCGTGGATGTCCAAATATACCACGTCCCACACCAAATCTACTTATGCAGTCTTTGTTCAGTGTCTTGCACTAACACTTGGTGCCTGCATTGCTAGAAAAATAAACACAATCACTCAAGACTGAGACACGAATCTGAAATAGCGTCTGGCACAGGGCAGTGATGCCAATGTGGAGATCCAAACATTTTAGAGAAAAATCTTGAATATTGTAGGGATTAAATGTGCTCTTTGAAAGGTTTAACAAATTTACTAAAGGTATGTGAAGAGTTTGGAATCAAATAGCATCAGGATTTTTTTTTAAGCTGTGTTAATTTGATTTTGTTTAAGTTTTGACAAAGATGTATCACGGTTTTTGTCAGATTTCTGTCATTTATTTATTGTTAGTTACATTTTCCCATAAATGTTACATCTGCTAACAGTTCTGACAGACACATTATAGACGTTAGAGAAACAGTTAAACAGCTACATCAACCTCTTAAGATTTGAGTGATTCTGCAGATACATACAGGTCAATGAATAATACCTTAAAGCAGTCATGTTTTCTATTATTATTTAATTTTTATTCCCTAATACATTTTTGTCAGTTTTCATTTTCCAAGGTGACTTTTTATTTAGTTTAAGTCTCATTTTCATCGTGAAAAAAGGGTTTAACATAATATAGAGGTAATATTTTTGTCATTTTTTTAACTGATGAAATTAACACTGTTCTTAAGCCTTTATTTTTCCAGCAAAAGTCAACACAGCACACATGCTCTTTTCAGCAACACCCTGCTTCACATTTATAGAGTTACGCACATTCACACCTGGTAGCTGCAAAAATATCCAAAATCATCAGCTACTAGCCACAAAGCTGTTCTGCTGGAGTGGATGTGGGGATGAGGGTTGAATACCTTGTTCGAAGCAGCCAGACAGCCCATTCCAGCTTCCGAGCAACTTTCTGGTCACAAATCAGCTTCTCTAACCTGTTGGATTCTGCTCACAGTTTAAACGAGCAGCCGTCAGCTACACTGTCTGCACTCACGCCAGGCGCTAAATCCAACACTCTTTTCTTTCTGCTTAGCATGATGTTGTGGTGCTAAAGCTTCATTTCACAGACTTAACGGATATTTTCTTCTGCTTGTTTATGGGCATGGGTGTTTTTTTTTTCTATGAGTTGAGAAAGAAGAATCCAAGAGGGAGGCAGAGACAGAGAGAGATGGAGAGCCGTGTGAGAGAGAGTGGGAGTCCTGAGATGAAATGCTGACATGGAGTTTCCTTATGGTGCAGAAACGGCCCGTGAGTTCGGAGGCGTTGTTGAGACTACAGAGAAACGCTTTCCTCATTTTTGCTCCGGAGGAACTGACTGATCACCGGCCAGTCTGCTCGCTTTCGAAAGACAGTTGTCTCTGTAGTTTCCTGATCCGGACCAAAGCCCTTTGTGACTAAACAAATGGAATAAATTACCCAACTGGAGTGAATTATAGATTTTCCCCCTAGAAGTTGCTGGCATTTATTATATTACAAATGCCTTTATGTTAGGAACAGAAATTAAATGGGGAAGTCGTAAAAGTGCACTCCCAGACTTATGGCAACAGCCTCCATTATTCTGTTCAACAGAAACGCTCCTCTGGAAGGGTCAAGCATTTATACTTCTGTATATGTTTATATCATTTTGAAGATCCCAGTTATTAGTTCAACCTGGTGACCCCACAGCCGCTTTGCCTTCTGTCAGAGACGACATTTCCTACAGTGTCAAATGGGCTCCAGGCGTAAGCCTTTGAGCTCGGCTGCTACATCTGCTCTACATATTCATCCCAGGGCCTCTTTAATTCTTGCCCTGCGCCCACACACACTCTTGCGCACACACAAACAGAAAACACACACACTTACCTACACGCACTGCACATGCACAGGATTGAGCGCACTTATAAACATGTTCTGTGATTAAGGAAGTGCAAAAAACAAAAACAGTTTATTTGTTATGTCGAGCTTGAAGAGGAACAAGATTTAGTGATCTCCATTTAAAACAAACAGTTCTTAATAAGCTGTGACTAGCTTGGTTCTTTCAAACATCCACACATGTAAATACTAACTGTCTGGCAATAGAACTTAATGGGTGCAATAACCACGAATTTACCTGGTGATTAATGCAAAGTTTGAATGAATGTTCAAAGTCATCTTTAATTCTGTAATTCCTTTTACTGTATGTGATGTTGAAATCCAAATGTGGAAATGAATGTCTAATTAATTTACTGATCCATAAAAAGAAAATAATGGTCCGTTCCCCCGAATCACATACATCACATAAGAATTTAATTAAATTATGATTAATTATATTAATTTGATTCATTACTCTAACTCCTGACCTTGCTGTCAAGTCAGCTATACAGCAAATTTGTAAACTTCACAATTTGAAGAAGAGCATCTCATTAAAATTATATCATGTTGATGACCAGCAAATGACATCAGTGCACAGAAACAAGCTTTAGGTTGGCTAAGAGTGCAGCTGACCGTACTGCAGCGACAGATAAATGTGTAACAGGAGCTCTGCAGTTTAGACCAAATTATGATATGAAGTATTGTGAAGTAAACTGAAGTGAACTGATGTTTAGCTAAATGCTAACTATGTCCAGAAAAAGAGGATGTGTCTATCAACCTTGTGTGTGACAAAAGTCATGCTGAATTTCCCATGAAGCCAATATACAGTAAAGTGAAATTTTTATGTGAATGGGCTGTGTAAAAAATGTAATTCAGAATGAATAAAGAGCACAGATTTGCAGCACATAGATGCCCACAAGCAGATCAACAGGAGAGCAATAAAACAGCTAGCAGCCTCACAGTTTACTGATACTGCCAAGCATACAAACACCAATAGAACTGAGCAAAGACACCAACTCTTGATATGCATGCCAGCTTAACACTTTTTAAACGGGAAACAGAATACAAAACAAGAATGGGTTGCTGCAGCAAGGACGAAACATGCAGTTTCTACAAAGCTGTCCTGGAGTGATCAAACTGTGAGCTTGCTAACAAAATATAATATTGTACTATATGAATAGAAGCAAGTGGTGGCAGCAGTAATGCAAGAGGTTCTGCACGTAAGGACTGCTGCAGCAGCATAGCAGAGCACCGACAGGTTAAAAAAGGCCACCTTATTGCAAAGGCTGTCTTGGGTTTATCATTTAGCAAGTAGAGTACGTCATGTGTGAGTGTGGCAGTGCCTGAAGTAGCTCGCAGGCATCAGTCCATTTGGTCTCAAGAAAAGCCCATAATTAAAATGGGTTGTACAGTCTTTGGAAACAACATGCACATTTTGAAAACTTTCTCAACTGTGACAAACAAATCTGTGCTATTGACCAATGTCAGACCATCTTGACAAAGTTGGTCTTTGAGGTAACAGAGCCCAAAATAGAGAAAGCTGTCATACTGTATGAGCTGAGTTGTACTACATGCAAGCAATACTACATGTCATTTTGCTTTTTGAACATTTAAGTCTAAGCCTTCTTGGTTTATACAAATAGGTATTAATGAGAACGCAAGCAGCAAAGCATAAAACACACTTGTGTAAAAGTACATGTCAGAAATATCTCTGCGTGTAAATGTATGTACTGTGTACTCTGTATGTATTTTGACTACCTAAAAGTTAAAAAAGCAGTGTTTTGTTTTTGTCAGCAAGTCCTCAGACCTTTGGTTGATTTTAAAAGTCAACATTTCCTGTTCCAAAGGTTATGAAAATTAACACGAGTCATGTTCAGTGTTTCGTCAGCAGAATGCTGTGGGCTGTGAGCTACTGTTTTCCTTGAGTTGGGGAGATAGAGTACTGTTTGCCAATGCGTCATGGTTTGTTAACAAGTTTCTGACTACCTGCATACAAATAAATCAGCCAAGTTCCTGCCACATGGTTTTGTTGTCTGTTATTTTTAGTGTTTTTGTATAAAAGGGAATAGCTCACTCAACAGAGAAAACCGTCTGGTTTGAATCCTCCACAATGCTAAGTCTGGGTCAAGGAAAAATCAGCAAACTGTGAGACAAATTGCTCCTGGGGAATAATGAAAAAACCTACTGAATTAAGTAATTGAGTTAGACAAAAAGAAATGTACAAAATCAGCGTCGCCTTCAAACCAAGTCTCTTCCTCTCTTGTGTGTCTACCAAACTTTTTCTCTTGTCTGCCAATCTAGTCTCTGTTACACCCCATGTTCCCACTGAGTCATATTATTTCCATATTTATGTCAGCAGCAGCCCCTCACTTTGATCTCCTGCCTTGTTCAGAGGCTGATCCTGTTATGGCTTGTTCCTGTAAATACTTTGAAGTGCTCCAGGATTAAAAGATTGTGGAGCCAATGAAAAAACAAACAACTCTTTACACAGATTCATTTATAAGGCCCTTTAAAACACAAAAAAATCATTTGGTAACAGTAGATGGAAGTTTACTCTGTAATTGTTGGTAATTGTGGAGCCACTGTTTACGGGTTCTGACAGAGTAAGATTCTGAGTGATTGAATTTGGAGTGTATTTCTGCCACACACAGCAGTTAGCCTTTGAAAAGTGACAGCAGCTGGGGTTAGCACACTGTAACCATTTTCTGATGACCTTTTGCAATTATGGGTCAGGCTTGAAATTTAAGTGAATAGGATAACACTGAGTATGTATAACGGTCTGAGTTTGACAATGACGAGATAGAGCACATGAAAACACATTCTATATACCTACAAAAAGGACTCAGAGTCCACAGCCATGGTAGTGGCTCTGTCAGGTTTTGCTTAAGTAGCAATGTGCTAAATGCTAACTCCAGCATGCTAACATACTCATAGTGACAATGCTAAGTATAATGTTAACCATGTAAGAGTCACTCATGCCAGTAACTGTCAGGCTGTACTTCGGCACACTAGTGCTGGAAGCTACATGGTAACACATCTTTTATCAGATTTTCTAATAAACAATAAACACAAAGTACAAATGAGGCTGATGGGAATGTCATTACTTTTGCTGACCTTTGCAAGGCTGCATTAAAGTAACATTGGCCCAGGGACTACAACATTTTCCAAGTCCGCCCCCATCACAACTTTCCCACTGCCTCGTCCAACATGCACATTATCAGCCACACCTAATTTACAGAGAATAATGCATCAACTTGTCAAACGTCTCTGAACATTCTCCTCTAACATGTAAGTTGGTACCTGCTAGATGATTGCGGTTTTAGTGCATCTTTCTCTATCATTCTCCAATACAAATAAAGTAAAAAAAATTAGGTAAAAACCTATCATGTTTCACCCACCCAAAAATACCATTGGTTCTTTTCTCAGAGAAATATGAAGCTAATTTTTATCAGAGTAACTACGTGTGGTTAACTAATCCCATAAAGTCATAGTGACTTGATTATTTGTTGCGCAAGATAACTTTAACTGATTTGGGCTTGTGATTATTTCTTTGCTAAATTCGCTAATGTTGCCAAGCTAGATAGCTGACAAACAAAGATCTAGACCTAGACCTGTGGAAGCAGGTGTCCTCGTCCATGAGTTTCAGTTCCTGCAGGAGACTTGCAGCTCTGAAATATCCTGTCGACAGCCATGTCAAACGTGTGATTAACATTGAGTGACATTAAGCCTGCCAATCACAGTGGCTTATTTATTTGGGGGTATGTAGCACAAAAAAGTCAAGCATGATTTTTATTTTTTTTCTCCGTGTGAATTTTATCAAGGGCCCTTTACATTGTCGGCTCTGGGACTGGTTGTGCATCAAAATGGGGGTGGGTATTTGGTCATAAACCAAAATAAAATTTTTGACCTTTTTGGCAAGATAGTTTAGAGTCTGGATTGTCAGAGATGAGTTGTAGAGCAATCAGGCGTTTATTTCACACAGAGATACACAAACAATAGACATGGTTTCCAAGAAAAATACAGTGGACATGTGGTCACCAGGCACTGACCTTGACCCCTGCCACATTACAGGGAAGTCTGAGCCTCATCTTCAATCAAAACTACAAAAAGCAAAACAAACTCATAATAATCACAAACAATAATAATAAAATAGATCTTCAATCAGTTCCAGCTGAGAGCCAGTGATCTACAAACCACACCAAATCATTAGTAGACTACACATAAAATTGCAAATACTCAATAAAATACGTCTAACTTCAAAGTTTGTGCAATTATTTCATACAATACCCATGTCTACAAATTGAGAAAGTGCAAATCTATACAATAAGCTTCAACTACTAATGAAGAGGACCTTCATTACAGACCACTTGATGACAACATTAGATAAAAAGTCAAGGGACTACCAAAGATCACAATTAAAATTCACCCTAAAGGGGGACATGAATGCGTGTCCAAAATTTCATTACAATCCACCCAATAGTTGTTGAGACATTTCACTCAGAACCACAAATGTCAACCTGAAGGTGTTGCTAGAGTGAAAGTATCAGGATCACCAGAGTCAATAGGATTCAGCATCTGGGAGCCAAGAATTTCTACAAAAATCTGAGCCAACACATCCAGTACTGAGATATTTCAGTGGATAAATGAAAACCTGCTTTGACCAGCTGTTGGTGCTAGAGGAAAAGGGATTCATTAGGATCTATCCTCTGAGGGCCATGAGTATCTGAACCAAATGTCATCACAATACCAATATTTCAGTGCAGACCAAAGTGGTGGACCAACCAACCAACCGACAAACCAATGTTGCCATTCATAGATCCATGCAGCTATAAAAATACATACAGATATATTCTCATGTTTACAACGGGTGTGGATCCTGTTGAAATTAACTGGCCAGTGGACTTCAGTGAGTGCAGGTGCTGTCTGATCCTCTGTATCAGCCCACTGGATCACCCCATCATCTAAATGAAGAAAACTCAATTACACGCAGCTACGCTTTTCCACTCTACCCAGAGAACAAAGACACCCTGATCCTTTTAAGTGACAGAAAGGCAAAAATAAAAACAGAAAGCCAACTAAAAGAGGAATGTGCGGTGGTGGCTGCTCCACATCCCCTTGTACTTGTCAAGATATGTAAAGCGTTTCTTCTCTTACCCCTTTTATGAAAGCCTGTTAACTGTCGCACAAGTGGTGACCGCAGCTGTTTCGTGACATTTATTTTCTTGTCGTTTTTTTCCCAACATTCTCTAATTGGCTTCTGTTTGTGCCCTCCTCTTATGTGGTCTCTCTACACTCAGCTTAAATTAATGTACACTCAGTCTCACTTTACAGAGGGAAAAAAGTAGACTAGTATAAGTTTTTTGGTGTTGTAGGTCACAGAAATGATTATCTTTAATTCTGAGGCTGCGAGTCTCTTGATTTTTGGTTGCCGCGTGTGGGTGACCTCATCCACTTCATTGCACATTTCATCTGATATTTCCTGTCCTTTTGCCACTTGGTCTGTGGTCTATCGCCCTTCATCGTGTGGTCTCCCACTGACCAAATCACCAAGCTGTGTAAATTGCACTTTGGGACAGACAAAAGAGTAGGGTATCATTTTGACTACTGTATGCTGTAGCACAGTGCTAAATGAATGAAGTAAACTTAACCATAGTAAGACGGACACACACGCTGCCTGTTCAGTTTGCATGTTTAATCTCCCTCTGAAGTGCCTCCAGTGCTTTGATATTCGAGAGTGTGTCTTTTTACGTCATGACAGCCTGTCAAAATCGCTTTTTCTTTGCTGCTCTTTCTAATGATCTTTGAACATTACCTCTCTTACTACTGGATAACCCACAAAGTCATTCATCCCACACTCAACTTTACTTCAGCTCTTAAAGAACATCTCTGAGTCTTTTTTTACACTGCTATTATTGTTGTAAACACCACCCAGAACAAATATTACTGACTTATTCATAACTGATAATTACATTAACTTATAATACATTCTTAACTTACATTGTTTTTCATTGTAAAACACAGAGTGATGGTTGAATGCAGAAGCAGAACACTGTAGATATTTACCACAACAGGCCACAGAGGCTGACCATTTTTTATAGTAGCTATGTGAATAAGCCAAATAAATTCATTCAAAAAAACCCAAAAAAACTCATAGCGCAGAGATTGCGCATACGAAGTGTAACCAGCAGACCTTATTGTGTTCTTTGGACATGTGCAACTTTACATTCCAGCTCACTACCCATGGCTTGTAAAGATAGTATAACGACAAACCCAGACAGCAACCGGAATAAAAACAAGCCTCCTTAAAACACACACACACACACACACACACACACACAGATACACATTTACTGGAAGAGTGACAGAGCATTGCAATGGGAGAAAAAACACAGAGAAAAACAAGTGGGCAAAACCGCTTGGGGAGAAAAACACCCTATATTATCAGGGGTGGAGATCTGCCACAAGCACATTCCTCATTCAATACTCACTTCATCCCAAGCTATTTCAATATTGGTAAATACTGTAGTGTGTCCTGGGGACTGTGCTGCACCCGGCAGACATAACACCTCACGAGTGAGGCTCCGTGGTTGTATTGTAAAACAGGAGCTGAAAAAGTAGTAACTGTAGCATTTAAATAATCATATCTGTCTATCTATCTATCTGTCTATTGTACTGACTTACTCAAACTGAAATACAGCATAGAAACAGGCTTTCTATGAAGGTCTCGCTAAAAGAAAATGAACCACAGACAGTGTTCAGTTTGACGTCATTTGGCAGCTTGAAGGAATAATTTGAAATTTTGGAGTTAGATGAGAAGTTCAGTACAACTGTCATATCTGCATGGTAACTATAAGGCTGAAGCCAGCAGCCAGATAGCTTTGCTTGGCGTTTCAAAGTCATGGCCAAGAGATAGTCCTGCCTATAAGCCACTGTGAAACCACAATGTATCACTTTTACATTTTTTTAAATCTACAGATAGGCAAGCAATATTTAAGATATAAATTAATCACCTTTAGGTTCCAATCTTTATGCTAAACTATGCTGCTATCTATCTGCTGCTGGCTCTAGCTTGCTATCAATTTTCTCATCTAACTCTTGGCAAGAAAGCATGTAAGCATATTTGCCAAAGAGTGGAACTATTTCTTTAATCCACTACTAGGATATTGGACTGATAACCTGCAAAGACGGATAAAATCGAAATAAATAGGAAACGGGTGGGTCAGGTAGTTCCTATGAACTTAAGTGGAGAGCAACAAAACATTATGCATAAGCCATGACGTGTGTGTCTAAGCATTGTGTATTTGTAATTCTTCTGAAGAAAAGCAAGTAGTAATTTTGTCAGGGTGTAGAATGCAGCTTTGGAAGTCTGCCTGGCCAAAATAGGAGCTGAACACATTTTTGATCGCACTAAAAAACTGCATTTGAAATAGAAAGTTAATGAATCAGTAACCAAAGAGTCCTAACTTTAGTAGACAGGAAGACAGAGCATCATTAAGAGGTATGAGGAGGAAAGAGGTGGTACGTGTGTTTGTGCGTGTGTGTGTAGGGGGGTTAATAGTGGGAAAGAAAGCAGCAGGAAGCAAGAGATAGTGGGTGAAAAGGGAAGGGAAAAGGGGCAGAAAAACAAGAGACCTTGCTCTTGCTGAAGGGGTGAAAGGTCACAACCCTGACACGTGTAGCTAGTTGAACCTTTAACTTTTAGTAGAGGTCACCACTGGGAGGCTTGGAGGGGAAGCACTTTATTGTTCTGGGTTATGAGCTCCTCGCCAGCGCTGTTAGGAGCTCCTAAATCACACACACACACTGCGGGTCATTCAGGGCTGCCTGAGCCAGATACTGCCTGGCCTGAGCAGATTTTTCCCCTGGTAAAGTCTTTATCCTAGACGCCTCACCAGTCTATTCCTAGAAGCTGCTGAAATGGAAAAGACGAAGTGGCTTTTATTTCAGACCATTTTATGATACGGACTAATGTATATGAAAAGACATCACCTCATAAACCAATAGAGTTCCCTTGCATATGCACCTCCTTCACGCAACACGCAGATTATTTCACATGAAACATGAGATGCATGCAAAATGCATTTAAATAATGACCTGAACTGTAACAGTTACTATGGAGCATTAGTTTGTAGGATTACATTACTAACTAACTATAACTAATTACTTGAATCATGGATGAGTAGATTGATAAAATTTTGATAGTGTTGATCATTTCAGTCATTTTTCAAACAAAAAAGGTGAATATTCTGTTTCTCAATTTCTCAAATATGAAGATTTGCTGTTTGTATTTATCATCTATGATAAGTGAGTTAAGTGAACATCATCCACCTATGTTATTCTCAGTTTTTCCGGGGAATTTTGATGGGACATTTTTCAGACATTCTATAGATTAAGATAAACCAAAATAATCAATTAATCCAGATAACAATTGGCAGATTAACTGATGATGAAAACAATTGTTAGTTCCAGTTACATTCATTGAAATAATATTTCACTTGTACATGTAAGAGAATTTACTCAAATACTGTACTATTGTATTGTACTTAAGTTTTTTTTTAATTTTCTGATTATATTTTTGTAGATAATTCTTATAATTGAGGTTTTGAATATTTCTTCCTCCACTGCATATTTTGCATACAGCTGCTTAATTGTTTTACATTAAAAATAAACATATATAAGATAGAATATAAAAAATTTTAATGTATTTTTTTTTGTGTTCATATTTAAATGTATATTTGCAGTACTTCAGAAAAACACAATTGAACTTGAGTTCAACAAACCTCACAAGCAATGTGCTGTTCTAGCAGTGTCAAATCTTTTTCAAATCAAATTCAAACCTTTAAAGGAAGATTCAAATCTAATTTGGCCATAATCTGGGTCTGAACAGTTGGCGTTCCTCACTGATTTATTGTAAACTCAGTTAAGTGTCAGTGTGAGAGGTAGCAGAGAGGAGTGTGATGATGATAACCTCAAATGAATTCTCCTCTCTCCACCCTCCTCCACAGTTTATTAGTTTAGGCCAGAGGCCACTTGTAGCCTTGCAGAGTGGACGGTAATTGTGTGCGTGCTCCTTAAGCACCGACCGCAGCAATAATAGACTGAATTATACAATAAATTCCCTCCAGATGTGCTCCCTCCACTCCCACCCACCCACTCCAGTTTGACAGTTTGCACACCCACAATCCGCGCAATGAGGCCTCCGTCCACGCACACACATACGTGCACTCATTCACCCATACACAAGCTTACAAATGTACATACACACACGTGGTGGCTTAGCTGCAGTGTTTGCATTGTCAGATTGTTTCCATACTGGTGTTAGCTTGCTGCGTTTCCTTACTGCTGGTGTAATTACAGGTCGTATTAGCTGATAGTGTTTTGCTAACCTCCTAATAGATGTCCTCCTGCCTCAGAAACCTCACAGAGAGTCCATTCAATAATAAGCAGCCTTTCTAATACATGATACTATTAGGAACACACACGCACACACACAGGCTGATGTTTAAAAGTAGTCACATACGCATGTCCTACTTGTTCAAAACCAAAACGATGCACAGCTCTACATATGATGTGGAATCTTCTATAAATTTTTGATTAGAATTATAAATGCAGCACTTGGGTAAAATGCAGTGAAAGTACATCCTGAATAAAAACCAGAGCCACCCTGCATGGGAATCTAACCATCTATTTCGGTCTTATGGAGGAGGCAGGACAGGAGGAGGATAAGGACTAGAGGAAGAGAGAGGAGGAAAAGAGTGGTCAGACTAATTATTATGTACACTTCTGCTGAAATGTGAGTACATTTTCTGGGGGGGATACTTCTTCCAAAATATTTTCATTCCAGATCTTTGTGTATTTCAGCCTACCGTCATAGAAACAGGGTTTCATATTTTCTTACGGCTAAATATTGCCCAGCTCTGAGCCAGCGTTGTGCTGATGCAGGAGGATGGTGAGAGAGAGAGGACCACCAGTTAGATTGGCTGCTACACTTTCTCTCCATCTTCAAGCTTTGTTGCTTTGCTGCTTTGCTGCTGTCAAGCCGACAGCATCAGCCTGCACAGTGCCACCCAGTGTTCAACCATGGTGCTTTATTCACAGCACAAGAGAACGGATTCATGAGTAAACAAAAGTAATTGTGCATCACAGTATTAATCAGAGATTTGAGAAGTATTCACATCAATTACTTTAAGCAAAATTTGTAATACTACATAACAAAAATACTCAATTAGAGGTAGAAATCAATTTCATCAAGTATTATTGGCAAAATATACTTTAAGTATCAAAAATAAAAATTCAAAATGTGCAATGGCCCCTGTGACTAATATATTACTATAGCACTGGATCATATGAATGAAAGCAACACATAAGTGTTGAAATTATTGCAAAAAAAAAAAACACTACTTAGTTGAATACAAATGAATATTTTATAAACTGATTGTTTTAAATATAAAGTCTTAACTTACTAAGCAACTACTAACTATAGCTGTTAATATAAATATAAAAATAAATACAAGGGTATGTTAATTAGCAACATAGTTGCTTTCTACAGCTGCTAATAAGAAAAAATGTATTGTATTGTATTGAATTGTGTGAATTTATGTAGCATTTTTCTTCTGTTTTTCAAAACTGAGAAAGAAAAGAAAAGGCAATAGAGATCATTGAATTAATATTAACACATATTATATTAAATTATACTAACAAATGAGTGCAACTAGGTACAGTTTATTATCTAAATAGAAAAGGGTTGCCCTACCAAAATTAAACACTTGCCATCACTGCCAAATAAATGTTTTAGTTTTAATACCAAGAGACAAAAACTAAATCTTAGTTTTCTGAAGCTATTAAATAGATTTCATCCCCTTTATTTACATGAGTCATATTGCAAGAGTAAAAAGATTACGATCTCAGGATCGGCCGGGAAACACAACATTTTTCATTAAGATTGTATGAATAGTCTCACATTGTAATATTGTATTGCCTTTAGGTAGCTTTCAATTCATGATGGAGTTTTTGATGATATAATGTATGGATGAAATATATAATTCAGTTAGTAGATCATCCATCACTATAATACTACAACTATAATAATAATATATATTGATAATAATAATGTCAGCGAACAGCACGCATGTTTCACATACTTTAACTGACAGTGGTACCTCTGTTACACTGTCAGATGGTGATATTGTGTTTGCCAGGTGAGAGGCTGGCCGGACTAATCAGTAAAGGCAGAGTCATTTGCCTGCAGACATGTTCCAGAGCAAAACCCCCCCTGAGCTTTGCTCAACCTGCTGTCCCAGGTGGCTGCAATGCTTGAATGCCCCTTTTACCTGCTCCAAACTACATGGCCAGAGGATAAAAAAAGTCAGAGAAAAAAAAAGAATAATTAAAAAAAACACGTCATAACAGGAAACAGGAACAGGAAAGAGACTTGGCGGACTCTGCACAAGCCAGGTGCAGAGTTTGGCTTGACTCCCCCTCGGCTCTCTGGCTTGTGCAGGCAGGAGGGTGGCTGCTGGTAGCGGAGGTCTTTTCATCGCCAAGCTTCTTTATCAAACCCCTGGGTCTAGTTTGTTCTCCTGTTGCTGCTGCTTGGTGGGTTGTCGTTATAAATTAGACTACAGGAGATGTAGGGAGCTCCCTGGTGGATCCCTGCCCGACGACTGCTCACACAGAAGGTCAAGTAAAATATCAGCTACGCCGTTCATTTTTTTAATTACAAGAGGGCAGCTCGTAAAAGCAGCCTCGTGAGCCATGGTGGTACACTTTTCTCTTTTTGTGTTTTCCTCTACATCTTACCTCCCTTGCTGTTCACTGTATGTCTTTCCTGAACTCCTTTGCTCAAGGATCTTTAATCACTATGTTGAAGGAAAAAGATGGTCTGTGTAACAGCTACTTCAATTTATGTGACCCATCAAAGGAGGCACACTCACTAATGATTGCTTGTAAGATAGATTTTCTTCATCCTTTCCGAGCTAACTCTTGGAAATTTACTGCTCAAGTTCACTGTCTGTACAGTGAAGGGAACAAATTAATTTACAGTCACGCTGTCCAGTTTAGAACATGATGACGTTTGGGGGAAAGAATTACTTTTAGCTTGCCCCTGAAAGCCACACTGTAAAACAGTGTGAAAGACATGAAATCAGACACTATAATTGCAAATTATAAAATCGCCAACATCTACAGCTCAGACATTTTTGAAAATCTTCCCTGCTGAAGATGTATTCATTCAGAATATCATCTATAAAACATATGCACAATTTATTATTTGCATCCCCGGTAAAAGGCTGTTGTTTTTGTTTATTTTTGTTTGAGTGGTTGTCGGCTAAGTTCGTCATTCAGAGCCCTTGTGGCCTCCTGGGTGGTCGTGGTGCATGCCAAAGATGCCCCCATCGTGTTTAATCTTTGACATTTATTTGTTTGCTTTGTGCATGAATATGCAAACTGGAAAAGACTTATTAGTTCTAGTGTATTCTCATTACAGGGGGCCGTTCATCCTGCTAGACTGTGGTTGGTCAGGCCAGACCAATGTCCAGACACAGCCTGGCAACCTTGCCTTCTGCCGGTGTCCATTTGCTTCTCACTGCCAGTCAGTGTCCAGATAGAATCTGGCCACCGTCGGCACACCGAGGCTTGGCTAACAGCCACACTCGTATCACACCAGCAAATGAAGCCTAGAATTAGGTTTATATCAACATTTTGAAAATCAAAAAACTTAAACTCTCAATGAACCACCTACATAAGAAGGGGGCTGTGATGCTTTTAAATATTGACTTTTTTATTTGCACATTTGTTGTTGTCTTTCATAACAGCTCCTGGGGCTATGTGCTTGTTTGTATATGCGTGTGTGTGTGTGTGCTTTTTTCATTCCTCTTCTGTAGCATCCACTAGGCCTCTAAGAGCTGGCCTCACCTCATCTGGCAGCCATTACCTGCACACATGCTCCTGTCTGAAGGTTGATCTGCCGGGTTAAACAAATCCAGGCAAAGCAGCGCGGCCGGCCAGGAATCAGCTCCATACATCAGCTGTGGAACAGCCAACATGACAGGGTTAGAACTGGCTACCGTTAGCCGCGCACTATCACTGATCTCCCAACGCCAAATATGCTCTAAAACGACAAACTCACTTTAGTTCAGGTGCTGAATGTGGCGATCAAATATACTGAGATATGTGGCTTTTGCTGAGGGTTTTGGAGAAGGGAAAGGCTCCTGAGTTTCCCTCTGGAAAGATGTGACACGGATCATTTCTTATGTATGAAGTTCCAAACTAAACAGTAACAGGCATATAGTCTCGGTATTGAATGTGGAATTCGGTAATTATCTGCAGCAATATGCTTTATCCAGCATTTTGGTGTGAGACGAGGCATAAATGCATAACTGTCTCTCAGCAGGGATGGCACGGAATTGACAATTCAACCAAGTTTGTGGAGTCTGATTCAATTCCGCTCCCAATCAAAAGCGCTTGAGATTCCATTTATGTTTATTACATTTCCTGTTTCTCACTTCATCACATCGGAATTGAAACTGACAGGGTAATTATCATTTCATCCTAAATTGATCCCAATCCATGTGGGCTGGCTCCAAACATACAGACACGAGAGGGGGAAAAAGAGAGATGGAGGAGAAAAAAAAGCATTTTGGGAGCATTTGGCGATGGTTCAGTCATCTGTAAGACGTATCGCTCGAAGGGTGGGGAGAGATGGTGGGAGAGAAGCAGGGAGGGAGAAAAAGGAAGGGGAGACGTTTGGAGATTGCGTTGCGGGTGTTCCCTTGATGTCCCCCTGACAGGAACCAGATTGGGAGCCACGCGGCGTCGGCGCTTTGGCTTTTTATTCGTCTGGCTCCGCCGGGTTTTTCCTGGCCTGAGCAGGCCCGGTTCTGAGACGCTGTGGCCCACTCGTGGAGCCAGCCTGTAGTTTAAGTGAGAATAACAAATGCTAGAAAAAATAATGGGCTTACAAAAAGAAAAAGAGAGGAGCAGCACAATCCTACTATTGTTCATGGTAGCTAGGCAGAAAGCACAGTCAGGCCACATCTTTGGGACATTTTACTGGCTCTAATAAAGAGTGTGTGGTCCCTGTTTTGGAGAGCTCTGCCAGACTGACAGATATGCTATACAGTAGTATTGGATGGTTCCGTATCATGTATTTTGAGTTGTATTACTTGGCACGGCTCAGACAAGACCTGTCATTCATCATGCTTTTGCCCAGCTGAAAGTAGTGGTCCAAGTTGCTTATGATGGCATAGGGTGTAATATGATGAATAAGTAGTCGTAAAGGCACTTGTGGATAGTGGCAAACAGGGAGACTTCACCTCTGTCTCTAAGAACTCACACGTACAATGACAAAACCTCCAGTCTGACTGGCACGTTTTAACTTAAAGTGATGGTATATGAACAGAAAAATATTTATACGCCAGTGAGAGATGAAGTTGCTAGTTATTTAAAGTAGACTGACCATATGTATTATAAAACGAAGGTTTTATTGAGTATGTGTAATGTGTAGGTTAGCCATAGGGGGTCCATACTGACACAAGCTGGGAAAAAAAGAGGTGAAGATCATTGTATCTGAATCCCTTTTTTGGAATATATGCATGAAATTACTGTGTCAAATAAAATGCAAAAAAGGGAAGAGTGAAACCAGCACTGGGTTTCATTTCAGATTATTCTCTATTCTTCAACTTTTTTGTGTTTAATAATATTCAGCGTTAATTCCTGCACACACGCATTCACATCCCTGGCTTCTACTGTGTGGGGTACAGAAACACAGTTTGGTCTGTGCTTAATCAGTTCTGTTTTTAAGTGTTCTCTGCTTGGTTTTCCAGCACAGCTCTGTGAAAGAAAAACGTCTGGTCGTGGGTGGCTTAGCTGGGTCACTGAGCCCACAGAGTAGAGCATTTCATAAGAAAGAGCCCACTTAATTCTGAACCATACATCGCATTAGCTGATTTACATGTGGACAGCTATCATTTTGTGAGGAGTTTGACATTGATAAATGAGGTGTTTTACCTAATAGGTAATAAAAACAAATTACAGGTCTTAAGAGAAAGGATGTTCTTCATTTGGCTCTGTTTTCTGTCTCTTCGAGGGCAAGGGCCAGATTGTTTCCATATGATTGTAGCCTTCATTTGTTAAGACTACAGACAGAGATTAATAACAGCATTTTCTGATGACCAATCCATACTTCGCCTTGGGGTTACTTAAAGAAAAAAAAACAGTAGGAACAACTGCATGTGAGGGATAAATTACTGTTTTTATCTGCACACTTATTCGGAGCAGAGTCAACTATTAATAGTAAGATTGTATTTTAATGTCATTTAGTATTATTTAACTCCTGTGATTCTCATTCTGTGTCTCTAAATAGCCTTTTACAATGTTTGCACAAATTAAACTTTATTAATTACAGGAAACTAAAAATCTCTTACCGCCACTATAAAAAGTGAAATGAACACATTACTGATATTTATATCCTTCTAACTGTATGTTGAGCAGCAATAAACATATCTCTGATTAGCAGGACACAAATAATACCATGGCTAAAAAACCATAATGTTTTCACTGTAAGACTGTTAATTATGGAGGGTATAAATGCCTCATTGCAGTGATTATGTGGCTGCTGCCCTTGTCCTTGAGCCATCAAATACCCTGAAATCAAATTAGTGAAACCATAAACAATCTACTTATGGTCAGTGGGGATTCACAGGGTTTTCTCACAGGGTGAAATGCTGACATACATTGTGAGATGACAAATTACAGTCCAGAGACGGGAACAAATCAGCGCTCTGACCAGAGGTTTTTTTTCCAAAGAGAAAATATTAGCCCAAACAGTACTTAGTAGGTGAGGGTGTGTTATTCTTAACCGGTTTGAATCACTACTGGACTCTGCGGGTCCCATAGAGCTCGTATATAAGCTCTCTCAAGTTTCTTCAGCTAGGCGTGAAAAGGCTTCCCCTCTGGTGTAATGCAAGCCTGACAGAGGACAAGTCTGCCTCTATTCCCCGTCTCAGTGCAGTCTAACACAAGCTGAAAGGATGAGGCAGCCACATCCACAGTCACACAGGCTATAACTTTCCACGACCTTAAGGATCCTTACATTGTGAAAGCTGTTCAGTCAGGTGTGACTCTTCACTGACAGGTGGCTATAAATCAGCATGCCGCACTGTGGTAGTTGTAAATGAAACTAAAATATGTTTAAATCTATCAAAAACAGGTACAGTATGATATGTAATGAATACATTAAATGTCTGCCATACTCTAAAATGGAAAGTCCATATGTGCACATTGATGTTTGAGAGGTCAGAGACATAGCTTTTTAACCCTGAAATTAGAGAGTTATGTTTTGTCACAATCCTACAATCATCATATAGAGAAACAAAGACGATACTTTCCTGTGAATTGAATTCTGCCGTTCCGGCTTGCTTGTAAATGATGCAGGCGTACGTAATGACTGCGTAGTCAGACCGAGGCAATTTTAAGTGCCACATCCAATCAGCACTATCACCACAAAGCATTACAGCCTGGAGCGCAGTCATTCTCTCTGCAGGGCCCTCAGCTGAGGTGATACCCGACCGCTGAAACACAGTAAAAGTTACCAAAACAGAGCAAAAAGAAAGGGTGAGGAAAGAGGACTGGGGCGGGGGGCAAGACAGATCGGGGTTGGAGGGGGCGAAAGAGTCTTGAATCCTGTGGTAAGTGCCAGAGGGACACATTTTGTTGGAACACAGGGTGTGCTGAGTGATGGGAGAACGGCTACAGCAGTGTTTAGAAACACCAGTCGGCCAGTCTATTGCCTAGGAGCCTGGGTGTCTGCGCTGAGCTCCCCCCCCCACCGCTCTAAGTAGGATGGTACATGCAGCCTCACTGCATACCGCTCCTGCGCGCCGCTAAAATTAGCCCCCCTGGAACCAGATGGAATTCTAAACAGAATAAACTTTTCTTGACTTGATTATATTGAGCCTTTCCAAGCTCCGACATTAAAAAGAAAGAGAGAAGGCAAAGAACGAGGGGGAACCTTAGAAGCTAATTGCCGTGGGTCTGGCGTGCACATTGGGCATTGTGTTGAGTCGAGACGCTGTAGTAATGCCAGAGCCTTTCCCCGGGCCGTGTCTCCCAAAGGGGGAACTGTCACATCTTCCATGCGTTTGCGGTGGGCTTGCAGCTCCACACGGACTGCATGTGAAGCCGCTAATTAAAAGCAAGCGATCCGTAACTGTCTGGCTCACCACGCCATGCTCATCCATGTGGCCCCCATCGGCTCTTGTAGACCCCCTGGCCCCTGACGATGGCTGTTAGGCCACTGCATGGGAGTGATTTTCAGAACAAAATTACATGACTCCCTTATGAAGCAACACTGGCAGTGTTACAGTGCATTTATGCGGTTCAATTAGAAGGCTCTTTAAGTCACTTACATTACCCTAAGCTGGGGTGCAAAAAACATTTTAATAGATGATCAGAATAAAGGATGTTAAATCTGGTATTCATCATATCATATCATATCATATCATAGTAAATATTAACATTATATTACAAATGAGGCTGTTTTTCAATTTTAAATCATATTTTTGTAATCTTTAATCTTTCTTTCTTAATCTTTTCTGGCTGATTTGATGACATCTGGTTACCGTAGTAACAGCAAGTGATGTTCAATACAGCAAGCACTCATTGTGCAGGTAGTCAGTAATAGTTGCAAATGAGACCTGCTGCTGGACACAGTGTTTTCCATACACAGGAGCAGGACACAGTAAGTTTTATGACCTTGCTGAGCAGTTGGAGGCGCGCAGCCTGTTGCCCGCAGCTCTAACAGCTCACTGTGATCACTCTTCCTTGATCCATTACTCCCTTGCAAGAATTAAAAATGAACTGATGACAATAAATGTCAAGAATATCCATGTCTTGTTATGATGATCAATCGCAGTCTTCGCTAACCTCAGTGACAAATACATTGCATTTCCTGTTTCTGCTTCACAATAAATGCCACCCTTTGTTTGACCAGCTGAACATTAATTAATGTGAGGCAGCGGTGGGTTTGCATTATCAGTAACTTCCTACAGCTCTGATACAGCTAAGGGAGAGTAAACACTAAACACTGAGGCTGATATCAATTAGATACAATTAAAAACAGTAACAATGGATTACATGAAGACAATCTTTCCTGTCAGTCCCTCACTGGTGTGAAGGCAATTTCAATTCAGTGCAGAATTGGCAGACTCAGCCACTCCAGATTCAGATTCACACAACTTTTTTCATCCCCAGAAGGGCAATTCCTTTGCAGCTTACCCAGTCCATACACACAACTTCAAAACCCACAGGCTATATGTCAGAGCCAATGGATGAGTCAATACAAGGGAATGACGAGCAGTAAGAAAAATAAATAAATAAAAAAAAATGTAAGAAATTGATTAAAATAATACTTTTGTTACAACTCATGAAGTGACTAAATAATTCAAATAATAAAACGAGTAATAAAATGAATGACTGAATTTTAAAGTTTGAATGTAACCATCATTAAAATGACAACTGTCAACATTTCATAGCCTGATAGCAAAGGGAATGAAGGACTTACGATGAAATCTACAATAAAGGTAATGACAGAACATAAATACATTGAATGGCAATTACTGAAAAAACACTATCCATGAATAATGTTAAAGACAGGGTTTGAGTTAATTAATTTCTTTCAAGATTTAAAAACTGGAAATAGTCTTTAAATTGTCAAAATAAATTGGTGTAGTAATGTAAGCAGCCATCTCATAGGGACTTTAAACAAAATAAAAAGAAACTAATGCCAACAATAACTGTTGTATCAGAAATATGTGTAAACAAAGGAACCTAAAGAGCACTTAGAATACAATACAAATTCCTTTAATGAAACAACCCATGGTTGGTAGACAAGATGGAATGGGACTTTGACTCGCTCCAAACAGTGACTTTGATTACCAAGATTTGTTTGTTTCTACAAAATGACAGCTAAAACCCCAAGTCCTTCTCTAAACCAAAGTCTCACTACACTCCAAACTCGGCCCAGCGGTTGGCCACCTACAGAACAGTGAAAAAACAAAGACGAGGGAAAAACCCCTTTGTATCAAAGGCTATCTTCTAGTGACTCCCTGGCCCGTGTTTATCGAATGCTGATTTTAATGTTCCATTTTTATCATGGCGATTAGCATTGTTTAGTAATCAGTCAAACCGAGACTTCCCCTTGTCCGTGTGAGTGTAAACACTTGTCTTCTCAAAACAGCTTCATTTGGATAAAGAAAGAACAGAAATGTCTCTGTGAATGTGATGGTATTGGTTTTTTTTTTTTTTGTATTGTTTGCTAAAGCAGAAGCACATGATGCAACGCTAGTGTTTACAGGGGAAAAAGCAGTAATTGTAGTATCAGTCATATGTGAGCCATGACACATATGACCACCATGAATCAGCCTTTTCTCTCTTTGAAACCAGTCCCATCCATTCACTGTTTTTCCATCACTGTCTGGTTTAGCTCTCTGCCACCAACTTTATATGATCCCCTTTTTTCAATAACCTCAGTTTGCTTTGATTACTTTAATCACCTTTGAATCTAACCAATCTTCAGAGTTTGTGGTAGTTTGGCCCGGGCCTGCTTGGTGGCGTGTGTGTGATTGAGATGAGACACTGAGCGGTGCTGCACTAGCTCATTTGAGCCGAGGCTCAAGAGTTTCCTCGACAGTAGGAAGGAAAACCTTTTGGCGAGGGGGGGGCGGTTGGATGGAGGTAATGTGAAGGAGAGGGTGAGGGAACGACCCAGACGGTGACTTGGCTGGGGTCAGGTGTAAACACATGCACAGCTGGCAGACAGATGTGCTCAGACAAGAGCCAGTGACCATGTCTATGGCTCCTTCCTCTGTGTTCACCTGATGTTCAGCTAATTCAGCAAGAAGAAACTAAAAGTAAGCTTAAAAAAAAAAAAAAATCAAGCACATGTAAAATTGTGTGCAGACATGCTTAAAATATACACAAGGGGTCTTGCAATAGAGAAAAGAAAGAAATTGTGGGGCACAAAGAAATCAAAAGCTCCGGTTACTGCAGAAGTGGCCTCTGCACCTCTGTTACTTAGCGAGTTGAGCGAGTGTGTGGTCGATGAGAGAGAAAGTATAACATTTCCCATTTTCTCCTTTACTGGAGTGGTCTGGGAGACTCATCGGATGGGATTTTAAAAAGATCTTTCAGTGAACTGACATCCGTGAATGCAGCATGATTACATTCCTTTCACCCAGCACTTTCTTTATTTCTGCCGTTATTCAGTATGTGCCAGGTCAAAAAGGACGGACAATTTTGTGGCCAATTTTGTGGATTTTTGTGGATTTTCTGAGATCTCTAATCAAACTTTCAAACAAATGATCTCATGATGTAATGGACTGGAGAGATGCAGGCAACAACAAAACAGACTCTCCTCTACTACTAGAGCAATAACCAAAAGTTTACACCCCGGCAGACACTTTAAATATTTACCAACCTTAGTAAAACAGTCGGGGATTATCCTGTATTGTTATAACACTGAGAAAAAACTCTCATACTTTCCATATTTTCTACTGATTCCATGAGGCTGAAAACAAGGAGGGGGGATCAGATTAAAATCTCTTTGTACATAAACTACCCATTGACTCACTGTCTTCCTGTCGGAAGGAGCAATTAGCTCTGCGAGACAAAGATCTCAGACATGTTAAACGGCTGAAAATAAATAAATGTGGGTATTGCCGTTAGACTTTAGGCCCTGTTTCAATTAGAGCAGTGGCCGTGGTCTGTGTCTCTCACTGAGCTGCTGGCTCCTTCAAGCTCTGCTTCTATGGGGGCTTTTTAATTGCTATGTCTTAGCTGAGAGGGAAACAGAGAGGGGAAATGTACTGTATTCATCTTGGCCTCCCACTATGCTTCACTCATGAAGGCCTGGGGTGATTTATCTCTTTAACGCAGAACACTGTACAGTGAAGTACAGTGCTGCTCAGACAATGCATTCATTCTTCCCATCATGAATGGAGATTTTCTTCCACAGGTCTTTTTTTTTCTTCTTTTCAGTGGATTGATTTATGTGACATAATTTATTATGACCAGCTACCCGAGCTCCTTCAATTTCAGGAGGTAAAATGATCTGGAGATTTGCTAAAATCACAACACCTTCAATATAAAAGCTTTTGACAAAGTCTGCACTTGATATTCATCATTAGATTAGTGGCTGGCATCTGTTAAGCCTTATATAACTGATAAAAGTAGTCTGTGGCTCTTATTTTAAGGATTGCATTCCTTTTCAAACATTCCACACAATCTGCTGAAGTTGGTTGTACTTTCGATGGAGCGTAAGATTTCAAACTCCTCAGTCTTTTTTGCTTTTTCCATATCCAGCTGATGGCAGCCATGTCAACTATCAAAAAGCAGAGTCTGCTTCCTGAGATGACTGATGAGAGATGGTAGCCAGATCTGTATGTGCACACACTCTTTCCCAGCATCCAGACATGTGGGTCACAGAGAGAGGCCAGATACACACCTCCTGATCTCTCTGCTGTCAGATCAACACTTTCTGTCAGCATACCTCTATCTCTCTCTCTCTCTGTGCTGCTCTCACACTCTCTATCTTGTCTATTCACTGTCCTCAGGCATCCCATCAATCATTCTCATTCTGAGCTGCACAGCCCCAGACTTCTCCTCACGTCTTTGAGAATGTTTAAAGGTCTCTTTGTCCCTTTGAGAGCAGAAGCGACACAAGTTTCCTCTCAGATGCGATAATATGATGATGGTTACGCTATTTTCAGGGACACCGCAGTCTCTTTTTTGTGTCTCTCAACACCCATAATAAGCAGCGTGTGCCTAATGCAGCAACGGTTATACCTTTCACCCTTCCCTCTCTCGGTGCATTGCGTGATTACACGCAGACAGATGGTTTGAGTTTGAGCCCTGCCGCCACGCGCTAATATCAGACATGCTTTGAATTTATCTCACATCTTAATGGACGACAGCGTAGACAGGCAGTTTGCAAACTGCAGAACCGTTCCTCTCGCCCTCTGTTTATTACAGTATTTATTTGACTGGATCCGAGGAATGGGGCAAATTGGCCCCTGTGAGAGAGAGACAGAGAAAGTGAGAGGGGTAAGAGCTCCACAATGAATAGTCATGTATTAACTGTTAAGACTGCGGTCACGAGAGCTGTCCAATGCTTGTCTGTCTGATAATAAACCTCATTATGGAGTGATCCCGAACAATCACACCATTCTCTTCTATCCTGTTTCCTCTTGGACAACTCATGCCCCTCCTTCAGGTACTGAAGTCTCTTCCTGCCTCTGGTAATTTTGGATCAAAGCATTTTTTCTGTAAGTATCCAGGCTAATAAGGTGATTAATGATTTTCATCACCCCTTGGCTTTTATAAAAGAACATCTTCACATGTCGTCTTGACCCTAAAGGCCACGGGAATACACTGAGATACTTGTGGTCATTTTTATTTTTTTGTAAGGCCTCTGCAGTAGTTGCAGTATCACATTTCACTACAGTGGCCCACTCACTTACTGAAAGATAAACTCCTTTTGTTGATCTAAAGTGGTTTGCTTACGCTTCATCAATTGGTTGGTCGGTCAAGCAGCAGTTTTGGAAGGAGAGGAGAGGGCGAACAGCTCAGCAGAAGTGGCAGGGGGAACAAAGACTGGTTTATGGCGTGTGGCCATCAGACAGGCTACATCAACACTGTTCGTCAGGACCCAAGAATAGTGTGGAGGGCTGAGTCAGCCTAGCTGTAGCTACCCACAGTAAGGGGAAGAGAGGGAGAAATGTGTGTGTACTTGTGAGATGGCCAGATGCAAAGGGAACAGAGAGGAAAAAGGGGGAGAGAGAAAACAACCCAAGGTTCTTGTTAAAACGAGATTGTTAAGGGTTCCTGCTGTGGGATTTACTTTTTTGCCATTCACCGTTTGACTCCATGACTCTACTCTTGACCTCGTAGCACACAAACACAAATGGGGAACTTGGCCTCCATAACGGGCCTGTTTACTGGAAATGCTGCTCACCAGGGACAATAAAGACTTATGATGCATACAAGGCTCCTGCCGACCTTTGCTGTTGTGGCCTAATGTAACTCCCATACCCACACATGCACGTGTACGCTGCACAGAAAGACAGAAGCGCTGGTAAGCAGCCTACATGTGTTGTACTACATAGACGTGTGACTCATTTTAAGGTAAACCATGGATAAAGACATGTCGGTTCATGGGCTCAATAAAAACCCACATTAAACATTTAGGGGAATGATATTAGGTGAGCACATATGGAAAGAGGTATACCTATTAAAACACCAACATGCAAACATGTAATTTATGGAGTTACTGTTTATAGCAACAGGACGCAGCATTGTCATCGACCTAGCACTTACGGTATTATGCGGTGGAGGGATGAACTGTTTATTTTGTTTATCACTTTACTCGATCGCCTATATTTGGAGTGTGTACATCCTTGTGCGCATGCATTTTCATTTGGAAGTGATCTCCTGTGTTTTTCCTGTTGCAGAGCACAGAAGCGTGTGGTGTGGTAGCTCAAAGCTCTCGCCCACATCAAGAGAAACCATCCGGCCCTACAGCCACAAGCCCCCCCAGCCCCCCACCCCCCCACCCCCTCTCAGGCATAATAACAGAGCCATCAAATAGTCATATTTATAATCTCCGAACGGGCCAATTTTAAAGTGGTCAACTCCAGAGGTATAGGAATTGTTGAGAGCAATTTGCGGTTTTCATTCTTAAAGAGGCACCATCCCAGTGGCAAATGAAATAAAGTCAGTTGCCTTTTTTTCCCATTTGTCAATATGGAAGCTGGGTTCAATTACATCTTTGGCTTTATTCTAATATCAGTTCAAAATGATTTATTTAAATTGGGTTGGGAAAAATTATTTTATTATAATTCTGCTCCATGTTTGTGTGCCACAGAAATTAGGACATTTATCAATTTCCAAAATGCAGTGATGAGATAGAGCCAGCCTGATACAGCATGCACTGCATGGTATTCATATGAAAGCAATTATTGTATATCTTCAGTAGCAAGTACTGTCTGCAGTATTTGTTATCGTTTGTCTTGTATTTATTAAGAGGAAATTAATCACTTTGTTATAAGAAGTTCTTCTAAACAAACCTATGCATTTGCAGTGTTCATCAGAACTGAAATAGCAGTTTTCAGCAATGGAAAAGGGAAGTTAAATGCAAGCAAATAGCATCTGGTTTAGCAACACATTGTGAGCAGAACCACCAGCATATCAGCATACATGAATACATTTCATCTGGTCATTACTGTGCAGTTATGGAGCCAAGGGCTCCTGCCAGTTTCCAGCCTCCTGTCACTTGCCGGCATCTGACACTGATGAAAAATGCAGCATGTTTTCGATCACCACAACATTACCATTCTGTTTTCACTATATGTTGAGATCAGATGACTCCCGAGTGTTGATCTAGTATGATAAATGTAGTGCTGTGTAACACATATTTTACTAACTTTTTTTGTTTAGTCTGCATTTGCCTTTTAAACTCATTATAATAGATGTGTGACAAAGGTCAATCCCTTAACATTTGAAGGATTCAGCCAGTTAGAGATTAAGTTACTTTTCATTTACAGTTAAAAGTTGTACATAGAGCTGTTTATAGTGTAATAAACAGGGTTGGATTAACCCACTCTGAGGGCTCGGAGTAAAAACTAGTGCGGAGCCTATTTGGCTCCCTAGATTAATTTGTGATTGGTTGTGATAATTCGATTATGCACAAATTTATTTAGGAATATGAACGGCCTAATAAACATTAAAGGTATAACAAGTAGATTTGGACAGAGCACCCTTCTAGAAGACTGGGCAGAATGATCAGGTAAAACTGTGAGAGTCACGGTAAGGCCTTTACCAATTCATCTTATATAGTGCATTACGTTACTGGTATACTTGCTTTTAACTACCCTTCCCATGTTCCTTGGGACGGTTGCTTGTGCACATCTTCAAAATGAGCAGACCACTACGTTTTACTTCTAAAATTCTTGCAGCCACACTACTCTAAAACAGAGACTTTTGGAAATGCTGCTGGCCCCATGCTGTTGCAAGTCATACCAGTCTCTCTTTCCCATTGTTTTGTGTCAGCTTCACTATCGACTGCCTGATAATGAGAAAAAAAAGAGTATGTCTAATATCCGTAAGCAAAACTTATGTAGGCCTCTGATGGATGTACAGTTCACCCAACATTATTCTAATATCAAAAGCCCCAAACCAAAAAAACTTTCCTAATACTTAAACCATCATTGCAATATTTTCCACTTCTCTGACCTATTGACCATCTTGGTTTAATCCCATCTGATGCAAACACAAAGAGTATCTCATATTATATTGTTTTGGAGAGTAAGCCAGCCTTTTTAGAAACCCAGACATCTGCAGTTTCAAACTACACTAACATCCAAATCTAAAAACTCAAATCCACATAAAAAGGAAGAAGCTGCAGTTGACCTAAAGGCCAACTATTCAATGATTTCCCCCTGACTTGAAAATGTCAGAACTACTTAATATTGCAGCCATCTTATCACATTGTTTACTGATGCTGAACCCTTTCAGACGCCTGTTGGACTGTTGATATGCAATGCCAGACCCATGATTGTTAACTCCATTGTCCTTTCATCTCTGTCCTTTTTTTTTTCACTCGCTGCCCCTGAAGGGTTGTGCTCATGCATGCCACCCTCATAATCAGCCATTCTGATATTCAAATGAGTACAGAAAAGCATTATTCGCACATGTGCAGTTGATGACCAGAATACATCAAGGGACAGCTGGCATGAAAATGGCCTCTCATTTTTCTTTATGTTGTAAAACAGGAGATTAAAATGGATTGAAGAGAGGCATAAGGAAAAAATATTGGGGGGAAGAAAGAGGCCAAACAGAGGGAGCTGCAGAGCTGTTAAAACACAGCCAAATTACAGTGCTGTCTGAGCAGGAAGGAAACCGAGCTTTATACACTCCTCAATAACTTCCTGTTAAACATCCGCAAATCACAAACTCACAAAAGGATTGCAAAAAGAGTATACCAGAGACCTAGTGTCATCTAAACACTGGCTGTGTATTTATGTGACTCCACTTGTAGGAAGCTGACCACCACCAGGTTCCCGTGAGTGTGAGTGTGCAAGTACATGTGCTGGATGGGATGTGTGGATTATATAGAGGAGGATGTTATCAGCATGGCAGTGATGAGAGATGAATGGTGTCCCATGGGGCCGGCTTAAGCCCCTGCACATGTGCGCAGCACTAGCTCGCTAAAAATACGACTCCTGGATACTTTTCCGACTTCTGGCTCTGTCCATAAATCAGCAGCCGGACAGCAGGGCTTGGACTTGGCAGGGTATCAGACGTGCCTCCAGTGACTAGGCCTGTCCGTCATCCTGCCACTGGTGCCTCGAGCTGCTTAATTAATGTGGCAATTGAACGCTGCATATCATAATGAACACACAGCCCCTCTATCTGAGCCTTCCTGGCCTTGTTATTCTTGGTCCCAGTTGAGGATACGTCCCTGTGTATGTTCGGATATTTATAGGTAATGGATCTATTAAAATGCATGAGAACGAATTAAAAAACAAATAAATGCAAAGGTGCTCAAACGAGCTTGGAATGTTTGGAAAAGGGATTTTCGGTTTGATGTGTTTTCACAGCATAGCTGTCGAATTTATCACCTTCACTTTTGTTGGTGTTACTCCGTCGCCTCATTTCATCATTAAGAACACACAGACTGCTTTTGCTCCAGAGATTTTTCATTTTCATGAGGATTGGTACTCACTGGAGTGTAAAATATGCTCAGGAAGCTGACTTAAAAGAGTTGAGTAAGATGTCCAGCTGCCCTTTTCAAACAGAAGAAATAAAAGGTACACTTTCTCCAACCAAGTGATGACAGAGAAGTACATGTGGGTCTTTTTCCACCATTGACCTTACAGAATATCTAACCTTTATGGAGGGTTATAACTCCTAAAACTCATTGCTCAGCTCCGAGCAAGAGGGAAACTGTATCAATCTGACAGCCACAGGTAGAGGTTAATGCCTCTCCATTTGTAACTCTTTGCTCTGCGTAATGCCACCTCCCTTGGTTATAAAGACTTCATAAATCACGTGTGTCTATCCTCTGCGATTCTCAGACTGGAGGCTGATTTACGACTACAACTTCTAGCAGACTTCTCATCTTTTATCCTCCTTTATTGCCCCCCCCCCCTTCTCTATGCTGAAGCTGCTATTCCCTCAACTCTCTTTTTCACTCTCTTCTCCAGGTGTCTGGACTCTGACTTAGCACCACAGCTAGCCAACACACACACACACACAGGAAAAGGATCTGCTTTCAGGGAGGGCTAATAGGATGTGACATCATTTATGGCCGACTGGGGGCAATGTGTGACATGTCAGCTCTCTACAGTGGGATGTTTTTCTGTGAAATTTTTCAAACCTGCCATAGTGTAAATTTTTAAATAAAGTCACACAATGCAGCAGATACTGTAGGGCCTCGAAGCAGGGGTGTATGGGGTATCTCTACCTGGCTGCTGACAGTGGAGGATCTCCTGCCATCACAAATCATGCATTTTGATCAGTTTGACTCTGCCCTGAGCTGGGGAAGTGGGCTTGTATATAAATTTGGCCATCTTCCCTCTGAATTATGACCCAGGGCTTTTGATGGCGAGGTAGCTGCATGCACATGATGCACTTTCCAGATCAGTGCAAAGAAATCAACATACTCAATGTCAAATCCTACACATGAGAGGTATTTAGAGGGCTTAAATTTGTGAATTTGAGGTACCTGCTGATATTATATGAGATTATAAACCTCTCCAATACAATATACCTCTTCCTTCTTTCACAGATTTCTACTCCAGTAACCAGTCTAACACTTATTATGTTTTCTTGTCTCAGGCCAGATGCTATTTCTCAAGCTCCGCGGTTCTTGTTGTACTGGGATGACCTTCATTGAGTTAACTTTGAATCCCAATCCAATTTCTCTGTGCAACTTAAAACCATAAAAAGCAATTTTTAAAGAGTCTTTGTTTCGGTCATTGAAGAAAGGAAACAGTCTTTCTTGGATATGTTTGTAGTCAAAATAGAGAACTCTTTGTTTTAAAAGACTTTCATTTGTTATGGCTTCATGTCTCTATTTCTGCCATGGAGTTGGGTAAAAACTTATTCCAGGTTAGCCTTTGCCTGTGTGTGAAAGTGTGTCTTTCTTTGTATGTTTGTGCATCACTGACAAAGCTATGGGTTGTGTCTTTTAGTAGTCTTCGGTGCTGAGGAGAGAAGGGGGCAACCCCAATAATGTTGTTTGACAGTTGGGAGCAGGGGCAGCTCAGCGATGGTGTCCCACAACGCAATTGTAAAAACAAACAGCGTGTGAGTGTGTGAAAAGGGGTGGGAGATATTCACCACATTCTGGAGCAACATATGTATACACACATACTCTACATATACATGCAAACTCCCAACAGGCCGTGCATGTGTTAGACTTTAATCCAGTCCACTTCACACATTTATGAGAAGCGCAACCTCTCTGTGTCCCAGTTTCTCTCACTTTCTCTCTGTTGTTCTTTCACTGCAGGCTGAGGGGTTTTAATCCTGTTATGACCTGTCAGGATTAATACAACGACAGGTCAAACCAACACTGTCAGGATTAATACAATGACGGGTCCACCGCCAAACCAAGATCAGGAGTGTTGACACAGGAGAAAAGAGCGACTGTGTTTGCCTCTTTAGTGGTTACTGTCAAACCATCATGAACTAAACCTGACTATACAGAGAGCAGAGGTACCCCAGGGTTCTCATTTGTTCTGTGTCAAGATGGCAGTAATTGGCATTGGAGACCACTAAAATCTGAGCTTTGAGATTGCTTCATTATTGATTAATTTGCTGATTATTTCATGAAATCTCAATACACTGTGGGAAAAAATTTACATCAAAACTCCCCAGAGCAACAGTGATGTCTGAAAACCTGATGATATTCACTTCACAACGATTACCAGTAATGACAAAAAAAGCAGAATTCCTTTCATTTATAAACTGAACCAGAGAACCTTTTTTGCGTGAAAAATTATCACTCAGGTGACATTCTCAAACCTCAGGACTATATTACCTGACATGACTGTTTCTTAAAACACCATTTGCAGTAACCACCACCTCTTACATCAACCAGTTAATGGAAAAAAAAAACTAGAACCTTATATCTGGAGCATATTAGGATCCGTTGTGACAAAACTTCAAACATGCATTGCAGCACTTGCCCAGCTGCAGCAGCAAAGTGTGATACTATTAATTTCAAAAAAAAAAAAGGGTTGAAATGTGTCCTCTCTAAACGCATGAGCCGGGAGGCCATAACCATCCAAATCACAATAAATGAGTATCACAAAAATGGACTTCTATTTCTCGATTTGAAAAGATATATCAAATGCCAGATGTATTAACCAAAAATGTAGCAATGACAGAATCATTTTCTAATCAATTTCTGATTTATCTTACCAAAGCACCTTCAAGCACATCAGACAACAAAGGAAATATTGTAGATACTAGTACAAAGTATCTTGGCAGTGTGTTCAAATGTATTCTCAGTCATCCAAACACACTGATGAGTCTCTACTGCACAATGCATAAAAAATAGAGACTGTTTTCAACTTTGATTTCGCACTTGCCTCTCTAGTGCTCAGCTTAGTGGTCAAGCTTTACCGCAGTGTGCAGCAGTGGCCCTGTTTGGCCTAACTTAACAAACCTCATTATTAGACAAGGGAATCTCTTTATGACAGCTACTTCTAACTAATGGCTCACTCTTCAGACTGGCTGGACACATAATGCTTTCAACAGCAGTGAACCGGCACTGCCCAGCCTGGAGCTTGTGAGCTGTTGAACAGACAAGGACACACAATGTGAGTGCATATATGCGTGTGGTCATGTATAAGGGTCTGCTCTGCCGTTATTGGATCTGCAGGACACAGTATGTTGACCCATGGGACAGGGGTTCACACCAACGCACACGCTACGACACACAAACACACGCTGTGGTTTCTCCTGCGGCCGCTCAGCTCATTCAGACTCTGACCACCATCAGCAGCCCCCCCTGCCTCACTGGCTCCCCATCCCCCGGGGATCGCACAGCATCGCTGGGCACTCACATCCTCGGCTGTGGGCGGAGAGCCAGCAGCTGGGGCTGAAGCTGGGGGACGCGCAAAGGGCAGAGGGGGAAATCTGAGAGGAGGATTTATTAAGGAGAAAAAAAAAAGGTGGATGTGAAGAGGCAAGGGAAAGAGGAAAAGGTGGAGGGGAGGTCGGTGGGGGTTACGTATCACCTAGTTTATCATATACAAAAGTCCCAAGTGTGCCTGTCATCCTGGAGACTGAGGTAGGGCTGGGAGCTGAAGAGTAAACGTCTGTGTGCTGATGGAGATGAGGCGATGGTGACATAGGCTACATTATGGCCATTGAACGAGAGCTGGAGTTTTCCTATATTTACAGTTATCTCTTAATGTAAATTACATATATTAAACAATATGTAAGATGTATTTTCCTGTCAAAAAAAAAAAGTGAAATGTTTATTTGTGCTTGCTGACCTTTTTTAGCCACCAATAAATGTGTTCAAAGTTCTTCTCTGAAAGCTATTGCTCTGGCAAAAAAATGTCTGTGATTCAGCTTTGTCCACTATTGTTCTGGGCTCCCGTCAAGGAAAAGAAAAAGCTGTGTCATCATGGGTGAAGTAGTGGAGGGGAGGGAGGGCAGTAAAGTGGGAAATCTGGCTGGTTCCCAGGCTTGCCCTCTAGGCCTACTAATGCCTTCTTTTCCTGGACACACATCAGCACATCTAGAGTGTGAGAATAGAGGGAAAGGAGGAGGCAAAGAGGGGACTGAGAAAAGGAGACACTGAGGGAGTGAAGATATGGAAAGATAGCAAGAAAGGCAGCCTGTGGGGATATCAGAGGAAGAGAACCTTTGCTCAGCAACAAGTCGGACTTCCCCAGCATCCTTTCCTCAGTGTAAGGCCCTGCCAGCACCACATAAACACAGTGAACCTGTGGAAAGTTTCACTCCTCTCTAGAGGGTCCCCTTCTCTCCTTGCTCATTTTATTTCTGTCTATCTGGCCCTCAACTTTCTTGTCTTGTTTTCGGAAAATTCCGCTGGTGGTAATGGTGTGCGCCCCTGCAGCCCTAACGTCTTCCATGTGACCATCATGGAGGCAAATTTCCATTTTGTGTTTGTTTAAGACAAACAGATCAGTTGCCACTTCATTCATCTAGTTTACCTCTCTGTCCTGGAAGCTGAAGTTCTACCAGGCGCCCGCGTGGGTGTAGGGCTCTAAAAGTTGGCAACACCTCAGCCCAAAATTCCCCACCCCCACCCCAACCCCAGCCCCAATCCAGCCTGTCACCTCCCTCCCTGTGCTGCACTTTATTTTCAACATCATGTGACAAAGTTTTTGTCGTCAGGCTTGAGGCCAAGAGGGAATTGGAGATGGAGACAGGGAGAGATATTTGCATAGACTTGTTAAAAGTCACCAATTAGGAAAAAGGCCTCACACATAGTGGCTTGGGCTTTGCCAGAGTGTACTCTGAAATCAGGACAACATCGCCATCTGCAGGAGAATAGCAGGATTCAAACCATTAAAAAATCTGCCACATCAGTGCCACCAAACTCATACAATTACTACAAAATGAGGAGTAATATTATATTTTTGATATCTTTTGTCCTGACACCACAGCGTAAGGACAGGTCAACATAAGTGCTTTGCTACCTGGCCTCCACTGCTACAGGTGGCGCTCTGAGTCCATTCTCCATTCATGACTGTGGTAAGAGCTGGATGATGGCCTTGTTTGTTTAGCCAGCAGTGTTGACGCCCACCCACAGGTGCCAAAGGTATAGTGAGTACTGTGCCAGCTGTTTGCAAGCCACAGCAGCCCCTGCACTGCTTGGCTTCACCCTGCCTGACTGCCTGATCTCACAGGAAGGGAGGAAGTGGTTGAGTTACCCAGCAGCAAATTTGAGGTTTATAAAGGGAGAAAGCCATAAAAAAAAAAAAAAAAAAAATCCAAGTGCACTTTCCTTTAACTCAGCAGCTAGCCAGAGTGAGTTACTCCATCCTAATATGTAATGAATTCCTTCATTGTCATTAGTCAGTGTTAGGGTTCCTCTCAACACACAGAGATAGGACAGAATAAAGGCGACACACTACTGTTTTTAGTGTTATGACTCAGTACTTAAATAAAGCGACGAAAGGCAAGTGTTCCAATTTCATGGAGCCTTGATTGCCTTGTAAAGTCTGATTCATTACACTATTAATCTGCTGTTACCTGTGTCACACCAGGGAACCATCCACAGCGACCACAAGCAGGCAACACATGCTCACTGTGAGGCCAATAATCGGAGAATGTTGTTCATGATATCAGTCATCACCCTGGCAAGTTAGTTAAGAGTGCACACACAGTCCAACTGCAGGGGAAATGCCTTTGATTTTCTCATGATAGCATAATGCTGCATTTCACTTGAGATGTGAAATCAGTTAGGCATGTCTAGCATTTGTATTTCATGACGGCTTACCTTAGCATGGTGCTGTCTTTGCCAAGTAGTAATGGGAAGAGGGGGTAAGGTTGAGAGAGCTGGGAGCTTTGACTTGCTTGTTATTGCCAGTACAACGAAGCTCAGTTCACACTCAGCTGTGGCATATTTGGAAAACTTCAAGCAAAGCGGCGAGAAGAAAAAAAACAACTTTTAAATCATTTCCACTCTTCAGTAAATTACAACCCTGCATTTTTAATTTCCTCTCTCCATACAATGTTATTCATTGGCATCCAAGCCAAACATGGGCCCCTGCAGCCTGCATAGCTCTGCAGGACAAACTGTCCTCTCATGCAGTCGCTACCTGTCAAGAGCACAGAGGCATGACTGAAAAAAACGCATTCCTTGATGTACAGCTGAGAGGTGTGTGAGGTGGAGGAAAAAACGTAAAAAAGAACAAATCAAGAACAAACCACTGAGTGTAGATTTACTCTACGAAAATGATTAAGTGCCCAGAATTTGGACTCTGTTTACAACAGGAGGGGATTGAGTTTAAATCTAATCACTGATAGCAGTCAGTGGCAATTATCTTAATATGTTTGTCCAGATGAATACTAGCGGTTAAGTGGTCTCTGCAGTTTTAAGAAAATCTTGCCATGCTAAACTCAAATACAACAGAAATCCAATGTATTGAAGATACACACTGTTTCAATGTCAAATGCTGACTTCGTGGACTTACCATACCAATATTTCATGGCAATAATATTGCTATTACACGCTAAGAGGAGAATGTGCATACCCAAACATGCTTAGTCAATGCCTCAGGAAACCGTCTAAGCTCCTCTAACCACTAGAAAGAGACAGACTTGGCTGCTGAAATAACATTAAGAGCCTGTTACTATAATAGCAAAGCCTCATTTGTTAGCATTACATATCTAAATACCATCTGAAAACCATGGCTCATTCTGATTAAGCAGGGTCTTGTAACAGTGTAACATTTCAAACAGTTTTACATCCACCGTAGTGTGCAGGCCACATTACTGTATACCTCCTGTTTGCAACCAAGCAACCCTCCAGTCCAGAGTTAAGTTTCATGTGTTAACAAATCTAAAAAGCATTTTGTTTTACTTCATCTGCATCTTGCTGAAGAAATATCATTTAAAAAGGTGTTTTGCTATCACAGTGTATCTGCTTTTGTCATCAAGTCTGAATACTGTAGGGCTGTTTGACAGAGATGTCGAACAGGTTTGAAACATGAAAGAGGATATGATCTCAGTTAGTACGCCAGAATAATTTTAGCCAGGGTTCTGCTAATTCAGCTGTTTCTGTGCCACACAAGGTGATAGGATAAGGCACCTGGCTTTTGCTAAGGCAGGCCTTGCATGTCTCTGTAATCCAGAGAGACAGCAAGGGCAGGGCTCGAGCTTCTCCTTAGATTTAGCCCAGAGCACAACAACATAATCATGTCATTGCCCTTGGGCCATTCTGCCACATTGTTGTTGCGGGTGGGAGACACTGGATTTGATTTCAGCAGACTTAGCTGACCTCTGCTTCATGGCCCACCAGAACAGGGGAACTACAGCAGGCTGTCCTCCATGCTGGCACTCAGCCTAGCCAAACATTTTAACTGCCACAGACAAAAACAAAGACGCTTCGCCTTTCTTTCTCCCCATTTCTTCCAGTTCTAAAATATTTTTTCATAAAGCATTGAGAGGACATGTTTCTACTAACTTTTTGGTTCATGCAATTTTGAGCTGCTGTTGTAAAATTCTGCCAAAATTCCTCTGCACACCCCCTCCATCTTTCTGCTCCAGTGTTGATTATTTTGCTTTTTGTCTTTTCTTTCCTCCTAAATGTGTTATTCATCCTGTTCTGTGTGTCTCCAGGCACACTTCAGAACTGGATATAAAATAAACAGTCGCGTTTTTGCCCCCTGTCGCTACGCCTTGACTGCATATACCTGTAACAATAAACAGCTGGGTTTCTGGGCTTGTTTATACTCATCTCTAGTCGTTTGAGGACAGAAGCACAACAGGAACTAGACTGTGTGTATGGATTTGCTAGGCAGACGCCTACTACGAAGCACCGGGTTGGTGGACGCTACTAGACCATGATAGAGCGGAGGCTGCTGGCAGGTAGTGTGCACTCTGTCTGGCAGAGCTGAGGTTTACCTTGGAGTGACACCAACCATCTGCATGCTATAAGGACTAAATTGCCAGCTTGATGTCCAGCAAGCGAGACAAAACCGTTCCACATACATGAGAGTGTGTGTGTTTGTGTGCCTTTGTGTATGCATGTGTGTGGCTGTAGAAGAGAACCAGACAGAGGCAGAAATGCAAAGTCAGAGAACAGACACCTAGCGCTGGCTAATAAGCACTATACAGTAGCTGTTCTGTGAGACATTTTTATTAAATTAAAATTCAATTAAAGCAGACCTAATAATTTTTATTTTCAAATTAACAACTATCTAAATTACTCTGCCCCGTCTCCACAGGTCCTCTCAGCTCTATAGAGCCTTTTTAGTGTCTTTCAGCTGACTGTTCTGGTTTTACAGACAACAACTTCTGGCATTTTGGGTCACTTGCTCTGCTCTAGTGTCATTTCCAGATGCAACGTGAGGCAGTTTTCTGCTAAAAAGCTCAGATAGACACTGTCTACCACCTGCACAGCACCAAACAGCAGGGTGAACATAGTGGAGCATTAAGCAGCTAAACAACCACATATTTCCCTCTGCGGCTGGTGGCAAACAGCACAGATAAAAAAAGGAGAGTAAATATTTTACTTTAATCCATCATGTATCAGGAAACACAACTCCAAATTAATCTCTTTGTTTGCTGGAAGTGTAAACAAGTACATCCCCCATAATAACTTCATAATGTGATAATATATCAGTGTTGTGTTTACTGCTTTTTGTGATGCCCCCAAATCGCCAAATAAGTAAACGACTGCAGGTTTTAGTCAGACAAAGAGAATATTCTTGTGATTTTATCTCTACAAATAAATAAAAACAAAATCTTTGCAATGACACCGATTATCCATCTAGGATACATGTTTGTGCTTTACTTGTCTCTGATAAGGAGCACTAAGTTACAAGACCTTATGCAACTTCTCCCAGAGGCAACATCAGTTTTGATAAAGCCTCTCAAAAGAACTGATGGCAGACCAGTGGCTAAGCATCTTAAGGATATCTAACATCTAGATAGTACTTCCTACATCCTGTCTGAATGCACTTTATTTATGCCCTTAAGCTTGAGTTTTGGTTGTGAGTCGAGGGGTTACAACATGGCTACAGAGCTTTAGCTGATGTGTGCCTCCTCAGAAGAAATCTCAAGATTACTGCAGCTAGAGACTGGGGTCATTGGTCAGCATATGTTTGTTTGTACAAGTTTCGAGGAGTAGAAATAGTTGACGAAGAACAACAAAGCCAATTCCACTATAAACCTTCTGCTCACCACGATTGCCACTTTCTATAAATGAATAAACATAAACACGGTAGAGCAGTAGTCTCCTAATCTGCAATGAGACAACGGAAAATACTAGCAGTAGTAGTAGTAACCCCTATGCACTGATTATAATTTATGTACCTGACCTCTTTCATACAACATGTCGCACCAGACTCACGCACACAGGATTTGCCGGTTGGTCCCTTCTTTTTTTCTGTGTCATCCTCTTTCCTGTTGATCTTGGTCAGTAAGTAAAAATGTACACTGTGGACAGAGACATGGTATGGGAACACTGATGAGAATCTTCCAGTGAGCAATGAAAGTGCAGTTACGAGCTGACAAAGGAGGGTTGTAATAAGGTAACCTTGAGAATTGGCGGTTTGTGCTATAAAGTGTCTAGCTGTAGCAAATTCACTAAATCTAGTTGGGATTATGGGTTGGCCCACACACAATCATCATGGTTTAGTCAGGTATGCAGTGAAAGTTTCATAAATAATCTTCCCAGCGTCTCAAGACACAACACGCCGGACAGACGCCCTAAACTCAGCTGACAAGAAAATTAAAAGCCTTCATTACCCTGAAGTCATCTAGGGGAAACAAACTTTAACAACTCAGACAATCACAGTATGAGCGCTGTTTGGCCAATCCCCAGCCAGCTCTGGGGCTCTGATTGGTTTTCCAGAAGGATGTGGGACTCACAAGTGTGGCAGCTGCTTAAAATAAAGTGACAATTTTTAATGGGGTTTCAAACCTCAGCGAGTCATTGCATCCTGCCAAGCCCCGAATGATGGCATAGGTCCAAACCCCGGTTTTATCGAACAGGACACGGAGGAGTGAGCTTGTTCTCTCAGCTCAGCACCATTAGGAGGCCTGGATGCAGTCAACCGTTCTGGGGAGTTGTGTTTCCCATCAGCAGGAGCTTTTTATATGTGCCATACGTGCACATACGCTAATATACTGTGCTTTCAAATCATGTTTTTGAGGTAAATGTTCTCCTGATAATCGATGGCATCAAAAAATCCTGTTAAGCCGAGCTAAACCTAATAAGGCTAGGTCAAGTTGTGAGGTCTGGGAAAAGCTGTTTTCAGGATGATGATAAAATCCTAATGAAAAACATTCTCCTTAGATTTTCACTTCCAATGTTATTTGAGTTTAATGTGTGCAGTACAGCTTCATTTCTTTTGACTGTCTCTGTTACAGTCAGTTCAGTCTTAACTCTACGAACAAGGGCAGCTGAAATAGGTGTTCAGTCTCTCTCTCTCTCTCTCTCACACACACACACACACACACACACACACACACACACACACACACACACACACATACACATACACATAGAGAGAGAGCGAGGGAGAGAGAAGAAGTCAGGGACTAACAGGAAATGCAATTACTGTCTGTCTGGGCACAGCATTCCTCAACAGTATGGTCAATTTCACAGCAATTTTACTGAGTCAACAGGTCATAAGTAATCATAATGAGCACCTTAATGTTTTCACACGGAGCAGAGCACCCTCTGTGGTTTTATCTCTTGGCCATTTGATCCTTCTAATCATCTACAAGCTATTTAAATTGTACACAGGAGCTGCGGGCTCATACAAGTCCCTCAAGGAGGCCCACCGCCTCCATGTTTGTGGAATACTGTCATTTAAACACTGTGTCAACAGGTATCAGGTTCCCCACATGCTTTCTTTTTTGTTCAAAGGCTGGCGGTGTACAGTTAGTGGACACTGTGCTGACAGTGTGCTGTCAGGGCCTCAGGTAGTCGGTAAATATTTTATGCTGCAGGTCATTATGGCACCACACTTTTCAAGTTGTGTCTGACAGGTTAGAGGTAGGCCTTTGTGGGTGACTGTGCTGAAGATTACATAAATAACAGCTTCAAAATGAATGGCTGCTGGGCAGATACTGTACCTCTAAAGTGTTGCCCGTCCCATCACTTGATCAAACAGCCAGCCAAAGTGAGTGAAATAAGATCTGGCATCAATGGCTTAAAGGATTTCTTTGACAATTGCAATACAGCTGTTACTTTGTTATAAGCTATTCAGACAACTAGGCCCATAAAAAACGGCCTGTAACAAGAAACACATTTCTTATCTTATTTTTTTTTGACTCCTATGCTGGTTTTAGCACTGGTAGCAGCATGGTTTGAGAGATAGAAATATCTTTATATATATTTGGTCCAGACTGACATATCTCAACTGCTATTTGATGGGTTATCGAGAATTTATTTGTACAGACATTCATGGCAAACAGAAGATAAAGCCTACTGACTTTATAGTCCCCTGACTTTTCCTCTAGCACCTCAAGCTTGTTGACATTCTAGGTTTTTAGTGAAATATCCTGACTGGATGGATTGCCATGAAATTTGGTACACATATTCATGGTCCCCAAAGGATAAAGCCTAAGTCATACTGAGGGAATTTTCACTTATCCTGTGAAATATCTGAAAATGTACTAAATGATCTGGCGAACAAATTTCAGTTTGCCCTGAGGATGAATCATATAAACTTCTCCTCTAATTCCACTATGAGGGTTAATTTGTGGTTTTTAGTGAAAGGTCTCAACAAATCCTTGATGGATTCACTGACTTTTCTCTCTAGCGCCACCATCAGGTCAAAATTTTAATCTGTCCAGTAGTTTGGTTTATTTCTAAATAAATGCAAAATTATCGTCATTCTCATTATCATCATCATCATCATCAGAGGTTGGTGTGAATTACAAACATTAGCACTGCAACGGTGTTAGCATCCCAAATGTAGCATTTAGTTGAAAACAGCATTGTGCCTGAGCTGCAGCTGCAGACTTTTAGCCCTGTCGTCTTACACATCACAATTCACAAAAGAATCTGTAATCTCATCAACCATGTCAGATCTTTAATCTCATTTTTCTGGGATAAAAATCAGAGGAAAGAAAATCAAGATTGAAAACAAAACAGGCTGATAAAGACAGCTGCAGGCAAACAGAGACAGCAAAAGCAGACACACAAATGCATTGACAAAACATACACGTTCGCACACACACGCATACAGTACACTGACACCACACAAGCAGAGGCTGTGAGTCCAAGTTGTCTGTGCATACCTCTGTCAGTGCCAAAATGATTAAACAAATACCCCCTTTGTGCGCAGCAGCCTTGATTAAGCTGAGCTGCATGTATCCCTCTGAAAAAGAAATACAGGAAAGTGCCTTTGGTGGTGCCAAAATTCACTTGCCCTGTTAAAACATCGCTCCTGTCAAAGTTGTTTTTACTCTCTCGCATGGAAACTAAATTTATCATGCCTCTCCGGAGCATTCAGGGATTTTTTTTTTTTTTAAACAGAATGAGTATGATTGTTTATATGAAAAATAAATATTGAAACTTTATCTGCATTAGTGGTCATAGAATGCTGATACCAATACATTTCAACAGGAGATTATTTACAATGGTAGAACAGGATTGGAAACAGGATTGTTGTGGTTTACAGAATAGATTGTGGGATTAACCTGATACCAGCCTAACACTGGTGATTAGGATATGACAAATTATACAATAGTTATTCCCCATTTTGGGGTTATCATAATTATCATTTATGGTGTAACTATAATATATTATTTGAATAAAAGGATATAGTTATCTGCTGACTCATAAAACTGTACCCAGTGTGGTCCACAGTTATAATCATTCTCCCAGTTTAGAGATTAACAAAATTTTCAACAGCATTAAATGCCCCAGCATTAAATTTATAATTTAGTATAATTTCTACAAGTCAGCAATATCATACTGTTGAATTGTACATGAACTGTGAGTGAAAGGAATAAATGAGATGAGCAATCCTGCTCTCTAGTGGTGATGTGTCTTACTTGCAATGTTTTAATGGTTCAATAATCCAACTTTTTCCCTCCATACTCTGAGGATAGGTTTAGAGCTGAGACAATTAATCAGTTGAGAGAAAATTAAACAGCAAATATTTGCTAAACAGTTAAGGTATTTTTAAGCTGAAGTACCAAACATTTTTTGATTCCAGCTTCTCACATGAATATTTGGTGGTTTCTTTAGTCTTCCATGATAGCAGATTGAATAACTTTCACTTCTCAGGCTGATGTTCATAGAACAAGACATCTGAGGACCTCACCTTTGACTCTCAGAATTTGAAATGGCCATTTTTTAAAATGATTTATTTTCCAGTAGATGGAAAATGGGCAGAAAGTCATATTCAACTGCAAATGTTTAATGTAAAATAAACTGAGTCTTACCAGTTATCAAGGCTCATGTCTTACTCAAATGTCATGTGTTACTCAAAAGTGGGAAAAAAAACTTTTTAAAACAGCCTATATCGCCTCTTTTACATATTAAAGCTCCTAGAAAACAAGAGGTGATTTTTTGTAATACCTCAGAAAAGCTAATTATCTCATGTTACACTTCATCTCACAAAGACTATAATATATAGACATCCGTATAAGCAGCATCCTCAGTGACACTCAGACAATGCCTTTTCTAAGTTAATGCTTCAGTTTGAGATGACAGATCATTGAATAATGAATGACCCTCCTTAAGTATTCTTTTGATTTAGTATTCTTACAATGACTTTTACTCTCCACACACAGCAGGGAGGAGAGAATACACTACGCCAGGTCCTCTGAAGGACCTGCATTATTAAAATGTGGTTTCATGTAAACCTACGATCTCTGCTGCTCTTGAAATTTTAGCAGAGACGATTGAGCAAAATCGTACACACCAAGGCACTGCGACAAATGAGACACTGTCTTAAATGTATCATTCATGAGAAATGCCTATAAGGAGAGGTATTACTGCTATACATGTCATCCTTCTTGCAGTTTTTTTTATAGTTACCTGACATTGTCTTCTATTGTCCTCCTTTTTGAATAAGCAGATATATATATATGATTACAGTGTCCACCAAGGACACTACAAAATTGGAGGCCCCCTTGTACACAAAACAGTTTTGCAGTTGTTCAAAAACAAAATAGACAGACTGAGAATCTCACCTCATGTGTTGGTTCACTTCTGAGACTGTTGAGTAGCCCACAGTGTTCCCCCTGCCAAGAAAAGAAAAATCAGTGTTATCATTCAAGGCACTACATCAAAGCCACCAAACTTAATTCAGGACCATTTACGGACACAGTCAGGTTAGTGCAGTTCCCTTTATCCATGCCTCACTCAATATTGCCTGTAGCTTATCCATGTTGGTGCCAATGTAGATATCATAGACCTTGAATTTGAACCCACCATCATGAATTTCACCTCCTAACCTGACCTCCTCCTTGCTAGTTTGAACCTCCTCCTGGCTACTCTGGATCTCAATTAGCTCCTGTTTCTCTTAGCGGCCTGTGAGTCTGGGGTTCTCAGGCGGAGTCTATGTCATAGTAAAAAATCTAAAATGAACCAGTGGTTGTCCCTTATAAAGCAGGGTCTCATGCCTATTGCTCGCTACTTATCCTGGCCTAGACCCTCTAAAAAAAGAAATTTTTCCTGGTTAAATAGATGTCACATGATTACAATACCTATTCTTATGTGTAGTACAAGATTATTGGGCCCCCTAGAGAGGTGTTAACCATCTTATAAATGATGGCTTTTATATTTCCAAATTTAATCTAGACATTATTTAAGAAACAGCGCAATAAGTCACAAAAATACAGACTACTCATTAAGCACTTATTGAACTAAACAAAATCAGTAGCGTTTATTTCGCACATGATGATCTATATCATCACCAATATCTTGATTGCATGGGATGACCCTGAACTGAGGGGAAAGTATTGATATGACTGAGAGCGTGGGCACATCTGAAGCTGCTTATTAACTGTATGATTTATTTCTTTTCTTTCATAACTGGACCAGTGAAGAAGCACTGTTGAAGAGGTCACCCAGTCCGGATGCCAGCAATGTGTAACATGCTACTTTGCAAATAATTGGTATTATGCCACCAATTGAACAGGTATAGATAACAGATAACTTATCCTACCAGTGTATCTCTCAAGCTCTTTAGACCTAAAGTGAAACAGTTGATCAGTAGGTGAAAAATTTCCCAAGTTAATGAATGATAAACAAAGAACCAATAAATCAACCACTGCTGTTGCATTTCTGATGCATTGCTTCCTTCAATGTTCTATGTAGCACTAGATGGCGATGTCACTGCAGGAACTCTTTAGATATACACCTTTATCTATACATTAGCTGTGTCTACACCAACACCAACAGTATATACTATATCTACTCCTGTAGCTTTGACTGTCAAGATCTCAGGGGCATGTTTGCATAACATGCACCTGGGGTTCTATCTGCTGTGGTAGATCCCTGTCTCTATGGATGTGGTGCTTTTGGCTTGTCCTTGCACTGCCATGACCAGACTTAAGGCTGGCCTTTTTTAATCACTGCTATAGGAATTCTTGGTGTCAGCCACTTCCTCTATCTACCAATGATACATCCCATGCCAGGGGTTAGTTTTCCATGATATTTCCTCTTCCTTATCATCCCGTCTTCTGCTGCCTGAGGCAGTCTCTTTGCAGTTCATCCCGAGGGCCATCCTCCTGATGAAGCCATGGATACTTATTTTATCTCCTGGATCTGACACTAACTAAACCTTGCCCTCTCTCTTCACGTGAGTGAGTGTGTGAGTGTGTGTGTACTTGTACTTGCTACACAGTAAGGACCAAAAAAAGTATTTTACTAACAGAGTGAGGACATTTTGGGAAAGTGAGGACATTTTGGCCAGTCCTCACTTTTTGAGACACCTTAAAATTACATTTTGAGGGTAAAGACTTGGTTAGAGTTATGGTTAGAATTAGGTTTAGGTTAAGGTCAGAGTTAGGGTTAGGGTTAGGCACTCAGTTGTGATGGTTAAGGTTAGGGTAAGGGGCTAGGGAATGCATTATGTCAATGAGTGTCCTCACAAAGATAGAAGTACAAGTATGCGTGTGTGTGTGTGTGTGTATGAGTACATATTAGAAGGGCACATTAGAATGGAGAGTGGAGATCAATGTGGACAGCGGAGATCAACATCAATGTGTAGCTATTTATAGATCCTCTCCTCTTTGGGATTGGCCCTTAAGATTATTAACAGTGACAATGCACAGAAAGGAGGTATTTAGTAATGAGCACTCCATTTATAATCATGTGCTCCCTTTTCACGCCTGCCATTGCTGTTATTGATCCCAGTTCTGACAGCAAATGTGTAAAAAGCACTAGCTCAAATGGCATCAATACACCTCTCTGGTATAGACTGTAAGAACTGACTTTCGCTTACCGCCCGTCTATACTGTTGTCTCATTAATTAGTCTCATACTCCACAACATATTCAAAAGCAAATTGTTTAATAATGTCATGGTTATGACAGTATTATCCTTGCTAATATTTTCTTAGCATAAAGAAAATGGAAAAATCAGGGGCTAATGTTAATGTTAAATTGGCTCTTTTAATGAGAAGCTCAACTGATGACCTTTGTTTTGGACAATGCAGAGGGCCGGCAATGTTCTGCTTTCATTCCCTTAAACCATACTCCAACCCCGACCCATTTGCAGTGGCTGCAGCTCCGTTTTGACACAGCAGTGCCAAAGATTTAATAGTTTCATGAGCTTAATGGAAAAGGAACAGGAGCTGATTATGTTTTCAAGGACAGTAGGATTTTTAGGCTAAAACATGTGGAACGAGGGGAAAACTGCAGGTTATAAAGGAAATACTGTGCATGGAAATAGTTCTATGTTTTGTGTCTTCCACATCAGCAGCTGAACCACATAAATTGCTGAACTCCCACTTTAATAAATACCAAGAATTTGTTTTACTAGAAAGGGAATGAAGAACCAGGCCTTTGGGGTTCCTTGTATTCACTGCACTTGAACTTTGGCTTTGTTTTGTATTGTTTGTGTATTATTTTTTCTCCTACTCAGTGTTAAATATACTGAAATCCTCAACTCTTAAATGGCACAAAAACAGTTACAATCCATATGGAGGCTTATTTGGTCAGAGGCCCATTTAGTTAAGTGTGTCAGTTTTCACATACTGACTTAAAAATGTTTAAAACTCAAAATCCTACAGAAAAAGAAAACAAGACCATGGATAAGCCTTTTTTAACCTTGAATGAATGCACATGCTGTCTGACCAAGCATCCTTTCTCAATGTGAGAGGAAGTAAGAGAAGCACTCTGTATTCTTAACTTCATCCAAGAATACTATTAGAAACCACTATAAACCCGGAGATAACAATACAAACATGGCTGAAGATGGATCAAACCATCTGGTAAGCTCCTGTGACATCCAATCTTCATATGGCTGAGTGTGTCATCTTATGAGCCACGATCACAATTATTCCAAGGTGACCCTCATTTAGCTTTAAAAAATATGCATATTTCAATACTTCTGATGGTACACTTCTGACATTATACTGATGGCACTCACACTCACATGATTATTAACTGTTATTGCGCACAAGATATTAATTTGAGGCCAGTACTCATGCAGAGAGAAGGGGCCTCAAATTCCTATAAACTTTCCATTAGGAATTTGTCGTTCACTGGGCTAATATTCAGTGTAAACACCAGCATGCTGGCATGCTCAAGATAACAACTTCAATGCTTATGTTTAGTGGGAATAACGTTCACTATATGACCATTTTAGATTAGCACGTTAGCATGGCATGACTGACTAACTAGCACTAAACACAAAGTACAGCTAAGGGTGATGGGAATGCCATATACAGGCCACAAGTAAGGAAAGAGTTGTTATTGGCATGGCAAGAGGAGGTATATGAATGCCAACCCCATACATGCATGCATACCATTTACTGTCAGCAGATGAGGCATGTGGTGATATTGAAGGAGTCATGTGGTGATATTGATGTGGACACTATCAAGGGCTGGATACACCACTCCAGGTAATGCTTACATAAGCATCAGTTATGAGGTGAATGTCTACATAAGTCAGTATGCAGCCTACACAACCTTTTTTCCTCCTCTTTGTCTGTCTGGTTTTGTTTTTCTGGTTAAGCTTGTTCTTTTTATATTGCTCCTTATATTTGCCACTGTGTATTTCACTTACAGTATGTTTTACAGTGCATACTTTCAGCAGTCTGTAATAATCTGTTTCAGCACACTATACTACATACAAGGACATGTGGTGACACCAATTGCTGCTTTAATATGTATCTTCAATAAAGTAAAACGGCAACAAAAGCCCAATGGGCCATTTTTACTAATTAGTAAAACACATGTCATATTAAGGAAAAAAAAAGTATATATATATAATACATTCACTTCTTTCACCTTCCATTAGCAAAGCCTGGTATTCTGTGTCAGGCTGTGACTGCTTTTAACACATTCACAGAACTCGCACCACATGTGATCCATATGAAATCTCCACAGACTAGTGCACAGAATCTTCATCAAGTCTTGTAAAATGTCCATGAGCCTAGAACACAGTTTGCTTTAGTACAGCTCCTTAAACAAAGGCTTTAAGAATGCACTATTCTTTTCTGCTAATGCACAGACCAGTATGCCACTTCCGAGTAAAACTGCAGCATGAAACAATATATGATATGATAATTGCGCTTGATCACAGCAGTTAAACCCTGAACTCTGATGTTTTCACTGCCCTTTTCACACATAACAAGGTGCAAAGAACACTTGAATAAATGTGGAGAAGGTGCAAGGTAAAGACATGCTGCAGGCTATACTGGGCAGGTTCAAGGGTTCAATCCTCATCCTCAACAGATGATGCGCATACAGGTTTGTGTCTTGAAGAATTAGACACTCCGCATCTATGAAAAGCCCACTATAATCAATATCACCCCCCGCCACACACACAAACACACAGACACACACACACACACGAGAATGTATACACACACATTATACTCATGGACAGACAGTGGCCTGGTTTGCACCATAAATCCTCCTCACTAGATATTAATCCCATTCTATCTTCAATTCAATCTTCAATCTAAAGCATAATAGAAAAAAGAAGCTTCCGTCTCTTCTTCATTTTCCATGATTAAGGGAAATTACAAATGATGTCATGGCTGTATTTAGTTTGACACATTAATGTCAGAGATAAAAATTTAGCTACTTGTACAAAGAGTTGATAACTAGTGAATCACGTTCTTAATACTCTGCTAGAGCCAACATCATATTGTGTAATTATCTCTGGCTTTCACAGAGCCTGTGTGTGTTTAAGTGGAGTGTTTTAAAGGGACGAGCAGAATGTGTCATGAAGTGATTGCTAGTAATTATAATCTGCATTAGCAGTGTGCTTGTGTGTGTGGGTCAGGGTCTGGCCGTACATGATTGCGATTGTGTGCATGTTAGTGTGGCTTGTGTATGGAAGGGAGGGGGTCACTGTGAGCTGTACAGTAAACTGTCCATGTGGCGGGTTTTCATGCCGGTGTATTAGGTGTCAGATACAGCATCACACAGAGAGAATATGAGGGCTGACAGCGGAGACAGCAAACAATATGCTCAGTCTTTTAAAACTCCAATTCAAATAAATTTGAGACAAGACTTCAGCACATGTTAAAGGTGTTTTTTTGTACTGAAAATAATTCTGGTGTCTGTTTTTACCACTGATTGAACAAACATGGATGATAAATACATGTCCAAACTGTCGCCCACTGTTGACTTTTGGGCTGGGATGTACCTGGTGATAATTGGTAAGTACATTGATTTCATTGTCATTATGACAAGCTGCAGAGGAATATTCTCGGTTTGCTTGCTTTCTTCATCGGTGGTCAGACAACATAATCAGGATGCATGATTTCAGTTCAAAATGCCTTCTTTGGTCTTATGAGCTACCTATTTTGTGCATATGTCATTTGTTTGATTTGCTTCATGTTTTGTTCCTATAACTTCAAACTGAAAAGAAACTTGATGTAAGTGGTGGGACTTCAGTATGTTAACACAGGATCTTTAACACAGTCTTCCAGTTGGCACAGTCTCTCCAACAAAAACACACTATATTATTGAATTTTCATCTTAGAAGATGTTGCGTGATAACAGTTTTGTGGCTCCTGTTTCGTCTCCAGTGCATTGTATTTGAAGTCAGTCGATGACGATGAGGTTGATCTGCCACCTTTCAGTGTTACTTTGAGCTGAATATAGCTTAAACATGCTTACATACAGAGCCATCATAGTGTTTACATGCACACTTTAGTAATTTGGTTATGATCTGGGCCCTGTTATGTTTTGCTCATGTAGACATTGGATGAGCCTTTATCCCAGTATGAGAAACCCTGATAGGTTGATAAAGTAGGTTGAGTAGTCTGAAAGACAATTTTGTCTCTCACACAGCTCACAGCCTCCATCTGCTTTTATTTACTTCCAACACCAGAACGTAACAGACTTTCATTAGAGGCAGGTCTTTATGTCTAACTCCCTCTGTTTTATATGTAGAATTGGTTATAGCGGTGCGTACGAAAGCCTTGTTACCGATGACTTGGTGTGTCTTATGTTCAGTTATTCCTCTGCCTCTTTGGGTAATAATGACACATGTAATGAAAGTAGTTATTTGTTGTAATGGAGGCAAGGCTCAGTGTATCGTTTCAGTGCTCCTCCGCTTTCCTGCAGTTCCCAAGCAGCCAGGAAACCAGAGTGGCTCGGTACACTGTGGCTCAGCACTCCACTGAGCAGTGGTGGAAATACCATCACTCAGACAGTCAGGCAGGGATATTTTCGATTGTAGGGCTGGCCCCACTGTCGTGGTCCACCCAAAAAATATGATGGTAAGTGATGGTAAGTGATGATCAACAAGATGAAACAGTCTGACTTCAGTCATGCAATGTGCATCATAAATATTAATATAAACATTGTCAGACTTATCTTCCATTACCAGTGATCAGATAGACAAGCTAAATCCAGCAGAGTTCAGACAGCAAGAAACCAAAATGTGTCCCTTGTCAACTGTTGAGGTGACTCAGACAATACAGAAAAAAGTGAGTGAGATGTTGATGAATTAGGACACACCTGCAGGCAGATCATCAGAAACCTGGATACTGTTATGATCATGTATATAGGAAAATGAATAACCAGGTTTCTCATGTTCAATGTAAGCACAATGTCCTGAGCCTGAGAATTTTCAAAACTATGATATCAAAGTACATGTAAACACACAAAAATGTACATGTGAGTATAAACTGCACTGTATTTTCTAATATGCCACAGTCGCTGAATGTCCTGAATGTAAGGAATGAGTCCCTGAGGTTAGATAACTATTGTTCTCTGTGTGAGAGTGAATATTTACCTTAAAGAGACACTCCATCACCTCACTTTCCCTGCTGCTAGTGTTGCTTTGCATTCCCAGAATGACTCATGACTCCACATGCCGGTGCTTAGTCGACTGTATTAACAGTTTCTTTGGCGTTGTGGTGAAGTAAACCACAACAGGAAATCTGGTGGCAAGTCTGAGCGTCAGTCCGCAGGCCATTTAGAGGCAATCTGGGGTAAAATGAGGATTATCAGTCACTGAGGACAGTTGTTCATTCAGCAGCTAAATTTTTCCACACTATCCATGCAGTTGATATACATATACCACAGATGCTAAAATCTGCAAAAATATTTTTTTTGTTATTTACAATAAATAAAGTAACTCAAATTATACTTTATGTGTAATATGAAAGAGTCTTCATAGTGCAAGCCTATGGAGACTCTGAATATCTTACACACACTTCCCTGAATATATATACTACAGCTTGTGTAGTGCTAGTACAGCAAGTGAAGTTAGTGAGCAGGGAAGTTGCAGAAGCAGCTGAATAGAGAGAGATCACTAGATGTTACAGCCCACCATTTGAATTAACAGCGTATCCACACCACCACAACCTCACACCTTTATGTTTTAAGATGATAATTCATTTGCCTTCACTGCAAGAAACAAGTCCTGCCTTATGTGGCAGTTTTTTTCTGATTGCAATTAACCCTTTGGCCAATTAATTACATATTCTCAATTGTTTGAAGCCCACTTGCACATATGCTTTCATGTACAGCCGACAACTACATGAAAAGCTTGTATCCTTTTACCATAAATTAAACATTAAACCTCCAACAGTGAGGAAAAGTTTCATTTTATTTTCTGAAATGTTTTTACATGTTTTCATGTACAGTTGTCATTCCAATCATAACAAAAAGGCCGTGCAGCTACTAATTTAGACCATGTCTGTAATTAAGTAGACCTTCAGGTTTAGAGGGTTTAGTTAGGGTTTAGTTATCATACTTAACTGTGAACTGACGAAACATGAGTAAACACTGTGCTGCAGTGCTTTGGAAAATAAATATCAACAGCAGTTTGATATGCTAGTTGGCACTCATCAGTGTACTGGTAACAATAATAAAGCAAATGACAAATACATGCCCCATGTCTTAAATAAATAAATGCAGCAATTCGCAAAATATTAACATAGTATCACAAAATAAATAAATAAATATATAGTATTATTTTAATTTCACCGTCAAGTTAGCTTACCGTGGGAAGGGCCGTTAGCATTGGAAAAAGCTTGCTAGCTAACATGACGACGTTGAAAGACAAACGCTGTCCTAAGCAAGTGTGGACACTCACTCACAGACTCAGTAATAAACACATGTCATTAATGGGAGGGACTTGTACCTGAAAACTTCGCGTTGATGAATCCCGACACAAACTTTTCTCAGACGGTGTTTGGAGAAATGCCATGTTTCCCAAACAGCCAACGAGCTGTACCGCAGCTGGTAATAACTCTCACTACGCCCCTGACTAAAATACTAAGGCGCCTAAAACATAACAAACCAACTAACTACTAACAAAAATACTAGAAAATAACCAAGTAATTGAAATCTATCTGACCTGATTTCACACCGAGAACACATACAATATGTTTCCTCTGTCATACAGGAAGCAATACCCAGCAAAGAAAACCTTATAAACACACTGTATACTACAGCAGCTGCAAACCACTATTTTGGAAATAAATAATGTAGCCAAGTAAGATTAGCCACATATCATGAAGGTTTCAGCTGGCTAAAGACTCTTAAAGAGTATTTTTCAGAATGAAACAAGTGAATCATGAAGGTGGTCAGAAAAATAATCCTTGATGACCTGTTGGATACAGATGTGCTTGCTAACACATGATCTGTGAGCCTGGTGTAATATGTTTTGTCTCCCCCAGTGCACCAAAAAAATCTGTTCATGCAACTTGACTTTACTGAGAAAGAAGACTAAAAATCTAAGGAAAAGGCTTTGTCCTAACTGCCCAGAAATTTTAGTTTAATCTAATTTCTTGTTCTTCAGATAAGCCTATAAATTGGGCAGAATCATGTCCAGTCATTTGAATTTGCTGTTACCGCTTGTGAATAAAGAAGGCAGATATTTGATTTTACAGTTTTGAACATTTCTGCATTTTGTCTCCAGTCTATCACGAGTGCAGCGAAGATAATCTAATTACAGTCACATTAAATGAGTTCACTACAGTTCTACCATTCAGAAAGGGTCAATTAAGTATACAGCTTTTCTTAAAGTACGAGACATTATTCTTCGTGTGTGTGTGTGTGTGTGTGTGTGTGTGTGCCTGCATGTGTGTGTGAAGTCCACTATGGCACTACAGTACAGTATGTCAACTATGTTCATTCCCAATGCCTTAGGGGAATTGATCCTTACTCTTCCTGTTCTGTCGTTTTCCATACAACCATGAGAGCGTCACATCATTCACCACAAGATCTACCACATCATCCTGAACAGTCAGTTCATAAAATGGAGAATTAGCCCTCAGCCCTCAGTCCACCAGTGAATATGTCCAAAGCCTTCGAGTGAAGAGATGTGAAATTAAAATGCAATACAACATCTAAACAATTAAAAATATATGAGGTGGTTTGTGATGATTGTTCATTGACGTTTCCTGGATTAATAGTCTTTATTCTTTTGGAGTTGTCTATCATGGTACATTTGGTTTCCAATGCTTTTAGAGGACATTTCAAAACCTAAAATGAAAATGATTTCATTAACCGATGTTTTGGAGTAAAATGCACTGCAGCAGAGTGTTTGAGTCACTGGGGGCAGTTGCTGCTTACAAAATGACAAAAAGAATGCAAACAGAAGGCGGGTGAAGAGGCGGGACTGGAAATGAACAATGTGGTCTTCATTCAGTTTTGTTGAACTTTTTGAATCACAAGCTGAAAGTAGAACATATAACACATGAATAAATTTCAGTAGTGTTCAGTATGTGTCAAAATGTCAGACACTTACAGGTAAATGCAGGAAAGAAAAATATCTTGAAGAGATATCTAGGTTTAAAAATGCAGCTGCAGACTTATGTACAGAAATGGGACATTGTACGATCTATCTCGTCTTAGCCTGCATCAAATACATCAAATACAACTGTACTGTACAGCAGATCTTTAAGGCTGTCACTGTTTTTATCTGGGTGTTTGCACAGCACTGTATGTGCCACTATTCCCTACAGTACAACAGCTGTATGAAGGAGTATCTTTCAGATCATCTATGGAAACTAAATCATTCAAGGAGCTAAATGTCTCTGCAGTAATTTTCACTGCAATGATACCACATTCAACATGCACAATAAGGATTCTCCGTTTTCAGCTATTTGTAGCAAGGTTTGCAGCTCAAAGCACAGTATGTGTAAAATAATCAGAAATCAACTAATAGAAAAGTGTGCACTGGTAATCTTCAGGTGCTAATATTATGATGCTATGATGTTCATGAATAACGTAGGAGTGCAAATCACTTGTGTCAAGGTTGCTCATGGAGAGAAAATTCCACTACTGAGGGACAAAAATCTCTTTTGCTTTTTCACAGATTAAAAAGACTATTTAAAAAATGAACACATGGCAGCACAATATTGCATGTTGTATCAATCAAATTTCCCTAAGCTTATGTAAGAGAGAAGTATTATGTAATACAGGTTGAACCAAGAACACGTCAGCCACTCTCTCTGATGGAATAGACATTAGCAGTCATTTTGTAATTAATGGTCCAATATTTTTCTATTTTCAGATTCCCATGCACTGTAAGCACTTTGCTGCACAGTGATGCCAAAAAAATCATTTTTCAAACATGTAATCTTCTACATTATTATAGGCTACCTACTTAAAATGAGTAGTAGATAAGAATTAGGAAAAACTTGTGGAACCCAGTAATCTGATCAGATGTTTTCCCATAGCTTTTTATTATTAATCACTACATGATTAAGAACACTTTAACGACCAACCCATTTCTCTACATAAGTTCTAAATAATTTAGATTGTGGGCACTTTGTACTGAATGTTCCTATGTATTTATCACGACATCATGGAGAGAACTGACTCACATGCACTACACAACAGCCCTGGTTATTAGAAATACTGCATAATGAAGCTAGAACATATTCCACTAAGCTGAACATCAGTGTCTCATGGTCAGAACTGCAGTTTGTGTGATTTATGTCGCACTTATGGTCTCACGTATAGAAGCCAATAGTCCAGTACTGCTGAAAGCACAATATATTACACTTATACTTCAGTTTTTGTACAAATTAAACAAAAAAAGATGTAATGTATTGATTACTGAGGTTTACAGAAGCTGTTTCTACCTGTTTCCACTCCAGACAAGTGGCTACTGGTGTACCATATTCAAGTGGGAGTGGAATTCATCCTCTGATCTACCTCACAACCAGACACCAAATTAGCACATTTCCCAAAATGTCCAACTATTCCTTTAATGATGTTATAAAATCTGGATTTTAGTTAAGTGTGCACTAATTTGGTTTCTGCAGTGTTTGGAGTTAACCAAGAAAAACCCACAGTGACAGGAGGTCAGGAGAAAAGCTATTCAGTTTAATTTAGATGGGTTAGGGGACAGGGGGGCAAGTTTTGAAATAGCAGTTCAGTGCAACAGTGCTGTGAATAATCACGTGTCAGAATACACAGTGCATACAACCTCAATGAAACGAGTTACAGCAGCAGAAAACTCTTCCCCTGTCTGTGAAGAGTATAAAATACGTAAGCACATGAGGAATTAAACTGCATGCTTGCATGAGTCCTGATCTTTCTTGTGAAAGAGTGACAGCAAAGTCAGGAAGACGTCAATCAGTGTATTTTTTTAAGAATCACCATGGATGTATGGCTTCTGCGTGGTCTCAGCAATACAGACCACCACAGGACCAAAAGTATGTGATCATCAAAAGCAAACCCACTCCATCAACTGCTGCACGCAACAAATCACTGTTGGAGGTGTTTGGTTTGATCAGATCACTGAAGCCCATTCACTTTCCATTACATTAATTAATCTCTTGTTCCATGTGATAACTAACCAAACCAATAATTGTCTTTTAGAAACAGAGATGAGAGAGGGAAAATGGGAGACCATAATTATTGTGGACAGATGTGATGCAATTAATGTTCATGATTCTGTTGATATTCAGATCAGATGTAAACGTTCTACAGCAGTCACACAGAATTAGACGTTGATTGGTGGGAGTGGGATAGAGAAGATTTTGTTTCCCAAATGATGAATGGCTTTCTACAACTCCTCAAAACCCCATCTGGATTTTGATCCCACTGTGGCATCCAAACGTGACCCAGGGTGGTTCTTCAGTTGATGGCACTGCCTGTTGGCCTTCACTCATGGATGAGCGCAAGAAAATCTCTTTACAGGGATAAGTTAATATTGTTGAAGCATTTTTTTAATTTTATTTCTGTTCTTTCTTATTGTATCCTACAGCTGTCCTGTCTATCATGGGGAATGCAGCAGTCCTGGTCAGCGCAGCCCGTCGCCTTACCCTGCTCAAAGCTCCCGAGCTGCTGACAGTGAACTTAGCCGTAACAGACATAGGCATGGCCCTCAGCATGTATCCTTTGTCCATTGCTTCAGCTTTTAACCATGCCTGGATCGGAGGAGACACCTCTTGCCTCTATTATGGCCTGATGGGCATGATCTTCAGTATAACCAGTGTCATGACTCTGGCTGTGATGGGGATGGTCAGGTACCTGGTAACAGGAAGTCCACCCAAAACAGGTAGTGTGACCTTAAATAGGATCTGAGGGAGATTTGAGCAGTTACGCATAAGGTCTTATTGAATACCATTGTGTATTAAGAAATCAATATTGTAATCTTGTCAAAGATCACAGGGAATTATCTCTGATGTAAAGCTGGACATCAAATGGTGAAGAAAGCCTTTAAATTTCTGGAGCCCAGACTATGACCGATAAGCCTTTTTGATTCTGATCTTTTATAATCCATGCTGGTGTACTGACAAGGCCATATGCTTTCATCCCTCCGCTCACCGTGAGGCTCATTCTTTTCAGGGAGTTGGTTTTAATAGGATCCCATGCTAGCAGCACACACACCATGGTGTGCTGAATAATAGATACAACTCATGGCGTACATGACATTTACACTGCTATTCATTCGTTCTTGTATATCAAACAATCGCTGCACATTACTTACACACATTACTGCTAGGAGCTAGGATAGTAAACAATCTCACTGTGAACAAACACTGTGAACATGAAACTTCAGTCTGTTTGTAAGCATAAAACCCACAAGACTTGGTGTCTCAGTATGAGGCTAGTTATGCAGCAGCCTCAGAGTATGTTGTAGCACCCTGCATTGCTGTTTTTCTCTGGTTGTGACCACAGGCACAGCATAAAAGTGTGAACATGTCTCACTCAGCCATAATCTGAAGTGTGTAATTTATGCACCCCCCAAAATGTATCTTAAATGTGTGAATTCTTGCAATTAAATGTGATTTTAGCCATAATTACTAAATATAAAGAATATGTGACGTCAAAGATGATGAATGAAGATTAATAAAGCTAATCCTGAATTTACTGAAAGCATGTCAGTTCATTCAAGTAATCAAGTGGCCGAACACCTGCAGACCTGTTGTGTAGCATAAAATCCTGGACCACATACATTTGCAGACTCAGTGGGGCCCCTTAATACATCCATTTTCACACCGTTACAAATCACTGAATCAACAAGTAAGCACATGCATCTGTAGTGCTTATCATGGTAATCAGAAATGAAGTGTTCATTGTGAATTAAATAAAGTCTGTGCAATCTGAAATCTTAACATACAGCTCTCTTCACAATATCTAACACTGAGTGGAAGTGATTAATGGATCCAGGTTTGAGCACATCAAAGAAACACTGAATATAGCATTATATTTCCAACTTTTATGAGTTGAAAATATAAATAAAACACAAAATCACATTTAGTGATTCATGATATTGGTCACAACAGGGGGTAATGCAGAAGAGCAGTCCGTGCCAGTCCGCACTGCAGGACAGACAGCAGCTGGATTGATATCTGACTGCTGTGTAAATCAATGTGGTTATGGCTGTATGTCAGTCAGTGTTGGGGAGTTACGGATGTACGTGTAACAGTGTATAACAGAATATAATATATGATTAACTACATTTAGGTACTGTTACAATTTAAGTAGGTGCTAATCAGAATACATTTACATTCTTAAAAATCAATACATCACATAAAGTGATCACTTTCAAGTCTGCATTATTCATAAAAATAGTTGTAGTTTAGTAGAATGTTTACTGGTTAAATTGCCGACGTAGCGAGCTACCTACCTATCCAAATTACTAGACCACTGCCAACTGCAGATCAGCCTGTTAGCATTGTTGGCTTAGCAGCAAGCTTGCTAAGTATGTCTAGCTAACAAATCATCTACTGGGTGGAGACCAGCCGATTTACAACATGCATTAGCCCACTATATTATATCTCTTAATATTATATCGTCTTATCTCATATTTCATACCTTGAAAAAACAGAGAGGGTTAAACTTTTTTTTTCTGGTACTAGCAGTAGTACTAGTTTTGTGTGCATGCCACATTCACTGTGTTACATGCAGTCATAATGCTAGACAATGTTGAAGTAATTCAAAATGCTTAAAATACGTCACTCACTTTCGGTGTTCTAATGGATATGTTGCAACTTAAATTCAAGGGAGTCTATACTGTAATCTTACTTTTAAAAGTAACCCAATACTGATAGCAATACACAATTAGGATGCAAATAGCATGCTAATGCCAGTAAACACACAAGGGAGCTTTGAACAAAACGTAAATCACGCTTTGATTATTGAGGGTATAACAGTGGGAGCTGTATACAACCTGTATACAACCTGTATACAGCTCAATAAGCCAAAACATCCACTGGGATTTCACTCAAATACTCTGCTGGTGAGTGAGCTTCATCTAGCATGGTGATATATATGAGATAAGTGTCCTGGGTTAGGCGCAGTTATCAGTTTGGCTATGAGCTAACTAGTAGCATCCAATCATATTCATGCAGCAATTAAAGCCGGGCCTTCTGTCCCTATAAATAACTTACATGTAGGACATTCTCTGGGCTACATGCACCATAGGTGTACGTGCATGGGGGTCACTCAAATAAGTTTCCATGGCTGTTTCTTTTATATTTGTATGTGGTATATTTATGTTTGTTTCTGACCACCTGCTGACAGGATTGGAAACAACCAATGAACTTTCTTGATGCGCAATTCTGCACAATATGTTGTTGACATTTAGGAGGTGTGTATGTCGACTCCTCTACAAGCCTCTGCTACCTGCAGTTAACCATAATGCTCTTCTCTGTGTAGGTCATTGGAAACATTTATGTTTATCTGCTATAATGCTATAATTCCAGCATTCAGTCTTTTAGTTGCTAATGATAACTTAAATATAATTTGTTTCCCTGACTCTTAAGTGCAAGGAGATTGTAGGAAGTGTAAATTTGAAAAACATTGGCATTTGATGTAAAAAGAAATGATGGCATTAGATTACACTTTGCGGGGTTTTACAGAATCACCTTATTTTGGCAGTCTAATTTGGTAACTGGGCAGTATAACCTGACACCTACCATTGCTGATATGCTCATACCACAGACTTTTGTTGCAGCAACTCCCGTCGTCTCAACAACCTGGTATTGAGGATTTAACTAATAGCCAATGTTCATGTTTGTGTGAGGATTAGCCCTCTGAGACTCCTCACTGCTGATCACATTCTTCGAGAGCTCAATCAAAGACCAGAACCTTCTCCTGCCAAATCGGTCAAATCAAATATTTGATGTCTCTGACTGAATTATAATGGCTCAGCTCCACAGTCACATGCAGACTCCTCACTCAAGTGCTGTGCCATTGAAAGAGGTGATGAAGAAACAAAAGCCATATAACTGGAGTTGGAAAATGTGCAAAGATATACAGTATCTACATAAATTAAGATCAAGCCAAATAGATGACATATAGTTAATTGAATTTAAAATCTATCTCTGTGCAGGTATCAAGTTCCAGAGGCGAACTGTCAGTATTGTGATCAGCGGGATCTGGCTATATGCTGGCCTGTGGGCCTTGTTTCCTCTGCTTGGCTGGGGCAGCTACGGACCAGAGCCGTTTGGACTTGCCTGCTCGATAGACTGGACTGGCTATGGGGAGTCCTTAAATCACTCCACCTTCATCATGACTCTGTCTGTACTCTGCACATTCCTCCCCTGTCTGGTGATTGTCTCCACCTATTTTGGTATCGCCTGGAAGCTGCACAGGGCCTACCAATCCATCCAGAGCAATGATTTTCAATATGGCAATATTGAAAAGAAAATAACTCTTGTAAGTATAAAACAATCTGTAAACAAATGCTGTAATGAGTGTCCTTTCAGTCTCCTTTAACAAATGGGATAAGCTCATGATACAAGACATGCAAGTGTGCGTGTGCGTGTGTGTGTGTGTGCACGTGCTGATTACAGACATTTTTCTATAATATTGTCAAGATCCAGTCTCTTTTTTTTCTTCCTAAAGCTGAATCTTTACAGCCATCACATCAAACTATAGTGGGGTATCATTTATCATTGGCTGTTGTGACGTTCAGGCTATATCTGAAGAACATAGCGGATAGATCTATTTGGTTTTAATAGACATAAACATGACGAATTGTTCTGACAACACTGACTCAGTTTAGTGAGTCAGTGAGCTTTTCTGTTCCCTCTACTTCTCACACATGAAGCAGCTTTTGAAGTGCAGCTAAGAAATATATGGATGAAATCATTGCTTAGCAGGAGAGGGCCCCTGGGAAAGTTGCTCAAAGGATAGGGCCGACATTATTCTATATTTTTCTCATTACTAGTGTAAATGAACTCAGCCAGACACCCCTGAGACTGGCTAGTTTAACAACCCCTTGACAGTCAGTCAGGCACCGCGCTCTTTAAAAGATCATTAAACCATTTGAGAGCAACAGCTAGCTACCGTGCTGTGAATATTTTCACACTATAGGACCAACTTGGCACTGTAAAACACACCGCATCCATTTGTTACACTTCACAGCAGCATCTATAAGTCACAACATATTTTTACAGAGAACATAGTGAAATTAATTTTCTGAATTTGTGCCAAACGTTTATGTACCTCTGGTGTATCATTAATTCAAAGCTATAAACTGTATACCTACTGAGAGAGGGCACAACTGCTGGATACACAGTATGGCAAATGGAGTCACACACTATACAGACCCTGCTACACAAACACATCCCATGAAAAGACCAGAAACCAATAATTTGGGAATCCATCTCCCAATACTTTTCGACCTCCCCACCGTGTCTGTGGCACTCAGCCCAGAGCTCAGCCGTTCCCACTGAGGATGTAAACCCAGAACGGAATAGTTTGACATTTCAAGAAACATGGTTATTTGCTTTCTTGCTGAGATTAAGATGAGAAGATTGACACCAATGGAATGCCTCTGCTAATATGAAGCTAGAGCCAGCAGAGGGTTATTCTTAGAAGGAAACAGCCTCATCCTTGTCTACCAGTACCTCTAAGTTATATCTCCCGGCATCAACAAGCATCATGTTTTTGCAAATGAAAGAACAGTGCAACAATTCAGCTCTATATTTTAAGAGGTTTATGGCTCAGAGTATAAGTAACATCTGGTTTCATTCATCACCAACACTGCTACTGAAAACACTCCATTATAGAGGCTTCTCTTATCACTCTCTTGATATGGAAGTACCTCTCCACATAAGTGTGAGGTGAAAAGTTGAGTGTTTGTTGCCTCATGTGATCTACAAGCCCCTCGTGTACGCCTCATCTAAGCATCTGGATAAATGTCCATATGTATCCATTTATTTCTCTATTTGTGAGTACGTGTTAGTGCATATTCATGCGTGGGACATTACATACAAAACAAAGGAGAAATTACATTTCCTCAAATTTTTTAGACTTAATCAATCAGTAAACCAAGAACTGACATTTAAAGTATCAGAATCAGAATCGCCTTTATTGTCATTATACTTAGTACAACGAAATTTGAGCGCTGCTCCCTTGGTGCAAACAATGCTAATTAAATAAAGTACTGTTTTTGAATGAGATTAAAATATGAAGCCAGAGTTCCTTTGATTTTGATCATAAATCTATGTGTGTGGATAAATGTGACTGCATGAAAGTAAGGAGGGACTGACAAAGATCAAACGGGAAAGCGTTTCACTAATTTGCTGGCTGTGCTTGACAGAGCACACAAAGGTCAGCGATTGGTCACCACTCTGGGGTTTTAGACATTGCGACATAGTCTAAGGTTAGGGTAAGGACTAGGCAAGTAGTCATGGAGACACGACTGTATGTGTTTGTTTGTTTGTGTGTGTGTGTGTGTGTGTGTGTGTGTTTGTCTTTATATGCATGTGCCTGTAACATTGATTTCACTTGGTTCTCTCACATGATTGCTTTATTTATTTCTTTATTTCCCACAAAATAGCTTCCACTTAATTACGGTGCTGTCAGCTAGAGCCGAATTAAAAGTCTCCATAGATCAGGGGCGGCCTGGTAGTCGAGTGGTTAGGGTGCGTACCATGTGAGCACTGTACTATAATAAAGGCACAAAACCCTAAAACCCTTTTTTTAAAGGCTCCATAGATCAGAGATGTGGATTCATCAGTGCTGTCGGCTTGGCGGCTTTTCACGAATAGAAAAGTAAGACACTTAAAACCGTCTCGGCCGTTCTCTTTCCCCAGACCAAGGTAGTTTGAATCTATTGTATGTTCAGTGAATTTACTATTTTGCTCTGATCTTTTCAAGACTATTCTATAGCCATGCTGTTTCTCCCTGCACCAACTCAAAATTATGTAACAGCAGCTGGAAAGTACTCTATTGTGTGTACATTTTAAGTGGATAGCAGAGCACTCGCTTTACTTCCTTTTTATTCACTACATAATATGACAGACAGTCAAATCACTCATGTCCAAAGAGATGAACTGTGGCTCATTTCACCTCATCTATACTCTAGATTTAGATTACCTGCCATAACGATGGCTTGCTGTGTTGTCTTAGTCAGGCAGCCGCAGTTTCAAAATGATTTCAAATGACCTGTGATTCCCCTTCCTGTGCTGAGAGGCAGGGTTGCTGCAAAATAACATACTGTCTGGGAAAATTTAACAAAATCAGTATTCAGGTCGTAAAACGTGATGATAAAAATGTTCCCCTCGTATTATATCACTCCAGTATTTTATGTATTGTTTACATGTGGCACACCCATCATCACATCTTTGATGCGATGATGCAACTTTTGTCTGATTTCAGGATGCTGCCTTGTTGCTTTCAGGCTCTACAACGTTTTATCCCTGTCATCAAATACCTTTGTTTCACCAGTGTTTGAAACAAGCATAGCGCGAGCAGCCTGCTAGCTTAACTTAGCACCAAGAAAGAGCTAGCCTGACAGTTTTTACACTTTTTGTGCAAATTGAACAAAAGCAACATGATAAGTGACAAACTCTAAACGTGTTCCTTGTTACCATTGGACAGAGCCAGGCTAGCTCTTTTCCCCTATTTCCAGACTTTGTGCTAAGCTATGTTAGCTGGCTGTAGTGTCATGTTTATCGTATCAATCTTCTCATGTAACTCTCAGCAAAGAAAGGAAAATACTTCTCAAAATGTCAAATTGTTCATTTTAAACAATCTCAAATCAGGAGGTGGCTTGTTTTTTTAAATGATTTTCCCCCTCCTTTTTCCTTCCCACCATCTTGCCCCCCTTCTTTGACTCTCATCTTCCACTCACCCCTACACTTTACTCCCCTTTTTCCTCCCTGCCCTCCCCTGCTCTTTCATCTGCTCTTCTCATTTCAGATGGCTGTGATGATCAGCCTAGGTTTCCTTATTGCATGGACCCCCTACGTGGCTGTCAGCTTCTGGAGCATGTTTCACTCTCAAGAGCAGGGCCACATGGGTCCTTTCATCACCCTATTACCCTGCCTCTTTGCTAAGAGCTCCACCGTATACAACCCTTTAATACATTTCGTATTCCGGCGTACCTCTTGGCAGGAGTTCATGCGCTTCCAGAGGCTATTGTTTTCTTGTTCTCATCACGCCAATTCGCCTGCTGAAGAGGCGAAGATGGAGGGCAAAATGGTTAAAAGCTCCAGCTGCCCTATTTTTGGAGATGGGATGGATGTAACCTGTGCGGGTCTGATGGGAGCTCCTGGCAGGCAGCCTGGAGGTGAGATAATGACTGTGGGCTAATGCTGTTGGTGGAGACGTCTGTGGTTCAACATTTTGGGAAACGTCCTTAATTGCTATTTTCCCAGATTTATGAGGAAGAATTATACTAATCAGGTCTGAACGCCAAATATAATGTGGCTTGAGCAAGCAGCTAAGTAGCTTAGCTTACAACAAAGACTTGAAACAGCTGCTTCGCTATGTCCAAACATAACAAAATGTTCCAGTGTTTGTTCCAGTGTAAGTGCTGCATCGCTTCTCCCCAGCTTGCTGAGCTCAATGTCAACCAGTGGCCTCAGAAAATGACAGCCACCTTTGAATTATAGAGGGCCAGAGACAAGCACAACATATAAGAAATGATAAAATAGAATACTAAATACTACCGCCACTTATTTGTGAAGTAACAACGAGAGTTTTCCTTTTTGTGCATCTGTTTTCTTTGTGAAAACCACACAACTGTCAACAACTTGAACACTTGTGACCTTCATATGAGACAATTTTCGGATGCTGCTCATAAACATTGAAAGATTTTTCCACATGAATTTTGCTATCAGGGTTTTTCTATTATATTATTCTAATTGGAGCTTAAGAAAGAAACACAACTCTCAGCATATTATTTATATTATTATTGATGAAAAAGAGCGATAGCTAGAATGAAGTGAAGAATGGCTCAGATAATTGTGGCAGTGGATTATAGAGCTCGGATACAGCATGATTGACTGGTATTTACTTTACTTTGTGTCCTCCACGAGAGTGGAGTGCAAACAAACTAGTCGTACATTGCATAGCTGAGGGTCAAATGGAAAATGCACATTGTTGTATTAAGGAATTAACTAAATGGCTTGGACACACTTCCGTAAAAAAAAAAAAAGCATTTTTGTTGACTTGTGACATAAATCCAATAAAGAAAAAAAGCATTATATTCAGAGTTGTGTTTTTATTCAGTGTTCCACAGTTTGTGTCCCTTAATTGAGAAATGTAGTGGTCATAACTGGACTGGAATAGCTGTTCACCCATAACTAAAGCAAATAACAGTCATAAAGGAATTACATCAGAACTGGAAACACGGCTGGAGGAAATTACACAACCTGAACAAGTCAGATATTTGCCTTAAGAGTAACCGCCTGAGGTCAGTATTCATAAGGTGAATACAAGGGTCCATGTGATAAAACAAGTGCTCGCACCTTAAGCACGCATTTTATTTTTCTGCCCATAGTTTTCTTACAAACACTTATCATCATTTATATGTGAAATTATACACAAAGAACAAGCTTCGGAAATTTCTGCACACATCTAAATTATGTGTAGGCTCAGATTAACAGTGGTGTGAAAATAATTAGTTAGTTGTGTGTGTGTGTGTGTGTGTGTGTGTGTGTCTGTCCACAATGTTCTTTTGAGAGATACAGACTGTTGCTATTATTCTCCCTGATGCATGCTGTTCTTTGGCTGTGGTTTTGTGTCTATTCAATGAAACAGAAAACAATGAAACAGAAAGCTTGAGTAGATGTGAGGCGGCAGCATTTGTGACTTTGCTTTAAACACTGCAGGCTATGCTTTAATCAAAGGCACCTCAAGAGATGTTTACTTGCATGTTAAGGGGGACGAGGATATGATATTTCAAAAAAAGACATGCAACTCTTGAGGTTTCTGTTCCCCTTCATGTTCCACGTCTTTTAAAAGGAAATTTTAGCTTTAATTTACCTTGAATTCTGATAAGTCCAGCAATCGTTTGACATTTTAGGAAATATGTTTATTTGATCACTTGCTGAGAATTAGATGAGAGGGGGGAAAAAAATCAGCTCACATTTTATTTCCCTCATGCCCAGCCAACACAGGTCTCCCTATAGTTGCTTTCATACAATTCAAACACCATTGTGTGTCTATATGTATGTGTGCCTTTGTGTACTGATTGACAGCCAGTGATCACCAACCACTCTACTACTCTCTGTTATTTCCTAGAAAAACAAAATGGTTCTGTCGATATTACATGGGGTCATGAATATTGCCATTAATGGGATGGGTTAAGAGCCCCTTCAGAAAAGACTCCAGGGTCTGATCTACATGGAACACATGGTACCTGTTGGTTTGACACACAGAACGTCACAAGACCCAAGACCATGTTCCATTATCTGGGGGAGGGTTTAGTGTCAATGTATATTGGCATTCTTTGTTTAAAATATACAAAGCAAATGGGTGGAATTCAGAGAAGTGGTGGAACAATACAGGGGTCACAAATTAAGAAAGGAAAAAACAGAAAATTGAGTGGAGAAACAGGGTGACAAGGGCATGAGGGGCCACTGGATGGTTTGATGAGGATGAAAATAACATGAATTATATGCTGTGGTCTTTACAGTCACCAGATCTTAACCCAGTTGAACACCCATGGAAAATTTTAGGCTGACGTGTTAGACAGAGCTCTCCACTGCCATAATCAAAACACCAAATGAGGTAATATATTTTAGAAGAATGTGTTCATCCCTCCAGCAGAGTTCAGACACTTGTAGAATCAATGCCAAAGAGCACTGAAGCATGTGGTGGCCCAAAATCTTACAAAACACTTTATGTTGCATGGTTTTGCCTTGAATTTGTCTGAATTTGAGAAGTGTGTATTAATGTTTTAATACTTTTTCCCTACCGTTAAAACTCATCCCTATAGGAATATAGGAAGTGCCAGAAGTCCACATTTAATCAAACAATTCAAGTCAACAGGGGGTGTTTACAGTGTCAAATTACTGGGTTCAGCTAATATCTTTTTAAAGTTTTCTCATAAGGTATAGAATATCTTATCTTATATGTCAACAGTTTACAAGTGTTTTTCACACAGACAGATCTTGGTGCACAGAACTGATCATTTTTTTAAGGAATAAAATGACAGTGCAAAGACCAAAGTTCTCTCCGCTTCAGTCATATAAGTACATATACTGGAAAAACATTGCAAATAAAAAGAGCGAGAAACAGGGATAGTGGTAGCACAAGCACGATCACATCTTTAACACAAATACATGGAGCACTGCACGATGTGCAAAATGCCAGAAATAACACACACGCATAGTAGTGAAAAATAAGACAAAATAAACGATAAATAAATATTGCTTTTGTATTTCATGAATGAGCAGAGAAATGATAACATACACATATGTGGTATGTGGCTAAATAAAAATGAAACGCTACAATTAGACTCATGACCTCAGCGCTTATAAAATCCTGGGTACAATCCTGCATGAAACTGTGAGAAAGACAATGTGTGATGATACCGACAAAATTCAACTCAACTTGATGCTATAGATATTAGTGTCTTTTGGTAGTCAGATGGTCTTCCACTGTAAACCTGTACAAAAAGATATCTCCCCTCTAATGGCTCAAAAGACTAGTGACAACTTATTACCAAGCTGTGTCATCATGTCTTCCTTGAAAGCATATACAAAAAGTGCCTGTTGAAAAACAATCACATCTCACAGCCTAACCACCCACCTTTGCACTGCACTTCTTAGTCGCAGAGAGAACATAAAGCAAATAAAGGTTAGTTTCCCATTTACCGCACTGATCATGAGATGTGGTACTGATCTCTGAATCTCACTCCACCTGCTGAACATCCCGTAAGTCATTTACAGTCCACATGGATGTGAGACAGAAACATAAATGTCTCCCTGTCATGTCCACTAATGATGGGAGGAGAGAGCTGTGGTAATTAAAGGTACCCTGTGGAGTTTTTGTTGTAAACAACCAGGTTTATTTACATTTTCTGTTTCAGTGTTTCTAACCAAAGCACATTGACAGCGTCTTTAAGGTAAAATAAACAGCTGATTCTCTACCTCATTAAACTTCAGAGTAGCATTTTTTTAATGTTTTGAAGTCTGAATCATTACAGGTTTTGTTTACATCAGTTTGCAGTGTCTTTCTGCTATTTCATTTATTATTAGTGACTATTATTTGAGACCCACTCTATTTTAAAGGTAAGTGTTCAGTTCATAAATCCCAGAGGAATACAGCACAATAAGCTGTTATGACTGTGCATTAATAAATGTGAATTAATAGTCCAGTAAAAACATTGCCACTCCCACGAAATCCTCTGTCCTCTGGCATAAACATGTATCTTGGAGGAGCCATTCACAAGTGTTCAACTCGAAGTACGTCAGTTCCCTCCTGGCATTAAAATGTGTCTCCATATTCAACCTCGAGTGACCACTTGTGATCTGATCTCACTTCCCCGCTCCATATGCAAATAAACACATATGTGATGTTTTTATCCCGTCTGACCCTATGACTGACTGGTCTGTTGGCAGGATGTTCGTGAGAGAGAGAGAGAGGTAGAGGGGCAAATCAACATGCTGCACAAATGAAGTATTTTTCTAGCCATTTTAATTATAACAAAAAAAATAAATAAATCAACTTGTGGGAAACAATGTTTAAAATATTTACTATATGAAACTGTGATGGGACTAATTAGACTGTGGCAGAGGATGTCAGTTGAGTGAACGGTTCTTCAACGTGTCCCTGGATACATCCTTCGTACATCTCTGGTACATTCCTGTCATTAGAGCTCAGCTTTGTCCTCCGAGGAAGTCTCATCACTGTGTGTTTGTTGTTTACCTTGTGTTTCCCACATTCTTGCTTTCATGTCTGTCCGCCTCCATGTGCTGCTTTGTCTCACCTCACTCCCGCGATGCTGCACAAGGTCAAACAAATGCCTTGTTCCACTATTCAAATAGCATTACAGCAAACATGAGATGCCAGAAAACATGAACGTGTCTCTCTCAGGGAAAACTGGGATCATTGTAAGTACAAAAAACATCAGAGGTTTTCATAGAGACTCTACTGTTAGAGGAAAGTAGGTCCAATAATAATTACAAGTTTCGGTCTGGTGTTGTGCCAAGTGATGGCTGTTTCCCCCAGTTAGAGAAACAACTGACCAATCAGAGCTTAGCTGCCGGAGATGAGCTTCATTCATGAGAAAACAGCAACATAAAAATGGTGACCAGGGTGGATAAGAGTTGTTCTAAGTTGTCTAACAGAAATAACAACTCTTAAAGGAGCTATTTATACGTTTTGCTATTGCTACATAGCCAGCGTTAGCATTAACAGCTGTCATCTTACCAGTCTATTATTAAACTTCATTCCCCAGTGGTGAAGAGCACCGCCAATGCGAACTCTTGTCTCTACCATGTCTTTTCTTTCAATAGTGGCTGTAGCTCTTGTAAATCAACAATCACCCCCACCAGCTCCTGACAAGAAACCACGTTTGGTGGCAAAGAAAACCTACAAACAGCCCCTTTAAATTTACATATTTTATTGACAAATGTGAAAAATATTAAATTGCTTCTAAGAAACGCTATAGCAGCTATTGTGTCAACTGAAAATCATGTCGGTGGGACTAATCTTAATATGTATTTAATTTTGTCCACATTTTCTACATTGGAAAACACGACACACAAAAATATTATTATTATTTATTATTATAATACAATATCAATTATTCTTACATTAATGAAATTATACACACACACACACACACACACACACACACACACATGATAAAATATTGATGCTGTTCTTCATAACTTAGTAATCCCTACAGGTGTATCTACAAATGTAACCTGTAACATTTGGGAAATGGATTTTTGTATGAATATATTTTTTTAAGTATGTACTTTTAGATAAATTTTACAGTCATTTAATTCAATGCACACAGGGAATCAGCGAACTGGGTACTATATTGAGTTTTTAATCTTCTACCCCTTTGTATATCTGAAACTGTTAATTAGTGAGTTGATGTTTGATCATTGTTACTTTTTATTTCATGTAGGGTGATGTGATTGGTTCCAGGCTTGCAGCTACTCTCATTTAAGATGGCGCCTCGTGGCGTTTGCCTGACTAAGGTCTAGGACCAAAATATTGCAAATTAATTGTTTATTGCAAGTTAGTGTGCAGGATCTTTTAAATTGCTACTCATCCTCCTCCTGTGCACCTTCCTAACTCAATACATGTGCAGAGTGTTCTTCTGTTTAGGAATAGAAATAGAAAATAAACCCTTTTATAACCAGTACCAATATCAATAAAGGTCCTAACACGCATGTCATCCCCTCTTTCCTCTGCATTTCCTGTCATCCTCTACCGTCTCTGTCTAATTAAAAGCAAAAAATAATAATAATAAAAAAAGAAAATGTATGTGCCATTTGTATGTGCTCCTTTGTACGATCTCTCAAAGGGATGTTACCAGATAATTAGTGTCAATAGATCACCAAAAATGTTATTGTTAGTCTCTTTCAGTAGGGGCTGTTATGCACCTCATACCTAGATACACAGAGAAAATTGGCACAGAGATAGGAACACAACCCCTCCCAACCCCCTTACATAAAAACCCTTCACATGCCTCCTCTTCTTTACTGCGAGTGTTCTATTTTGTGTGTGAATTACTCCAAGTATCTATAATATGCTTATGCTACATTTGATTCTTAAATCTGCATTAATAGAAATTTTGGCCACCTGGGGACAGCACAACAAAATGTAAACAAACAGTAAAGTTGCAGGCTGTTAACCAAAACAATGTGCTGAAAGTCACCAAAACCCTCTGTGATGCTGATGGGATTCAAGCAATTACTCGCTGTGGGTTCATCACAAGAAGCTGCACCTTCCACTTTATACCTTGTGATTTCATTCCTAATGCAAACATATTGATAAGAGGGTGGAGGCGGAGGTTAAAAATTCTGAATTGTCTTCGATTGTTTTGCCTCTATACCACCTGTAGAGAACAGTAACACTCACAATGTACCAATGAGAAAAGAGATGAAGACTGCCACCACGTAAACAATACAATCCAAACAAAGTTTCAACATAGTCAGAAAAGAGTTTGTAGAGATGAGGATGTGATCTTTCATCCACTGTCCTCTTTATGTTATGTTTTCTTGGTTTCACATTTTTGTTGCTTTACTTCCTTTTTTATTTTGTTTTGCTCAACTCTCCTTTTGTTGCCGATCCCTACCTCCTGCCCTCATGTGTTTCACACTCGTGTAATTATCTGCCCCACCCTTATTCGTGTCCAATCATCCATACGTCCCCTGCATATTCACCCTGTGTGCTCTCTGTACCCAGTACAGGTCAGGTTTTCATGCATGAACAATACTGATGTTGTTTGTTTCACACTGAGTTATTTTGTCCAGTTATATATTTTTTGTATTCTCTTAGACAAGTGAAACAAGAGCTGCATACACAGTTTTGTGTGGTGGGTAAACATATATTAAGGTCCTAATATGCACCAATAGTATGTTCACAGTTTTTTGATGCATTTAGATCACGTCCATCAAAGTCACTTTAACACTCACTCACAGTCACTTTTACATCACTTTAACACAATTTTGAACACCTTGCCCCCTGGCTATATCAGCTTTCTGCCAGATAAACAACAGTCTTGTCAACACCTGTCACTTCCCAATACTTGTCACAGAAAAAAACCTTTTCCAAACCTTTGCAAATTGCTTTATACTCCCACCACAGAAAAGCCTTTGAAACACTGACTTTATTATCATGCTATCCCTTTTTGCACTCAGCCAATCCTTCACAGTTGTAAAATATTACATCTGTGGTCTGTCCTGCAACTGGCTGTTAATCACATATGTCATCTCAGACAGACTGTCTGGACAGCGTGGGTCACGGAGTCTCCACAATGGATTTGCAGAGACTATAACACAGACAATGATGCGGAGACTCACAAGACAAAAGACAGCTCAAAGAGAAAAATTCAATTATTCTCTCAATCTTGAGGAGAAGCCTTTTGGCTTTTTGACTAAGGAACATTCTTTCTTTACGTTATTGTTTCATTTTGATTGATTGTAAGTGTCAGTCAAAAGACTGCGTGTTTCCAGAGACAACACATGAAAGGGAAAATGGCCTGAACCATAGGAACTATATGCTTAAGGCCAGCAGGTGTGGAGACTTTGTTATGTTCCAACCTTATGCTAAAATATTTATATCATTTTTACCTTAATGACAAAGCAAAAACAGAAACATTCAGACTCTTTGTTATGACATTTGGCTCAGGTATCTGATCATTGAGATGTTTCTACACCTTGACTGGAATCCACCTGTGGTAAATTCAACAGATTGAATATGATTTGGAAAGGTGCACACCTGTCTATACAAGGTCTCACAACTGACAATGCACATCAGAGCCAAAACCAAGCCAAGCAGAAGGAACTGTCTGCAGAGCTCAGAGACAGGATTGTGTGACAAGGCTACAAACAAATTCTACTGCACTGAAGGTTGCCAGGAGCACAGTGGTCTCATGTTGGTTTGTTTGTTTGTCAGCGGGATTACGCAAAAAGTACTGAACCGATTTGAACCAAACTTGGTGGAGGGGTGGAGTATAGGCCAGGGAAAGACCCATTCAATTTTGGTACTGATCCAGTCAAAAGGGGTGAATTCAGGAAGTTTTTACCACCTTGTAAGATTTTTTGGACACTTTTGTCTATTTCTCAGGGAATACTGTGTGGATCACATATTAACAGTGTTGACATCCATATTTTTATACAACGAGGTGCAGATTCAGATAATAATCTGGTTCTCTCAGACTGCAGAGTTTTTTGGCATTGGCGGAGGTATGTGCTATACTGAGTGCCATTCTAGCTCTTAAATGGAACAAGACTAGGTCAAAACCTAGTATATAACTTGTGAAATGACTTATTTTATAATCTTAATCTTATAATCTTATTTTGTCTCACAGCACATAGCCTCCATTTGGGTGAGAAACTGCTGCTCCATAACTGAACTGAGTAGATGCGAGGCATGACTAGCAACTCTGCTCTAAGTATCAAGGTTTGTCCAAAAAACAGCTAGATTTGTCTCTAGAAGTCTCTAAATCTACCGACAAATGCACTAAAATGGCAACGCTGCAGGCTGTAAACTCCGCCGAATAGAAACCATTTGAAAGAGCAATGCCCAATTGGGAAACTCCAACTCACATGGTATTCAGCTGAGCAATGGTGGAACAACAATCACTCAACTCCATTACTCAGTCAGTCAGTCAGTCTCAGATAAGATTGTTATTCACATTGGCTGTAATGACACATGTTTCGGCTAATCGGAGGTCACAAAAATTAATATTTTGTTGGTTTGTACATAGCAAAGACAATGTTGTCCAGCAAATGACATTAGCTGGCTTTCAGGGGAAGACCTGGTCTGATTAGGACTCAATTGGCTTCTGTCAGAGTCTGAAAAAACCTACTCACTGTTTTAACCACACCCTAAACCTCATCCTGGCTTATGTCATTGAGTTTGAACATTTAATAGACTTTCCACAGACTCCTCTTTTATCAGATCACTATTTAAATACTTTTGAATTGCTGTTGCTGGATTGCATGCCATTTCTTACACGACATGTCTGTCTGATAGTTGAATTTGTGGATATTTCTAACTTTGATCTGATGGTCTGAAGAACTAACGGCTGCTCTGTCTGGTGTGTCTGTGTACTGTCAGTGTCTTATCACGCAGCAACCTTGCAAAATGATTTCACTGAGTATCAAATTGTGCTTTTTGCACCATTACAGACTGTATAAGCTCCTCATATACTATTAGTGTGATATGATGGTATGATATTGAAGAAGATTGAGCTCAGTTCTGGCCCAGTTTAAGTGAGTGAGTGATGGAGTGAGGCAGGTAGAGAGTACATTCAACTAACGTCAAGGTTAAGAAATGGTATGGTCCACTTCAAGGGTGTCTGAAATCGCATTACAAGATTCTTCCAGGTATGAATATGGGAAATATATTGTAATATCTTCAATTACAGGTAAGAAGGATATATAAATGTTTCAACCCGTCCGAACTGTTGTTTTTACCCCTTTCGGGGAGGTCCAAGCCTTACTCAGAGCAGTCAGACCACCCCAATCCCCTCCATAATTGTAACCCTGCTTCAGCACTTAATTCAGTGCCATGTTTCAATAACAGAGGACTCATATGCTAACTTTAATCCTTCCCCAACTGACCATCTGACCCACCAGTTACTCTAGATTGCGCTGAACTGGCCTGTAGCACCACCATAAGGAATCTCAGAGTCATCTTTGATCAGGATATGTGCTTTATCTGCCACATAAGACAAACTCCAGTGACTGCCTTTTATCATCTATATAACATTGCAAAAATCAGGCACACCCTGTTTCTAAAAGATGCAGAAAAGCTTGTCCATGTTTTTGTTACTTCTTGGCTGGATTATAGCGATTCCTTATTATCAGGCTGCCAACAATTCTTTTAGGCCTCTCCACTTGATCCAAACTGCTGCAACACGAGTACTGACAGGAACCAGAAAAAGATTTCATATTTCTCCCGTGTTTGCTTCACTGCACTGGGTCCCTGTAAAATCCAGAATTGAATTTAAAGTTTTCCTCTTCACATGCAAAGCCCTTAAAATGATCAGACCCCATCATACCTTAAAGAGCTCATAGTGGCCTATTACCAGGTTTACTTGTGTTTCCTAGAGTTTCCAAGAGTAGAAAGGGAGGCGGTAGCTGCCTCAGCTCTCCTTTTCTGTGGAAGACTTCCCATGATGCACTAAGCGCCTCCTTCCTGGGTGCTCGGGACCTGTGACTGGTTCAAAGGTTTGCCCTCCAACAGGCAGATGTAAGAAAAAAGATCTGCACACTATGCTCCCATAAATCTTAATATTAGCAGAGTGTGCGGGTCTTTTTTCTTACTTTTACCTTCAGTATAATCTTTTTGATCCAGCACCTGTGATTGTCCCCTAGGATGTGCGTGCTCTACATCCACACAGCCAAGGCAACATGGGAGTGGAGGAGGGGAAAACTCTACGAATGTCCTTGAGTATCTCCAATCAAAGCCAATCAAACATCTCTGGAGAGATCTGAAAATGGCTCTTCACTGACGGCCCCCTCCAACCTGACAGAGGAGCTGCAGAGAAGAATGGCAGAAAACACCCAAATCTAGGCGTTCAAAGCTTGTTTCACTTTACCCAGGAAGACTCAAGGCTGTAATTGCTGCCAAAGGTAGATAGGGTCTGAATTCTTAAGTGTCAATGTGATATTTCAGTTTTTCCTTTTTATTAGCTAAATTGTCCAAAAAGTCCTTTCTTCATGATGGGGTATTAATTGTAGATTGATAAGTGAAAAGATTTTAAATGAAATATTGATATCATGTTCTTTTCATTTTAAATGATTTTAGTTGCAACATAAAAAAAAAGGAAAAAAGTGAAGGGGTTTGAATACTTTCTGAAAATATATGCATGCCCACAAACTAACTAAAATGATGCTAAAACTGGGAATAGGTCAGGAAAATAAACCCAAAATAGAAAATAGCAAATGCAGAACTAAAGTGAGGGAGAGAAGTGGTTACACTGAGCGTATGAATTAGTCATTGCCCGAACACCAAGTCTGTGAGCTCAGAGACTTGAGATTATGAACCTTTGTTTCACCTACAGCCTCAACACAATGAGAAAGGAGCCACTCCAGCTGCTGCCCTCTGGTCCTGTAGAAGATCATACAGCATGCGTAAAATAACACCATTATCCATACTGCAGGGGGGCCATACAAACCATGATGTAGCAGCAACTTAATAAATAACATTGTTTTAGTGGATTTATTAATCAATTACTTTTTTTTTTTTTTTGAGTGTATTCCTACAGTTCAGGAGGGTTCTCCTCCTCCTTCAGCTCACTTCCATACAGACACACAGCAGGAGAGCAGACGCTGGATGGTGGCCCAGCCCTTATACATGGTCACCCTGACGACGCACCCCACACAGGCTGCAGTCTTCAGCTGGAGCAGAGGACTTGAGGACCGCCTGCGTCTGCTCCCCACTCGAGGACAGATGGACCTGACAACCGAGCGGACCTCATATTGACTGTTCTCCATCCCATGAAGACGATTCACTTATTCTTCGTTATTCCGCTTAGGGCTCACGGTTGCAATGGATATATACGCGTCCACTTTGTCTCCAGCGGTGGACATCGGCGCAGGTTGTTACCTGCTGGTCATAGGTAAGGTGAACGCAGCGCGTAAACTGGAGTAAATGAACAGGCTTGAACTGAAAATTTAGGGACATGAAAACAGGGGAAAACACAAAATTCGACTTTTTTTTCATGATTCCACTTTTACGCGCATCAGTTCGCCGCCACACACACATAAAATACGAAAGCTCAATGCTTATACTTGAGAAATACTTGAGAAAAATTGTCTGTGAATTTTTTTTTTTCCCCCATGAAAACTTTTTTCATTATACTGAGTTAATAAGCTCGTCAAATCAACAAAACGAGGGAGATTTCTTTTTCCCATGAAAACGTTTCTCAGAAGTCTGATAATAATCTCGTTTTCTCCAGTGAACGCATTCGACTTCCGTAGTGAACTGAAAACATCTTTACGCTGTTATTTACAAGTAAAACTTTCCGGCTGTCACACTTAGACAGCTGCCATCTTTACTTTGATCTCTATAAATCCATCCAACTGAGCAGCAGGTTCTTACAGGGGGAAGCTGTGAGCAAGCTGCTGTGTGTGTGTGTGTGTGTGTGTGTGTGTGTGTGTGTGTGTTTATCACGTTTTGTGGACAGACGTGTGTCACACAACAGCATCCCCACAACCATAACCACTGAATTTTAAGGTTTTCAATTAAGATACATTAAAACCCTTCATGTGGCCTCCTGATGTGGACTTACATACTGTGAAGTATTATAACTGTAATACTTGTATTCCACGTTTATTGCAATGTTACCTGGCAGTAAATCCAAGCTTAAGCTTGTGTGGCTTTCACAGCTACTTACACAGCAATGATTCCTGCAGTTTCCCAACTGCTCACATCCTCTCTCCACAGGAGAGCTCTCATCTGACACAGCCACTAAGACCCAGTAGCCGTCAGTGAGGAAGACTGACACTGCAGCCATCCTCCCACCCTATTTCACACATGAGATCTGTCTGTAACTATTTCATGATGCAATGTATATACAGAACAAACAAAATACAGTTTGATGTGTTAGATTTAGAGAGTCAAATGAAAGATGGACGATAGTGGCTTTGGCCAAACCCAATGTGTATAGATAGGTTAACAAACAGACAGACAGCTGGCTCGGATGCAGGATCCTGGGGCAGAGCAATAAAGCTCCATAATCCATCATGTGATAAGATTTTCACGTTGTGAAGTCTTTTTTTTTCCAGTGGACAAAAAGAGCAGGATGGTTGAGTGATGACATTCACCTCACATCTGGAGTTAACCCTTGCTCATTTCTCTGTTATCCAATAGGACTATGAGGCTGATTCTATCTTTGTAATGCATCGTACATCATAATAACTACATTAGACATTATTTGGGAATGTAGCAACCAATGGATTCCACTTTGAGTATACTGTTAACTCAAATGTTATCTTATCTTATCTTATCTAACTCAGCTCTCAGTGCCCCTCATGACTTTTTTTTTGGTGCAATATGACATAACATCAGAGATGACATAAGACAGGGCTTGTAACTTAGATAATCAATAGGAGGATTGAGTTTGAAGACACAGATGCAACACTAGATAAGTGTTATGTGACATCAATAGAAGATATTTTTTTGTCATATAGTATATTTTTTGTTTTTGTTCTTTTTTTTAATGTGGATGAATGTGGTGGAACTGTGATGGCATGTCTGTTTATATATATATATATATATATATATATATATATATATATATATATATATACATATATGGTCTAAATATTTCATACTAACTATATTAGTTATTTCATTTATTCTCAGGGCTTTGCCAGTGAGTGTCCTTCTGATATAATTACCTCATTTTTTATCAAGGAAACTGGTGGTTACTGGCTTATCATAAGGTTGCTGCAAATTGAAAACAGGGGGTTCAAGTAATACCTAGGTAAATTATATTTCTTTAACTTAATATCATACACGATACATAGATGGAGTTTGCTCAGTGATGATGTGAAGTTCTAAAAAAAAATCATTATATCAAAAGGCTAAAATAAAAAGAAGTTCAGAATCAAAGTGACATGAGGATGTAATTACCTGATTTGTTTCTTGTAATGCGCTCTTTGAAGCACCGTGGTTTAAAGGGGATGGGGGTGGGGTAGGGGTTACATTCCTCATGTCCATTACGTATGTCATCTCTTTTCACTTCTCTACCCTCACAGAATGAATGTATGAAACTTACTCTCTTTAGTGTAGAGGGAGATGTGACTGCTCGGATTCAGGCCATTAGGATGAGGCTTAAACCTCCTCTCACATTATTAGCACAAAATACACAGAGGTCAGGCATAATGAAGACGCTGACCTTAATTTTCACTTTCTTGAAAAGCAAGGTGCTGCCAGGTTCATTCATGTCTTTAACTAAGGCTGTCACAATATCAGAGTTTCACTACACAATAATTATGACCAAAAGAATTCACGATAATGACATCATTGTGATATCTAAAGAAAAATTGGGAGAAAAACAAGCAAAAATAAATAAATAAAATAATAATGATAATCTAAATTGCCCATAGATATGAGTGTGAGTGTGTGTGGCTGTTTGTCTCTATATGTCAGCCCTGTGATAGACGACCTGGCGACCTGTCCAGGGTGTACCCTGCCCTCGCCCAGTGTCAGCTGGGATTGTCTCCAGTCCCCCTGCAACCCTGTTTGGATAAGCATTATAGAAAATTGATTGATAATAATAATAATAATAATGATAATATTATTATTATTATTATTATTCTGTCAGTCAAATTCATCTTTAACTTTGTTTATTGTGTATTTTGTCTCTTTGGCAAATATCAGTGCAGGGAGATGAAGAAAGAGTCTGTAACTATAACTGTTCAAAAGTGTACAAAACAAACAATTACACTTAATGCACAGTGAAAAGGCAAGCAGATGAAGTGATAAACAAGGTCTAACATCTGCCATCACCATCTCATCATGTGTGTGATAAGTGTGTGATAAGCCCTACATGTGCTTCTATGGCTGTTTAGTTGAAATGCAAAAAGAACATGATATCAATATTTCATTTTTTAAATATCATTGTTACCGTCAATACTGGTATAAAGCAACACCCCTAATTTTAACCCTCCTTTTAACTTAGGAGAGAACTACAACACCCTCTCCACTATATTTTACAATAATAAAACAGTATTAACCTGGTGGAGTTTGTTTTATTGTGCGCCCCAATTTAAACTTTAATATGTTAATGGGACTTCTAATGTGCGCCATTTCTTATTACACTATAAAATAAATTTTAGAACAGGGTGGCTTTAAAACTCATTACAGCACATTTTCACATACATACATTACACACACTGTTGATCTGTGCCCTCTTTGGACACTTTATGATTATGTCTCATTTTCATAGTTACTTTTGTATTCTGGATGTGCACTGCCTCATTTCCTGTCAGTTGAGGAGGAGTTCATGCTGTCAGGGACGGTTAATGTTTGTTAAATTACTGCTGGCCCCTCATTTTTGATTTCCATAGCAGTGAAGGTCACTCGAAGTGCAAACATTCATTCTTTTTTGTTTTTTGTGCATTCAGGGATTTTTCCAGAGCTGGAAATTGGTTAAAGGAAAAAGAGCAGAAGAAACTTACATTTAAATTATTTGATAATGAGATTTAATCACATTTAAGCTGGGTTGAGTCACCAGAAAATATGAAATTGCCTCTTGGTTGTACTTCTTTGTAAATTCACCCAGAGAGCATGAGGTGAAGATTGTGTTGTGTCTCCAAGGAAATACTTTCCCTGTTACATCAAGGAGCAGCTGTTGAAAGTTGCTGAGGACTATATAATAAACCTTCCAGATAAGTGACGCAAATATGGCGCTGCTGACATTAAAAGCCTGTCTAAGCGAAATGGCAGTTTGCCAACAAGCTCTCTCAGTTCCTCTGTAACTGCAGCAGCAGGATCCCCTTGTTTGTTTCCAGCTCCTCAGAAATTTTTAACAAGATCAGTCAAAGAGGGTGAGACGGGAACAAGACGGTGCTGTAGAGTACAAGATGCTGGAGCTGTACGAATTCAGCTTCAAACTATCCAGTGGTCACTGGTTTGACACTTGTGTTTTTATTCGTCTGTTGTTGGAACACTTCACGGATTTCCATAATTAGTCTGAATGCGCTGAGTGTTTCTTCTTTGTAACAGCCAGGAGGCATTCTCAGCACTGCTGAGAAGAATATGAACTTCAAAACACTTTGAATCTTGAGTTATCATCAGTGAATAAAAGGGTACTGTTTCAGAGACATTTCACTTTGCAGTTTTTTGCCTCCTACTTTGCTGGAGGGGTCAGAAGAGTATTGGGCCTCACAAACCCACTAGGGTTTACCAAACTCCAGTGGGTTTATCGCTTGAAGAAAGGCTGTTAGCAAATACAGAAAGCCAAATCTATATTAAAAATTATGCTCAGCTTGTGAAACCTGCTGCCAAAGCCAAAGCCTATGCGATGGCAGATGTTCAGTCACATATGCAGCTTCGTGTTCAGATAGACTGACTCTTTGAGTGGAAGTGGAAGTCCCCAGGGTCATGCTTCATACATGATGGTCCTGTGGACTGAGGTGAAAGTACCTATAAAAATTTAAAGCTGTAACAGAGGAGTTCAGTTCATTCTGTGCTGTCCTTCAGAGTCAATCACGGGAGCTGGTGTTTTCAATACGGAAATGGGATTAAATGTATCTCTGTCTCAGTGTGAGGTGAGGTGTCCAGAGGAATACAATCATCTGCACCATCTTGCCATTATGCAACAGTTGGACAAGGTCAGGTGCCATCAGCCATTCTTGTTAGGTGCTGAAGCCGAGTGCTTCTTTGAGAGCTGTTCTCTCTTCCTCTTCTCTTTGGTTTTCTTCTATCTTCCGAGGCTTCCTACACTGCTGAAGGGAGTCAACTGAGGAGACAAGCTACAGATTGGACTGGAGCTGTTAAATGAAATTATTTAAGTGAAAGTATAAAAGTATTATCATCAAAAATATACATAGAGTCGCTAAATGAAAAGCCCAGATTATGCAGAATGGCCTGTTGATGTATCAATGTGTATATGATTTTATACTAACAAAATAATTCATTTGTTGATTGTATTTTGTACTAATAATCTGAATATACACAGTAACTAACTTTATCAAATAACAAGTGAACTTAAAAGTAAAATATTTGTCTCTGAATTGCAGAGGAGTAGAAGTAAAAATAGCCCAAAATAAAAATATCAAGTAAAGCACAAGTACCTCAAAATTGTACTTAAGGAGTCTCCTGTACTTGAGTAAATGTACTTAGGCTTCAGTTTATTCTTCTCATCTAACTCTCAACAATGTTTAGTGTGTAGTCCCAAAATATGAAAGTGATCTAGTTTAAGGTTTGATATTTTGTTGTTAGGTGGGTGGAGTTTTTGCAGGCTGCTACTGGTGTAGCTGCGGGTCATTAGTCAAACTATAATATCAGATCTATAAACTACAAAATGACATCAGTACTGGGTAGTTGCTCCTCCACTTGTCTCCCAGGCAACCAGCCCTGTGTTTCTTTTACACCTTTGCCCTGTAATCCTTACATTACACACCTGACTGATCTGTGCCCCATGTGTGTGCAGTGACCACACACCTCGTGATTGTGTTTGGGTTTGGTTAATGTGTATTGACTCGGTGTTTGGCCTGTCTGTCGGTCCAGTAGGTGCAGATGCATGAAGTTAAGGGCTGTTCAAAACAAAGAGAGGACTGGGGGGAGGGGGGGACACTCCTCAGTTTATATCCAAAACAAATTAGTGTCCCCCTCCTGCCTCTGGTATGTCAGCAGTCTGTGCCATAAACCAGAAATAATGACATTACCGCTGTGCAGGGTAAAACATAGAAACCCGCTCAAATCCAGTTTATTCAAGCCCAAAACAGCGTTTATAAACTGGAGTGGTATCATTGTGTTTGGTAATTTGTCGCTAAAACTGCTTCGTATCTTTATTTTCCTTCCTTTTCTCTCTCTTCTCCTCCTCTGTCTGTCTCAGCTCTGCTCTCAATCGTGGGAAACCTCCTGGTCCTTATGATGGCATTCAAAAAGTCATCTAGGATGAAACCACCAGAGCTGCTGAGTGTGAATCTGGCAGTGACCGACCTGGGAGCAGCTGTCACCATGTACCCCCTGGCTGTGGCCTCGGCCTGGAGCCACCACTGGCTCGGGGGTGATGTTACCTGTCTTTATTACGGCCTGGCAGGATTCTTCTTTGGCGTCGCCAGCATCATGAACCTGACTATTCTGGCCATAGTGCGCTTCGTAGTTTCCCTCAATCTGCAGTCTCCCAGTGAGTAATTTCATGTTCTAAAAACAGATTGAATTACCACCTGGTATTTTCAGATTTATTATTTGAAGAGCATAATAACAACACAGATTTTATGCCACAACTTGTAACCTCTGTACTCCACAAAAAAAATACCATGATTATTCACAGTCTTCCCGCAGCAAAAGAGGAGAATAAACCTTCTTAGTGTTAAAACTAAATTCTGCCTCGCCAAACTTGATGCCTTAGGGAAATACAAATCTATAAATATGAGTAAAAACTGTCCAAAAATGTTTTTAATGAAAAAAGGAAGAATAACAAACCCACTTTGTATGCAGGTCAGTGGCAGTGGCACTTGCTTCTAGCATTTCCAAGATTAAAATTTGTTTTAAATGGTCTTTAAGTAGAAGTTGCAGGTGTTGTGTATTTTTATTAAAAATGGTTTTACTGTGAACATTGAACAGCCTGTCAGGGACTCCTGGTAGCCAGCTGCATCTCTGAGTGACTTGTTTTCTACCTGGTGATCAGATGTTTCAGTTATATATCATTCTGTTAAAAGCAAGAGTCGATAAACAGCTGGCCTGGCTCAGTGCAAAGGTGAGTCACTGCACCCTGATGAAGGCAAGATAGCCAGAAACATTTGGTCAATAAATCATGGTGTAGTGGAGAACTGATGAAGCTGCTGCTCCTGACCAAGAAATAGTCTGGCACAATGTCACCCCCCCAGTAAAACCACAATTTGTTGTTTTTACACAGAGATACTTGTATGGGGTTTTTTTATACGGCTGCTACATGAGAATGGAAGTGATCTTTCCTTCTGACTCTCTGCAAGAAAGTAAATAAGCATATTTCCTAAAGCATCAAATTATTCCTAGTTTAGGTGCTGCAGGTGGGCACATTGTGTGACAGGCTGTCTTGTTATATGAATTATTCCTTTTTGATTAATAATTCAAGTCCTGACACTTAAATACTGTATGTAAGAATACACTGCACTGACAGGGTAAAGATTTTTTCCGACTGAAAACACAATGGCAGCTCTGTGCGAGAGGTAAACTCAGTGATAGTGCACGCAGGAGATTTATCAGCAAGGAAAGCGTGGGAAGGTTAGACCTCTTGACTCTAGGCTCACCAAGAAGTGGTTTTAGGCGGATGTAGCTGAGTTAGGCAGCCTCATCCTAAAGAACAGAGGGCCCACACACTGGCAAATTCAGATGCAGAAAATTGTCCGCTTAGTTCAAATTAAAATTGTATGAAAAAAGAAAAAAAAGTTTTACATATAAAACTATCATCAGAACAACTTACAGACAATGCCAAACCTGTAAATGCCATCAGACAACAGAGGTGTGTGGTAAAACGGCCTAAAAAGGGTCTGAATAAAACATAGAGTAATATACAGAAGACATATGTATATGCACTCACGTGCATGAGTACATTTCTGCAGCTACAGTTCATACAAAAACCTTCAGATGGTTTACATAACCGTGTCCGTGAGACTGGGCTCACATAATGAGAAATAGTTGATGTACACTAGGTATGATCGGCATGCAAGTACTGGAGTGGGAACACAGAGATCATAAGACAATGTCCTCAAGGATGAGGCTCACATCAACACAGGGCTCCAGGGAGAGACTACAATAACATAAAAGAAATGAGACAGCTCCTCAGGAAGACCCTCTGGATGTCCCCATGTGAGAAAATCCATGTACATCTCATCACCGTGGCCACTACATGGTTTAGTAATTCGCAGGAAGGCAGAAAACGTTTTTCACCCTCTCTCATGTATATGTGGGCTTCAGGATATTGGTAAAATAAATCGACCTGTTATGGAAACTCAAAAAGCAATATGCAGAAATGATAGACCTTTGGTGCTTTTTAGATTCAAATAAAACACTGTGAAAGGGTGGTGTTATTGTAGATCAGAATGTAAATAGATTTTTTTTTACATTAGGACACTACATCCAGAGAGTCTTAAGGAGATGTTGTTTCTTACTTGTCTTTGTCTTTTTTTAATCTTATTTTAATCTTCTTTGCCTGGGGCCCACCAGAGTCTAGGATTGCCACTGTAAATAAACCCAGGCTACTTAAGCTATTTGTTTGTCAGCCCATGTGACTGTTTATGTGTGTATATACATACAGTCCTGTTTGTATATTTTTATTCAGAGATCCTTGTAGATCCTTTTTGATCATGCTCAAGTAGCTAAGAAGTGACATCTTCTGCCCTTTATTACTTCCCCTCGACTGGTCAATGCTGATTGTCTGATATTGTCTGCATAAGTCTTGTATTTAAAGAAATCTGTATTTAAGAAGCGCCTTGTGAAGTTCCTTGTCATTGTGTGCACAGCTTTCTGTACGGCTGTAGAGCTTTCTTAAAACCTAAAACAGCAAAGCATATTTTACTGTGCAAACCGTTTTTTTTTTTTAGGTTATGGTTTTTTATGAATTATGTAAAATCAGGCACTAAAAATGCTGTCATTGCCCTGTGCAGGCCTGGAAAATATTTTATTTGGCAATTTAGATACACCAAGCAGTTACTGATATACTGTATGGAATTTGTGCAAAATACTGCAATAGAGCAGATCCTCAGACATTTTGATTTATTTGTCTAATCAAGTCTTATATCAGCCGTGCAGTTCCATCACTATTGTTTGGACGTGCTTGCTTTAATTCTTGCAGTCCTGCTTACTTACTTTAGTACATGTCCCTTTGGGAAATTGCATATGTCTGTGAACAAATGAAAAACAACCAACTTTTCTTTTTCCCTCTGCAGGTGAGAAAATCAGCTGGAAAAAGGTGAAGATGCTCTGCATCTGGATCTGGCTTTACGCTCTGATTTGGGCTCTGTTCCCTGTGCTGGGCTGGGGCCGGTATGGCCCAGAACCCTTCGGCCTGTCCTGCTCACTTGCCTGGGGAGAGATGAAAGATGAGGGCTTCTCTTTCGTCATCTCCATGTTCTCCTTCAACCTTGCCATGCCTTCTGTCGTCATCCTCTGCTGCTACTTTGGCATCTCCATCAAACTCTATTTCACCTACAAAAAGACCATGACTAACAGCTGCCATGTCCCCAATGTAATCAAGCTGCATCGGAGGCTGTTAATAGTAAGTGATACTTTCTGATGAGAAAGATCTATTATTATAGGTGTGGGGCTCCCGGTATAGGTTGCCTGAAGACGTTTCAACCGTAGAGGGAGAGTGGTCTGTTATTTAAGGATAATTATACAGGCACTGTGAAATAGCATTTTAAAAAAACATGAAGACACAGACAGTGACTGCTTATTTAATAAAAATAATACACTCTTATTCACTTGTTTTTGTCACTATGAGTGAGCAGCGAGCAGTGGACCACAGCCACTATCACGTTAACACAAGTACCCCTCATTCATGCTACCCGTCATGTTACAAATGTGTTCATTTCTCATTTCAGCTAATTATTGAAATCACTTGTAAGTTAACTATTACATTATTTCAGCCGTTTATCCATTACTGTTGTCTATTTCAATTCGTATATCCATTATATAAGCTAGATAAGCATTTATCCATTAGGTTTAGCTAACTACTTCAACTATAAGGCCTAATGCTTTTAGCCATTTCATTTAGTTCATCCATTACCTTTAGCTTTTAGATAACCTCTCTGCTAGCTCGGTAAATTTTCACACTATCAATCACAACACATTAGTTAGTGTTCTGGTTGTTAGCTCAGTATGTGAGGATACATTGTTGTAATCAAATCTGGGCTTTTTTGTTTTGTTTGTTTTTTTTATCAGTTGAGCTACTTCACAATCTTTTTACACCCTTTTGGCAACTGCAGTGTGCCCTGGGGGGAGTCATTGTAGAAAATGTAGATGTAGAAAAACTGACCCAACTTAATTTTTCAAAGCCATTCTTGGCCGAGTAGAGCTACAGACTGGTTTGTTTTTTGAAATGCATACCTACTGTAAGATTAGCTGCTACACAGCTGAAGTAAAGGCAGTTCATAAAAATAATTGTGATTCTGTGCAATAGTCCTGAAAACGTGTACACACATTACAAACATTTACTGTGTAATTAATTTAATACAGACAATATGGGTAAAGACTGTCACATGAGAAAAAGAAAGGCAGGTATAAAGTGTACAGAGTGTCAACAGTAGATGAAGTTAACAAAAAGATGGATAAAACAGATTTCAGGATGAATACATACCCTTACCCTTGTGCTGTATTAACAGGTATAATGGTGGATCTCTAGAGGTCATACTGCCAGACCATCGAAATGCCTACTCATTTTCAAGGCAGGCTTTTGTTTTCAGAGCTCTTGTTGAAACTTTACTCTGTTCTATTGCAGATTGCTGTCTTGATCAGTGTCGGCTTCATAGGCTGCTGGGCGCCCTACGGCCTGGTAAGCCTGTGGTCTATTTTCCACGACAGCAGCACCATCCCACCTGAGGTCAGTCTCCTGCCATGTATGTTTGCAAAGAGCTCGACCGTATACAATCCTCTGATATACTACATCTTCAGCCAGAGCTTCAAAAGGGAAGTAAAGCAGCTGCGGGGGATGTGTCTAGGGTTCGATTCATGTCGTGTCTCCAACGGCATTAATGACAACACCATTTACATGGTTACTACTGACACCAAGCCCAAAATAGCAGCACAGTCTACTTTGCAGGAGATCACCGAGACAAAGACAGTGAGTTTGGGTTGAAAGACCCATCTCCTACACAAAGACTTTTGTGCTGTAAACTGTGGAAAGATTAGTGCTCTCATAATGTGTTATCTCATGAACATTATCAGGGTAGAAAAGACCTATTCTTTCCTGTACATCTTGTGAGTTGTGTTCTAACATAACAAGCAGGGTCACTCTGGTCTTTTGTGTGAGGCCAGCATGAATGAGAGGGCGTGTTTGCACAATAAGTTAAATGCTGTGAAAGTTCAGCCAACTAAGCCATAGATTAGAGTTAAATCTGTGCTTACAGATGGCTAAACCCCATAAAAAAATACTATATAAACTATATTATATTTACTATATAAATCTTTGTCCAAAAATTTACTCCACTGAGCAGAGCAAACTGAGCAGCTTTTGGTCTTGTCATTTACCATGTACTGTACAAGGTTATGCAATCATACAGCAAAATGTGAAGTTGCATCCACACAGAAATGAAGAAAATCATCATGCATTTTAACACAACGCAAACCAAAGGTTGTACAGCATAATATGACATGAAAAAAAAAAGAAAACTTATTTTGAGCACAAAAAAAAGAAGAGATGTTTACTTTAAATTTTGAGTTCAATCTGTGATAGATACTTGTATGTTTGAAGTATTACTTTTTGACACAAAATCTGAAAAAAAAAGAAATATATAATATATATTTTCACTGACAATTTCAGTTCGGGAACAAAATATCCAATTATGATACTTGTTAAATGTTTAAATGAAGTGACAGCTGAAAGTAGATCATGCTTTATGAATCTGCCTCTAAAAATGTTTACAAAAATAACAAATATTGTCCATGTTGTCTAAGGGGTTCTTTAAAGAAGACAATATCATATACAGTAGATCATGTGTTGTAAATGTATGAGAAATAATTGCACTTTTTTGTATGTTGGCTTCATCTGGAATGTGACCTTCTGTTATATTTAAGACTGTCATTGTTTTATGTTTTTATTACCAAAGGATAGCCCAGTTAGCCTATATTAGCACAAAAACTGCAAACATGGGGAAACGGCCAGCCTGCGTTTGTCCAAAAGTTAGCCAAATCCACCACAACTTCTGAGAATTTGTTTTATGTACAAATTCACCAATTCATCAATGTTAGTTTGTGAGTTTTAAATGTACTTTGTTGCCTTAGTAAGAGCTAGGCAACAAAGCTGTTCACCTGTTGCCAGTGTCTGTGCTAAATGAAGTTACTACACCCGGCTGCTACACAGCTTCACATTTACTTCTATTGTCAAACCTTTTCTATAGAAGTTTCTGAACATCAGTAGTTGAGCTTGACTGTTCATATGTGACCTCGGGAACAGCAGTTGACAAAACAGTCTCAACCCATGCTTCACTAACTTGCTTGTCCTGGAGCTTTTGACCACATCACAGTCCTCATTAGCAGATTTAGTCTGCTCAGTTATCAAGGGCCTTAAGGACTTCTAAGGTCCTATAGGTGGTCACAGTTATAGAAAGTTTTAGCGTCCTCATCCCTTGAAATTGGTCAAACTCAGCCTGCCAACAAGGACCGTATTATTTGGTTGAAAACGCCCGAACCAATTAGTTAGTGGATCATGAGTGAGTAGAGTCTTGTTAACAATGGAGTTCTAAGGTACAAAGAAATAAGTGACCACAGACCGTACTTGTTAGTAGGATAGATGTATTGCTGGTTTTGGCCTTTCATGGGATTTTTTTAATTTAAAAAAGATTTTTAAAAAAACTCTTTACCCTTTTCAATCTTTTATTGTCAACTTTGTCAACAATTAAAGTCAAAGCTCTTGTAGAAATCAGTGCAAAGCAGATTTTCAGATCGCCAGGGTATTAATAAAAGAGTTGTTCAAATTTCACTGGTTGTCCCCCATGACTGTCTGCCGCCTGTCACCACAGCTGCAGGACAACAGTATATTGTTGTATATATAATTAAGCTTAAAAAAGGATTTCTCTGATCATCAGTTCATGTCAGTATATGCGCTTCTGCTTAACAGAGATCTTTTGTTCTCATGCTTTACCCAGAGATTATTTTATTATTTTCCCTGATATATTGTCCCCTACTTCTTGACCCTTTCTCTGAGGGACAAATACTGTTCAGTTTTTTCAGTTTTGCAGTGCTGTTTTTGTTTGTGTGTTTGTTTTATTTGCAACTTGTAATTACTTGCAGTTAAAATGACTTTTAAAATTTTGAAAATTTGTGAATGTAGAGCTATGAACCTTGAACATATTTGTGTGCACATGTCATTGGTCCTGTTTAAGAATAAACACTGACTGAACACCGGATGGTAGTGGACAATGAATGCACAATGATGATATGTAATATCACCTGATGACACTTTCAGTGTTTATCATGAAAAAAAAGAGCAATGGCTTTTTCTATAGGCTTAAATTGACTAACCTATACATTGTGAATTTGAGTCAGGCACAGTTGGGACATATGGGCATGCAGTCACCTCTAGAGTATTTGAAGGCGTTTATATAGTTTTGACATTTAAGTCTTTTTTCTTCATTTCACTTTGAAGACAGCCAGAGCTCAGGACACAAGGAATGGCAGTGTCAGTCAGTTTGTGAATAAATGTTTAAAATGTCAGTGTCTACGTTTTCATACATTTCACAGACTAGAACTGTCATGCTGTTATTATGCGGTATGAACGTTTGAGATGCTGCTAAAGCGTGACATCCATTTGAAATGAAATACACTGTAGTCATGTGCCACATCAATCACAGCAAAAGTGGTGTTTTAAAAACATCTCTGTTACGTTGAGGATGGACAAAAAAAATGGTAACTGGCTACCTGGACAGACACGCCAGTGTCAGGTCAGTTTCACAGAAGGGCAGTGCAGACCCTTATGTGCTAACTGGGATCATATCTCTAATTATCTCTAATTAAAAATTGTAAAGTTGCCAGAACACCAAAGTTGTTACATCCGTTGTGATGGCGACACAGATGTGTGTACCAAATATAATGACAATCAGTCAAACAGAGTTGTTGAGATCTGTCATGTTAAACAACTGTCAACGTCATGGTGGCGCTAGAGGAAATATCAGGGTACTGACCAAAATCAGTAGAATATTCTCTCTGTGGAGAATGAATAAAATGAAATTTCATGGCAATACAGCCTGCCATTTTGTTATTGTTCATATCATGTCAAAATAATCCATCCTCCCAATTTTTATAAACTGTCACTAGTTAATTCGAGATATTTCCATTCAGCTAAAGGGTCGACCTCTGCCTTAGCAATCTTAAAAAATGATTGAATTCATTCACTTATTACCAAAGCAAAAACAACAACTGAATATTTCAGAAACTAGAATTACTGCCTCGTGGTTGTATGTCTCCACTTACCAGCCAATTTGCAGGAAATATGGTCAAAAGCTCCCCTTCCTGAGTTGCAGCATTAAATAATGGCCAGAGGGGTCTTTGCAGAACATCACGGTGAAAATGACCTTCACTTCATCATTTTATCCTATTAGACATTTGTGTTATATTGTGTCATAATAAGCATATGAATTCATAAGTTATGGCCAAAACCGTGTTTTGTGAGGTTTTGTGACCTTGACCTTTGACATCCGACAAGTTTATCAGTGAGTCTAATTGAACTTTTTTGCCAAATTTGAAGGGATTCCCTTGAGGTGTTCCTTGACTTTTGATCGTCAAAATCTGTTTATGCTTGAGTTCAAGTGAATGTCTGTGTCAAACTTAGATTAGATAGATTAGATTCCTGAGATTACTGCGTTCATGAGAATGGGAGAGACTGACGACCTGAAAACATAATGCTTCCAGCCCTGGCTGTCGCGGGCGTGGAGGCACAAAAAGTTACACAATCTTCTGATGCAAGTCACATTTCCAAAGTTCACATACTTAATTTTGATTGACGAGCTTTAAATCGGATTCAGAATCACATGTAGGAAAATACCATTTCCAAATTCTTCATAAATTGTAATTACTGTTTTTTATTCAAACTGAAGCTGGTCAAATCAAATATTATGCAGGGAGGAAAGAGATCAAAACAACCACTGAAAAGGCCACTTTCAACATGATAATGTCAGTGAACATAAAAAAAGAGGTGAACGTTCTACAGAAGTTCATTTCAATGTGAATTTCTATCCATCTGCATTTCATTAGCACTAATCACACCCTGCTAGGAAACTGAAAATTACACAGACATTTTACAATAATAGCATTACATTCCAAGGTTTACAGTGCTGTCCTCCGTTTTACACTGGATGGAAAAAATTCCTCTGCTCATCTCAAGCCAAATTTCTGTCACATGATGCTACATCTGTCCAGCAAATCCTTATTTGATTATTATTTGAACGTAATGTATGTTTAATTGTTTAAGTTTGGATAAAAGTCTTTTTTGTAATTTTAAAGATTACCAATCCTGCAATCAATGCAATTCACAAACACACGTGTTTGAAGGGGGGGGGGGGGGGGGGGGGGGGGGGGGGGGGGTTAAATTACCATTTACCCACCCCTGAAGAGATTGTGTGGTGCTATTTCTTCAGAGTGATTACATCAATGAAAAAAACACTACACACTTTTCTGGTGATGTTAATTTTGTTTTTCTTTGTGAAGTTACAGCAAACTGTAAGGAACCTATTACTAATTAAAATAAAATCTGATGCAGAATGCAGCCTTAATACAACCACAACATCCTTACATCCCAGTTGGTAATGACTTCGCCTGCTTTAAGCGCTGTGAAATGGTAGGGGAATGATGTTTTTGTTTTTTTCGGACTTCACGCTATCAGTCAAACAGATTCTGTACAGAAGTGTTAACTCGCACTTGTGACTTTGTTCTTGGCACAGCATGAATAGACAGCTCTTGTTGTAGTTTTTTTTTTTTTTTTTTAGTGTTCATATGGCCTGCCGGATGTTTTCCAGACTCTTCTCAATGTTGTCAATAACCTCCACTGCAGCTTGTGGGATCCTAGTTCCTGGACCGAAGATGGCGCACACACCGCTCTGGTATAGGAACTCATAGTCCTGCGTACAGACAGAGGTGGAACAGTTTTATTTATTTATTTTTTTTTACTATATTTATTGTCTTTTTGTTCTAGTATAGCAGCATCTTACAACATGCAGCACATATTAACACACCACCGAGAAGAAAAAAAAAAAAAAATTCACCACAAAACATGACAGTTATCAGTTTGCAGTGTCCCTTTTTGATTCCATTTGGTTACTTTCAGTTGTCCATCACTTTCAATATGTCCCATGTTCTGGTGTATGTTCAATTTTCAGCCCTGAAAAGGCTTTTATTTTAGAATTGATCCTTGTTCCAGAAGACAAATAACACCTCGTGCTTTTCAGCTGTGTGTAACAACCCTCATCTGTAAGTGAGAATATTTGAACTTAACTGGTACTAATTATAATATACATGTCCCTCTATAAGAATGGAAAAACAAAGGGAAAAAAAATTATAATGAAAATTCAGAAGGGTGATGGATGCCTCAGAACACTGTACTTAGATACGTTCCCTTTATTTGTTGATTTCCTGGGCCTTAAGACATCATCTCAGCTCTTCTCAGATAATTTGATGTTATTGAAGTGTTTCCTCAAAGACAATTAAATTTTCTCTAGCTCCAAATGTTTCATTATATCTCCCATTACATTCAAATGTGTGGGTGCAGTCAGTCCTCATGCTAATAGGCTGACAAATGATACCATATCACGCCCCATGTGGTTTCTTACTATGTTAGAGTCTACAATTGCTAGAACAGCCATCAGGGGATCTAAATCAATACGACTATGCAAAATTGCTGATAAGGTCTTAAAAATATTTAATATTATTTACTCTAATAGTATGATATCATGAGGCAGCTTCACAACATATGAGCCAATGATGCAGGTGTCAACATTCTGTTGTGGGCTGCCAATGATGCAGCAACATTCACGTGCAGGATCTTTTCCTGGAAAAATCTTATTGAGCATTTGCTCATGATGCATTAAATTAAATTAAATTGAATTGAATTAAATTGAAGGAGGCTGTACCTTACACATACTGAAGATCTATGAATTTGCTCTAGTCTGCCACTACTCCTCTGTAATCCCCCCACCTAAATCTTCCTGCCAAGCTGATTTCAAGTGTTCCATAGTCGTTGTGCTTGTCCAATGAGACAGTTTCTCGTATGTATTTGATAAATCTCCTTTCTTATGAGGATCTTGTAGAAGTGTCATTTCCATTGCAGAGTGTATTGGGGAACTGAGGTATGACGGATTATTTTGCTTCAAAAAAATTCTGTACCTGTACTTTTTTTTTTTTTTATTGTGATTAATGTACTATGTATTTCTTTTATAGGTGCTCAAATGATGGAAATACATTATCAACAAATATATCAATAAAACTATGAATTCCTTTTCCAAACCAATCATCAAATATTGTATTATCAAAAGAGGATGCAAAAGAATGACTTTCAATAAGAGGGCATTGGAGAGAGCCAGCCTGCCATCTGTAAAATATTCTGACCCGTGACCAAATATTGAGTGTATGAGAAGCTACTGGATTGTCTATTAAGTCAAGGGATACGGTGGGTAAAGCTGAGATTAGCAGAGCTGAGAGAGAAGAGGGGGTGAGGTAGGGCACAGTTGAGACTAACTACAGCGAAGAAGGAATTCAGCTTTCATATGTGGGTAAAGGGTGTGCACAGTCCCAAGTGATTATGCTGTTAATTACTCTGTTTGGCGGAGAATGACTGACACGAACAGGAAGAGAAGAAATGAGACTGCGCTGCATGAAATCAGGGAAATCCTATAGTGTGGTAATGATAATTATATGAATCATGGCCACCCTTATCATGAGACTGGTTCTCGGTCCATATGAGGGCAAGATGACACTTTATGTGTTATCTGTGTGCTGATCATGTCATGCTAAACAATGTTTTTTAATGGCTCCAAGGATGCCAGTGGTCATGCTGGAGACTATGTAAAAGAGCTTTCCGGGGAGAGCTGTAGGGAATTGATCTCTGTCTCTGTAGACCAGTGGATTATTCAATTCTATGCTGCTTCAGTGTCCACTGCCCCTCCAGTAATGATAATTGAACAAGGACCACCAACCGTATAAGTAAAGGTCAGATATGGTCAATATTATGTACACTAACACTAGCTTGTGTTTTCCACCTCAGCCATATACCACTGAATGCCCAATACTGCGGCCATGTGGCTTCTAAAAAGCATAGCTAAAGGTGCAGTGCAGTGGCATTACCAACATGACCACCAGGACAGAATGTGGAATCACACTGACACCAGCAAGTCACACAATTTTTCCAAGAATCATTAGAGGATTAAATCCTCAAGATCTGCTTCATTATTCATTATTATACAGAAAATTTGATCTTTTAGCTGACATTGTCAAATACAGATAAAATGCATGTAACTGTGCCCACATCTGATGTCAAAGCCAGGATGGATCTGTCTGCACGTTGGATTACACCTATCTCTACTGACAGTGTGCACACAGTCTCTAGTGCATGGAATTTGAATTTAAAACATGCACAAATCAAATTGAGTAAAAAAAAAAAAATTAATTAATTAATAAATCAAAATGTTTGTTCTATTACTGTGGACTGCTAAATTAGTGGAAAAGAGAACAGAAATTAAGTTATGTTTGGACGTTTAACGATCATGAAAATCAGAGGTCACCTGTGGTGGAATGACACCTCCACAGATGACAAGGATATCTGGCCTGTTGAGCTTCCTTAGTTCCTTGATGAGCTCCGGAACGAGGGTCTTGTGTCCTGCGGCCAGAGTACTGACCCCGACACAGTGAACGTCTGCGTCGACAGCCTGCTGGGCAACCTCAAGAGGAGTCTGTTCACCCAAAACCAGACATGGAAAGACAAAGAAAATACATCTCAGACTGAGAAGAACTACACATTAGAAACACCTTTTAATATAATGTAGTGCAGTTCCTACACTACAAAGTTACCACCGCCTAAATCTAATCTTTCTCCGTCGTTTTATGCATGACTTTCACTCCATTATTTTAATTCATTAATTTATGAATTCATTAAAAAATAATCCGAACATTGATTATTATGAAGCTAATGTAGTCTCTTCTCCTTGATGAATGCTGCATATAACACCACTGATGTATTCACAGTGGCCTCTGGCTTTACTTACTTGCAGGCTTTAGTAAAGTTTCCTGCATAGCAAGTAAAAAAAGTGCTTCTAATATTCCCAACTCTGACTCTGAGATTTTAGATTCAACAAAACTATTTTAACACAATATTGAACTCTTTTGTAAACTTGTCACTAGCAACATCACTAAAGCCTAACTTGTCCCTGGGGTCCATTTTCAAAAGCTACATGTATTTCCCATTTACCCGTACCTCAGCTGAGGTTCACAGGTTCAGATGAAGGTCAACAAAAAGTCCAAGTTCTTCCTTGTCCAATAATTCATCATGTAAAACAGTTCTCCCCAGGCCCTTGTTTTTTGAGTGCTGTATTGAAAATGACAGCAGTTTAACATAACAGTTGCTTTTTCATTATGCATTTCATTATTTATTTACTCGCTGCCAGAGGCTGTGCTTACCACCAAGACATGTGATCAGCGGCTGAGAACATTCAAGTGTGACATTTGGTGCTAAATATGTGGAGGTCATCACAGGACATCTTCAGGTCAGGGAGTCATCAGGATTCAACACATTAAATTTATGCACCCATATGATACCCAGAATCTTGTGATATCAGTTGAGGTTGTTTGGTTATATGTGCAGCATGGAATTACTTGTCCTCACCTCCTGTACACATCTGTAAATCAACCAAAGTTACGGGCTTTAGCATCATAGAGCTGCAGGCTGGAGCTGCCTTCCAGCAGTTGGGGCATAAATATTTTCTGCCCACTCAGGCCAGACCACATTGAAATGTTCAGAATGACCTCATTATAAAAGGTTAATTTTTTATGTTTAATTATTCTCTCACACAGGGAAGGGAAGCAATCAAACTGCTCCAGTGCATATTTTGAATTGTCACAGCAGGAAGACCACAGGTACAGCTACTATCATTCACACAGTGAGGCAGCATGCACAATAACAGGACTCCAGTGGTGACACACCTGAGTGGAACGCAGCCGTCATTCACTAGGATCATTAGTTGCACCTGTGTCTCACCACCTTAAATGTCACTTTTTGTCTACTTTGCGCTGCCTGGTCGAAAAGTAAACTGACAAAATGTTTTGGCATTTCTAAATAAATGTCACCCAAAACTTCAAACATAAATACAATAAAATTAGAAAACAAATAGGGGAAAACTTTCAATTAAAAGGGAAATGTTTGTGATTTGATTTAATTGGAAAAGACCGATATATACAGTGCCTATAAAAAGTATTCACCCACTTGGATGTTTTTCCCTTTTATTGTTTTAATAAATAGAATCATGGTCAATATAATTTGGCTTTCTTAACAAGAATTTACAAAAAAAAGTATTCCTGGCCAAAATTACACCATGGAGACAAAAGAACACTCCAAGCAACTCAGAGAAAAGGTTATTGAAAAGTATAAGTCAGAAGAAATTTCCAAGTCACTGAACATCCCCTGAAGTTCAGTTAAATCTATCATTATGAAATGGAAGGAATATGGCACATGTGTAAATCTGCCTAGAGCAGGCCATCCTCACACACTCTGCAAGAAGGAGACTAGTGAGGGAGGCCGCCAAGACACCTATGACTACTCTGAAGGAGTTTAAAGCTTCAGCAGACTCTGCATACAACTGCTGTCGGGATTCTTCACCAGTCAAAGCTTTATGGGAGAGTAGCAAAGAGAAAGCCACTCTTGAAGAAAGCTCATTAAATCTTGACTAGAGTTCACCCAAAGGCATGTGGGAGACTCCAAGGTCAACTGGAAGAAAGCTCTTTGTTCTGATGAGACCAAAATGGAGCTTTTGGCCATCAGACTAGACGCTATGTTTGGCAGAAACTAAACACTGCACATCACCACAACCACATCATTCCCACTGTCAAGCATGGCGGTGGCTGCATCATGCTGTGGGGATGCTTCTCGGCAGCACACCCTGGAAAACTTGTAAAGGTAGAGGGTAAAATAAATGCAGCAAAATATTGGGAAATCCTGGAAAACAATGTGATTCAGTCTGCAAGATAACTACAACTTGGGAGAAGATTTATTTTCCAGCAAGACAGTGACCTGGAGCATACAGCGAAAGCTACACAGAAATGGTTTAAAGACAACAAGGTGAATGTTCTGCAGTGGCTGGGTCAAAGCCCAGACCTCAATTCAGTAGAGAATTTGTGGCTAGACTTGAAAAGGGCTGTTCACACCCGATCCCCATGCAACCTGACAGACCATCAGCAGTTTTGCAAAAAAAAGAATGGAGTAATTGCTGTGTCCAGATGTGCCAGTCTGTATGAAACCTATCCACTCAGTGCTGTGATTGCGGCCAAAGGTGCATCTACCAAATACTGACGTGAAGGGTTGAATATTTATGCAATCACTTATTTTACATTATATATTTTTATTTAATTAACATTTCTTTGTAGAAATCTGTTTTCACTTTGACATTAAAGAATTTCTTTTTTGTAAATTCTCCAAATTATATTGACCATGATTCGATTTATAAAGGCAATAAAATGGGAAAACATCCAGATGTTCAGATGTCCTTAAACATAACAAACGTTTGGCAGAACACTGCAAGAAGAACAAGTGCAACACTTTGTCTTTTAAGTCTTATTTCCATTTAGAGCATGCTGCCAGGCTGTCTGACTGACCAGTACAGTACCAGTGTAGACCGAGGCCAACCGGGAGAGCGTGTGTAAGGGCTTTTTTTTCTAGCAGTTTATGTGAATACCATCTTGCTTGAAAGGTAGGGTCCAGGTAGTTACTGCCTCTGACATTAAATCTGTGTCTTAAATGTTATCTCTACTTTGGCCAAGGAGGCGTAGGCAGCAGATGGTTAGCTCCATTCTACTGAATGCCACTGACCTGAAACAGTGGTCCAATGTCCACATCAAAGCCCAGGTCAGCAAACCCTGTGGCAATGACTTTTGCTCCTCTGTCGTGGCCATCCTGTCCCATCTTTGCCACCAACAGTCGAGGGTTTCTGCCCTCGTGCTTCTTAAAATCTGCAACTCTGAGATTTGAAAAGAGAAAAAAACACAAAACATTTTATGCAACTGAAACAAAAGAAATCAATTTGTCGATCATGATAATCCAAATGCTGTTTAGTTTTATTTTCTACCTGTTGTGGGCCAGGGCAATCTCTTCATGCTCCCCAAACTCACTGCGGTAAGCCCCGCTCACCATCCTGGTGCTGGCTTTGTGTTCGCCAAACACTTTCTTCATGGCATCAGTAATTTCACCAACAGAGCACCTGTAGAAAGCAATAGACAGAGTCCTCACTAATATTTTTTCACATTCCAGTGATAAATAACACAGTGCAATCATTCATTTAGTCCCAATTCACTGTAAGACAACCATATTCAATATACTAAATACTAATGTGTTTGCAGTTTCATTACAGAGTTTCACAATTTATTGCAGCATGTTAATTATCTGCTTTATTAGTGTCAGCGTCACATGACAGAAAGAATAACTGTAGTCTCTTTTGCCACAATATCACTGTGACGGTAATAAGACGGCAACAATCACCATGACATTTCTCTTTGATAACTTCAGTGTTATCAGTGTTAAGTCCACACTTGAAATGAAAATTGCTCAGTCATTTGTGGTAGTTTGAAAGTAGACAGCATATTTTATTGAGATGGATTAAAGCTCTAGTAAAATAGCATGGGATGTTTAAGTAGCTGTAAATTATTGTGAGAGTCGAGATGTTAGATAATCCAGTCATGCTGTGCAACTGCCTCTCAGCAAGTGGGCTGTGATCAGCATGTGGGCTCTTCACACAGTGCTGCGCAGTTATGAAAAAATATTCTGTCAGATCTTTCTTTTCTCAAAACAGGCCTAACAGTATCAGAGTCTGATTCAGTTTAACCGCATGTGTGTGGGCCTAAAAAAACTCTTGCTGCATGTTTAATAAATGGCCGCATGACAGCCTCAGGTAAGAAGACACATTACCCACAAACATACTGCTAAAGGTTTCCCATTAACAATCAAGCCTTTAAGAAAAATACCACAATGATGGAGATGGTGTTCATGTGGGCAAAACAAGATCACAGGGGGTCCTGATGGGGATGTGCCTACTGCATGAGACCTTGTCAGAGAGTTCATCTGTGTTACTTGGACATTCACACTAATAAACAATGAAGGAAAGGCAGGAAACATTATGACTGTGGGAGGTTTGACCTGGCTCGAGCTGCCTCCACAGCCAGCGCTAAAAGGTTGCCCTCCCTGGTTCGGGCACACTCCTCAATGGCTGCCAGGCACTTCTTCGCTGCCTCGGGGTCACGACTTTCCCTCACCTGAAACAAAGCAGGCAACAAGACATAAACGTGTCATTCAAAAATTTTTAGCTGCCCTTCTTACAACATTTACTATTGATAGAATTCTCTAAATACAGGGCACATGAACATGTCAACCTTTTTACATGTGTTCAAGTAGTCTTTAACATTCAAAATGCTGATAGACTTTCCTTTCAGTGGATACTGTATTTAGTCATTAGTTGTATCTGAGTTTATGTCTGCCTGATAGAAATGTATTCTGTTAGTGAGCAATGATCATATTTTGTCATTTTCAAAACATGCTGGGTAAAATCCCATAAATACTATAAAGTTAGAAAAAATTGAAGGAAAACTTGACCTCGACCTTGACTTTGAGCTGATTGAAAATCACAGATCTTTATGATTCCTAAGCACCTGCAGCAGCCATACTGTGCATCTGCCTTATAGCTGTCTACAGTACAACCCAGTCCTCCATAAGCCCTGTGCACTGCACCCACAGAGACTTTAACTGATGTCCCAATGCATAATCACCAGGACATGACATAAATAAGGCATGTTTGTAACAGAGACTCAGCCCTGGAAGATGAGCTACAGTGTCTGCACCACACATACAAAAACCTCAATCAGTCTAAAACTGCTTAAAACTGTCAACATGTGTCAACATCCAATTCTGAGTACTGTCATGAAAATGTAGAGAGATAGATAGCAGAGATAACAGCAGTAATGTCATACAGACAAAACACTTCATTGTCTTCTTTCCTTCATTCCATCATGTCACAGAGTCGATAACAGCTTGTGATCTGCGTTTGCACAAAGTTCAAAGCTGCTTTGCTTGTTTCAAGCATGCTCCTCATGCGATGTATACACTACATGACTTACAGAGTCCTCAGGCGTCAGTATAGTGTTCACACAACACAAACTGCTGTCTCGTTAAAGGGAATCTTGAAATCATTATGGTTTGCATGACTGATCAGTGACAGGGGGTCACACAAGATGTGACATGGGAAATGATGAGATTCCATATGGGAGACAGAAATGAGGGGTCAGTTTGTTTGTGACCTGATTTGCAGTTAATAAACAAGGAAGAAAAAGAGAGAATATGGGTGAGAGAATGGATTGGGCTACACGGGTGACTGCAATTGATGTTGTTCAACTCCATCCCTGGTTTACCCTCCCCCCACTACCTATTGCCAGTCACAACTGGGTCACATCACTGGATGTGGTCTCCATCACAGGTCCAGATATTTAGCCTATATTTTTTGGGTTTTCTCTGGGATTGCATCTTTGAGCAGTTCCCAAATAGCAATCAAGCACTGACTTGCAGGGATGAGTTAACACTAATTTCCTTCGGATCTGGGGCTTTACTTGAGGAAACCCCAAAAACTGTTGCGCGGCAGAAAATCAGGGCTAAAAATCATGTGGTATGGACTTAGCATTAGCAGTATGTTCTGACAGTTACTCTTCAAATGTAATGACATTTCAATGCCCACTGACCTTTCACCAGAGGCAATGAGCCCAAGATACTTTCCAATCTGATGGCAGCAGGTACAGCAGTAATCTTCTGTCAGTTTGCATAAAATATGTGTCCAGAATGATGCTGCAGTGTATGGCAAAAAAGCTGAACCTGGTTCACATATGTGCAAGCCTATATGGAGTTGTACTCCTTCAGTCACTAACATCACTATAAAAATCTGAGTTAAGGTGCCACACAGGCTGACAGTGTTTGGACTGACTGTTTCCCCTGCAGTTAGGTGGAGGCAAGAATTATAGTGTGTTTACGTATATATGAGGGCAATATGGATAAAATGTAAGGACAAACTGTGAGACTATAAGAGTTTCATCTCAATGTTTTGCGGTTTTCTTCGTAGAATTCTTTCAACATTTCTTAGAACAAAAAATGAAGGAGAAAAACACTTAATCTTTAGATTCCACTGGCTTATCTACTTGACTCTCAAAGGAACACTGACCTTTTTCAGTTTTTCAATCTGTTTCTGACGCACAATAGTGTTATCAATGGCCAGCACCTCTACACTCTCCTCCTTCTCCAGACGGTACTTGTTCACGCCGACAATGACTTCTGATCCTGAAAAGAAAAGGACAAAAGATATGCAGGTACATGGATCAGCAAGAAAAAAAAACAACACAGTGGTGCATGTCTTGACAGAAGCACACATCTGTGCACAGCCTTTGACAGTTGTTATTCAGGGAGCAGAAAGAGGAACTTTTAGATAAACAAATGTCTTTATTATATATAAAACAAACCCTAAATCCTCAGAAAGGCAACTGGTGTCACAGCACATAAATCAACAAGTATACTTGAAGACAACCCCCAGGTCAGTAAACCTGTTTAGGTCTACAACATCATCATGGAGTACAAGACAGCGGAACGCATGAAATAGCATTGTAGTATCATTAACAAAAAAAAAAAAAAAAAAGCTGATGTTATGCTTGAACCCATCAGATAACAGTTACCATCAAATGACTGAGAATAAAACACTTCTTTCAGTTTATCCCTTCTTCTGCTTTAACTGTATTAAATCTTACCTACATATACAGTGTAACACAACCCCTTTTACACACCTAATGTACTGTATCTCTGAGGTTATTACCACTGGACATTCATGTAACACACACGTTAACATTCAGATAACTTCTGGATTTGAGGAATCGTTACATAACTGAATTTACTGATGTTATTCCCACTGAAAATTATTTAATTGTTATCACATCTAATTATCAATATTTAGATAAATAGTAATCATTTTTATAATTATTTTTTAAACTCTAAATTGTAATAAATTTGGGTACTGAAAACTTAGTGTTCAATAAATACACAAAAAGTAGACAGAAGCTTTTAATTCTCTATATTCTCCAAGGATCCAAATATAACATTTTACTATTTGACCCCAGTGTAGGAAAAACTAAAAAATGATCTGAGAGCCTAACATGGTCAATCAGAATTCAAGGCCCATCAGGAGTGAAAAAATTGTCAGCAGCAAAGACGTGCTGTCAGGGTGGATCAGAAAGCCAATGAATATCAATGAGAGCAGGCATCAGGGGGATTATGGAGAAAAGCTACCCAGTCTGTGAAGGTTCTGCTCTACTCCATCGCAGTCATTTCTGACGTTACACATCTGAAGTAAATATTAATTTCACAAGACACACAAAGAGGCCTCAATTTAACCCCTGATAGTACTCTGACACAAGTGTATACACATCTCCAAAAATAACACAACAAAATAGGAAGGGCCAGCTGGATTCAAGTTGTGATATGATCTTGTGTTGGGGTCTAACAGAATACAGGCACTTACAATAGGCCTAAATAAAAAAATACTTAGCAGGTGACTGGTTCATCATTTTAGGAGTCAGAGCTGCAAACTAAATAACATGTTCAATTCACATTCAAATTGGGCCACTACTATATGAACAGGACAAAATGAATCTTTATTACTACAAATGTTAATGTTATTTCAGCTTTACTTCAGAAAGTAATTTTACCTAGGTTCTTTAAAGGCTAAATCCACACTAAATATTCTATGGCAAAGAGCACTGACCTCCACAGATTGAAAGTTCAGACTCTACAGAGTCGCAAGTCTATAACAAGGAGTTTTAAAAGGCAAGAAACAGCCCATGTCTTAAGTAACAGGGCAAAGTAAGAGCCATGTTACACCACTTTGGAGAAGTAAAAAAACTTCGTGAAAATTTCACATGCTCAACACTGAGGACACAGTGCCTGCCTTGCATGTGTGACCTGCAGCTGCTACTACCAGCTCTATCTTTCTACATTGAGTATGGCTTAAACATGACCATCAATATCAATCAATTCTTTTCATTATAAACCTTATTAACCTTATTTACCCTCATTCAGAGCAAGACACACACACACACACTTGGACTTATATCTTTGTGAAGACATCATTGTCATAATGCATTCCCTAGCCCCTTACTCTTACCTATGCATATGCTGCCCTGGGACAGAGAGAAAGAGTGAGAGTACCTAAAAGCGAGTGTGTCCACTCTCTTGCTTTTTCTTGGATACCAACTGATGACAGATGACAGTGACGACAACTTGCTGTATATATGTGAAACTAAATATATATATATATAATAAAATATAATATCTATATTTTATCATTTTTTTTCACTCAAACTGTAGTGAAAGGTGTCAGTTTTATGTAAATGTTGCTGGCATCATGTCAATATCATTAAGAACATTTGTTTCCCTGTCTATTTTTGCTGGGAACTATGCGCATCATGTGTGAAATATAGGCGAGGTGTGTCTTGTGTGTCCGCTATGAGAAAAAAAACAGCAGCTCTCTATTAGGGGAGGTTAAGGACAATAAATCAAACATTTCATGCCAAACTTGGTGAGAAATGTGACCATTTCACACAGAAGGAGGAACTATATGCTTGACTAAATGTCAAGACTGTAACCTCCATTAGACATGTCAAGTTCATTGCAGCGTTGTCACACACAGACTGAAGTTAAGTGGTAGAGAGTATTAAGTACTTTAAGCAGAGGGAGACGATGAAAAGATGAAAGAATAAGAGGCTTTACAGCCATTAGCAAATGACATATTTATACAGTACCGGAGTCAATGCGGGCCTGTCTACGTGCTGCACACTCCTCAATGCGAAGTTTTGGAATCCCCTCTGCCACAGCCCTGGCCATGCCTCCCATCTCTTCAATATCTTTAATGAACTATACAAAGGAAAGGAATGATGATGGATTAGTTCTGTTGTGATTTCACTTCATGTATTGTGATACTCACCGCACTAAAACTAGACAACATGGTTCTAAAAATTTTCTAAACAAGGATTTAAAAGAAATAAATTAGCCCTTAGCTGTATGTTATGGGTATGTTTAGGCCAAACAATTTGGCAGAGCAGTAAAATATTAATTAAAACCCTACTGCCATTACGTTCAGAGGAAGTCAAGGCAGATGCCCATTTGTCCCCATGACAAACCTTCAGTGCTGTGTTGTAGACATCATCCGTGAGAGACTCCATCATGTGCGAGCCGCCCCAGGGATCAGCGACTTTGGGGATGCCCGACTCCTCTTGGATGATGATCTGGGTGTTCCTGGCAATACGAGCGCTCTTCACTGTGGGCAAGCCCAGAGCTTCATCGAATGAGTTGGTGTGGAGTGACTGGGTTCCCCCGAACACAGCTGCCATGGCTTCAATCACCGTTCGGATCACATTGTTGTATGGATCCTACGAGAGGAGACAGAGTGGAAAGTTGTGATTATCATCCATTCATTTTACAAGTTTGAGTTTGATTTAAACATTTTCTTATTATTCTTATAGTGATTTATATTTACTTGCTCAGTGAGAGACCAGCCTGAAGTCTGGCAGTGTGTGCGCAGGAGGAGAGACTTTGTATTCTTGGGCTGGAAGTTTTCTTTAATGAGCGTGGCCCATAACTTCCTGGCTGCCCTCAGCTTGGCAATTTCCATGTAGAAATTCATCCCAATACCCCAGAAGAACGACAACCTGACAGCACACACACAACATATGTCAAAAAAGAGAAATATAGACAGTTATTAAAACGGACAGAACAAAATGTTACTGATATTAATTTTGCACAAAAATAGAAATCAAGTGTTTCCTGTACAACACAATATGAGGTAGACCCACCAGAGTTTCAGTCTGCAAAACAGTAAGATCTAAAAAGTGCTTATTAATCTTTATGTCTCATTATGCTTTATGTCAATGCCAGTAACCTAAAAACACAGATTTCACCCAGTAACTATGATTATGAATAGATGCTACTACCTTATTAGCAAATGGAGGCAAGCAGCAAACCTCATCCAAGCCTCATCCCCAGTGCTAGCGTGTCTAATAAAGTCCCACAAGACACAAAACCCATGACACAAGAAGAGCAGAGTTGTGATACTACTCTGGTTAGTTTATGACTAAAGCATTGTTTAGGGTACAGCAACCTTTCAGTCCTTTCGCCCTTCCCACCCATCAGCAAACACATTTTTCAAATTTTGGCAGCTGAGTGTACACTGCCCACATTCAACTGCTATGTCAGTTAAGACTCAATGTTCGAACTTTGTCCAACTCCCTGAACTGTCTCACTGTGGCATTTGGGTAAAGGTACGAGAGCTACAGCGATAAATCAGCTGGGCCAATATATCAGCTGATTCCTTAATATAGTTTGTCCACCAGAAAGGGCTGACAAGTTTATTTTTTCACCGCAAAATATCCCATTCAGTACATATCATGGTTACAAAAACTGTATACATTTATGGAAAAAAAGGTTATCGGCTAATTTGTATTTACATTAAACTAAAACGATATTGGTCAGGAAAATGGGCATCAGTCACCTGTTCTTGATCCTTTTTTGTTACTATAGGAATATTTTTACTATCTATCAAATAACACAATAAATTAGGGCTGGAACTGATGCCCAATGTCATTATTGACTAGTCTGCTGATTGCTTTTTCAAGTAATGGATTAATCGTTTAGTCTATGAGACGCTGGAAAAGGGAAAAAAATGCCCATCACAACTTCCAAGAGCCCAGAATGACGTCTTCAGATGTCTTGTTTGTTCAACTAACACTCACAAACCCAAAGATGCTCAGTTTTCAATGATAAATGACAAAGACGAGCTGAAAATCCTCTAGTGTGAGAAGCTGGAACCAGATTATGTTTGGCAGCTAAATAAATGAATCCATTATCCGTTTAAGCTTAACAAGAAATATTGCTAATAAGATGGGACAACTGTGCCTTTCTCTTGTAAATCATATACATTTCTAACCTTCACCCTTTTACTGTATTGCAGAAACTCAGCACAGTAAAACACAAATGACAATGCAGTGAAAGCTCACCACCATGGCACTGAAAACATGACAGTCAAATTTTCAGTCTTTGCGTGAACCCTAGTGTAAGCACTGGTTGTGAGTCAGAAACAATCAGCTGCAGAGACAGATAATAGCAGAAGGTGGAAAACCTTCCATGTCAAACAATTGAGTGACATCTCCTGATTGATTTAGAATGACTGTCACTAAGGTCTGTCTCCGAAGTCATTACGTGGAGAAGGGCCGAGCTGGACTGTCAGGCCACATGCCCATTTAAGGCTGCTATTATCTGTGTGATTGAAAGGCAGTGAAAAAAGTGGCTGAAGGACACATGAAGAGGAGATAATGAAAGTACAATACAGAGGGACAGAAATTGGACCGAGGGCAGGGGTGGTGAAGCGGTGCAGCTATGAAACTGACTACAAAAAAACCCATCTGCTTTCTACAGCAGTTGCATTTTTATACATCACCATTAAAAGTTATCAAAAAAATGTAGTCAAAAAGAATCACATAATGTTTTTAAAGATGCATTATGGGTAGCTCTGAGAATACAATGCCCAACTTTGTTTATCTCATAAAGAAATGAGTAGTAAATGACAGCAATGATGTTGGACATATCAAGCTAACGTGTCCAGTATATAAGACCTTTATCAAACTTAATCCTATCTTTTTTCCTTAATATGATATAATACATTGCCACATTTATTATGTTAGTTATTATGCATAAAGCCATACAAGCACACAGAATATTAGAGGGGACAACTGTGGCTGTGGTAAAGTACATGGGAGTTTCCCCACTAACAGGATATGAAGTCAGTGCCTGAGTGAAATACGGAACTAAATGGCTACTGACTGACAGCACGAGCTCCTGTTCTCCAACAACACACCAACGTGTCATTATTTGGGTGATTAAAGCTCATCAATTTCATATCACAAGAAAAACGATTGTAGTCTAGCAATAGAAAAAGTGGAGCAGAAATTGAACTGTAACTGTCACAAGAAAGCAATATAGGAGAAATACTGAGTGTCAAGTATCTGTAGTCAAAATCAGCCAATGGCATTTTGTGTTTCAAACTGAATTTTCCACAAAGGGATCCATTAACTACTTATATCTTATCTGTTGATCAGTATATTTGGAACTATGACACACTTATCAGACTAGGCATTTTAATTCATAGCAGTAGTGGTTGGATGTACACAAACACCACATTTATCACTTTCAGGAATCTCTCTTATCTAGCCTGGTTGTTATTGGAGAGTATATTTACCAATTTGCACACTTAAGTACAGACCACATTTCTAATTTTCAGAACCTTTCTAAGTTTATTAGAAATATATATTTTTATTTGGTGAAAATATTCTTAATTTATATTAGTGCATATTTATATTCTATCCATGTATCTCTTGTTACAAAATAATTAAACAATATTTAAAATTGCATTATCAAGCCACAGCTTTAGGCGACAAATACGTAAATCATAATCCGTTGCCTCCACCCTCAGAGATATCTTTATATTTTGTACCTTGGGGCAAACTCATCAATGGTTAAGCCTGCTTTCAGACCAGTGCGGCAGTACTCAAGGCCATTAGCAATGGTGTAGGCCACTTCCAGGATTGCATCAGCTCCAGCCTCCTGAAGGTGGTAGCCACTGATGGATATCGAGTTGAATTTGGGCATGTGCTGTGAACATGGTCAAGTCAGTAAATCAACAAAAAAATAATGCAGTGTTTGATAAATGTCTGATAAATGCAGATGCACAGATAACAGAAGGTACTTACCTTGGAGGTGTAAGCAAATATGTCTGCAATGGCGTGCATGGAAGGCTCTGGGGGGAAAATATAGGTGTTGCGTACCATAAACTCCTTCAAAATGTCGTTTTGAATCGTGCCTGTTAGTTTGGCTTTAGGCACACCCTGCTCCTCTCCAGTCACAATAAACATAGCCAATACAGGGATAACTGCTCCGTTCATTGTCATTGAAACAGACATCTTCTCCAGTGGGATTCCATCAAAGAGCATCTTCATGTCCTCAACTGTGTCTATGGCGACTCCAGCCATGCCAACATCTCCGTGGACTCGGGGGTTGTCTGAGTCATAACCACGGTGCGTCGGCAGGTCAAAAGCCACAGAGAGACCCTGCTGTCCAGCTAAAATGACAGAGCAAAAGAAATTAGAGATGGAAAAAAAGATTATTGGATGAGGAGAATTTTAGATGGGATCTCAAAGACAACGTAAGAAAAAAATGATTGAAAACATCAGTAAATAAGACGTGCAGGCAGTCATTACATCAGTGTCACAACCATGTGAATGGCTGAAAATTGCTGAAAGGCTTTACACAGGGATTCTAGTGATGAATGAATCAATGTACTAAAGGCCTGCTTCAAGCTACTGGCAAACCACAGACCACAAGCACCATCAACACAGAGGATTCTATTTTTAAGAATCTGTCTGCTGATTAGACTTGCTATGTTTTCAACAATTTTACATTGTGTCTCCTAATACTGAAAAGATGGTTTCTTGTGAGCCCCACTGTAACAACATATTGATTTTCACAGCAGAAGAGGACCTCTGCTTTCTCTGTAGTTGTCTCACATTTCTAATTACTGGAGGAGGTGAACATATGATAATTGCTCATCAGGGCATAAACATAACAGTCTTAATTCCAGACATCTGAATTGCTGATCACATCCTGAAACTAAATGGCATTTCAGTGTGATTATCGTCTGTATTTGTGGCTTGTGCCCTTACAAGCTTCTGAGACGTAAAAGGTTACAACTGTTCATACAGAGTCTACACTCACACATATACTGTCTATATGTACACACATGCATATGACCCATATGACAATGCAACAATGCTTTTAGCCTTTCCATCTTTTTTAATCTAATTTGCCAATTATTCTGTCTAATTCAGAGTGTTACCTCTGGCATAATAAAACATTTCAGTACATTTCTTAAAATTTGCTCTAATGCTGAGTCAGCTACTATATCTGAATGATCATATGATGGACTAAACTACCAGGTCCAAGGAAGAATAACAACCAAAAATGACGGATTCCATGTTTCACAATAGATTTGAATCTATAGTGTTTCAAAAATTGAAATGTAAACAACAACAAAATCTACCTTTAATGTTATCTTTATAGAACTTGTTGCTCTCCTCCACAGTGCTAAAGCCAGCATACTGCCTGATAGTCCACGGTCTGTAAGTGTACATGGTGGGATAGGGCCCTCTAGTATAGGGAAACACTCCTGGCAATTCATCAGCGCTGCCAGATGAGTCTGCTTTAGTGTACACTGGCTTGATGTTGAGTCCTTCTGGCGTACGCCAGATCAGATCCTCTGGGTTCTTCCCTTTAAGCTGTTTCTTAGCCAGACTGGCCCATTCAGGATGCAGCTCCACCTGGTCCTGCCATGGTATGGACGTGTGGATCAGAGAGCTGTGTGTGAGTGCTGAGGAGACAGAGGCTCTAACCAGGCGTGCGGCAGCCAACGCTGCACATGCCCTCTGTGCAGTCAGCATGCTTGCTGTCGGCTCAGTCAGACACACATGGATCACCTGGGGAAGACATGAAGAACAGTTGTGAGATCATGTGTACATGTTAGGGGGAGTGAGTGTGTGGTGGTAACGCACCTGGCCAAAAAAGACTTGCCGGCCATTTTTATCATTTTGATCGGGGACAGTGGCACGCCTTCAAATATGACCATATGACCATTTCTGAGTCGTCAAGAAGACAGTCATCAGTTCAGCATGAATGTTATTCAAGCAGCGTTTCATCCACAGAGAAATGAACTTTCAGTGTCGGTTGCCTGCTCGCTGACACCCTCTACAGTTTATTTTGGTGAACAATTACTTAAAGGCCAACTGGTAACGTAATGTGGTCCCATCACGACCTGTTACAACAAAACAAAACCGTGGGAGGCTGTAACCGCCAATGAAACAAGTAAAATGACTGTAACAATTGACAACCATAAGAAACATTAGCTAACGTTATTGTAACCGACAGTGCAAAAGTGACACTGCAGTTAAATATCACAGGGTTAATCAGACACTGAGAATATATTTCGCACAAGTTTGGGCGTGTTTAACCTTACACGTCAAGCATGTGTTATATTCTCGCTTGACAGTTTGCATTTTAGAAATTCAACAGCGAAAACTTTATGTACCTTTTAGCGTTGCTCACCTAGCTAACCAAACGACTTAATATAAGAAGTTTCTCATCTTCTCTCGAAGTCACAACGTTATCGTGTAATTAACCCACTATGGACAACCACTGACTTTTCCAAGTAATAGTAAAAAAGACAAAAATGCAAGTTAATGCTGAAATAACTTTAACTAAACTACGGTTGTTGGTTCACTGCTAAGCACTTGTTAGCTAACCGTAGATGTTGAATTGCTATGAGGGTTAGCATTAGCGGAAGGGGCCACAACAACGCCCGCTAACAAGAGACTTTCTGCAGCGGCGCTATGTTTCACAGCACTAATATTTACATATTTTAATATAGATATTTTTCTGACCTTGTCGTCTGTTGTTAGCTTTCAGGTTGACAGAAGGCGTGTGTCCGTCTATCCAATGAAGTTTCATAACATTAACAGTCGGCCAATCGCATGCTACAGTCACTGGACGAACCTCGACCTAGAACCCCGGAAGTAAATATTGACGCAAAGCTTGTTGAAATTGGTAGAGATAAGTAATGTCAACCATTGTTTACACATTCAGCAACTGTGTGTGTAATTAATAACGCAATGTTATTGACGTCATTGCAAACCATTCGCATCGTAAGCAAGAGACAGCGCATTAGCCAATGCTTATACTACACTATTTGCTGGTAGTTTGGAGGATTCAAGCGAGGCTATAGTTTTTTTAAGCTTGAGTGCACTTACATCAAATCCGCCACTAGGAGGCGATGTTCCAGCAGAATCCCCTGTCAAACACAATGCACCTCCTTCAGCATTCCTTCTATTGTCAGTCAATCACTCAGTCACAAATTACACACAGGACACAGATTTCTCAACACAGTACATGCCATTTTTATTCAAGAGTTGGTCGATAAACTGTCACAACAGTAGCAATGGCTCTTGCAGAGTTCTGTACAGTATTGGACTGGGTTAGACTGGTTAGGGTACACTTGCAGTAAATGTTTATGAGGGATATAAAATATACTAAACATAGCAACATCATTCAGAGCATTCAGCAGGACAAACCTTTATCAAAGTGGCAATGCAGACAGTGGTATATAATGCCCAGTTAATATACAGAGCAGAAGTATTGTACTTTCAACACATGTACCCTCCCTCTGTTGTTGAAACTGTAAGGCAGTATGTTTTGATTGCAATGTAGTACGGCTTTTCATCAGATGACCGATTTCCTCTTGGTTTAACAAAATTTACAACTTTAAATGAACTTCAAAAAAAAAAAGCATCTCTAACAAACAAACCAAAATGTGGTGTGTATAAAAGTCTTACATGATGTGAACATTTTCTTGCAGTATCTGTTATGACATCATGGCAACAAAAGCAGCAGTAGATACGTTTAAATATTGAACTGAAGAAGACTGCAGAAATCAAACGTGAGCAGGTGGATGGTGGGAGGCGGCGCCCTGCGGAAACAGGTTGTGACGAATGCAACCTCATTAACCTTCAGCCATCATCTTTTAACCCAAGGCATCACTCCAGCTTGAGTAGTTCCACATCGAATATAAGCGTGGCGTTTGGGGGGATGACCCCGGGGTGGCCTGTTGCTCCATAAGCCATATCTGGTGTGCAGGTGATTTTAGCTCTCTGACCCAGGCTCATCTGAAGTAGAGGAGGAAATGAAAACATAACTGAGTATGCTGCTGATGTGCTTTTCATGAGTTTAATTTTATAATTTTTATTTACATCTGTCCTTTCTCCTATTGTGGCAAAATGGTTGCCAAGCAGTATTGCATTTACTGTAACAATTGTAAATTTTGCTGTATTCCTATCAGACAATAAAACTCAGACAATGCACAACAAAAGAGCACTGACACTAAAAAGCAGTCGCTCCTTACAACCAAGAAAACAGCTCAAGCTGAAAATATAGGAATCTCTACAAAATCTTTTGCTGAAGGAGTGGTACATTCTCATTCATGGACTCTTTAAACATCACAGGCATAAATGAATAAATAAACTTGCAGCTACAGTCGCAAGGGGAATGAAATAAATGCTGAACCATATTATGCAGTAATGCAAACGCTGCCTTAACTATCCCCTCTTACCTGTGCTACTCCCTCCTCCCAGCCCTTTATAACCTCCATGCGCCCGATCTTGAACTTAAAGGGCTTGTTCCTGTCTCGAGAGGAGTCAAACTTTTTCCCATTCTGCAGCATACCTGCCAGAGAGAGATGACATTAACACAATTCAGAGAGTACCCAAGCATTTTGTAAATAAACGACCCATTTTGGTGATGTAATACAAAATAAAGACTAAGGGCACGCCTATCTTTGTGGCTGTTTCTCTGCACAGTTAACTGCTCTTATGACTAGTAGTCTTGTACCTAGCCATAACTCATTGCTGATATTTATCTCAGTGTGATGCATTATCAATGCACGCCCTTCCGTCAGTTGCTAATGTTTTGGAATGACGCATTTTAAGATTAAAGGAATAAAGCAGTGCTGGCTCCAGTCTGAGGAATTATTCTGGCTGGGTTTCTTATCAGATCTTGGGTCTGTTTCAATTACCCAAATGAACAAAGGGAATGTGAATCAGGAAGCAATGGCCTGGTTTAGTGGATTATTTTTAAAGTTAACTAGGCCATTGCTTGCCTGTATCTAGACCACAGGGAGAAAAGGGTAACAAAGGGAGAGCAGTGCAGGACTGTGCTCCTTCAGAACTCTGACCAGCCATTCAGGCATGATAATAATACTGGGGCCATTAAACACTACTATGGGCATGGAAACACTGGCCCCACTTCATTAGCGGTTTTAACATGCCCTCCTTGATCTCCCCTTTGCCAGGTTCCCTTGAGGGGATCCAAGCTGCCATCTGAAGCGATGCTCTGTTACTCGGATAACTTGTGTGAACTTTCTGACCCTTTCAACAGCCAAGACAAGGCCTCACAACTTTTTATTTCCTGTGCACAACATATTCTTGTGTAACAAGCAATATCTAAATGTTAGTGAACAATATTTTGAGAACTTCTGTGGTGCTCAAGTGAGATATAGTGCTTGTCAAGAAAGGTATGTTTAATGACTAACGAATACTTGGCTTCTCAAAAAACCTCCACTGCAGCCACACGAAAAAAGATGTCTACATTGTACTCTTGTCACCAACAAATGAAGATGATCAACATAGTTTTACCTCGTCAATATCCTACATTACACCTAGCTATCTGGGTAAAATACATATGCATACCCTGCACTGGCCAAAAACAGATGTGGCATTCTGGTTGTTTCTGGAAAACTGTACTACAACTATATTATCTTTGTTTTAAATTGTTATATAAAATGATGTCTACCATGACCGAAGATTTTTCGCTCTTCTCGAACCCGGGAACAGGCACATAGTTCAGTCAAAATAGCACCAAGCAAGAAATATTCTACAGCATCAACTTTCATTTTGGAGGTTGCCCCATGATAGTCCTTTGATTTATTGTTCACTGTAGTACTTTAACAAGTGTGAATACTTGGCATTTAAAGTTGTGTGTTAACTTAAGTTTAGTAATGGTGTCTGGCTCATCTAGTCATATGAATGTCGGTACTGTACTCCTTCTCCCCTTTCATTCCCCCTAAACTTAGTAAGTCCACCATTTCCAAGAATCACAGTAGCCCAGATATCAGTGGGCTGGGCTGGGTCCAACCAAGGAGTCATCAAGTACACACACCAAGGCTAACACCACCTGCTACAGGGTATTGAAGCAGTAGAGAGGCAAAAACGTCTTGCATCAACTGCAGAAAAGTGGGTTCGGTTTCTGGCCGCGTTGCCTGCAACTGGCAAGGAAACACTGATTGGCATTTTTCACAATTGGGAAGCCAGTGAGGGATCATATCCTAGGCATTGCACTAATGAGTCCTACAGGTTGGTTGGGGTGTCTGTTGAGAGGCTGCTAATGTAGGCAAGATATTGTATACCTACACACTTTGCGTGCCTTTAGTAAAGACTTCTGTTACGTAAAAAGGAGCAGCTAACAACTCCAAGGGTTTTGGAGGAGGCAGTGTTGACCAGCAGAGGGGTTAACACCCACAGGGACTGTGGTACACACTGGCAACTGGCCAAAACCAGTACAAAAAGGAAAGAAGAAAAAAGAAAACAATAGGAGGAAAAAAAACTCCACCTGCTCCCTTGGAAAAAAGGGATAAAATACACAGCAGTATTGTCCTGGAGTATGGACTCCAATATCTGACTTAGTGTACAGCATACATGAAAAATGAACTGTATGTCTGTTATGTACTATATGCTGTCTCCAGTTTTTGCCACACATACATGAGGAGAACTAAGCAAAAATGTTTCACTCATGGCTTTCAGACTTTATCTTACAGAAAAGCAAAGACCCACTTGTGTGACTGCTCTGTTATCACTCTTCGAACAGCAAAGCATGGGTGGGGTCTCAGTGAAAGTAAAGCAGGATTCGTCGCTTCCTGACGCCGGCTCCCAGACTCTCTCTCTCAGGCTTTCACTTGGTAGTGCTCTGGCTAGATTAGCAAAAAGCTGTAGTGCACAGGGGAGGGGTTATTTTTACTCAGCTTACTGTATCCTGTCTCAGCCCCGTCTAGGACCGCTGCCAGCACAACAACCCCCTCGGCCCAAGTGTGGGTGAAATGAGATGCGTGTAAAGCTATCTGTCTATGACAAACTTGTATGCGTTGCCGTGTTTCAAAGCTGCAAGCACGTACGTCTCAATAGAAAGAATAAAGTAATGCTTGTGCGTCATTAATATATCAAGTGCACAAACTGGAAGTAGGTGCAATGTGTAATTGGGAGCATTTTCAGCAAAGACAATAAATAGCAGAACTGTTGCTAGAGGATAGATAGCCTGAAATATAGCAGTGGTTTAAAGGTCCCTCGACTACTATCATTATACATGCCAAACAAGTAAAAAAAAACAAAAAAAGATACAGGGTGTCCTGGTTCATCAGTGGATCAGCAGGGTTTGCTGGATAATGATTCATCTGCTATAAAGTAACTGTCGCAAATAGCCTCATATTCCTGTCACTTCTTTTCTGAGAAGCCTTTCAAAGACACAGAAAACTCAGTGCTCAAAGGTAAGGCATCCCCCCTCTGTTTGCCTATAAAGAACTGAGGTCTACAATAAATTCACACCCATAATTAAGCTGTGCCTTATTGGGGAAAGCATGGACATCTATTTATTTTTGATGATATGCACCAGGACACCTGGACACCATAATTCACCAGAGTTCAAGTCGATTTAGGTTTTTTTTGTTTGTTTTTTTGCCCCAATTTGGAAGCTGCACATAGATACCTTTCTTGCTTTCTTTAACTCCACAATCTTGGAACTGACACTTCCCATGGCATTGAAGCACAACATTCTCCCTTGGAGGGCAAGTTTGCTGACCCCTGACACACAACCTAGTGTTTCAGTCTATTTTTGTGTCACACACCAAGAGCCATTAGGGCTCAACTTCAGCATGTTTCACGGTAAGGTCTGGAGCTCAAACATGGTAAGGAATGACGTCCACATTTAGGCATGACATCATATCCATTGACCGTGTAGCTCCTAACGCTCATGCTGCTGGTCCGTGGACTGCACTGTTTATCATCATAGCCTAGTGCCAGACTTCATCAATCAGGGAAACCCGCAGGCTGCAGTAGTTTCCTTCATATTGACTGATGTCAAGTCTGCTTCCATTTTTTTTTCTCCTTCAGTGAAAGTCTGACACAGAGGAATGAGCTTGTGATTGCTGGATTCCTGACTCAGCCTGGCTCCCAAACATAGGACATGGAAGCACCTCAATCCCTAACACCTCTTCAAATCTGTGATCTGCAACCTACTATTAGCTTTTCAAGCTTCTGGCCAAACATATGTATTTGGCACTGACTGGACTAGGCAGCAAATGTGTGCATGAGCGAAAGCATAGCAAGGCCAGTGAAAGATAATCCAGGAGTAAAATAGATAGCACATTTTGGGCCAACTTGAACCACACCAGCCTGCTTGTCTGTGTGACACTGCTCGGAGATCTGCTGATAGAGCTGCTGGTCTGTGAACAGACTCCCGGTCTGGCACGAAAGAGGCAAGAATGTGCCTAAAAGAATGAGCAGCTTTTCAAATTATTTCTTCGGGCCACTTTCATGGCACCAGAAGCCCTTATCTGCCTTGTGGCAATGACCACTCTGCTAATTCAGGCAACGACAACTCTCATCAGAGTCAGGAGAGGGTCACGCACATATCTGTGTGTCTGTGTGCTCTGGCATGTGTGTGTGTCTGCGTGTTTAAAATCCCAGAGGTGAAACTGAGGATCAAAAAGGCCTAGCAATGAGAAAGTGTCCGTGACGGTGAGGCTCTCTAATGTTAAATGCTGCAAACAGAGTAGTCTCAGGGAAGTCACCCTCTCCTTAGCCTTACTGTTTATCTTTGCTATCTGGAAAACTAATACCAGTGCAGGGTGCAGTGGAGGGTGCAGTCTGTGGAGCCAGCTGGATGACTTGGATGGGCTTATATCCCAAATCTACTGCTAACCTCTATTACCAGTACTATCCCTTTATTAGATCTTCAACTAATCTTGTCTTTACGCTTTTAAATAAAACAAATGTGGGTTAGTCTCTGTCTTTATTACAGTGTACTGACCTGACAAGTAAATAGTCCTCAGTCACTTGACTTACATACTACCCCAATTCAAGGTGAATAACCAAAATAGAAAATGATTTCATCCGTATTCAAGGATTACTTTTGCCTTTTGGAGATCATCGACACAAAAAGCTGTAAGGGGAGGAAAGTTCATCTCCTCCTCACTCACTCCACTTCCAGCATAGCAAGAGCTAAATGTCGTCTTCAGTTACACGAGGTTAATATGACAAAAATGTGAATGAGATCAAAATGAACTGCTAGTGTGACTTGTTTACACGTACATACACGCTTAACATAGAGCCACATACCAGAGCTGAAATATTACTTATTGAAAAACAAATCCTCAACTAATCTCCTGACTTGTGTTACACACTGGGGTCTTTTTTTCACAGCTCTACCCTTAGACACCAGTGCATTTTTTCCCTGACTGTCTACCCGCTGCACACACGTTTCCCCTGCTGATACAATAACATATTTGTAGCTCTTGTTGTGTTCCACTGGCAAGGTCCTTGCTTTGGCTTAAATCTGTATTTTGCGTGCCACCGCTGCCAAAACACCAGAAGCTTATGTGTAAATCCTGTGACTCAAAAAGTAAAATAGGGGTAGAAAAATAAAAGAAGAAAGAGCGATGGGGAGGATTTGAATGAATAAAGAGCACAAGCTGAAGATTGTTCTGTCTGCTGTTAAAATACACTTTAAACAATCACAGAAGTCATTCCCAGGCTTTACGACATCCTGGTGTTAACAGATCTTGTAGTCAGGAGACTGTTCCATGCAGGGAAATTGAAGTAAAGAAAACAGCAGTCAATGACGTGATACTGATAATACGAAACAGGAAATAAAGGGCAGAAAAAACAATTAGAAGTGTATCCAAAATATGCAGTGGAGGTGAGATGCAGCTGGAGACTGGAACTCATCTGCTTTTACTACTTTACTAACCAAAATACTGGTTGGTGCAGGAAAAAAGAACTGCCAGGCAAAGAGCAATTGATCCTCATTGCACGACTCCAGCGAAGAGCTCAACAGAGCAGCTTCGCGTGCTGAGATGTATCATTTCCAATTATAGCATAATTCATTACTGCAGCAGCTAATTTCTGCAAGGATCAGGCCAGGGGGGGAAATCTGATTACTATTGCCACTGCCTCCTAAAAAGTTGGACAACACAACTTTGTTATCCAGAGCTGGCCTGTATCCTTCTGACTATAATCACACACGTGCAAGTCAAACAGAGCTGTAATTCTTGTACGAAAACTGTGTTTTATAAGCAAGTCAGTGAAGCCATTATTGAGACGGTCATGTGGACTCAATTCAGGTGACAGAGATGAAATCCCCTCCATCAGGGACAAACAAGAACTGGCAACTGACAATACAGACATGCACGCAAATGCACACACAACAATGCAACACTATTCACGTGCTTGAATGAAACCTATTTACTATGACAGGCCAGTGCAATAACTTTTATAACCGTGTAATATCCCTGCAACACACAGATAGACTGATGACATGTGAACCAGGTTTTGTTTACTTTCTGTCTGACCTAGTTGTCTGGTCTGCCAACCCTGGGGCATAGAATAACCCAAATTTATTTCCCGAATGTCTCAGCGTCTTACTGCCACGCCTCAGAATCGGGCAAGCTGACAAGACACAAACAGGAAAAAGAAGGCATGTGTGTATGTATGCGCGTTTACATGAGCGTGTGGTATAGGTGGCAACAGTCTCAACTGTCAATGATACTATGAGACACCAAAACATAAGCAAATGAACATTTTCTGGGGGTGGTGTGGCAGCGCCGCCCCATCTGTGGTGACACAGGTGCATACATGTCTGACAGACTGTGTACACTGTGAGAGCCGGAGCTGCAGACTGAGTCCTGTTGTGGTACATATATAAACAAAAAACAAAAAAAGGAGACAGGAAAGACACCTGGTTTCATGGTTGCCGAAAGCAAAGGAAAAAGTCAGTTACCTATGTAATGAACAACACATGTCTGGCCCTTCTTTGGAAATGTTCTTCCTGTTAAGAGAGAAGAGAAGAGAGGTGTTACTGGGTGATGGTAACTCTGAGAGGCTGTCAGACTCATCTTGTACATTAACAATGACGGGGGTATGTGTAAGGTGTTCCTGGCAGAAATACCATAGCCTACCCCTGCAGACATACTGAATTCAGATAATGCCTCTGCTGGTCTCATCTTTATCTTGAAACTTTAGCCTGGCATTTTTCCACGGTGAGGGGCTATCAAACGCCTCTGATTACATTATTGGTGCATTTGTCAGAGCGTAATGAGCCTCGGGGAGCCATATAGGTTTACATGAACTCACCTTTTCCCTTGCAAACAGTTACCTTGAGAGCAAATTCACAATTTAAAGAGACGTGCAGTTTAATCTTGGCAGAGTTTACCCATGTAAGTGTGGAGTTTTCCAGAAAGATGCCGCGCAGGCGTCAGTGATGCTGAATAACACAGTAAAGGTTGGGGCTTTGCAGACCCCTGATTATATCTCGAATACAACTATTACTTGCTAGCTATCGAATGAGTAAATTAACTTACCCTCCAGCGTTACTGAACTAGATATTTTCTTAAAAATCGTTTTGATATCTCACAAGATTTGAGCGACATTCCGGGGAAGTACCCGTTTTAGCGGATAAAACAACTTACCATCACCGGGAGATATTGTCTCGACTTCCACGCCCATGGTTGTGCTATTTCAAAGATTAGCTATGAAACATACAGCCTATAAAGCCCTTTGGACAACCAATGTTACCCGTTTTGCGGCTACAAGTCGGTCTATAGCGGGGGAAACCATGCATTCACCGGCTAATACCGACCCGTAGTGCAGCCAGCAGAGAGACAGCCAAGATATTCTCGGGTTTGTGGCGAGACAGCGTCGAGATGTACAACTACGCCGCGTACGCCGTCTTCAGCCCGGTCAGATACTGGCGCCACACGGTGGATGTGCAAAGTTTCAAGCGAGGACAGCAACCATTGTCTTGTGCCAGTTCATTTAAATTTTCTGGTTACAATTTTTTATTTTTTTTTAATCATAGTAAATATTTAACTTGTTTTAGTTCTCTTAACACTTCTTTTAACACAGGTTGTGGCCTCGAGCGAAGAAAGTGGTAAAAACTACAATTATGAAGCAACTACGTATCCCACAATGCACCGAAGCCGACTGTTAGTTTTGCTTCCGAGTCAAATGAAATGAACGTCGGAGACACATTTCAACCGGCAAAACGTGAATAAACAAACGGGAAACTCACTTTCAGTGTCTCACACGGATTCCACATGAGATGCTTGTTATTTTTTAAGGTACGCCCAGTGTAAAAATGCAGGTTTGTGTAAATGTTGACGTTTATTATTAGTTAGCTCGTACATATGAAGAAGAACTAAATGCATGTGAATCAGTGTTTTCCAGTGAGTATGAATTAGAAAACTTCTCCGCCTCATAATGGTGTTTAAATTAATTCAATCTTAGCGCCGTATTCACCATATCTTCGCCTCAGTTGGGTTGTATTCTGGTATTTTCCATAACCTCTCTTTACATTTGTGGTTTTCTGAGTTACATATTCAACTTAACGTACTCCAGTATCCACTATTATTATTCAACTTGCACATCTCATTTTAAATCTGTCTCTTTGTCTCATCCTATCCACGTCTCACATTTGACGAGGAAACAAATCTCATTTTGATAAGGTGATGACCTGATGTCACTTTGGACAGGTTTAAAAGAGTGAATGCTGTGATGAGACACTCCTACTCAACACATGTTGTTGTTAAAGCCCTGAGGTCCTAACAGGACCTGTGTGTTGTTGAGGTCATTCGGGCATAAGCTGCTATAAATGTTCGTCACTACTGCCTCAGCTCAGGCAGAGGGGATTAAGGCATGTACTTGGAAGGAGACAGGAGAGAGGCTTTTGCTATTCTTAATCTGCATAGGTAGCAATAGCTACTCTTGTGCAGGACCCGTTCAGATCCGATACAGGTCCCTGTCATCAATGTCAACTTTGAGTCATATTTTTTTATCTTTTTCTCTTTAAACAAGCCTCTTCATACCGGCCAGGATGGATCTTGGTAAGGCAAAGCTGCTCAGGACAGGTCTCAACACTCTCCACCAAGCCATTCACCCTGTGCATGGGATAGCATGGACCGACGGCAAGCAGGTCTGCCTGACAGCTCTCTACTTCATGAATGGTGAGGTGAAGTTTGGGGACACCAACGTTATTGGGCAGTTTGAGCATGTCTTCGGGCTCTTCTGGGGCCCGCTGTGCTGCTCTGACTCCCCTGCTTTGCTGGCCGTTCAGCACAAGAAACATGTTACCGTGTGGCAACTGCAGCTCAGTGCCCTCGAGCAGAACAAGTTGCTGTGCACTCAGACCTGTGAGATGAGTGAGCCTTTCCCGTTGCTCTCCCAAGGCTGTGTGTGGCATCCTAAACTGGACATTCTGGCGGTGCTGACCAAGAGGGACACTTCTGTGCTGTTTTCTGTCAGGGTGGACAACAGGAGAATCAAAGCAGACATCAAAGGTAGCGGACTCATCCACTGTGCATGCTGGACTAAGGACGGTACACGCCTGGTGGTGGCTATAGGCAGTGCTCTACACTCTTACATCTGGAATGACATCCAGAAGAGTCTGGTGGCCTGCTCCTTCTGCCCCATCTTTGATGTGGGCGGTTACATCTGTGCTATCGAGGCCACCGGGGATGCGCAAGTAGCTGTGGCCACAGAGCTGCCTCTGGACAAAATCTGTGGGTTAAATGCTGGCATGGCCTTTGACATGCCGTCAGAGACGGTGTCCGTGCATGGCCACGGCTCACCTGTGGTCATGTCGGATGACGACAGCCTTTTGGACTCAAGAAGGAGATCCCTTGAATCAGAGAGGTCCTACATCCCCAGCTCAGGCCCTCTGGATCTCACCCACCTCCTGGCGAGGCACCGTCGCTCAGACCCCAGCCCTCTCATCCACCTGCGTCGCAGAGACACTTTGACAGGCTCTGGACAGGACGCCTCACACCTCATTCTGGTCACATATGAACGCAAAGTCACTACCACCCGCAAAGTCAGCATCCCTGGCATTCTGGTTCCAGACATTGTCGCTTTTGACCCACGTGGTTCCACAGTTGCAGTGGCTTCCAACACCTGCAACATGGTGCTTGTGTACTGCATCACACCCTCTGCAATGCCGAACATTCAGCAGATCTCTCTGCAGACGAACGAGAGGCCCAAAGGAGTCTGCTTCCTCAATGACAAGATGCTGCTGTTGATGGTGGGCAGACAGAAGTCCAACGATCCTGCCTTCCTCCCGTCCTCGAACACCGATAAATATATTCTCCATCTAATAGCCAAAGAGTTGATGTACAATGGAGAGACTCCTATCACACCACCCCCCTCTGCTCACAATCATGAGTCCACTTCTAACCTCTGCGCAGGGATTAGGAGGCACTCTGAGCACCTATCTAAGGATGACAGGGAGCGCTCAGGGATAAAGGACTTGGTGTTGCCTGGAGGGGGAGTAATTCGTTCACCAGGGAACAGGCGGAGGCTGGTGGAGGAGGTAAGGAGCGGCGAGCCCAGCCCTGCCACCAGCTCTGTGGACTTCTCTGACCGAGCATCAGACAGAGCCACCTCCAGCGCCTCCTCCATCACAGTAGAGAATTTCGACATGGACCACGTCAACCGCATGACCAGCCTGGCGGTGGCCAGCCAGGCCAGCAGAGACTCCAGTCGGGCCAGTTCTCCTCGTTTCGAGCCGCCGGACAAGCTTCACATGGAGCCGACGCTGCCGATGCCTGAAAAGACCCCTGGCCCTGCCAAGGACCGTGCGCTGGAGCAGCTTGTCCACAACATGGAGAGGCTTTTTACTCGCTTTGCAGATGTACAGCAGTGCCTGACGGAGATCAGAGATTATACCCAGAATGGCAAGAAGGCCCTGAGTGTTTACCCCAATGCCTCTGAGCCCCCCTATGTCAATGTCACATGCCAGGTACAGTTTTACTCACTACATTTTCCCTGCACAATCACCTACTATAGATGAAGTATTGCTGCATTGTTTGTATCGCACTGTGTGGGAAAGTAACCATAGCTAGTGAGGAGGAGATTCCCTTTCTTTCTACAGTCTCTGTCATGGGCAGCTTTTATATTAGGAGCTTAAACAACTTGATCAGCTGCATTTTCACTTGAAGGATCAGACAACCGAAATACCTGGAAGATATCAATGCACTAAGAACTCACAAATCTGAGTATGTTGTTTAATTAGCAGGTATTAGCAGATTAAGGCATTGATGTATGGATTATATAGCACCCAGCTTGTTTTCTTTGAGTTATTTCTGTTGGCGACTGTTTCACTTTACTTTTTCCATCGTTGTGCACTCGCAGAAGCAGTTATCAGAAAATGTGTTCATTGACGAGCGGAGGCCGGTGCTGCTGTGTGATGGGAAGCTCTGCCTGCGAGCCCTCCAAGACCTCTTCAACCTAACTATAGTGGAGATGATGTATGGTATGTGCAGCATATTGAGTTCATAAACTTGATAATGTACTGTCTAGCCTCCATGATTTTAAATGACAAACTCAATGCTGTAAATTTGACATAAGTCAGTTTAAACCCTAGAATAGCTTCGCTTTACCATGATGCAGTATCTAAGCTGCCTTCTTAAAACCTTCCATGTTGCATTGGCTGTAAGATTAACCATGCTGTGAGAGAGTGTGTACAGGGTTGATAAATTAAAACCACTTAGAGGAAACTCCCGCTGTGAGTATTTTCAGCGAGCTTGTATGAGAGGCTTCCCTGCTGAGGTCACCTGGAAGTCATCAAACAGATTATCTAAGTCAAACTCCTTTACGCTTACTCTTTTAGATTTTATTTAACCTTCAAGTTACCCACTCAGAATTGCATCTTAATTGATAAACAATTTAAGTGTAAAATCTTGAACAATATGTTCTAGTATTGTTCTGCTAACATGTGTAAGCTATAATTGGAAGTGATTAAAAGCCTAGGTCAGATTACAAGGTTTGAAACAAAAGCAGCTTACTACCATTTAATGTGCATGGTGTTTTGTTGCTGTTGCAGCAAAGACTGATTGTCTTGAACACCAGCCACATTTTGTAGTGGTTTGGCAGTTAGTTTTTTTCATCAGATGTGTGGAAAACCAGTCTGAGCAAATAGTCCTCTGCTCTTTTTCCAGGTCCACTGTGGATTGTACTTGTGGCAGATGCGGACGGCTTTGTGCCTCTCACATTCAAGCCCAAAGAGGAGCTCACAGTGCGGAACGGGAAGCGGAAATCTGCCCTGCGGACTCCTGGGAGTCCAGATACCTCTTGCCCATCTAGTCCAGCCCCCGGCCAAAACCCCAACATAACCGCAGAGGCCTCAATATAGTGCCTCTTAACACACACCTCAGTTTATAGACTTGTGCAGACATATCTCCATTATTTAAATGTCATTGACTGGATCCAAGTTCACAATGCAGACAGAGTTATACGTCAAATTTATTTTCATATGTGAAAACAGTAGTGATTTGAAAAGGGCTGCCTGTTCAGATGTGATGTTTACATGATGCTGCTTTGAGATGAAAGCTTACCCAAGAGAGGCCACTTTTTTTTCCTTTTCTTTTTTTGTTTGAGAAAATGCAGTGCAGTTATTGAAGCAGGCTTGAGTGCTTGAATGGCACCCCACTCCACAGATTTGAGTATTTTTTTAGAGATGTTTTCTGTTTTAATCTGATTTTACAGATATCCTGACGCAAGAACCGACATAGGTTAATTTATGATGTAATTGTTTTGTATTTGTTGTTACTGGAGAACTGCAGAAACCCCTACAATAATGAAAATAAGGTGTATGAAATTCTGACTCAACCTGTAAAAATAAAATTAAAAAAAATCTGGATTTGCACCTTTTTGCTGAATAGCCTCACTCAAATGATACAATGTAATTTACCAACCTTCTTCAGTCTCTCAGTTGTTATGAATGTAAAATATGTTCATGAAAACACAGTTGAAGCCCCTTTTCTCCTACATTTGTAATGTAATCATCCTCAGTTAACTCAACAGACCACTAGAGGAGGCAATTCTCAACAAAAACCTTCCTGTCATGGCTCTGCAGTGCTGTCATGGAAGGTGGAATAATATATAAAATGCAGAGAAAAGTGTATCATGAATATTAAATTGCATAACTAGTGTGCGCTCCTTTGTATTTCACTTATTTTATCTTGCTACCACCTCCTTAGCAAAGAAACACAACACATGCACATTTATTGTCTACCAACCAACCTCTACAACATTTATTCATTTCATATCAACCCTTTGTAATTATATATCATAAATAAATAACAGTGTTGTAGGGCTAAACACAGCAAATAATAATAATATACATTCATTTATATAAATTAAGTAATCTTATTATATATATCCAAGAAGACTATACAGTACATGTGAAAATGAAACAAAGAATGTTTACATTAAAACAATTTAACTATTTATCAGTGTAATATACACTAAAGAACAAACTTCCAGCTGTGTCACTGGAATACGTGGCTTTTGGAAATTCACTTCATTCAAGATCCAAGTCACACGTTATTCAAATCTTCCATAGTTCTGGAGCTGATGCTTTGTTTCCTGTGGGAGACATGAATATCAGTAACATGTAACATTAATAGCACTGATGTGACTTTACGTAAGCATTTCCACTTTCTTACTGCATTGTAGAGAAATATTTAGCTTTTTACCGCAGTGGTGCAGCTGACCATGTTGGCATTGACAACAGAAACATTTAGACATTTAATAAGAGAAAGTATTGACAACATTTGTCATAACATTACTTTGTTAGCCTTAAAGTAGAAATCCTCATGATTAACATTTTACATCTTTATTTGATGACATCTTGGTAAGTGATAATCTGTTTTGTATTGTAAATTGGCCACAGGGAAAAGTTTAGTCTTTAGTGTTGCATTTACATGAAGTTAGGACGCTAACAAGAATCACACGAAAAAAAATGAATTGTCAGAACTAAAGCAGCATGGGCCGAGATATCCTGACGTTTAGTCTCTGTTTTGGGTCATGCTCCAAAAATGCTGGATCCTACATTCCCATAATGCAACTCGCTCCACCTTCTGAGCTACAGAAGTTTTTACAGGCTGAGTGTAACTCCTTGTGATGAGTGCACTGAAATCAATGTGTAAAATCAGTAGTGTTTCATTTCAAAGGTTACATTTTTTTTTTTCAGGTGAAAATCTGTGATTTCTTCTCACCGTAGCTCCTCCAGGCAGAGTTTATTCCTGAGCCGTACGTCTTCACTGATGGGATAGAGGAGTAGGATCATTAACCCTGTAACAATGAAGGCCACTGGGGCAGCGCCAATCAGCAGCTTCAGGGTGTACACTACAGGAGCAGGCTGCTTGCAGGCACCGGTGTCATACCCTGCGAACCTACACACACGCACAAACACACAAACATGGAGAGATCCCATTTAAACCCAGATTACAGGAAATCGACATCCAGCCTGACGCTGCAACACTGCAAATGAGCAAATTCGACACCCTTCACATGATGAATTATGCAGCAGGTCTAAGTTTAATGCATTTTCGCAGGGTATCATGACACACTAAGTGCAGACACAGAGCATGATGCAGTGTGTAAGTTAATGGTGCACGCGTGATCGTAATGCAGACTTACTCCAGACACAGGGTGGACACTCCCAGGGAGATGCCAGCAGCAAACTTGGTGAAGAAGACGTAGAATGAGTAGAAGATGGCTTCATGGCCTTTTGAGTAGGGGTTAGCCAGTCTGAAGTCATCCACCACATCTGGCAGCATAGACCTGGATTGCACACACGCACATGCAGAACTGAATGATTCTGTGCCATTTGTTTTGTTTTGATATTGTGTTTTTTTTCCAGGATTTTGTGAGCATGTGTCCATTGTCTTAAATACTCAGCCTCACTCTAGAACATGGTAACATTTTTGAGCTGATGTGTGCCTAAGACCTCCCTCAGGCTCATACTTTAATCATCTTACACAACCAGTCAAGATGCGTGCAGCTGATGATGTGAGGCCTACTTATAGCGCTCTGATAAACTGGTGGGCTAAAATTACAGAGCTAATAACACGATTATATGATGAGCAGCGGGCAATACCACTGGTCTCGCCACACAGACTGGATAAACAATCGGCCCCTTCCAAAATAAATATGCTCCTGTGGGAGGCCCCTGTAATTTGGGGTTTTAGGGAGGGGGCAAGAGATGAGTGAGGAGCCGAGTCAGCCATAGAAACGATTGGAAAACAAATGTAGAGAAGAATATATACCTTTGGCATTGTGTTAGATCTCCGATGGTATAGAAGATTTAAAGTAGGTATATATGCTGCCTCTAATTCTTAAAAATGACATCACTTGCATGACCGTGACACGGCCTGGCCGAGTGGACGGAGCCGTCTGGGCACCAAGTCGCCACTAACAGCATGTTGGTGCACTATTGTGGTTCGAATAATGACGTTTGGCATCAAATCAAAGGGGACTAACATGAGCAGAGCAGCAGAGCCGCAGCACAGACAAACATATAGAGGGACTGAATTTACATAAACATTGTCAGAGGCTATACATGTGTGTGTTGTGAATTGTAACATGTATTTCACTGTAACACTGTATTTCTTTCAATCCTTTGTAGTCGTTGAGGGGGGTTCCTTAAACTTACACTGGCAGGGAGACGCCCTAAACGTCCATTACAAGGTTGGGACAGACAGACTTTGACTTACATTTAAGTACCACTGGTTAATATAGAGTCTTCATTCTGCCTAGTAAGCCTTTTTTTTTTGGTCTGTTTTGTTTTTGTACTGCGATACCAGCACCAAGGGAAAAACAGAATAAACTTTCTTTTCATCTGATCTCGTAATTTATGTTTTCACATTGGAGGCTGTGTGTGGCCCCCAACTTATTTAAAACATATTCATAATGAAGGCAGCAGAGTGTTGGTATTTTCAAAAGCAAACTCAAGACCTAACTTTTTAGTCTGGATTTTAATTGCATTTTATTTATTTTTATTTTTTTATTTGTCTTTTATTTTGATATTTACCCAACATTCTGGCAAGTCATTTTATGCAATGTTTATTTTCTGGGCTATTTTCCTTTTATTACCCTACTTTTTATTTACGCTATTTTTACTTTTTATTTATGGTTTCACTCACTTGCAGTAATGTTCTCTATTTTATCATTTTATTATTATATCTTTATTACTTGGTCTTAACTTTTATTTGGCTTTTCATACCCTACCTTTTATCTCTGGTTTTACTGGTTTTCCTGTCTTCAGTGTTTCTTCAAAGCAAATTTATGAGGTTCATAATAGCGGCTCCTCAGTTCCTGTTATTATTGTCCTATTTTTATTGTTTTTATTTATAACTTAGTCACTTATGGTTCTCTGTGTTGATAGGGGTGTGAGAATGGTGGTGGGAGGTGGGGAGTGGGGTGTTTTTATTGCTTTTATTCTGTAAAGCATTTTATGTTACATTGTATAAAAAGTGCTGTACAAATAAAGTCTGATTGATTGATGAGTGATCTGGCTGAGTGTCGATCCACGTGAGCGCAGTATCACCCAATATGCTCTGAAGTGTGGAGTCTTACCACGGCAGCAGGAGCGAAGCGGCCACGCTGAGTCCAGAGGAGACAGCCACAACATAGGCCACCACCACGTTGGGGATGAACACCAGCATTAAGGTGAAGGGCATGATCCACTGGATAGAAAGAAGTTAAAATGCATCATTGTCTCAATATTCTTTCATTGTATCTCGTGCATATAGAGAACAAAAATGTTTTCTAGAGGTTTTGAGTGTGACAAATGTGTTTCTGTGTAATACACTTCCAAGTCTGTCCACAAGATGGCACAAACATGAAAGCATCATAGTTTTAAAAGCTACCCTGGCGAACCAAAATAAAAACTGTGTACTCACTGTGATACCACAAAAAGCTGCCGTCTTTTTCCCAAACCTCTGCAGAAACCATTGCCACAGTGGGATGCTTATCACTGCAGAAACCTGGGTAAACATCCACAAGAAGATTAAAGCGTGACACATGTTGGAGGAAAATGGTTTTGAGTATGATTCAGTGTAGTCTGAAATAATAAAAGACTGGTAATGAGTTCAAATAAAGGTCAAACAGGGTGATGGGGGGGGGGGGTGTAACAAAAATGCTGCCAAAATTTCAAAAAAGAATCCATGAATTCTATTAATTTTGTGTTGTTAAGTACAATATCACACCAGTATACTTATTTCACAGATCTCTGAATGCTTGTGAGGTGAATCAGTGCTAAAAGCTGCACTCACCAGGATGGTCAGCACAATATTCTGGAAGTGATCCCTCAGGTCGGCGGCGTAAGTGCAGAAGAGGACAAAGTTGCTCTGTACCAGCTGCAGAAATCAGAGATCAAACATTCAGATATTCAGTCCAGCCTTGTCTACTCAGCACTGTCGCTGGGCACTCGGCTTGCTGTGCTGTGTGTTAAATGAGGTGACTGGAGAAGCTGCTGACGGTGTTTTGCAGTGATTTATTCCCACTCCAGAGCTCACATGGATGACAACTGACACCTCCTCTGAGATGTGAGGGGCAAAAATATACAGAAATAGATCCGACGCAAAAGTTTTGAACAGTCTAAACCTGAGGTGTCAAACTTGTAACATCTGTCTACAAGTGACAGACAAACAGAAAGAACATGTGGGGCTGGTATCACTCTCAGGAGTCCTGAGACTTTAAAACCATGAGCTTTCAGTAAGTGCTCTTCTGCATTGATCAAATCAACATTGAGCGCCAGCGGTTCTCCCGCATCGTCAGGATCCAGGACTGGCTCCATTTACTGCAACGTGGAGTGTCATGTCTGAGAAGTGCTGCCTAGATAAATTTGCATTTACCTGAATGGCAACCGTGATGAAGAGGAATGCAGCGGTTAGAGTGAGGTATGGCCCGTGTCTCATCACCAGGATGAAGCCCCTATAGAAGGGGATCTGCTTCTCTGTCCTCGGGGTGTACGGGTCTGAAATGGTTACATGTGGAATAGGAATATGAGCGTGCAGCATATCAAATAACATGCAGTAAGAGAGAGGCAATGGAGTTGCTCACTGGCAATCCTGGAACTGCCCCTGCATTGCAGTGGATGCTGTTTGTCCCACTGAGAGCTGCCATTTATAGTGTAATAAAGATCAGAGAATGGCAGATTTCCAAAAGGTATTTGAATGATACTCTCAATGTGGAGGAAAAGTACAAAAGATGCAAGGACGCTTTTATATGCTTTAATCACTGCAGAAAACTAAAGTGTTAATGCACATACATACACCATGATTCATGATAGTGATGAGTGCCCTTTTGTCACATTATACCTGGGCAAAATCCATAATACATGTGCAGTACAGGGTCAATATCTCTTCAAATTGTGTTTGTCTGCTTGCAAGAAAGCCATCACACAGAAATGGTTGTGGGTGTACCCTCCAACTAAGACATACATGGACTGCAAATGTCAAAGAAATCAAGTGTATGGAGGAACTGACCTTTATCTTAAAGGTCCCATATTTTACACTTTCCCTGTTTTAATTTTTTTTGTTGTTGTTGATATCAATAAGGAGATATATTTGTGGTTTTAAGAACCATAAACCATCTCAATGTAGTTCTACATCTCCTCTCTCAGGCTTCTCTCTGGAGCTCTAGTAACAGCAGGTTGATGAGCCCATCAGATGAGAGGCTCCGAGCCTCTCTTCTGACTTCACACACACAAAAAGTCTCACCATCTCTTTCTTTGACTCCCAGGAACATCACCAGCGTGCAGATGAGAAACACTCCTCCAATAACGCCAGCAGCTATCATGTACACCTCCTTCTGCAAAGAGAGAGAACAAACACATAAGCCACATCAATCCATCTCTTCTTACCGAGGCGGCACAATCTATTCTGAGCCTTTCCTCAATCTTTAATTCATTATGTTCTCAAATGCCTAAAAAATTTAAGGCCTCCATTTGAACTTGCTATACATCAGTTCTGGAAACAAATTGCCGCAGTAGGTGTCAGTTTTTATTTGGTGGTTGAATTAATTTTGTCTTCTCAGTTTCTACCTATTTTAACACTCGTCGGCGTAACATTTATTGGCTCCGACTGTCTTTTCTTGTTTTTCCACATCAGTTTAAAGTGCAAACTCCCATACACATCACGTACACCGTGCAAATACAAGTATAAACAGGAAGAAACCTCAAGTAGATCTGTATCCCAAAATACAGCCTTAACCATTTAATGCCGTACCCTGACAGGAACTGCTCTGCTTTAAACAGCCTCTGTTTGTTTGCTATTTTTCCATGTGGCTCAGCGCAGTGGTTCATTATTATTTATGCACATCAAACACTCCCTGTTTCTGAGGCCAGACTCAGACGGTGTGCCACCCTCACCAGCAACCGCAGAGGAATTTAGCGGGTGGCTGCAGAGGGTTTGCCTTGGTGAGTGGGTTGCCCTGTCAGGGTTCACCCAAAATCCATTGGAAAAGAACCCATTTGAAGCCCAAATAGCAGCGGCGCAACCAAAATCCTACATGGGACAGTTTGGACTCTAGCTTGTTTCATCTTCACAAACAGTCACCTTAGAGATTCACAGCAGCAGTCGTGTTTATTCACAGCTCTGCAAACTGAGTTGTGGACGTGTGGATGTGAATGTGTCCTATCATGGTCCCTTCCCTCCTACTTTAAGTTAAGCTGCAGTCACCTTGAAGTAAAGGACTAATATTTCCAACATAATGAATCTGGGGTGCCTTCAAATGCTCTGGGTGAGATATAAATAGGCCTAATGACTTACAGACTGGGGACCCCTCAATGCAATGGGGCCACAGTTTGGAGCCTGATGTGAGGGAGGAACCCCCTTTGTGGTCGCGAGTGGGGAGCTAACTCAGGATGTCGGGTTCAGATATCAAACAGTGGCGTCTCCTTTCAATCCCGTGGGTTGTATGGGTTAAAACACGAGACCACTTTGAATGTCAGAGCCTGTAGACATTCTGTAGTACGGGCTCACTTTCGGACAATCCTCCTTTTCATTCAGATATTTAGCAAAAGTAAACCGCCTTGAGTACACACCGCAGATCCAAGTTAGGCGAGAACGCTGATGACAGTCCAAGTTATTTTCAAACCAACTCTGTGGCCTACTTTGAGCACACCTGGGCTCCTGGCTTGGCAACGTGACACTTACAGAGTGTGACAGGTAGTCCTGGGAGCGCACCAGGCTCTTGACGATCTCTGCCCCGCTGCTGTTGCCAAGGTAACCGGCAGAGATGTTGTGAGTTGGGCAGTGCTTCAGAGTGTGAGCGCTGGCCACAATCTGGCCCTGGATGGCAGCTCCCACAAGTGTCCCCAGCACCTCCATGGTCATTCCTGTCATCATATAATTGATGGTTTAATTATCAGCTCCGAAGCAAATCACACAATTTTAAACTGAACAGATGCAAAAATTTCAAATGGCAAAGATTCATAAGCATTGCAGGCATTAGGCCATATTAAAAGAGCTTACGGTAGGCAGTGGCTGAGTCTCGTTCCTTCTGGTCTGTACTCAGGAACATGGTGAGAGCAGAATAAGGCACGTGGAAGCACTAATATGGAGCAGAAAAACAGAGGCATTGTTCAGGTAAAACCGAAATAAATACAAGTCTGACACAGTAGCAGTCAAACAGCTGCAGGACTCACTCGAGGTGGGAAAAGGTCATCTGGATTTTGAGGTTTTGTTTTGTTTTTGTTTTCACCAACATTCATGTCCCCAGAGGGTGAATGACGGTGCCACCATGAGCTTCACATTTGTCACTCTGAATGAAATGTCTCAATGATCTTTGAATAGAACAGAATAGTTCTGGATGAATTGTAATCACTTTGGTGGTTTCCCTTCACTTTTCCTCTAACACCGTCTTCAAGTCAAAATCTCTATTTGTCAAGTATTTTGTTTATGATTAAATATTGATAAAAATGTCAGCATACCATCATGTTAGACTGCGATGGTGGACATGGTAAATGTCAAGCTAAATATCAGCATGTTAGCATGCAAGGTGTTAGCATTTAGCCCATAGCACTGCCGTGCCTAAATACAGCTTTGTTAGCATTTCGCCTTTGACTCACAATCAGATGGGAACACCCCAGATATCTTTAGATGTTTTTTATCTACATTTTGCCGCGCAAGATTTACAGTACGCCGTATATATATCAAAAGCAATCTCTGCAGTTTCCACGTTGGCGAACCTCAGCTCTGTTTTCTCCTTCCTCACCACCTCTCCCAGAGAATAGGCGAGCAAACCAAGTCCTGCTTCACTTTGTAATTTACACAAGGGCTCAGTCAGCACTGCGGCCAAACGAGCATGCACAGCCACGATGAAAATAAACGCGGCCGTGGAAGGCTTTTTTTTTTTTTCAGCCACTGCTCCTATACAGCATGTCATTTATGGGGCCTTCAGTGGATGCAAACATTTATAGAAATGAGCATGCATAACTGGCCAGTGCAGATGGAAGTGAGAACTGATTCATTTAATTGAAACCCATTATTAGCTGACTGCATAAACAGATGATATGTTGCTCTCTAACCTCTGTTTACAGACTGCGACCCTCTGAATGATAACAGCTGGCCTTTCCCAGCAAGCTTCACACAAACACATATCCAGAGACAATGAAGGGAGGCTAAAAGTGGTAACCAGCATTTACCCAGCAAGAGGTTCCTGGCAGGATTGACCATATACTTATCAAGTAGTTAGAATGACATGCCATTACAGCTCACCACAGTGTGGCTGCAGCGGTCTACACGCTCTGTAGCACATGTTATATGGGTTACCCCAGAGCAGAGCAGAGCAGAGAAGGGGGAGAGAGATGAATGGTCTGGAGCATAATAACAAAAGGAAACCTAAATAACTACATTTCCCCTTTGAGGTGAGGTATCTAAGAGCTCTGGGCTCTAATAGGCTGCTCGTCTGACAAATCAAAGCGTAAATCCCACCAGGGGCTGTCAGAGGCTGGCATGAGATGAGTGTAATCATCCTCACTTTAAAGTTTGATTATTCATAGCGTTTGCTGCATTTTATCTATACGTTATGTAATGTGTCATCCCTAAACTGAGCCGCATCAATCAGAGCTTTAATCTCCTGTTTCCCACTGGATGTCTCTCTTCTACTTCATGTGAGGTCCTGGTGAGCTATCTGACGCATCAAACATCAATTTGGATTTCTTACAGATCAAATATGCAGGGATTCTGAAAGAGCATGCCATGCACACTTACAGTGATGAGGGTTTGGTAGAGGCAGTAGAAACCTAGGTACCAGATGAACCTGCCGCCGATGAAAGGAGGAACAAACCAGAGGAAGAAGTAGGAGACCACCAGAAACGGAGAGCAACCCACCATCCTGCAGAACACAAAGGTGTGTCAGGGCAGACTCACAGGATAAACACCACAATCAAAACTTGTGAAATTGGTGAAAAAGGAATGAATTTTCCAAAACATTTTTCTCATCCCGAAAAAACGATGTAAAAATGACAATTATCTGAATTACACTTATGGCTCTTAGCTATATGAAAGCAGCCACCGTCACCATTTTAAGCTGTCAGAATAGCGATGACAGTGGTTGCGTTACGTAATAATCAAAGCAGCGTTAAAATCAGGCCATATTTCTGGCAGATTACAGTGAGACTAAGCTGACTGCTCAATGATTATGTTGTTGTAAGTATGATAGGAATCTGGCCTGGGCAGGATAGGCGAGCAGGGAAATACCACAATATTCCAAACCCACACATATCATTGAAACACACGCACACGCACACGCACACAGACACACACACACACACACACACACACACACACACACACACACACACACACACACACACACACACACATACATAAATATGCAGCATACACTCAAGCAAATGCAGCATGAAGCAATTCTGCTGTGCTGTGTTTTTTCCAGAACTTGGAGCGATACAGTGTGTGGGCTATGTATAATTCATAAGTAAACAACTGGTATATGTCATTATGGTTAAAGTGAACAGCTGTGTGTTTCAGACTGAAGAGAAAAAGGGCAGATTATGTATGATCTACAATATGACACATCTGCAAGCACCAATATATCATCCACCCTCTTCTTCCATTCCTTTAAAGAGCAAATGAAGTTTGTTTGTCGTGTGGTCTAGAGCCTGGAACAGCTGTAACACCAGCACATCTACAGGTGAAAAAAAAGGCACTGATGGAATTTAGGTGACTGTGAAAAAAACCTGCGGTTGCTCTGACCTCTGACCTGCTCTCCACTGTGAATTATAAAGAGAGAAAGTGGGAGAAAGAGGTAGAGAGAGGCCAGTTACGGTCATTTCCAGCATCGTCCAGCCCGCCCACCTCACTCTCCTCCTGATTGTTTGCTTAAACAAAGGCGGCTGACAACGCTGGTGCTGCAGTATTGACCGCTTGGTCATGGGAGCAATGAAAGGGCCACGGGGCCAGGGTGAATGGGACAGTTAGAATGTTCCTGCAAGATGACTGTGTTCGGGGAGAGGCGACAGAGGCACACACACACTCGCATACACTCTCATACTTTCTCACGCACCACAGTCGCATGAATGCACATCCACACCTGTCCCAATAATTTGCACAGTCTTAATTAAGGCAGAGCATGCTGATAGGAGGCTGGCACTTACAGTTCTCTCCTCACTGACTTGTTCAGGACACTTACAGCATGTTAATTAGATGATGTGCAGTGGGACAGGGGGGATTTAAAAGAGGTCTGGGAGGTGTGAGAGTGTGCTTAGTAGTGTTCATATACCCTGGCGGAGTTAAGTCACTGAGATACTCGTAGCTACTTTACTACGGTATTTCCATTTTATGCTACTTTATACTTCTAATCCATTACAGTTCAGAGCCAAATATTGTACTGTTTTACTCCACTACATTAAAATGAAAGCCTTGGTTACTACTTCCCAAATTAAAAGCGCAAGAGCTACAATCAAAGCAATAAAACCAGAGATATTGTTTTTTTATATTCCACATATTTTTCTTCTTTGTCAAAATCTGGCACCTATGTTACCCACAATACCACTGCCTCTGGAGCCACAAAATGCTTTATTAAACTTTTTTCACATGTACGCAGTAGTACTCCCCAAGACCTATAAACAAACTTTGATGTCTTTAGGATTTTACATTTAAAAAACATAGCATAAACTCATGAAATACAATCTATTATTTAATGTAGTTGAAGATTAAAACAGTGGTTCCCAACCTTTTTGGCTCCCGACCCCTTACAAAAGAGCAGTGTCTAAGTGGGGCCCCTGTTTATAGGTTTCAGATGTCTATGAGTTGTTCGCAGGGCCACCAAAGAGTGATTTTTCCCTCCAAACCCCTCAGATGGTTATCATTTAAAGAACTGCTCCATAACCAAAGGCGTAAAATGATCTAAAATTAAAAAAAAGCTAATATTCCCAAAAAATTTTCAAAGAATGAAAACAGATTTGTGAAGCACAACTTTTTTCTTTCTTTCTTTCTTTCTTTCTTTCTTTAATCATCTTTTTATGATTAATGATTTTATTTTGTGAACCTTTGGAGGGGGGCTGTCCTCTAGGTTAAGAACCACTTATTTAAATTAAGTGTATAAACTAGTTAAAGGTGGCTCCATCTGGATCAGCTACAACAGTACAACGCTACTTATGCATTGATGTCTTCATTAATAATATAATAATGTAACGTACTGTATAACGATCAGTCACGGGGGCCAAGAATACTTCTTTACTTTCACTTAAGTAGGTTTTCACTGTGAGTACAGGGTTTTACATGTAATGGAGTATTTTTTCTTTGATGCACTGGTACTCTAACTTAAATAAAGAAAGACCTCTACCACCACTGACATACTCTCGCTGTCATTTTGTCTTTCACTAACGGAGAAAAACTATGTTCTCAAGGTTCTGCTTGCCACTGGGATGGTGCATCACTACAATCACAAAATAATAAACATTGCAGCACCCAAGGGGGCATGTTGGGCCAAATGACTCCATCCTAAAGAACTAGCAAAGATACTAATCACTTTATGTCTCGCTGTGGATGTGACAGACGGAAAAAGCACTTCCTGCTGGATGGGCAGAGGGGACTTTCCAGAGGGGTAAAAACTAAGGGAGTGGCTGGCACGCTCATCACAAACACTGATGAACACACATTTAAAATACCCACATATACCACACAAAGCAAGAACACACACACACACACACACACACACACCTACGGCTTCCCGGGGGTAATCAAAGCTGATTTAACAGCCATCAGCATCTGTCTGCTACTGAGCGTGGCTGGCTGGCCGCAGTGGACTTGGTCCCCCTCCAGCACTGTCAGCTTGTGTGTAATCTATGGTTTATAATGCAGTAGGCATTAGATACTGGCTGTGTAATTACAGTAAATGTCACGCTAGTGTGTTCAAAAGACATATACTGCACACACACACACACACAGCCGATTATAAAATCATCTTTGAATACAGTGATTATGAAAATGGTGGTAAAAGCTTCATATAATCCGCAATTATAGTCACAAAGTAAGCTGCACTCACTCTTAAAGGCCATGAGATACTGGGTTCATCTTTTAAACAAAGAAGAAGAAAGTTGGATGATGCCCAAAACTCAGATGAGGTGTTTCATAAAGGTAATAAAATGTCACAGAGCAGGCTGCTGTCTACTGTGCACTGTAGCAGAAAATTTATGAGAGAATGCCGATGAGCTTCCTCGGCTACAGAATTGTTGTCTGGCATCAAAAGGCAAAAAAACGCCCCACGCCCTTGCAGCTTACAGTATGTATAGCTCATGAGAGGGAGCGGCGGGAACAGCGTAATTAAAACACAGTGACTGTTTATGCAGCCCAATCCTCAGGTGAGAGGCGCAGGCCTGAGAATAATTTCAAGTCATTCGAAACTGGAGCACATAGCTTGTTTTTGTTGAGATTTCACACAAACATTAGCATCACGTTGCGGCCATAATTAAGTCTGAGAGAGTGGGAGCAAGCCAAAACATGTTTCATAATCTGTCGACAAATTACAGTCCTTTATGCAAGTTTAGCTGTATGCAAACAGCAGCGCTTTGCCATTTCTTCACTAAGGAGAGGAGGAACATTTTGCCCAAGGTTATTAACTTAGAAAAAGAAAGAAATACACAAGCAGTGGGTCCTTACATACATTGGGAGTAGAGCTGAGCAACACCCCAACATGCCACCTGCATTCTGAATTTTGTAATTGCTTAAATGTCATCCGTTCCTTATAGGCTGCTTTAAGTTCTCATAACTTCCTTTTGTGTAAATGACCTGACAGCAATAATAGTCTTTTCATTGTATTATTAATATTCATTTGCACTCAGATGTTTTGAATCTGATTTTGTCAGTACTACTTAGCTTCACTTTCGAGCCAACCCAATCCTAGATGTAGAAATACAAGACCAACAAGTAAAGGAGTGAGAAATGATGGAGAAATACAGGAGTTTCCTGTCTGAGCAGCGAGCTCACCAGGGCATGAGTCTGCCAATCTTTGTCCATCTGCTCTTTGTAATGAAGAACCCAACAACAGGGTCAGTCACTGCACCCCAGGCTTTACCAATGAACAGCACCATGGAGGCCTGGAAGGCGGTGATCTGCAGAGCAGAGCAGGGACAGATTGGAGTTAAAAACATTTGCAGGCAACAAAATACCCACTTATCCATACATAGGAGCCACACACACTCTGTTCTTGTTCTCTTTGTCCACAAAAACATTACCTGAGCGACATCAAGCAGGTAGATTTGCAGGAAGAAGGCTGTGGCACTGGCAGCCACCTCCTTGGGCGCGCCACCAATGGCAAAACACAGCTTACTGCATAACGACAATTTGTGGCTCAAGTCGGTCTGTGAAAAGAAAAGAGGTGACAAGGGAGGGAGAAAAAAAATTAATAAGATAATGGTGTCCTTGCAGGTCAGGCTGGTAATGAGCAAATTAACTTTTCTGTACAATAAGGTCATTGCTTCCAAAACTGTTATGCATGCACATGGATTAACCTTACATTCAAGGCTAAGGCCAATAGACGTAATGTAAAAGAATATATTCAGATCATAGTCAATATGCATTATTATTTTTCATACGACTCACAAGTATAAATAAAGAATGCGTCATTTTGCTTGCCCATAACTGAGGATGATTCAGCTTTGACATGATAAACTTTAGGTTTCTGTTGCATAATCAATAATGAAGAACACACATGTAACAGACCACTAGACTAAGTGTAAATAAATGTGGTATTTTACACTGAAATCTCTAAAAATCCAACCAACTAAACCGACTTCCTTTTTTTCATTTCAGCTTTGTTCCGTGAAAGTGTTTTATGTTTTCGCTATTTTAGCAGAGACCGAGCAGATTCCTGCTCACGCTTACAGTAAAAACCTCCTCCCAGACAATTAGGTGTGTCACTTTGAAATAAATTGGGCCCTGAGAACAGACTCATGACTCACAAATAGTGAATCCTGTAGTCATTCATAGTCTGAAACCTTTCAAATTCTATTTCAGGTGCTCTAAAAATAACATTCTTTCTTCATGTCGCAGCAGCTCACCGATCCAGAGGAATGTAAAGAAAAACACAGTAGTTACTCAAGTGCTATGTCACACTTTATCTGCTATGAGGTGTATGGAAGATGTGTACAAGGTGATACATCTGTTTTGTCATGAATTCCACTCCCTAAAAAACAGATAGCCTCCAACTACAAGCTGTAAGTGTGTGTGTCTGTGCGTGTGTGTGTGTGTGTGTGTGTTTAAATCAGAGCATCAGAAGGAGAACCCCTGTCGGCTGTTTGCATTGTGGTCTTTCTGTGCAGACACTGAGGCACATGGAGGAGCCTGAGAAACCCACCGAGTCATCACAGCTCCGTTTCCCCTCACTGTGCTCTGCTAAAACCATCAGGCACGTGACTTTGTGTGTGTGTGTTTTTGTGTACGCGCAAGTGTGTGTGGCGAGAAGGGCAAGCTTTCATCTTCACACATGAATAAGACAAGACACCAGAGTCTGGGGAGCCCAGGATTCACGACTGTCTCCGAGGCTGTGCACACACATCAACCTTTTGCCTTTTCCCCCTTCTGTATAAACTTTGGTGTCAGACACACACACACACATACAGAAAACAGTGTCACTCCACATCCAGTGGCCCGGGCTTGGCCCACAGCTGCTCCCCTCAAAGCTTTATGAAAGAAGGAAATCACCAAAGTAACCACAGCCGCGACCGACACACTGTTATTACCCGGCTCACGTTTTCTCTTCCTCCTTTTTTCGCCCCATCAAAACATGGAGGGGTTCGAGAACGACAATTACCAGGAGGGAGGTGTGTAATTATTCAATCGCAAGACAAGCGGGTCAGAGGTAAGTAAAGGCTGCGCAGCGGTTCCGACTTCAAAACTCTCTCTTCTTCCACTCTCACTGCAATTACCCCTAATTGGAGAGAAAAATCAAAGTCTTTGGTGTCTGGAGAATGCTGCTTAACTGATGATGTGCAAAAATACTCTGTGCACCCAGCACTGCTCTCTCCCTCTCTCTTTCACTCTAAACACTCATTCTTTCCCTCCAAACTCTTACTCTCAATCTTTCATTACTGAGTTCTTATCATCAAAGAGGATAAACAGGATGTCCCGTCTACTTTTGTCTGGATGCACAGACAAAACCTCATACACACATCTCAACCTCATACACACATACTTATATAGAAACGCTGGCTCAGAGTAAAGGGAGCATCCTCAAAGTTCAGACTGTCAACAAATAAGGGACAAGGACAGATAAGACTAATCTCTGAAGTTAATGAATCCTTAACCGTTGAGGGGAAAACAATTTAAAATGCCTGAACTGCACTGCGAGTAATTTAAATCAGGATTGAGGATAATTCCACTGCAAAGAAAGGAGAGGGGAAAAAAACCTCCCAAAGCAGCTAAGCTATATTCTCCAAATAAAGTGCGTTCACTCAGTGTTTGCATGCTAAAGTTAAGCTGGTAAAGTGGATCCATAAAGCAGTTTAAATGTTGATTCAGTGAAGGATTTTCTGACAGTTCTGGGCATCAAGGTCATAATACAGATGCTGGTCACAGTGGTCAACACCAGAAGCTTTGTCCCATCAGTTCAGATTATTGATTATTAGGATGAAAGGAAAGGCTGATTATGCCCGTGATGGCAGCAAGCCATTAAACTCTGCGATGGACTGGTGGACAGAATTTATAGCCTGTCATTAGACATCATCAGAGAGACACAGTGATACTTTTGTGACGGATTGGGAGGTTCTTTGTGTGGAATTAAATGTGACAGTCTACTGACTATGGATCTATCACTTTGTCACATTCACATTCATCTATCCAAAAAAAAAAAAAAAGGAAAATCCTAAATTATTTAGTAAACTTTTACCATCAAATGTGAACATGCTGCATAAGTTTTATTAGTTTGAAGTTAGTTAGAAGTTAAGTTAGTTGAACTGTGTCTTAAATTTGTAAAGAAGCATGATTAGCATATTAGCAAAATTCACAGCGTGCATTGTTAAGTGGTTAAAACTCTTCTTTAAGTCCCTTCTTTAAAGACATAATAAATGACAGAAACTTGCTGTGTGTCTTTAATACATATTAAGTCATGGTTATTTCCTCTGATATTAATGAGAACAATGCTAACCATAATGAAAGTTAGTGTAAAAACTGAGTCTTTACACTAACTTTCATTCATTCATAAATTTTAAATTAACTTCCAGAAAGTCAGCAAACGGACATGTGACTTTATATGTGTTTCCATCCACTGGAAGTTGGGCACATTGAGATAAGCAGCTGCTAATGATGCTAATTCTCCAGGTGGCTGCTGTTAAACTACTGCAGAAGAAGAAGAGGGTCCAAAGAGGTGACGTAATTAAAAGAATACCAGTCAGATCTCAAATGAATGGAAATGATAATGTGTCATTTGTGTTGATTTCATGTGTTATTTTGAGGAAGGTCACAGTTACACTCTGATTTGGTGTTTTTTTCTGCCGTCGTGTTTGTTTTTTCCTGCTCAGCTAAACGTGATGATATTCCAGCTTTAAATTCCCAGCATTTTTCGTGTTGCTTTGTTTTTATCTGCAAACCGACTTCATGTGACAACAAAGCAAATCTGACTGTAAAAACTGACTCAGCTTAATATCTTAGCTTTATTGTGCCTGTTTTCTCAAGTTCAGTGGCTGTGAACTTAACTCAGTTAGTTTTCTATTACAATAGCTTATATTATTCAAGTTTAGCTCATTTAGCTCATTGACAGTGGCAGGGCAATTTATGTTTTACAGTGTTCACATCAGTCAAATTCCGCATTCTTCAGCACAGTCAACTCCAAAATTAAAATCTCAGGTGTCAAATCCATCTCCATAGAGTCAAAGTAAAACAAAAAAAACACTGCATACTAGATGAAGGTTGGGCAGAGATGAGACGGTTGATGAACTGGTTCGATCGTGTGATGCAATGCTGTTTCATTGGGTACCCTGAGCCACTGTAGCGACGCAGAAAGTGAGTGACTAAGTGCCATGGTACTTCATTACAACAGTTTCTGAAACACTGTCTGCATAATGTGGTTTCTGCCCTCCTGAAGGGACAATACGTCATGTAAAGGCTGGGCTCTCTGCATGTCGTCTGCCTTGATTTAACACATGCACAAGCATCAGTCTGAGGACACGGCAGATTCAAAGATATTCTCACACACGAGAGGCTCGCCTACACTTTACAGACTTATTACACACCGGTGGCATCATGGTGTAGCTTTCCTAATAAAAAAAACAAAACAAAAAAATGACAAGAATGTCGATTCAGCCTATCAGTGTTTGCAACACCATCCCTTCCTCCTGCCTATCCACTGTTTGCTTCCTGTTATGGCTGTGATGACTCCAACTCTAAAGTCCACTGCTATCGCTAACATCAGACAAAAAAGCCGTAATCAAGAAAGTCCTCCCGTCAATGGGAATAACCCCTCTCAAATCACAACAATCAACTTCCAGGCATTGACTCTACAATCTGAGGGATTGCAGTTCACAGGAAAACAATGCAGCTGATTAATCACAAACAGATAAGCGACTAAAGAGATCACACTTTCCACCCCCCCCCCCCCCCCCCCCACTCCCCCACCACCCCCCTCCATCCAATCATGTGAAGTCACTCACAGCCAAACTAAGCCACAAATGCACCAGGTCAGATTGAAAATCTCAGCTCAGTTAAGTATCTTACTATACAGCTGGTATCTGAACAAGGGTTACAGCCATGCGAGTTAAGCCAGTGCCATCACATATGATGACAACCTGTAGAACAATACAAAAGAAGCACACAAAAAAAAAAAAAAAAAAAAAAAAGATGATCTTACCTGCTGAGGAGTTTTGGGGAACAGCGGTTCAGTGGGCTTGATGAGCTTCCCCACAGAGGTCTGCACTCCCTTCTCTCCCTTGGTCATGGCTGAGAGACTGTGTGTGAGGCGACAGCCAAACTTCTGAGACTGCGTGTGTGGGAGACTGTTGAAGTGAGTGTGGCTGTGGCTTCTTGTATGAGCAACAGCGCGAGGAGCCTGCCACTGGGTGGTGTAGGTCAGAGGCTGAAACTGGATGTGGCTCTGACTCCGGGTGTGTGTGTGCTGCGCGTGAGCGACAGCTCCAGAGGCTGGGAGCTCCTCCTGCTCCTCTGTCACAACTCTGCCGCTTTCTGCCGCCATTCACATGCTCTTGTGCTCTAGAATGAGGCCAGGAGGGAAGGGAAAAGTCAGACAGATATATGCACACACATGCACTCAATAACAAGCATGTGCTGCAACATACAAGCACAAGAATGCAGGCACAGGTATGGGCACAGACAAAGACTTGCCCTTTTGAAAACACACATAAATGGGACCATGCACAAGAGTACAGATGAATGCAGATGCAGGAGAATGCAACAAGAAAGCTCTCTCAAAAACACACACACATACACACGCATGGACACACTGTACCTTTTCAAATATACAGCTCACTAAAAGTCATCTAGGATACCACCATCTGCTGTGTCAGACATGCCTGCACAGCTGGCTCTGGCTGAGAATGAGCAAACAGTTGCGCGAAATGCGACGATGTCCCGCGCAGGAGTGTGTTGCTGTCTGCGCTCATCTCACTATCACTGCAAGTGCATCCACCAGCCACCACTGTGCACACCTGACAGCAACATTAAAACACTAAACCGGAGGAAAAATATCATCTTACCCCGTGTGGATGGAGAGGCGGCCAGAGCTCTCAGGTGGCGCAGTCAGCCAGTCAATCAATCAGCCAGGCAGTCAGTCAGTCAGTCAGTTAGTTGTTTAGTTTGAGCAGCGGGGTGATCTGTCAGTCAGCCAGCCGGGCGGGATGAGAAGGAGACTGCGGAGGATGGAGATGGTCTGCGCGTCTCCACTCTCAGTTGCTGTCGGTCTGCGGTGACGGCGCTGCGCCCTGCAGCGGCCGTGACGGTACATGACACAACCGGGTTACATGTATGCATGCATGCGTGTGTGTGTGTGTGTGTTTGTGTGTGTGTGTGTGTGTGTGTCTGCATCTCTAAGAGGGTTACGGCAGGCAGATGGTTTGACACCAGCAACGTGTATTTGGATGGACAGCCACTGCAGTGAGGCCATGCAACAGAAACACATTGTTTATGATTTTCCCTTCATGTTTACACAGCGTTTGTTTTCATCTTATGAGATTATCCGCATTTTACATAAGATAAGATTCATATCAGAACTGTTTTTTTTCTAGACACAAAACCTTTAACGCATGGCGACAAACTTGTTTAGACAAAGTGAGCAACCCCGTGTTGGTTTGTTATTATTATCAGCGCATTCCCACACCGATCACATTCCCATGTGAAGCGCTGCGGTAAAGGAGGAATGTCTAAAATGCGGTTTGGTTTCATCTCAACTACCTGCTCGGTTCTGTGGAACAGGGAACAGGAAAGGTGTGTGGGTGTGACCTCAGCAAAGAGCATCCAGCACATCTCATACACATATTTCCCACACTACTTAATCCTCATCTTCCTCGTGTAATCATCACCACCGCCATTATGGTGTCAATCAAACTGCAAAGTCATCATCATCATCATCATCATCAGACAGTGTAATTTAAAATGGTGTATGTCTTTTGTATAATATTTCTGAATTTGACAACGGTTGGCGAGCTTGTTAACTTTGAGAACATTCTTCCCCTCTTCCATAAAACAAATACTGAGTGAAATTATGTAAAATTCAGAGAGTGAAACGCTCAGGGGAGTAAAGAGCGCAGGGCAGAGGAGGGAGCTGTTGTGACTGACTGTGGATCTGCTGTATCAGAGGTAACCTCACCAGCTGCAGAAATGTACCCACTGAACAGGCCTCCAGACTGCCCCTGCCACTTCTTTCAAACACAGCACCTCCAGTGTGTAATGAAGACTAACTATTTAAAAGTTTTTGATTTAAAAAAAAAAAAAAAATTAAGCCTGGCAGAAGACATTATAGACATTACACGTGATTCACAGGCTGAATGGTAGTCCTCATGATGAGTACACTGAATTTTGAGAGTAAAATCGGTGGCTTGCACCTTTTGTAGGTTTTTCATTTATTTCCTAAATTTTACAATTAAAATTATTATTTTGTTTAATTTAGAAACCCTCTTATTTGTAAAAAAAAAAAAAAAAAAAAAAAAGAGCTTTAGGCTATTTAGGCTAGGCCTTTTCTATGCATCTTTGTCAGGTTTGGGAATGAAATATAGTTTTACACACACTTTCAAGACCCTGAGCATTTTTTATAAGCTGCTCTTTCAGTGCAGGATGCGTACTGTCCACAGTAAGCCTCTCCTCAGAGCATGACAACAAACATGTCATGGAGACCTTAACTGCTGAACCCAGACCTCTCCATGAATTCCAGGCATGCAAACCCCTCTACCAAAACCACATTACTGACAATGAAAAAGGCACCGCGGCAGAAAAGTCAGGCATATGACCTGCATTAGAATGGGTATGTTTCCGATAATGCGTGAAGAGGAATGTGCAAAATGAAAGGTTTGCTGCTGCACAAGTAAAAGGGTCATTCTGAAAGGAAATGTGGGAGTTAAAGGGAAAGTAATTCCCTGCATGCTTAGCCTTATTAAATATGTAGCACAAAGGAAATGTGCTCTCTTTTACTCTTTAGCCAGACCCCCACTGGCTGTCAACCAAGTGATGCCCACAGCCTGCATGTTCAGGTAGAAATCCTCAAATGTGCAGCACGGCCTCAGAGAAAGGCGATTCATCAGAGGGGATTATGATATTCAAGACATTTCTGCTGCTGAGTTTCTTCCCCTGACCTTGACCATCCTGAGGCTGTCATCTCAGATACATACCCTCTCTTGTTCTGTACACACATCCCCTCCCTCCTTCCCATTGCTTTAAATATTGAAGATGGATAATGGTGTTCGCCTTCCTCCCGAGGCCGGGCAGAAAGCATGGGCACAGAGAAGGAAGCACACATTCGCGTAAAAGCACACGCATGTCTTTACACATGCCAAGGAACACAAGATTCAAGACCCAAGAGGATAAAAAAGACACAGCAGGAACTCAACTTAGTTTCATCCCATCTGCATTGTAAGTTTTACCCTTCTTATGTGTATAGTTTTACCCCTTTGTTAAATAACTGGCCACTATTATACACAATAACAGGTGTGGTTACACTTCGGACCATCAGAGACATGGTCTTCATACTCAGTGGTTTAGGAAGCACCACTGTGAAGACGTCATTCCTCCAATTCCGACTTGTCTGACATCTGTAGCCCCTCCCTGCCTCCTTGGTCTAAATCCCCATTAAATCAGTAATGACAGCACAGATGTTGCATTTCAACATGAAATAAGGTGCCGCCTGGTGTGATGAGATAATCACCACACCAGCAGTCTTCACACAACACCTGGGCAGCATTCATATGAATTTAAATTCTGAAAGCGATTTACTTCAGAATACCCAACTTCACGTGATTGTTTTATATCAAAAAGTAAATCATAGACATACAAAGAAGTTCGAGGAAGATTTTTTTATTGTACCTTGATATGTGATATTTCTTTAAATGGTGCAGTCAAATGAAACAATTTATTGTGCATTGTGAATTAAATCTCCCTGCGAAAACAAAGGCAAATGTTCACAAAATGACATAACAACTGACAGTCCTAAACAGTCAGGCCAACATAAATAACAAGCTGTCGTCTTTTTTCTTTTTATCATGATATTTTCCCAGAGAAAATACCTCATGTTCAATAAATATAATTGTAAACTGAGAGATACAAACTGAAATATCAGCTGCTTGTTTTTACTGTAAATAGTGCAGAAAAGTGGTGATCAGAGTTTGGGAAGACTTTAGAGAGTTGGTTGGTGGTGCTGGTGGTGTGTGTGTGTGTGATAGTGAGGGAAGGAAGGAGGGAGGGTTACATGTAATAGCTGAACAGATGGAAACACATGGTTGACCATCTGCACGGGCGACAGAACTGGTTTGCCTTGACAGTTTTTCTGCAGTTTGGGGGTTTGGGGAGATATGCTGGCAGGTAAACACTGTCCTCCAGAGGAAGAAGACAAAGTAAGCATTGACAACAGCACCTCGGCAGCACCTTTGTAACTAACACAAAATATCTTCATTAAAAAATCCCACACAGAGACTGTAGAGGGAAATAACAATCTTCAAATGCAGCACAAAGTGCAGAATAAATTAAGATTGTAAGTTACAGGGGGGCATCGAGGCTGCTATCAGGGGCATGGTGAGATGTCAGTGAGAGGGAAAGTGGCATGTTGTGTAAATAACAGGGCCCTATCGGTCAGGAGTGCCCAAACGGAGCCTGTGTGTTCAGGGGTCTCTGGACAATGACAGCGTTGGCCAAGTCCGCCTCTTCCAGGCTTAATTCTTTGTTGTTGAGCTCTCGGAAAGGAAGTGATGTCGTCAGGACGAAAGGTGGGCAGCTCCTCTGGCAGCGCGCCACAAAATCTTGAACATCAGTGATCCTAGTAAAGAAACAGAACCATATATATAAAAAATAGACAGACATATATAATATTCCCTACTGAACATGTCTGTTCCTTTTTCAGCGGCAAAGCGTTCCCGACCAAATACTCTACTCACTCTGAAGCACTATACTAGTATCATGATCTATTATTAATCACGACCTTGCGTACACAAGTGACCCTATGGCGGCCCTTCTCTTCACACACTGAGGCTAGCTGAAGGCTGGAGGGGTTCAGTCCTCTCTATCCTTTAGCTACTAACCCTGTTATATAAATGCTGCATCAGAGTTACGCAATCTCTCTCTGGGGATTTTATAGATCCACTCCATTGCTACATCTCAGATTATGTTTTCTGCGCCCCATGCAGTGTGGCAGGGGAAATAACATGCATCATGCCTTCAAACTCCAGCAGACTAGAACAAAGCATTACGTAATCCTCAAATACACCCCCCCACCACCATCTCCCGAGCTCGGGCAAACAAAAATCTTTTTTCATTCCTTGAACTACTTCTATCCTGCGACGCTTGAGATTATGGGATTTACGGACTGCAGAGCACGAGCAGAGAGTCTCTTTACTATGCAGATATTATCTGATGCGGTCAAGTTCACAGATTGACATGTGGGGAGAGATTTTGGTGTTGACATTCTGATGCTCACCGATGCGATAGGTTAAACCTCTGTACCAATCTCCTGCCGTCAGCCAACCAGATCTGCAGGGATGTAACAGGAAGGGCGTGGTCTAGTGTTACCATGGGGATAGGAGGAGATTCTCCATCCTCGTGCACAGACGGTGACCTGGCCACTACTCTGGGTGCAACACTGGGAATGGACAGGAATAAATCAAAGATTAAGAACCAGATAGAGTTACACTACATACAGCATATGAATTGTGTATTTTTTTTCTAATTTTGAGTATGTAGTAACTCTGTGTGGGCAGAGAAAATCTCACACAATTTTTTTGGACTCTCTGGACAATTTAGTATTCACACAGTGATGCTTGAAAATGTCGAGGCTCTCAGTTCATCAGTGTGACTGGCTGCATGGTCAGATTCTCTTGTGGGTGTATTGATACCTAGATTTAGAGGGACATCTAGTGGTACAAAACAGTATAGTATCTTGGAACTTGACAGACAAAACTTACTCATAATAATAATAATAATGATAATAATAATAATAATAATGGCAACTAAGTAAATTGTTGATTACTTATGATAATAATTATGTTTGTATGCTAAATGATTCGTTTTAAAGAAGGAAAGTCATTTATCAACATATTTAATACACTGAAATTCAGCTTTTTACTTGGTTACATTATCACCGCGATAATCTTTTACCTGCCAAGTCGGTATCCTCGGCCGCTGAAAGGGTGAAAGGCTTTCTTCTTGGGAACATAATTTTCCTCTGTCAGATCCTCCACGCTGATCTCCAGCTCCTCTTCTTCTGCTCTGCTCTCCCACTCGGCCGGAAGCTCCCTGGGATAGATTAAAGATCAGCCTTGTCTGGTCAGATCAATCAATATGACAAATGAGCTCTAATGAGCATTACGCTTTATCTATCTTATGTCGCCTGCTTGTGGTGCTAATGTCCCTTTGGGGACGGATAGGGTTTGACTGCAAGGTCGAACCAATGAATCAAAACAAAGACGGGTTCGGCTCTCTGGACATTGTATAGATACAGTATACACATTTTCATTTAATGCAAAGCTGCAGAGGGTTTGTTTGTGTTTCTGAAAAGAAAAAATGAACGACCATTTTGTGTTTGAGGGAAATATGAAAATTGGTCATCTGCCAACAAAACCTAACCCGGGGTTCCCACACCCACTTAAACATCAAATGCATGGACTTTTGAAGGACTTTCAAGGCCCGATTCTTTTAAATTCAAGGACCCAACAGGGTATAGTTTGAGATGTGGATCAAGGTTAATTACTGACACAACACTAAGAATTTTTATAATGAGAGGAGCTAGCAGGCTTTACAGAAGCTTACAGACTCTTAAAAAGACAAAGGCTTGAATGTCTCAACTGTGCTGTGTTACAGTGATGACTGATGATGTTACCTTCTCTCACACAGCACAGAAAGCAATATATTGTGCGAGCAGAGAGACAGAGACAATATGACTTGAAGAGAAAATATATAAATTCAAGCACTTTCAATGAACCATATCTGTTTGGATCAACACACATCATCCAACCTGGTGTTAGGACCATTCCCTGCTAGGGTTGAGCAGAAGTTTCAACAACAAGGAAGAAAGAGAGTGCACGTAAGCAGAGAGGGAGCATGCAAAGAGAACAGAAACTGAAACTCAGATTTATATGGTATTTATCTTCTGTACTTCTCTGTTCTTCTGTGGCTTCACAGTAATGTTTGTGGAACTAAAATCACTCTCTGTGGACCTGTAACAGCTGTCTCATATCAAAGGGTCAAACAAGTGTTTAACTTAGTCATTAAACCTACATCATATGAACAACAACTATATAACAGTGGTAAACTGTAATTAACAGGTTGATATTTAATAACATATGTTTTTTTTATTAACAATCAGTGAGTCACTGGTACAGTAGGTTACAGTAGCGAGCAATAGACACAAGTCGCATCTTCTCAATACATGAAGTCAGTGTCAGAATGGCACTGCTTAGTCATTACCAGCCAGGAAATAATAGGTGTTTTAACACTGGGCACTTGCACATTGCACTTAGACTTTTCAAGCTCAAAGCACAGGCCAGAAGGTGAGTTACTCAAAGCAAAAAATCTCAGCCCTTGTGAGGTAATTGTTGTATCACTGGTAATAATCAAAAACCCTTTCAGGCCTCAAGTTATTACCCTCAATTTGTACCTTAAGGTAGCAAAATTATACCCAATATGCCTTTTATTATACTTAGGATATTCCAGCAAGGCCAAATTCAACTCACCCCCTCTTGATTGCATCCAGGAAGTCTTGGTTCTCTGGTATGGAGTAGCTGCGAAACTCCTCATCGTTTACAGTAAAGCCATCCTTCCACAGCCTCACCACCATCTCCACCTGAAGTGAAGGCCACATAAATGAGCTCTAGTCGATGTGAGACACAACAACACCTGTGTGTGCTGACTGCCAAAGCTGGGTAACAGCTCTGGTGGCCATGCAATTGTCAATGAGTGAGTTAGTGTGCACATATACCTGGAATGTCATTGCAGATTGCTCTCCCTAACCTGAATATCCTAATTCTTAGATGATAAGGTCATGAATGTATTTATGCAAAGTTAATTACACAACTATGATGAGGACATGATGAGGATTTCCTTTGACAGCTCCAAAATGCACATTTGCACAGATGTGGCCCTGAGAATTTAGTGGGGTGAATTTGTTTCTGACCTTTGATGTCCCTGAGGCATTGTAACAGATCTTCTCCACCTCATCGAGGAGGTCTTCCACCGAGAAACTACGCCTCATTGGAGCCTCCTCTTCATTTTCTTCACTGACAACCCTTTAAGAAACACACCAGTGTGTAATTCAGTCATTATATGCCTTATTGGGTTTAGCCTGCAGACACAAGGTTTAACTTGTCCACTGTCTGATCTGCTTTTGTCAGGAGCAATCTTGATGCATAGGCTCTGGACTATGGCGATTTATGGAATCTTTTAAATAAAATGTTTTCGTTAAGTATAAAGAAACAGGAAAACAAAACGTGAAATGATTTTGCTGTGACTCACCAATTTTCATCTTTCTCACCCCCAACAGTGTCAATCTCTTTCATGACGTCCTGTGTTTCCCATCTAAGGAAAAGAACAACATATACAGCAACAGCAACATAGACAGTGGGCAAAGCACATGTCATGATGGGACTCGTTGGGGCTTTAACTGCGTCCTTGATGTATTTTGAAATAATATTTATTAGCTCAGCGGTTTATGGCGTGAAATCATTCCCTGGCATTCACGTGGCCACTGTCAAAAACAAACAAAAACGGATCAAGTCATTCTCTTAATCTATCGATAAACAACGAAGCAGCCTGTGGCGTTATCGTTAATTATGTAAGTGGGCGTCTGACAGAGCTAACGACACAGTACCTGTGTATAATACAACATGGGTTATATATACATAGACACGCAGTAGATGCTCATTAGCATGCCCGTATTAAGGTTAAGGTTAAAAACTGATTTACCAGTCCGTGTTTTGTCGGTTTATCCCGGGCTACACATCTGCAGCCATAAGTTTCAGCCAGCGGGTCTTCTGCTGAGCAATATGTGTGACGCAACAGTGTCGTAAATCGACTCCTGGTGTCGTAGTAATATTATACGGCTGAGCTCAGCACCTTCACTTCCAATTGAAACTGATGATACAGTATTAAATAACATGGGAAACACCTGACACACACAGAGGAGATTCTACAGTATCTATCCGTCTCTCTATTGTAAATCCTTTCAATCTGTGATGTCCTGATTAACAGCCTTTCGCCACAACAGCAATACCACACACACACACACACACACACAAACAAACAAGGCTACACATATTGTTCATACATCATAACAAACTATAAATAAATAATAAATGGGCACCCATGCCTGTCCTTCCCTTGAACACTGAACATTGGACAGAAGAGGATATTTCTGTGAGTCTTGTATATGTGAGCATTTTTTTTAAATTTTTTTTAACTTTTCTTACAAACATATTTTTATTCTTTCAAATCCAATGGATTTCTAGACTTACAGCTGAACAGTGAGAACACAGCACTGTGTCACGCCATGTTAACATCGAGTCTATCTTTAATGTTTCACAAAGACATGTTTTCTGATGGTTAAGAGTTCCACTGAGGGATGTTGAAGACTTTCTAGACATTGCTATGCCTCCTGTTGACCACTTGGTGAATGAATAAACACTATACGTCAATGAATTAATACTTGCATTGATTCACATTTAAATAGTAATAAAATAATGAATTAGTACTCTGAACTTGTGTTTTGCTTTTCTGTTGTGGGGGTGCCTATTTTTTCTTACATTTGGGTCACAGATGCCTTCGACACCTCCACATAAGTGAACATATTATTGTAAGGTTTCCAAGAAAATAAATATAGTTTTTGAAAATTATTTAAAAAAAAACCCAAACCCAAACAAAACAAAAACATGAGACAGATGGCTAACACAGTTGCATCTTCAGTCAAGCCAGAAATAGAATAGGCACACACACAGACACACACACACACAGACACAAACACACACAGGTTTGGGTTTCAGTAGCAATCCCCAAACTGGGGTCAATGGATCCCACAGGGAATCGGGGGAGGATCACTGGAAGTTCTCAGAAAACTAAGGGTCTGTTTAAAGTCACTTTTGCTTCATAGAAAACCTAGAAGGAAAAAAATGTTTCACACTTCGCTCTGTTATTGCCACATCTGCATTCTAACAAAAACTGCTGCCTGTTTCATACTGTATATTATCTCATATGTGGCACGGTGTACAACGTGAGGAGCAATGCAGACAGCAGTAAGAATGAAGAATATTTGCATTATTCAATAACCTAGACTACAGGCATTCATGTTACAGTTGAGAACGGCCAGGTTTGATAGTCAGCAATATTCAAGTGTGAACTGAACTATGTGATGGCCAAGTTGGAAGACACTTTGTAAAAAAGCGAACCTTCTCCAATAACTTACAGGCTGTCCACTCCCATGTGTTTTCTGCCAGCTTCCAACCAGGGTCCCACCCTACTTAATGTTTCTTCTCCTCTCCACTCTAATGAGTAAATAAAAACTTCTCTGAAGGGTACACTGTGTACTCAAGTTTAAAAACATTGTAGTTTTTCTTTTTTTCCCTGTTCTTTATTATTGCTTTAGGGACTTAAATGTGATTCAGTAGAACTTATTGCTGTGACTTTATTTTACTTTACTTTATTTTAGGTCACAGGAAATATCTCTACTGTAAATTGCAAATTGTAGCCCAAATGAACATAACATTATTCTTTAGATCGATTATTATGGTCTTTCTTATATTTGTATAGTATGTGCACGGTGATTAGGGTAGTAGTTCTTTATGGTAGTATTCCAGTCAGCAAAAATTAATGCACCTGCCAAACAGACCCACATCCACTTGCGAGAGAGAGAGAGAGAGAGAGAGGAGGGGAGAGAGAGATAGACAGAGTGAGAGAGAGAGAGAGAGAGAGAGAGAGAAATGGCGCCTCGATGCTGCGCTTACTGAGGCAGTGTTTGGAGCCGGTTAGAGAGATTCAGTAAGGACAGACAAAAGGAAAAAAAAAACATGGTGAACACAAGGAAAAGCTCACGGCCGGGGAGCGGTCCCTTCATCTCCTCCAGGACTAGGTCGTCGTCGAGAAACGAGCGAAACTCAGAGGAACATGTAAGCCGGTTTCCTTTCTTTGCCGGTGAGCTAGCTGGCTCTGCTAGTTGGCTAGGTAGCTGTAGCCGTGGCCTCAAGGTGTTCCACATAATGCATAATTCACAGACAAGTACGAGCAGTGCTGAACTTGACACCTGCTCAGTCCCGCAGATACACAATAAAAGAGCTGGATGCAGCGGTCCATGCGTGTGTCACTCTTACTGAACGCGTTGTGCAGCTGTCAAATTACAAGCTAGCGATGTTAACTCCTGGCTAGCCCCAAGTTGAGTTCCCTTTGTGTTTGGCAATTTTACCCGGCTGACTTGTTTCACCATTGTCTCCACAAATTAGCGTTGTAAATGAAGACAGTTGGGATTTTGACATGAGGCTATTAGCAGTACGTCATGTCACCATGCCGAAAGTATCGGCGTGATTATATTCTCAAATGTGAAGAGATAAAGCGATAGTTGAGCTAACGTTTGTAGGTTATAGCTAGCCCGACAGCTAGCCTACAGTGGGGGAAGGGAGTCCCGGGTTCACAACAGTTGGCTGGCTCAAGTCCCGTATTTAGCAAGTCTGAACTTGGTGAACTTTTGTTGTAAATGCCCCAAAGACCCCCACAGCCTGTCTTTACTATCAGTGTTTTAAAAGCACTGGTATAATGTCAAACCGAATGATATTTCACTACTTTTTGGAAGTGTACACTCAATTAATAGCTTTGGTTTTTGCTCTGATCGCCTGACCTACAAACTGTCTGACAGTCTTTGTCTCAAAATGTAAACACAAAGATTATGCAAGGAAAAGGGGTCTGTGTTTCCGCACTATTTACGATTATTGGAGCTCTTAACACAGACGAACAGCATAATTCAGCGATCTGATAATTTATAGAGTCATTAGCACATTCTTGAGTTTTAATGGGCTATTTGGCGAGGATTTATACTTTGTTAAATTGTGCTTCAAGAAATTCGTGTCATTCCTGGCTTATGTCCAGTCCTGTGGATCGCAACCCAGGCTAAATGATGACACATGAAAATGCGAACTGTGATTAAAAGGCTTTAGAGTGATAAACCTTACACTTTCACAAGTTATTTCCAAGAATTGTGATTGTTGTTGTCCACTTAACTCTCAAACATTTCTCTGTTTGTAGACCTTGTTGTCAAAAACCTGTTGCTAAAACTGACCATTGCTGTTTGAAATGTTCTTTTCCAAAATTATTTAAATGAAGAGTGACTTCAAGGTGCAACTGTTTGGCCACTTCTGTTCATGCCTCCTCTCTTAGTGCATCTTGCAATTTGTAGTCTTTTTGCGTCTGTCCCTCCAGCCAGTCAGACAAACCCCTCTGCAGGCATTGCAGACAGTTGCCTATGACAACAGTGAGATACACTCTCATATCAGCAGGGAAGTTAAGCTGTGAAGGGCATTAGCATCAAGGGCATATGTCTGGTTGGTGCTGTGTTGTGATTCAGAATACATTGAGGAGTTGGGTACACGTTGTCTTGTCTAATTATATGACTCAAGTTTTGATTTGTACTTGAGCAGTTTGGTCATGCTTGCTTGTTATTTGCTTAATATTCTGGTTTTATACAATGATTGACAGCGTGAATTCTTCACACAGGTGTTTGCGAAATAGCTGTTATGGTATTTGACATCCTCTTTTTCTGTTGCTTGCTTGTTCTGATTGTTTGTCATTGTTGCTTTCTTCCTCTCTTAAATGTTGGTGTGCCGTTTGTTCAACAGAAGGAGCCCAGTAGTGATGTGAGCAGTCCCAGCAGCCCCCGGTTAGCTCCCCCTTCGAAGAGGACGCGGCGGCAGACTGCCTCTGAGCCCAGCTCCAGTGACACCTCCCCATCTCCTCAAACCAAGGGCCAGAGGGTCAGCTGGGACATTCCCACCTACCGCACCAGGTCAGCTGTTGGCTTTTGTTTCACTCATCATAAATATCTTTTAATGATGTATGAAAGAAGTGCATAATATTGTGCAGCAAAATGATATAATGTCTTTGCCAGAGAATGATTTTTGTTTAAATACAAAGTTGTATTAAAGTCATTTAGTTTATTAGCTATATTTGTCTGTGTAAAGTAAAGGTTTAGGAAAGCTGGAGTTAGTCTAGATAGCTGTTCGTTGTCACTGGCTGTTTAAGTCAGATTTTATTCTCCACACGTCATGAATTGTAATCTGTGGAGAAGACAAACTTGAACATGAGCTCTCAAACAGTATTGTTTGTGATTGATTGCAGTCTTCAGTACAGATGTCCATACTTATTTTGACTTTGTTTTATTTCTAGACTGTCCTCTCGCATAATGCAAAACGGGCACGGTAATGCGCTCTCTTTCCATTTGTTCCATTTTTTTTTTTTTTGAAGCCATACATTGAACATCTGCATTTGGGAAACAAACACAAACAAACTAATTTAATTTTTTTGTTGATGCTGTAGCCCATATGAGTCACAGGAATGAGGAGAGTGGAGGTGGCGATCACTCTCACATGAACGGCCATGTGGAGCTGAAGAGGAGCTGCCGGGTGAAGAAAAGCCAATTTGAACACCTCAATCAGAGCCTGCTGTTTGACCAGCTGGTGAACAGGTAGCTAGCACTCACACTACTGCTACCTTTCTTTGCATCACTGCTTTGCATAGGAGAAGAAAGAGGATATGCATGACTGAATTGGTTAGAGCTACTTGATTAATCTTGAAGCATATGGATGTGGACTGAGAAAGGTTTGGGAAATCCAGAAAGTATCAATTTTATTAGTATGATTTGGTTAATAAAGTTCCCAGGCAACACTACAATAGCACAACTGTTCAGAAGTGCACTGCAGATCATATACCTCTCCCAGACAAAAATGTTTGCCCTGGTTATGCTTCTGTAAAGGTGCCTTCAGTTTGTCATATTTTGTGTTGTTATCTGTGTGTGCGTGCAGCACTGCTGAGGCTGTCCTTCAGGAGATGGACAACATCAGCAGCATCAGGCAGAACCGTGAGGTGGAGCGACTTCGCATGTGGACCGGAGACACTGAGGAGGTGAGTGTGCCCATACTGTAACACACAAAGCAGAGCCAAAACAGTGCAGTATTGTTGCCTGTGTGATGATCTAATGGGAACACAAGTGATGGTTAAGGCTTTGTTCTTTCAGGAAAACATGGACATGTATTCACGGGTGAAGCGCAGGAAATCCATGCGCAGGAGCACTTTCAGCATGCCTACACACCACAAAGTCATGAGCAAAACGGAGCAGGAGGAGGAAGAGGAGGAAGGCACGGAAGGTCAGTTTCCTACTAATGTTCTACTCATGAATCAGTGGAGTGAGGGAGAGATGATACAAACTTTATGAAGAGCCTCTCTCTCAGTAACAAAGAGAGTCAATGGCTTAGTGCACTACGCGAATCTTTAAAAAGCTCACACTTGTTAGTATTTTTATTTGAAGTTTGGAATAAAAATACTTTCAGAATCTCATGGTGAGGAAGAGGAGGAGGATGCAGAGGATGACGATGAAGACGATGAAGGGGATGAAGCAGAAGAGGCAGGAGAGGAAAATGACAGACCATACAACCTGAGGCAGCGTAAGACAGTGCAGAGATATGAGGCACCGCCTATTGGTAATTACTGTTTTCTCTAATCAAACCATTTATTTATTTAACTATTTCCACTGGATTTATTAATGCTTAAGGCTTGACCTTTGACAGTCAGTTGCTTTGTGTTTGCTTTCTCAGAGCCTGTGAACAGAAAACAGAGCAACCCCTCACTTTTTGACACCCACAGATCCCCAGCAAGAAGAAGCCATATAAGGTTGGTAGAAACTTAATTCGTGAAAAATCCCAGACAAATGCGATGCTGAATGTATAACAATGTGCGACTATTGAGCGGCTTTTCAGGGCTGTGGTAGAATAAAGTTTTTTCTGATCATCAAGGACTGACAGTGTAGTTGTGCGATACTTAATCTAACCTGCCACACTTCTCTAGAGTGAAGAAACATGCCATTCACAGCAGTGACACCACCTCGTCTTCTGATGAAGAGCGGTTCGAGCGGAGAAAAAGCAAGAGCATGACCCGGGCTAGAAACAGGTGATAGCTTTTGCTTCCTTTCTTCTGCTTTTTATCTTCCTTTCATCTTCATCTTTGCTTTGATCCGAGCACTTTTCACACATTGTTTTTTTTAAAGGAGCTGCAGGACTGTTAATTTTGGTACAAGGGTTGTCATTATGTATTTGTGTTCCTTGGATGTAATCACTTACATCATTCTTATTTGTGTCACAGATGTTTGCCAATGAACTTGACTGCAGAAGACCTGGCTAGTGGGGTGCTGCGTGATCGGGTGAAAGTGGGTGCCAGCTTGGCTGATGTGGATCCCATGAACCTTGATAGCTCTGTGAGTGGAAACACTAATGAATGCCAAAAAGCAGTAGAGCAGTGCAGCTTCAGACTTTATTTTATTTTTTGTAGAAAAGCATAGCACATCGACCTTTTTAACACTTTTGAAGAGCTGCAATGTTCATAGTTGATGTGGGAATTGTGTTTTTCCTCCTCAGGTGAAATTTGATAGCGTGGGTGGCCTCAGTAATCACATTCAGTCACTAAAGGAGATGGTGGTGTTCCCTCTGCTTTACCCTGAGATCTTTGAGAAGTTCAAGATTCAGCCTCCCAGGTGAGAAGAACTAACATCATTTTCATAGACAAGTTTGAGCAGAAAATACTAAAAACAGACAATGTTGCGATTACACCACAGATATGTTGTTCATTTTCATGATGACATTACATGTACATACATACAAGAGAATGGAGAACGGAGTACAGTACAAAAAGTGGTGTTCTTTAAGACTATCAAGTAAACACTGTTTCCATTTCCTCTCCTTCTCTTTAGAGGGTGTTTGTTCTACGGCCCACCAGGGACAGGAAAGACCCTGGTTGCACGGGCACTTGCCAACGAGTGTAGCCAGGGGGACAGGAAGGTTTCCTTTTTCATGAGGAAAGGAGCCGACTGCCTCAGCAAATGGGTCGGTGAATCAGAACGCCAGCTACGCCTGCTCTTTGACCAGGTGAGTCAGTTAAACAGCGCTCCTGTGGGGTCAAAGGCAATTTTTTTATATCCTTGCAACAATGGATTTAGTCACTTGACCTGAACTGACTCCACAATATAGTAAACTGGTCATTTGCTACTGGTAGAGTAATTTCACTTTGAATATTTCTGGTGTGCTGTTAATTGTATCTTCATGTTGTCATATTGTTTCACTTTTTTGAGAAAATACACTTCTTGAATTAAAGTAAACTGAACCTGCCAGATTTAACTTTTTTTTTTTTTTCCATTGAGTGTGTTTTTTCACCTTGGTTTGACCTTGGTTTTGTGTATGCTTTTGATCAGGCGTACCTGATGAGGCCATCCATTATTTTCTTTGATGAGATTGATGGTTTGGCTCCTGTTCGCTCCAGCAGGCAAGACCAGATACACAGGTGAGACTAATGTGGTTTAACCCTCATATCATACAAGAATGTACAACTGGTCTCTATGCTTGTTTATGCATGAAACATACCAGTACCTCCAACATGGCCCAGTGTGCAACTGTACTTATTAGTTAGACTTACTAATCAGTCTCGCAGTGACCAACCTCAATAGTTGTTGTTTTGTGTGACGTGTCCATAATCATCAAAGTGGAGATGGTAGAATAGTCGAAGCACTATATGGAATTGGCTTGTAGGTTGCTGCGAAACTTTAACCAAACTCTCACTAACCCATGCATTTCTCCTTTCATTTTGCTTTTTACATGCACACAAAAGCAGCCATTTAAAAAAAAAAAAAAACCCACACGCACCTGTCAACATGCAGTAGTGAAAGTGTCGAAATTGTGGCCACTTTTACTTTTGCACACATTTGCATGCCGGCCTGTCTGCAGGTGTAAACTGTTGCTGCTGTTACTTTCCTCACCAAAAGGTGGCACAGGTTGGCTGGTCCAAATGTGCTGGCACTGCAGCTTTGATTTCTGGAAGAATTTGGCTGGATCTGGGTTTGAGTGGTTAACATCAGTGACATATCAGTGACATATCAGTGACATAGTGACATAACTATTTCAGTTCTGATTTAGACCAGTTCAGCATGAGCTGTAGGTGAGGAAACTTCCTATTATGCAAACAGTGGATCCTTGAGAAAACACTTACCATCTAAAAAATGAAATATTTGTGAAATGCAACAGACCAATTCTGGACCACAGTTTATTTAAACTATGAAACATGTGCCTGCTTGGGTTTACAGCTGCTCTCCTCTTTCTGCCATGCTGGGTAAATACATGGTTCGAGCTCTCATCAACAGAGAAACAGAACAGTTGACATTTTTGCCTCACACTGTTTTGTTCATTATGCCTGTTCAATAGACCAGGTATTTGCAGAAATAAGACCTTGCTTATTTGGTCAGGACTGACTCAAGAGTCTTGTCAATATTGTTTCAGTTTTGAAAAGTATTGAGCTCTGAATGTCTGCATGTATACTTATGTGTAACTGTAATATACTATGTCTTCAAAACATTGTATGCACAGTAAATTAGATTTAGCTGTATATTGTGTACTTGTCTTGCTCTAAAGGCTGTTTTTTGTGTTTGGTGTTATTTAGCTAAATGTATTACCATCTGCCCCATCACCTTCTTTCTCCTGTCCAGTTCTATCGTGTCCACTCTGCTGGCCTTGATGGACGGCTTGGACAGTCGTGGGGAGATAGTGGTCATTGGTGCTACAAACAGACTTGACTCTATCGACCCGGCACTCAGGAGGCCTGGACGCTTTGACCGGGAGTTTCTGTTCAACCTGCCCGACAAGAAGGTGAGATGGAGTGAAACATCATTGTGTACAGTGGACGTGTGTACATGCACACAATCATTGTCATCACATCAAGTCTTGTTTTCACAGTACTTTGAATGTTTTTTGTTCAGATGTGTTTTTCTCTTCTCTAAGACTGCATGTTAGAACACAGTCAACATATACAGTGGGATTTTTACCTTAAATGTTGTTGCCCCACGGAATCTGTATCTCTTCATGCAACCATTTGGCAACAGCCTTCTATATTCTGTGTAAGGATCACTTACTGTGCATAAAAGGCTGTACCTACATGCACACCCAGGTGGAGACACAACATAATGCTGAAGTAATTAGTGCTTTACTCATCTGAGTCCTGTGACAAAATTAGTGCATGCAGCCCTCTGGTCTCCTCTACTGTTTTTTCACTTGCTGTTGATTGTTTTGATCCAACAAGCAAGTGGTAAAGCAGATGCTCATTAGGTTTCTGGAAAATTAAAAATCAATTTCACCAGATTTATTAATATGCAGATCTGGTTGCTTTAATCTTGCACTTGGGCGGGACTTGTTTTTTTTTGCTGCTACTCACCAAACAATGTTACACTTGTGTCAATGTGACAGTGAGTCAGATAAACAGCACAGTGTTGGTGAGTCCGTGAGGTCGCATTACATCGTTAGTCCACACAGTAGGATGATTGGTAATCGAAGCCTAATCTGCAGGCCATTGCAGGCTAAACTTGCCAGCAGTGAGCTCTGACTGATAAAAAACCTTGTTCTTGTGCAAATAGCGAGCATCACTACTCATTCAAGTTGGGCTCCCTCCTGGTATTGCCCAAGCTGGAAGCATATATGAAATCTGGCCCAGTTGTGTCGTTTGAATAGAAAGAGAGATGTGATGAAAGATGATGAAAACTGTTGCCCTTCATTCACGACAAAGACCACTTTGTTCTTAATGCCTGCTCATCAAAGCACAGTCGTGTGGAGACGTTGCAAAGAATTGAAGGGCGCATTGTGCTGAAGTCTTAGCGAGCCCTTCAGTTGCGTGCACTAATGCACTTGAGCCAGTTTTGATCTTTCTCTTGGTGTTATCAGTTCTAGATAGACTAAAGGCAGCACTCAGTTCATCGTGTTTTTAATTAAGACATTTATGATGTGATTTCCCCAGGTATCACTGACATACTTTGTTTGTTTCTTTCATCTTTCTTATGCAACATACTGTTCAATTGAACAATTTATTTCAAAATTCTTTTACATTGTATATAAGCAGTGGCAGATACTGCGGCAGTTAATCCTGTTACTTTGTTACCACTGTTTTCTGACTTGTTCCTATAAGGTGATGCTGGACTTTGTTTCCTGATGTATTGACTCTGCTTTTTTTCCCTTTGTGCCTCTCTCCTGCTGTCCCCCCAAATCCTCATTTCAGGCCAGAAAGCACATCTTGGAGATTCACACGCGGGACTGGAATCCCAAATTGGCTGAGCCATTCGTAGATGAACTTGCAGAAAAATGTGTCGGTAAGAGTGACAATTGTGTATAAAAGTGTCTGCCATCTATTCTGTATGAGTGTCATGTCATATTACCACTGTTGGACATTAATGTTCTCTGTGCCATTTGAAAGCAACCTTTTTATAAAGCCATAATTTAAAGAAATGAGTTATTAACTGACCTTTGTGTATCTGGTTTGTGCCTAGGCTACTGTGGTGCTGACATCAAAGCACTTTGCACAGAGGCAGCCTTGGTGGCACTGCGTCGCCGCTACCCCCAGATCTACGGCAGCAGTGTCAAACTGAAGCTGGATGTCACCTCCATCGTCCTGGGGCCTGGTGACTTCAGCAAGGCCATGAGGACAATTGTCCCAGCCTCCCAGAGGGCCCTGGCTCCCCCAGGTCGAGCCCTGTCTCCCACCCTCAGGCCCCTGCTGGCTAGCTCTTTCTCCTTGGTGCTGAAAGCTCTGCTCCGAGTCTTCCCCCATGCTCAGTGCACTGATAAGGAGAACACACACGGTAGGGATCAGGGACCCAGAGGCCCATGGTTTCAGCTGTACCATTTGTTTTTACTTTACTGTTGCTGGCTGCTGCTTCTCCCACCTTCACTGTTGCTCTCTTCTCCCCTGCTACCTGTCTCACTTGTTAGTGTGCTTTCCCTGTTGGCACTTTTGTAATTAGGTGGGGAGAAAGAGAAAGAGACAATCAAATACTACAAAGTGCTTTGTATCACCCTCACACACTAACATAGAATCTGTGGCGAAACATCCCCCCTGAGTATGCAGAGATTGGATAACCAGTCATCCTGCGAGCACTTCAATACCGGCTCCCACTCTAGTCAACAAAAGAGTGTTTACAGCAGATTAGCTACAATGCAGCACAATCCCAGAGTTGTACTTCTTGCACCCAATAATGACATGAATTTCCCAGGGTGTTGTATCACTTTAAACTGCATTGCATCTCGCCTAATAAGCAAGCTCTCTTTTTTTATTCTCACTTTTTTGGTGAAATGGCCACATTAATGTCAGTGATAGGATTGCCTTGAGGATTAAAAGTTTCTAGTAACAAACTTTTTAGTGCATTTACCACCATTGATGCACAGTTAATTTCAGGAAAAGCGAGTTTCTGCATATGCATGGCTGTATAAGCACTGTTCCTCTCTCTGCTAGGCGGCGACAATCAACTCCTCGAAGAGGACTTGTACAGCGACGATGACAATGAGGAAGGCTCTGCTTCAATCTATGAAGTCGAGCCTGCTGCATCCCCAAAGTTCTCTTCTTCTGCTGTGCACAGACCCTACCTTCATTTCTCCTCGTGAGTTGTCAGAAAAATAACTGTTTTCATTTGCACCTGGCGATAATTTTGCAATGTTTAAGAAAGTAAATTTATTTCATGTGCATAGATGACCGTTTCTAAGTACACTACTAAAACCAAACGGGGAAAAACAAAATTCAAAACAAAAGTCATTCATGGCTGTTTGAGAGTGAAAATAGATACATTTTGTTTTTCTGTGAGCTATAGACTGGGTTTAGGGTTAGAGACAACATAAGCATACAATGTTTATTTGCATTTGCACAGAATTACTTTTTTATTGTACAAGCCTGACTGTTTCTGGTTTTCACTGTAGTCATCTAACTAGTGACTCATAGATCTACAGTTATCCTTCCAACTAGAAGGGCAGCCCTTAATTCAAATAGCACATTATTCAAGTCAAACTATATCACGAGATGAATGAGCAACAAACAGCACAATGGCTTCACAGGCAGAACTTGTGGAGATTTCTCAACTGTGGAGATCACATAGCTGGATCAGAGGAGAGGATAAAAACATTTCTGCAGTCAGAGTTGCAATCTGTGCTTCCATTCAAAAATGGAGAGATATGAACTGGATTACTCAAGGACTCACTCGTGGCTTTTCATTTGCTGGAACCACTTATTGATGAACCTATTAAGCAGCTATAAAGCTTCTAGTCTTACACAATATGCTTGAAAAAAAGAAAAGGATGTTCTGTTACTTTAGCACTGTGTGTGATTATATGAAAGAAAACTTCTCATGGCATTTATTTATAAATGTATGAAGGCTTTATTGACTGGTCAACAAATGGCATTAAAAGAGCACTTAATGCCTATCAGCCCTCTTTCTTAGTCAGTGCTCTAAAAGCCAGTGTTAATTGGCCTAATTGTCAAATCTTGTTATCACACACCTGAGAGTTCTGATATATGTGTCCTGTTGGTGGAGTTAAGGATAACCCATAAGAGAAAGAGTGAGATAAGGGCTGAGACTCAATCACTTCTGGCTTATCTAATACTTGCAAAACACACAGTGGGATTAGTGGGATTGTGTACAGATTCAGACCTTCAAAAGCTGGTGTAAGCAGAGCCTTACATAGTAATGGTGGAAGTTCGAGGATAGGCCAGACTCTAACGAGCTTCTGCTATGCTTCCTCTAACCACCTATCTTGATGTGTGACTCATTCTTTCTTTTCTAGCTGTCAAATCGCATCACGTGAGCACAGGGTTCCATTTTCTCCAGTTGCTATGAGTCCATTGTTGTTCACAGGAGGTTAAGTCAGCCTTTATTGTGTTCTGATTGCTTTTGTTTATCTGGTGTGGTCAGAAATGTAATATACTCAGTTTTGTCCTTGAAATATTTCAAACTGACAGAGTGAACAGTGAGCAGAGGAATCTATTTTAACTAGTATTTTACTTGTGTATATAACATTTACTCAGGTGCTTTGACAGTAAATGCCTATCACTGTATTTACATAAAACATTTTATAATGAAGCACTTAGTGAGTTAGTACCAAGCGTATCAACATTAGTGTACTTCTGTGGGCTTCTACTATGACACTGCTTGTCTGAATGACAGTATGACTGCTGGTCAGTGATCATAAGGTGATAAATACTACGCTAACTATGAACTCCCATCTGCTTCTAGCTCTGCCCTCCAACAGCCCACAGCATATCGGCCTCGTCTGCTGTTGGCCGGGGCCTCAGGCTCAGGACAGAGCTCCCACTTGGCCCCTGCTTTGCTGCACCACCTGGACAAGCTGCCAGTGCACCGCCTGGATTTGCCCACTCTCTACTCCGTCAGTGCGAAAACGCCAGAGGAGTCCTGTGCTCAGGTAACAAACACACACACACACACACACAGGTGTATGTGCAGACGTTTGCATGCATTTATAGTGACTTGTACTATAATGTTTTTTTTTTTTTTTTTAATTATATTACTTATCTGTGGTTGTAGGTTTTCCGTGAGGCCTGCCGGAGCATGCCCAGCGTGGTGTTCATGCCGCATATCTCAGAGTGGTGGGAGACAGTGGGTGACACTGTGAAGAGCACCTTCCTCACCCTGCTGCAGGATGTGCCCTCTTTCAGCCCTGTCCTTATCCTTGCCACTGCCGAGACTCACTACTCACAGCTGTCAGAAGAGGTAGATAACACACAAACACACACATACAAGCTGACATTTTCAGATTTACCTAAAAACCTGCCGTATGTTTTCTGTGATTTCATATTGCTGTTAATGCAATTGCTTCCATTATGTGAGAAGGGAGAGTGTTAACCTGATGTCTTTTTATATGGTAGTGGAGGCTAAACCATGCTTCAAAGGTTCCTTTTTTTCCTCTCATAGTCAGGGGCGCTACTCACACAAGGTGTCACAGTCAAGGTCATCTGCTCCCACAGAGTTTTTATCTACTTTGGCTCCATCTCCATTTTCTTGTCATTTATCCCACTGCCCACTTTTCTCCTTGGGTATAACCCACCCCTGCTTCTTCATCCTTTTTCTTGGATTTATTATTTTCTTTGGGAAAGCCAAAGCAATCAGACCACCTGCAGAGGGTTAGGTTGTAAGGGAGGGATTGCCACAGAGAAAGGGGAAATGGAGAGAATTGGAGGGGGGGAAAGAGATGGATAAAAATAAGGAGGAGGGTCCTCTCTTATCAAGCAACAGAAGGGATTTAATTAGGTCAGAAGGTTGATAGCCCAGTGTCTTCACCCCAGGACAAGCACACCATATCAGCATGTCTGTGCAGCCTGTGTAGGTTATTTTTTTCCTTGTTTGTGTATGTGTGTGGCTGCTGGTTTGGCAAGACTTCAGTGCTGGCCATGCTCCAAGGCGGGAGACTCTTGGGATGATTCTCACTCTGTAGTTGACTCAGTACTAAGACACCTGGGCTTTTTTAACCTCTGTAGTTCTCGTTGGCACTGTCCATCCATCCATCCATTATCTGTACCGCTTATTTGTACAGGGTCACAGGGGGCTGGAGCCAATCTAGTTGGCACTTTGTTTATCATTTTTTAAAATTCTCTTTTGGTCATTTTTACTTGTCTTTCTATGTTTATTTCATGCCATTCTTTTTCTTTATGTTGTATGGTTGATAGTGTCCTGAAATTATCTCTGTTGCTTTAAGGCTTTTTACTTCACTGAACCATTTTTGTTCATCTACATGCTGTGTTAAGAGATTAAGTATAAAAATGGAAGTAATCACACGCCACAGACCATTCAGCCGCAGTGTCACAGGGTACATTACGATTCATTACATACTAGGTGACTGGCAGAAACTGTGTACTATTGGCAATTACTGCTTTCTTCAAATTACCTTTTCTTTGGTCATTGAACACATAGCCATGTAGCACGCAAATTGGGATGCACTTGATGGGACCAATGGTGTGCATAAGTCAACATGGAGCCAGCATGAGGGTATCAAGACTGTCCTTAGGCAAAGGTGGCTTTCTCCTGTTTGTTCTCCATTTGAGTGTCTGGCACTGCTAGTTTGTAGTAGGATTGCATCGTTGCACTTGTTAATCTGTTCCCTTCTTAGCTTTTGTTTGGCACATTGTAAAAATGTCTTCTCTGTACTCAGTTTATTTTAAAAGTGTATCAGTGTGTCCGTACTACACAAGGTGCCTCTGTCTATCCTCTCCCCACACTGGCAACGATAAACACGTTGGAGATGGTTATATGCATGATGATGAATGGTTGACAGAAAGATGAATATCATTGTATTCCCCTTGTGCTGCACTACTGCCAGTTAGTGCTTTATTTACTCTGACTGTTTTCACCAATCACATTTTGGCTACTCTGTAAATGCTGCATTTGGTCTGACTTGGTGCTTCAGACAAACTTGAGTTTAAACGGATTGTGGTAATTGCAGCTGTTGAATGAATTATTGAATTATTGAATTATTTACAATATTAGTGATTTTGGTTGTTAGGGAGCAAACTCTTAAGTTACATTGAAGCTTCTTACGATCACATCAACCCTAAAGACCTTTTAAATAAAGCCATGCTTTCTGCTCTACTGTAAATGATGACAGAACTGCCTTACTGTGATGGATTACCTATCTCAAGCAGTCTTCAAGTTTCAGGTGGTTGGTTTTCATATTAAACTTGAGATGACTCCAAGAGGTCATCTCACAAAAGTCATAAGATCGAAAATCACGATGACATACTCAAAGATATTCAAATTAATGTAATTATACAATTAAGTCAACACAGAGAAGCTATGAGGAGGACATGCGTACAGATTTCACACAAATACCACTGTTAGGGATTTTCAATGTGATGCAGGTCTAGCTACAAGCTCTGTGCAGACGTTGGTGAGGGGCACATATTTAGTAGTTGGTCCCACTGAAATGGTGCCACAGGTTTTCCAGAGAGAATAGGATTTGCCGACCATTTGCTGAAAGACTGGGTTTTGTTTAGGCTGTGTGTATGTTTAGCAGTTTTGTTTTGTCTAATAATTGGAGCTATTTGCAATAAATTGTTTGTTTTGTTAAATGATAGTGCTTATTCTTTGTCTGAAAAGCTTCCTTCAGGCAACATTTAAGAAGCTTTGGTTTTAATTTTTAGGCACGGACATGCAGCAGTCTTTGGTGCTTTAAGTGATTTGGCTATCTTTGAGAGTGTTGTTTCACTCTCTGGCTCTGAGAACATAGTGACAGCTGCTGCCTCAGCTCCAAACCTCAGCAGGGAACAGGCAGCCTCCTTCCCCAGCCAAAACTGACACCACAGGCTTGGGTCCAACTACACAGCCTCCCTCCTTCCCTTTGCAGCCATTCACTATGTGTAGATTGACTTCCTTTTAGGTGGAGGTCTGGTGGAAATTGCTAGAACGTGTGACTGCAACACTTTATCAGATGTGTGTCTTGAGGCCTCACGAGTACACTGCAATGTATGAACTTCATGTTGACTGTGAATGCTTGCACCACATTTTACCATAAGGACATGGTTATTGATGCATCAGGAATCAGGTCTCAGTGTTGAAGCACAACAGATGTAGTGTAGTAAACAAAAACTAAGTCTTCACCAAATATTCCAGACCTTTTACTCGTGGTGGATTTTGCAGTAAAATTTCAAATTGCTGTCATTGTGCTTCTTTAAGATTTAGGCAGTTCTGATAGCTAAAAATGACCACCTCACTTTATTAGAGGAGAGCTGGATTTTACTGAGATGGCTTAGTGTTAAAGTGAAGTCTTTGAGCATTTCAAATGAACCTTCATTGTGATTCTGTGCAACAACTAACTCTGTAGCTTTATAACAATTTAAAGACATACCATATTTATCATGCACAATAAAATTCTGTTTTTTATGTATATATATATATATATATATACACACACACACACACACACACACACAACTTGACAACACTAGCAGACTATTTCACCTGGTAAAATCTTCCAGTTAGACAAACAGTGTTGAGTTTTTTTTTCCAACTTTTTTTCCTTTAAGACCTAAGTGTCTTTTGGGCTGATGGAATAGCGACAGAGCATTTCTGCTGAATTATAGTGCAGCCATATTATCACTGTGCTTAAGATGCCTCAAGCTTTGTAATACACATAGGAGCCATGGCACAAATTATGGTATCCCCTGTGTGAGCTACCACAATGCAGCAGATTTGAAGTAAATGCTTTTTCAGAAACACGGTACCTAGTGAGACAGTGCAATTAATTGTAAAATTGTAAGGATAATCCGTTCTTCTACGAATAGCTGACACATGATTGGAGCCACATTTGTTCAATCTGTTTTAAAAATGGAGTAGCAACTCTGATGCACCTTGACAGGGAATAAAGCCAAACAAAAACAACATATTGATAAAGAAACCTCCTACAACACTCAAAGTTTATTTTGCATTAAGTAGGGAATTGTGACAGTCTTAGAGCAATTCATTTTGACCTCACTGGTCATTTATCTTCAAGGGATGAGAAAAAAAAAAAAAAAAAATACTAGCATGACAGTGTGGAGGCAAGGTAGTCCATACATCCTCTTCAATAGCTACATCCCCCGCCGTATGTTATGTGTGTTCATTGTGGTCTCCTCCCAATTGAACATGGCCAGAACACCACCACAGGGATGGGATGCAGCTCAGAGGCATCTGAATCAGATGCCTATACCACCTCATCTCAGTCCTTTCAGTGTGAGTGCGTGGCACTTCTACCCTGATCTCCTGTTGGCCACTTATATTTGCAATCTCATTATTTCAGCCACTACCCAGAACTCATGATCATAGCTGAGGGTTGGAATGTGGAGCACATGGTAGACTGACAGCTTCGCCTTCAGCCTGAGCTCCCTCTTTAGTCCAGTACAGCATCTACCTCCCTGCTGACAGCGAACCAATCTGTCTGTCGACCTCATGCTCCATCTTACCCTAGCTCAGTTGTCACCATCAGAACATAAGTGTGTACGTTATTGTCGTTATCAACATTCTTCCTGTGGTTTGTTTATGTCAGGTCGCTTGCAGCACTAAGTTGTGTGAATCTTTTTAATTTCTGAGAGCAATGAGTATCATCTTGATTCAGTAAGGTGTCTCAGCTATAGCTGCTTTTATGAGGATTGCATTATATTATATTCACTCAAGTTGTTTTTTTTTTTTTACTGCTGACTCATTTTCTACCTGCATTAGGGTTTTCTTCCTCTGAAAATTGAGCAACAGGGCAGAGTCAGACAGTCTGACAGGGATGTTTTCAGCTTGCTTTTTATTTCAGTTTCAACAGTTAAGAATTGATCATGCTAAACAAACAGGTGTCCAGTTTTGTTTTACATTTACTGTAGTCAGTCAGACATACCCAGTTTTCTTTGTACGTCCAGCTCTCTCATCCATACGCCACCACTCATCTAGCCACTCATATCTGCTCTCCCTCCCCGTGTCAACTCCCCTGCAGCTTTTATCATGATGAAAAGTACTGAGAATCATTACCTGCTGTGTACCACATACACTTAAGGCCCCACCCCCCCACCACCACCTCAGATCACGCTATATAACCATTAAGGAGACTCCTCAAGCCGGCTTTGCTTGTTTACACTGAACCAAACAAAGCTGGCATAATGCTGCCCCAGTGTGTGATTTTTCAGATAGCATGCTGGCGTTCCAGAATCAGAGGCGTGACGTGTAACACAACATTGGCGACGGGCTGTGTAAAAGGGGCTTTTGACTGTCTCTGGCTCCCCTACTGTCTTCCTCATTTTTATTCCATTCCTCTTTTTTCTTTCCCTCGTGAGAAGAGAGAACACAAAATCCAGAGAGAGATGGTAAGAAAGAGAACAGAAGGAGATGCTGAGAGAAAGGGAGAACAAACATGCCATGGGTAAGGGAGCAGATCGATGTGAAAGAGAGATGGGTGAGATGTAAAGTGGAAAGTGGGTGCTTAGTCAGCAACAGGGCTTCCCATTGGGAGCAGCCTTGAACTCCCTCACAGAGCTGAACAGGGATCTCTGAAACCCCTGTAGCCCCAGTGTAGATGCACAACAGAAATTGATGTAGCTGCGATGTCTCATGTATATTTATGCCAATACTGTGTTTTCATTTGTCAGATAATTATTAAGATGAAATAAAACGGCAATAATGGTTCGAACAAAGAAAACAACAAAACAAAAAATACCTACTGCCGAGGTACAAAGTAAGTTAGTCTGTGGATGTCAGCTGAACTGTGGATAGTTTTGGGTAGCTATATGGATGTAGCCCTCCTAGTTATTGTTTTAACCATAAAAAGTGCTGGTAAATTCACAAAACAGTCATAACTGTCAACTCATAACATCTTATAATTGAGGAATTTGGCTTTTTTTTTTGTCTTCTAATTCCAAACATTACTGAAGTAGAAAAAAAGACTGACAAATCAGGTGAGATTGTCATTTACTGTAGCTTAAATCGGGTAGTGGATTCATCACAACCACCATTACAAATATAGATTTATCAAAACATGTTTTGATGTTGCAGCCCTTATTGCCATGATCCAAGAGGAGCATTCATAGAAGAGTAATTCAGATGTTCAGAGGATGAGGTTCTCTGTAATCATCATCTGTTATTCAGTGCATTACACTACACTATTATAGATCTCCAGGACCAGCACACTGGCAGAACAAGTCACCTAATTATGAGTGTTGAAGTGTAATTTTTGCTACCATTATCAATTAAATCTGGTTGTTTCCACTACTTAATAAGACGTATCTGACATTACTTTTCCAGTAATGGAAAGTTATTGTTCTTGTGGGACTGCTAAATTATTGGAAATTAAATTTTCAATTTTATCATGGCCATATTTTTTGTACCTATTATTAACAGAATTTACTACAGATAAAGACCTCTTCCGTTCTGCACAGTCCATATCTCAAATGTCTGAAAGGTTAAAAATTCTCATAGTCTCCAAAGTCTCATGTATCATCTGGATTAGATTTTAATTTCATCTTCTCCAATATGAAGATTTGCTGCTTTTCTCCATTTCATCATTGTAAACTGAATATGTTTGGGTTTTGCACCATTGTTTGGACAAAACATGACATTTGAACATGTCACCTTAGCCTTTTCATAGTTTTTTTCAATATTTTATAAACAAAGCAATTAATTAAGTATGTAAGAGATTAATCGATGTTGAGAGTAATCATTAGTTGCAGATTGATCTGGACTGAAGGAAGGATGGTCACTAGGTCCTTAACATCCCAGCAGCGTGCTTAGTTTCTGCAGTGCTCAGTTGTGCTGTTGCTTCAACTAGTGGCTGATGAGAACAGAGACGTCAGCTACACTGCCTACACAACAATTTAGTATTTATCATTGTACAGTACAAACATATGTGACAAACTTAAATTGTAGAAATTAGTTCAATACTGTGGGTGTACAAATAAAATGAAATTGGTTTAAAATTAGTATTCACAAATTAGATTAATTTTACAGGGAGCGAAAATGAGAAAAACAAAAGATGTAGATTTAATGTACTGCCCTGTGAACAAAACCCAAGAAACAAGACAGAACTAGCACTTTTTGTTCACGCTTTAACAATCTATTTGATTACAACAGTGGTTTATGTTGTAAGGGCTAACAACTTATGGTTATGGTTATTTTACCAACTCCCTTATTGTGTTTAACACAGGTGAGAAGTATATTCCAGAGGATGTATGGTGAGGTAGTAACGCTGTGCCCTCCAGGAGAAGAGGACAGGAGGAGCTTCTTCTCTGACCTGCTGCTGGTCCAAGCGGCCAGGGCTCCGCCACGCCTCAGGAGTGCAGGTATTTACTATATTCACTTATGCATCTCTGCTGTCAATCCTAGAGGGCAGTGTTGTCCACATGTACCTGTATCCTTCCCGCTTCTGTTTTCATTCGTGTTTTCGTTCTGGGAATAGAGACATATAGATGTAAGATATTTAGGGTGGTGCGCACAAAAGTGTTAATTGGCTCAGTGTGAAGCCTGTATTTTCCTGGACATCTCTATCCCTCGCCCACATCAAAATCAGACCCTGCCACTCCTCTGTTACATTCCCATCCACCCTCCAACCACCCCATGTCCTGTGTGCTCTCCAGCCTTACATTCCAGTTCAATATGAGAGAAGTGTCCACTTGGGCTTTTAAATGAAAATGGTGCCCAGCATTCTTCCACTGTTTCCTCGTTGATGCAAGGCAGGGGTCTCCTGCTTTACTCGCCTGGTGCTCTTCAGGGGTTCTTGCCTGACTAAGACAGCCGTCTGGCTTCCAGCAGAGAGGCCAGCAGAAAGCAGGGAGAGGATTGCAATGAGAGGGCCCGGCCACTATTAGCCATAATTAGAATCAAGGCTTGGATTGCTGCTAGTGAGTGAAGCAGCCCTAGGTGCTCTGGAGCCTTCCTAACGATGTCTGCAGATGCCTTGGGCTAGGACCAGTGCCTTGGGAGAGGAGGAGAGGATATCTGCTTCCCTTGCTTCATCACTCTGTCACTGGCCAGAGGCCATTCCTTAGTGTATTACAAAATCTGTGTTTGGGAAGGAACGTAGCTCTATATTATTTTCATCAGCTGCAAGAATCTTAAAATGTGTGTGTGTGTTTTTTTTTCCTGGGGTAAGTATTTTTTTGCTCTGTGTCTGCAATGGTGTTAAAAGAAAATGGTCAATGGTCAGGTTTGAGATGGGACTATCTGGCTCTTCATATCCAACCAGTGTGCTAACTGTGAGTGTATTTTTTGCCTAGTTGGTTGTATTGCTTTAGTAGCTGAGGCCTTTGTGTTTTGGTCAAACACGCAAAAATTCTTAACTTTTTCTCTGAAACTTGCTTGGTGTGGGTCTTGCCTACAGATGGAAGCTGTTTGAAAACTTTTTTTATTATGGGTACTCTACTTATTTATGCCTCTCACTTTTTTTTTTGCGCTCTGTCCCACCAGAGAGGTGTGAAGTGGCACTGCCCGTGGCAGAGGCTCCAGGCCCCAGAGTCCTGTCCGCAGAGGAACAGCGCCGCCTGGCTGAACAGGAAGAGAACACATTACGGGAGCTCAGGCTCTTTCTCAGGGACGTGACCAAGCGCCTGGCCACTGACAAACGTTTTAACATTTTCAGCAAGCCAGTTGACATTGAGGAGGTAAGGAGAAATGAACCCACACTCTTGTACCCCCGTAGTTTGGCAAAGCTGGTTTTAGGCCTGAACTGTGTGTTTTTGTGCGTCAGGTGTCGGACTACCTTGAAGTGATTCGGCAGCCCATGGACCTGTCCACTGTCATGACCAAAATTGACACCCACAAGTACCTGACAGTGAAAGACTTCCTGGTGGATATTGACCTCATTTGCAGTAATGCTTTAGAATACAATCCTGACAAGGATCCTGGAGGTGAGGAGGAAAATACACGGACATGGTCACAAATGCAACATAGACATGAAATGCATGTGTGCAGAATTCACATGCTTGCTCAGCATATAGTGCCTCCATGTACACAGACATGTATAGTTCTTTTTGTGCTAAGCTAAGTACATTACAGTGCTTTCTCTTAATTAACCCACTACCAAACTATCATGTATCTATAGACAATGCCTATGGAACTTTTATTTACAGTGACATGACTTTGATTCATAAGTCAGCATTGGACTGTAGTTTTTGTTTTGTTCCATTAGGCTGTGATTATATGAGTAAAAAGCTATTAGATTTAATACATAACGATTTATAAAGAGGGTTTCCAGGCACTAAAATTGCAGAACCTCAAGATAGTTTTCTTCAACTTGGAAATTCAAATGAAGTAGAATGCATACAACCCCCACTGAAACTAGCATTTCCACAGTGTATTTCATGCTTTGTAGCTGAGAAAGGCTGCATATGCATGAAAATTTAATTGTCTCTTTTCTTGCAATTTGAACCAACTTTTACCTCATCCTCCTTCCCATCTCTGCACCTTTCCCTAAGCCGAATATGGGCTTCATAATGACTGCTGGAGCACTCGTGCAGACAGAAAAGCAAACAAACAAAGAGGCCTGTTATTTTTTAATCGTTTACAAGTAAACTGGATTTACTTTTATTGTTTAAATGGAGTGCTTGTTTGCATGACAGGGAAAAGCCTTTGTGAATTGTGTATACACAAGAAATAACATGGAAAAATTAGGAAAAAAGTTAAGAGCATGCTGTTGCACAAGAGAAGAAGTAATTTCCACTAGAATCAAGTCCTCAATAGCAATACCAATAATGGTAATTGAAAGCAGTGTACAGTAGGCCTGCTTCGTACTATTCAGTTGATGTGACCATTTTAATTCTCGCCTTGTGTGTTTAGCTGCTTCAGTTCCCTCGCAAGGATATAGCTGCCTGATACTAATGGGAAGCAATTCTCTCCCAGCCCAAATGAATAAATCATATCTCTGTCTTTGCAGACGAGGGCCTGGGTCATTTGTTGGAATGCAGGGTCTACAAATGATACAATAAACGAGAAAAATGCAATTAGGCAGTTTAATAAAGAAGACTAACGAAGCCTCTTTGCCTGCTCACCCAATGCTTGGCCCGGGGAATATGGCCCACACCCCACACAATTATGCTGCTGGGGAAGTTCTACACCAGCTCACAAAGTGCTGGGAAAATAACCTCATTATCCCTCTGTGGTCTGGTTCTCCTTGTCCTTCACGCTGTCTTTATCATGCCGTCCTCTATGTACAATCATGTTGGCTTCTTTCTCTTTTACCTCCCCACCTTGCTAAATAATTACTTTATGTTAAAAAGGGCAAAAAAGTGTCACAAATACTTTTTTGTTGCTTGAGGGAAATGGAGATAACAACCCTTTTGACAACCCCCCAACCGCCTCTTAACACATAAGCAACAGCGTCGCATGTAAGTGGGGGGGATTAGGCAGAGTCCTTAAGGGTGCTGATGAGCTCCCGCCATTCCACCTGGCCTTTGACACTCTTCCACTGAAAGACATCTTTGCCCTTATAATGCACTTGCATGTGCACACAGAGTCACAGAAATACTCAGCAAGAAAACACACACACAAACTGCCTCCATTGCAATTAGACAGCCATCCACCAATTAGACAAAGGAAGCTGGCATATTGTGACCCCTCTGCCACTCTCTGCCTGAACTGTTCTCCGTCTGTCTGCTGTAATGAGAGACGGCCTGTTTACAGTGGCTGTGCTTTTGGCCTGCCTCTTCAGCTCACTCTTTATTTTCCCTAAATGGATGCGGCAGTGGGGAAGAAGGAGGATTTAATGATGCTGCCATACATCTAAGTGTGAAGACATGTTGTGAAGGTTTAAGGACGGTGTATGTGAGAGAATTAATATGCGTTTAAAAGATATTTCAGATTGAATGTAGTGTATACTGTATGTGCCTGCATGTGTGTGAATGCACCCACAGTTGTCTTAAATTGGTGATATCAAGACTTGTGTGTCTGAGTTCTGCCTGTTACTACTTCTCACCAAAGCCAGCTCTATCCTTTTTCAAACTGTGAGAAAATGCAACAGTCCCCTTTCTCACAGATACAGTGGAATGGGGTGGGCTTGCTATTGACTCTTTGCTTTACATACATGATGGGGTGAGGAGAACATGCAATATCACACTGCAAACCACAGTCCTGCACATGCCTTGATGGTGGGAGAAAAAGAAGTAACTGATATCTAGGGGCAAAAAACTGTTACAATGCCACGGCAGAGATACTGGTTGTAATTCTGTTTTACAAAAAACATTCACTGTCTTCTACTTTCTCAGACAAGGTGATCCGGCACCGAGCATGCAGTTTAAAGGACACAGCCCATGCTATATTTGCTGCTGAGTTGGACCCAGAGTTCGACCGCATGTGTGAAGAGATCAAGGAGGCGCGTAGGAAAAGGGGTAAGAAAATAACCTCAACAAAGAAAAATGGAAAGCATGTTTTCCAGTTACTGAAATAAGACACACTAGCTATTGTACCTGACAGTAAACTCCCATCTTTACATTATTGTACTGGTAAGGGGTGATGGCATAAAATTTGAACAAATATTCATATGGAACAATTTGCAGGTCCTAACATATCCTTAACTACCACGTAACTACTTATAAAAAGTATTTTGCGACTTTAGTTAACAAAAACATTTTAGTTTCATTTCTTTTAAGTTTAATACATTTATATGTCAGGGACCATGTAGAAAAAACAGATGTACCAGATTTAGCTATGAGCTAATTTCCACCTAATAACTGAAGTTACTTGATAAATATCCATTATTTTGTCTTCACTACCCTCTTTATCTAGGGATAGTTGTTTTCATTATATTACTGGTGGAGCAGACTAATGTAGCACACTAATAACACTGAACATAAAAACATAATTTGTTTATGTAAATAAGTAAACACTTTGGAAGAATACTCATTCACTTGAATAATGAGCCCTAGCCAGTCCATGTTAGCTGTATAGTTCTTTGCCTGCCCTCTTTCTTTCTTTTTTTTGACTTTGATAGATTATTTTAGAGAATAGAAACCTGCTTTTAGGGGGAAAAAAATCACTATGGTAGTCCAGTAGCACTTGATGGAGCAGTCAGTTTTTAGTGCAGAGTTTGTGGCGCAGAAAGGAGTCATGCCTGAGGCTCCAGTGTTCCAGACAGTACCTTCTGTGCTAGCTGTCTGCCTGGCGCTCTGCATCTGTACACTCACCAAACAGCCCCAAGCAGTGCTGAGTGGACTGAGGGTAAATCTGAATTAGGCTTATGCACATAGAAATGCACATATATACATTGCAGTTAAATAATAGGCTTAAGCTTTTAAGTATTGCAAGTTTTCAAATATTGTAGCAAAAGGCGTGTAATCATATGCAAATGTTCCTGTTGCTATACTTGCCAACACGGGAATAGGCTAAATAACACCTCTGTATATTGAACACTTCACACACGTAACAGTACTGTCACTTACAGTACATATAAAACAGTGTTAAATATGCTAGTCACAAAACCTTACAAACACCCACCTTACAAATGGATGTAGAAGGAAGACAAGACTGCATAGTGTCACTATTGGTCCACTTAATTATATAATGTACATTCAATATTTCGCCAAGGCTACAGAATCAGAAAGAAATCTAACCCCCAACATTGTTTTTTTCTTCTTTTATTAATGACCATGAAGATATGTACCTTACCAGCATGAAAAAAAAGAACCACTCCTTAGCTTAGAAACACATTTTCATTGTCTAGTACTTTCCCCATGAAATAAGCTTCATTCATCATTCAGAGATGACACTGTGTCACTTATGTCACCTTGTTTTGTTCTGCTCTATCCTGAAAAAGTCTTCAGTTCACAAATGCACTGAGGGCACTACACAAAAAGACACAATTTCTTTTTTTAAAAGCATTATCTACACCATGCACAGCACTACGCCCCTGAGGGCCTATTGACTTCTGACTTGAGCCACAGAGGCTTCACTCTTCCATGCCAAGTGGGAAACTTATCAAAGAGGAAGAAAAAAAGTCACTCTTTTCTTTTGATTTCCTCTTTTAACAACTAAAAGCACAAGATGCTAAATGAATATTGCAGGAGCAGGAGTCAACTGCCTGAGAGGAGGAATACAGCAGTGTAAATATTTCATCTTGCAGTCAAGGTCCTGCTATAAAGCTATCAATTAGCTCAGCAAGGCTTGATGTCCAGTTGCAGCAGTGTTCAAAACTCACAGTGCATCTGGGGGGATTTTCTCCCCCGTGACAAGATGAAAGGAGCTGTAATAATTTTGGCCAAAACCTTAAATATCACTTGATGTCAAAGTTGAAATGTCTCAATTTCAGGGGCTGGCATGCCCATACGCTCCACTTCTGCTTCTCATTCTTGTCACACTCAGGCTCTCAGAGTGAAACATATAGCCACTGCAAATGATATGTTTGTAGTTTTTGTATTAATATTTGTTCTGATTGACATGTGTTTGAACTGTGTTCACCACATCACTCCCTCTGGTCATCTCTGTCTGTCAGATCACATTTTTATCATTGCCTGTCAAAGCACCTTCCTAGTATTCTGGTGTTTATACACATACACACACACACACACTCTGTATCCTGCCAGCAATGTGTTTCAGAAGTGTTTTCCAATTTACACAAACGCACACACTTGCACATGCACAAACAAAGAGTTTTGTCTGTTGTTGGTAACTGATCCTCCGTGGGCACTGCAGACCTCCAGATGCCAGCTCAGCTGACGGCAGCTCCGGGTGCTCTGGCAACCAGAAAGCACCACACTGCAGGAGAGGAGCAGGCCAGGAGCAGCACTCAGGGTGAGGCCACTGACAAGCAGTGCACTACTAGTGAGTATTCAGTCTTGCACACCAAACACTTTTATAATTGCTACACAACCTGAACAGGGTGATTGATGAGATTTACAGTTTGATACCCCACACACCCTCCTTATAGGACAAGTTAAATGACAGTAGTGCTGAGTCTACTGCCGGGGCAGGGAATGAACATGCCACATGCCACAAAATGATTGTTTTGGTAGATTCCTTTTCTCACCAATTTGCCTGTGAAATGGTGAAAAATGACTAGTACTTTCTCATATTTACCAAATTATTTAAATTGGCAATAAAACTGATTCTGATTCTGATTAATTAGTAATATTTTACTATTTTATTGAAATACATGTGTAATATTTTTTGTGAACATGCACATGCTGAATGTGTCTGCATATTTTTGAGAAATCAATACATCCCCAGCTCAAACAAAAACAGATATATCAGAATCTCTCTCAGTACACTATTACCCCTCTGTCTGACACACACACACACTGAAACCTCAACTCTCTTTCTCAGCTTGTTTTTTTCTGTCTCTGATGCAGCAGCAAGCAGCTGTGTTGTATTACAACACTATACCAGATGTATGTGATGTCATACACCTGCCTACATACACACACACATACATTTCTCAGCAGTGGATAAGCAACACAGTGAGCAGCCTCATTAGCAAGACTGCTCTCTCCTAACCACTCAAAATATGACCACGCCACAGAGCAATTACATGCCCACCTGTGGCAAACGGCAGGTGCCTAAGGGTGAGGGGAGGGCCAGGCACAAGCAGGGGGCAGACTAATGAGGCTGTTACCTGAACGAATCACAAGTAAGCCGTTTTTACATGTAATCAAAAAAAAATGCCCTCTAGCTTCCACCAGGACAAAAGATGGAGAATGAGACATACTGAAAGAGGCACCTTCTAAGGTCATAATGAGATGTACATAAGACATTCAAGAGTGTGGAGGTGAGGTATGTGATATATGCTCTGACTGAAAAAACTAATCTGATTGATTTTTGTGTCTGTGTAGTTCAGCTGCCCGACACAAGGTGGTGCTTGTCTCTCATGAGAGCGTTGCTGATAGAACCCCTGCTGTGTGGGTAAACCGTCCCTTCTCCCAGGGAGACGTTCCCCTCTTGAGAGATGAGGCTACCATAAATACTGTAAGACTGAGCATCTATAAGTCTCAGGCTTACTGCTATTTATCTGTCCTGCTAGGCCAAAAGAAAAACAGCTGCATAGTGGGTAGGGAATATTTAGACTTGATTGTATAATTTGACCCCCCAAAAATCAGTCCAGGGCAAACTAATGGAGCCTCAATGGAAAACTGCAACACCAGACTTGATTCAGTAGTTTTACAAAGCTTTGCCGTTTTGTCAAGGGGTGGAGATTTATAGAATATTATACACTTTCAATCTAGTGCAATATAGTACATCGCAGTCACTAACTACAGCCTAGGTTGCTATCTGGCTCATTCAGCATTTCTGATTTACTGGCTTGTTTACTGGCTTTTATTATATCACATGATATTGTGCAGGTGTACCTAATAAACCTACATATTGCTGTTTATTATCAGTGCATCTGAATTAGGGAGCGTTGATTAATTTATTGCTCATTAAACCTAAATAATGGCAAAGTAAACAAACTAATTTGTAGCAATGTGAGACAAGTTAAAGACAAGTAAAGGAAGTAATGTATTACCTGTTTTTAAGGGACAGCCAACAGTAGACCCGTGATGCTACTTTTAGCTGCAGTCTTTATCTACAATGCTAAATGTCACAGATGCGGACCACCAATTTAGAAGCTCTTGGGAGAGTCGTTATCAGCCTTCACCAGAGGCTTAATTAATTAGGCTAACTCAGGTGATTAATTTGTGACATCGGCAGCCAGTTCTCACCTGGAACACCTCAGCAAGGCAGCTATTAGGCTAATTGATCACATAGTCAGTTATGTCTTGAGATATGACTCAACCCCACAATCAAAGCACAGTGCATTGTCTGGAGGAAATGCCAATTTGTTCATGAAAATGCACCCGCTGCAGATGGGTCATTCCAGGGTTGTTGGCTTTTCCTTCCTCCTCTGCGGAAGGTCAGGACACTTGAAGGTTCAACTTATCCAAGATCATTACCTGCAGGGTGAAGCCTATCTGGAGCTGTTTTGGTATCTGCAGTTCTATAGGGCTTTTATCTGGGCCACCTCTCCTTCTCCCTCCTTCCATCCTGCTTTTCCGTTTGCCTCAGGCTGAGAATTGCCTATGACATACAGGTATAACGGGAGAGTGGTGGCAGGGATGAAATGCACAATTTGGAACCGTGAAGAAAGTTACGGGAAAGGCTTTTTGAAGGCTAAGGATATTTTTTGAATTAGGTGTTAAAAGCAGTGGCCGTGGATATGCCTAGTTGTTGAGATGTAGATAGCTGGAGCATCTGCTCCTGCTGTCAGGACAATCAGGGGCAGGAAGACAGGAGACCTTGCTGCTGTTAATGCATAAAAAAACAGGAAGAAGGATGTGGTTTCCATTAGCCTGTGTGGATGGCTCTGTCATAGTTTCTCTGCTCCCCCTTTCTCACAGCCCTTCTTTCCACCCCCTCTCTCTCGCCTGTCACTCTCTCCCAAGAGGAGCAGAAAACGCAAGGCCCATTACCTGGGCCACAGCCCTGGGTTCATTCGTAGTGCATCACCACAAGGGTCTGGTTCATATGGAGTGCTTTCCTTTTATAAATGATTTAGTCCTTTCGGTTTTTCTCATTCACTCATGACTGTTTTTCACACACTGAATCAGCTGGGTTATTTCTGTGATAGTGAAGGCATATGCTATTAATTGCTTAACTGAAAAATCTAAGTCTGATCATTCTCATGTTTTCTTTAATTGTCAAACTCGGACTAAAGTCGTATGTTGCTTTTCCAGTTTGGCAAAAACCTTTCTCAGTATATTTTTCCTGGCATGGTTCACCAGTGTTTTTCCTCTTCCAGTTGACAAGATTGTCCTTATTCAACTGTTGAACTGTTTGCAGAAGAAAAGAATAATGATGCAGGCACTGCATAATGTGTCCTCCGCGTCACTCAATAGCATGCCCAAGGCAACAGCCACCAGGCTGCATTCATGTAGACAGAACACTGCTGTGGCTTGCCTCTCTCCTGTCTTATATCTCACATCACAATAAACAGACAGCTCCTCTCCCGCTGCCAATGTCAATCCATCACAAGACCTTGATGGGATATTTAAAGTTATAATAAACACTCCCACTTCCTTTTATCTCAGACGGAAGTAGTTACTGCCTAACAGGATGGCCTGGATTTTTTACTCAGGACAAAAGGACAACAGGCACACAGCCTGGAACATGCTGAGATGCTCTCAGTGCACAATGAAATGGGTTAATAAGAAGGCACTTTTTTTCATTTAGGAAACACAAAGCACTGTTGAAGACAATTTTGTTTATCCACTTTTCCACATCTTTGCCTTTTCTGCTTACAAGAATGTAGGATCTACGACACTTACTGAAGTGTAACCTCAACATCAATGTGTTTTGCAAGCTAGCTGTTGTCCACTCCAATGAAAATCAAGATGTTAACCTCGTTAACATGTCCATATGGTGTTTTTCATATGATAGAAGACGTATCATGAGCGAAATCATATGTCGCAAGGAGCCAATCCTGGGGATCCTTAAACCTTGTCAGCACAGAGTTTGCATTAGCACAACCACTAATGCTGTGTCAGCTACTGCCAGTCTCAAGTTAACAAACGAACAAATAGCAGAAACAAATAACAGATGCTAACTACACTTACCGTTCTGATACATCTGGACAATTACGGTGCACAAGACTCCTCATCTGAGTCTGGGTCTGATTGAGGCTCAAACATATGGCTGTATCTCTCTGATGCTTCCTCTATTGCTGATCATCTTGATGCACACTGCTCTGTCACTGGTCAACCTAGCTGTATGATATGCTTCCAGCTTAGTTTTTGGGGGGGTTTTTTGTACTCTTTATGTGGGAAAGCAATGTTATACAAATAAATTATAGCAGAGTATTTCTGCATACTTGGAAAACATGTGTTTAGGGTAACCTGAATATCTCTCACAAGTATCTGTTTTACAAACTAGTTGCAACTGCCGCCTTTATAAAGTTATCCTTGACGAGTGCTACATTTGACACATTTCAATGAACTGAGACTTAAATGACAGGTGGACGCATTGATGGCGAGTTTACGCCACTGTACCATTTGCTTTTTCAACCCAAGTGACCTGTAAAAACCCGAAAGGGTTTTGGACTTTTAGTTTTCTCCCTTTGCTACTCATCCTGCCTGTAGTTTTGTCATATTTTTCTTTTCCTTGTCAGCCAATCACTCAGTCAGAAAACTTTTCCCTTGTTTTCCTCCTTCATCTCACATTTTCTGTTATGAATTTGAAAATGGGAAAGGAAATGTGATAATCAAATTCTTTCTTGCGATTGATGCTGCCTTGTTTGCCAAATTAATTTAGACAATGAAAATCACGGCTTTGTCAAACCAGAATTTAAAATACCAGCACAGGTCTTTGCACTAATGCATTCCTATCCAATCAGATCATTCATTTTCAATATTTATTTATATCAGACATCATAAATCATCAATTATGTTACATCTACTACAAACCTGTGTGGATGGCATTCAGTAAAGATTACAGGTGATAAATGTAATTCTGTTTGATGGATGTAATATTTATTCAGCTTCCTAAAGGCTAAAATTAGAACATACTAGTGGGCACCAGGATAAAATAAAGCCTCTTGCCTGAAACTGAGATTGTGATGTTTATTATTAGTTATTAGAGCTGGACACTGAATTTCCCCAAGCTACTTCTTGGCTACCAGGCAAAAACAATCTTGAGTTGCACACTCTGACACCCCATGGCGCTCAGTAATAAAATCCAGGCAAAGCATGCAAAGCCCTGAGTGAATAAGCACTGAGCGTGAGCTGCCATTTTGTGGGCACAGATGCCTCATGGATTGTGGCACCGAGCGTGAAATGAATGTAAAATCATCCATGATGCCGCTTGCCTTCATTTATTGTTTTAGGGTGCAGATGAGCTGACATCAGTGTTAGTGTTTCTGAAGATTCATTCTGTGTCTGTGGTTTTTTTTCACTCCCAGCATATCACCATTCGGAGTTGATGCTGCATGCTAAGTGTACATAGTTGACAAGGTTGGTTGGTGTTCCTCTTTGCAGGATTTTAATGCCTTGTTTTATTACTGTGCTATGCAGATAACCATATTATTGTAAACAGCATACATTTCTCAGTGAAAAAATTGAGCCCAGAGTTACACTGGAAAGATTGAGTGTTGCTGCTCATTGCCTCTGTGCATGCCCAATGACTACAAGCTGTGCTGCCCAAGGATGCTAGAGAGGTGATGGGTGGGGGAAGAGTGTGAAAGAGTGAGAGAGGGTGGCTTTTGAATGCTAGACAGAGGATATATGGTTTTTGCCTTTTCAGAAGCTAGGCTTAGTGTTGTACAGATGATGCCTTAGGTAAGAGATAATACTGTAGATGCAGAGGTGTCCATACTGAACAGTTTTCCTTAGTAATTTATCATTTTAATGTTGTTTTTTTTCTTATGTCAAAGCTTTGTAAAGCTCAATAGCTTTCATACAGTGTCTAAATGAAATTACTGCTGATTGACTGGTTAATCAGATAACTGGACCTCGGATGACATATTCATTGTTTTGAGATAATGTTATCAAATCATATTCAGAGGCTTCAATGGGTGGTAGACAGGTTTTGATTTTCACAAAGAATTGCCTGGCCTGCCTTTCCAGTTTAAGTCAATCTCGTGCTGTGCTTTCCATGTTGGAGGTTCTCTCCCTTTATGTTTACATTTCATTTAGTCTTTTATCCAAAGCGACTTACAGAGGGGGGAGATAGGGCCGCTCAGAGAGGGATTCGAACCGGGGCCGGCTGCAGTGAGGACTATAGCCTCAACACATGGGGCGGGTGCTCTACCCACTGACCTAAACACCGCTCCATGTTCCCTTGCCCCAGCCATAGGTTTTCAGGTTGTCCGTCCATCCATCTGTCCTGTTCTTGTGCAATATCTCAGTAATGCCTCAAGGGTATTAATTCAAATTTGGTACAAAGATTCACTCGGACTCTGATGAACGAATGATTAGATTTTGGTGGTCAAAGGTCAAGGTCATGGTGACCTCATGTTCTTGTAAACAAGATATAAGGATGCCCAGAGGGTTTTTTTAAACATTCCCCTTGACACAAGAATGAACTGGTCAAGGTCACTGTGACCTCACAAAAACATCTTTGGCCATAACAAACAAGAATTCATACACTAATTATGACACAATTTAATGTAATGACAAAATGTTCTGCAAAAAACATCTCTGGCCATTATTCAACTATGTAACTCAGAAAGGGAGATGTGATGATATTCCCTGCAACTTGACTGGTTGCTGTGACACATACAACCACGTGGCAGTAATTCTAGATTTTATCTCGCTCGCCAACACTGAAGAGAAGCCCAGCACCTCAGCATTTAAACTGTACTACAGACAGAAAATTATACACAGCCTCCTGGGCTTTCACTCATTGTTTTTACCATAGTGCAGTCGATCAGTCAATTTCAGTAAACATCAGAAGCAAGTAAACGCCAGGTAGCCTAATGGGGTGTATTGCCTTTCTCTGCATGGTTCTGATAAGTTGACTGGAACAAATTGCACAAACAAAATGATGCATTAGTGCTTGATTAGTGGGAATTACTTATGGATTTGTTGGTGAGATCCAGATTATCTTTTGGAGTTAATGCACTTCTCAAACCCTGCTTGATGGAAGGTGAACTGGTATCTGTTTCCCATTAAGATCCACCTCTTTATAATGTAGCCTCCTTGGGTATTAAGTTTTGCATTTGAATCCAGTGATATTTTGAAGATACAGTTACTGGTTGTCTAATTTAAGATGTTTTATCCACCGTACTTGAGAATGTCAATGGAGACATCACATTAACCACTATTCTCTGACATTTTTGTTGTTTTTTTTGTGTATTTTGTGTACACATGGTTTGGAAATCTTCACGAGTAGTTTTGGTATTAGTCCTTCAGCTTGGTGCTTATTGGTACTGAATCTAACACCACTACATCTTCTTTCCCAGAATAATAGATAAGCTAATGTCTGCATGTTCTGTGGTGGAGATTAACTTTCCTAAACACAAACTCAGCCAACCATGCTCACATCTCTGGGGCCTCTTTAAGAGATGGCCATATTAAGCAACATGACTCACATTAGACCACCATAAGAATAGGAATGTGTGCCGACTGGGTTTTTAATTACATCAGATTACTCCTAGATTCGCACTTATCCAGGCTAATTGCCACATCTTCATTAAACCCAGAAATTAGATGCATTTTCTTTCAACACAGCTGCCCCTTTCCAGCTAGTAACGCATTATGACATATCGTAAGAGTTAAGGACAGTTGTGTAACACATCCAGACCCAGTTCATTGTTATTTATCAAGCCATCTTATCTGTGACATGTCAATGACTAATGGTCCCATGTTCATACAGCGCTAACAAGACAAATTTAAGTATGAGCTTTTAATTGGTTTATGAATCAAGTCTCCTCTGTCTTGGTGTGGCACCCTCATGCTCCTCTGAGGTCTGGGTCAGGGACAAGTGGCTGTAAGTTGTTTTCTCCTTAACAGACTTTGACTTCTCTTTCTGTTTGGATGAAGGACATACTGTACTTTTCTTAATTAGACCTCTTGTTCAGGAGTGTAAGAAAGCTATTACATTGCAGCATGTTCGTGTGATAGTGTTCTCAGGGACCTCCAGTAAACCTTTATTCTATGATGAACGCACCCCTCAACAAAATCTAAATTATGAACTTGATTTAATTCATTATAATATTTATTGCAAAGCTTTTGTATCTGATTGTGCCGCACTGAACGTGTAACTGATTTACTGTTGTACAGTCACTGTAGAATATTTATTTATGGTAAAAAAAAAATCAGAATGCTATTGTTTACATTGTGCTTTAACTTATAATTAAATTTTGGATTTGCATGTTAGGAAAGATGGTATTTGCAAATCTCTGAGCTACATTGAATCAAGTTATCTATGATATTACAATACACTTTTCCTGTCATGCAAAACTGGTTTGAAGTTATGAAAGTTTTAAAATGTAATTGTAAGATAAGTGTGGGAAAACTGGATATATGAACTTGCCTCAGAGAATCTTGCAAACGTACAACCCCTAACTTGAAAGGGAAGAATGTGTGAATACATAGAAATGTTGATACAGCAAACACTGCCACTTATCTATTCATTTTGATGTTTTAATGAGTAATAATAAATCTAAATAACTTTTATATAAACTATATTCTTCATATTTTAAGTTTGTGGCACCAGATGGAGTAGCACTCTAAATCTCGTTGTATTTTTTTGCTATCCAGTGACAATAAAGGCTTTCTAAGTTCTATCAGTGACATTTTAGATGGTGGTTGGGCAGTGCAATCAACTTATCACACCAACCTAGCTTATTTGAAGTATAATGTTTTATTTATGTCTTTTTTAAATTGAGAATAAATGTAAATTGTGTAAATGTAAAGATTAAATTTAGCTGCAGTCAAACATTATCAGCTTCACTAAGGTAGTTGTTATTAGAGAACAATGCTAAAGCAGGATCAATGAAAAAAAAAATACAAAAAACAACTTCAACAGCTTCCCATGTGGATACAGGAGTAGTGATTGGGTATGAATGCACAGGGAGCACCAGCAGCACAAATAGCGGTGATGACAAAGCAACTCTAAGCAACTCTAAGTTTGACACCTTAAATAGACCATTCAGTTGGTAATGGCAGTTGCAAGAAGTTAGCTGACAGATTAGCAGATCTAGAGCACAGTACCACTTGAATTGGATGCCTGAACTAGCATATTCGCTTTATTTCAGCTCAACAACTCACATGCTCAATAAAATCATTTTTATTGAGAATAAATGTTAATCCAGGTTTTATTTTGGTGTCAGACTGTCTCTGTTTACAGGCAGAATTGTTAAATGAGTCAAAGCAAGAGCTGGGAGCAATCAATACTAACCCTCAAACACCAGCTACACCACAGGGCAGTTTATGTTAAGATAAGCTTTAGTCTAGACACTGTCTGGAATAACTGCCAGTAGTAAGTGGAGACACTACCATACAGCTACACTTATATCCCATTTTTCTCTCAAGGAGATGCAAAACAATGTAAGCAGTTACATTTTATTTTTTACCACATAACAAAGAATATATAATGTTCTGAACCAACACTCTGTAAGGGTAAACTGTATTTCTGCAGATGCTCAACACTGTTAAGGCAGCAATATACTCAGTCAGAGCTGCTGGTTGGAAGGTCAACTAGCTTCAGAAACCTTGTCCCCCTTCACCTCTCTGATGTAGTATTGAGTGGGCTGTGTACATCTCTGGTCAGCTGTGCAGACGTGAACAGGAAGCCCGATTTGAACATCTCTCTAGTGCTCTTTTTTTTTTTTTCATTTGTTACACAGCCACTTGTGGCACTTTCTGTGTGCATGGAAGAGAGCAACACTATCAAATGCCTTCCAGGAGAGACTGTCTAAAAATGTGTGCCTTTATCTCCATATTTAAACTATATCACATCTCCCTCTTCTCTGTAACGGCTGGCTTTTCACACTACGTTTGACTGTGGCCTTTTGGATTAGCTATAAATATGTTTGAATTCTGACATAGATGACAACATGTTGTAGAAAACAGTTCTTTTTTTAGCATAAAGTAGTCCTTATTCTGAATGATACAGTGAATTTTGACACTGATTCAGGATCCAACATGGGCCCTCCTTTTCAGTTCTTATTTGTGAGCACATCAATCAGTCTCTCGTATGTGGCAGTGACCAGCAATCATAACACAGCATTATCCCTGGATGCTGTTCATCACAGCAGGAGACCATTGTCTCAGCACTTAAATTTCACTTTTGAAAACTTGGTTAACAAATGCAGTAGCAGCAAATATCCTGAAAAACGTAAATAGATTAGTGGTTAGGAGACTGTCCAGAGGATAAAGCTTAATGATGTAAGGAAGCAAACTTTGTTTTAGCATTACCTCTGAAGAGCAGATGATCATCAGGAAATTTGGAGCATGGAAGACATGGAGCTAAATTTTTAGTTTGAGCAAATAATTACTCACTGTTCTTTTTAGTAATTTGCTGTGACATTATGACATCATGCATGTGACTGAAAGTGACCCAGTTTTAATTTAATTTGCCACAATATAATAAGTCAATGAATCCTGAAAGCAAAAAACCAATTCAGTAAGGTGTCTATGTAGAGCAAAGAATCCCTGTGTAAACAGTGTTTAATTTAATATCCCTTTCTGCCGAGTCCTATTATTATGCAGCTGTGACGACCTGAATCCCTCAGCAGGCTCACGGGGTATCTAATTGGTATCTAATCTAATCAATTTAGCAAGTGTATGACTTCTGACAAAGTACAATGGCTATCCTTCACAGTGAATGTGATATGCCTGCAGATCATGGCTTTTGTCGTTCAGAGAGTGTATAGCCTGGCGTTGCCAGACCATTTCACATTTGTGAGAGTGAATAAACATGAGCTTGATGATTGGTCTGGTTTCAAGGCTACAGAGTGTAAGCAAGCATGGCAGTAACATTATATACAGGAGTAATCTAACTAATATGATCCCATATTGGACCTCTATTTTTTTCCTATTCACACATTCAGCTCTTAGTGCTATTGGCAATAAACCTACATTTCCCAAAATGTGATTGAGGTAGCACCTTTTGGCAGACTGTTCTTTTTATATGGAAACAAAACTGGAGCTGTTACTGCATTACAGGATCTAATTATGGTTGCTCATTGAGGCAGATAAAATTAAATGAAATATAATTTCTACCCAAAAGAAGGATGGAGAGAGTGTACAATATGGTGAATTTATCCAGCTTGAGCACAGACCGATCTCAAGAAAGATCTTATAGTGAAATCCCCATTTGTTCACAATATTTAACTCTAGTGTTTAATTGTACAGTAAACATTGTGCCTTCCACAGAAGGCTCTTGCTGGGTGAGCTATCACCCAGAATATACTTACCCATATTCTGTCTTCCACAAGTGGTATGGTAGCTCACATAAGTCAAACAGTGCACAACTGTACACCTCCTCACTTCTGCCTTGCAACATGTCTCTATGTCTCCGGTTTTTTTCTGTGGGTGACAGACCTTTCCCCCCAGAAGGCTTTCATACCCTGTTTTGTATGTACTGTACATGTGTGCATAGGCTGACATCTTCAGCAGTACTTGGAGCTGCTGGTGCATTAGGGCATATCTGTCTTTTGAGAAGAAGGCACCACAGGCACCATCATCCCACCGGCCATTTACTGAGCAGCAGAGAGGAGAAGGACAGAAAAAGAGACAGATGCTCAGACTGAATGTCTTCAGTTGGTCCTCCATTGAGTGCCACCTCAGAGTAGCCTTGCGGCTCTGTGAAATGGCTATTGTGACATATATTCCAAATTCTGACTTAAAAACTAAACTATTGTTTCTATATTTTTTTATATGATAACTTATTCGTTTGAAAAAGACGTATTATGCTGGATTCATTAAACCATCCATCCATTAAAGTTAAAAGATTATTGAATTTAGAATGTACACACTGCTGCATATATGCTATGTGAAAGCATGTATTGGAAGAGATCGAGTTAGATGTCATTGGCCACTGATGACCCGACAGATATCATCATTTGTTGTTGCATCTCCAACTACAGTAACTGCACCATTTTAGTTTTTCACCTCACACCAGCATACATACTGATATAATAAGGACGTGTGAATTTAAATCTTTCACAGCAAGCATTCACCAAGCACTTTATCAGGAACAGATGTATTGTACTGTAGTGTAACATATAAAATCCTGCAGTTACAGGTCAGGAACTTCAGTTAGATCTTTAGTGCCTGACTGGCTGGTTTCAGTATTTCTGAAACTGCTGATCTCCTGGGATTTTCACACACAACAGTCTGTAGAATTTAAACCAAATAGTGCGAAAAATAAGAAACATCCAGTAAGCGGCAGTTCTGCAGATGGAAAAGCTTTGTTGATGAGAGAAGTCAGACGAGAATAGCCAGACTGGTTGGAGCTGACAGAAAGGCCACAGTAACTCAGATAACCACTGTTTACAACTGGGGTGAGCAGAAAAGCATCTCAGAAAGCACAACACGTTGAACCCTGACGTATATAGGCAACTACAGCAGGAGGACACAACGGGTTCTACTCCTGTCAGACAAGAACAGAAATCTGAGGCTGCAGTGGGAACAGGCTCACTAGCACTGGACAGTTGAAGGCTCGACAAACGTAGCCTGGTCTGATGAATCTGGATTTCTGCTGAGGCACACAGATGGTAGGTTCAGAATTTGGCATCGGCAGCATGAAGCCATGCACCCAACATGCTTTGTGTCAAAAGTCCAGGCTGGTGGTGGTGGTGTAATGGTGTAGAGAGTCTTCTCTTGGCACACTTAGTACCAATCAGTCATGGTCTGAATACCACAGCCTATCTGAGTAATGTTGCTCACAATATGAATCCCATCATGGCCACCATCTTCTGATGGATACTTGCAGCATAATAATGCTCCAGGTCATGAAACAAAAGTTGCCTCAAACAGGTTTCATGAACATGACAACGAGTTCATTGTCTTGAGTCACCAGATCTGAATCTGGATCACCATGTTGTAGAACAGGAGGTTGGCAGCGTGGATGTGCAGCTGACAAATCTGCAGAAATGATCTGATCATGTCAACATGGAGCGGAATGTCAAGGGAATGTTTCAAACATCTTGAAGAATCCATGCTATGAAGAATAGAGGCAAACGAGGCCCTACCTAGTAAAAGTATGGTGTTCCTTATCAGGTGCTTGATTATTGTAAAAGCAAGCAGGGTGCTATGGCTGTGTAGGCCTTTATGTGATACAAAGGGAGTGAATAATGAAAATAGGAAGGGCGACACAGCAATTGCGGGAAGTGACTGATCTCCTTCATTTCAGGAAGCAAGGATGGGATCATTTATTGATCTGGACATTTCATTAAGTGTCAGCGCAAAGTGTCACATCAGGTGACAAACAGCTGTCTTCCTTTCATGACCCAGAGACCCTGAGGCCCTGCTTCACCATGGCAGTGTCTCTGGTTCACTTTTGTTTGAGCTCTCTTTGGGAGCTACAGAGAGCACCAAGAGACAACAGTGTTTCCCATGTGGTCTCTTGTTATTCTTTTCACCCCTTTACTTTTCGTACACTCTTACTCCATAGTTCAGACTCCTAAAGCAAATGTGGTACATACTGTTGCCTGGGTTTATCTTTCAGTGTGGAGTGATATTGAGAAGAAAAACAAATTAAGCAAACAAACACAGATCTGTATGTCTTTATCTTTATAGTATTAGAGCTGCAGCAATTAGTTGATCAATAAATTAGTAGATTGACAGCAAATTTATTGGCAGATATTTTCAGTATTGTTTTAGGTTTTTGTCATGTTTTAAATTAAAAATATTTTAGGTTCCCAAATGTGTTGCTGCTTGTCTTGGTTATAGTAATTTTATTATTTTGGGGTTTTAGGAAATTGTGATAGATATTTACACCATTGTCTGATGTTTTATAAACCAAACAAATAATGGAACCAATTAATCAATAATGAAAATAATCAAGCTGCAGCCCCAGATAAATGTCAGTGGTGGAAAACTGTAGATGAATTGCTAAATTAATCCTAGAGATATACTGAGATCAAGTGAATGAAAGCAGCATACTATTTAGCTTGGCTTGATGCCAGCCTGGTATATAGCCTTCACTTTACCTTCACCGAGGCTTAGAATTTTTATAGGTTTTCAAAGTTTACTTATACATTTCATAAGTAGAGGGTCTGAGATGTTGCTTTGTCAATAGACATCAAAAGACACTATGTAAAAAAATATTATATACATTCGCATCATTTATATGAACCTTTAGAGAGGTGCCTCTCTTGACTAGTTTTTTTCAAACATTATTAACATTATTCTGTTTTATGTGCATATTCCTAAAGACAAAATTTAAATTACTCACTTAGTTAAAGTTATCAGAAGCCGTTGAATTAGAATTTGTTCAGCAGTCATGGCTGGGGATATACAGCCTTTGTGTTGTGTTAATTACAGCACAGAGAATAATTCAGATAGAGAGAGAATGGCTGAAATCCCCAGGGAGGGATACAGTTGGGAAAATATAGTTTTCATAAATATGCTCATGTTGCTTATGCTTAGAGCAGCACAGCACAAAGCAGTGTCACAATTTGGACTCTTTGAGGTGAGTGCATGTGTGCACATTGAGCCTTGTTCACAAACTGTCTCTTTTTTTAAATGAAAACAGGTGCAGACCCTTTTGTTTTTGTTGAATCAGTGTATTTAATGATAAATGCCACTGGATGTCTGTTTTATGATGCTGGTCAGCATATACAGACACATAGATATTGATGGCTTTGATATTCTAAAACCAAAGGTTTGACCCCAAAATGAATTTACAAAAGTCCTTAAGTAACACCAACTTTTAACTTTTCTGTTTTGAAGATACTAAATTTAGTATTTTTCAGTCTGAAGTGCAGTCTCTTCTATCTTATCTATCTGCCTGTTAGCTATGAAAAGTGAAGGTATGATTAGTATTCTGTTTTGTCAATTCAATCATAATGAACTGTTGAACAGTTTATCTTGACCTGACAAAACATTTTATTGTGAACAAATCATACCATTTTCTTTGTTTTCTTTATTGTTAGCATTATCACAGTTATGTAAACACAAGTGCGTGACCGTCCTATAATGCCACAAACTGTAAATGCAGTATGCCTTTAAATACACATTTATCAGAGAGTTACAAGTGAAAGAACTATTAGAACATGTTTAGAAGTATGCTTTTATGTATAATTAGAAAGTTGAGCAAGAAATAACTGTATTGCTTTAGTTGTTTATAAACACTATATTGGATTTTTTTTACAGTATGTGTGTAAAACTTTGTAAAGGTGTATGCCTCTTGTTAATGTGCATTGTGTTGATTGTGTCACAGCTCCCAACTCCAAGCTCCTCCCCGTCAGTCGCATGTGATGAGAACAAGACCGATCAATATTTCATTAATGTTACAAGATTGAGGCGCCAACTCTAGTCGATTCCAATGAACCAGGATGACAAAAAGTAGAGTTGGATGCTGGATTGTGTCTTTCACTCTGCTTACAGTAGCTCCATTCTCACTTACATACTGTTATGTTTACAGTAACACGCCTAAAGTTTGTTGGTTATTGTAACTTCGGGGGCAAAAGATAAGCAATTGAGTGTTATCAACTCCAGTTAAAAGAGTGGACAAAATTACAACACTTCAACAATATACTGCAATCCAAAACAATAGCAGTGTTACAAAATACAGAAAAATAAACACAAATTGCATACGTGGTTCACAATTGACATGTTCGACATTTAGAAAAATCTAAAGACTGTTAGAGCACGACTGCTTGCTGTACACACATAAGGAGCATTGAAAATGCATCACAATATAGTATTCATGCTTTACAGAATTAGTCAAACAGACAATTGATTCAAATATGAATATCTTAAAAAACTGTAAATTACAGAATAGTCTGCTACTACAGATTAGACAAACTCACATTCATATATTACCAGAATGAGGCTCTTATATCTCACATGATGTCCCGTACCCCATTTTTTCCTCCTCAAATTTGTAAGTCTATTTGGACTCTTGTTCTAAGTCTTTCTTCATTTCTGCCTTGAGTCTAATCTAAGAGCTAAAGTCCTCATTCAGGGACTGGTTTGAATCTCAAATCAGCTGTATACTGCTGTGACTAATACAGACACAAATACCATGTGGTTATTCAATTACACACGTGAATACACACATACGATTCCATTGTCTATTCAAATATTTTCTCTGGCACTTGTTTTCCTTTAGTCCAAAATTCTTACATTTTGTTTGCCTGCAAGAGTGAACCCCAGTGTTGGCCCAGTGTCCTAAATGTGAATTCAGAAAGCAGAATTAGAGAGCAAGCATTCTCTGGAGGCAAAGGAAATGGTCATTGCCATGGAAACACATACTCCTCGCCTCTACACACACACACACACACACACACACACACACACACACACACACACACACACACACACACACACACACACACACACACACACTTAAATGGTACACACACGCGCAGCAGTAATGAAGTAAGTAGGTTAGTAGACAACAAAGCATCTGTACAGATTAGGAGAGGACTATGTCTGTGAATGTTGACTGTCAGTCTGCTGACTCTCCAGACCAGTGCCACTGAAAAACATTCATACCTGTACATAAATGAACCACATTTTAAGCTGGAACTTGCAGGTGAAACATAGGCTCTCACAAAAAAAAAAAAATCTAAAATCAATACCATGTGGTATAGACTTGCAAAATGATCATGATATCAATTTGTTGAGAAAGAAATGTTCTCAGTTTGTAAAACTCCTGAATATCTCATATCTAATGACCCAATGACACTGATCTACCAAAGTGGATTTTTTGTTTTCAAGTTATTGAAGATCAATGAGATCATTAAGATGGCCACTGTTATCATGCATATGGTCTGTTTTTAGAGTTTCATTTTACACTTAATGTATTTGTCTGGTGTTGATATGCAGAGAATAACTCACCAATTGATTGCATTTAATTATTGTTTGTGTCAACATATTAGTTTTCACACACAACAATCTGGAAAATTTGATCACATCATACAGGATGGGACAGTAAAACGTTAGGCTTTATTACTTCCTCTTTATAATTTGTTTCTAGATTAGGTCCAAGAGTTCTCAGTATCCTGCTGTAGCACTGTTGCCTTAGCCAAATGCTCATTTTATAATGACTCAGCTGAGGAAATGGACGACTGAGCTGGACAGTGTGTTTGCCAATAGAAATGTGAGTGGATCACAATGAGATGATTGCTTTTCAGTTAAGTGTTGAGTAATTCTGTGTGGTCTGGTAGGGGTATGGGGAAGTTTCATTGGGGGGTAAGAAGTTGATATGCAATGTGCTCTACAAGTGAGCTATGCTCTGGTATGCTCTGGGCCTGTACCTTAAAGGGAAACATACTGGTATCCCATCAATAATTTCCAAAATTCCCCCTTGTAAGAAGTCACTGGTCCTTAACAAGACATGTTCCACCACATAACCCCCTGTAAAACAACAATGTGTTGTTCTTCATGCTGAGACAGGTAAACTGTAAGATGTCGCAACATATTTAGTGTACAGACATAAGAGTGGTGTCACTCTTTTTGTCTATGTTTTGGCAAGAAAGTGAGTAAGTGTATTAACCCAAAAGCCTAACTCTCCCCTTTAAAGAGATAACGTTCCTCCCATGTAAAACTTCAAGGTTAATCAGTCCAATATGTTTTTCTTTTACCATAATTTCTGCAAAGAACTGTGTCAGGTTGGATTGATTGCTTAGATTTGTTTAACCAGCTTTGGGGTCTACAGTAAGAGATCGTATTGATGATAATGTGGCATTGAGCCCACAGAGCTATCATATCAAACTAACTGAGATGAATCCACTTGCCTTTATTTGCTTGTGTGTCTTGGGAAGATATAAAAGTAAGAAATAATCTATGCCATATTCCATAATGCTATGGGCATGGGGTGCTTCAAAGTTTCATTGGATGGCTCTACTATAAACTATAAATAGAAATGTATCTGGATTATACTGACAAGTGGATCTGTCTGACCTTGTATACCTGTAGAAGGACTCAGTATAGAAGCTATCTATGACTCTATAACTCTACAGGTTCTACAGAGCTTACTTTCCTTACTTTGTCCTCTCTTCAGCACTTGGTATGACTGGCTTTTGATGAGATGTGACCTGATGACTCATTACTAGGAATTATCAAATAAAGAAATCTGTGAATTGGAGCCACTGATTCACAATTTCACCCAAAGGCATTACCAGGATGTTTCCGAATTGTCCATCAGTGTCAGTGGACTGATTTATTTATTTAATACTTGCTCGTACGGCATTTTGGATACTTCATCTCCTGGGGCTCTTGCTCTCAAAAGCCGTATTTGTCTGTGCACATATACTGTTCTGATGTACGTGCGATAGCGGCTTGAAATATTTCTGCCACCACATGAATCTTGTATGGGTTAGACACTTTTAATTATTACAAAGTGCTCTGGTTCTATTTTCCCTTCCTTCTTCCCTCCCCCATCAGCATATCTCCCCTCTGTGGTTGGCTGTTCATGCTCTAACAACTTCCATGCATAATTTAATAGCTGACTATGACGAGTCATTTGCTGCCATTCTGTCTAAACTTTTCATCCCTCAGGAGTATGCTTCATAGCTCTGATGGTGATAGCTGACCCTAGCGAGACAGCTTTCATGAAATTGTGGATTGTTTGTTTTGGTTTGTTTGTGTAAAAAAAAAAACAAAAACAAAAACTGTGGAAAGTATGTATCCTGAGAAGGTTAAAAGGCATCTGTAGGGTCAGCTTAAAGGTAGCTGCTACGCTACTTTTTTATTGTCTACTTTTCAGAATAATGCTAAAGTTTGCCTTTACTTTGCTGTGTTTGATACATCATAATATATTAAAAAAGCATAACTGTATAACTCGGAGCAAAAAGTAATATTTTCTGTGCTGAACTTGACAAGAACCAAGCTATGACTAATCGCTGGACTTTGCGACGTGGCATTTCTAAATTAAATCTAAATTCTGAAGGTTAAATAAATAAATGGTCAAAACTGAGCATTCTGACTAGATGACAAAAGGTTCAGACACATGCACGCACGCACACACATGCACACACAAAGAAACATTATTGATAGGATGCCTTCAGTTATATCCAAGACGCCTGGCAGATTTTCGTCCTCTCTGTTCTTGCTTTCTCCGTCTCTGGTCTCTCCCTCAGCACAGCAGCTATCCCATGTGCCAGTCATGCCTGAAGATGAATGAGGCTGTCTGCCTGATCCATAGCTTACCCTACGGCTGTCTCCTCCTTCCAGATCAGATCAGGAGCAACCAAAAACCAAAGCTGTATCCCACCTTAAAACTAACTCTGCCAACACCCCCTGCACCCACTTGAGAGAGGCTCTGTTACAAACCATGGGCTTGATGGCCAGTGGTGGGGAGGCCTTGGCAGGGGGATGTGTCTCATTGTCTCTTTAAACCTCCAGCTCTGGTTGGTGCCTCTACAGGGAATACTGCCCAGTTCCTCTCCTACCTTTAAGTGTCTTAAATACCAGACGGTGAAGATATTTGTGCAATATTTGTGGGGGAACGGTAATCCTTTCCTGTGATGTGCTGTCATTGTCTTGTACATACAGAATGCTAGTAGCTCTCTTTATGTAAAGGATCCATCAGTCCCCAAGCCTGACGACATACATAGCCTGAGCAATACTTGGACACTTGGATTATTATAGAATGTGAGTGCAGTGAAAATTTCAAGGCAGCACTTCAGCACATGCCAGTGTGAGTTTAAATATCCAGGGAAAGAGGGAGAGTTTAATTCTTAGTGACAGGAGAAACATAATGAGAGTTAAGAGCAGCAACAGAGGAGGTCCAGACAAAATTATGGTACTGGAGGACATACTCCTTTGAAATGTCCTTGAAAGTGTGTGTGATAAGATATAGTACATACCCAGCCACTTCATGAACGCATGTAAATTACTGTCTTTTTTTGAACAATAATTTTACAGCATTAGCTGGTACCAAATGTACTTTATTCGCCCCCGGGTTGTGTGGTGTGCTGGTTGTGGCTGACGGTACTGTAAATGTGTGGTTGGTCATTAAGAAGGTCTCTAGAGAACAGTTCTGAAAGAGGAGAGTCCTGAGCTCATCACCGAGCACCAGTTGAATAATAATCCCCTTTTTTCATGTTTTTTCTGGGAGACAAAATATAACTATCACCTAGTGTGACTGTCTTTCTCCCTTTTTTCCCTTCACATCATGAACAACTACTTAACATAAGGTTTCAATTTCCGATGTACAGTTTATATAATCACATCTTTAGCGTGGAAAGTGAACCCTGGATAAAAGCACTGAAGGAAGAGGGAAAATGATAACTGATCAGTTTGTCTCATCATATCTTTGTGGAGAATGTGGTGCTGACACAATGGAGATGCTCAAGTATTAAGCTAAAAAGCTCTGCTCAGTTATACTCTGTAGAATAATCTCTTTTGAATAGCTTAAAGGAGTCCTGGTCATTTAGTCATTTAGTCATTTGAGAACCAAGCTGGCATATGTTATTGATTCTGCAGAAGATCCCACGTTGGCAGATTTAGATCATTCCAATGGCCCTTGACAGAATTATAATGGCTAGGACTTTATGGATTTTAATAAGTCCACTGTGATCTAGTGGCTCTATCCATGGTTGAGCTCATTTACACACACACACACACACACACACACACACACACACACACACACACACAGACAGTACCTTTTAACTTATGTCTTTGTTCTTTTTGAGATAGCTGTTTCATGAAAGAATGACTATTTTTATCCTGGTGTTACCAAGAATTATGTAGTGGTTGAGCTGCCTGACGGGACTCAACAGATGATATTAAGTTGTGAAGACCTTGTGTTCCTTTCAGGTTAGGATGTGTGTCTCACTGACAGGTCATGATAAGGCCACTCATTGTCTGCTTCAAATGCCCTTGCCCCGAGGAAACTGACTTGTGGTGGTCCCTATGTGTTTCCCTTTCACACTCTCTATGACTGCCCTTCTCTCTGACTGGTGCTCTTGTCTGTATCTCAAGCCATTGTCACATAAGAACTCCAGACAATGTCTGGAAATTCAGGTCCAGACATTGTCTGGAGTTGCTCTTTCACACATGCAGGACACAACTGGAGATATTCCATTTAGTGTAGGCGAGGAATGGCGCTGGGGTATAGTGTGCAGGACAAATGATAAGAACGTCATCAACACACCCACTCGCTTGCTGTGAATTCTCTGGACAATCACTGGCTCTATTCACACATGAGCTCAGTTGGACATTGCACAGACTATACACTGGGGAGCTGACGGTGTGAAGTCCGTTTAATGTCCATTTCAACTGATTTGGACATTTGCATTCTCGCATACAGCTCCTCTGGGTAATGTCTAGAAAAGTTCAGAATTGCAGTGCGTGCGTGAAAGCAGTCTCCGTGTCTGCTTTGGGAAACCAGTAAATGAAGGCAAATGCCTTGAAGATTCACTACATTTAGTATTCTTGCGTTCTTGCTCTGACACTTTTACTACACTCTCAGAGAGGAGGCTTTGGTTTTCCACTTCCTCTTAAAACCCTGAGCACCATCTGTTGTCATTAGTGTCCAACATCCATGATATAACAGGACTGCCATCTCTGTCTGGCTCTCTCTCTCATACTTTCTTTGTTGTCTTTGTCACCCACTGCTTGTTACTCTTAGAGGAAGGCCAAATGTCCACATTCAAATACAGTCAACTTGCAAGCAATGTGAAGGAGGAAAGCTGTTTTTTCTACTGTGCAGTATCTTTGCAAAGAGGGAATAGTTTGAAAATATATTTGATTTGCATTTAGGACATTTTGGATTTCTTTCAGTTTTTTTAACATGTGAGAAATATTTGGACAGATATCCACATGTCTCATGTACTCAATGAGTGAACTGGGCATTTGAAATGATGATGGTACTTGTTATTTAAGCAGTGTTGACTTTTGAAGTTGTAGAATGGTTCGAATGTTGTTAGTAGGAGCCATTTTTGTAGTTTTCTTTCAGTTGTTCTGAAAATTCGTAAATATTTAGAGCATGTTTGAATTAATAAGGTTTCCTCATGATCTTTCTCTTTCCGTCATAGATCATATAAAGCGGAAGATTCGCCGGCGGCCATCTTGGGGGCGGGGCATCATCCGTAAGAAGAAGAACTACAAGAAAGGAACAGAAGAGGAGGAAGATGAGCCCGAGGGTGAAGTGGAGGCTGCAGGGCCCAGTGACTCATGTTTGACGCAGGATGAGGAATCATCTTGTGATACCACAGGTCCTCAGCCCAATGGGCACCACCCCCATGCTCCCTCCACAGAGGAGGAGAGCTCCAATGAGCCTCCTGTTGCAGCTCCTGCTAAGCCCCCAGATGCCAGTGAAGCCAGAGAAGAACCAGCACCTAAGGAGGAGGAGGAGTCCACAGCCAAACAGGGAGAGTCTGAGAACACAGAGAAACACAATGAGCTACACTGCCTTGGTGGCAGTTCTCATCCCAAGGTGGACGGGGATAGCCAGGCAAAGCAGGCTGACTTCCAGCCTTTGATTGAAATGTCCGAGTCCTCAGATGCTGAGGCCCAGACCAAGCGCACAGAGGGTCTCATAGTATCACAAGTGGAGTGTGTGAATGGAAACGAGTCCATGGACAGTCTGGACTCGCAGAGCCTCAAGACGAGCAGTGAGGCTGAGAAAAGGACTCCTCAGAACATGACTGAAGGCTGTGATAAGCCGGAACACGCTGAAGGCTCTAACAAGCCAGAACAGGAAGAGCACAAAGACACACATGAGAGCCATCCAACTCAGGAGCACCCTCCCCAGGATGGGAGGGTAGTAATAGAAAGTGCTGAGGAAGATCAAGACAGTGAAGGTATAAAGCTAGACTGGACAATTGTTAAAAGGGAACACAATGCTTTTTCTCATTCTATGTTTAGTGTATATATATATATATATATATATATATATATATATATATATATATATATATATATATATATTCTGTGAGTTTGAGTTGCACCTGAACGAAGTTTATAATGAGAAGAGAAAGGTCACAGTTTTTTTTTGTGGTCTCTTCATTTTACTTAGTAGTTATGCAGTTATATTATGATTATCATCTAGCTCTTCTGATTTACACTTGGTTTAGAAAATGGATAATAAATAGATAGAAAATAGAGAAGAGGGCATGAATAATGCAACATAAGTTATACAGAACATAAAAATGCTATCCCCTGGCTTAGCAGATCATATATTTCAATACAGAAACTCCAGGGGCCTGAAAGTTGGATGTGTACCTTTGTAGAAACTCCTCACCTTCTGATATGTTTCCTCAAGTGCTTTTTGACCATAAAAGATTCAGAATGTTGGCTGGCTTTTCCTCTATCTCTGACTCTGCCATATATTTTGTTTCTCTGCCATGAGCCATTATGCCCTTTCGACTGCGGTGTAGTGTTTGAGTCAGAGATAAGCCAATAAGTTGCTCTGTTTAATTACGAGCCTGTGGTTTGGCTTCTGATGAACAGAGGCCAGCTGGAAGGCTGAGGTAATGGTACTGCTAGAATATGGAGAAGCCATCAGAGGATGGCACGGTCACACAACACAATACGAACAGAAAGACAACTCAGCTGATCCCCCTCCACTCTCATTACAAGCTGAGCCAGCCCTTGTATTTCCATCAAACTGTTTCTCGAACACTGTTATAAATGGACAGGAAAGAGGCCACATGTGAAATATTGTGCACTCAGTAGCTGGTAGTTGCTTCAAATAGATTTTCTTACCCGAGTATTGCATTAATCTTGCAGCCATGGCAGTTGGAATTTATTTTCTTTTAAACTATCAAGTTTGTGCTTCCCAGTTATTAATGAGAAAAACAAAGTGAGGTCTGAGTCTTTCACTCTCCCATTCATTCAAAGTTGTTTTTGATTGTTTTCACAATGCTTTAATTCTTTATATCCCTCATTGTTAAACTTTCCTTCATAAATCATCCATTTATATCTTCACAGGCTCCAAAGTGAGGAAATGCAAGAGGAGCCCTTCAGAGCAGTTGAAGGAATCTGCTGAAAGGACAGAGGAAGAGCCACAACCAGTCCCTCCACATCCTCCAGTAGTGGTTGACCACCAGCAACTTTCGGTAAGTTTAAAAAAAAAAAAAAAAAAAGATTTTGTCCATTCGTCACTCGGCACTGTTGCCCAACAGGTAGAAGGTTCAAGGTTCGAAGCCGGGGCCTGGGGCCTTTCTCTGTGGAATTTGCATATTCTTCCAGTGACTGTGGGTTTGGCTTCCTCCCACAATCCAGAGAGATGCACATTAGATTAATTGGCAATTCTAAAGTGCCAGTAGGTGTAAATGTGAGCGTGCCTGGTTGTTTGTCTCTATATGTCAGCTGGGATAGACTGGTGACCCTGCCCTTGTCCAATGTCAGCTGGGATTGGCTCCAGACCCCCCCACCACCCTATAAGAATAAGTGATAAGTGTAATCAGTTTGATTAGCGCTGTGGTTTTGGGCCATGGTTCAGAATGTTTTCACTGAGCATGCAATCTAAAGAAAGCACAGGTGTAAAATAGTAAAATGAATGATGGCTCCATGTGGCCGCTTCAGTTTCAGGGTGTTGTGCATGCTGGCTGAAGCGTGGGGCAAGGAGGGGCATAGCAAGTCAATGCACTGCACACAGCCGTACAGTCAAATCAGATTTTACCCTTTTGAAATAGTAAAAGAAAGAAAACCAGTATGTTGCACTCAATGTTGATGTTGTGGTGGGCTGCCACAAATAAAGCAATGTATGGAAAAGACTGCAATGTAAACCCTTTATCATATGGTAGTACTTAAACAGGAAGTTTGTTGCTTAAAGTGCATTCCTTACATCTTAAAATTGTATCTCTTATTCTTTGAGTGCACAGTGGGATTGGTGGCAATTTATATTCAAATTCTCTGTCAAATTGTGTTTCCTTTAGACCTACAGATTTTCAACCTGATTGTTGTTTATCTCTTTGGCATCTTGTAGGTTGTTATTTTATTGTGTTATTGCAGCAGTTATTGACATGTTCAGCATTGTTAATTAAAAAACGCACCTATAAATCTGCTACAAAGCTTGAAGACGCTGGCCTCTGGGGACCCCATGCATTGTTGCTCAAATGAGTGGTTAAGAAAAGCCCCACAGCCACTTCAAAACATTACCTTACCTCTTACAACCCACCCAGATTTTACCTTTTTAAAACCCTGGTGTGTGCCTCATCACCATCTTTCCTGATTCTACATGGTCATCATTTTAATTCAGACCATGAAAGATGTAACAGCTGGGGTGATTTGGTGTTACGCAGTGACTGTGAATTGGAAATTTTACAGCCAGTGTGATCTGTATCAAAGCGATGATGTGGCAACAGGAAGAGGAACATGGTCACACAAAATGTCCATGGTCATTTTTAATGATTGTGATCACTTTATGAATTCAGTTTTTTCAGCATTTGAAGTGCTTCCTTCAAGAACATTGCAGCACATTCAAAACATAATTAAACACATTGAATAATTAATTATGTAGCTAGAAATAATCATGGGAGACAGAAAACTCTGAAGTTAGTGTAGCCATATATTAATACAAATGTATCTTTGATTTCTTGTATATAAAATACTAAGGCCATCAAAACAGAGCAGAAATTATTTAGAAAATCCCACAAGTAGATTAGAAAACACTGAAATACAGACTAATTTGTTGCAGCAGAACCAGCTGTGGTGAGCTGTCACGTTTTGCAACTGACTAATTAGAATATAATTATGGAAAAGCGGCGCTATAATCTAAAGATGTTACCAATATGCGTTTATTTTTTTCTTCAGTTCATACGGGTGCTTGTTTAAATGTTGCTGGCAGTGTGGGTGAAGGGTTTTTTGAGTGTTTCCTCCCCCTTTCTGTAAAAGAAACATCTGTTGCTCGTTTCTATTTTGTTGATTAGTGGAGATTGGAGAATATATTGCTTATTGTTCCCTATGGGTTGTTAGATCACATTTTGTGTAGATACTTAATAGGTTGTGGTGTAAAAATGGCACTGATGAGGATCCTCGGTCCAGGTCCCTTCATGTTATGTTTAGTGAGCCAGCAGAGGTAGCTGGACCCGTTCTCCCATTTTCCTGCTGGTGTACCCTGTCACATGCACTGGCTTGTGAGATATATGGTTCTCATCTCAGAAGCCTTCTGCACTTGGCATTAATCCATCCCTTTGTCCTCCAAGCTTTCTATAGTTTCCATACATATAAAAGGCTGCAGAGAGCAAGTATCTGGATAAATAGAAGTCTAGCATTATTTGACTGAGGCAGTAGAAGGGAGCAGATACTTTGAAAGGTTTTTTTTGTGGGATTTAAGGTATAGAGGCTGGGGAAACTCAATCATGGGTTACCAGACTTAAGCTTCCCTCAGATCTATAGGTCTGTCTGGGGCTGATGCTGTCACACTGCCCTTCTCAGATGACTAACTCTAACTTCTGAGGCTTATCCTGTCTTTCCATTTGCCCTATGGTTTTACCCCTTTCTCTCTTCCCTTTTCATCTTTCAACTATCAACACTTTGTATCCCTGCAATCCGAACATGGAGGGAGCCAATTACAGTGGCAGGTCATTTTCATATCCCTCCATCAACAGGTGTTGTTCCTGCAACATTTGAAGGAAATAGGGTCATGACTCAAACATGAGTTTCTCTCTGCCCCACTACATCTGCCAACTTGTCCCAGGATGTGTTCAGGCAACAGAGAGCATGTGAAGCAGCTCCGCCGTACTATGCACAGTCACGCTAGGGTCCCACCTAATACCCCAAGTGTAAATTGGAGCCTCGGCTCAGTGGGCTCCCCTGACAGCCGTCCTCACTGATCGCGTGGGGGGCTTGGTTTTAGGGCACTCTGTGTAGTGTAATTGGTGTAAAAGAAGTGCTCTTCTGACATGCGCTTACTTCTTTCCTCCATTCTACGTAGTGACATGCTATCAAGCCATTATCTAGTGGCTTGTACTCATGTCCCATGGGGATGATGGGGATGGTGAGGTGCGTATCTTGTCTTGCTGAACCTGACTCCATCTTTCAAATTGATTGACAGGCTTTTTAGTTGGCCTGATCTTAGTGCTTCAGCCGGCTGCCCCTATGAAGAGCCACACACAGCACTAATCTGGAGGTTTATATGTTAGTAGGGGGAATAAGGGAGATATCTTAAAGAAACAGATCGTGAAAAGAGGGGACTGTGAATAATTGCTTTTTCATCCCCAGCTTACGGAACAAATTGAATTTCCGGTGTGCAGGATGAGAGTCACCATTTAAGCAGATATTTGCTGGCAGAGCTGGGACTGGCAAGCTGCCTGATGTGTATTAGGACCTGCAGTGAGTGGTGTACAGTTCCTTGCCTTTTCCTACAGTTGTATTCATTGATTGTAGAGGGCTCATTATTTCTGACTTTTAACTTGATGGAAGAGGCTCTGAAATCTCTCAGGAATTAAATACTGTCAGAGTGTTATGAGTTTGTTCACAGACCCTACACTCGAAGCCTGTAGGACAGAGATGGTATTATTTCAGTATGCACATCCCGCCTTTCAGAGCCATGGCACAGTTATTTGCTCTGATTCACTTAGTAAAATCAAGTTCAGTTATTGCCAGTTTCACTGAAATGATGCTTGATGCTGTCTGGATCAAAATGAATTCCTCGGCATGAATAAATGGGTCCTGAGGCTTGTTTCTCTCACCAAAATGTTTCTTATTCTCAGCTGTTTTCTTTCATCAGTAATCAGACACTTGTCCACAGATGGACGGAAACAAGTGCTGCTGACGATGGTGAATGAGAATTCAGTAACAAGAAATCCAATCTGGCCGAGAAATTTTTCCTCCATCTTACCAAGAACACACAGATTATCGTTTGCTTTGCTGTTTTCTTTAGCAGCTGCCTAGAAAGAGCTAGTGTTTCTAGTTGCTGGCACAGTATGGAGTCTTTTGGCTTGATGCTTAGCTATTACAGCATGTCAGGATTTCCTGGTTTAGAGAAGCCTGTAAACAGAGATGGCCTCGTTTCAGTTTGTCATCTTCCTTCATTTTTAGTACTAATAACAGCCGGGGCCCCTCTGGCGAAGTAGCCATGCCACATGTCTGTTCAAAACAGAACAGCTTAATAGTGGTGCTGGACCAGCCTTTGATTGTCAATAAAATAGCATTTGAAGTGCTTCTTTTATTTTCATTCATTCCCTCTGATGGCCTTGACAGTGCTGCTATTTGCATGTAATTGCACTTACAGAGCTGTGCCTCTTGGCCATGCATGTAAAGGCCAGTAGTGTCAATAGTTCACACGACATAAATATTCCAGTTTCTCCTATTTTCTTCATGTTCTGTAGTAGTTTTTTTTTGCCAAGCCTTCAGGCTGTCTCATTATGCCTTTTTGCATTGCTCGCACCTCGTGCATCCCACTCAACCCTTGGCTTATATAAATAATAGATATAGATAGTGTGGGATTTTGTACTTATGATTGCAGTACATGTAAATGATGTTTAAATGCTCAGCTTCTCTTTTGTTAACCTTTGCAAGTATAATAGTTGCTGACATCATTGGAGGCAAAAACCCAGTAGCATTTGGACTAATAGAAATGTGGATGTTAATACATTTGTTAATTAATAGCCAAGGAGAGAATCCAAGTCAGGGTAAAATAAAAAAAAATAAAAAAAATTGGAAATATCAGCTAACAAACATTACTTTCAGGCATATTAGTGTGGTACATTTGCTTTCATTTACTAATTAAAACTGTTTTTGTTGATAATGAATTTAAAAGGTGGATCATGTTAATGAATTACAAGCCTCATCACCTGACTGCTCAAAATCCTTTGATGACAGAAATCTACTATAGAGCTTTAAGCAGCAGCAGCTTATTGAGACATCTCCAGTTTTCCAGACTGTTTTTGTATATTTTGAAAACATGTTCTCATCATGCATAACAAACAGTTGGAAATGCTTTGCGCTTTGTCAGCTCATTTTACTGTTTACCACCCTTCCCTCTACAACACACACTGGTTGTAAAGGACATTGGATTGATTTACCTTTATTTCCCTTTAGATTTACCATTAGTTCAATCATAGCAGACCAATAACTAATCCTCCTTATGACCTTGACCTATTCCTAAACTTACCTGTATTAATTTTTCACCTTATTGGTTTTATTTTTCATCTCTGTATCAGGAAACGTTGCAGGGCTGTGTGAAAGTGTGTTTGGGTTTGTTTGTGTTAAGTTAGTGCTAAGATTTCTCCTTCTTTATTACCTGCTGACATTGAATCTCTGCTGTCTTGAATCTATAAAATATTAAAAATTCTTTCCTGTAACCTACTTACCAAGCATCTTATTTTTCTTAGACGTTCCTCTTTTTTGAATAGAGTCTTCATTCTCTTAAACTTTTTTTCTTCCTGTCAAATGAAAGCAGACGAGTTAAGGTTGCTTCATCACTTTTACATGTCTCATTATTCATTATTCTTACCTTGACCGCGCACTTAACTACACACTTATAGAGACTCGCTCCCTGAAGATATTTCAGAGATAATTTACTGGCACCTCCGCATTTCCCTACTGAATGGTGGAAATTGTAACCATAGCCCTAATTTTAACAAAGGAAAAAATAACCTTGGAGCAGCCAAAATGTTTTCATAATAATTGTGGCAAATGGTCAGAGATGAGTGACAATAATTAGCCTCCAGAAGGACAGTGTGGCACAATATGACAGTGGTGCATTTTATTCTATAATATTTGGAGTTGATTTGGCCCAAGCTATAGATATAAAAATCCCCTTGCTGACACAGTTTCATAACATTATGATGGCAGATGTGATTTTTCAATGTCAAACAATTACATCTATACTTGGACACCATCTGTTTCATTTACTAATGATAAATATATCAGATGTTATTTTAAAAGCTCTGCAATGATGTGAATGCAAAAAGATAAAGTTGCAGCTTTATGGGAACCAATTGTAAGAATTGCATGCATGTCTGGCATATTGCCATATTGCACTACATATTGATAAATCATAAAATATTCATCTAAATATCATTACATTGATTTAACCATATCTTCCAGCTCTAAGCCAAGGTTCTTCAGTCTCCACAGAGAACTTGTGTTGGGTCTAAAACTCTGGTTGGAATTTGTAAAACCCAGTGAGAGATTGTTGGCAATACTGGGCTGTACAAATAACTTACCTGGCCCTGTGAAACATCCTCAGGCCTCACGTAAGGCTAGTGCTTAAGTAGTTGGTTCAAATTAATCTCATAGGGATGCCACCGTGTGGAAATTTTCCCACTGGATAATAAACTTGTGACAACACTGGTGTTACTGATTACACCGGACATTTCACAAGAAAAGACGTGTTGGCTTCGTGTCTGTAGATTTACAGTTTGTAGATTGCCTCATTAATGTTATCAGGTTCCCTTTCCCAATCTGAAATATTGCCAATTAGGCACTTTTGCTTTTCACTTTGAAACCAAATCCTCTGCCATTTTCTTGTCGGTCAACTCTCCTTTTATCACATGATAAGACTCTGCCACTCTATGATGTGACTCTGCTCTGTAGCAGTATTGATAACTAGTGTAACTACTGTGACCTGAACAGTCTATGAAGACATGCACAGTTTACTGTTGATGGTTAACCTACTCTGCTTTCTATCTTGGAATCAGGCCTGGTTAGTATTTGGATGGGAGTCTGCCTCTATCTTGTAGCGGATCTAGAGATCATATCTACGAGAGGATGGGATTGGGAAAAAAAGACCCTTGGTACTGATCAGAGCTCTAGCTTTAGGTTTATTGAGGAGATATTATCATTGGCTACGAGGCTGTGAAAATCATGTGGATTCCACTTTATTCAGTGTGTCCCTGCTGGGGAGCAAACACTAGCCAACAGCTGTCTGCAGATATCAGGCTGATATCAACACAAACAGTGCAGATCAATTAGTGGGCAGACTTTCAGTTTCTCTCCTGTCTGTGCTCACAGTGATAATTAAAGTGGATGCCTGTACTGAGTTGAAGCATCTGTTACTGACAGTCCATGTGTCACATGGAGGCCGAAAAAACAGAGATGAATCATGTCTTGGTCATTTTGCATTTGTTGAATTGAAATCAAATGAATGGAAATCAAAAGGAATCTGGAGATTAGTGCCGATATCCAGCCCTAATTATGGCCTCGTTATGGTAGTTTATACCCTGTCCAGAAAACTGGCCCTGAATCTCTAAGCTCTCCACTGATTTAACACAACTCCTTAAATGATCTTTGTTCTGGAACTAACATGGTAACTGTTCTATTTATTAGTGTAACTCACTCTTTTATTTCATCTGTTTGGTCTGACTGGGTCTCTGTTGTAGATGTACTCTTAGTGGGAAAATTTGTTATTCTCATAATGTGAATTTCTGAGTCACTGATGAGCCAGCTACATCCAGGCTTAGCTTGACATAAATACTGATATTTATGGAGGTGATTTACATACATTTTCATGTAGAAAAAAACTAAACATTTTAATTAGGCAACATCAAAAACTTAAGGAAACACGTAAACCCATGTTTAAATAATATCGGTAGATTAGGTTAATTCATGTATTAAATCATGTAGTTTAATGTAGATCATAGAATCGATACCTTTTCTTCCTCTATACTGAAATAAAGAAAATTCACAGCTATTAAATGGCAGGGCATGTTCCAGTGACTTTAATGTTAGAAGTAAAGCCAACCATAGCATATTCTACCCCAGCAGGGTTTTTACATGCCCAGCTGATAGAGATGGCCATTTCATTTTAATGTGCTGAGACCATTCTAATATGATTTGTCATGATCGTCCCTGACCCTTGCAGCACTATCAATATTGCATTACCTGTGTGACCAAGTGGCCTGTAAGACACATTATATGCCACTGTGACTGGATATTTTTGGATATTTTCTGGATACAATTTATTATTGATTATTTTTCCAGTGCTGGAAAAAAATCTAAGTTAAAACAGGAAGAAGGGGGTGAATTGATCTCAGAGGCAGATATTGAGGTCTTAATAGTATCCCTGGTGACAGCGACTGTTGGGCTTCAAATCCTTGTTTTCTTCCCTCCCTGCCTGATAACTCTTTTCTCTCACTCAATACTGAGGAAGGCTCTTCATACGCACTAACTTCCACACGCACACACACACACACACACACACACACACACACACACACACACACACACACACACACAGACACAGCTAGTAAAGCAACCCTTATTGATCAAGAAGATCCTCTGCTATGGCCCTGTTCAGACCTGGCATTAACATCCATCCAGGGTGATCTGATCACAAGTGGACAGCTCTAAGTACAGATGTGAACGCACCTAAGACATGTTGCGATCTGATCACTCAGACCACATTCGGAGGTGGTCTGGGCTGCATGTGGCCGCATTCTTTTAGCAGAGAGAACACAAATGCTAAAACCTTATTTCACTATAGAGCTGTGTGCAGCGCATTGATTCACTCTGTCCCTCCATACTGCTCTCTTGCTCTCTTGCTCTCTCTCTCACACTCACACACACACACACACACACACACAGAAGGAAATTGAAGACGGACCTGTCTGTGGGATTGGCTAAAAACAACAACACACACCTGTTTATTTGCATATAGATCTGATCACAAGTGGTCCCTGGAGTTGCATTTTAAAACCATGTCTGAACTGACGTACTTAGAGCTGAACACTGACCGCATGTTAATACCAGGTCTGAACAGGGGCCTTTATCACAGTTAACTCCATTCTGTGTATAGGATTGTTTAGAGGTTGTTTGGCACAAAATGATGGTAAATTCAATGCGCCACATCAATATTATTGCACATTTAATTAGTGCGGATCTAAATTATTATTACTTAATAGCAACATTTTTTTTTGGAAGACTATTGAACTGTGGGGTGCGTTCCCTATGCTTAACACCAATGGAAAATCTGTAGTGATGTTCTGTGGGTGTGTGCTAACAGAGCAACTAGCATAGCTTGCAAACTGTGCAGGTGACATTTATTCATTTATTAATATGTGGTCTGTAACACACATAATCTGGAGGCACAGTGCCCAAATTTGAAAATCTTGATGCTTGACGAGTATGAAAAATGTAGACCCAGACCAAGTGGTGGTTTTAATGTCTCTCAGTGATCTTTACGTAGTGCGGAGGGCATGAGAAATATGAGTAATATCATTATGCCCACGCATGGGGTTGATAGCGTGACTAGAATCAGCATGTCATCTGGTTCTTAGGTCAGGGGTTAAATAGCACTGTGATGAAGTGTCTCTCCTGTTTTATTCTACTCATAATTGTCAGTATTTATGAACATTTAATGTGTGTTGATGTTTTACATTGGCATAATATTTATTTTGCTAATTGCAATTTAAATAGTGTAAATGTCTGGTCATAATTGTGCACATACTATCAGACGTGAACATAAATCCTCTATTAATTAGTGCTTCGATAAATCCTGGAAGTTAACGTGGAAAAAACTCTGTTTATGATCAGATCCTCTCACAGGCAGAATTTCAGCACTAATTTAACTCATTCCACCATTTGTGGTGTTAAGAAATATGGGGATAGATAAAGATATGAGTAAAGAAAGGGTTGTGAGTAAAGATGGGGAGGGGAAGATGGAGCAGGGAGTTTAGAGGGGGGAGGTTAAATGGTCCATGTCAGTAGCAGTCTTTAACGCATGGGATTACTGCCCTTTTGTGTGCAGTGAGCTCACTCAATCACTGAGCCCGTGTAAGACACACTCACACCATTTACCCCACACTGTTGCAGACATCCTGATCAAGCTGACAAAAGCTGGGAAGTACACGGCTGCAATCAGCTGGCTAACAATAAGAGGAGAATAAATTGAGGGGATGAAGAGAGAGGGAAGGAGGGAAGGAAAGACTGGATAGGAAAAGTGCGAAGGCGTTGCCTGAAAAAATGGGGTTGAAGAAGAGGTGAGCTGAGGCTCTATAAAACATTGAAATAGGCTGGAGGTGAGAAAATGCACTATAAAGGAAGGAAGGCACAGTATAAAGTAGTGAAATCCACTTAGATAGAAAGAGATGGAAGGCATAATGAAAAATAGAAAGTAACTCAGTAGAAGTTGGATAAAAACAAGGCAGTGTCTTACAGAGAATTTCACATCATTGCACACATGTGAGATGGGTTGTAATGATGCTAATTAAAGCTTTTATGTATGTGTTGTAAAAATTGGCATCTCACCATAATGTGCTTCATTTGGTTGTCTTTTTATGAGTTCCCTCAGCTGCCTTGAAACAATGAAACCTGAAAATTCCCTTTATATTAGACCAGAGTTACTGTATAAAAAGAAACCAATAAAATATGCTCAATACAGAGCAGCTGACTGCACTTTTTGGAGGCTGTCATGATGATCATTATCACCTTGCACCAACTCTGAATATTAGAGAAAGTCTTAGTGTTCTTAGCTTCTGTATGCACATTTTATTTGTCAAGGGACCAAGAGTTATTAGATTGGCCAGGTGGAGGTTTTTATGTCAAAGGCATATTACTCATGAATCCTCCTCCACTGCCAGATTAAATTATGAAAATGTGAATATTTGAAAGGCATTATCTACTCAAAGTCATGTTTCCAGGCTATTGAGTGCAGTGTGATAAGACCCCACTGGAAGTCACTGGAAAAGCATAGACAATTAACCTTGTCAGAATACAAGAGAGAATTGAAATGTGTTCTTCCTTCTCAATATCGACCTTAAAACATGGCTTCTCAAAACTCATTTATTGCCGTAGGAGTTAAATAGCTACCGCGTCTCCTAATCCTGTAACAGGTGTCATTTCTCTCTCTTACTGTCGTGCTCAGTGTGGGGTAGAATTAGTTTCACAGGGTGGTGGTGGGTTTCTGTAAGGCAACAAAATAAATCTAACCTCTGACAGAGCTTAATAATCTCCCCTGTCTCCCAAGTACTGTCACTGTCAACACTGTAGTGGGTAGATGAAAGTGTAGTCATGCAACAGTAGCCAAAGTTTGTCCTGATGGCTGTCCTAGGAGACTTCCTGGGACCAATAGTCAGTGCTGCTGAATAACAATTTGGCAACCAGGAATAAAGCTAATACAGTGAAAACCCAAACATGGCTCTGTGGACTTGATGGTATTACTGTATATCCATAATCTTTACACTTTCACATTTCAAGAGATAATTTAGCCTCTTATTCACAGTGGATCCCAGGAGCAGCTCATGTTTAAAATTAATTTCTCCCCAACTCCATCCAAGGTGTTTGTGCTCTGAAGTAAAGGCGTCCTTACAGAGTGAAGTGCTGCTCTTAAAGTCAAATGTCAGGTCATGAGTGAAGTCTGTCATGGGATTAAATTTTTGCTGAATTGAAGCCGTCTTCAATCTAGAGAACAGTCCTGTCATTGAAACAGAAATCATAGTCAGATGGAGTAGAGCGATTAATACAGTGCTAACCTTTTTTGCCTCTGTAATTTTTCTTTTGCTCACAATAATTATCTCTCAGATTTTCACTGACGAGAGACTTTGACAAACATTCATGTCTTATTATACTTGACATTGCCTTGGTTTTATGTGTTTAACACAAGGTTACTGTCTTTCTCTCAAACAAACACACCATTTCATTTCTGCTGAGGTTTCTGTGTTTTCCTCGTGTCAGTGATGGTAACTTTAATTATTGTGCCTTTGCTGTCTCAGTCCATGCATTCTGATGAGCCCTGTCTTCAAATAGACACACACATACACACTGACTTTGGGTAAAATGTGAGGAACGGGTCAATTAAAAAGGCCGTTGACTGTCTAGAATGTTTTAATTAAAGTAACAGTGAAATGTAAACTTGGTTCTAATTATGATTAGCTTTAATTAGCTGTCACTCTGATCTTAATAGCTTTTGAATACAGCTGACCTCCAAACGCTTCATCTCAGTGCACCGACACCAGCACCTAGTTTGTGTGACCAGTTATTCAGCACGGTGTCTTTGTGTCTGTTCTATTGTTACGTCTCCACACACATTTATGGCTATTAGTAGCAATGTATACTGTGAGTCTTGTAATAGGTTTTTATAAGAGAATAAATATCAAAAATGTATTTGTATCTGTATCATTCCCCACAGGTGCTACTGGATATGGTGGTGAAGAAGAGTGAAGGCTACAGTGTGGAGCAGCTGGAGAGACTCTACTCCCTCCTCAGCCAGTGTATCTACCAGTACCGCAGAGAGTACGACAAGACCCAGCTACTGGAGGTCAGTGAAAGAGACATACTGTGGGTCAGCCTTTCTCAAGTGCCATTAGCCACCTGACCACTTGTCGATAGGAAGTCTAGTTGGTTAAAAGTTGATAAATAAGTATAACAACAAATGATACCATGCAGTTTGTCAGATTGTAGTATACTGTGAGGCTACAGCTTAAAGTTGATTTATCAACTAGTAAACTGAGAAAAAGTTTATGTGCAACATTTCTGATGACGGATTAATTGCTTATTTTTATGTCTCCATGCTGGCAACAGCAAGAGCATATTGTTTTTGGGTCGTCCGTCCATCCGACCGTCCCATTCTCATGGACACGATATCTCAATAATGCTTTGATGGAAATTCTTCAAATCTGGTTCATATATTCACTTGGACTCAAAGATAAACTGATTAGATTTGGTGGTCAAAGGTCAAGGTTAGTGTGACCTTGCAAAACACTTTTTAGCCATAACTCCAGACTTCACACAGCAATTATGACAAAAATTTGACACAAATGGTTATTATTTTACATGACTCTGGATAAGCAGGGATGTAATCGGGAACTATTCAGAGCCGTCAAGGTAATTCTTGTTTTTAAAAGCAAGAATACAAAAAATTTCATAGTTCCAGCTTCTCAAAGGTGAATATTTTATACTTTTTTGATATATTTATGTTTTTGACTGTTAGATGGAGAAAGCAAGCAATTCACTGTAAGTATATAGGGAAAATAGTCATTTGTTGCACCCCTGTTTTGTGTGAAGCACTTTTATAACGTGGGAATTCATAGAGCGTGTATTTAAAGAGCACTTTATAAAAGTGCTCTATAGATGATATTGCAATATTGCAGTTGTGGCATCTTTTGTGTGCAGTAAAAATGATGTGAATTCAGTAGTTCTGCAAGGCTTTGAGGCAAATGGCCTAGTGGATTGTAGTTTCATTTATTTTTTCTTTTTGTCCTGCACATTTGACCACATGCAAGCAGAGTAACTCAGTCCACATAACTTTTTTTTTTTTCTTTTTTACACTGGGGTTTTGAACAACTGAAGATTTATTGGAACTAATAACATTCTAAGTGTGATGGAAAGTGGATGGGGACAGAAGAGCTCTCTTTTGAAAGCTCAGAGACAGACAGACACAGACAGGCTGAAACAGGGAATAGCATCTGGAAGTCGCAGGCATTATCATAGAATCACGACAGCCAGGTGTAGGTACTGGAAGAGGAACTGGGCAATGGTGTAAATCAATAGTAGTTAAGGGTTGAAAGTTGAAAGGGTTCACTTAAAAATATATTTTTTTTCATTCGTGTTCATGTTCTTCTTGCTCCAGAATAATGAGGACAATGGGGAGTCTAATTAAATGAGCATATGTAAAAGACTCTATTCAGTAGTCGTGTGTATCAGACATACAGATAAAAATGAGTCCAGGACCTGGAATTTAAAAAGGTTCATAAAAGAAACTAAGATTTCACACAATGGTTTCAGGCTTCATTAAAATCTGTCATTTAGCTTTTGTTATCTAAAAGAAAGAATTACAATTTCAGTGGGTTTCTATTTCCAAAGACCTGAATGAGCAGCTTAAGATCTAAAATTTATATTTAATATTTGTTGTTAATACAATCCAGCCTGTATGACACCAGGAGTTACTGAACATTTGTGTGCCCTACTTTTCATTTTTACTTGAAATTGAATAATCTTACAAAAATAAATAAAAGCTTCTAATTACTGTAGAGTGATAGATATTACTCAAGGTTATAATTAGTAAAGCAATTTAAAGAGTGTTCACTGTAGCAAGTATGGTGAGTGTCTTTTCATTCAGTCCTAGTCTCTTTGGAAAATACATTACATTCCTTTTATGTGGTAAGTAAGGGTTAACAAAAAGACCTTCGATAAAAGGTCTTTTCTTTCTATTTTAATTTCTGAACTCTTTTGACAATGTTCCATACAGAAAAAGCTCCTGTATATTTTCCCAGAATCCCATCTGGTCATCTGCTGCAGCTGTAGGATGTCAGTGCAGACAGCAGGCCAGGAATGGCAGTGTCCTGGTGCTGGTAGCCAAAGCTGGCTGTCAGGATGTCAGAGAGGAAGCGGCAGAGAGAGGGGGAGAGAGCAGTCGGCCAGGTGGTGCCGTGTGTCGACAGGCCGGCTGGTGGAGGAGGGGAGGGCGCGCGCGTCTCGGTTCGTCTCATACTGCCAGCCTAAATTGGTGTTTCCAGAGCAGAAATGTCAGCGCGTTTGGCACGTGCTTTGTTTGCCTCGGTTTCGAGCACACATCTTGACTCCACAGCAGGTCATCTCCATGTAACTCCCTAGAGAATGCAAAAACGTGCAGTTACGCACATGCATGGAGGCGGCTGAAGCCATCTCCACTTAATGTTGCACTCCGTTGCAGCGTGTGGTGTTTGTGTCTACGCTGTAGAGTCAAGTGAAATGGAGCATGTCCATACATTTGTCTCCTTTACTCTCCGCCTGTCCTCCTCTGGGTATGGCTTGTCTCCGTCTTCTAGAAGAGCTGACCTTTCAGCAGATGGAGTGGACTACACCCTGCTCCAGTTAAAGCCAGAGGGACCATCTCTGCTCTGTACACAATAACATGCCGACTACGCTCCTCTCTACAAATTGGCGTTCATATCGCCCTAGGCCTAGTGTTACATTTTGCCTGTATCTCAGACCGCAATTAAAGACTTTGCAGGAGCCTTTGACCTTTAACCTGGATCTCTGTGGTGCTAGAGCTGTGCATGCCACTGGCTGAGTTAGCTGAGCACCACAAGAGCTGGTTATTTCTCTGCTTATTTGTGTTTGCCGCTAAAGATTGTGGCCAATGCAACATGAGGGGTAGATTATTTGCTAGCGTCTTGTTGATTCCTGCAGGTAGGCAGTGAAGTGTGATGTCATTTTGTGACGCACAAAGAGTTTTGGAGCATGTGTACTCTTTAAATCATTAATGGTAAACATCTGGCTTTGATGTCAGGCTAGGGCCTCTTTTGAGACCTTCTCTCAAGACATTTAATACCAGTGTTGAACAGTCATAAAGATAAAAGTATCAAGGAACGGGCAGAAGAGGCTGTTTTTCTATTGACAGTCGACTCTGTAGAACAGAAAACAGTGCAGACCCAGCTTTCATCATTGTGAGTAGCTTGTGAAACAACACCTTCATCCAGGCACAAAACACAAGATCGTTTTCTCTTGACTCTTTTCTTTTGTGTTAAAACAAAAAAAACAACAAGAACTTAGACTGTTGTTATTGTTACCTTCCTAATCTACTCGTACGTGCCACAGAGAACCCTGTTCTCCCAGGGGTCGCTGAAAATCTGATCTGGGAAATGGAGGAAATCAGTAACCAAGGTGGCTGGAGATAGGATGGTTCAAAGAAGGTTGGAACACCAAAATAATTTATAAAGCCTTTGTCACAAATGGGTCGAGCACCACAAATTGATGACATCTTAACAGTGTAGAGCATGCGATGCTGGCTTTTTCTTTCAATGCATAGCATTGATAGCTCCATAGGGAAATAAAACTCCAATGGCTGCAGTTCTGCTACATTTTACTCATTGAGCTATGCTGCTATGACAGAGCTCCATATGGGCCGATCTCCACTCTTACTAGACAGAGAGGGAGAGAGAGAGAGACATTTTTACAGGCCTAACCTGTAGACAGAGGGTAGGTGCTGCAGAGGCTTGTTAGATCACAGAAAAGCAAAGTGTCAAGGTGGCAGACAGCTTATTTGTGTGTTGGTTTGTGGGTAGACAGTGATGTCCAACAGGAAGGTGTTAAAAGCAGAGATGTTCAGCATCTGATGAGCTGAAGCTTTTTCTAAATTCGTGACTTTTTATTCAGTTGCACGTTGACTTCACTTTTCAGAGCTTTGTTGGCTTTTACAGCTTGTGTGACCTGGTGCTGATAGCTGTGGGATTTTGAATGTGTGCTAAGTGCTTAATGGATGTTGTAAAGGGGAAGTTAGAATCAGATGCAGGATAACATCAGCCCTGTGACCTTTTGAAATCTATCCACAATAAACTGCAAGATGTGTTGGGTGTAGTTGATTATATCCTGATTATTAATGAACAACTGGCTACTGTGCTCTGTCTCATTTCACTTAGGACTTCAGCACCAGTTGAACAGTTTTTTGGGCATGAGAGGATTACAAATGGCATTGATAACCAGAACTTGGCTGTAAACTGGCACTGAATTTCATGAGCCGTCAAAAGTGATCAAGAACGTGGTATTCAGGCCAAATTTTCAATTAGTCCAAACATTGAAGCATTTTATAGGCTGAGTAATAAAAACTGAATATACAAACCAAAGAAATCCACTTCTGATATGATCTTTAATGACTACAAGTAACAATTATTCAGCTGAATGTCAATTAATCTCAATTAATTGTTCCCGGAGTCCTACCTGACACATTCACTTTGCTTGTTTTGTACAGTGAACACAGGGTTTCTGTGAGTCCTTAAAGGTCTTAAATTACTCATTAACTGGTTGAAACCGACAGAAAAATAGCCAAAAAAAAAAGCCAAATATCTGCAGTTTATTATTATACACAATTAAAAAAGATGAAGAAAACATGCAAATACTAAAGCTGGAAGCAGTGAATCTTTGGCATTTTTGCTTAAAGATTACGTAAATAATTGATGAATTACCAAAATTGTGATTGTGATAAATTTTCTTTCATTACCAAATTGTTTTAGCTTCAACAAAACCTCTTCTGTCTCAGTTAGACAAATCATCTTGGAGTTTAACAGAACTGGATTGAAAAGTTTTCAGTGAAGACAGGCGGTCTCTCCCTGGAAAAGTTTACCCTCTTTTAGAAGTATAAAATTGTTGTCTGCTGTGAAGTTGATATTTTTAACTTTTGTTGTAGATGTGGATTGGTATCTTGTAGTGGCGTCTGTTGCACTGACTCAGCCATTCAGATGAGAGAACACACACAGTGTAACATCTTCAAGGCATTAATCATGGTCTATTGCAGGCTAACATCCATCTCCCTTCCTCCGGCTCTGTTCAGATTTAGTCAGTGTCAAACTCTGCTGTTTTCATGCTGAGAAAAATTGCCTGTCTCATTCCAGCACAGCTTTGCTTCATTTTACATCATTTATCATGGTGAAAGCTGTTGTTTGCTGTGGGAAATTTCCAAGTAATATTGAAGCCGTGGTGCACAGATGCCGCATACACACATCAGAGTTTTCTGTATTGGTTGAGTCTAAGCAGTATGTCTTTGTGTGTGTGTTTCTCTGTTTGTGGTGCAGGAGATGGAGGAGAGAATCCAGCATTTTGATACATTCCTGTGAGATGGAGGAAAAAAAATACCTATCAGGTAGATCCTGAACAGCTTGGGACCACAAAGACAAACACAAACTGAGTGAAGGAGCTTCTGAGTGCAGCCCTCGACACAAAAACACACACACACACACACACACATGGAAAATCCAGCACCCTCCTTTTGCTGGGAGGGAGCACAACGAGGACGAGGTTGAGGACAGAGACATTCAATGGTGCTATCGTCTCAGGAACCTGGCCAGATCCAGACCCATTCTACACAACCAAACCCCTGGAGGTGTGTCAGCCACACACACGCACACACACCAATGGTGACGGGCAATGCTGGTGCTACTCGGGTGCTATCCTTACTTTTATCCATGCTGCTCTTGGGATTACTTCTTAACTTGGACGACTAGCAAAGCCAACAGATCGGGTGATGTCATATTGCAACCTGGCTGTTTCTCTCTGGAGCAAGCAAGCCGTGCATACACACACCCCTGACACTTGGGTATGCATGTATTTCTACAAACACGCACACACACACACACACACACTCGCACACACACTCGCACACGCACACACACACACTCACACACACAGACACATACACACACATACACACTTGGATCCTCACCAGCAGAAGTGTGAATGCAGAGTGCCGCTAGAAGGGGGGAGACAATGTTCTGAATCACTGAACTACGTTGCTGAGCCCATCGTGCCCTCGAGTACAACGCTTCATCACAGGCCAGTCATTACCACATTATATTTTCTCCCATTTTTAGCTACTTGATTAGTTCAATATCTGAGCCACCGTCAAGGATACTCACCCAGAACTAGAGTTTACAAAGAAGCTTGAGTGCGAACACAAACTCAGTGACGTTAGCACAGCAGGACTAGAACCAATTGTGTCCTCCTCATCACAGTGGTCATCAGGTGTGGAAAGCTGTCAGCCCCCTCGGTGTTTGTCTCAGAGTCATTGGTGAACGAGCCGAGCCTGTAGATCCGCTGTAAAACCACCTCACTCGAAACGTTCGCTCACAGACCACCTCTGGCGTTCGCAGTCTTAGCAGATTGTCATGTCCTACATAGTTTGTGTTAGCTGCCCCCCCTCCTCACTCCATTCACAGTATGAATGTTTTCCCTCCCGCTCAAGCTGTGCCCGCCAGTTGATTTTCCTATGGACACCCCGGCTGAGGAACTGGAAGCAGTACAAATTGGAATGCGTCTGTAGTTTTGCACTGCCTAGTGTGTGCCTTATTTAAAACCTCATATGAAACTGATATATTTAGCAGGATTTATTATTTACTTCTTGTGACAATGAACAGGCTCCAAGTTGGGGTGGGTCTTAACCACTGTGGTCACGGTGACCTTGAAGCAAAAAAAATTCTCTACAGTATATCTCAATGCCATTAGGTTGATTAACAACATATCAGTTATACATCTCTACTTAGTTTTAACTTCAAACTGGGCCAACAAAAAATGAATTGAAGGCATTTGAAAACCTGAGGAATACAATACACTCACTTCTGTGGCTGTGTCCGGTGTGTCTGAAGCACTTGAAATGTTGTTAGGATATTTAAATGTATTCAAGCCCTTGTTTTACCCCAGACCAGTCGGGAGGCCAGTCTCTACTTGAGCAGACAGCAGGTGTAAGTAGAGGCTGACAGCACCAGCTTTTCTTCAGTTTTTCATATGCAGAAAAAAAAGAAAAAAATAATGATGTGAGTGAAATGATCTTTCGTGCCAAGTGTTATCCCACTCCCTCAAAAGGTGCTGACAAAACGGCGCCTGTTCACAGGAATTCTGTTTCAACTATGAAAATGTTTGATTAGATGGTCATACAACCTATGTATTATGTTGTGTATTTGATAATTATTTTTTACTTTTTTATAAGATGCTTTGCTTGAGTTGATTGTTTTTGCATGGGTTGTGAATCAACAATGAACAAGGCCATTCTAGGCAGTGCCCGTCACTAAGGTGTATAAAGCATTACATGACTTTATTTTTTATTTGTTGTCCTTTTACATGTGTGTACCGACTTTATGGATTTATTTCATTCTGTTTTCTCAACACCAGACAAGAGAAGCTGGATTCTCATCTGTGGCCACCACAGTGTATGTTTTCTAACTGCAGTAAATGAAGGTATTTACTGAAGCTTTATAAGGTTCTAATGGCATGTTCATGTTTTTGGAGATGCCATATTTTGAGCAGGTGTAGACTGGAGAAGGCCCCTACTTTCTCTCAAAGCACTCTTGTCCAATCCTCAAAACCTCTTGGTGCAACTCTGACCCCAGCTCACCTCTGCCTTTTCTCAGATTTTAGGTGACAAAAAGCAAAGACCATATGCAAACTGGCAATGACAGGTTGGCACTTGGACTACTGCAGAGAGAAAAACCAACGCTACCTCAGCTTAATTTATTTTAATGCGAAAACTGTTTACTGGGTACATAAACAGTATTTTTCTCCCCCTAAAATACTGTTGCAACATCTACAGTACCATCTTAGGTACCAGATCAGTGCAACCATGGCTGCTGCAGTAATCCAAGAGTTGTTTATATCTCTGATTGTTATGTATGTTTGCATTTGAGCCAGATGATGATTGCATAAATTTTAAGGATATTTCATGGACTGTATATTTTATGCTTTAGTTTCAGGTTCTCTTAATTTCTACTGTACCTTGACACTGAGGAGGCGTCCCAGATCTGCTCCTCTTTCATAGTATCAGCCCAGACCTTCTTAGAAACTAGAGAGAGTGGTTTCTTCACACATCCACCGCCTTTTTTTTCCAAATTGTTTTTTTTTCTGCAGATTTTCATCTCATGATTTTGATTATTTATTATTAAACATGTTTTACACCTAATATTTAGTAAATTGTCTTTTTGTACGTTGGAAATTTAACAAATGGGGAAGCATCACGCGTCTGTTTTAACAATTTTGCTGAATTGCGTAGCGTTTGTGTAGCAGGTTTATTTGGCGTGTACGGGGGATTAAAGGGTTTACAGGTCTCTCAGGTTCAACATGCGACAACATGCCCTTTCACCTTTTCTATTTATTTCATTGTTCTGGTGTTTTCTTTGTCTAAAGTGGTTACAGACTGTGGCATACTGGAAGACACTAACAAGAGGGCGGAACTGATATTTAAAACGTAGTTCTGTGTAGTTCATCCCAGGAAGAGAATCAAGACCAGGTTAACTTTCTTTTATTGTTTTTCACTTTCTGCCAAAAGAGTTAATTTTATGGATTTAAAAACACATCGGGAAATAATATATGGGTAGTCTAAATGTCATACATTGTGATCTTCCTTTCTTGTTATAAATAGTAGCCAGTTTGGACTAACAACCAATTTTTGTCTGGTAGTTGAGACTAAGTAGTCCAGTATGCAGAAGGAGAAAGGGTTTGTTCTATCCTGAATTACTTTGTTCTTCCCTATTTTTTCAAGTTAATTTAGTCACTTTTCATAGCTTTGTCAATTCTTTTCTTTTGTGTATTTAACACACCTGTTCGCAATTGTTACTTTAGTGTAAGTTATATTTGAAATGAAACATTTACTGTATTTCTCAAATAAACTGCTGTGATATACTTGAATAAAAGGTGCAAACTGTATATTTGAAGTGGTGTTTTCTTACTGTTAAGATGGATAAATGGGAAATCCATCATTCTTATGCCAGTGCAGAGGGGTCGTCTGTCCGTACGTCTGACCCATTCTTGTGAATGCATGATCTCAGGAACTCCTCAAGGGAATCCTTTCAAATTTGGTACAAATGTCCACATGGACTCAAGGATGAACTGATTAGATTTTAGTGGTCAAACTAGCCCTTTAATGTGATATCTGAAGACTGCCTTCAGGGAATATCTTCAGTTTTGGCACAAAACATTCACTAAAGGATGAACTGATTACAATTCAATGTGCAAAGGTTAAAGGTCAAGGTCACTGTGATCTCACAAAACACATTTTTGGCCATAACTGAAATTCATGCGCTAATTATGACACAATTTAATGTGATTGTAATTAGATAAAAAGCTGATTATATTTTATATCCAAATGGTCAAAGCTCAACTTCTCTGGTAACATAATGTTCTGCATAAACACATGTGGGCATTACTCAGTGCTGTAACTCTGGAAGGGGAGATTGTGATATTTCCTGCAACCTGGCTGGTTGGTGGAGGTAAACAAATGCAAGGTGGTAATTTTTTTCTTTTTAAAACCTGTTGAAAAGCAGATTGGATAATTTCAGAAGGGTTACACAGCCTGACATTAGTGAACACAATTTGTTGCCTCTCTTCTTCTTCAAAAAAAAAAATCACACCTTGGTATTTTATATTCCAAAATGTTCTTTTCATCAGTGTTCTGTGTTAAATGCTCATTAGGAACCTCACCCGATTCAAGCAGAGCGATTTCCATGAGAAAACTGAAATGTAAAAAAAAAAAAGACTTGACAACATGTTCATTGTTCTGGTATATGTATTAGGTTTCAATAATAACAATTGTTAATTTCTTCTTTTTGGGTACAGATTTACAGACATACCATTTGAATCCAACCTATCAGTTTTTTTCTAAAAACATTTATACAGAATTGCCTTCAGGTTTTAAAATATACATATTTCCTTCCTGTATTTACAGAATACCAACCCAACATCTTTTGTGGGTTGCAATGAAACACATTGTACAAAACAAAAAGGAGTTGGGAGGAGAAACTGGTGAAAGACAGAGGAAAACATGGATCAACAGATAACTTCTATGATAACAGTCACAGGTGATTATTGTGCTTTTATCCGGAGGAACTGCCCCAACTTGAACATCTGATCAGACATCAGCGGAAGGGAGGAATTCCCTCTCTCTCTCTCTCTCTCTCTATCTAAATCCACTGCTTTCTTTTTCCCAGAGAGCTTGAGAGTATAAATCAAGGGGAAAAAACAGGACACTCACCCTCCAGATGATATCTCAATCAGGCTGGAATTGCAAAAGAACAAAAAAAAAAAAAAAAAGATTTTCTCTTTTTAAACCCTACCTGACCCAGAATATTATGGTTTTTCCTATGTTTAGTAAGTCATTAAAAAAAACGGGGTTACATGGAGTTCAAATCTGTTTTTGAAATTACCTCATAAATCCTCACTCACTGTAGGAATTTCACCTCCTGACACAGTGGAGAGAGAAAAAAACTTGTCAAATCCACTGATGAAGAGGAAAACAGTTGGATTCCTTTCCTTCACTTTTCCTCCTATCCTGTAGATGTCACTGCTGAAAAATGTTCATACACCACAAAGAAACTCTGCTCTCTAATGAAGGACTATGAAGCCTACACCTGTCTAAGACTATTTACTGAAAAAGGAACAAGAATCTCGACCTGTGATGGCTTTCACTGCACAGTCACAGTGTGGTAAAGAAAAAGGGAGATGGTGAGTTTACAGAGATCTGGAAAAGACAGAACTGAGAAAAAAAAAAATGTACAGCGTCATTAAAAATCGAGGAGCTTGTAAATTACTAAGAGGGTCCCTGCGCCTGGTGGATAAGAGGATGAACTACTACCATGACACATACAGTACTGGAGGTTAGGCATGGCCACCTGACATGGCTGAGTAGTTGAACATGAGTACATTCTGCACAGGGCTTTAGGGGAGTGGGACGGGTAACAGGGTGAATGGATGCTGGCGTCAAGTCCAGAGGTCGTTGATTGACCGACCAACCGGCCTGGCCCTAAGCTGCCGTCGCACATTGTCCCACAACCGGAGCTCAGCTGGTGTTTGGCGTTGACCCAGTGTGATCGGGAACGAGCCTCCCTCAGCCGCTCTGGATGTATTTTTTGATGACCACGCAACCGTGTCTGAAGAGCGGGCAGGGCAGTGACTGCAGGAGCGCCCAAGTGTTGGTGCAAGGGTCGAACGTTTCCATGTTGCCCAGGGCCGGGCCCTCACTGCTCACAATACCTCCTGTGGCGTAGATCTTCCCGTCCAGGATCACAGCACTGCGTACACACACACATAATATTTGTTTTTTCAGTTGTCTTTCTTTTAAAAGTTATAATTCTTTAAGGAATAGTTCAACATTTTGGAATATATCTGTATCCACTTTCTGCAGGGCAGAAATTGACACTATCCTCATGTCTGTATGAAGCAACAGCCAGCAGCCGGTTAGCTTAGTTTAGCACACAGACTCCATAAAGAAGGAAACGGCTAGTCTGGATTGTCATTTTATGGGGGACGATGCGCACATTTGTTGGGATCATTTGTTTAATCCGTACAAAAACTGTGAAAGTGCAAAAACAACAAATCCACTTTTTACAAGGAGTTATGTGCCTATTTCTTGGCCTTGATCAGAAACTTCCTTGAGTTTGCGTGGTTGCTGGGCAACTGTTCAGAACATAGACACATCAGTTATTGCATGCATTACTCAATCAAGATATAATATATAGTAACAAGGTGTTATAAAAAAAAATATATAACAAATACAATGCGTTGAGGACTGGTTGGCAGGTTTTGTTACCAGGCTAGCAGTATTCCCTTGTTTCCAGTCTTTCTGCTAAGCTAAGCTAACTGACTGCTGTTTGTTCAGTGAATAAACAGCAGTGGTCTCCTCCGTTTTTCATTTAATCTTATTGTGCTTTTGATCCATTTATGGTCTGCATTATTTCAGCAACAGCCATAGAGCTTTAATTCAGTAAATACCTCTCTATATAGTAGTATTAATGCTAGTGGTGGACTGATTACTGGTCATTTTCCTAACAGGGTATCAGAGCTGTATTAGGTTGTTGCTAATGCATACATTTCCTGCTGCTGCTTCACAAAAAAAAAACAAAAAACATTCAACTGGCGAAACACAGCATCCTTGGCACAAATAATGAGAGGTCATCGGTGTCAGGAAGATAAGTGGGTGAAAGCAAGTGTGAGCTAATATGGCTTTGATATTTCATATCTACATTGTGAGTCACAGCAGCAGGAATATTGTTCTTATTATTAATCATGACCAGACAACAAAGCCAGACGGAAGACAACATCTTCACAAGCATGCTGATTGTCGTGCTGGGCGCCACGCCTGAGATTATTTGACATCTCTAACACATGCTCTCGACATGCCCAACAAGGCTACTTTGTAAGGTAGGAAAAAAAACCCACACGCATTACATTCCCTCTTGAGGGCAAAGAGAAAACTAATGAAAAAGCAAATATCTGTACAAACGTGCTCATTTGATATGAGAAACAGAAACAGGAGTTTGTGTGCAGAGAGGATTAAAACTTGGGCTGTAAGCTGATTAGGGCTTTGTACTCCTATTGGGGTTTGGAACGATCTGCATTTACATAAGGTGCACGCTCAAACACACACACACACACAGCGAACAACATGCAGTCCTATTGCAAAAATTCACAACACTGTTGGGACTGAAAAAGATTATTACATAAAGCCTAAATCTACTCAGAGAGAAAGCACAGCTGATCCAAAATGGAGAGCGTGCTGGGCAAAGCCCGGAGCTGCTCTTCTTGATAAACAGAGGGGAGGTGCAGGTCTGCAGAGGGCCGGACGCAGCGAGGGGAGAATATCAGCTCTCCCGCACAATGACCTGCTAGACTTCATCTTCTGTGCAGGAGCATGCACTGCAGATAGTGCTGTTTCTGAGTAGTTCTCTTTCGGCAGCTCTGTGTGTTTGTTGTTCGCCCTCCTTCCCCCATCTCTTGCTCTCTTGCATCAGACTTAGTTAAATGTAGCAGAACAGCTGCCTGGCGTGTGTTGGTGCAGCTTATCAATAACTCTGACAACATGATTTATGTTATACATTTTCCACATAAGATCACTGTCTGTAATTGCTTCCCAAATGTATTTCACGCATGCTTCTTTCTTTCTCAGCTTTTGCAAAAAAAAAAAAAAAAAAAAAAAGGAAAAAAAAAAGCTGAGCAGTGCCCAGAAAAGTGTGAGTTCATTATCCAGCAAACTCCACACCTCAGTGGCTTGAGCTGACTGGGATATTAGGACATGATCTCATTGTTGTTAGTTTTCATTTATCTCCCTTTATCAGCAATTACATGTCCACAAATTCTATTAAAGTTACAGGTTTTGACTGCAGTTTCCTACTTTTTTTTTTTTTTAGAACAAAAACATTACGCTTCAATCAGGCAAACTCTTTGCATTTTGAACAAACGCATCATGTTTCTCTTAATGTGACAGACGGCGTCTGTGTTACTGATCAAACACATTTAGAAATAAAGCCCATAAATTAGAAAACAATTTTTCCACTCAGGGAGAAGTTTCGCCACTGAATTGCATTGTGTTAGAGACATTGTCAGCCTGCAACTGCCCTAAAAGTTTAATTAGCTGGCCTGAAAATATAAGACTGACAGACTCCTGACAAGCTTAAGCTTCACATACAGACAGGGGACAGCTTAAAGGAAGAACCTAAATAAATGAGTGGAGAAACATAACGAATGCAGATGCGTCCACACAGGGGCACTGTATGGTTCAATTAAGCAGTTACCATCCAATCATGCTCTGTGGCATCATGTATAAAAATGCTGAGGGAGCCCAGCTGATTCCGATTTTTTTATCAAGATGGCAAGAGGTGAAGATCTTAGTGACTTTGAAGGAACTGTTCATTGCTGGGCAGGAGCTTCAGTCATAGACTCATCAGCTGGTTAGTGTTTCAGTGGGAACATGACTAAACTGACTCAGACATCAGTAAATAGGGTTGGAAACTATGGTCGACAGCACATTTGAGGACTACGATGCTCATGCATTAGTGCGATATGTAAGGGGAAACAGAAGAGCAACTCTTCCTCGAGTGACTGAGAATATCAGGGCAGAGCATGATTGGCAAGAACAGTCAGCAATTACAAAGAGAGGGATATTATTGTGGGGGTGCAGTGCATAAACACCTCATTACAAAGATGAAAGCAAATTTGAGAGTTCAGTGGTTCAAAAAACTGAGTCTGCAGAGATGTGGAGAAAAGTGATATGGTCAGATGAGTCATCCTTCACCATATTCTCAACAAGTGGGAGAGTGCATATGTGACGTACACCAGGAGAACAGTACAGGCCTGGATGCTTGACATTTGCAGTGAGGGGATGCGGTGGCTCTGTTATGCTGTGGGAGGCATTATGCTGACATGGTTTGGGCTCCTTGTTTTCTGAGAGGGAGGGGTCACTGCAAATCAATACAAAATTGTTCTGACTGATCACCTTTATTCTATGATGAAATGTCTCTATCCTGATGGAAGAGGTCTCTTCCAGAATGACAATATCCCCATCCGTGGGGCATGAGGGGTCACTGAGTAGCTGGAGCATGAAAATGATGTGAATCATATGCTTTGACCTTTACAGTCACCAGATCTCAACACCTATGGCAGATTTTGGACAGACGTGTTAGACAGTGCTCTTCACCGCCATCATCAAAACACCAAACGAGCGAATATCTTTCGGAAGAACAGTGTTCAATCCTCCAGTAGAGTTCAGAGACTTGGACAATCCATGCTAAAGAGCACTGAAACTGTTCTGGCGGCACGTGGTAGCCCAACACCTTACTAAAACACTTAATGTTGGTTTTCCCTTTGATTTATCACCCATCTGTATATTTTAAGGCTGTGCAATAACGTCACAGGGTATTTAACTTACATGTGGTGCTGCAACATTAATAATCTCATACCTGCAGAACTGCCGAGAGTGATTCATGTTGGGACCAGCCTTGATATTGCCTTTGTCTGGGTCATAGATAGTGGTGGCTCGAGCGTAGGCTCCTCCCAGGATGAATATGAAGCCGTTTAGACTCACCGCAGGGGCGTATTTGTTATCTAAAGATATGAGAGGAAGAGAGGGAGAGGGGAAGGAGAGGAGAGATTTTCGTTAAAGAAAACACAGCTATTGTTTGCATGTCATTCTCTCACACAGCAGAGATTTCCATTCAGTATAATGGTCCCCATTTTTTTTTTTTTTTCCATTCTTTTCCCTGCGGTCCCCAGGCCACATGCAAAAATCATCATCAACATTCTCCTCATCACTTTACAGATGTGTCAGTCTCAAGATTGCTTCGGAAGAAAAATAAAACAGAATAGATGGTAAACCAGTGAAAAAGCGGAGTTCATAAATCACTGAGGCTTTATTGGGTTCTGCTCCGAAATATGTTTGGGCTTGGCAGCAATATAAAAGAGTTACCTAAGTCCCAATAATTCACAATTGCATTACGCCCTGTGGCACCTCCATAGATTCACAAAGAATAAATAAATAAATAAATGAATAAATAAAAAGAAAAAACACTGCACATGTATTGGAAATACATGAGTGAACAGGTGGGATACTGTGCATACTGTATAATTCAATCTGATACAGTATATAGCACATGGGGAAAACAGAGGCATTGAAGCAGCGCCGCTGAAGAATTACAGATGATGGGAAACAAAATGAAACAGTGGTCTGTGTGGAATGACGCCATTGGAAACCTGCAGCTTGCGAGCAGCAGCCCTGCTGTGTGGGAAGAGAAAGTGTATTTCAAACTCAGAGCAATTTCTCTCGAGCAGACTGCAGCTGGCCAATTTACAAGCAGCATGAATAATGCACCAACATTTGGCCATGAGCTGCCGTCCTCGCTGTTTTCTGCCACAATGGACGGACATCCCTCATTGGAGACGGGCAACAAGAGGAGTAAAGTCTGACGCCTTAATAACAGCAATGGAAACCCTAAAAGCTTCTCTTGTGTAGTGAACCACCTCCCCTTTTCTCCGCCTTTTCCCCAGCTGCTGAGAGGAATTGGACATGTTTCATTAAAAGGTCACCTCCGGAGACGAGAGGTGCTTCTGCTCCTCCTCATACTGACTCTGAATGAGCCACTCAGCATGAGTATATAACTCATAATGTTCTGTAACAAGACTGCCAGTCTACAGCCACGCTAGCAGCTTTGTGAGGCCACTTACACACATGCTAACATGCTTGCAATGGCAAGCACACTGCACACTGATGTTGAGCATATATAATGTTTACAATGTTCACCATTTTAAATTTAGTGTGTTAGCGAGCTAACATTTGCTAATTAGCACTAAACTAAACTTAAAGTACAGCTGAGACTGGGGAATATCATTAAATCACTTTTTCATAAAACAGAACTGGGCAAAATCTGACCTGACGATGGCGCTGGAACTAAAGTAATTACAAATCAGAGTCAAATATGTTGATTCATTTTTCTTAAAGCCACAAATGTCAATCTCACACTGACAGCAGAAGAAAAATCAAAGGATTAAACTGTTGGTGATTCATCCTCTGGAGACCATGAAAGTCTGTTAAGATTTTTTAGTCCACGCTGCAGTGGTGGACCAACCGACTGACAGGTATTGCCGACCATGCTGCTATCAGGGCTAAAATCATTTTACTTTTTTTCCCAATGTCTTCTCTTCCCACACTGATCATTTACACACAGAAATCCAGTCTGAACTTCCAGCGCAACCCTCGGACGAATCAGCTTCAATTTCTGCCCCTGAGGAACAAGTTGCCACTGACTGGTCATTCTCACTTTCTGTCTGACGTCTTTATTTTCTTCTTTTACCTTCATCTCATTGATATGCTGCTTCCAGACTTTCTGAGTGTGTGTGTGTGTGTGTGTGTGCGTGAGCCAGCGTAAGTGTGTGTACATGATGTTTTGTGTTAGGTCCCATAAATACAGAGCACTCATTTCTCTCTGCTTGGCACCTGAGGCAGAATAACAACAGGATGCTCTCAAAGGAAAAACCTTCTCTCCTTTTTCCCCACAGAAACTCTCACCATCTCTTTGTGCCTCTCTGCCGTGGCCCAACAGTAAGCAGCATGTTTGAGTGCTTGCAGGAGTACCAGGCAGGTAGATCTCATTCTCATTTGGCAAGCCTCGAAGGACTGCTGTCAGGGTTCAAGATCTCTCACCGTTTTGCTTTTGCATTCATCCCTTGTCCATCAAACAGAACAGGCACAGTTAACAGTGAAAAAGTAATGTCTGTGTCAGCTGAAAAACTTTCTAATTCTTAGACAAACCTTACAATTTTTTACATCTTGCAATAGATTCTGTCTGGTTTCACTGCTCTGAGGTTAGAAAACTCAGTCAAAAATCCATAACTGACCACACTGTACATCAAATATGAATAAAGGGGAGGAAAGAAAAAAGACAGATAAACAAGGTTTCAACACGGCAACAGTGATAGAAGTACAGCTGTGCCTGGCAGGCAACATGGACTGACACAGCCTCTCACACCTTCTCACGCCCTGATAAAACAGCTTAGTCACAGAGTCTGGGACCCCTCAGGCTGAGGTCAAGGACAAGCAAACGTGTAAAAACACACACACACACACACAAACACACACACAGAGCTATGATCAAATTTGTGGCTTCTGTCTAAACAAACACCTTGTTGTTCCCCTCACATCCTCCCCTATCTGATTCCTGCATCAACACAGCAGATTATCTGATCCTATAAAGCCAGAGCACAACAGCAGTGATAACACACATAGACACACACACAAATATATCACAACTCACTTGATCAAACCAATACTGTATACTGTATAGATCTAGATAAGACTGCTTTCTCTGATAAAGACTCCCAAACAGCAGTCGTCATCACAAAGCTGCGGCACTACATCGACATGGAAACGTGAGGTTGGTCACAGACGGAGGAGGAAGAAGAAATAAACAAGACGTTCTCCGACAAAAGAGATGGAGGACGAGGTGCTGGGCATCCTCTCCAGCATCCTGTGTCCTAACAGAGAGCATGAGGGAGCAGGAGAAATGGGACAAAGAAGCTTCAGTTCTTGTTGCCAGAAGCTTAGATAAGATTACAACAAGGTAATTGGAGCAGCAAAAACATTTTTTTTTTCACACACAATGTCCTTTTATCTGGTGTGAGGAGAATAAGAGCAGCCTTTGAAATGACGGGCCAAAATAACAGGAAGAGGATGATGTATTTTATTCATTGTGATGGAGAACATGTCCAATTAGGTAACTATGGAAACATCTTCTCCACCTCTCTCGTTCTGTTACTGTCCCTTCCTCTTCCTGCACCTCTCCATTGCCGTACCCAATTGGCTGCTATGTCATCTGCGTGGGTAATTGTTCTGCAGTCAATTTCCTGATAGAGCGATCTGGGCGCGGCACCTCTGCTCTCGGTCCCTGGAGCCAACCAGTCAGTCGATGGAGACCTGTCTGTCACCCAGGGAGGGACACTGGGTATGTACCGGAGGGGAGCCAGCTGAGGTTTGTGTACGTGTTTTTGATGCCCGTCCCACACCGCTAAGCTCCACCTGTGTGTGATGGCTTTGCTGAACAGCTGTGGTTCATACACATGGACGTGTCCACGCCACTAGTGTTTCTGCTGCTGTGGCACTGCTGCTGCAAACCCTATCTTCAAAAACTTTGTTTGCCTTTGATAATGGCCATCAATAATATAACATTTGATTTCACTTTACTATAAATCTAATTTATATTTAGCTTAGAGAGAGAGAGCACCAGAAAACTACCACTCTAATGTTCTGTTAACTTATTGACATAATATAATTACAGCCTACACAGGATTTCCGCTGTGACATAGTGATATAGTGCATATGTAGCCTCCACTTTCTTCTTTAATAACAAGCAATTGCTAAAATGGTTAAAGAATAATATTTATATTCACATTTTATTTTATTTTGAAAATCTGGCTCCACACCCAAACTCTAGATGATGATGTGTCATCTAGAGTAATCTAGAGTTTCACGTCGGAGGAAGCTTGATCTGCACCTCAGACACGTGTCTCGGGCTGTGTGGCTGCCCTCACCTTTTACCACGGCATGAAAAAGAAAAACCAAGAGGTTCTGCGACAGTCATACACAGGTGAGGTGAGCTGTGTGGCTCCTGCCTAAGTTTAGTGTATTGGCGGAGGCTGATAGGGATGTCAATAGTTTTGCAGATTTTTGACCACAACCAAACATAATTGTACATATTGAAATTTTGACCTAATGGTAACACTAAATGAAGAGTAAGGAGCTCAGTTCATACAATTAATGCTTAGGGACACATGAATTTCATCCCCCAAGCCATAATTTTAATCAAATGAGATAAAAAGTTCCATAAATTGGAGCCACTTTTCTTATTAAAAACGTATCTGCTATGTTCAGTAAGATGATAAATAGTCTGTCTGGTTGAATAAGAGTGACTCTGTGAATTAATTAAAAAAAGACCTAAAATTAAGTGGGAGATTCATCTCTCTGAAACAGATCTTGAATGTAAAAATACTTATTTGAAAAGCATTAATATCATAAATTGTAAAATAAATTGAAAATAGAAGTCAGATGGGAGCTAGGATTTCAATAAATTGCAAATCTCAAAAAATATTTTTCAGTGAGTAGGTGTTGAAATTGTACTTATCCATACTATGTTACAATGCCAAAAGAAATTATAAATTAAAGAGGTCTGTGGATTAGTCAGCGTAGCAAGGACATTTTAAAAGAGACATCGCAGGCAGAATTTTAAAAATGTCATCCTTCAGTGTTGTGAGCACCACAAACAAAATTCCTTTCACCTCCATTGTATTGGGGTGAAGGCAGAAATCTCAGAGACAAATATCTCAAAAACTTGGCATTTTGGTAATTTGGGGGAGCTGACCTTTAAAGAAAAGCAATGAGGCATCATAAATAGTTTACAGCATGTGTGTGTGCTCAGTTATGCTCCCATGTTGCAGTACTTGTACTGCTCAGAGGACAGATATTGAAGACAAAGGAAGGTATAGATGAATGAAGCTGCAGAGACATTGTGCATCTCAATAGACTTGTTGAAGGAACTATTTTTGGCGCGAGTAATATTATTTTTCACTCTGCAAGAGATAGGGAGTCAGTCCTGATAAGTGTTTGTGAAACCCATTTGCAGGCCATGCGGGAGATGGTCCATGCAGAGGGAAAACACACACATATACACAAACACTCACACACACACACACACACACACACAAGCGCACAGTCGCAGAAAACGCACACAGCTGTATTTGTGTCAGTCGATAAGACAGTGCTGAGAGACAGAGCGAGGAGGTGTGTGGAGGGAGAGACAGAGAGACAGAGAGAGGGGGTAAGAGAGAGAGAGAGAGAGAGATGAACAGAGAGATTAGAGGGGGAGAGTGATGGCGGGAGGCAGAGGGTTGATCGAGAAGTGCTCCCCACCCGCTCACTAAAATCATCGCCGGCCCAATTTCACAGGAAGCACTAAACCCGTCCATTATCTCCAGGCTCGCTGGCTGTCAGACACAGACTCATCTAGACCCTGACGGATGACGGTCTGTCTGTCTGCGTGTGTTATGCACACACACACACACACACAAACAAAGACAAACACCACCCGTGCACACACACGTGGAGTAACCTCCTGGCTCGTTACATAATTCATGCGCCGTGTACCTGTGCCCCCGGGGGGTGTATGGTTGATATGAGGTAAGCAGAGGGTGTGTGTGGATTTGAGTGTTTCTCACCAGACTTTTCTCTCATTTCTCCTCTGCCAGCTGCTCTACCACCCCTTTAATACCATTCAGCTCTCGCCCCAAACACCCGCGTTACATAATCATCATTTCGCCCGCAGTAGTTTCTCTCAAAAGGCAGTAATAACAGAGCAAGTTTCTGGGCCACGGTGCTGAAGGAAGTGCCTCTGTGCTGGCGCTTTAATGACACAAGAACAACTTCTTGTCAGGAAACATTTGACTTTAAATACATTTTTTGACCCCGTGTTTCTCTCTGATGCCTGCTGCTCATAATGATTCTCTTTTTTCAGGAGCAGCATTTGGATGGCTCTTTTCCCTGAGAATCCATCATGTGCCAGCATCTTAACTAAGGCAATACTTCATCAAATATAGTATTATATATTTGTGTGGAAAATTAATCTAAATGAATGAAAACTGTTTTTTTTTCTTTTAAAATATTTATTTCTGTTGCAACATTGAGGGAATATTTCCACATTTTGCGAATTTTGTTTATTTGCTTTTTTGTAGAGAGTTAGATGAGAAGAAATAGTTCAGTACATACCTCTTGGTTTGTGTATGGATTTAACAAACAAGATATAACGTATTCATTAAGTGAGTTTTAAAGTGAGGTGAAGCGAGTTTTGGTACCTTTGGATAGCATTAGGCAAGTTACTTCTTCCAATTTCCAGTCATGAAGTCTCTAACTGGCTGCTTACCATAGCCTTATATTTAACAGACAGATATGTGAGTGTATCAATTGTCTTGTCTTACTCTTCATAAGAAACAAAATAAGTTTGTTTTGTGGGTTGAGTTGAAATGCCTCACGTGTGTTTATGTAATACAGTTTGTCAGGACCATATGTTAAAAAGAGACTAGTAGGACATTTTCAAATCGATAGCCATCATTCCTATACTGCATCTATCAAGGACATATTTTTGTGAAAAACATTGCCCATGGATAAGATCCTTGCACTGTGAACACAGCTGTTAGTGTTTTGAATCACGCAGAGTTGTTCACTGAGTGTTTTTCCTGCTACCTTGGAGTTATGGCAGCTTAGTTAAAGCGTTTCTTCTGGTGCTGCGTCCTTCACAGGTCCCCGGTGGCTCCGAATGGAATATGGCTACAGGTTTGTGCGGTGAATAACTACAGAGTTTGGCCAGTAACATGTCAGAAGCTGTGGTTGGACCCACCTATCATTTCAGCTATGTTCTTCACATTATAATGAGAGAGCAATAACATGGAAAGATTGGAGATAATGGAAAATACTGAGCAGGATGACAACAATAAGGAAAAACAGCAGGAATGGAAAAGGTCTTCCAGTGATCACTGAATTCTCTGTTGACACTGAAATAAACTGTAATACTGAAGACTAAAATCATATTCGTGAAGAACAACCAAAAGATTCAGACTCAAACAGTCATCTACTGTATGACACTATGTTGCCTTCAAAGGACATCAGGAGATTATTGTTTCACCAGGAGAATTCAAGTACATGATATGGGACGATGGTCAGGTGTAGTATTGCTAAGCTTTAGCGATAATATTGTAATACTACTCTACTGACAAGCCAACTGCAGGGGATGGCAAGCAACCGCCACAGGTGCAATGTTCGAGTTATTTTCTCATGAGGCCCGGCCTTTCTTGCTTCACACCCCAACACGTGTAGTGAGTGTTAACCTCTTCAAGTCACTCCAGTCGTTGACGACTGGAAAAGCACTTGCCTGATTAATATTTCTGTAACAGCTTTATGTAGGGATTTTAAAAACTGTCCTGCAGCGTGCTGTTTTTCTGTTAAAATGAGCTGCTGTTTGTGATTATAATCCTTCCTTTGTAATCCATTGTGAAAACTGGTGTTATTTTTTTTAATATTTAAAAAAGAAAAAAAGAAAAGGAAAAAAAAGAAAAATCTGTGTTTTGTGTCCTTATTCATTTATCATTTACTGTAAAAACAACTGATATTGTGTCTTAATGAATGAAATTGATAAAAGCCATATTGACTCCTTTCCTGCCAATCTTAAAATGTGTAATTGAACAGGAGGTATGTCAGTAAATGCAGTACCTGAGAACAGTTAACAACGAGCCTGGTGTCTAACTTGGCTCATCATGTGAGACATTAACTCTCTCAGTGACCAAAGATTAAAGGACTGCATTCGTATTCAGTGTTGTTGTTGTGCCTTTCCCAGTTTTGCTGTTACATTGCCAATAAAAGGCAAACATTAATATTCATGTTTTTATTTTGTTTTGGAGGACAGCAGTTTAGCCAGTGAGTGGGTGATTTTCTGTGTAATTTTATGGAAAATGTTAAGGCATAATGAGGGAAAAGAGACCACACATTTGGGAATATGGAACCACATCCTGGTACACACTGGTTTAAAAAGGAAACAACAGCTCTGTCAGAACACAAAAGGTGATGGTAACAATGGCAACACATCCCCTGAGGACATTACATCGCTTCACTTTGTGTTGAAGCTTGTGTGTGAAAGAATGTGCTCGTGAATCTGTGACAAAAACAGTGAGTGTTGTCACCTGTCTTACCTATCATGGGTGATTCAATGAAACTCCAGGTGTTGCTCTGCGGTACATAGGATTGGAGGACACCCGCCGAGCGCCCGGCCTCATTCACGCCTCCGAACACGTAGATCTTTCCTCCACACACTGTGGCTGCTGCAGAGTGGACCGGCTTAGGCAGAGGAGACACTGTTTCCCACTGGTTGGTGATGGTGTCATACCTGAAGAGAAAAAAGGAGTTGTTTTTTTTTTTACACAATTATAGTATTTTTAATCTCAGCTGTATTTGAATCAGTCTAATGCAAGATCTTAATCAAGAGAAACGAGATGAGATGCAGATGCAGCTTCAGACTTGAATGATAAATAAAGTCATGACCTCACCTCTATTAAACTGATCCACACGGGGAGTCTCTAAATTATTCTAACATTCAGCAGTCTGTCATTTATACCCACACACACACCAACAGTATACAGAAACGCTCTGATTTGAAAGTTCCCACTGCTCTCAATTCACAGTGAAATGCTCGTTTTGGCTGCAGGGCTGACAGATATAATTAGCAGAATGCCTACACCACCAGGGAAGATGAAAAAGACCAACCATTACGTACAATGACAGCAATTAAAGCAATTACACAAAGCAACATATGTTGGGAGCTACAAGCCATTAGTCTCCAGAGTTGGGCTGTGTGTCAATGCTGAGCTTTGGACCTTTCTCACTGAGCCCCTCTTTGGCAGGGACTTCAACGCCAAGCCTAAAACTCGACGCCGACCCAAACTGGCACAAACAGGCGCAGCCAGATGAAAGGGCCTGACACAATGGGCTGCATGACAACAAGACACTGGCTTATGGGATTGTGCCCTTGTCAGAGGTTGAGGGCGTGTATGTATTTATATGTATATTTCTTAAATTTGCATTTGTGTCTAGTGTGTGTGCTGCATGTGTGTGTTTAGACATGAGTTTGTGTGTGTGTTTTTAGCCCCGTGGCTCCATTAGCGCAGTGTGTTAGCAGTGTAATCCTGTGTCCATGGGCCACTGATCAAAGCAACGGCGCCGACAGCCTTCCAGCTGGAGGAGGCCTCATTAAAGTGCCACGAACGGATCCAGGATCTGTGATTAAAACACACCTCCATTCAGACTAAAGCAAGCCTTCTTAATCAAGGTTGTCTCTTTGTTATAAAAGAAAAACATCTTTACATGAAAAACCACATCCAGCGTCCCCCAGGACAACAAACCTTACACTTCAAACACTAAAGGAATGCTTTAAAAAGTAAACTCCCACACTGTCACTTGAAGGCAGTTTTTTAAAAGGACAATTTTTCCACAAGGGTCACTGACCTTCATTAGGTGTTTTGCCTATTTTTTGCAAGCGCACAGGTGTCTAAGTTCTTTTATTTTTTCATAGGATGTACCTGTCAAAGACATACAGGTTTGTAATTCTTTTTTTCAGTTCACAGATGCTTACCTGCTGCAGCTCCCGTGGCATTTGAAGTCAGGCTGAATTTAAATGACACCTGGAAGCACTGTTTGCATCCAGCTTCCTGTGAGAAGGCCGTTAGATAAAATGCAAGAGGAGACGAGCGAATTAGCCTTTGGGAATATTCTCTTTGGGGGTCTGATAATGTCCTTGGCAACAGCTGCTGAGGGGACGGGTTTAAATCGACTGGCAGTCTGAGAAAGTGGCAACAAAGAAGACACTCGGGGAAAGGTGGACTCAAAACACTCAGAGTGCCAATTAGCATTGTTTAAACACACACACACACACACACACACTAACACACACCAGCATCAGGTTGAGTAACTGAGTCCTGCTGAGATAGACGGACTAACACGTGTCTGATTCTCTGGCAGATGTAATTACCCCTCGGACCACATCAGGGGAGGTTCATAAATTTAAGGGTCAGACACTGCTGAGTGGAGCTGATTACGGGATACAAAAGGCCATAAGGACTACTGCAAACAGCTGGTCATGATGAGAAAAGATAAAAGAAAAAAATACCAAAGACTCAATTACGCACAAAATAAATAAATAAATAAAGTCTTAAAAATACATCAACTGTTGACTGTTTTTCTAGCCCTTCTTTCATTATGCAAATCCTCTGGTTTCAGAGCCTTGTCTTTGTGACTAAAATACACCACAAAGTGAAATATTGTTATAAACACAGAAGTCTACCTCAGAGACCAAAAACAGAGCTAAAAGTAGAGTGAATATTGGATTTGCTCCGTGTCAGGTGAATGTGTAAATAGGCAACTGTTTGCTAACACACAGGTGATAATATGTCAATACCCCCGTGAGTTCACTTCATTCATTCTGGTCGGTGTTTACATCCCACCACAGGCCACAGCAGATACTGTGTGTGGAGCGGACCAACCCGGACTCCTTAGTTATTGTCCTTGGTGACTTTAACAAAGGTAACCTCAGCCACGAACTGCCCAAATACCGACAGTTTGTTAATTGCCCGACCAGAGAGGGGAACACTCTGGACCACTGTCACACCACAATCAGTGGTGCTTATCACGCCATCCCCCGGGCTGCACTGGGCCACTCTGACCATGTCATGGTCCACCTGATTCCCACATACAGGCAGAAACTAAAACTGTGTAAACCTGTTGTTTACAAGAACCTCCGACTGCACCAATCACCAGCACAAATTCCTTGTATGTGGAAACATACTTGGCAATAAAACTGATTCAGATTCTGATTCTGATTCTGATATTGTGTTAAGATGTTGCTCCTGTTGCTCTAAAGTGGTTGCAGCTTTAAAATCTGAATAAAATGTCCTTGTTTACACATTACACACACAAAAAAAACGAATCTTCTTTCAAGAATATCCCATCTATGTTTTATAACCAATGCCAGTCTAAATTTGTTAGATAATAGTGTGCTCAAGTGAGACCATATCTGTCTCAGTAAGGGGTGGATCAGGAAAATAGGTTTTAAATGGCCATTTGTGTAAACACAGCACAACTATCCTTGAATGGGTCAGGATTTCTGATGAAGAGAAACATCTGCAGGTCAGAAGAAACTCAGTGTCTGAAACAGTCTCCGAGGTCAAGAATCTGATTGAATTCATTACATGTATGATTCACCATCAAGCATTTAATATGGACCGTGACATTAGGACTGACACTATAAAGATTCTCTAAGTGGGTGTATATTGTTCGATTATATCTCCAATGCAGAGGAGATGGAGGAAGGAGAGAAACCGAGAGGAAAAAACCAACACTGTGTTCATTACAAAAAACCCCAAAACAGACTATATAACTCCTTCGTTTTCCTCTGAAGCTTTCCGTCAGAACAGACAGAAAAGGCAGATAAAGCTTTTTCATTGTTACTAAGACAGTGTAGGAGTTTATCCGTCAACATGTTGCACTGAATCGATTTTTTTTAAAAGTGTTTATACACAAAGACTGATCACCACATGAAGCCATGTAATCGGCTGTAGCTCCTGACAGGGCTTGTTTCATCATGCCGGGACAATCATCTCTAAAATGCTGCTGCGGGGTTACAACAGAACAAACAATGTAGGATTGTGTTCTTTTATGTAGGGAGAAAGGCAGAAAGAAAGACACATTGGAAAGGTAGACAGAGACATTGTGAATGAAAGAAACAGGCCAGACATTCAACTGGATTTGCCTTTGAATATGTAATCTGGACAAAGAAAAACATGCTCATGCCTGCACCATGTGCGCTGACTGACAGATTAACAAATCAGCTTTATAATTCAATGTCAGCCAAGTGTAAGACCGACCCATACAGTGTGATTGTGTTGATAAAAAAGTACCGGCTAACGTCTCTCTGGCCTTTTTTCTTCAGTGACCCACCAGGATAAGAACCACAATGTTTGCTAACAACAGGTGAAATTGCACAGTTGCCCTAGAAATGAATGGTCACTCCTCCCATAATGATTTATGTTGACAGTAGATAGATTTGCCATCTCTTTGCCTTCTTGCCTGCTCTGCACATAGGGCACATGAAAAAATAGACCCTACCTTAATATACCTGTTTTCAACCTACATTTATTTATTTGCATTTATTTTGGCTCTGCCATATGTATCTACCCCATGTTTCAGAGTAGATTTCACATAAAAATAAATCACCTTTAAAAAGCATGAGGCTGCTGTTATTCTTTTTTTAAATTAAATCAAATAAAATCTGACAAAAATGACTTAAAACAACAAAATGTTGTGGCATCACTCAATGTTTTGCAACTTCCCTACCCTGTCTGGTGCACTCAGCCCTAAGCCCTTTCCTTCAAACTGAAGACGTTAAACAAGCCATGAATATATAGTGTCATTTTGTCAAAAGGCTAAGTAATTTTCTGAAATAGCAGAGCTCTATTTTTTAAGCAAATGTAACTCAAAATGGAATAAACAGTGCATTTGTTGGGAACTATTTTTAGTAGCAGATTAATATAAATGCTCCAATGAGTCTTTATGGCAGAGGCAAACCAAAAATAAGATGCACTGTTTTCTAAAATCCATTTCTGTGTCTGGACGTGGGTTTCACCAGCTAAGAGCATGACACTTGATGATGACATCATCACAGATGAGCTGAGAATGTGGCGCATAAGCAGATATTACCCCTCAGGCTCTGACTTTATAACATTAACGTTAACTAGAAAACATACATCTGAGTCAGACACCATAAAAATTAATGGATGCAGTGAAGAGTCAGCCGTTCAGCAGCCTTCCATTGGATTTGCTCGGTGGCATTATATGTGTAAAAGCCTGTGTGTGTCTCAGTTGTTTTTCTCTGTTTATGAAGCAGCTACGATGCAGCAGAGTCAAGGTGCTATGTAAAATGCTATGCTATAAAAAAAAGAGGGATAAATATCATTACATAAATCAATAAGTGTGATATATCACACAACAAAAAGTTAAGACAGCATAAAGCTATGGCTGCACTTTGTTGCAATGTACTGGATGACTGCAAGGTAGAAAGAAAAGTTATTGACCAATACCTTCCTCTTGAAGCTGACCATATACCTTCCATCTTTCAACCATGGGCTATACAGTAGATAGGAAATACTAGCCGTCTGTTTCTCTCTCTTACCAATTCACACCAACGATGCAATCTAATCATCTAGAAGGTGCCCAAGGCATTACAGCCAATTCACTAATATGGTTACCTGCAGGGTAGAGTGTGGATGATGAACCACACTTTTCTTCATACCCCCCCTCTCTATATCTCTCTTTTTTACACACACACAAACACACACACGCGCGCGCGATAAACTGTAATAGATGGGCTGCCAGTCTTTAAGATACTGACACATATTCATTTCCCCCGAGATACAAACTACAGCATATATAGAGTGAGAAATGAGAGTGAAGAGTTAGATGGAGGAAAGAAAAGAAACGCCTCGTTCAGATAACAAAACCACTTGGGCTCTATACACCTCAACGCTGACAAAAAGATCCATTAAGAGGCAGAGGGGTGCATCATGCAGTTACAACCGGACTGGAATGGCATGCAAACACCGAATGCTCAACAATAGCTAGAGTATCCACACATCAGCTATTAAAAGCCTTGATATTCAAACACCTCACAGTGGAAGAGTGTGCACAGACAGGAAAGAAATATTAACAATACCTGCTCCAGTCATTTAAGTTGTTAACTATGCTTACACCACACAGACCCACAACAACAGCATTGTAAACTTTAAAAAGTAAGCGTGTGTGGTAGTGCAATGCAATGAAAGTTAGTTTAAAAAAAAAGAAAGAGCGATGCATTCATCGCCTGCAGAGAGGAGCTGATGCTCTAGATTCGATCGAGCAGCAACTCATGCCCTTAAGTTACAAATTCACATTAATCCCTGCAACACCCCAGCTAGCTATCTCACTCGCATGAACACCATCTCTCTGCCTCGCTTGCATTTTCTTCCCGCTGCCCACACGCACCCTCAGTTGCACGAGCAGTTCATCATGGAGCGTTAAACTGTGGAGGTCTTGTGGGTCCATTTTTCTTGTTTTCAAAAGAAAAACTGTCAATTTGCAACCTAATCAAAGTGTCACATTTGGTTTTAATCTTCACAGCTCCGGAGGTTAAAATTGTGGGTTTTCAGTGTAACGTCATCAGCGGGTCGAAAATCTAATTTATCCAATCGCCTACTTTATGAACACTTTGAATCAAGCCATAATACATAATATTTAGTACTTATTTGCAAAAATTGACGCTAACATGTCAACATAAAATGGTAAATAAGGTAAAGGTAAGGTAAATGTTAGCCTACATTCATTTTGAGCATATTAGCATTACAGCGTTAGCATTTAGCTCCAAGCACAGCCTCACAGAGTCACTAGTGTGGCTGTATAAACTTAGTGTTGTGTTATGTTTGCTTCTGGCTTTTTTATTTAGTTAACACTCTTGAGTTTCTTTCTCCTCAGCTGACTTCAAATATGAGGATTGACATAGTTAATATGTGAAGATATCTGTGCACAGAGACACTGACTATCTCCCTTTATTTTACAGTTAACCTCATTGGGAGTTGAGTATCATTAAACCAGAACGCATCAATATGTAAAGACATTTGCATGCATCCCCATGTCTGAAAGTAGTTTGAGCTTTTTTCTATACTGCCATCGGAACCGGCACAAGAAGAGAGCGAGAGCGTGCAAGTGAATCAATCCCTCATAGCCCTCTGTTTCCTGTCAGAATTAATGAACTGAGAGCTTGTGATTTGGCTTGAGGAAAACAGGGCTACCATGTGAATCAGCTAAGGCTTGGAGGGCACTCAAAACAGTTTGCACACAAATGTAGGCACCATTTGCTTACATTAACATTTTCCACATTTGGCAAGAATGGTCATTAGCAGCTAGGTGGGGGGAAATCTCAATAGCATGAAATAAACTACTGAGTGATAATATTTTTTGCATTCATTTGAATGTCAAGTCAGGTAAAAGGTAGAGGTACATGAAGAAGAGGAGGATAGAGAACATCCACTTTGGAGGGGAGGAACAGGAGGATGAGTGGGAGCGGGTGAGAGAGTGCAGAGTCTATCTGTGTTGTGTCAGCTGCCATCTGTGTGTCAGAGCACATCACAGAAACTGTGAGGCCTGTGCCCACACCTCCACTATCACCCTGCTGTCTGCTGGACATCAACAATCGCACAAACACATGACTTGAATGCTTTTACTTACATTTGCCTATACTTGCACATACACCTAACAGCACGCACTTGCTTTCAATCCAGGACGTGTGGGTGGACATGAGTGAAACCACTGCACTCCATTTGGCCTACTAATCTGTTGCTCTGTGTTTCTATGAGCTATTTGTCCTTGTTTGATTGAATATCATGTCTGCAGGACTGGAACCAAAACCTAATATCAACCATTCACATTTTAAATTCCTTTACTCAATGTCCATTGTTGCTGCAATATAATTACCTCTCATACCTCCATCTGTACATGGCCACTTATCCATCCACCAAAATGGCTTCGGAAATCGAGGTACATCACTGTTAGATTTGTATATTTTTAATAGTAAGAGCATGTCATGTGATGTGATGATATGTGGTTGCTAAGATACAGCTCGCTTCCTCTACACTTTTAATGATGGACTTGTAGTGTTAAGTGCATGAAGATAAATATATAGTCAGCAACAGAAATATAGCATAGTGTAGTTTACCAGCTGTAACAGATACTGCAGATCTTTTTATGATCTCAACATTTAACTTTATCTGCAATTTGACTGTTGTACTGATGTTTTTTTTTGGAAATGAAAATCCTCCAATTAGCAAACTAACCTTTTGCTACACTCACAAATGAAAGTTCTACGCAAATTGTCAGAGATGAAAACAAAAACAGCAGCTTTGTGACAACTAATTTGAACTCGTTTGTATGCACCTCTGTTCCCCGTGCTGATTTTCTCTGCATGTGACAGCTGTTTGTATCTGAGCTCTGTCTCCCCAGGTTACTAATCAATGTCTGACAGTGAAATCTACTGAGTCCTACCCTGTCGAGGAAGGGCGCTGCGCTTCTTAGAAATGTAAATATTTGGGTATTTGCATCCTATAGGAAGCGCATCATTTGGCTGACACGCTTGCAGCTTCACAAGGGGAATAGTGAGGAAGATGTAACGGTAGTTGCTCCTCATTTTAACATGACTTTAATGACTTCCTCTTCATCGGCCTCCAATCTAGAAATATAAAAATCAAAGGAAGAAAATGCGCTCCACCAACACTTTGTTTCTGAATAGGGTTGTACTAGATATTTGTAAATCTATATATTTGTGTGTATTTGTAACTATTAGATACTCTCAAACTAGTGGTTCACTATCAGTGCCAAAAATAACAGCTTCAGGGGGGAAAATGATTAAACTTACCTTTTAATCCTTTGCAAATGTAGCTAATTCTTTTTTTTAAAACAGCTATATATGCATTACATGTAAAAATATGTCAGATTAGTATGAAATATCCAGTTATGATAACCTAGCTGATGTTATATGTTTTGTTATTTAATGTATATTATGCTATTTTTGTGAAATTTCATTTATTCCTCCCAGTTTACATCATAATAAAAATCAATTTGATTTGTCATTGACCACTCATAGCTGTTCAGGCAGCTACACAACAGTTAGCTACACCTGGCAGTTGCTGGGTATAAATATTAATATTTGTGTAGGAAAGACTTTGTATGATGGTTTTATTCATTCGTGTAAATCCTGATTTCTGGACATTATGACCTCTTAAAAAAAGTTAATGCCTCCATGAATTGTGAATAGTTGAATGCATACATTTGTTTCATTTGAAGGATTTTCAGAGGCATGAAAATTATTGAGTGATTCACAAATCTGAGAAGAATTTTGTAAATGAAATGATTTTTCTCTTTATTATCCCTGTAATCATCCTGTGACCCCTCAGATCTATCTTGTCAAGACCCCTGAACATCTCTGCCGGGGTCTTGACCCCAAGTAGGTAACAAATGATTTAACCTTTGACACACTTCCTCGTTCATGAACTCCCAAATCTCTCTCATCTCCCTCAAGGGCAGAGCCGTTTTGCTTGTTATTTGCTCATGGTGCACACATCTGACAGATTGTGTATGATGACATCTGGGGATCTGATGGAGTCTTGCTCTCCGTATGGACGGCCTCGGAGTCTGTTCATCTGACAGACTGAAGTCAAGGTCAGCCAAAAGACACACACACACACTCCACTGCCATCACTGTGGGAGAACACACACATACACACACAACTCATTAACTCTGATGGATTACAGCACATTTCAGGCTAATAACACAGACATGCATGTACACACCATGCATAAATGCACTCACACTCTGTCTCTCTCTCTCTCTCTCTCTCTCTCTCTCTCTCTCTCTCACACACACACATACACAGACACACACACAAGAATATGGTAGCACATACAAACTCAGATGGACACAGACCTGTCACCTCAGTGTCACCTTCAGTTAATCCTTGTGAGACAGAGAGCGATCCATCCACTGGCCACACAGATTTACCCATAATCCCTGTGAATGAACTAATTCAGAGCAGAAGTCAGCTTCCTCAGTGTGTGAGCCCACAATCTGTCCATGTATGTATACACACGCATCCACATGCTGTGTACAGATCGACTCCAGATATGCTGTACAACACTTGTAAACCCAAAGAAGGCACCTTGAAAGACTATCTGGAATACAATGTAGGGAGCCATGATAAAAGTGAGTGTGTGTTCTTTCAGTGTCTCTATGTGTGTGTGCGTGTGTGTGTGTGAGCAGACGCAGATTTAATTGGATGGGAATGTCACATAGGACAGGGGACATGAGTGCTGCCAGTGGTGTAGGTCGTACACCAATTACTGCTCCGCACTCCTCAAAACTAGACGGGAGATTGAAGACTTAGACCCCATTTCATTACCAAAGTAAGCCCTTGTGTTGATAGCAGCCATGTAGGGCAGCTCTGTGGGGGTGTGGGGTGGTGGGTAGTGGTTGGCAGTGGTTGAGGGGGGGGGGGGGGGGGGGGGGGGGGGGGTTAAAAATTAAAACTGGCATTGAAATTGCTGGGGAGACAGTGGATGCAGGAAAACTTTGACATTTGCTTGCTTAGTTGTGAGAGGGTGTTTTTATGTGTTTTGAGGAAGCTACAAAGAGTATTATTTTGCTATAGTCTATGGCAAAAAGACCTTATGCTTGAGCTTAATTGATACATGCACCCATACATACAGCATGTTTTGACGTGTACAATAAATTCGAAAAAAGACTGAAAAATAACAAGACAACAGACAAAAAAATAAATGAATAAATAAAGTCAAGAGGTTCATATTGGTTCCCCTTAATGATTCCTATTTTTGTCATTTAAGATGAACTGTATTTAACAACCTAAAGGGCAATTTTAGCTACATGTTCCACTTCACTAATCCAGTCATTTACAATAGAGGGAATAGTGTTATGCATACTTAGAAAACTGTACATACACTACACATATACATATGTATTTTTCTTAACCACTCATGTTTACTGGTGCACACACACACTGTACAAAATAGCTCTGTGTCTGCACTTATCTCCTGTTGAAGCGAGCACCTTCACCTTGACCACACACACACACACACACACACACACACACACAGGACAAATCTATATATAACAACTAACTCTCCCACCTCCAATGTCAATCCTTCCCTGGGTGCCAGCGAGGTGCGTGTATGCCTAGATATTACGATGGTTTGCCATGGCCATGCTTGCTAAAGGTCAGTTGTTGCTTCCTCCTGTGGGGGAAGGCAAACTGACTGCCAACCATCTTGGCAGCATCTGTCACATCCTAACCACTGATAATTAGCCAGCAAAGCACTGCTCAGACCTGACTGGATGTCTGACTGGGAGCACGATATGAGAGAGAAAGAAGGGGATACAAAGGGAACATACTTTTTCATGTGCGTGTTTCTGTGTTTGTCTTTGACAGAGAGAGATGGAAGGCGGAAAAAAAAGAAAAAAAGGATAGAAAAAGGCACAGAAGCAGAAAGACGGCCAGAGAAAAATGACTTGCCTGTTGGTAAAGGCTGGAAATTGTCTGAAGTGCCAGCCCATCGTTTATCGATGAGGCGGAAGCACATACAGCTCGTACTAGTCATTACCTGCAGCCTCTCACTGCCTTTCCCTAATACCATCCTCGGGCACACCTGTCATCGCTCTCCAATGTTTCTCTATAACCGTCACACACACACACACTCATGGACGCGCACACACGCTTGCGCTCTTTGCACCATCTACCTCTATGTCTCAGAGACCTCAGCACCCCATTAGGAGACAATGAAAAGGAGACACTGTCTTTGCTCGAGCATGTCAGACAGATTCAACATCAGCAGCCTCGCAGGCCCCAAATACACCCATCATCTCCTGCCCACCTAATCAGCGCTGTGAAGAGGCAGAGGGAGTGATGGGACAGAAGGTGCTGGAGAGGTTGGAGATTGTGATTAAAAGAGGAAACCAGGGGGGAGGATAGAGGGAGGCGAGGAGGCATGGAGAGAGAGAAATATGAGAGAGAGACGTGATCAGTTTGATTCGGGCCGCTCTCTGTTCAGCCCCAGAGCCTGAAGATCTCTGAGATACAGTGGCAGCTACATGAAGTGGGGAAATGACCGTGCAAGTACATACACAAAAACTGAGACAAGGCTTTTTTCTGTCAACACACGTCACAGATGCACATATTCATGAAAGCATATGAAGTCTTAAAAACACAGACATACATAGGTAGTTTAAAATGAAAAAAATGTAGATGAACCATCAGGTTGTTTTAGTCATGCCACTAATCAGAGACCAGAGCAGATTGAAGAATAGCACCAGTGTGTGTTTTGAGCTGCTTCACTTCAAATCATGTACACTTGATATTTTTGCTGACTGCTTTCAAATGCATGTTGCACGGTGGTGGAAAAGTAGATTTTAAGAGCCGCATTATTTTCTCGCATTGTTGTGGTATGTTCTGGGCTGAAGCTACCACTTATTTTCAGCATTCATTTATATGCAGACCATTTTTGTCAGTGGAGTGATTCATTTTTTGCTTTTGTCTGACCATCAGTCCACAACCCAAAGATATTCGATTTACAATGATAAGAATACAGAGAAAGGCAACCTCATATTTGAGAATCTGGAATCTGGACTTACCGAATGACAAACTATTGATTAACAAAGTTATTGGCGATTAACAAACTGATTAATGGTGCTAATTAAGTGTTTAAGAATAGATTTATATAAAAGGTTTGAGATGCATTACCTCCTAACTGTAATGTAACTTTTTTTGCTAATATTTTTCATATTGTCCTGGAATTAAAGGAAACCAATGGATACCTGCGAGTAAAAAATACAGTCACATTTATAAAGCTAAATGTTTAGCTGTGATGGAAATTGAACAGGATCTGTTGTAAATGAGCTGTTACATGCAAAGAGGAAGTGAGAGACGTGGAGACAGAGACATGAGAAGTGAAAATCAACACTGATGTCTCAGAAGAGAGAGGGGTACCATCGAGGGGTAATGAGGGTGTATGAGAGTGTGAGTGCTGGGGAGGGATGGTGGGTGGAGGGAGGTGGTGACTGGGGTAGGGTTGGAGGGTGAACGGGTGCCTTGACAGCACAGTAGGGGCCAGCGCTGTGAAGTTGGTTAATCCTGAGGAGCAGAGGATTAGCTCAGCAGGGGGGAACCGTCGCGGCAGGGGGGCTCTGGGAGCCCGTTGTCCCCGACCACAGTGCCATGCTGTGGGGCTACCGGGGCCAGCTATCCTCCCCACCATCCCTTCTCCCCCTCCAAAACTAGCCCCAGGCTCTGTCTGACCTAGTATGTTGAAACAGATCCACACAGTAACACACGCATAGACATATAAAAGCCACACACTGCAGCTCATCAGTTCATTATTGCTGTGGAGAGGCTGGAGGGGCTGAGAGAGAAGAGTGAGGGTGTCTTCACATGAGCCCATTGGTTCCAGTGTGACTGATTGTGCAGAGCTCATAGGCCCACCGGGGGGCTGCAGCATCTACACACTCCTCTCATCTTCTCCCGTTGGCTCTGTGCTGCTAAACTCTTCTCAGCTGGCTCCTCTTCTCTCTCCTTCCCTCTTTCGCTGAAGGGTCCCGAACACCTGGGGTTGCAGAGCAGCAGGGCGCTCTGTTGTTATTAGCATCATTGCTTTGCTGATTATTTTCTCACTGTCTCCAAAAGAGAGTGCTGTTGGGCAGGGAGCTGAAACGGACAAAGAAAGGACCTCTGTCTCCAACTCATTGTGCTCTATGAGAAAGAAAGCTGTCTGTATACATGTACAGTGCGTATTTAATCCAACTGCATTCAGGGAGTTAGATCTAGAGATAGATGGCAGTTAGTGTGAGCTGAGTAAGCCTGAATGGACTGGACCGGCGGTGACCTCGACCTTCTGGTTGCTTAACAGCTTCTTTTTGCCTGAACACAGAGAAGCGTTTCCCCTTCAGAGCGCGCTCATATCGACAGCCAGGAGGCAAAACCTGCCTCATCAAAACCCAAAGAGCAGTTGAAGAGTCGTCCTTCTATGAGTGCGACGCAGGGTCTCTCCCACCCCTGGTGTCCCACAGAAGGGGACCTTTCTCTGGGTGACTGGCAACTCAGCGTGCACACCACCCGTGGACATCAAGTACTTAAGGACTTGTCAGTTCATAGAGCAGCCCACAGAGGACTTCAGCTGCGTGCAGTGTGAGCCATGAGGAAACCTCCGGCTGGAATCTCCAGCTCACTGTATGTTCTTGGTCATGGTTGATTTGATGAAATTTCCCGGGAGCCATTCAGTGCTCCTCCACAAGGTCATCAAGGCATTATGATTTGCCTCCTGCGTCACACTAAGGCAACATTCTTGAATCGGCCCTACTGCTGGTCAATAGTGTAACTGCACTTAATTTAAAAAGTAAAAGTCAAGAAATAGATCGAGTGGGGTTGTGTTTAGAGAAAGATGAAGCATTTATAAGTCAGAGCAGGCTGACTACCCAGAGGAGCTCAGCAACCTTCATGGAAAATGGAAAAACCACAATCCTGACAATCAGCACTCTAAGCATAATGCCTGAATAACACACTGGTGCAAGGACACTTATACAATAACAACAATAAATGTGCCAGTTAATGAACCTGAAAAACAACATGTGAACAGTGGAGCCTTCTCCACAGATTTTATGGGCACATATTTATGTACCATAATTTGAAAGGTCATTTTAGTGAAAAGCCATAAAAGAGCCAGAGAACGTTGCTGCAACATTGCAAACTGCTCCTCTCTCCTTCAGACTTGTTAGCCAAACAGCACAACATCCCTGATGAGAAAAGCTAGTTGCTGTACTCAGTGTCATGTTGCTAACAGTCTTCATGCAATATTAACTTGCAATAGAGCTTGGAGGGCGCACAAACCTGTGCATAGTGCGCAATAAATAAAACAAAACCATCTGTGATTGACACATCATTAGACACCCATGAATTATTCAATATCTGCAATCATATTGGTTTGCTGATGGATCAACATGCTGAGGAGCATGCAGGCCCAGGGTACCTGATTGCACGTTAAAAGCCTCCCGAACTCGACTGCTCCCATCCCTAAAAATCTGTCAGTCATTAGTGCAGAGAGCGAAGACAGGAATAAGCTGGCTCGGTCCTCTGAGTGCTGATTTGGACCTCCTGCCGTTCCCAAAGAAAGGCTGCATCCTACTAGCTTTGAGATGGCTCTGATTGAAGACATAATTGTGAATGTGGGTGAATTTCACGGTTAGGAGCGTGAAACCCTCAGTGAGATGGATGGAGTGGATGGAGAGATGGGAAGGCAGGGTGGACTGCAAATTACGAGTCAGTGTGCTAAGAGCGAGAGCTGGAAGGTGAGAGGCCTTGGCTGAGACCAGCTGATATATGCAACCACACAGACAGACACACAAATAAACACAAGCGTGTGCACAGAGCATACATATGTACGTGTACATGTACTCAAGGAACAGTGAGTATGGGAACACATTAGGGAGCACAGAAATGCAGATGCATAGACAGTGAAAAAAGATTAGCTGTGTGTAAACAATCTCCAAATCAATCACTCTATGAGCAGAACAAATCAACTCTGGCTGCTGCACCGTTTCATAGCATTCCCCAGCCTTCAGATACAATCCCCACCAGCCATCTGCATATCAAACAAGGCTGCCACTCAGATACACCGACTAATGATTTTTGAATGTTATTAGCTCTCCATATTACAACCGCACTTCAGACCCTGGCAGTTCTTCTTCCTTGTGTGGAGGCAACAAAAAAGGCTTGAGTAACTGTTCCCTTATCTCCACTGGCCAGGGTCTAGTCCTGCTGTGGACTAGCTGCCTATCTTTAGAGTTCTGGCTCAATAATACTAAGCTGTAGTCGAGCCAACTTTGTCTCACAGTGGAGCCACACCTGCCAAATCTGGTAGTTAGCTACAAAATAAAGGATCAGCAGTTAATGGAGCTCATTTATCAAAGCTTATCAATGCTTCAGAAATGAACACCTGAAAGTGATCTTGATAATCTTCAACTGTTTTTTTTTTGTTTTTTTTTTGTTGGCTATGAGATTTATGTAATGATTCATATGAAATCTCTGCTAAAATGAAATGTTGACTTAGTTTACATATGGAAAGGTCTTTCACTGCATGTGGAAGCAAAATTCAGGCACTCGAGCGTAGGATGCAAAGGTTATAAAATAAGCTGGTACACAGCTGTTCATATGAAAAATAAAAAAACAAGTTTTCGACCTGTGCAGATCTTTGTGAGGTTCAAACTGAAGAAGATATATCAGTTTGACAGTTTCTGCAGGGAAAACAATTCTCAAGTTAGGTTAACATTTCAAACAAATAATCAATCTAATCATGCTTTTGTGCTGCATCTTATCTTGTTATAAAAGAAAAATGATTCAGAGGTATTAAATAAACTCCTGATAATGGTTCTTGTAAAATGAATTGCTATTGTTAATCTGTCAGGCTTGTACCAAGCCACTGAGATTGTGTATGATTAATAGCACCTGTCATCTGAGTTGATTTGACAGACCAGCTGCCTGTTGTATACAAATCTACTGTGGAGTCACAAATCCTCCTTAATCTTTAAAGTCGCATCAAAAGAAAGAAAACAAAAAAAGCATATTCAAGTACAAAACTTTCCCCAATACTCTTTCCTTCACATTATTTACATATTTTATCTTTTAATACATTATTATTAGGAAGCAAGTCCATCAGGTTCACAGTAAATTGAGAGGGGCACATGTCCATTCATGAAACATTAGCCTCAGCAGTTTTTGATAACCCATTTAAAACTTGTTTAGCAAATCATCAGCAAATCAAACACGAGAGGCAAGTCAAAACAAGTTTATGTTATTTTTTCTGAACAGTGGCCACTGTGTCCACAAGTGGCAGTTAAAGCATAATGGTAAATGCAAAGACATAATAACAGTAGCACCATTAGAGAAGAGTCCAAAAGTTAGCAAATGTCTCTAAAGCCTGCTAACATTTGTGAACGTTAGCCACCATGAGCTACTGTTCATACCAGACCAAGTAAGGCGTGACAACAAAGACCCTCAGTGTGAGCATGAGTAAAGCCGTGTTTTACTGCTGATTTATTTCTTATTTCAAAAGTTAGGCTACATAGACTCTTTTTAATGTGTTATTTTTTAAGTTGTCCAGCCCTTGTCCCTGTGGCATGGCTGTGAAGTCTTGCCTCAGGTTGGAGAGGGGGTTCACATGACACTGTTGTTATTAAGTGGTATTATTCAGCTGTCAGTGAGACTCACTGGTGTGTTTTTTGAAGTCCAGTACAAAGATGACCAATTATCCTGTCTTTGTTGCCCTCCGATTTTTTTCACTGTTTACGTTCCAACAGAGATAAATGACACTGCAGCAGTGATGTAGGTTTGTTGAGCTAAAACTTTTTAAAAGGTGGTGGGAATATGATTTAAAGGTGTAAATGTGCTTGAACACAGGTATGTATGCTTGTTGAGAAGTTGGACATATTCTCATTCACTTTGATGAAAACAATGCTTTGAAATACATGTTTGAGGTAGACAACTCTCTCTCTTTCTCTCATATTAGTAAATCCTTTTACACATTCAACAAAAAAAAAGATGTACTTCCTCTATAGAGGGATATGTACTGGTATCTGAATGTTGTGAGAGCTGTAATACTTGACTTATTCAATTAGTTTCTTAATGTGGCTGAGGAAATATCACTATATATATATATGCTGGCTATAAGCATAATATGTTTCTTATTGAAAATGTAACTTTACCACTGCTAAGGATGTAATTTCTTCTTCCCAATCTTAACCTATATTGCTATAACATAAAACCTGATAAAACAGGTTTTCTCAGCAGGAAGTAAAATATATCCAATCTTTACGTTACCTTTGTTATTCCCCAGTTACAGCTGTCACCTTCCTTACACTAATTATGGTAAGATGTTCTCCTCAAAATAAAAGTGAATGCAGCTCACACTCTCTGTGTTTGCCAGTTGATTAGTCTACAATCCATCCACGGTAAAGGCATTCACAGCAGGTCAACACAAGAAAAAAGGTTGACTATCCAAATAAACCATTTTAAATGGAAAGCTGAACCAATGAATAATGTATTTGTAATCAGTATTATAAAAAAATTAACACAAAAACCTTGCAATTTAAATATGTCTGCAGGAACATCAGTTATAAGAATATGAGACATAAGTAAATTCCCTGTCTATGTTGCCTCTAAAAGCACAAACTTTCACGTATTTAAGCATTTTTAGTACCAGAATAGTGAGTTGTTAGACCCTCTGATTCAATTTTGACTCTTGTTCCACGTAGCAGTTTCTGAAAAAGACAAAATAAAAGCCTTGGTTGCTTAGAAACAAGCCTGTTGACTGCTCTGACAATTTGCCCAAACAGCTTGAGAGACCTGTTAGCTTTTACATGATAAGGCCAGTGAATATAACCTTGACCCTGTCTTACAAATGGTTTGTTTCAGCCCGACCACCATGCATTTTCTTCCTAACTACTACAAGTTCCAACTGTTTTGTTCAGTGTGTGGGTTATTTCTCCCCAGCCAATGCAACCTTTGAGAGTGCAGCGCTTGGGCAGTAATACCAAGCAGAAGAGGCCTCTGGCAGTTCTTGGAGAGAGGCAAAGTAGGTTAAAGTTTTACGGTGCTGATAATTGAGTCCAGTTGCTGAAGGCCTCTGAGAAGCTTCACAATTGCACAAAAACGCACACAAGGGCACTAACGGAGAAACACCTACAAACACATCACATGGCGGAACGCTGATTTCTTTGGAGCGGTGAATGCCCTAGATGCACCGGCAGCTCTCAAATTAAGCAGCTCAGAGACAGAGGAATCAAATGCGTTTCCATTATGGGGCAAATATTCCATCTACCCCCTGTCATAACGACACTGTATGGCAGCATTATGGGGAAATATCAAATTAGGCTGTTTCATTTGGAGGACTGTTGTGCATTCTGAACAGCTTTGGAGATCAATTGAGCCGCTAGGTAATGAGCGGCAGCGGCCTGCTCTAATATACTCAGTAATGTTCTTTTGATTGCTTTGGTTAATCTCGCTCAGCCGTGTAGGGGAGGTAGCCCCCTCTCTGCTCAAAGTTACTCCTCAGCCCTGTTTAGAGGGAAAAATAAGAAAAGGGAAGCAGTGTTACAAATATCAAGTAATATGAATTTAATTACTGTATCTGGACAATCCCTATTTATGTTTATGCTGCAAGGAATTCGTTGCACTCCATGAGAAAACTATCTATGTCTGCTTTTATGCTGTAGAGTTTCAACAAATACAGAAAAAAATAAGAAGAAAAGACCCAGCTGAACAGGCCACAGTGGACGACCTTCAAATGAAGTGTTGGTGATATGTTGATGCTGAAGTGGATAGAATCAGACACACTATACCACTCTGCACTCTGAAGCAAATCCTCTCACTCTTGCACCACTCATAAACAAGTAAGAGGTGCTCTATCGCTCCCTAACAACACTCACAGCTGTGACCATTTAATATGCTCCAGCTCAGATTCATTCCTCTGCACCTTTTGCTCTCACAGAAAATGCTAACAAACCTGTCCAACCACTTTTGCAATATGCTGTACCGCACTACTGCATGCCACACCATCTGCCATGTTTCACTGCGCAGTGTGAATATTTATTTGCTCAAACTGGATTGCTCAGCATCCACCTACTTCTGTACAATCATCCACATGTGTGAGCAGAGATGGCTGTCAAATTGGGGTTAGAGCTGTACAGGACTGTGCAGTCACCAGCTGGGAGCTGCTGGAGGTGTTTGTTGTTTGGAGACAAGCTGCTATTGAGTTGGCGTGACTCTTACCTCTCCACATGGTCCAGGTTCCCTGATACACCCAGTCCTCCAATGGTGTAGAGTTTGCCGTCGTACACCAGGCTGTTGTGTCTGCAGCGAGCCACAGTCATCCGGGACACCAGATTCCAGTTGTCCAACAGGGACATATAGCACCATACATCTGCCAACATCACACCTGACTCTGTACCACCTGAAATGTACAGAATAAGGGTTATTAAAGTGAATGCATAGGGTGATTACAAAGGTGTTTCCACCACAGGAACTCCACCAGGAGACCAAGGACTTTTTGGGAAACACAGGAGCTTTACCTGCATTTCAACCTGACGAATAAGGACTGAACTGACTTCCTGTGTGATAGTCTCAGCTATCAAAGAGTCCTTGCTCCAGGGCAGGTACTTCCCAGTGGCTCAGGATGCTGATGTTGATTCAACTTGTGTACTGCTTCATTCACGAAATAAGTACTAGGTGACTGTAATATCAGTATCAGAACAAGGTACAGACACAAATATAACAAAGTTATATTTCCGGCTTCCCCATAAATAGCAGTTTCATCACATTTTATTTCTATAAAAGAGAAATAAATAACCGTAAAGCAGATGAAACTCAGCAGACTGTCAACTGGAGACATTCATTCTGGAGTTTCCAGTTTCCTTTTCCACCTCTTTGTTCATTCATTATATGCAATCAAACATACAGTAAGAGTCAGGTTACATTAAATACAAAAAGCAACAGGATGACTGTTTCCTCATGTGTGAAAATTGCCTTTCAAATGTCACTGTCATTTTTTAACCCATCACTGGTTCTTCATATGCGGCAGAAATCCGAACACGAGTGCAAAAGGAAACTGCAGCTCCTAGCTGAGCTGCTGTGGTTAATACCTGGAACCATTGGGTCAAAAACAGTTATATGATTTTAATATGGTATATACTGTGGCAGGGTTTTTACATGGAAAACCTTGGCATGAAATGGTAGGACAAAGATTAAAATATTGAAACATATGTGTTTTCTTTTTTTAAACTTTTTACTATTCAGTATTGAAAACTTCAGTCCTAAATATGTGAATATGTGCGCACGCACGCACGCGCGCGCGCGTGTGTGTGTGTGTGTGCGTGCGTGCGCGTTTTTTTCTTTGTAGAGAAAGTGACAGACTTGGACAACATGAATGGAATGAAAGTATTTTTCTGCTATGTTTACTAGTCAACCAGCCAACCAACAAAACTGTACTTGTTTCAGCTCTCTTCAAACCATCCCTGTTAGTTGTGTAGTCTGACATGTAACACCGGCCGTGACTCAGTGACCCTGCTCCGAGTGTGAGGAAGGTTACAGACTGGAGCCCATTGATTGGCTAGCTAGAACACCTCTGATTTCCCCGCTGGCTGTCTGACTCCCAGCGGACACATGCAGACCTGTTCCAATGCCCAAACACAAATTTACATTTATATGAAAAGAGGGAGAGGAAAGGTACACGCAGGACAAATCCTGTTGCATTTCCACGGTGCAATGTCAAGGTCTGAGTACCATGCAGGATTCTCGCACAAATGGACCGTGGAGGGAGAAATTCAGTCTACCTCCAGAGGAGCAACTTAAAGGTGTCTCATGGAGGGAGTGACAGAGTGCACAGTGTGCCACTACGGAACAAAATAAACTGCAGAACACTGCAGCAACTGTAAAGCCAGACAGAAAAAAAAGTCCAGTTCAAAAAAATGCTCCACAGAAGGTAAATAGAAGAGACTTTCTATTCAAAAAGGACTCTTATGAAAAGAAAGACAAAGTTGTCTGCAGTGTTGGGAAGAGAAAAACTTTCAAATCAACAGATGAGTAAACTCTGAGGGCTGCCAGCCTTTCAAAACTCTTTTACTGTTTGCAAAGGTCACAGGAAGTAGGCGATGGCCTGGGTAGCTTCACTTTGCTGAATCATATCCATAACAGACTGAAAATGTCCTCAATAAGAGATTATGAATGCCAAGTTTGGAGAGCTTTGCCTTATTGTGATGCAAAATACTTTAGCAAAAGAGGTGAGAGACAAGAAATTCACTGGTTTGCTTTAATAGGTGTAAGGCTATCATATACCTTTTACATCACTGCAGATGCTGTCATAACATCAGCAAACAAACCGCTCAATGTATGATGGCAAAATAATCTCATGTCAAGGTTCATTAAGCACTCTTGGAGAGTTTCTTGAGGCAACTTTGTTATGTCAACTTCTGTTTCCAAGATCAAGGTTGAACTTTATATATAACTATATATATATCTTTATATGAGCTATATATGCTAGTCGCAGTGTGATAGCACCATAAAAAGCCTTAACAGATAAATCAGTGCTACTGAAGTGTCCCTTGTAGCCTGTTAGTCCTTTAGTTTATTGAGTGTGACTAAATGATCCCACACCCTATTTACAGTATTCATGTGAACCAACTTTATGGTGATGTACTTCATTTATATTTTGCGAGCTTCTTTTTCCAAAATGAATATGAAATGTTCCTGGATGCTGTGATAACCTTTCACTACTGCGGTGTGACAAAGTGATGGCATCTACTGTCCTCCTGCTCCGTGCCATTATATGACTGCAACAGGAAAGCTACAATTGTGCTGCTGGAGCGGGTGATTTGACTCACCTGACAGGTAGATGTTGTCGCCCGCTGAGATGACACTGAAGAACTCGCGGTCGTAGAAGGGCAGGCTGGCCAGCGGGTACCACTTACTGTTCTGGGGGTTAAAACAGGTGACTGCTGTCAGGGACCGCTGGTTCATCCCGATTGACTGACGCCCTCCCACCAAAACTATCACCTCGGCTACACCTAGAAGACACAGGAGGATGAAAGGAGGATGGAGGATGAAGAGGGGGGAAAAAGATGGGAGAAAGCAGAACGTCAGGGCCACCAACAGTAAATGAGGGCCAAGGCTGAATCAAAGCCCCTTTGAGATGCCTCGGTGCTGCAGTAACTTGCAGGCATAATGTTCTCTGGCATCTTGCATGATGTTAAAGTATTTAAATATGGAACCATTGAAAATACAAACACCTTTTGAACCCTTTCATTTTCAGACAAGAACTGTGACAAGCTGTGTGAGAACCAAGAAACCACAATCAGCCCTAGACTGTGTGTTTATAATAGACTTGAGTGTTTATGAAAGACTTATTATGGCACATTATGAGTCTGCTATTTTGAATTCAGCAGGCCTTGGCTGTCCCTGAGTCAATAAGCTTGTCGGGAAATGCAAAACAAAATGCAAAATAGAAAAGTTTCCTCTTGGTCACAGAAAACTACTAAGATAAATGGGAAAGTATAACTCAATTACCAAGACTGATGTGGCTGCCATTTTTTTTGGTTGCTTCCCAGCTCTCTTACTCTGCCTTTCTACACATAAAACATGCACTAATCCAAACATTTACTGTCCACACACTCACACTCACAGCAAAAACTTACACTGTTTGGACAGGGTATAAGAGATTCACAAAATCAATAGGTAAGAATCAATTTGTGTACATTTGTATGAGGCAATGTGTCTTGTTGCACACACACACACACACGCTGAGGACCTTGTGTCATTAAGAAGATACTCGAAACACATTAAGCACTCCTCACCCGATCTCTGCTCTCAGACATGTACCCACACGAACACAGACACACAGACACACACACACACACACACACACACACACAGCTTCTGGATAAAGACACCAGTGATCCAAAACACACAAACAGGTTGGCAGGCTGCCACATGCGTGTCTCAGGTCCTCTCAGTCTTCAGCAGCAGGCTCCAGTGAACAGACAAGACGACGAGCCGCCAGACAGAAATGAGCTGTGTGTTTATAAGCAGCAGGCAAGCCGGAAGAGGAAGGCAAGCCGGGAAGGGAGAGTAGGGTGATAGAAAGCGATAGGGAGAGTGAGAGAAGAGAGAAAGAGAGAGAGAGGGGGAAAACAAGGGAATGAGAGAAAGAAGGAAAGAGAAGGAAGGACAGCTAATCTTCATACACTAAACACCAAGACTAACCACTGGCTCATCTACTTGGATCAATATGTTTCCACACATATACTCTTCTGACAGGCACATCCATAGGTGGCTGTCTTTTCCCTCTGCTTCTTTCTGTTAAAAAAAAAACAACTATACTATACCCTTATGTTTTCCTTCCTCTATTTTCCTTTCAATGCTGGTAAAACAGAGCTTTTCTCCAGGAGGAAGAAAAAGGGTAAACGAGGAGAAAGATACAAAAACTACAATAGGCTTTGCTGAGGCTGAGCAAACAGACAGAGCAGTAAGCACTGCCTCAGACATATCGTGGACATACAGCTTAGACTTAGTGGACAGCTTAAAGCAGGCTGGCTGTTTTCCTCTGTGAGATTTTAAGAATGTGTTACTCAGCGTAGGACGGACAAGAAAGTAATGGCTCAAGGAGAAATTGTGACAGTGTCACTGTGAAGAAGGTCTGCTACACGAGCTAAAAAAAGGACAATCATGACAAAATACGGAAGGTGTAGGAGTTGCTGCCCCTTCCTGGCAGCGCGTGAAAGATGTGCGAACTTGGAGCGCTGCTAAAAATGATTTGAGTTGAACTCGTTCCCATCATGGGCAAGCTTTCACAGCTTCATGGCATCACGCCCCAGACTCCGAGCCTCAAACGGCCCTCAAGACCTCCAACAGACCTTGGATATGCAGCTAATAAATAGGAGTGTAGTTTTATAGGACAGTCACATGCTACAGCGGCTGTTCTTTGAAAAAAATTAAGTGAAAACGGGCTCTTTGTCTTCCCTCTCATGAGTCTCCAAACATACCCACACACACACACACACACACACACACACACACACACACACACACACACACACACACACACACACACACACACACACACACACACAAACATTAATTATATTGACTTTGTTCCACTATTGTTCCTCCGCGTGATTAGTTTGCAGCTATTGCTGTACGTGTTTGTACTCTATTTCTCTTTATCACACGCTATTTTTCAACTTTATTGGATTTTAAAAGTTTGACTGTTTTCTCTGTCTTTATAGGATTACATTTTCATCTCTTTTCATCTCCTTTTCTTTCATCCTATTAGCTTCAGTTTCAGTTTGTTGATATTGACTGCCTCAATTAACTTGGCAAAGTTTCTGTGTCTGTGTCAATTTGGGATTTTCTTTTTCCTGCATGCACGTCAATCAATTTTTAAAGTTTGGCTTAATATCTGTACAGGTTCATATTGTTCAAGGAGAAATATTACATTCAATCCCATCTTAAAACATAGTGAAGATGTACAAATATTTTTCCACTTTTATCCTAAAGCGTAAGGAGGACATGATTTTGAAAAGACAGACTGAAGAAGAACAGTTTCTTTGTTGCTTTTTCCCCACACATACTTCCTCCTCCAGTAAACCATCTTGAACCCCCACAGTGTCTAATTAGGGCAAACTAAACAATTCAACTTGCTGCTGCATCGTGCCAGATTCTATGCATGCAGGTCTTTATTATCATCTAGTGCACATGTGCAGGGTTGTCTCTGCGCTTTCCACTTGGCCAGACACGTCAGAGAGAGTCCACATCTGGGCACTGAGGCTGCTGCGCGGCTCTGACCCCTGAAGCCCTGAACACATTCACAAGCTAGCACAAACCAACACCGGCCTGTCAGAACGCAACAAAACAAGAGTGCGGCACCGCTGACGGGGAGTCACGGCATCGGATCAGATGGTTGTGTGGGTGTGTGTATGTGTGTGACTTTTCTCAGAGAACAAAGCCTCACAGGGACGGCTGTCAGTCAGCCGCGGGTTTGATGGGAGCTGGGTAGAGGGATGAAGGGATGGAGGATCGAAGGATGGAGACGAGCGGTTGGGGATGAAGGGATAACCAAGTCTTGACAGCTTGTTTCTCTTTTCCCTGACAGAGTTTATAGCCATGACAGTTTGGGGAGAAAATGTCTCCTTCTCCTGATTGTTACTGACCTTTTGTTTTATTTCTGCTATATTTTTAACCTGTCTATATTCAGGAAAAAAACTGCTGAGCACAAAAGACTCACATAAACAGATACATTAGACCCTGGTGGGTGCTAACTAGCGCAACCAGTCTTCCTCATTTTGCTATCAAGCAGCTTTGACTCTTGGCTACCACTGTTTATTTGCACTGTGATAGAAGTAGTACATTTAATTCTTTTTCTATCATTGAGACATTTACAACTAAAATGCAATGAAAAGTGTTTACTGCCTCCCATTTGAAATAAAAACAAGCTAGCAGTGATGCAAGCTATCTAAGGCATTGCACTGAAAAACTGTGGTTTTGAAATTCTAGTAACACTTTGTGACAGTTTTTCTGCTTTTCCTTGTGGTTTGTGATGCAGTTTGTGCCATTAAACCTGCATTAACAAGCCGTAAAAACATCACTGATTATCATCTTTTAAGTTGATTTAGCTAAACTGGTAGCAAACAGCTGCTTACTTACACATTCAGCAGAGATGGAGCAGCATTAGTATTCATTTGTAGTCGTGTTTGTGTCCACCTGATGAATTGAAGTCCAATACTCACTTATTAACTCTGCTTTGTCACTGTCTCTACTCCAGCAACAAAACATCTATCCCTTAGCAGCTAAGACTCCACTATGTTCACCAGTTTGGTATCAAGAAGATAGGGTCCAGTGGGTTTGTCCATTTGAATTATTAACACATGAATAGAAAAATATTTATTATAGGTTTGAGTAATTGAAATGGTCAATTGCAGCAACAACCAACTCTTCACTGAAACAGGAGAACAGTGCGGCAGCATACGCACAATGGCAACATCTGAACAGAACCCAGTATTAAATCTCTAAGAAGGTTTCAGTCATCGCAAGCTGTGAATTGTGCAGCGAAAAAAAAGTATATGCTCTGAGGAACGGACAGGCTTGTGTAAGAGCTGAATCTCAAATTGAAGTTGATGCCCACCCACGGAGCGTGACACGCACACACACACACACACACACACACACACACACACACACACACACACACACACACACACACACTCACAAAAACACCCACTGACAGTTTCTGTGTGTTGCTTCCATGCAACTCGACTTCAACTAAATGAAACCTATCTGTGACAGGAGCACGCCGCCCATGTTTTCCCCCATGCTGGAGCAAGCTGGATCCTCACTGCGGACATACACACACACACAAACACACACACACTTACACACAGATGTACAGTCACTCCTGAAGAAGAGAGGTTGATGAAAAGATGAAGACAGAACGGAAAGATTCTGTCGTCTCCTCTTCCCTGCTGCCACACTGGGCCTTATCTCACCTTGTTATGTGTCTGCTTGCTCTCTGCCCCATGCTGTGACCCTGCTTTCCTTATTCCTCTTCTTTTTTACCCTGCGGCTATCACCTCCCTCTTTCTCGCTCTCTCTCTCTTTGCCGACCCAACGGGAGACTTTGCTCTCTCTCTCTCCCTTTTCTCCTCAAGTCTTTCTCTCTCAAATCCCAAGAATCTTTGTTCTTTTTCCGATATACTTTCCATTTCATCTTGCTTCACTGCCTCCTGTTCTTTCACCTCACAACCCTTTTACCCAGGCGTTTGAGCCATTTTGACCTTACTTTAACCCGCTATTTTTGGGCACAATCAAAGGGACACTGTGGGGTTGGCTTCGGTAAAGTTGTACCAATATAGACACCTTAACACTTGAAAGTTACTCTGCCAGCTTAAAGCTGAGAGATCAATACCTTGCTCATGCACATGTCAGCGAAGAATCATTCTCCCAAGATCACATTTTCTGAATGTTCATCTTTCCTTTCAGTTCCTTTTTGACCTTGGAAATAGCATATGACAAAGCAATCTCACCTCAAGGTCTGTTTCGTTGCTGTTCCTTAGCTTTCAATCATATCACATGACGAAGAATGCACTTTTAAACCAACAACCAACTATTTCCAAGACAACTGGTCAGACTTCATGTATAGATGAAAATCATTTCATATGACTGAATGCTCCAGAAGAGCAACTAACCTTGAGCTGAGATTGTTTTGTCAAATACCAGAAAACATCAACCTGAAGCCTACCATAAGTAATATAAAGAAGATGCTGCTATATTTTCTCAAGGCGTATAAATGCATTTACAGTACATCTGTAAACGAGTCAATTTGCTGTGTTGAAATATTCACCTGAGTTCACGTGAAAACTTGCAGCACTTGTTGGGCTCACTATCACTAGTTTCATAGTTTGGAGTAGGTGACTGCATCATCTTTCATAAAGCTAGATGGTTACACTCTACCTCTGGCAGTCTTCAGATAAGCCCTGGGAATTGTTTCACAAAGATATTTTTGACTGGTCTGTATTAGGCCAGTCTTCATTTTGCTCACAGATTATTCTAATGCAAGTAAAACATTTTAAGCCAAAAACATTAGACACCTTACCTCCAGGCTAACTCAGGCCTAACACCAATGTTAACATGGTAACAGTCACTGACACCTGCACTGAGCAGTAGCACCCAGCAAAAAAACCTGGCTCATAATTTGTGGTTTGCTAACATTGTTATGGAGAGAGCAATGAAGAGGGAAAGAGTTTCCCAAGTAAAACCTTCTTGTTGAACTGTTGAATTCCTCAAAAAGGCAAACATTTTCTGCTGGGGTAAATGGAGCTGAGCTTGGATGCGGTTCCTTGATCGGCCATTTGTTTTATATTGAAAAAAGTCTTAATTTACCCAGAATTCATTGTGCCACAGTCTGGCTTAAGATAGTCAAGAACTAAACTGCTATCTAAACATATATCTGAAATCTGACTATTTGTTATATCTAAGCCATAGTCAAAGTCTATCTTTGTGAAACCTACCCTTGGATTCTAGTTCCAGTCTCTTCAGTTCAGTACAGAACTTATAGAAGCACTGCTTATAAGGTTAATAGCTCAGCGACATCCCATCTACCACAGAGTTATTGTATCATCACTGCTGCTGTAGCTTTCAGTGTGTTACAGTGAGCTTTCAACCACTAAGAGACATACTGTATATCAGAGTCGAGTAGACTTGTCACTTGTGGTCATCGTGAGAGCAGTTTCAACGCTTGGCCAGTGACTCTGGCCATTAAGAATGCTCAGTACAGCTAGAGGAGTCGAGATGTTTATTATTGTGTCTAACACTTCTCCTGTAAAGTATACAGAATTAACTATTAGCAGTATCCTATCTTGAATTGCAGATCATTTTTTTAACATTCTGCACCATTTTTAGGTCAGCAGTCACATAAAAGAAAATTTGGGCCAACTTAACTTCAGGTCAGATTTTCCTTGAGTTGTTTCCTTTCTATTGAAGCATGCATTCAGATGACACTCAGCTGAGTGAAAGTGTCAGAAGTCAGGAGCTTTCTCACTGTCAAATCTGGACTAGAGCTTTTTAAGGGGGCAGGGCATGGTAGTCTAAAACACTCTGCAGGAACTGGATCAGTTGTATCCAAAGCACAATCGTGAAGACCAAAAGTGACCACACCATCAGAAGATCAATATATTAAGCTTAGTTCCCTGAGAGACAGTAAAACAACATCACAGATGGAGGATTTGCTAAATAAAGAAGAGAAGACTCCAATCAGCAAAAGTCCTGTCAAAAGAAGGCTGTCTAGTAGTGGTCTCAGAGGATGGGTAGCAGTTTCTAAACCACTTCTCAGGAGGGGAAACAAGGCCAAATGCTTGGGGTGGGCTAAGAAATACCAGCATTTCACAGTGGTATTTCAGTCCTATTTACTGATGAATCCAAGTATGAGATGTATGTCAGTAATACAAGGGTGTATGCAAGGAGACTAGAAGGGAGAGAGATATCACAGTGTATCAAACCAACAGCAAAACATGGTGGAGGGAGTATTCAAGTCTGGGGGAGTTGGACACCTGCACCAAACTGACTACATCCTCACCAAGGAGGAGTACCATGTCTTCAGAGACATGCTGTACCCTCTGGTTTGGATCTTTGTGAAGAAGGATTCATACTGTGCCAGTATATTGACCCCAAACACACTTCGAAGCTTTGCAAGAACTACTTGAAGACCAAAGAAGACCAAGGAGTCCTGACCTTCATGGACTTTCCTGCTCACTCACTGTTGTCACAGTTACATGCCAACATGAGTACATGCTGTCATGTAAGCAAAAGGAAGAAAAGCCAAATACTAAGATAATCAAATTCTTTAACTGATATTATCATTTTTACCATCAAACAAATGCAAAATAAAAGTATCTTGAATCGTGGTCTCAGATTTTGGATCAACAACATATGTATAAATATACTACTTTAGTGTATAACTGGGGCTTTTACTTAGTGGGTATCACAGCCACAGTGACACCGGCAGTCTGTCTCTCAGAGCTCAGAGCCATTTATATCTCACTGCTGGTCCATTACCATTTCCTCTTATCTCAGCTGCTTCTCTCTATTCTCTCTTTTTTCCTTTTTTTCATTTTCTAATCCCGTGGTTTCTCTCCCAGGGTGTTAATTTGCTATGGTGAGGATCAGGGGCCAGAGGCTCCCTAATAATGTCAGGGTGCAATGTGCATGATTTGGAAAGTGTGTGTGCATGTGTGCATTTTGTTGTTCAGTGTGCAGGGTGCAGTTTGTTATTTGTCTGTTGTGCAACAAAGTGTGGTCCTGTGATTGTCTGTTGTACTTGGAGGTGAAGACAAACACTCAAAGTGTGCTCAAACCATGTTTAAAGGGTCCATTCACTCAAATGATTGTCTTGCATTTAGTGGTAACAATAAAAATGATTGAATTGGGTTTGTGGTTCTTGTAGCACTGTCAAATTAAATTAAAAAAACTCAACAGTGTCATGTCTCTCCAGAAACAGTGTCCCCTACGCTCAGGATAATCCTCACACCTCGCTGTGAACAGTTTTTGGTGGAACAACTTCCTACTGAAGAAACAGAGTAACTGGGACACTGTCACTGGAAAGAGATGTTCCTGTTGAATTTTTTAAATGCTATGTTCAATGCTGTGAGCAGCACACACTGAATTTCATTTCCTCCTCTATGTCTTGTATTGGTACAATGACAGAAATCTAAGGGAGAGATACAGTATTTTAAAATCTGGAGGAAAAAAACAAACATGACAGAGCTATAGTATCTGTATAGCCTATCAAAACTATAGGAGAGTGGGGAAATGTTTTCTATTTAAACTTTGTAGGACTTGAATCTCATACATTGATTCGATGGGCACGGTCACACATACATACATACAGTCTGAACAACCAAATCTGCACCATCAGCAAATGCAGTGATAAAGCTCTAACCAGGTTCACTCTGTGTGTTGAATATTGGATGAGATAGAAGCAGCTTTACAGCCTTGCAGCAGGTACAGCGGGTCAAAGTGCCAGATGTGGTATGAGCGATGCTGAGGCTGATCCATGTTCCTGTAAATGCTGCTCGCTTTGGGTCTGAGCATGAACTGCGGCTGTAGGAACAAAATGAGTCGAGTTTTCTGGCAGCAGCCAAGGCAATCGTTCACCTGTCTCACCCTTCTTTTTGCCCTCCTCCTCAGTAGCTCAGCCTGACAGTAGTCACTAGTCAAAAGGTCAAGCGGATGGAACCTTAATTTTGGCTGCAGCCCCTGCAGACATTCAGACCAAAGGTTATCTAATCTGGATTTACTGCCTCCATGTTACATTTATGAGACGAGATAGATGTGTTTGCTTGAGATTTCACTGATAAGCCACAGGAATATCAGAAACTCATACTCCAATTCTCCGGTGAATAGCTGCATCCAGCTCTCTCTCTCTCTCCCGTTTGCTCGCTCTGTTTCTTTCTCCCTCTCTCCCTCAAATACAATCTCAGGCTCCAGAAATAAAATCGGAAGAGGATCCGCTGAAGGGCACTCTTCACATAGAGCGATTAAGACATTTCTGGCACATTCTCCTGCATCCTGCTTTTCCAGTTTGAGAGGTGAAACAGAGTAATCTCATGCTGCATTGAATCTAAAAGACAAACCAGGCTGAATAATTACACAGAACAAGACAATAATCAACAAAGTCCTGACATAACAAAGGCAAAGCATATAATTGTCTCTCCAAACTGCTGACAACTTCCTCCGTTGCAATCGCCTTGCTTAATGGTCAGTGTTGAGTCTGTACAGCCAGAGAGACAGATGACAAATAAATTCAATTATTGCATGAAAAAGAGCCACTGTCAGTGCTGATGAGTAACAGTTGAGGAAACGTTGAGGCGATCAGCAAAACAGTGTTAATCGGACCTGAGCCAGAAGCAGTGGGTGGAAGACTTGAGAGGAAAGTCATCTGATGATCCTTTACAGATGATGATCCTTACAAGGTGTGAATCTTGTTCTCCCTTCTTTCCGGTGGTGAAGTGCTACGGACACTCTCCAAAGAGCTGCTGGCCACTGGAGGTGTGAATGAGTAGATGAATGTCACGCCTACAGGCTTCGGACCTCACAGAACAGCCTGGTTTTATTATTTAAACTGTAGATGCAAGCCAAGCTATTGTGCAGGCTGATTTAATGAAATCCAGCCATTTTAGACCACCACACAAGCAGCACAGTGTTTTATTTGCCCTCCTTTATGCTGCAGGAATGTAAAATGGTCAATAATGTTTGATATCAACAGTTCCAGTAATTTAGGGAGCAGTGTAAATCCTGCTGGAACACAAACCAAGGTTCTGATCTCAGTTTTGGAAAACAGAATCTTGTTCGAGGAAGCTTTAAACTGAGTAATCTATAACTACAAACACCCACTCATGTATGAGGAATGATTACATAGATAAACCGCTTGTGCAGAACCTGCTGCATATTTAAAATCTTATTTCAGTTTCCCTTGATGTTGCTGCTGTGCATTTGCTACTGTAGTTGTTAACTTTTCTGCTTGATTACAGATGATTAAGTGGACATAGAGAAGAGACAGACTAAGAAAAGACTAAGAAAGAGTGAGAGCGCTACCGCGTGAGGATTCTCCCCCCACAGTGTATGTACTTAAAGGTTTAACAATTGTGTTTATGTGTTTGTGTGTGTGTGTGTGTGTGTGTGTGTGTGAGCGAGACAGAGAAACAGTGTGAGCCGGTCTGGACCCCTGCGTCTCCTAGTCATTACAGCTCATTTGTCTGAGTGCTATTCCACTTGGCTGGGTTGAGTTAACAGTTTGCCCCGGCGCTCTCCACCCTACTCTGAGCCGAGCACAGCGACACATGCAGAGAGAAGGAAATGGGAACATAATGTATGGGTTTGTCTGAGCGGGTGCATACACATACACACACACACACACACACACACACACATCATGTAAACCAAAGAAAACTTTTCTTGCTCCTTACTTGGACATAAACACACCTATGGATGTTAAAATCATTGAACTCAGAATCAATCTTATGACTTAAGACAAAAAGGTTTGTGAGTCAACTCTCAGCACCAGCGGCTGTTTAATCCTCCTGATCCCCTGCAAAGTCTAATGACAGCTAATCAGATGCACATCCACACTCTAATTAACCAATTAGCAGCTAATGGATACACATACACCATGCAAAACACTGTGGATTCATTATGAGACACTCATAGTTTTCGCTGTACCCAAGACTCTTTTCTGGCCAAATGAGGAAGACAGGAGGCCTTAACAAAAGACATCAGATACATCCCCCCTATGTTGTTGCAGCAGAAAACTGCACTGTGTTGTGACAAAGACAAAGATGTAAATAAGTAGGCCTAACATTCAAATCAGTGCACATATTATGTTAAAAAAGTAGATACAATCATGCCATCTCTGTGCACACACATACCAACAGTTCTTTATATTCAAAATTGTGTCTATGTTTGAAGATCACAGACACCCAATTTCTATGCTGACTATCTTTTTGCCCCCTTATTTAACATCTAATAAAATTAATGGGCAGAGCATCCACCCAATAAAATGTTCCAAAATGAAAAATAGGTGTAAAGTGAGAAACAGGATGGTCTCATTTTCAGTCAGCAAGGCCGCCCAAAAATAAACATTATGTCATGGTGGTTTTTCAGACTTTTATGACTCTTGCCTTGTTGTAATTCTGAGAGAAAAACAGCTTCATCCAAATGTTGTCCAGCCTTCTTATACATACATACATACATACATACATACACACATACATACAGAGGGTCCAAAAGTGTGAGAGCACTTTGTCATTCACTTGAAAACATATATATTTTTTAAACCAGTTCCATAAACTGTGCACAAGAACACACAAACTGAAATAATGTGGTGATATACCAGGACCTATCCCAGTGACTGATGTAAAAATGAACCATCAATAAAAACTGGGCAATTAAGTTAAGAGAGAAATTACAACAATGCAGCACAGCAGGATTCTATATAAAGAAAAACCTGGGTAAACAACACAATTATCTGATGTGTGGAAACCATCTGGCTGCTTCTATTCAGCTCCAATAGAAATAACTTTTTTAGAGCCTTTAGCTAATGGAGCAACAACTGAGTAAATGCCGGTCTTTTGGTTAAGCACAAACAATTTCATGCCATTCCACCCTATGAACATGTTGCAGAGTGGATATTCATAGGCCATTAATATTCATATTAATGGTTTTCTTGTCCTTGACATGATATATGAGCTTAATATGGAAAAAATTATGAACTGGTAAATAAAGTATTTAAGAGATTTTGAAAGTACTTCTCATGCTACTATCAACAATCCCCCAGGTTTTTACCACCATAATATAATATTTAAAGCTGCTATAATCAATTTTCTTTATTAACAATGGATAAAATGACTACCTGTAATGTGAAATGTGTCACTTGTAATGAAGAACCCATAGACATTGATCACTGACTCTGCACTTCCCCTCAGCTCTGAGCCTTTCAGCGTCTTTTAATTAACTGGTGTGGTTTTACATCCCATAACTTTACTGTTTTAGATTTACTCTCACTGCTCTCCCATCAGTTTCCAGCAGAAGCAGGGAACTGTTTTCAGCTGCACACTACCTGCCCAGGACCAAGTGACAGACCGACACAGTTAGCGACTAGCTAGTAGCTAAAACCATAGATATTTCCCTCAGGAGCTGCTGAAGACAAAACAGAGCTAAAAGGAGAGAGAATACTGGACGTCATTAATGCTAACATTGCTCTGAGTCTGCTGGATGTGTAAATCAGCCACTGTTAGCACCAACTTTAGCTCATGATAGGTTACTTCCTATTTTAGTGTTCGATGTTAAGTGAAAGGAAATTGCAATTGAGAAAATGCACAGTGTCCACCACAGAGAACTGACAAGTGTACTGTTGAAAAGTTAAATGTCCAAAAATCCCCCTCCACAAATTAACACAAAAATGTGTTTCCTATATGTTCCTAAAGTATTCATTTAATAACCAAATTTAAAATCCTAATAAAAAGTCTTTGATTAAAAAAATAAATAAGTTATTTATACTATTTTTCCACTCTCAAACACTGATACCTCAATAGTCCAGTATTGCTTGGTCTCTACTAATGAATGGTAAGTGAACACCTGCACTGAGTCTAACTACTATCATCAGATGGACAGATTTAAGTCTTAATGTGAAAAGGTGCTAATTAAAAATCTGTCTCAAAGAGTAAACAAAATTTCAAGCCTGCAAAAGTTCAGTGCAATTCAAGTCAAATATATCACGAGTGAAAAGACTGAACGTTTGAGGCGCTCAGACGAGTGTCCGCACATACACACTGTATGAGCACAAACACACCCACATATGCACGCGACTCACAAGTTCACAGATTGACTGTGCTCAGCAAGAAGCACTTCACGGATGGCGGTTTTCCTTTCTTTTTCCGCCTGACAGACTTATCAACCGAGCTCAGGTGGTGCCCCATCTGCTTACGCACATTTAAAATACACACACAAAACACACACACCCACACACTCACTTACTGCTTACACAAGTAGACACATGCTCAAGGAATAAACTCAATCAAATGTCTGCCCTTCAAATTTCATTTCTGATCCCCCTGGGTCCTTCTCTCCCTCCCTCTCTCTGACCACATCCCGACCTCTCCTCCTGTTCTCCCGCGACTTTCTTGTCCTCTGTGAGGCAACCATACTCTCCAACAACCTCACGCCCTCCTTCCAGTTTTTATTTAATCTCTCTCACTGTCCTTCATGTCCACGTGCTAGGCCCCACATCTACCCTGCAATCCCAGTGACCATGCACCCTGCTGTGCCGAGCCCACCCTGTCCAATGCAGCAGATGGCTGAACAACACATGCAAACAGCACACACCACACACACACACACAACAAAAAAATGGCATAAAAAAACACACTCATGCCTCCAAGAATAGACACAAGTACACATTATGTTGACATACATTTGTATTTATCTGTACACCAAGTACAGTACCTCAGAACACAGCTTTTCACACTTTACATTAGAAGCTGACACACAGACACACTGATGAAACACTCAGTGCAGTTAGTCAGTCATAATAAGGACTTCAGCTTCAGAGGAACTCAAAATTTGATCGGGAAAACTTACATATATTTCTCATTCATTGAGCCATCGGGGTGTTATGCATCATGAATGTATTCATCCCGCCAGCATTTATGCATTTATATAATTCTGTTGTACAGAGCCACAAGCTGCTGTGAATCAATACACACTTCGGCCTGCATAATGGGGCTGTAGGATGCATAAGATATGCACATACCAAACACTATGAAATGGGCCTTGACAGCAAACGCTTCAAGAAACTGCTGAGAACAAAGGGAAACTACTGGAGGATCTAGGATGAGGAATGGGAGGATGCTGCGCACTTATAATGCCACAAATGTCTATTCTCAAGAGGCAAATGATTCTTTATAAAGCCTCCTGTGACTGCATTACAGGCAATTAAAGATGCAAAAATATTAACCTTGCACAAATTCCCCCACTGTTTGTTTACTGGCAAATAAACACACTGGCTGGACAACAGAGCTGGCTGGTAAACTGACCTCTCCATAAAGTGCCATTTGTTAGGCAATTATCTTTATTCTACCAAGCAGAAAATAACTTGTGCTGAATGGTAAAGTGTGCTGGTGCGAAGCTCATAATACCATGCAGACACTATAATTAGGCAGCTCTTTACAGGGGGAAAGAGTAGGGTCCTGGCCGACCTGAGGGAAAAATCTAACAGCCAAAAGCAATTTGCAGGCGCCTACCAATTTCCATGAATGATTCTTTGATTTTGACGATGTAAACAAAACTGGTCTTCAGTGGCTTGGATATCGGCAGCAGTCAGACAGGATATGGTTGGCAGGCTGCTTAGAAAGTCAGGATAGACCTGATTGTGCATAGTTGCTGTTAAAAAGTTGTTAGATGTTTATGTGGTGTTGGCTGTAAAAGAGTTTGGGTTCAGAAGCCCACAAAACTAACTTTTCATGGTAACCTGGATGAGGATTGATTTCAGGAGCCATTTATTTGATTGTGAAAAGAAAAACCTGTCCTTGGGAAATATGATGTGTTACCCATAGGTGCTGAAACCATGGGCGCTTCTGGGCGCAAGCACCCCATGCAGAATGCCAAGCACCCACACGTGGGAGTGTGTAGTTGAGGCCAAATTTACATTGATTTGATGACAAACTCCAGGTTGGTGCTAGTTTGGATCAGGCGTACAGACTAAGCCACTGTGGTTGTTTCACTGTCCTCATCAAATCACAGAGCACCCCTTCGATTGATCCAATCTAGCATTTACCACACTCCACCTGACCCAGCACAGACTGCACATGCACAGTATAACATTATCTTTGCGTTTCATGTTGTGTGTTATTAAACTTATTAGCCTCCAGTCCCTCTGTGTGTGTATCTGTGTCAGTCATTGCTGTTCATTTCCCACGGTGCTGAAATACTGACTTTTCCAAATCCGTATAGCTACAAGTCGTGGAGGCTGTGGCTTTTGCAGAGGGGCTATATTCGGAGTGGGGGTGGGACATTCAACTGTTTGGAGCATCCACCAGCAGAAACATAAATCTGTGCCTACGGCATTACCCTTGTGTACATTTATGCACAATAACCCTGTGGAAAAAAATATGGAGCTCTAAATCACTGCTTTCTAGTTATGGGCTAAAATTAATACAATACAGTGGCAAGTCAGGATCACCTTGTGGAGACCTGACCTCTGTGTCACCTTGTTGCACTAAAACACAAGTAGTGCATGGTTGTTTATGGGAGCATAGATGCTGTCAATGTGTTCTGGGTCAATTACACCGGTAGGAAGCAGATCATGTCCCCTCCACCTTGTTGTAATGTCACTCAGGAGAAAGAGGATGCAGTTTATCTCTGCTTATCCTGTATATGTGTGTGTGTGTGTGTGTGTTTGTGTGTTTGTGTGTATGTGTGTGTGCTTACCGGCAGAAAGTCTTGGCCGGGTCCTGGGAGTCTGCATCTCTTGCCGCGCGTGGGGCAGCATGTGATAACGCTTTGCTTCGTTGACCAGATCACGACACGCCTCCGACGATTTGATCAGCTCCTCATTATCCACCACATTGAGTAGGTAGGATGGGTGGATAAAGGGAAGACGCACCACCGCCAACAGCTCTGACAAATGCTGAGAAGACAGACAGGGAGTGGGGGAAAGAAAAAGAGAATGATTAAATGTTAAAGGATGCCATCAGTGAATATTGCTTAAATATCAGAGGCAAAAATAAAGCAAACACTAATAAAACAGTGTTTGCAGACATCTAAACTAATTTAGACTGAGTGAAACTTCAAGGCATGATCAAAGATTTTACATGAACAACATTAAACAAGCAGCAGATAAAAACACACTGAATTATAGCCAGTGAACACAGACTAACATCTTTCTCAAAGAACAGCTGGATTACTTCCCAACCTCATTATAAATGTTTTTTGCTGTACAAATGATCTTTTATATCTTAAAGAGGAAGAAAGGAAACACAACTCATGCATCATATCATATCATATTTGATAAAAGCCTGGGCGGTTAGGATGAGGAAACCTATTTGTAGCAAGACCATTAGATCAGTTGCTGTCAGTGTCAGGCCCTCAAAGCTTCAGCTCAACACCCTGTTTGTGTCAGTTTTCTATTTCTATACTAGTGCAGGACAAAATGCACCAGCAAGACTTGAACACCGAGAAAATATCCTTCAAAAGCCAGACAGTTTTTTTTATGTATGCACCATGACAGGCGTATTCACTCTTGTGCATTTCAAAAACAAGTAAAAACAACTCTCGGGATTTCTAATTATGTCCTTAAAAGTTATTCATCACTGACTAACATTTGGCAAAAGTTTGCAGCAAGATCCGCTCACCATCCCACTGTTGGATGTGCATTTGGTTACGCTGCAAGAGCCGAAATGAGGCAGCGGGGGGTATCTTACCGCTTCCACCTTCTGCTTCCGATTTTTTTTTCTGACAGCTAATGTTCCTCTGCAGCTAAATTAAGACGCAGCTCTGGTTAATAACCCATTCAAGCCAAGAAACAATCGAAAATAAGATGCTACAGCACCACCAGCAAAAGTTTTGAACATTAGACATAAGAAAATAAAGACTTATTTTACACAATTATGGCTTGAGATTTGCGCCTTTTCTTTTAAGGCATCTTTTATACAGTGTGGAGCTTGTGCATGATGATGAGTCTGTGAACCAAATTCATGAAAAAACCCTCAACCAAGCGACATAAATATATTTGTGTTTGTGTGCTTGTTCGTCTCCATTTCCTGGGAGTGGATACAGTTACCATTTACATGTGCTTATACTGTATAGGTGCTCAGATGCAGGAGCAGGACAGGCTGTTACCATGGCAACCTTGTCTATAGCTCTTGCTGCTGTGTGTGTGTGTATTTTTCCCAGTGAGTGTGTATAAGTGTATGCGTGCTGGTCTGTAGCCCCATGGGAATTTCATCTATGTCGACAGTAAAAGCTGTAAACAAGCGTGGACAGAGCGACAGAGAGCTGGGCGGAGATTGACCTCGTTGACCCTTCAGCTCAGAGCGACGTGACCGAGCCACAAGGGGAGAGCGACAAAACAACAGACTCAGAAAAACGCTATTCAGGGGAGAACAAATAATAAGCTGACACTCTGCCTAAGCATCTCCCTCTTTCACCTGAGGCCTTTTTATGTTGGCATGTGTCCCATTTGTTCTCTACGGATGTCCCGGGCGCATCAGGCCGGAAAGGAGGAAATAAGACAGCAGAAGATAACAGGAGAGGGACCAAGAGGAGGAGAGGAGGGAATGGCTTGGGCAGGAAGGGACAGAACAGCAGAGAGGAGAGGGCATGGGAGAAGGAGGAGAGTAGCAGGACAAGAAAACAGAAAAGACAAGATAAGAGAACTGAAGTCAGCTGGAGAGAAGACGGGAGAGAGGATGTGACGGTTCTACGCCAGTCAGAGAAATCTGCTGATGACATTTCCTCTCTGTGAGGGAGCTCGGAGAGACGCCGTCCTGCTGATGGGTCTGCTTCCCTCCTCCACAAATGCACACAGCTTACCCAACAGTTTATCAAACAAACAGCTCAATACTCACATAAACACTGGCAGTAGCTCCTAGCACCTCAGTTCGAACACAGCACGAAGGTGAAGTCAAAGCACGCTACTTAGCATACAGAGATATTCTTAAGGGAAGAATCACTAGCTCAGGAGAAGCTCCTACTTCCAATTAAAGTGCCCCCATAGTGGGAGACTTGCCCCAGTAATTACAGAGTCATGTCACACTCAAATGGAGGTGACTTAAGCTTCAGGCTTACTGCTCTGCTTTTATATTACAAGATCCCTCTACTACAACCTCGCCTACTTGGGTCTTATGACATGTTATTAATGCCAGTAATCGGATGTAGACAAATTTTAAAAAGTAAATCCCTTTTAGACAAACATCCCCCAACTTTGTGTGAATGCAGGAAGAAATAATTCCTTTTTGTTGTATTTAAACTTGATTCTGGCTCAGGTGATCACACATGTGCATCTGTGGGTCGTCTCAAATAGGTCCACAACTGACCGCTCTGACCCTTGGAGCTAAATTAAAGCTGAATATGGGGCAGTTGCAGCCAGGTGGTGCCCTTACTGGCATGGCAGAAATAAATGTGCTCAAATGTCTAGGGGTGCATGGTGAAATCTTGCTCCTGTTTTGAACAGCAGGTGGACGAGTGAGAAAGCCCTGGGCATGAATCTTGTCTTCGGTCATCTCAGGTGTGGAGTTTGTGTGTTGAGTGGGTTTCATGAGAATTTAATCCAAATATTCTGGTCTCCTCTGCAGTCAAAAAACATGCTGCTCAGTTGGGCTGGGCTGTATCTGTGTGTATAACTCTGCATCACACTCACGACCTATCCCGAGAGTTTCCTTGCCTCTCATGCAGTGCATCCTGGGATACATATCAGTGACCTTGAATAGGAATAAGCAAGTACAGAAATTGGTCATCGTTTGCTCTTCTAGAAACAAGCTGCTCTCAGAATTCGAAGAGCAGATGAACTCTGAGCAAGTTGAGAGTTCAAGGCTTGATATACAGACTAATCTGTGTTAGAGCTCCATGCTCATCTGTTCTCATTAGCAGTGTTGTCTTGGCAAACTAGAAAAACCACATCCACATCAGTGCTCTGTCACACACACACACACACACACACACACACACACACACACACACACACACACACACACACACGCCAAGTTAAGTTTCAATTACTTTAAGAAGGTGAAGTAAAGAAAAAAAAGCCTTTTCTGTACCATCTGCAAATCTTAACAACACGCAAACCCACATCTGCTCTAGCCTGTCTTCACTTGCCAGACATCTTTAAAATGGCAGTAAAACTACCTCAAACAGACGGCATCTGGTCTCTGCAAAAGGTAAGCACTTTTACCACATTAATATCAACCCAAAACACACCTGCGCATATATGCACAAATATCTGCACGTGAGAAAGAAAGAGCTGCATCCACTGCAGCACTATGGTCTGTACTTTGATTGTATTTTATTACAATCATGTGTTGTTTGTGGTCATATTTGCGGTTAATCTGGTTGGTGCTTTCAGTCCGAAGGCAGATTTGATGGTAAATCTTGTCGAAGGGATAAAGAAAATGTAAAGTCACTGAGGCTGACCTCTGATTAAATAAACAGCCGTGGACTCAATTGTGGGATACCTCCTAAGTGTGTGTGTGTGTGTGTGTGTGCGCATGGATGGATGTGCTTGGTGGAGAGTGGTGGGATAATGCCCGGCTGTTTTCCTCCGTCATCTCTCTCTGCCTGTCCCTCTATTTCTGGAAAAAAAAGAGTTACTCTTCCTCTCCACTTCTAACTAACTCACTATCTCTTCCACTTCGTTTTCACTTTCTGTCTCTTTCTCTCTCCACCTCCATTCCAGCTCCTCGCTCTTCCTCCCACACACGCATATATCGGCATGGAAATGAGGGAGAGTTGCACACTAGCTGCTAATATTCAAATCCAAAGTGTCAGATCCTATGAAAAAAGGAGTCCTGCTTCGTGCCAGACGTTGAAATTACTCGAGCAGGAATTATTGCAAATACTGTTTACTTACGGTTCTTGTTTATCTTTTGAAAGAAAGTGCTTTTAAAAGAAAGACAAGAACATTTTGTTGTTACCTTGATACCGCAAGGGAGTAATGCCTTCCCTATTTTTTTTTTTTTCCACTTTGGGTTAGAGGATTTTATGAGCTTTTCTGTGTTTTCTTGTATTTTTTGTTTTTTGCCACGGCAGGCTGCTCTGTCATACCTAGTGATCACTGACTCACTCACGGACGTTAAATGGACGATTAGTGCCATCGGTAGTGGCAGCACCTTATCTAATCACATGCTTTTATGCAAATCTAGCTCAGATCAGTCAGCCAGTCAGCAGTTATACAGCAGTCATACACCACGGTACGGGTACACTGGGACTGGTCAGCTTCATGCCTCTTACGGTTCTTAATCACTGACTTTAATTACTGTTGTTTTCTATTAAATCACCTTCCACTGGGTAAATACACTCAAATCATTCATTTGGGGGAGGATCAATTCCATATTTGCTCTGCACAGCTTTTAATTGCCACAGTTTACCTGGGCATATGCTACAAATCTCTTTATGGATTATAAGGTATGAAAAGGCAAAGGACCCTTTCTTATGTAAGAGATTAACTTGAAAGCTCTGGGGTTGCCAGTCTGTCACTCAGTCAGGTGGTCAGTCAACTACTTTGGTCCAAGCTGAAATATCTCAACAATTATTGCATGCTGTGAATTTCTACACAGATTTTCAGAGTCTCTGGAGGACAAATCTGACTTTTCCCCTAGCAGCATTGTCAGGTCGAATTTTCACTTCACACATCTGTTACTTTGGTTTATGACTAAAAACCTGCTAAAACTGAATGAATTCCCATCAGCTCCAGCTGTATGTGTTTTGTAACTAAGATTCTGAACATGATCAACATTATACCTGATTAATATCAGCATGTTAGCATTGTCATTGTGAGCATGTTAGCATGCCGAGGACTGCTGTACTTACAGCCTCATGGAACTGCTAGTTTGTAGACTCCTCACCTCTAAAACCTCTGCAGAAAGTGCAGCTGACAATAGGAAGCTGATGTTTTGAAAGGGTGAGGTGATAAGTAAGTGACGTGGCTTTGAGTTGAACTTTCATTAACAGAGGTATATCCTTTAGTAACACAATACTTTACTCAGTTGCATTTGTTGCGATATTAAGTTAATAATGTACAAGCAGCTTGAAATGGTTGAGCCCTATCATTCCCTCCATCTTTTCCATCTGTCTCAACCTTCCTTTTTTGCTAACAAAACCCGACTGCTGCAATTCTCTCATCCATTATGTTTGTGGATGAAATCTATTCTTATTGTGGCAGACATTCATGGGATTACAATAATATTGCCAACATCCACCTTCCAGGTGAACCAATGCTTAGTTCCTCAGTAGGGGAAATTTAATTACTTCATTCTTGTGCTTTATGCCTACCTGGATAAGTCAAGGTTTCTTACATGTCTGAAATTGAGCTCAGGGTGGATTTTTCTGTATCTCAAAAGCTAATCTGAAAGGCAACAGAGTTGATATTTAAAGAGACTGAAACCTTCCTCAGGTGTTAAGTCTGGTAAATATTGATGGAAGCAAAGGCATGAAGGCTTTTACTGTCTTCTCTGGAAGCATGCTGAGTGAAGAGTGCATGCTCTGGATGCATGCCATGTGAATTGCGTGTTAAAAGGGTTAGATTGTTATTTGTCTATATGTGTGCATGCCTGTGACAACACTCACACAACATTCAGACCAATGAGTGATGTGCCTGCACTCTGCAGATGAGAGCAGACTACATACTGTATATCTGACTCCATTTCTCTCCATCTCCAACAAGCTCTCAAGCAGCCACTCTCTCATGCACAGACACGCAGAGTGAATGTGAGCGCCGTACCTCCTGACGAATGGTGTGACCTGTCATTTTCATCTTCTCGCCTACTCAGCCGAGCAATTCATGTTAATTCTTTTTTTTAACATCTAATGGATTTGAATCATAACAGCTACTGTGCCAGTTAAGGGGTACTGAGCCTTCTGTGCATTTAAAGAAAATGTGGCACGATCTTTTCACATTCTTAATGAGAAGCTCAGTGTTTTCTTAACATGTGAGACATATGGAAAGTAGTGACAGGAGTCTGAGGACATATGGTAACGCTACTTTTAGCTGGTCCGCCCACACTTAATTTTCTTCCTCTTCCATTCTCCCTGGACAAGGAGCATTTATGAGGAGTCCATATGCTTACCCACTTGTATTCTGAAATGCAACCCAGATAACACCTTGTGACTTCACCTCTCTATTGATTTCTATCTTGCACACTGACCCAATACACAAACACACCAGGTAAACACTCCCAGTGCCAGCGGATGCACATGCCCTGCAGCCCTGTCAGAATGCATCTACTTCTAAACTCGCAGGGAAAATGATGCTGCACAGCTAAGAAAAAAACAAACATCACTTTTTTCTTATTTACACACACACACACACACACACACAGGATGAGAATGGGTTGAGCCTGCTGAAAGGCAGGGATAATGTGTCTAACAGGGAGCCTCTCAGATCTGTCAGAGGCAGCAGAGAAGCAGCCAGGAGGCCGCCATCCGCTAACACAGATGACAAATGTCCACTGAGCATTTCCCATTCCACTACTGTCAGTGAGGACTAGCGCCTCTTACTATATGTGTGTGTGTGTGTGTGTGAAGTGATTCAGTGCCACGTCGGCATCAAATAAATGACACATGAACGGTCATATCTATTTGCTTTGCTCTGAGTAGATAGGAGTATGTGTCTGCTTTAGTGTGAAAAATGGACAACCCGCTGCTTAAAACGCAGCCCTGAATGAAAAAAACAAAAACAAAAATACACACATACTCAGTCACTGACTCACAAGTGTCTGTTCAATAGAGCATGTGCCCATGTTTAGCCTCACAGCGCTAACAAAGCCACTCAGCTGAAATGACCACAGCTCAGTGTCCTTTTGAGTGTGCGCTGGTTTCTGTGCATATGCTTTTTCTTCAGGTAAAAAAATAAAAATAAAATTACGGATGAGTAAAATGTGCTCTCGCAAACGGCACTTCATCTGGGTTCAAGAGATGCTTTGCTGAGCGTGTTTGTGGGTTTTTATGACTGCATGACCACGTGTGCACATCAGCTGAAAGGGTGGATGGGGGATGGAGAGAGATGTAGCGAACGACAGATGCTGACTGCTGCCCTGAGCAACTACTGACAGGTGCAATGTGTTCTCCTCCAGGGCCTCTTTCAGCATGATTTCATTCAATGGAAAAAAAAAACCCAAAATGCTTTTGCTCATTTATTTCAAAACATATTTGTATGTAAGACTGCTTGTTGTATAATAACATAAAAGTTTCTCGCTTGTTTTTCACAATCATCTTTGACATCAACTGCTATTTCGTACCTTTGATGATATAGTGGAATACATTTTTACTATTCATCGTGAATCTTGGGAAAACAGAGAAGATTGCTGCCTTTGAACAGATAGTGTAATTTGTTTGTTCTCTATGCACTGTATCGCTCATGCAACTCTTTTGTGTTATATGAGAGCCCAGTGGAAATGAGACGCCTTTGACTCGCTCTGGATATGCAGCCGCCGTGGTTGAGTAGCTTTGGTTCAAATGGCTGCACACATCAGGACTGAACGCGCTCTGGGACAACAAAGGACACAGATGAGAATGGAGGTCCGGAGTTCACTGGCTTGCATCAGATCCCGTCCACTCTCTAATTCACAAGTCGTACTTGTGTCGATAAACAAGTGATTCTCAGTCTTGTGTGAATGTTTGAGATATGAACAGTGACATCCCGTGCTTTTTATGTAAATCCCTGTGTGTGTGTGTGTGAGTGTGTGTGTAGGAAAGTGTACATGTGAGTTGGAGAGAAAAAGCAAAGATTGCTCGGTGCATCAATCTCCATTGCCTGGCTACGTCTCCTCAGGAGTGTGTATTTGTCACAGATCATGCTGGAGGCGGCGTGTGTTGCTTTCACTTTGACTTTTCCTCTTCAAGGATGATTGTTGTGACATTAAGTTCCTCATCTCAAAAAACTAAAGAAAAAAAACACACTATTAACCTTTTCTTAAGGGGTGTAAAATGATGAAAAGTTTCTGTTTTGAACTTGGAGCTTAAAAAGAGAATCACTAAATTAAAAGTGATGCTTGTGGTGAAAGGGTCATTCGTAGCTTTGAAGGTAAATGAATCGTAAAACAGTGATGGAAATGCGGTTTATATCCCTGCACAGCCTCAAAGCATTTTTGTCCTTTGATAATTTTATTCTCTAACTACATAATGATAGCATCATTTGTTCTGGGAAATGATTTTTTCTTCTTAATGAATGCTGAAGAAAAAAAAAAGAATCACATCACCAAATTGCCAGACTCAATTGTATAAAATCCCCCAAATAATATGAAGTAGTACCTTTAACTATATTAATTTGGCTTGGGAACAGCAAATGTCAGGGCAGGCCATTGTTATTTCTGATGAGTGGACAGTGGGCCCTTGCTAATGGCAGGTCTGGCCTTTTTTTATCATGAAAATACACCATTACCTCTCCTTTTTAGCCGTTACATTAGTTGGCCACTTTCCAAAGAGCCAATTAATCAGCCTCTTTTGTCAGGTTGAGTCACCTGGCAAGATAGGATCCTCTATGAAATATGTTGGGGTGAGGCGTAATGGAGGTCCTATTCAGGGATTTGGCAGAGAGTGGCCTGTTATAATTGGAGCTGTGTGTCTGTGGCTGTCCGAGAAAAGACTGCTGGATGAGAGGAAGGACAGGTCTCTCTCTGTCAGCACCTTCAGAGAGAAAACACGATGCAGGATTGTGTTTTTCCAGCCCTTTGTTTATATAGCTTATGAAAGCAGTGTGGACAAAATGAGGGGGCAGATTCGGCTCTCGGATGTTCTGCTTTATTCAGTGCAGGACAAATCTCCACATTTAGAGGTATGTGTAGATTAATATATGAATCATTTATTCTAGGGTTCCAACAAATGACTATTTTCATTATTGATCCTTGTCTTAATCTCTCTGTTCTGCTTTGATTAATGATTAGTCTCTACAATAACAGAAAATTTCCCCCCACCATTACCCCCATGCTCTAAAATGTAGAAACAGATGCATGCAGATGCTTGCAGGGATGCACACCTTCAGTGATAGTCAATCAAAGAAAACTATAACAGCTCTCATCTTTCATTCAGTGGCTTTGTGTCTCATAGCAAACCATTATTAACGCTCAAATGCTCTCGCTCTGTCTCTAAGCGATGTCCGGGCCCCGTTTCCTGGTGCCATCGGATGTTAGTGACAGCATAGCGGAGAGAGAAAATTGCATATTATTTACCCATCGCCTTCAATATGCCACTTTTCCACTCTATAGCCTGCAGCTTACAACCCACAGCACATGCACGGACACACGAATGTACAAAGGCACACATAACACGCACGCTCAGATGAATGTGAACGCACATGAACTTAGCTCAAGGCTTAAAGCTTTTCTTTCCTCTTGCCCGAGTTTTTCAGCAATGCTGTGACATTCTGCCCTGACATGTCATTAAAAAGTGTCACAGGTTCTGGGGTAGTGATTTCCGCTGCTCCCTGCCTCCAAACGTGCAGAAGGGATGGAGGCGAGGGAGGGTGGTAACGATGAGCTGGTGCTGGACTGTGCATGTAAACTCAGCCCACAGGGTCACAACCATTCTCCTGTCGGATGATGGAAGCAGTCTTTCCCTCTCTGCTCTCCTCCTCGCCTGCTCTCTCTGCTGGCACCAGGCTTTGCTAGTTGTTTTTTCGGTCACACATGGCCAGTAGATTTGAGCCTGACCGAGAGCTCAATCACATCTCCGCTCCCTGGATGTCATGGCTCTGTGCAGAGGCACAAGCCATTGGATATCAGATTAGAACACAGAGCCTCTTTTTCCATTCCACTTTCTTCATTTCTCACCATCTCTTTCGCTTTTCTCAATCACTCCTTGGCCATTTCTGTCTTTCTGTCTCGCTCTGCTTCTCTCGCTTGCTCCACCTCTCCTCCCACCCCTCCTTCTTCTCTCCCTCTCTCTCCGGAGACGGGGTGACCCGGGCGTCTCTTCTTAGGAACCAGTGTGGTTGGTTGTTCAGACAACCGGTAAAATCTTCCATTTCTTTTTTCTTCTACTTCATCTGAGTAACTCACCTCTGCACCTCTCCATTAGAGTGTGAGATTGCAGGAGTCTGCCGAACTCAGCTGGCTGGAGGTTTTCAACGCAGATGACAGGGATCGTATGTTCTCCTAAAAACTGTGCATCAGCCTTCTTGTGACTCTTTGTGAATTTGCAGGTGCACCGAATAAAATTTTCCCATCAGTCACCACACAAATCCCAATTATAGTGGATTTATCAGCAGGAGAGTTTGATAACCAAGTCAAAAAACCTCTTCCAAACAGTTGCTCTCTTATTTCAGTCTTAGAACCATTGTGAACAGCTCCTCTTTCTTCTTCCTGACAAGCATCACCACCTGCTTTCAGTAGTTTGTCCTTAATATTTGTGTGGCCTGATAGATTTCACCATAATCTCAGAGTGCCACATATCAAAGGATAAATGCTAAATGTTTAATCCAAATGGTGAAAAATTCAAATATTGACGTATGTGCCTCATAAAAGTAGGTACCAATAAAGTAACATTGATTGCAGAGGTCTGCACCGAATCTGATTCAGCTGATATAGGGCTGCTCCCCACTCGCTGCTTGATGAGAAGACATTACTCTGAGTGAACGACTCTTGCAGTGATGGACTGGTGTAATTTATCTGATAATAATCTCACCTCCATTTTTAAACAGCTATAAAATACTTTAAAATCATCAGCTTTAAATTCATGTTTTTTATGACTGAATCCATAAAAATCTCATGACCTGAAGTTCTTAGCCGCTGGATGGATATCCGTCTTTTTACCTTTTCATGAATGTTGGCGGAGTTGACGCTCCAACCATGATTAACAGGCTCTAGGAATAAACTAAACACCTGTTTGGTCTACGGTTAAAAAGTGACTGGCTGTGTTTTTGTTGGTTTTCTCATGCAGTCTCACAAACAAATGAAGTGCAACTAAGAGTAGAGTGCATTCGGAGGGCAGAGCACTCCTGGGATTAGGAACAAATGCTATGTTAGGCTGCATCTGAAGCACAAAGTTGATGAACACAAACAAGAGAAAATGAGGAGTCACTTGTCTGGTTTTTCATGCTGTGTAGTGCTGGAGCAGACAGGGAGGGTCGATACAACAACTACACTCATACAGACTTACAGTATCTGTACTGTCAGGGCTAACGAGGGGCTTTATCTTGCTGCTCATGATACACATGCAGTGTGTGTTCAGTTTAGTAAAGTACACTGTAGCATCAGAGCAGAGCAGACACACACTTCACAAACACACTCATTAGATCTCTGTTTTTTTATTACCTGCACTCTGGAGTTGGGGTCTTGTTTGATCCATTTGATGACCGTCTCGTAGACCAGCTCCTCAGCCTTTGTGTTAAGGCTGTCGTTGGATAGATAGGCCACCAGATCCTCCTTTGAAACGCTCAGAATCTCCTCCTGTCCTGCCACCTGAAGGGTCATGGAGGACAAAGTCATCAGCACGGTGGTATCTGACTTGTAACATTACTAATCTGATGTCTGATATTTTCTTGTTTCCCTCTGATGTGATTTTCTGTCACTTGCAAACTACAAGTTGATTAAAGCCGATAAAAGCTTGGTTTGCTGCTTGAAGATTATAAGATCATAGTTCAATATTTTCAGAGGTACTCTGATTTTCTGTCTCCCTGAGAGTTTGTTGAGAAGATCAATACAACTTTTGTATTGGTCCAGTAAGTAAGAAGTCATATCTAACCCCAGTTCTGTTTTGTTTAATTAGTACACAAACAAATGAAACACAGGTGAAACTTAAGGTCACTAATTCACCGCTCCCTGTGTAATGGACACTCTGTGCTCTATAAAGGTAGGAGTAAATTCAGATTTTGGACACTCATCAGCACAATCACTGACAGGCAATAGAGTAGTATGAAGGTATTTTTCTTATCTATAACATATGAAGCAGTGATGTATTGAACAGAAAGTAGTGTATATTCCATGGATGCTGTTTTGTTTTTGTGTAACTAGAGGTCATGCTGTCAGGAAAGTGTTCAGACCCCTTCGCATTTTGTTATGTTGCAGCCTCATGCTAAAATAAGAAAAAAATCATTTTTTCCCTCAGAACACTCAATACAAGAGAAATGAAAGGCATTTGAGATGAATGTCAAGTGACACAGCAAAGGGCCCAAATTCTTAGGTCAATGTGATATTTCAATTTTTCATTTTTTTATGAAAAACCTCTGAAATTATGTTTTTGCTCTGTCATTATGGGGTACTGAGTGAGTGATTTTTTATTTTAGCATAAGGCTGCAACACAACAAAAAATGTGGAAAAATTGAGGGGTCTGAGCACTTTCCTAATGCACTGCAGAGAGCAGCAGAGCAGTTTTCTGTCCTGTGTGATTTTGTGTGATTGACCCTCATCTTCAGCTGCAGACAAACTAAGATCTCTTTGAATTTTCTCTGTGAGTCTTTCTCTGTAACTTTACATTCACGCAAAGTGCAGGACATTGAAGGTTATACAGTGCATGGTGCTGTATGTGGTGAAAGCCTTAACCTGAGAGAAGCATTTTAATGTTGCCACTGAACAAACATATTTGTTTATTTGTCAGGTCCATATATTTTGGATAGAATCCAATGGATGTCAGGTAAGTTTTACATGTAAGACTTTAGTGTTAATCTAGTCTAAACAAACTGCAGATTAATTTAGTGGAGTGATATATATATATATTCCCCTCTGCAGTGAAAAGAATGGAGTCTCACAAAATAGTGCTCAAGCAAAACAAGTCACTTTTATTGTATGAACTCTGTTATGGTGATGACTTGAGATTTTATTACTGTCTTTTAATAGTTCTATTTACTTTCATTTTCTCTCAGTTGTGAAGATGCTGTGTAGCTTTGCTCCACAGGAATCAATGAAATCATAAAGATGATGAATCTCTACCCACCTCAGGGAAGTTCTGCAGTGCAAAAGCTTTGGCCATGTTGTGGAGCTCTGTGCAACTCATGGCTTCAGCCATAGCCAGCACTCCCAGACAGTTAGCTGCAGTCAACTGTTTCTCTGGAGTCAATAAACAAGGTTGGAGAGAGAGGGAGATGGGCGGAAAGACAGAAAGAAGGGACAGAGAAACCAAAACAAGAAAGAAACAGAGACACAGGCAGATTGGTAAAGACAGGTAAAAAAAAAACATCATTCAGACATCCATAAAAAGATCAGACCCAGAAAGCTACAGAGACAGAAAAAGCAGCTGCAGGTAGCACAGACCCATAGCCTGTCGGTGTATGTATCTGCCTGAGACTAAGGGAGAACAAGTATAATAACTCAAAAAAGCTCTGGAGACAAACAACGACGGGAATCGATCGCTCACAGCCCAGGCAGGAGGTGGTGGATGGCAGAGAGTGGGATTTGGGATTAGCTAGGCCACTTTAAAGAAGTCCTGTCAGATCTCGGAACATACTACACACACACACACACACACACACACACTAACAGAAAATATGAAACTATCCTGATGGCCTGGCCAGTGGGGAGAAGGCTTATGCCAGTGACTGTGATCTCCTGTAAGGGTGCAGCATTTATAGCTCTGTCTGTAATTTTAGTTTTTTAACACACATCACCATTTATCACAGGAGAGGAAAACGTGGTGGTAGTGCACGCACACAAACACACACAGGCTCGCAAACTCATGCATCAGCTGGGTCAGTGGCCACCGAATGAGGCCTGTTTAAACAATAGCCATCAAAGTGAGGCAACGCCAGGCCTTTTATCACTGAAGACAGAATCTGAGAGTCTTTCCTAAACAAATACCAGCCAATAAAGGTCGCCCAACATCTGCTAAATCACAACTAAACAAAAGCCAAACAGGGAACAAATAAAAGCTGGCTTCACGCTGTGTCAGAGTCGGGGTTAGGGGCTAAACAAAAGACTGTCTGAAACCGTCCCTCTGTAAAGCCATTTGAGCAGATGAAGAGTTACTACACTGTGCGTGCTTGCATACTCAGAGCATTATGTTGCATAATCCTTTCATCAGTTTCTTCAACACAGGACAGCCAGGTTTGCAGTTTAATTTGTTGGCTAAAACTGTGTTGAGTTCACTTAAATCCAGCTAGATGTAGGACATGGGAAATTAGTGTTATTAGTATTAGTGTCAATAACAGTTGAAATATTCTGCTAATTCACTTTTAATCTCCTGATAATAAAAAAGTCATGGTTTCTCACAGAGTAGCATAATCATAACAAACTGCCACTCAATAAGTGGCAGTTTTTATTTGCTTGAATTGGAAGTTGTGTGAATAAAAGTCAAATGGGTATAATTTGGTCGTGGAGATGTTTGTTATTTCTCCTCAGTGTATTTGTTACAAACTTCAATAATATCTGACACAGCATCAATTTCTCTCTGCTCAAGGACACACGCTTGCGCCTGTATGTCTCCCCTTCTAATGAACTGAAATGTCATGAATCTTGTCGAGGAAGAATGGATTGACGTCTCACTGGCAATGAAGTCTACAAATGGCTTCCCTGTTTCCCCGGCTTTTTTTTTTGTTGTTGTTGTTGTTCCCAAATTGAGAAAAACAAATCAATAACGTGGGTTATGCTGCTGGTTCTCTTTTACTTTCTTTTCACTCCTTTCCTGCTGCTGACCTTTTTGCTGACACGCACTTCCCTTGTGTTACCGATACCCAAAACAATTTATTAAATGGAATGCAAAATCTGACATTTGCAGCTTTTTGGTGGCCTGACCCACTAAAATCTGGCACATGCCATTTGCTTTTCATGTGACCTCTTGGGCTCCTAAAAAGCCCCTCCCTTCCTTTGCTCCACTTTCCATACCTTGTCTAAGTATCAGGGTAGAGTATCAATCTGTTTTGCTATTTTTCCGGTTCCATCACGGTTCAGGCCAGAGGATTTGACATTTAAGTGACAATTGTTCCCTGACCTTTTTATAAATCTGCCCCCGTGCTCGGTGCTGCCCACTGGGATGAGATCAGAGGCACCGTGCCCAACTGAGAGCGTTAGCAGGCAGAGTTCTCACACGGCTGCTAGCTTTGGAGACACGACAAAAAGGAAGGAGGGCGATGTGCCAGAGTCTGGGCGGAAATTTAGGTTCTGCTCAGGACATTCTGTAAGGCTGTGCATAGTGGTGAAGCATGACAGCGTACGAAAATACACAGGGCTGTAGACACTAAATGCAGCAGGAAAGGTCGTAAAGGAATATCTGATGCAATAAACATGCACACTTGCTGATATAAGCATATAACACTTGCACACACACACACACACACACACACACACACACACACACACACACACACACACACACACAAAAACCCCTGCTGTTTCTTAGCTGTTCCTACCTAGAAAGGAGACACAGACTTTACAGAAGGTGTTGAACTGGAACTTGTTGGCGGCCTCCAGGAGCGTCTTGGCGTTGGCCGAGTCGATGACCAGTGACCCCGTGTAGACGAACTCGAGCAGCAGCTCCAGCACGTCTGCGTTGATGTTGCTCATCTTCAGCTCCAGCATCTCCCCGCTCCTCGTCTCCCCCAGTGACCTGATCAACCAATCACGGCAGAAACAAAAGGGAGTCAGAGGAATTGCGAGAGGCTAAGCCAGGACACAAAAACAAGAGGAAGAGGGACACAGATACATGTATGCTACACACAACACCTACAACACACCTGGGCCAGTACGAGAGTGGGGAAAAAATAGGAGAATCATTACACAATAAGTTAACAACATAAAGTGAAAAGGGACAGAAACTGAACTTTGGATGGTTTCTACTTTTCTATGGGACTAGCACATTTGCAACTATAGTGCTGCATCTGAAACAAAACGTCCCCTCTGAACAAAGATAAGGCAAACAAAAGTTATTGCTTTGCTTCCACAGGCATGCTTATCACATGTGTTTCATGTATGCATAGTTTTGGAGGTGGACATGCATACATGGCAGGGAACATATGAGCTATCAGACAGAAAACAGAGAGAAAGAAAGTGACAGCAACATTTCATTCGCTGACATAGTGTATGATCAGATGTCAAGTATGCTGGTTGAAGCATGTTGCACTGGAGAGCTCTTGCTGTTTGTGAGCCTACACCGCTGCCGTGTGCGTGTTGGGTATCAAAGCAGCGTGTCCACTTGTACTGGCATGGCATAAGAGGTGCCAGGGAGTGCTTGGATGAGCAAATTAAATATAATATGATATCTGTTCGTAATGCTGGGGGGGGGGGGCTTTCAGAACTGGGCCACGTTGTGACTTCACCGGGATCAAATGGCCGAGATTAGTTCACATGCAGGATCCCCTGAGGGGAGGTATGAGAGCGTCGAATAACACCTCGCCACCCATGTTTAATGTCCCATGTGAAACAATAATTCACTCAAGGGCAAAATAAATGGAATCAAAGTCCCGCAGAACGTGTGCCCCCACTACTCTGTCTCTCTCCCTGCGGCTATGGACATCAACAATATGAAAAGTACCCTACATTAAGATGGATAGAGGCTGTTTGCTTCTGTCAGTCATGGCAGCACAATGATAACGCTCTGTCTGCTTCTCTGTGTGGGTGTGTGCTCATGTGCGTCTCTTTTCCTTTTCTGTTGGAGCCAGTTTGTTGGATTAGAAATCATGACAAACAGTCAGCATTTAGTGAGACAGAGACAGCAAAACAAACAAGATGAGACAGGTAGACGAAATGGTTAGAGTGAAGACGAGAGAGGAGAGGCTGGGGGAGGGAGCGGATGAGGAGGAAGCAAAAGGAAGGGAGGCAGGGCGAGATGGTTCTTCCACAGGGAGCCAGCAGCCATCCTTCTGAGGGAGGGGTTGGGTTGTTCCATGACTGTGCCTTGGTCTTTTAAATAAGAGATATCCCTGCCCACCCCCGAAAAAAATCCACCATCACACCTAAACAGAGCCTTTGTCCCCGCTGCAATAATCATCAGTAGCCTGTAGTGTATGAACTGAGACATTAGTTGTCATTTAAAGCGCACTCAGGAGGTGAGAGGGGAGAAGGACATCCAAAAATAAAATAAAAGACAATGGCATTTGTCTCTGGATGGACATTGGCTGGAAAAACCAAGGTAGTTACTCTTTTTCCTCCTGCAAAGCAAAAAGCCACATAGTGTTATTGCCCTTTTTCCGCACAAAGCCCTGCAGTGGGGGCAGGTAGTAGGACAGAAAGAAGGGAAGGGGAGTGTCGTTCAGCGTTAAAGTGATGGAGGGAGGTGGGGAAGAAAAAGCGGGGGGGGGGGGGAGCTAAAAATAAAAGAAGAGCATGCTCATCAACCTGGTCAATTAGTGCAATAGCAACCAGTTCGAGTGCCAGTTTGTTTTGTCTGAGCACTTATGTTATGGAAATGACTTTTCTGGAGCTTCTAAAAGAGGTGGATATTTATGCCGCCTCTGATTGCAGACTTGAATTTAAATAGTGAAAGAGGGAGGCAGGGAGGACAGGAGAGACAGAGAAGAGAGGTAGGGCGAGGGGGGAAAAAGATGGGCACACTCAGGCAAAGAAATTTGTTTGTGAAAAATGTACCACTTACTCAAGAGGAAGTCTTAAAATCAGCAGAGACTGTCAAAATGGTGGTGAGCAGAGGCGGAGAGGAAGGAGGGGAGCAGCAACAGACACACACACACGCACACACACATGCACACACACATGCACACATACTTCCTAATACATCCTTCAACCTAAAAAAGCCTATTTTACAGGGAATACATTTAGCTTTTTCTTACAAGACCATTTATTCCATGGAAGCACATACGCTACCAAGACATGCTAAGATAGAAGCTTATTCATATGCAAAGCCTACACTGTCTGGGCTAAAAATGGCTTGCATTTACATCTTCTGTCACAACATAAATCAGGAATGAATTATAAAAATAAACACACATAATGCAGTAGCTTCATCTGTGTTTGGCTTCAAGTTTTGCTTGTGTTTGCATTCCAGTATTGAGGCCATAACATCAGTTATGATACAGGAGACTTCAAGGCTATCTGGCTGGAACGAGTCCAGTTTGTGTCAGACGCTCTAAAGGACAAAGAGGACAGGGTGACAGGTGGAGAGTTTAAAAGCCCAAACCTCCGTCCAAGTGTGAACACAGGGCCATCAGCACCCGAGAAAAAAAAACTCAATGTGGACATTGGATTGACAGAACTCTTGATAGAAAAACTTTATCCCAAAGTTTAGTCTGGGGAGTGACGACAGAGGAGCCAGTGTTAGACTGAAGTGGAACAACAAATCTGACCATAACATTGATTAAAGAGCCAGTTGACTGAAACGTAAAAAAAAAGGTCTTAAAAAGGTGCCTAGCCATACGTAAAGTTTTTATTTGCCCAGGTTTCTGAGGTTTCTGCCTCTAAACCAACACAATGGAATTTAATTTCTGGTTCTTGCAGCTTCAAACTTTTTTTTTTTTAATTTTACAGAAGATATACTCTGCATGAAAACTGTTTCTCCAAATACAGCAGATGTGATAAGAAAACTTGTCATATACATCAGTTTTTTTAAGGTTTGAATTATGAATTAAATTGCAATGAAACAAAAGTAAATACATAAAATAAAAAAAAACTAGTGTTCAAAATTTATATCATGGTCGTAATGGCTTCGATGGAGGTTTGACGAGGTTTTTTTGGTAACACGAGCTGGTAGCTGATTGATGACATTGCTGAGTTTGTTGTTTTTGTCTGCTGATTTCCAACAGCAGGGCTCAGAGCTCTGCATTATGAAGTTTACTCTTGGGTATAATTTCTTCAGAATGAAACTTGCCAACAAATGAAGTGGAATAGGTAACCTTACATGGAAATTTAAGGGAGATGATTATCTACCATTCCTCAATTTGAAACAGGCAATTTAAGACAAATTTGTGCAGTTACGGGAATTTGGTGAAAATGACTTGGAATATAACAGATTTAGAATGAAAATATGAAAACTTATCTTCTCACACAATCTCTCACACACAGGTATCTCAAAACTTGGACTAATAAAAGCAAACCTATCTGCATGGCTGGATACCAGTAGAGGAAAATAGGAAAATAGGTTTTGTAATTTTGGTGAAGTGACCCTGTAAATACGGTTGGTCAGAACAACGTGTCTAACTGAAATTTGAGGAGTATTACGGTGTCTCGTGTTCAACTCAGGTTGAATGAAGCAGCAGAGGGCTGAAGAGTGCACTCGGGGCTCAGCTGCAGTGTTCACACAGGGCAGACACTGTAATGGGCTTTAACACAGCTCTCTACCCATCTCATAGTCATAACACTCTCTGACTCACAGGCACAGAAAAACCCTGCGACGACTGAGAGAAGAAGGGGGAGAAACAAAAGGCATGAAACCATGTGTCAGGACTGCTGAAAGATTCTGGAGCTTTTTACATTACTGTGGTGTGGAGATGCAGTGGCCATAAATTAAATGCCTGCAGAGCACACTTATTGAAAAATCCCGAGGGGTAAAATGGAATTACCGGAGATGATCTGTCTCCCTGCTCTGTGCATCGGCCCTTTAAAGGGTAGGGTAATAGGTTTTTGGGTGGGGGCAAGGGCAGACGTGTGCGTACATTTCGGAGCGGCATTACATTCTTCAGGTATCATGGGGTAAGATGGCAGGTTGAATGAACACATTCTGTATGGGAGGCCTGGATATCTGAGGTGAGGGTGGGCAGTGGAGGGGAACACTAAAAAGAGGGAGACAGACATTTTAGGATTCGGATGAGAAAATAGACGTGTTTGTGGAAAGGTTTTTTATTATTATTATTTCTTTGAAAACTCATGCCTCATGTGGAGCCTGAGGAGTGTCTCCCAAAAACATATATTTTTTCAATTTTTAAAAATGAATTTTCATAATTACTTTGCCAATCCATGCTGCTAAATTTCGTCTCTTTGCCAATTAAGCGTCTTTAATTTCTTAAGTGACTCATACGGTTGTGTGTGTGTGTGTGTGTGTGTGTGGGTAGGCCAAGGAAAGTAAGTGTGATGTGCACTCCCTCACCCTCAAGTACTACATCTCTACTTTCTGACTAATGGCAGCCTGCCTGGATAACACACATGAATTATGTCCTTGCAACCAATGTGCACACACACACTAAAGCTTGCATGCAGGAAAACATGTGCATAGGCTTCATGTCAAGTACATTTCTAGATCTCAATTACATACCTCACACACACACACACACGCACACACAAACACTGTGAGAGGGGGAGTGGGTCCAGAGTATATACTCTGTTTTCTCTCTCTCTCTCTCGCTCGCTCGCTCTCTGTCTCTCTTATTTGACCTCATAAAGATGTGGACAGTGGTGAGCCACGAGTAGCATCAGCATAATTCCTGCTGCACTGAAAAAGTGACCTGAGCGGCACATGGGTGGCCGTAACTCAATGACAGACAGGCCTTTGGCTCTGTTTGCTCCTCTCTGGCTGAGCTCGCGGTGCTGTGCCTGCAGCTACAGCGACGACCAAAATGCTCCCCACCTCTCCCCTCCCCTTGTAAGCTCTTTAGTCACTTTTATTCCTCTGTTTTTGCTCCCTGTCTGTCTTTCTCTCATCACCTTTTCACTGCTGTCCTATTCTAACACAGCTCTCATCTCCATAAAGTCAAGGTGCCACAGCCATCGCTGCTGATGGTGTAGTGTTCATATACTGTTGATGATCGCGACTTCATTACATCAAACTGAAGATGTCTTCCAAAATTAACAATTAGAGTAACAAATTCATGAGATATTCTCCAGTATGAAGTCATATGAGAACATTTCTAAATGTCATGAAAAATGACAGTGTTATGACAATAAATTACGGTAGTTTTACAATTAATTAACCAATTTATGAGAATTTGCTCTACTAAACTGTCAAATTAAACAAGAAAAATCCGACTGTAGGCAGCAGCAGGCATGAAGATGAGCTTGATGAAATTCAGCAGGCTCCTCTGGGAGTCCCGGTGTCTTTCTGTGGCCCTGTCTCTACGCATAAATGATCTGGCTACTGTACGTCCTGGATAAGAGGCACAAACGAGACAGGCTGATAGACAGGCTGACCAGCAGGGGGGCTTCAGTTCTTTCCAAAGTCGCTTCAGTCTCTCAGGAAGCTTCTATTGTCAAGGTCAAAGGAAGACCGAGTGCCTCTTTTTTTATTCATGGGGTGCGTATCGCTGTCATGGAGATGAGTGGTCCTAGTATAGATGTGGCTCTGAGGTTTTTCTACGTCTTTTCTCTGTGGTCTTCCTCACTCTATCCCTATTCAGGGGGAACAAGTGTATCAGTGGTGAGCGAGAAGGCCGGTGCAGCTGATAAGCAGCTTTCTGATGAGCTCGCTGTGGAGGCAGCATGGCTGCGGGGCAAAGTGACAAACTTCCCTAAGGCATTCCGGCTACCGCCTGCAACTGTGTGCGTCTTTCTGTTTGTCTTTTGTCTTTGTTCAGCACTTTATCCCTAGCCATGCAAGTGAGAACAAACACACACTCACGCACACAAACAGCAAGGTGGCAAAACAACTTTGGGTCCAGGGGACTCTCAATCAAGCCGAAAACACCTGCAAGGATTTGAAGTAAGGATGAGGACATTAGGGAATTATGGTATTCCCTCCCCAGAAAACAAGGCAGAAAAAAGACATACTTGCGCTATCAAACTTTACAGTCGCACTCACATGTGTGCACACACATCTAGAGACACTAAAAAGGTCTGCAGCTGACACACAAACACACACACACACACACACAGACTTGTATGCAGACAGGCACCCATGGAAACAAAACAGCCCGTGAATATAAAAAAATATGGAGTATGAAGGGCAGAATAAAGGGGGAATACTTAGATCAACATCAAATGAATACATTAGTGAAGGGTGGTGTTAACCTGTGAAACTGGTGGTTCAGTAAGCTGTGTTAGATGCGCTTTTGTTTTGTCCTTTGTTTAAGACTGGAATGTCTTCTTTATTAGACTAACCATGAAGTATTAGCATATGAAAAGGCTGTTTTGCAGCAAAAAACTCACAAATTAGCAACAGAAAAATATGGTAGCTTGGGAGACAAAATTCCCTCTGCCCACAGAAGACAGCGTGGCTTTGGCGTAATACCACCCAAAGTGTAAAATGTATGATTCTTTTGTTTTGGCCCTTTGGTGAGTTTAAAACATCCCCAGTCATGGAACATTTTCACTGCTCATTAAAATGGAAATGTGGTTAAATTGCCCTACATGGGGAGGAAAGGTAATGACGAGGGTTGACCTTTCTTCTCCAGTTTCAGATACATTCATTTGAGTGGGAAGAGGAAGGAATGGCTGCTGGCCCTGTGCTAGGAACCAAAGTCTTCACACACCTGCAAGAGAGAGAGGGGAAGGGAAAAAAAAAAAAAAAAAAAAAGCAACACAAATGCGCCCTATGAAAAGAACAGACTGGATCAACAGCTGGTGGGAGGGGAAGCGAAGGCAAACCTTTTCACCAGGTCCTTGAAATACAAGCTGCAGGAAGCTAGAACATTTTGGTGGACTTCAAACTCTTTGCCTTCAACAATAATTTTCAGGTCTGTAAACTCTTTCGCTCTGCGCTGTTGGTTCAACTCCTTCAACATCTCTGTAGAACAAGAAAAAGAAACAGACAATGCCACATTTGGGTTTAGAAATTTCCTCTCTTCCATACAAACATGTGCATAAAAAGCATGACAACAAGAAACAGAACAAAATGTAGAAAAGTGCAGATTGTAGAACACAATATTGCTGGACAGTCTCAAGAAACAGTTCATTATATGATAGAGAAGTGACATGTACAGATTCAATTCAACATTTCAGCAAAAAGCAAAATGAAGCATGTGTATAAATATGTAGCAGCGTGTAAAAAAAGGGAATAATATTATTCTATCCTGCACTGAGGATTAAGCGGTAACCAAAACATGCTAGTGGATAACAATAACTAGGAATAGGATAAAACAGCTAGGATTATTATGGGAAAAGACACTTGTTTAACTGTATTTGACTTCTGTAAATTTACACTGCAGCACAGAACTTCAATGAAGGGAAGCTGAATGAGATTAAAAAGTGTCTAAAAGAGATGTGGGCTGAAAACAGAGGTACTGTCAATGCATTATTCATAATGAAATAACATTCTTTTGCTTCTCACTAGTGCCCAAGTCGGCACAGAGTTGACCTTCAAATATTGCTCAATAAGAAAACAACTACTCATCCCCAAATCCCAATAACCGCCTCTCTCTCTCTTTTAGAAAAATACCCCACCCACCCTCGTCTTCCTCTTCGAAAAAAACCCCAAAACAAAACAAAAAAAAACCCCAAAAAAAGGAAAAAACTGGGACAAAACACAATCTGAGAAAACATGCTTAGAGCAAACCAATATGCTGTTGAAGGCCACAGTACACAGTGAGCTGTATAATGTGGTGTTGTAGTGCAATGTTAGGCCTGGCCTTACTGTAGCGTTGGGTCGGAGGCGCTTGTTTCTCTGTGTCTTAATGAGGCACCATGAGGGGACGCTGAGAGTGAAAATCAGCAGGAGACTAGCAACTTATTTTACAGCCTTAGGAGGGATAACCAACACAGCAGCTTTGTTAATTTCCTACCAAGAATGCCACTAAAAGCAAACACTAACAGATTCAAATCGTAATCTACAGGCATGATAATGTGGAACATGATTATACAGGGAGCCAGCTTCCATACTGTCTTCTCAGCATTAACAGAGCACTTCATAGAGACTGCAGGCTGTGAGGCACAGTAAACAGTCATTTGGCACAAAGCCTGTCAGTGTTGTATAGAGGCACGTCTTCCACGCTGAGGAAAGATAAACAGTAGCCACAGTACTGTGTGAGATATGTGATGAGATAGAAAAGAAAGGTGGCAAATTCTCCCTTGATAAGCAGAAAGAGTTACTTTTCCTGAGGCTAACGCAGCCGCTACCTCAGTGTAAACGTGACGACGACGAGGCTGAGTCATTCATTGTCAGTCATGTGGCGTGTAACAAGAAAGGTGTGCATGGATGGATATGTTTCTTTACACAGCGAACTAGCCATTCATGTGGGAAACTGATCAGACCTGTGATTGCATTGGCGGCGTCCACACTGAAATAGAGTACTTTTTCGTTATCATCCTGAAAGAGGTCCGTGTTCACGCCAGACTCAAAGCAGGGATTTAATTAACCTGGAATGACACTCGCACTTTTATTTGGCTGGAATATCCACTCATTTAGCACCTTCCATTCTCCTGACTGACACTGGGAGCTCGGCTCTGAATTAATTTGGGAGCTGAAATTATACAGTATAAAGACACATGACAAATAAGGTGCAATTCAGAAGCGTGCTTTGGTAAAAGCCTCTTCTCTGAGCAGTGCATCCTTCAGAGTTATCACATCAAGAAATTAATGGCCAGAAAGAATGACCTGGTTATCAAACATGCCGAAAACCAAATGGGGGGAAAAAATAAAAAATAAATAGATGCAATTTTTGACAATATGTCTGCTGTACTTCGACCAGATGCACAGCTGCATGGTTAGAGTGAGCCATACACATGCACACGCAAACACAAAGCTGGCATTTGCCTTGTCTTTCATCCATCTCTCTCCACTCTCCACATTCCACTCCACTGCCGCTTGTCAGTTGGCCAGCTATCTGATTACTGTGTGGGCATGGACTGTGAATAGTGAATACACAGTAGTTTTGCGTTTGCATTAGTGAATCTCCAGCGACCGATATGGCTCTCACCTCCAATCAGCCCCACTGCACACCCTCCATTTGCCCCAACAATAGAGAAAGTGAGAGGGGGAGACAGAGAACTCCAACTTGTCAGTAAACAATGGCCGCCTCCCCCGGAGCCATGCAGACTCACCTGAATGCCTGATGGAAAAGCTAATTATGGCTTCTTAGGGTGGATCGGTGAGTGTCCTAGAACAACTCATCACCGGTGGGCACCATGAAACTGCACATGGCGTCCCCATTCTCAGTTTTGGCGTGGAGTGTGGTGAGGCACAGCCATGTTCAATGGGACCACAGCGGCTTTGAAGCACCAAACATCTCAATACCCTTAAAAAGGAAAAATCTCTTTGAGCACCGTCAAGTTCTGCAGTGGATCCATCTGGTGCACACCAGATGGATAAAACAGTAGTGAGGTTTGCTTTGTAGGAGATGCACAGATATTCTCATAGGATTATAGGAAGTGCTACATTTCTAGAGTATATCATGGACTGCAAACAATGATGAGAACTGCTAGCGTAGTGTCCTGCCCCGAAGCCGTTCACAGTAATAACAACACCCTGAGCTGGCTCGTCAGGATTGGTTGACACACTGCACAGGGGGTTTGAACACTGTGCCAACTCTGCTGCTCAGCCTAGTAACTCTTCTGTCAAACATCTCTGGGCGCTGTGGCCAATGGGCTCCTCGGGTGAGATTTCCAGGAACCTATCAGCGCAGGCTACTCTAAGGTGTGGTAAGTCATTTTACTCAGCAGTGATTGGCTGCTGTAAAAAGGCAACTCAGCACGCCATTGGTGGCTGAACATGGAGCCATTTTAAGGTCTGACATGTATTTTACATGTGCCCCATGTAGACCCGCCATTTTACATCTTTACATAAAAATTGAAAATCTGAGACACATCTTCATAAACTCATATTTTCTGTATTTTTTAGACCAACTCGCCAACTGACCTGAGTTGCTGTGTACAATAGGCTAAAAAGAAAGAGAAAATAAATGATTATAGAAAAAGGCATCTTTGAATTTGTATTTTTCCCTCGCTGAAAAAATTTCTAAAATAATTTCTTAAAATTAAAATTCGACTCAGAACACATTATAAAATGTATGCATTTCTGATATTTAGTTCTTCTTATAACTTTGTATCATCATAATGCATCGGCCTCAAAATCTTCAGATTTTAATGGATTAATTTTTATATAAAGAGAATAATAAACTCATAAAGTACAAACAAGGAGGGATAAAAGTATTTCAATTTTTTTAATTATTCTTTTCAGAGGATGTAGCAGAAGAGGACAAGAGACATATGACGCCGTGTGAAGATCAGTATACATGATACATATAGAACAAAGCGACTTAACAATTTTATAATCAATTTAAATTATTTCTCTTATTAGCCATGTTGCCCTTTACCATTTCTGATGAATCTTCTGTTTCAACAGCAAAAGTAAACATGTAATCGTTCACATATCTCTATCCAATTAGATGACATTCTGTTTTGTGCAACAGAAAGGACACAGATGTGTTCACATCGACCTTTTTCTTCTCTTTTAAACTTTCAACAATCAATTCCCACCAACACTCACAGCTTAATTACCTGGAACAAACAATGCTAGTTGATCAATAATTCAATGTACAACTCTGCCTTAATGGGTTTTCTTTGGCTTGGAGAAGACTACAGTACACCAGTACATTTTCTGAACAAAATAATAATATAAAAATGAAATGGAATGATTAATTAATTATCTTCAAGCTTTAGAAGCTGTTCTGGCATTAATACCATATTTCCTGTCAATTTATATATGAGAAAGAGAAAATCCTGAGAAATACTTAAATTATTCAAAATGAATCAAATGAGATAACTTTAGATTAATTAGATACTTTTTTAGGTTTGATTTAAGTTTTCTTAAACTCTAATTACTTCTCAGTCATAGATGCTGTGTTTGAACTTTTAAAAAGTATTAGTATATTTTCTAAGGCAGTATATTTTGGTTAATCCATACACATGGACTTAACATTCACATTGAATGCCCAAAGGCAATTTATATTTCATGGTAAGTAATGCCACCATGTTGAAAATTATTTTTGATATTTATTTTGAAATAAATGAATGAACAATTTCTTATATATAAATTTACTATTTACATATAAATTTGTCATTTACATAGTACTCATTACTGTGATTAGTTTTAATTAAATTACATTGAATTAAAGCAGATTTTATGCTTTTGGTTATTTTAAAGAAGCAGCAGCAGCAGCACTGTTGTAGGACTGAAGCAGACTGGACCAAGGCAGTCTGATCAAAATGGGCTTCCTTGTACAAAAGCCTTTTGATGAGTAGGGACATTTGAGAAATTCTATTTCAAAGAGCAACTTACAACAGAATAAGCAGAATGGGCCAAGAGCATGGCTGATAGTAAATGCACACAAAAGGACTTTCACAGTGTTGGGCTCCCCAAAAACGTATTTCCCCTGAAAAGAACAGAAGGCCTGAAACCCTACAGTAAAGCTCTGTTTGATAATGTCAGGAGGATTTATGAGAGGTATTCCAATTTGAAGTGCTATACTAATAATAAAAAAGGGATCAAAATGAATAAATTATCTGATATTAATTATGTGTAACTTGTTTTTGTCACAGAATCCAAAACAGTATGGGATAGATCTGTGCAGCATCAGATGGAATAAAGTCTAAAATTTGGAAAAAGCTTTCTGTCTGCTGCTGATTTTGATAAGAGAAACACTTAATGTTTCCCAGTTTCTGACAGCACACATTAAAAACACCCACATGCAGCATTCACAGGCAGAGAGATGGTCAAAAGTTCACTATCAACACAGGCTGCTGGATAATGTAATCTCTCTACTCTGCAACCTCAGGTCCCAAGTACAGCAACAGAAAAGATTCAATATCAGCTCTGAAGCTGAGGATGAATTTATGCAAAATTCTTAAATTGTGTCATGACTGACTGATTTTTACTTTTTGACATTTCTTTCTCTATGCTGTTAAAGCTTGCTTCTTTAAATTCAGGGTTGTACCACTCTCAGACCACAGTTTCAAAAAAAGAAAGACAAGATTTCTTGAGCTCAGATAACACAGGGTTGGTCCTATTGTAAATGAACTTGCCAAAAGAAAAGAGAAGTGTTCAAATGAAATCATAGAGTTATTGACTTTTAGTATGTGTACATGTTCTAACTTCAGCAAAATATTTGACTGAAAGAAATAAACTTAGGGCTTCAGGTGTCTATTGAAGCATTTTTCCCTGTTTTTAAAAAAAAAAAATATGAGGCATATATATAAGTTTTATGTATTATCATAAAGTTATAATTGTGGAAAAAAGTTATAATTGTGGAAAAAAAAACCAAATAAAGACTTAATTTACAAAAATCCTCATTTCTGTGGGATGAAGTTATTTTAAATTCCATTAGTATGCAACAGTTTCAACGTCAAGGTTGTCTGAAACACAAGCAGAGCAACTTTATGATAGATTAAAGAAAATATATTTTAAATTCAATTTGTAATTTTAAATCCATCTTGACACTTATCTCAACAAATTTAAAGGTTAGACTTTCGATTACGTTTTCATTTAAAGTGGCTTAAATTAGTAAGTAAAAATGCTGAAGTCTACTTCAGTGCATCTTGTTTTGTGCACAATAAACGTTATTGTGGTCGTACTGTCAACTTGCTTGTACCAAATGAAATAAAAATGTTAATTTTTTTGTATGTAATTGGACAGGCAACAAACAAAGCAACAATTTTTTTCCCCCTCTGGAAAAAGTATTTTCTTTGAATGTGAAATTGCTGCATATTTGAGTTACTTTTGGGGAATATATTGATTAGATCACTTGTGTCTGAATCCCAAAATTTACTCTAAATTTATACAAAATTCAAAACATAAAAATTAAGATAAAAATGTTTTAGTGGGTAACATTGATATTTTTTATTGAAGGTTTTTATGAGCCCATGTTTGATCCTCAATATGAATGAATTTAACTTCAGATTAACACGAGGATCATCAGATTTTCCTGAAAGAGACTACATTTGAAAAATAATTTGTTTTCTTTATTCAAACATGCCTTTCTATTAAATGTTTAATATTTTGATGTTCACACAATATTCCAAAGAAGGTTGCAGTACACTGTAAAATCACAGTCATATATCCTGTGTGTTGAAGGAGGCAAGCACTTTTCAAAAGGGATGTTTCATAGGCCATTTTTGTTTAATGCCACCACCTTCAGCTCAGGACAGTTCATTTCAAAAGCCATAATGGCTAAATGTCAGCCCTTAACAGGTCATGAACAATGGCAGGCCACTCATCTAGATGCTATCTACTGAGCAAACAATGCTTCATGTAGATAAAAGGCAGCAGATCTCATGTGTTACCCAATCTACCCCTGGTCTCCTTCCAGCCGCAATTAGTCTAAACAGTCTCTGAAACATACCTCTTACAATCACCGCCACATTCATTTCTGGAGACGTCTCAACAGTTTGTGCCTACTCCCAGCAAATCAGCTCATGTAAGGCATCAGAAATCCTCGAGACCCCTTGAGTCTCTAGCTGTCCTGATTTCAGTCTGTAAAAGAGCAGTGGCACCATATAGCCTCGGAGAATAGTCCATGATGAGGACGCTTTATTTTTCCCTGCTCAAATCTGCTGAGCTGAGCTGCTTGAGCCCCAGCACTACTGTCAACGAGTCTGGACCGAGCCAGAGGGGAGACACTTTGACAGAGAAAAGGAACTTGGGCCCCTCAAAGACGCCGTCTGGGCCTTTGTTGCTTTCTCCAATAGGCATGAAGAAAAGACCTTGAGTGGCAAAAAGCACAGCACACCCAAATCTCTACGTATACCCTCTGGTGCAAGGGTCAGGCATGCACACACACACGTGCGTGTGCGCACGCACGCACACACACACACACACACACACAAGAGCAAACAATTGGCACTAGTAGAACAAAGTCGAGGCAAATGCAAGCACAGGCTTTGAGGAGGAAGAACATAAACAAAGAGAGCCCTGGGAGCATCTGTTGGCCTGCTGCAACACCATGACAGGATGTCATGCAATGTTCTCTTGTTCTTTCTGTTTGTGTGTACTGAGAAGAGCAGAAAATCTCTGGTCTCGACTGGTGCGGTAGCGTCCTCATTAGCCAGGCAGCAGGGACAGTAGGTGACAAGCAGTCATACTCCCTCAAACAGGTTTTAACAAGAGGATACACCTGTGGCTAGCAAACAAGAGCACCGTCATATCTCTTCTTTCCTTCAGGCACTGCAACACCTGGTCAAAGACTGAAAGAAATAAGATGCTCCAGACTTTTTAAATGTTTACTAAAATGGCAAAAGTTGCATTTGGCTGTCTTTTGAAGACAGAAAGCTGAAATATGCACTGTATGCATATGTTGTGGGTTACAAGCCAGGTTGCATACAGTTCACAGGAGCTTGAAATTTAGATTCAGACTCCTGATGCAAGTATTAAACAGTTAATCCTTGTTTCCACAATGACAACAATAGCATATTCACATTTAAGTTTCACAATTATGAGTATGACCACTAATTACAATATAATCATGTACATGTTCAGGATTTTGCTCACTGTGTCTTTGTAATTTTAAACTAATTTCATTTGGAGTTTTGAAGACGTCCAACCATTTAATTTATTTTTAACACCATATGAAGCAATGGAAAACTGGTTGCACCAAAGCAAAACTTTGAATTCAATAAATACATTTCTTAAATATGTGTTTGCAATGATCTCTGTTTATCATGTATTTTCTCTATTTCACCCTGGTAAATGACAAAAATAAAAAGAGAAAACATCTTTTTTTCTCTCTCTCATCTTCTCGCAATCAATGTAGAGCGAGTCTAACCTACAGATTCACCACAGGAATAACTCTACCAGAGGAAGAACTGGGACATGACTTCTGTTCCAAAATAATTCAAAGGAGGATTGTAGAGTTTATTCCAGCTGAAAGCATTTTAAGCTACAAAAACAAATCAAACCATGATGTCTATTTTCACTTCCAATTAAAATGTTCCAAGAGAATATGAGGCTCTCCAAAGTCTTTATTACAACATTCACGAAAAGCTGGTCTTAATCAGGAGTTCAGAGGTAACACTGATTGAGCCAATACCTGTCACCTGGTCAGGTCACATGACAGGAAAGCCAAGTAGGCTTAAAGGGAAAAGGTTTAATTACATGGACTTCAGTGCTAACAAGACCCAACGACACATCATCAAAGATGTGAAAAGATTTATTTTCCTGGAAACCCATTTTTCTTATTCTACGTGTGTGTGTGTGTGTGTGTGTGTGTGTGTGTGTGTGTGTGTGTGTGTGGGGTCCCTTTATAGCTTTCTGACACATCATTACCACTGCAGCACTCCTCCATGGCTGTTTTTAAACCTGTTTTTGAACCTGCTCAAACCATGAAAGTCAATATGGTGCCAAGTCACTAATGTGACAGTCATGACCAACTATTTTAACATCCCATGCTCCTATTTTTCCCTCAAACATCAATGAAATTAAACACCCATTCATGCATTCAGGGACTCACAAATGGAAAATAGCTTAGTGTTAATTTAATACTCGCCACCTGATTTGTACATGAAGCTGCTTAATCTTAACCCAAGTATATCACGGGACATTCAATATTTTTGACACCTCCCCTCATATAGGCTGAGCTGACAGCTTCATGTAAAAGAAGGTGCAAGGAAACCTGTTCAGACCCATCCAATGTGTTGCCATAATTTATTTGAGCTCAAGTGTCCCTGTTAAAGAAAAAAAGCAGAGATGAGGGACAACACCAGATTCCACTTGACATAACCTTGAATTATGGAGAGAATATGTGAAAAGTCCTTTATCACAGTGAAAAAAAAAGGAGCTGAAAACTTCTGCTCACCTGTCACCAAAAAACTTTCAGTCACAAATAAAGAAATGACTCACTGATACTTCACTTCCACCACTGCCTCTCATATCACATACAATTCTCAACATAAATATAGTCTATTTCTGAGGATGTTTTGAATGAAAAACAAGTTTAAATGTAATGTCACATCTCAGTAACCATGGTATCACAGAAAGTTGAAGGCAGCTTAATATTAATCTCTGTTATTGTCATCTCTCTCTCTCTCTCTCTCTCTCTCTATATATATATATATATATATATATATATATATATATATATATAGGGTTAGGCAAGAAAAAAAAACAGAATAAAATGAGTAGTGCAGAAAGATGGACTAATGAGATGTGATGAACACTGAATTAACTGATAATTATAAACCTATTAGTTAAATGAACTGCTTCAGTGATAAGTAGGAGTCGCCTTTCTGTTTTTCTGCCACGGGAAGCAGACAGAGGTGTGCAGTGGGGATGACAGCTCTGATTGGTTGATCAACATCCAATTGCTTGGCTATGCAATGACATCCAATCAAGTATTGGACAATTTCGCGCACAAGGATAGGAACCCATATGCCATGATGAAAATATAGATGTCACTATATGTAGTGGATTGCTAATGGAATGTATTCAGAGTCCACAATTTTCCATGTCAGAGCAGAAAATTGCTTCTGAATTGTTTCTGTGGGCATTAGACATATTTACATTTACAAGAGGCAGCGGCCAAATTGTTCCACAGCAACAGCTTCTGATTCATCAATTTATGCTTCCTCCATCTCTCTGAGCATTCTGCAAATTACTTGTTGAAATAAAACAATACATCTCCAAAAATTACAAAGAATCTTTCCAAAACTAACAATGGATTTGGATGAATGGGTTGATTAACACACTGACTAATCATTTAATAATAAATCCAAATGACAAAAATATCTTAGTACTAAGACTCCAGCTCCTTGCTGTAGTATTTATTTTCTTTCCAAGAATTCCTGATTTTGGAGAAGCCCATAATATATAAGAAGCTATAAGAGAAGAAAATCTAAGAGCTCCTTACTTCTAATACGAACTACTTTTGGGAACTGAGATAAAATGCTGGAATACAGGTCTGCATGCTTAAAAACGCTCAGGCCAAGATTAAGCCTTGAATTTGTGGACTGGCTTATTTGTCACAGTGGCAAAGAGGCAAGATGCCAATATGGATTTTAGTCATGTTTTTTTTGTTTGTTTTTTTTAACAATATGCCACAGGAAATTGTACAAGTGGACCATGCCCTACTGTAGCACAGATTAGCAAACATTCTGCTCAAGTATTATGGAGGACGTCTTTGTCAAACTCAGCTCGGGGTTCAGTAATTCATCCACACCACAACAGATGACATTGTCATCGTGCAAAAACACACAAGCCCTAATGCAAACAGACACATGTGCAGCCATGCATATGCAGACCCAAAACGCCCAAGCAAATGCGCACACACATGCACGCGCGCGCACACACACACACACACACACGACTTTAGGCAAGACAATGTCATCAGAGAATAATCCTAATAACAATGTTGTGCTTATGAGAAGTCGCTGGCTGGTGTAGATAACATACTATATTGCTTAGAGGGGATTTGATTAGAACTGAGTGGGCGTGTAACACTTCTCCATCTTCCCTTTTAATTAAATTGCTAAGTTACTGTTTCATATAAATTATTGCAAGGGCCAGAGTTCTGTCTAGCCCACATTATAAACCCCGGTGGAAAAACAAGGCCAACTGCGTGAGATGAATCATCTGGACACAGGTCTTGTGTATTAAAATGAATGGAACCTTTCAGAGAACATCTGTGTAAACGGTTTCATTTCTTCTTCACCTTGAGAGGGTTGACTGAGCATCCAGACTCTTTTGGAGCATCCAGTTGTGTATGTGACCGACCAAGTGTGCGTCACGCTCACTCACATGCAGAACTGAGTGCTGCCCAGTACAAATAAATGCAGGTGTCTTTTAGGCCGTTGTACAGGATCGCTTCTATTCCGAGCACTCACCGAGAGAGATTTGACCTTAAGCCACAACATCATGACTACAACAAATACCAAACTTTTCTCCAGGCCCTCAGTCAGGTAGCTGGTCCACTGTGGCATTTCATCATCCAAAGTCAGAGCTTTTACCTGACAGGGACTTTTATCACCTGCGGCAGTGGGAGAAAACACTCGCACCAAACCAAGCTGTCTTTTAAAACTCTCCATGCAAAACTGAACATAAGTAATAACCATCAAGTATGAGTTGCCATTCTTATACAATACTCACACTGGCTGAACAAGGCCATTTCTACAGGACAAACTATTGTTGCAGGGATATGAGCCAGATACTAGAGAGGCATTACCAATATGGTAGTGTGGAGCCAAACGATTACAACTTGGGCCTATGAGTCCGGTATCCAGTTATTCAACATTTTTCAAACATTAATAACTTTGACGGTGATACTTCGAGCTTCATACAGTCAGACGCCATGTGACAGGTGACTGGAGAGAAACAGGTTCAGAGAGAAACTGAAGGAGACAAAAACAGCTGATAACTATCATCATCAGGAGCACACAATTTCTGCACTTGTTCTGCACCTCAAACTGCACTGTTACATCTAAATTCTCAACGTGAATATTTTCATTTTCAATTCAGCACAAAGCAGTTCAGTAAGCAAAGGTCTCTAACATAGTCATTTGGTCAGAGCAGATTTTACTATTTCCTGACATAAAAAGTATGGTACTTGAATGTACAATAAGTTGTATTTACAGCTTTTCAACTCAAAAGCTGACAAAGAGTGCTTGGGGTGATCGGTTTTAAGCGTAGGACAAAGGATGTAGACCCCTCACTGCTTTTGCTGTGGCCCATAAACACAAGATTAACAGTTCGATGTTGAACTACTCCTTAAAAAGGCAACTACTTGAGATGCCATTAGGGAAATATAAAGAACTGTTGCACTCTAACTGTTGGAAATACACCATGGAAATTTGGTGCATGCCCCTGTAAGAATAGCTGTCAAGTTGTTTTACCTTTCTGAATATTTAAAGCGAAAAATATACCTCAAATAAAACAAAGTGCAAACTTCCCTTAAACCCTAATTAAAAGTTTAAAGTTACGTTTTCCTCCACTGCCCCAACTGCAGCCTGGAACCAACAGCCTCAGCTGTGCCGGGTCCTTCACATTTATGCACATACTGGTGGTCGAGGCCAGATGCCAGTGTATGTGTGAGAGAATGCAGATATGCTGCCCAGCTTGTCTTACACCTCTACTGTGTTTATGACTTTGGTTTGTGCGCATTCCTTGCAAGCTTTGCACGTGGGTAATACCTGCCTCTATGGGCTACATTTCTTCCAAGTTGACCCCAAACAGCAGGAGAACACAGCTACACACACCAAAAGACACACAGAATTACAGCAACAACAACAAAAAAAATTCCCATGTCACCAGTGCAGCTTAAGATAAATGTCACATCTCCCCCTGAAGACAATGTGTGTTTACTGGGTAACTTTGTGAAAGTCACAGCAGCCCAAGCAGAAAGGTTAGTGGTGGGGTTAGGTTGTATGTGGGAGTCTTCTCAGCAGACTGCACACCTGAGATGAGCTCCCAGCCTACGGTGGAGTCAGGCGAGTAATCTTTGCATTTCATCAGATTTTTTTCTCTCCTTTCTTTCATTCCTCCTTCTCTCTTTCTCTCCCCAGGGACAGAAAACAATCTATTAGATGACTGGGCTGCCCCACAAATTCTGGTTGTGTCCAGCATGCTCCACTGCTTATATTCGGCTGATGTGTTCGCGTAAAGTTGTAATCCAAGTTTAACTCTCTAAGACGATACATTTTTATCCTGCAGTCGAGCAAGCTGCATTACATAAGAAAACTCTGTCTGTATCTGTGAAAGGAGAGTGGGTACAATGACTACTGTGACAGAATAATGATAATAATCAACACTATAATTCAGAGCTGCAGTCTCTAGCAACAACACGCATTCTGTAAACTTAATAGGGCACAAGCATATTGCTGTTTCGGCATCTCATCATTGTCCGTCTTACTGCTAAGGGAGATTTTAAGTCTATTTAGCTTACAGAGTGCAGCACTAGCCTGCAAACATCTCTTGATTGCAATTCAGGCCATTATCATTTGTCTGTGTCACAGACGAATTATATATCTTCACATGCTAAGCCTGTTGCTAACTCTGTGGAATAATAAGTTTGACAGGGGAGCCATTCTTGGTAATGTCTGGTCCTGTCATTAGTATTTATTAGATGCCCTGCATGCATTATCAAACCCATTTAAAAGTTTCTGCATGAGGAGAAAGTTTGACTATCCACTCAGATAAGTGATCACACTCAACATTAGCGAACTAATCCTGCTCAACTTCTGGAGTTTTTTTGCTGAGATGTTGCAGCACATCTGCTGCTGTTTTGGATACCGAGTTCCCTCCCTGTTGCAATTATGCCTTCTCATTAGAGAGAAACATCCGCTATTGACGGGCTTCCTGGTAACATCTGCTGGGTTTACACTCAGTCTAATTGATAATGCATTACTACCTATTTCATAGCTGATGTGCAGAATAACACATTGACATTTGACTTGTGGCGATTAATCACGTCATATCAGATAGTCTCAGACATGAGGTGTTTGAGATGCAGGCCCATTTGAGGGTGTAACCTACATTCACTTTGACACTACATCACACACAAATCAATTTGCTCCTACATAACTGAGGGCAGTGGACGTCTCGTGGAGGCAAATGGTACTGTTTCAGTTTGAGATCTCTCCTGAATACTTAATGCATGATGCTACAGCTCTGAGAAACAGTATGAGTGTCAGTGTGTGAGTTTGAAAGTCATGGATGGGACCCAGGAGTACATGAGAAGATTAAAATGAGGCTCTAAATTTTCCTTAAAAATAATAAAACCAGCGATGGAAAGTGAATTCGCTCAAGCACTGTGCCTAAGTCCAATTTGTTACAATATTTGAAGCACTTGACTTTCTCTGTGTTATGCTGCTAATCTTATTCAGATTTCACAAATAAAACAAACTGGGGAACATCTTGTTATAGGACGCCTGTCAACATGTTGACCTTATGACCTTTGAGTACTCAGTATCATTTCTACATTATTAAATGAGTACTTAGTACTCACTGGTCAGACAACACCCATCTTCAAACTCAGCCTTCATTCTGATGTCAACTACAACCCTGTGAAGTTTTGTGACAGACTTGCACGGTTGTGACGCTGTTGCACTGACAAAATCTGTCCACAGACAGACAGACATACAAACACCACATTTAACTATGATGACACACAGACAGACTCAAAAGGTGAAAACAATCCCAGCAATGAGCTTATGTTATATGAATTACAGATTAAACTATAGTTTATAGTCCACTTAGTTCAGTAGATTTTTTGTCAAATATATATCTCCTCAGGCCTGTCACATGAACTCAAGTGCCCTTTCATCCACACTATCCTCTATGATCCAAATGTGATCACCTGATTTCATTTATTTAACACTATTTATTATATAAAAGTGGATATTGTAATACCATATGTTCATTACTTGGTCAACTATCTGAACTACTTATGATTCCGAGATATCTGTTTACACAGTTTACACTTCTCTGCTCACTTGCTTAGGCTTGGTACACTCTAGAGGATTTTCAAAAAAAAAAAAAAAAAGTCATGGCTGAGAAGACAAAGTTTTACTGTTAGTACACAACATCCTGTTGGTGATGCTTCTTGGTCAGCTCCCTCTCGTTGGCTTTTGTAAATTTCTGCTCAGTATTCCATTGGTGATTATTTCACAATACAGGACTTCAAATATTAGTTTAGTTTGGTATTAACTCCAATCCAGTCAGTGACATTAAGATTATGTCTGTGAACCCCTGACACTACAAGGTCATTTGGGCAGATAGTCTGGTTCAGCTTTGAATCAGGAACACCCCCACAATTGCCTGGAGGGGGAAAACCAGACCCAAAATTTGCACAATTATTCTCTAGTGTGGCGATAGGAGATGTAATTTCAAATCACTTGCACTGTTAGGGTTTTCAAATGATTCAATTTGATTTTTAAAGTACATTTTGGAAACACTGGATCAATGACTGTATAGTTTCCCTCAAAGAAACAGAACTGAACATTTCTTCCACTGTTAAAAACTGACTGGAAAGTATAGAAGCAACAAGGTTGTTGGCCCAGAAAAAATAGGTTCAGTCTAACAAAAGAGCCATCTAACAAAAAAACTTCAAAAAACAATTCTAAAAAAAACCATTACGGGCTCCCTTAGAAAATGCTTGGTTTAGCACAGTGACAGACCATTTCTGATTTAGTCATACAACCCAATGGCACTCTCTAGAGCTGTTCAATTTAATGTTATTTTGGATTAGCTTTTTATTTCATAGTACAATACGGGGCAAGAAAGTGTCACAGAGGGAAATAAATCTTTTGAAAGACAGGCAGTGGAGAGAAACTCACCTTATCTCACAACCTCCACCTGCCCACAATAGATATGAATACCTGAGAAGAGATATGATTACGACTAAAGCAAACAGTCCTGCAGTGTTTAGTTAGTACTTTTTTAAACGTACACAGCAGTCACACTGATTATTGAGCTTAAATTCAGGTTATTTAATGAATACAAAATTAAACTAAGCTGGGAAGGACTGAGGACAAAACCTTTATTTTCAGTCCTTTTTAAGTCACGACAGATTTGATAGATAAACCATGGAGCATCCGTGGATGTCAACTTCAAATTGCAGCAGATGATTTAAACAAAGTGTCATAAAGATTTCAAATAACATATTAAGCACTTCCAATTCTCAACCAGCTAGCTGTGGCTCTGGATAGAAATTGCAGATTTTTTTGTAAGGATAATAAGGCAAAAGAGACAGACTGATTGTGTGTTTTAGATGAAAACAGCCATCTGACACTCGGTCCAGCTGTCACAGGCAAATGAGCAATCTGGGCTGACTGGACTTTTTTTTCCTCTTTAATCCTTTCTTCTCTTAAATTTTCCACTGCCACTTTGCTAACTGAGGCATTTCCAAAAAAAAAGCTATTAGAGAAATGGCTAACAAGTCCAGCATCAGTGGAGTACAGAAAGCGAGGAGGCGGAGAAAGAAGTTAGAGGCATGGAACAGGTGGCAGGTACGGTGGGGAAGGAAATATATAACATGGGGGGGTGGTGTGGGGGTGGGAAGCAAGTGGATGAAAAGAGAGGAAAGGGAAAAAAAAAAGCAAAGGCTATAAGTGGGTATGGGAAGCAGGTGGATGTTAGGATGGTGGGGGGGCTGGAGAGGATGCTGAGAAACAACAGCATGGGAGGGGTGGTGTCAGGAGTGGGGCCGAGTGAAAACAACAGACAGACAATTGCAGTGAAGAAGACAGGTGGGGAGGAGGGGAGGGAGGAGAGTATAGGTTGAGGAGAGGATGGAGGAGGGAGGGAGGCGTAGATATGGTGCCCCCTCTAGCGTGGCAGGAAGCCGGGCGGCTGCTCCTTGGCTGCATTGCGTCTGTGATTATGCGTGTAGCAGCCGGGCTGTCAGGCTCCGGGTCCTGCGACTGTGCCGCCACTGAGCTTTATCTTGAAATCCCAGTGATTAATGAAGCCGGTGCTGTGTTCTGCATGGTGGAGGTGGACGAGGAATGATCAATCTTAATGAGCTATCCGCCGTCCCTATATTAACTGTGGGGGGATATAATGTATTGGGGCTCCTGGCGGGGCTCCTCTCCTTTAAAATACGATAACGAGGGAGAGAAAGAACGAGGGCAAGCAGCTTTTCCTTCCTCCGCTTATGACACACTGCTGCTGCTCACCTCACGTTTCCTCCCCTCCCCTCCCTTCCTCTTCTTTTTGCTCTCTCCTGAGAGCCAGAGCAGTACTAGAAACAGTTAGACATCTCAATGGAAGCCATCCTTAGCAAAGTTAAAGAGACAGTGTCGGGTAGCTGCTCGGCTACATCTGAACACAAGTGCGGTGGTCTCCAGACCTCTCCTGCCATTCTAAAATGAGATGTTTGAGTCAATATCATTAATATGTAGGCCCCATATCGACTCATGTGCCAAGGTTACTCATAAGCATATCACTGTGATATTGCATGTATTCATTTATGAGAATTACCTGCACATACCGAGTCCACAGTGATTGGAATAAATTTCAACCTCATTAATAATTTGCAACATTCTCAGCTCTTGTGAATCCCTTTTCAGTTTCCACTAGAGCCATCTAGAATTAAAGAATAAAAGAGATAGAAAAACACTTTAAAATCCATGCATTTCATATTTCAAGTTAAGCCTGTTTTGGAATCATAATAACCCCAGTTATGCTTTAGCTAATCCTGATGTGGATAGCTTTAAGATAATCACCCAACACAACACCGCACTGACTTTAATTAATTTGCCACCGCTTATTCTGAGTACCTTGATCCGAGTCAGCACATTGAAAATTAAAATAAAAAAAAAAAATCTACAACTCCCACACCAAATTCAGTATATCTGTCTTGGTCAAAGGCGTACTTTTGTATAAACGCCAGTGAGGATGTAGCGGTAGTCGAGATCCTCTGCAAGTGAGAGAGGGATAGAGACAGAGAAAGAGGGAGAGAAAGGGAAGGGGAGGGTTTAATTAATGTGCTTGCTATGATTAATGGTCTCAGCGTGGCTATCACAAACTGGCTCTGTTTTTAATAACTGGTTTGAAAAGCCTGTCATGCTAGCAGTATATTCTTGTGGTTGAGTCAAAATGAGTATTTATATACTGCTAATAATACTGATAATACTGTATGCTTTATGTCTACTTAATAACTGTAGCTACTTCAGACTATAGACAAAGGTCTCCAAGGTGAGAGAGAGACATGCAATCTGCAAAACATGTTCAAGAATAAAATGTCATTATCACATCCAGTAGCATCATAAAGCAGCAACAAGGTAAAAAAAAAACAACACTCAATAATACAGCATGTCCATTTCTAAATAAGCTTTGATGAGCTGTGATAAGTCTCCAGCGAACAGCACATATCTCCCTTAAATAAACATAACCAGCACACACAGCCTGGCCTTGTAAACAGCCACTATCTTACTAATTTGGTTACCTATAATTTCCTCACTTAGCGGTAATATTGCAGCAATAATGTGCAAAGAACCAATACGCAAGTGGACAGTAATGCCACAGTGCCAATATGCTCTGTCCAAAAGTAAACAAAAATGAATACATAATTAAAGTCTTACTGAGACCAAAGTTTGAATAAGGCAGACGTGGCAGATACAGCAGATGGAAGCTGAGCCGCTGCTGCATATGAGTGTGCACCGGACTCACTGTAGCAAAGTAAAACACTGATCTTAACTCAGCAAGGCATCTTAATTGCATTCACTAGCAGCTCTGGAGCTGCTCGCTCCCCAGATGATGGCTGATGTGAGCTGACTGGAAGATGAACTTCCTGGGCAGCGAGGAGAGCCTGGGTGCCGCCGGATGTGTGTGATGGTGGAAGAGTGGGCCTACGTGTGTCCCTCTCTTATGGTGGTGTGCCTGTGTGTGTTTCCTCTCGGGTGCATTTATGCATGTGATCATCTGTGTGCATACGTGCGTCTTAACAATGTGTGTGTGTGTCCGTGTGAGGGACAAAAGAGAACGGGACCGGTAAAGGGCAGCAAGGTGGAAGGAAACACTAAGATGATGTTTGACATGAGAAAAGAGGCGATGAGCTGCGGCACATACTCAGTGCAGCAGCAGGTGGCCTGACAGATCTGTGACTTCCAACTTCAGTCTCAGCTAAAGCTTCCAACACACACGGCGACTGGATTTCATCGTCTACATCATCTGTCTACTTTACCAACACCACCAAAAAAAAACCAAAAAAAAAAAACAGCATTGCCTTCAGCACACAGCACAACACAGCTATTCTCAGTTGGGAAAACAATATCAAAAACATCATATGAGTGGCTGATATGTAGAATAGATATGTAGAAATAATAACTTTCTTTTGATATGAATGTGTTTCAGTGAGGAGTTGCCTTTAAATGGTGCTCTATCACGTTTGCAGTGAGTGAGTCTGTCCCTGCTGAGCTCGGCACTAGCTTCCCCCAGCTGATATTCATCAGGACAGCCATCGATTTTAATGACTTGGTCAATAGACACACACCGCATCTGCCTTCAGCATCTCCCTCTCTCTCATGTTCACTCTCTCCCAGCATCCCTCTCTTCTACTTTCGCCCCCTCCTGTGCCCTGTTCTTTTGCTTTTTTTTCCTTTCTTATTATCGTCCCTTTTAACAACAACATCAGTCAACCTATATTCACACAATGTGCTGACAGCTGCGATGGCTGCGGATAGAGCTACAGATGTGGATAGATTATTTAAATGTGCAGAAGCTTTTTCAAATCCTGCTTTTATTCCGATCAAATCTGAAGTTGAAAGAAATAAAGGGAAGACAATAAAAAATGCGCAGAGTAGGTGGTGTGGCGGAAATTAACAATCGGCGTGGAGTTCGATTTGTACACCATGACAGGCAGATATTGTGAAAGGCCCTGCTGTGGATGGAGAAACCAGGTAGACAGATCACAGCCTGGTGACTGGCATATCTCAGTAGGTGATGAGGTTGGAGCTGCCTTCAAGCTGCTCTGTGTGAATCTTCACACACGTACAGGTGCACAAACATATGGCATTTACGCAGACATAAAAAAACAGACATACTATATACAGTAAACAGAAATACAGACAAATACCCAGACAACACACAAACAGACGCACATACAAGACAGGAGCACACAGTTGTTGATGTGCCCACTGATGCAGAGCGAAGACAAATTGCTCCCTTTGAAGGCAAAGCCAAATCAAACATGGAGTGTGATTTCTGTCACTGTGGCGCTCGACTTTAAGGCTGTGATGCTGACATCTGACAAAACATCCATGCAGTCACACCCAAGAAGTTGTGCACGCGTGCAATCGTGCACATACACACACATACACACACACACACACACACACATACACACACACACACACACACACACACACACACACACACACACACACACAGAGCGACCTGTTGTGCAGCTGGATTAAAGGGGAAGAGCTCTGTCAGCTCCACCATGATCCAGGCCTTTGCCATCAAAAGGCCACAGACCCTTCTCAGCACACCAGTGCTTACTAGCGTTGTGCATGCAGGCTCAAACTTTTATTAATGCAGCAACACAATGATTTAAGTAATGGCTTTGGTATTTAAACTGCCCGTCCAATAATCACTACTGAAAACCCCCACGTGAGACAGTTGACCAGGATTTGACCATGGAAAAGAAAACATTACAGCATAGTCTCTCAGTGTCCAACTAACCATCCCTGTTAATGCCTTGATTTGCTTGGGCTATGTCGATTGTTGGATCTATTTCAGGATGATAACTCATCAGCTATTCAAGCAAAGTATCCCACATGTCAGTCAGTGGCACAGCGTGAGTTTGGGCACCTAATTTATTCCTTTTTTTGGCTTGTACCCCAGACGCCCTGACAAGCTTCATCCTGTATGAGTGAACTGGTGTCCAGTTTGTGTGTGTGCCATCTGTGTATTTTTTTATTGCACTTTACCGATATAAATTTCTTGAGGACAAAATAAAGCCTGTGTGTGTTTGTGAGAAGCAAGAGATCAAGAAAATATATATATATATATTGTGTGTGTGTGTGTGTGTGTGTGTGTGTGTGTGTGTGTGTGTGTGTGTGTGTGTGTGTGTGTGTGTGTGTGTGTGCCCTGTGACTTAATTTGCTTCCTTTGTTTTATATCAGATGTGTGTAACACTCAATCTCTGCCCTGGGATCAGATTCACCAACCCTCTTATCCTCACCTCAGCCATTAGAGGGCTGCAGAAACACTGAACTCTGACCTGCAGCTGCTTTCTCTTCTTTTCACAAACTACTTTTGTTTTGTTTTGTGTCCAAGCAGAAAGTGCCAACAGCAGGTCCGAGATAATTATCACAGAGGCAAGCCAGAACGCAGGTCGCAAGAGCTTACCCTCCATATTTACCACCATGCCAGTGCAGCAGAACAGTACGCACCCTTGCCGCAACAATATGTAGTGTTAATTGATTTAAAACAGAATACATAAGTCCTGAGGGAGTTTAGGATTTGTAACTTCTTGGAGTGGATGAGAAAACATTGGGAAAAGAAAGAAACAGACAGGAAGTACCAGACAGAGATAATCAGAGAGACAGAGAAGCACAGAAAGAAGGACAGCAGTGTGCAGAGTCTGAGGGGAAGAGCGTTCAGGATGGTATTGTTGTGATTACAACTGCAATGATAAGTATTCCTGTCAGCAGACGGGTCTGCAGAAGAAATTTCATGGTTGCTAGTTTACTGGTTCTCAACATTTTACCTATCACCACTGTCCTTGTGATAATACCCCAATGGCATGCCTACTAATGTCTACTTAATGCTAAAGAGGGATGTGAAAAATAGGAGGATAGAGGAGTTTTGAGATTCAAGTGCTCCTATTTGTCGTTTGACCTTCATAGAAGGCTATACAAGATTTCAAGTATGCATGATGTCTAGAAATTGAAACAGGGATGTTTTCCCTTCTGCCTTTGAAATACGACAGCTGGTATAAGTATAACCACACAAACTGAATGTTAACTTTATCATTACATGAATCACAGCAACAGTGTGTCCGCTTCTGAATTTTAACAATCCTAGTGCTTTTCTTTCATTTAAAATGGAACTTTATGAGTACTGTAATTCCAATTTAACTCCATCTTTGTTGGCCTGGTCAATAAATTTTGACATATACATGGTTAATGGATCACGATAGTCGAGTCAACCTAAAACAAGCTAGAAGCTCTCATTCAATAGAGGGTGGACCACACTGACAAGCTCGTGTAATTATCCATTTCCAATTCTACCTGCAGTCTCATTTCAATGTATCACAGGCAGCCCCCAAAATAATTGCTTTTTTGCAATCTACAAGTTCATTTGCACACATTTTATTGATCAAAATGAATCAGGAAAAAGAAAACAATCTAAACCTAAATTAAAAGCTTCATTAAATGCGAAAATTGGTCGGGGAATTGCGAACATCTGTTTCTAGTGCCCTGCATCATAAACTCCAAGGTTAAACCAAACACCAATTTACGGTTTGCAGACTCAGACATGAGCCGGAGCAGTGAGGCACCTTCACAAACACAGCGCAAGTCAACAAGGCTTCAAACGATTTCAAGAGAGATGTGAAGGCAGGGACTGAAAGCTCTTCCTGCCTTGTGTTTAGTAGGCCTTGTGAGCATTGCAAAGCTGAAAAGCTAAACCTGAGACCCTTTTAACTGATTTCAGAGCGCAGCGGTGCAGATGCTGCTGTTGTACAGTATTTTGAGAGCAGCACAACATATTCTTTTTCCCCAAAGAATCCAGTGTAGGCAGTATTACAGGTTTTTAGAAGCCCATGTCTCTCTGCTGCTTTAGGTGCACCTCCGCTCTCTGCAACCTTGGAGCAGCTTGGAAGTGAAATGGCTCTGGTTGCAAGTTATATTTTAACAACCCTTGCTTGAGTGTTTGTGGCCTTGTTTATGACTGTTGGCATCAGAGACTACTCTGGTATAGCGACAGGGGGCAGAGGCCTATGTGTTTCATTCCAGCACTGCCCCAAATAAGGCGAGGTCACAAGCAATAGAGAGCTAAGACTACATTGATTTCATGCCTAACACCTCTGCGGCTTGGATTCACTTCTAAGCTTAGGTTGCCAGCTCTGTTTTGATTTAGTGTTTGATAGTTAGTCATGACAGATTCCATATCTGGTCGACAGTGAGTCTAAAAAACCTCAAAAAAAGCTTGCTGTGCAGAGTGCATCAGCTGAGGCTGTCTGCGCTTACCCTTCGGATGTCCTGGGTCACTGAACTCGTACTTCCCCATCCCGACTGTCCGCAGCATTTGCAGCCCGTTAAGACCATCCTGACTGTCTGCAGCTGTGGGCTGGGCCTGCGCTGCTTCTGCTGCCTGTCCATTGGTCAGAGGCAGGGCCGGGTGCTGGATGAGGCCGGGGTGAGAGGTTAGGTGGCCGTTGCCCATTACACTATGAGGGCTCGGCTGAACCACATGGTTGGCTTGGACAGTGAGGGTGGACGGTACGACAGAGGGCTGAGCTGAGGGGTACGGAGGCTGGCTGGGCATGCTCAGCACCATGGATGGTGGTTGCGGGGTCGTCTGTGGCGTCAGCTGGAAGTGGGCGGTCATGAGTGGGTGTTGTGGGGGCACTGGTGTCTGGATGGATGGGGTTACTCCTATGATGGGTGACTGTGCAGTCACGCTGTGGTTGAAGGATGGTGGTTGAGGGAGGGCGTAGGTGTGGGGCAGGAGGCTGGGCTGGCTCACTGCTGCTACCGGTGCAGCCCAGGTGGGACCTGATTGGAAGACACAAGAAAAAAAAAAGAAATGAATCAATTGTATATCCAGCTTTTACACCATAAAGTAATGAGACAGTGGAGGTACATGGAACTCCATGGCGTAGGCTGATTTGTGGTATCATGGTAAGCCGCAGACAAAGCCAAAAACAAGGGCAGAGTGCTGATTTTAATTCTGGTATTAGATGATCAAATAGAGACAGTAAACAGGATGAGAAGACAGACTCCAGCTTCAGTCTGTTCCTCTCACACACCACAACTGTCAGTGTGCTGCTCTGCTTCAGTCAAAGTTTGTTTTTGACTTGAGACTTAATATCAAACACAAAATATTTGAAGCGATGTACAGATCTGTGCTAAGATCAACATCATAATAAGATTAAGAGATTTATTTCGCTACAGGATGAACAAATGCTTCTCTGAATGTGAAAGTATACATGCTCAGCGCGTGTAGCAGTCGGCGCTATTATCTGCGTAGAAGTCTGTGTTTACTCAGACACTCGGAGCCGATCATTTCCCTGCCCTGAGGCGGGGATGCTCAGGGTGTTCTAGGAAGAAGCGGCCATATTGGGCCTGAACAATGCCTCCCTCTCTCGCTCATTCGCTCCTGCTCCCTCATCTCTTACTCCTCCTGCCATGGTTCAAGCTCCAAAAATAGCCCACCACTCTGCCAGAGGGCCAAAGGCTAAATCACAGCATGCAAAAATCTAAAGAAAAAAAGAAGCCCATGTTATTCATAATACCCACCCTGCTGATAAAACAGTCTGGGCAGAGAAAAGTGGAGAGGGACAGAGATAAAAAAAAAAAAGAAAAACAGTGAGAAGAAAAGAAAGAAGGAGCAGAGGATGGGAACAGAGGACTCCGGAGGAGAGGGCAGTTCAGTTCATAATTCACACGTCATTGAGCTAATCGTCAGCAACACTGTATTTCATTTCCCCTCTTTTGTAGCTGATCTTGATAAAGGATTCTAATCAAATGGGTTAGTATAATAAATCCAAATCTGAGAAAGTTTCAAGGTTTTAGTGCAGTGATGGCACTGATGAGAATTTGATATATTTACATTCAGGCTCTCCTCCGAGTATGTGTTTTTGTCCTTCACTGTTTCTTCAGTCTTTCAGCGGAAAAAATAAACACTTTACTAGGCAAAACATTTTATTATCATTCATGACCAAAACTGACCTACAGTCAAAGGGGCTGCCAGCAACGTCGAACAAATTGAAGCAACTGCAGCTTGTATCCAATTAAGATTTACAAAAGTGGCATGTTCACTTTTAAAGAGTCCACTATTTCTTTATTTATTTACTCCACAATTTGCTTAAGTCTAAGGAACATAATCAAAAACGAACTATTTTTGTACAAAGAAACAACAGTTGAAACAAAACTTCTTTTTCAAAGACAAACTTTCTTTAACAGTCACCAGAGTGAAGTTTCTGTCTAAAGAAACCGTTGATTAATTCTGGCACAGTTGGCAGAGAACTTTCTGGCAACACAGTTCAGTGAAGTGTGGAGAGGAGCTGGCTTCGTTGCAAACGCCAGTCACAGTTTGGAGTAGCACACACACGCAAATCAATATGCAACACTATGCTCGGATTTGAGTGTCATATGCGACAGCGCGCTGGGTCGGTGACATCTCACTCTCCTCACGCTTCATTCCAAGCTGTGGTTTGGGTGTGGGAGCTGCGGTGGTGGGAGGGGCGGGCAGGGAGAGAAGCCTTGTTCACTTACACTCAATAATTCAGCCAGACCCTCAATGCACAGCAGGAATCTGTGGACGCACAGCAGGGAGGGCGGCGGGGGGGGGGGGGGGCACCACCAGCACAGCAGTAAAAACAGAGCTCCATACTCCAACCTCCACAACCGCATCCTTCCTTCTCACGAGCAAGAAACATTCCTCCTGGGTTAAATGATGAACTATTCAATAATAATCCACAAACCAATCTATATCTAAGATGTGCTCATTACAATTAGGACGAGAGCTGAACAGGCAGTAGCAGAGTTGAAAGATGTTTCCAGCATGATGCTTTGCTGCCACTGAGTAACAGCTGTCTACAATCTGGATTTGCTGAGCCAGAATTTCCACTGGAACAAGCTCCGTGCCAGTATCATTCTTAAATGAGACACATTTGTGATGAGCAGGAGGCAGAGGCCAGCAAAGCAATGGAAGGAAATTAACTGCTCTAGGGCAGAGCCATTCTGGGTGAGTTCATTACAATAAGAGTAAAAAACTTCAACACTGGCTTAACTCATTAATGTCGGGTGTGTGCGCTGCACTGCAGTGCCACGATTGGTCTGTACATGTATTAAAGAGGCATGAATAGAATAAGGTCGACATCTAAATTAGACCTGGTGGAGATCATTTGGAGGACTTTCAGAGTTTCACTACACAGGTTTAATTTAGACTAAATCAGCTTCAGTTAGTGACACAATAACATTAACAAGGACAATAAAACGAGAGCAGAGTGACAGGGGTGAGTGGGTACAACATGGATTCATAGCTTTCCCCTTTATTTCAGCTTCTTGATAGAACACTGAGATTTCTATAATTATTTGCATAATTAATCTGATTTATGTAAAGATGGTGTTTGTGGATGTATAGTATGCATGATTGTGTATGCAACATATGCATGTTGTGGAGGCAAGCGTGTATTTTATGTAGGGCAAGACAGCCAAGATGCCTCATTAGCATTGGATGCTAGTGTGGCTGGCCTGAGCCGTCTGGAGTGTAGCACATAAGTGTGTGTGTGTGAGTGTGTGATCCGTGTACATGCATACATCTGCTGTGTGCAGGAGTACCGATGATGTAAAACTTTCATCACCGTAAGCTCACATCAGGTGGTACCAGTGGATGTGTGAATGCGCCTGTCAGCATGCATCCAATGTGCGTACGTAACATGTCCTGTGTGTGATTCATTACCGGTGGGCTCGCTGTCTCGGTGTTGCTTGGCAGGGGGCTCATCTGTATCCCATGGTGTGAGCTGGTTGATGGGCGTCTGTCCCCACCTCACCCCTGGAGCCAGCAGCAGTCCTGGGGCCTGGCTGTCTCCAGGTGACAGACCAGAGACCTGCAGAACGCCAACAAAAACAATGTCACTGATTAAAGTGTCATCTGAGAAAAAAACAAAAGCTCAAGAAACATGTCAGAATATGTTTCTTCTTTCTTGATGTTTCCACCCCCCCATCTGTAGATCCCATATAGCACAGCATGTTGGTAAATCAATTTCATCAACAATCATGGTTTAAACACAGTATTTCATTCTTTCTTTTGAATGACAAATGCAACAAATCACAGCCATCTAAACTGTTCTTTAAGATCTTGAAGTGAACTGTGATGATGGAGCATGGCGTGTAATTAGCTGTGAGTGAGTGCTGATTACAGACTATATATAATGGGAAAAAGGGAAAAAAATCTTGTTCATGGCCTCAAGAGTCTTTGTAGAAAGAGTAATATTTCTCTTTTTATATAGTAATAACAATTAACTTTCTAGTGCCGGATACATTCAAATTCAGATCCTTCCCCCTGAGATTTTGTATATCTTAATTTTGCAATGAATTAAACATTGTGCCCAGTCAAGTGGGATAATATAATTCTGAGCACAAATACGACAAATAGAATAAGTCGAAAGAAATCCTTTTGCAGGAATAAGAGAAAAGAAAAGGGTAATTTCTAGAAAGAAAATGAAAAACTAGCTGACAATGTATGGAGAAGTAAATCCAATGCAACTTCACCAAACCAAACAAAGAGTTCTCCAAGCCTTTCTTTGCACCCATATCTTTAATATTTTCCTCTGGTAGGGGAGTAAGAAATGTTATCGAGCAAACCCAGGCTGATGAAAACACAGGGTCAATCACCACTGGACCCCTGAGCAATATTCGCTCTCCCTATCTGCAGTTTGGACGCTCGGTCTAACAACCAGGCAGGGAGAGGGCAGAGCCAAGCCTGATTCCCCTGCTCACCCCAGCCTGCCTCCTGAGTTAATAGAAAAGACCTGGTCACCAGGCCCTTCCTGTGTCCTCCTGGCTGATCCCTGCACCCCTCAATTCCATTATCCTCCAGGACCCGGCGTCTACTTCATCAAGCACGCCATCATGCATTCCAACAGCTGTGTCGACAAAGCCCAGCAGAGTGTGAGCTGACTGCACGACGACAAAAACGCAGTCCAAACAATTCAGATCACAGTGAACAAATGTGCAGCTTTAGATATCAGATCGATCCCATTTCTAGAAAAATGCTTTAAGATGGATTTGTCCCAGTACCTTTAACACATTAAGACACTACATGGTGTTAATGCAGTGCAACACCTTCTCTGTAATAAACAACTTCACAATAGCAGGTTAAGTTCAATGCATGTCACTTGATAAATTCATAGTGAAAGTTATCTGACAGTTTGTAAGTGCTGAGGGCAAAAAAAAAAAAAAAAACAAAAGCAAAAGGAAACAACTCAAGGAAATGTAGAAAACAGGGTGATGGAGTGAGAGAATGAAGCTGGGTTTAGGGGGAGACAGGCTGTCAGGTCTTTTTGTCCAGCTCAAGCTGTCAACTTCAGACAAGAGAAAACTGAAATGGTTTACTGAGAGAATGTCCTAAGCGTTCAATTCCAAGTGAGAGCCCTGGAGCCTTGGGGAGGGAACATTCAGAGCATTTTCAAGGTGAGGAGTTGCTTTCTACAGCCCACTATTTGTTTTAATGAGCATTTTTCCTCCTCCACTCTGTGCGCTTTACTGTGTTCCTCTCCAGCCAAGCTTTACCTTCCCCTCTATACAGGCAACTCCTCATCAACTCCAAGCCCTGACTCTCTTACTTTCCTTTAGCTCTGCACTATTGTCTCATTAATACTCCTAACCATTTACCCAAAACAGAGAAAAAAAATCAAGAAAATTTTCCTCCGTTGTAATCCATCTGTCACGGTTTTAGTGCACCAGGAAAAAAAAAAAAAAAAAAAGGTTCTTAGTCAGCGCCATCACATTGACAGCATATCAGCTAGACTCAGGAACAATCCTGACTTGAAAATGATCAAGGTTAGATATACACACACACACAGCCCTATACACACTGGAAACGCAAGCATGTATGCACACACACAGCAGGTGAAAATACATGCGCATACACACACACTCACACACACATAGAAGCCAGGAGATATCAGACGGGATGTTTATTAAGATGGCAGACTTGCTGCAGGCAGGCAGGAAGGTACTGTAGGTTCTGGGACAGCGCCTGCCATTTTCTCTCAATTTTATTTGCTCTCCCTATTTCCAGTCCCCTCCTCCCCGGCCGCCCATTATCACCGGGCAGCAGATGGTTTCCTCTGACTCGACAAAAACCATGCTGGAGAAAAAGGACGGGAGCCAGATAGATAATTTTTCAGTCGTGCCAAGCCATTCTGTGTTTGTTGTCAAGCTGGCTGGGGAGGGGCTTTTTGTACTGTACGCAACATCCGTGCATATGGACCACATACTGCAAGTGTGGATTGCTGCTCTTACACACAAACACACACGATTGGGCACATGCGAGACAAGAGAAGCTGTATAAACAAATGAGAGAAGCTCTTCTTAACCAGTCAGACATTATTTGGGTTGTATGGAAGTAAAATGGGCTCATTATTCATTTAATACTTTACTGATTAATTAAGTGACTGACTGATTGATTGTATTAGAGAATAGTAAAGATATTCATTATACTGTATAACCTCACAAGACAAACAAAAAACATGAAATAGCCTTCTCATACTTGAGCCAGAAATCTTTTTCCATGAAAAATTATTTAAATAATTAATTGTTGATTAAAATTGTTGCCGTTTAATTGTCTGTTGACCAACTAATCAACTTATCATTTCATATTAGTTTATTAATTGCAGAAAATGAGGTCACTTTCCATCAAGTAGACTTTTTATTTTTTAATCATTTATAACATACTGAAACATTGGTATGGAAATGTGTACAAGTGATGAGGCTCTAAATTTAACAGGAAATTTTCAATACAGTAAAAAAAAAAAAAAAAAAAAAAGATTTAGAGACTGTGAAGCAGCTATCCATCTTCTGATTCTCCTGCATGCAGGTATAAATGACCACACATACGCACTCAGCAAAACTAGAAGGGTCCTTCTCTCCTCTCGTACCTCTGAATGTTGCAGACATATCAGAATCAGTGTGCTGAAGAGAGGAAGATAAAATCAAGATGCATCAGGCCTAAATATATACTAGTCTTCCTCCGTCCGGGCAGCAGAGACAGCAGTTTGATCCTGGCTGACAGATAAGCTATTTTCTCGGACATGGCAAACGTTGACAACTGTCACTATGCGTGCTCTGCCTTCCTGCAATAGCACGCAGCATTATTGTGCCTACCAGAACCTCTTGCCACTGGCCACCATCTGCTGTGGGTACATACAGGAGGGGCCTCGTGGTGATCCAGGGCTCTGGGCTTTGATTGCTTTGAGTCATCCACAACATCCAAATCCAAATAAACAGGAAGCATTTGCCCATAGTTTTCTGTTTGCCTTTGTGTTTTGTTTGAGCCAGCCCTTGTCTGTGTGAGTTATTGCACCAGTTCAATCCTGCAACAACACGGGGTAGGACACAACTGAAAACTGCCACCATTAAAATTCTGCATAAGCTCCAGCTTTGTAACCATTGTGCTTGTGATATCGGCTGGTAAACCTAAGCCTGAACATATAGCGCTCCCCATCCAGTTAAGAGAAGCCTTTTGCTTCCCCAGAGAAATTACTTTATTGCTCAACTTGTGGAGAAACAGCAAGAAAGAGGGAGAGAGGGGGAGAGAGAGAGAGAGAGGGAGAGGGAGAGAGAGAGAGAGAGAGGGAGAGAGGGAGAGAAGGTGAGAGAGAGAGGGATGAGTATGTCTATAACACCCGGGTCCCACTGGGGTAAACAACGTTACAGCACACACTGATCAAATCAACTAACTGCTATGAGATTTAATAACAGGTCTGGGTGAAAAAAAAAGTGCTGTAGTGAGAGCGAAGTGGGGTTTTGAGAAAGCGAGAGAAAGGAAAAAAAAAAGAGAGGAGGGCTGCGGAAGGGCTGGGGCCTTAAATAGAGAAAGGTGCTCACACAAACACACACAAACACACACAGAGCAGGTCAGCAACAATAGCACAGTGAAAAGCTAATCTCGTGAAATGTCATTAGCACAACTGCCAGACACAATGAGATAGCAATGAGCAGGGTGCAGGCCAGTGCTACACCGGTTGATTATGTTCTACCTTTTAAGGTTCAGTGTTCCTCTGGTAGCTACTAGAAGCTCTTTACAGACAGAGAAAATAACAGACCTTAGGCGAGAGGAGAGGAGGTTCACTGTTTTGGGACATTATTCAGCTAGCATGGTAATCAGGAAGGTGTTAATGTGCGGTTGTTATCCTGATGGGTTTATTCGTTCTTCTATTCTGAACGGATGGATCAGGAACCTCCCTGGATTTCTGGTGGTCCGGTGTGGAGCTGCCATTACGGTTTAATTTAAATGCATGCATGAGAAAATACACATCTCCAATCGGCCCACTATCTCTGGGGAGATGCATGTACACAAATTTAATCTTAATCAAAATTTCAATAACAGCAGTCACTGCTGTTCCTTGCTATACTGTGCACACCCGTAAAATAATATCACATTGTAATTCCATGCCGTGACAAATCATAAAAAACAGTATGTGCAGGCAAGGAAATGAAATTCAACTCCGACAGAATGGCTTTTTCTTCCCTTTGGCCAGGCTTGGCCAGATACAGTGAATCTGGCTGAAATGTGGTGGGTGATGGAAATAATGGCTTTCCTTAGAGAAGAGAAACAGAAGGAATGACAGAGAAGGAAAGAGTGAAAGATTGAGAGGCAGAGTAAGACACACCCATCCATCACATAGCCTTGTATCATTGCATTTGACAGATCATTTTCAGCTTTTCTAAAATGGAGAGGAAAAAAAAACAACTCCTTTTTCCTCATGTTCCTCCATCCAAAGGCTCCGAACCAAGTGTGGTCCGAAACTGACCATGAGCATTAAGGAGTGTACAAAAGCGCACAACTCATTTTCTTTCGGACATTATTCACTTACTGTATAGAGGTATCTCCTTTCCATGACAACGCGCTGACACCTAAATGTGAAGTGGATTTGTTCTGGGCTTCCGTCATAATGGTGCTGAATGCTGGAGCCAAACCACGGGGCGGCTGTGTCCAATCTATTAGACTGGAACATAGCAGAGCATCTCACGAGTAAACAAAGAGACTACCGCGCCATTTTTGGCAGCCATCTTAAATGGAGTGGCGCACCAACATGCCGAACGGACTGGTGCCATAGACAGAGGAAGGTGCGTATTCAGCGTGATGGCTGCATACTGACGAGACACAGAGGAAATCCAGGTAATATGTCTTTTTACTGTAAACGATCTGAGGTATTACACTTAAAAATGTGAAGTGACACTGCAGTTATAGAGATATCCACAGGACGACTGAAAACACTGCATTTCTGGAGCATTAAAAAGCAAATCTTATGTGGTGTTTAATCAATTTACTGTTAAATCTTTAGTGATACTTTTAAACAGTCGGAGAAATTACCACAGATAAAAATCTTTAGCACAGCTCTTATAAAATCCCTCTCTGCTGGCGTAGGTTGGCAACTAACTCAAAAAATTGACTTCCAGGAGTGACTCTGACTGGAAAAGCTACAATTTAAGATTATTTCTTTACAACACAATTTATTTATTATGTACATAATTGCAATACATGATCAGCCTGTAAACGTGTGTTTTCTCACTATTATAGTCCATTATGAGAGGGAACAAACAACTGTGTCAAAATAAAGAAAGGTAATGTGGAGGAGAAAGGAAATTAGAAAATGCTATTTGTGTTTTACGAGTTAAAATGTTTTTGATGTTAGACTCAAAATGTAAAACACTATTTATACATAAGATGTCAAGACAGGTGGCTCAGTGCTTAAACAGTGTTGATGTTGATGCAGGGAGCACCTGCCTCTTCTTCAAGAACAGCAGCGGTTTAAAACACATCAAATCTGTAATCATTTGCATCGGAGCGATATCAGTTTACACAAGACAAATCCCTGCCATAACTGGTTATGGACTGTTCATCACTGGCAGTGTGTGTACTAACAACTGAAAATCCAAACACACTGAATCCTTCTGGGCGCCAACACTTCACACTGACCCCTGGCAGCTTGACAGACAAACATAATGAAAAACACACAACACAAGCGCCAGGCCCGGTATATATGCTATTGATGCTCCGCAGAAAGGGTTACGGATGCAGACTCTGTAATTTCAAGACCCAGGCCAAACGACTGAAGGGGAACGGACTTCACTTCCACTGAAATTCCAGCAAAGACACTCCGACAGCTCCGCGAGCTCCTGGCTCGACGCACACGTTCTGGAAAGACCAAGCGTGATCGCAGGGGTGAGGCCGACAAGCTCCAGTGGAGAAGCAGCGCCGGAAACCCCGCCTAATATCCCATGAGTTCTCTGAGGTTGCAGTGCTTGCCCTTCAAACCCTACCTCAACCCCTCCTTTTCTCTTGCAGATAGTGTAAATGGCTGGCCTGTTACAGCACCGTGAACATGTCTTATCTGCAGGACTATACAACAGAGTGAGGCTTCTTAAGGAGGGTGACTAGTGCTTGGACATGTGAACTGTGGGGCTTCCTTATGTCATGGTAACACCTCCCAGAGGAGCGTGTCAGGGACCATGTTGCCCTCCATTGGCACTGACCGGGACAGTGAGAGACATAGGTCTCCAGCAGGCCATGACCCTGCCTGATATGTGGTGAGTGTTTGGGGAGCAAAATATCCACAGCCTGTCACAGCAACGGCCTTGGAGACTCAGATGAGGACTGTGTACCTCTTGTCTGTGGTTGAAATCCAGGCAAAATGACAACTATGTGTGGCCTTGTGTGTGTGTGTGTGTGTGAGCTTACAATACATATGTAGCTATAATAAATAAGTGTTAACTGGGCAAACAGCCATTTAGCGCTAAAGAATAAATTGAATTTATATTGATATTACAATATGAAAGGAAACAAAATCTACTTTGCCAAGAGTGCAGTGTGGGTTAGAGTTTTTAAATGCGTTTCACAATGCGTGCAATCAGCAACCCAAATACTGGATTGTTTTGGCAGATGAGCATATGGCAGGGCTGGAAATGAGTGGAAAAATGCAGAGGAAGACTTACTACACAGGCTGACACTTCTATAGTGGTTCAAATTCCAAACTGGCACACTGCATGAACAAAAGCATTTCATTACCACCTTTCATGGCTCTCTGAGATTCACAGCATTTCAGCACTGCCCTGACAGTAGCATGTTTTGTGAATGCTGGTTTTATTGGAACAGCCAGTTAACATTACAGAATGCATGGTTTACATGAAAAGGTGTTATGCTATCAGGTTGCTATTGAAGCTGCTACACAGAATCGAGTGAACCTTTCATTCTTTGCACTTCTTTCCATCAAGGACGAGTTCGCTGCTGTGTTTGGCAAAATAATGGTAATATATACCATTAGTTTGGGAGAAGAAGCTGTACACTGCCTACATTTTGTCTTTTTCTGTTCCCTTGACCATAACCTCACACCACCATACATTGATTGCACCCCCTCTGCACTTGCTTCTCTTGAACAGTAACTGCCACAAGGATGTGATCCGAGGGCAGGACATTTTGCTCCTGAAAGACATTTGCGTCACTCATTGTGGGGAGACTGAATCCAACTCTGTGGAGTTCAGCAGCCAATGTGTTCACCAACAACAGCTACGTGTTGTGCAGATCGTCTTCTTTTAGTAATTTCTTTTTCATTCCATTCAACTTGGTGATTATAACGAGAGACTAACTGAATGGGAAATAACATCTATTAATGGCATATATGGTCAAGAGCTGGACGGAAACATGTTTGATAAGCAAAACAGAGAATTTGAGGCTCATTCTGTGATGCAGTCATACACAGATAGATTTGAAATCTGACAGAGCAGACAGGCAGTTAGATGGATGCTACTATCCCATGGAGCCTCCTATTGACTTTCACTGGGCACTGAGAGTTCTGGCAGACAAAGAAGCAGCCTCTGGTCAATAGGGACTGCAAGCACAAAACAGTCAGGTTTCTGGCCAACACCCATTCTGGTCTGACAAAATGCCCAAATATGAACTCTGAAATAGCTCATTTCAAACCAGATGGTATTAAAATAAGCAAGGCTGTATTTTGTTAAACTCCTCAACCACATCCACACAATAGGAGTCAGTCTGCTGAAATCCACATACTGAAGCATTTTACAGTGTTACATCACCTCAGTACCTGGAAGGCAAAATCCCTAATCAGACTACAAGCATGAGTAATTAAACTGAAAACACAGACACAGTATTTGCTGCAAATGTGTCTAATTAATGACGCAGTGCTGCAGCACTATGACAGCACAATGGCCACATTTATCAGGGCCACTGATATGAACTCTGGACATTGAAATGAATATGCCAGTTGGTTACAGAGAGCATATCATCTTTCATCGAGGTGCCTAAAAATAGTAGTATTAAGTGAAATACGGCAAAATCTGCATTACAGCACTTTCAAATCAAAACCACTCATGACTCTACTAAGGTATATAATTACCAGTGTGCCTACAATCCTCTTATGAACTGTTATTTTTGCAGCCTTTTTATAAACAAGATATAAAATGCACTTCAATAGTCGACACCTGAGAGCCATAAGCAAATGTGCTCATACCGTATGCTAAATGCAGATCAATTTTATGCAAGTGATATAATGTGAGATTATATTCAGACTTCTGACTTTATCAACCAAAAAAAGACAAATTCACAGAAAGCAATGCACAGGCAGCCACATGTGTAACCTGTGGTGGTGTTCCAGCCTTTGAGGTTTCAGTCTTGGAGCTCCAGCCCTGCTCCCCCAGGGTTTGAGAGGAGACTGAAAGACTGGTTTTATCCTGCAAGATGAAGTGGTCAGTGCAGCTCTGTTCTCCTGCTGGCGCAGGGGGGTGTCTACACAGAGCACTGCTTGGGGTAAGATACACACTGGAGAGACATGCTGGGATCATTAGAGATCCAAAACCCTTAAAGAAACTGAGAAATAGCCATGAACTACACTGCGGCAGGTGGATAAACAGACCTTCACTTGAATTATGGGAGGATTTTTTAAGCGAAAGGCTTTCCTGTCTGTTTGGGGCTGCCTTTCAACTGCCTGTGAATGAGCTTCTCTTGATTTGCTCTAATGTTGTTGGTTTTTCAAATGCAAATGCTATTCTATACAGATGGCAAAAGTAATTTCAAGGTCCACATCCTGTGTCGAAAGTTACAAATGACAAGAAAAATTAGGATGTTTTTCAACAGTAGTTTAGTGTCTCAATGCTTGTTTTGATTCTTAACAGCACATATTTTGGTAAAAAAAATAAATAAAAAGTCCTAAATGACTGAATGACTAGTTGCAAAAGTCAAGTCTGCATAAAAATCATCAAGGAAACAATATGTCTATTCTTCGATGTAAAATGCCATTCCAAACACTTCACACTATTAGTACTTTTGTAAGAATTAGAGAAATGTACACTAGCAATAACACACTGCATCCTCTATGTGCTTAGAAAGTCGATGTTTTTCAAGGTTTTTCCTTTTTTAGACTGGAAAAGCTTTGTCTAGTCTTTAAGCATGCTTGTGTTCTTACCTTAAAATCTGAAAATCACAGTTTATTATCTTTTTTTTTTTTTATCAGTGCCAGTGCCAGTGAAATGGGCAGACTTACAAAGGTTTGCTTTGGATCACTGTAGCGGGTACATGCACACATCACATCTATGAAAACTGGGGCTTCAAAAACCAAACTAAATCTGTCTTGAAACGCCTTTTTAGGCCAACAGGCCCTTGGCACTTATAAGACGATTTGATTTTGTTATTCAGTTTTCACTTATTTTGTTATGTGATAATGTGAGAGATGAAAAAGTGTTTCTGCTTCATGGACACAGACAGACAACATTAATATTCATGAGTCAGATGATTAATCACTTACATGGGATGAGTCATGTTACTAAAAACTGCTCCTGCAGCCAAATATAAAACCAGCATACCGATGCACATAGAAGTTGGGCTTAATCCCCGAGGCGTCTTCTTTCTCTCTGTCTTTTTACTTATGTAAGAAGAAACATTACACACCCACTGATCAATAAAATGCAAAAGCAGAGAGCATTTGCAGTTTAAATATTCCTCAGATACTGGGTAACTGCATTTGTTTAACACTCCAGTCTAAGAACCTAAACATCTGCAGATATGAACTCCTTTGCAGCAGCTGATGCAGCTAGTTTTTTGTGTTAAGTTTTCAGTGGGACTGTAACCAAAGGTCCCTGTTCTTGACCAGGAGTGTACACAGCTCCTTTCCTGTGTGTGAATGAGGTAATGATGCCACTGGAGGAGAGATTTAAAGACACCTCTGTTGTCAGTGGCAGCACCTGTACTGTGCAGATTCCTCTTTCCCTTACACAGCCCTGCACACTGGTTCCCTGTGCACTTGTTGACAGGAGCTTGTAATCTGAAATAGTCTGCAGGGTTGAGCTGTTAAGACCCTTGTAGGAATGGGATACAGTTATGGTGGGAAGTGGAAGACGAGGAGGAATAAGAGGGAACATCTTCCCTCCAAAGCTTATTGAGCTGTCAGGTTTCAGTCCCTATCAGGGGACACTGATTTCCTGTCATATATTTGACTGTATGTGCTTTTACATCCCTCCTCCACAAGAGCGCTTCACATAATGGACCTGCTTTGGTGGTTATGACCACATCAGGAAGCCTGTGCATATATTGATCTGTGTTGACGCCAAGTGTAGTCCTTTATTTAAATTGATCTATAACAGAGTAGCCAAGTGCTGGTTTCACACTCTGATCTTTAATGGAAAGTATCAGACTGTACATCGAGCGAGACACAGCGGAGTCGTCACAAGCAATGATGGGGTGACACAGAGACAGCTAATGGTGCTAATATGTCTGGATATGGAGATTTAACATTTCCCTTTTGCAATGTAGTCTCTGAATTTTGAAGAGCTGACATCAAATTAGATTTTGGCATTAGCATCTTTGTGACCTTTCCAGCACTCAATTCAGCTGTCACAAACTATAGTGCTGGAAGCAATAAAGCAAAGAGAGCGGGATACACTTAAAACAACTGATGGAATTGATGAATTAAACTTTTTTGCCATTTACTAGACACAATATTTTTTGTCACAAACAGGCACATGAAAAAAAAAAAACAGCACAAGCTTCTATTTGACTAAACCATAGTCCTATAGACCATTATATTTTAAAATGCCACAGAAACTAACCTGTAAGCTATGTAACAGAGGAGCTATTGCATTGTATTAACATAAATCTTAGGAAATGGGAGAAGACAATAAATAGATTGTGTTTTCCATAGAGACCAGGCCTCATAATGGAGATATACAATGTGCATGCAGAGGACATTGCTTGCGAGAGCAGTCACAATCTCTCGGCCATGCCCACACATTAGTGAGAGTCATTAGGCTCATTTAAATGAGGCCGTTAAGCCGATGAAATGAGGCCGTATATTTGAGTGCAGAAACAAAAGAAAGAGCCCCCCATTTCTCAGTGCTATGTAATCTCTTCTCAGTCAAGTACGCCATAACTCTGGCCGGAGGGAAGTGCCCGGTGAAGACTTTTTTGGAGGCCGAACGTCAGTGGCCCCAGACAGTTCACGGCACGCTCTATGACGGTCAAATAACCTTTAACACCAGCAATAACTGCAACAACAACTTCAACACGCAGTTAGTGTTGCATGCAGAACTTGATAATGCAGCCATTAGGATGCTTTAATTAGACTGTTTTATTTTTTTCCCTGAAGCTTGTGTTATTCCACCTGGAATGACTCAGCCAGAGAAGGTCCTCTCTTACATACAGCTATCTGGTGAGCAGAGTGTGTCCACACACACACACCCCTTCAGTTTGAAGAGTACGCCATTCCACACAATGCACTCATTGTATATTTCTACATGGTTTCAACAATGGTCACAATTGCAGCATAAAAAACAAATCCAACAAAACAAAACATAAAAAGCAAACTGGTCCTCACAAATACAATGACAAAATATGTTGTTTGTACCTGCCCTACAAAACAACACATATAAGCCTTTTGTGATCTGAGGCTCACATCATCAGGACATCATTTGTTAGTGCTTTCCATAAACGTTACAAATCCCCACTGCAACACTGCAACAATAAAACTATTTTCTGATCTGACACCCCTGTGAATAAGGCTTGGTTAGGTTTAGGCATGAAAACCACTTGATTAGGGCTTGGGAGGATCATGGTTTCCATTAAAACAAATACTTTAATGTTAGGGGTCTTTGTCATCGTGCTAACAATAATAACCACTTGGGTAAGGTTAGGAACAACCACAGTCATGGTTAAAAGAAGCCAATTTTGACTAATGTTAGAAAGTGGGAAGTGGTTTATGTAAAATAACGGCTCAGTTAAAGGCAACCTGTCAAGTTTTTGACTTGTAGCAGTGGAGCTGTTTTTCTAAGAGTGGGTTCCCATTTAGTTTGTCTCATGCATTCACACAGTTGTGAGTGCATGAGACGGTTAATACAGTCCTTCCAACGGTTTCACACTATTCCACTGACCTACAGGTGGTGGTAACACAAGACGTGTGCCAAGAAAAACAGGGAGGAAGAAGATGATTGGAAGCTTGTAAACATGGTTGCAAACAATGGTGGATTTAAAATACTTAAAGAAAACTGATTTTCCAAATGTTTTTTGAGGAAGCACTTGCATTTGTGACTAAAAATAGAAATGTAGAAACTGTAAAATCATTTAGCAAGTTTAAGAATAAAATGTATCACAATATCCAATATTCTTTTAACAAAAAATGTTGATAACACAACAACGATGATGATGCTGTCACCATGCTTTGTTGAAAGAATCATGTCAAGGGCCCTTTAGTCAAGGGCCCTCTACTCTGCTGCGGACAGCTGATGGCTGAGCTCTGCGCGGGCTAGAAGACCAGCTTACAAAAACTGCTGGAACAGTGATATTCTCTGCATCCAAACGGACTGAGGAGAGTTTTTTTTTTTTTTTTGATGAGTCATAGGGATGAGGGAAATACTAAAAAGAACTACTTCATACCGATCATACCGTTTACACTAGACCCTACCAGGATAACCAGATAACTTGGTGTCAACTTAGGTAAATCTTATGTTAGATCACCTTATTTCACACCACCCCCACAAGTAAATTCTCCTGTGTGAAATATACCTAATTTGCATAATTTTATAATGAGTACAGTTTGAAGCAGAAATAATTAAATACCTAGTGTACTTTTTGTACTCAAATCAGTTTAACAATTTTGCTTGTAAATGTCTCCTTGTATCCCTTTATTCAAGAAAAACATTATTTGATAAATATTGCACTCCCAAATTTTTTAACTTAGAAACGGATTTGCTGTTTGGGAAAAAAGAAGCATCAAGGTCTGTTCCCTCTTTGGACTTTGTGGGTGTGTAACAACATCACACTATCTCCTTTGCTCCCAATGAACAAGTAATAATTCCAATACCCGGTACAGGGCTTTGTCAGGTGAATGAAAAAATTTAAAATATTAATTTGCTTAAATAATAAGGTGCTGCTATTTTTCTCGTGAGGATATTCTCTTCACTTATTTAACTGTGTTTCATATTAGAAAACTGGAATTCTGGATGGTCGGGGAAGGTAACGAATGGGAAAGTGTAAGAAGGGAGGCAAAAAGAAAAAAAAAAAGACACAAGCAAAGTAATGCCAAGATAATGAGAAAGATGACAAAGACAGAAAGACAAAGACAGAAAGCTCATTGTTCAACATTTATTGTTATACCTCCACTGTGAGCTGTCTAAACATGTTGAGAAGTGACAACAATCACGCGTTTAGAGACAAATCCTGATTTAGTGCTGATCTAGGATTATGACTCCAATTAAAAATGGTGTTCCTTTGTTGCTCGAGTCTCATGAATCAGTCAAGGGTGATACGACCGGAAGATGTGCCATGGAATTAATCACATCCCACCTCTTTGTTTTTGATGAAAGGGGGGGCTCTTTTCCTGTAGTGCTTCATTTTCAGTGCGGAGTACTAGGACTCGGGAGGAGCTCACAAAACACTCACAGCAAAGAATCTCAAGATGAGACAGAATTATTAATTACCTGCGTCTTTGTAAACTGTAGAAAATATAAAATGATTGTGTTTGTGTGTTATGCATGGTTTAAATCTTTTTTCTCTTGCAGGTTTTCTCCATTTTTCTCCCATTTCTGCAGCCGAGTGCAGCTCCATTGAAAATCTGGCGTATGGTAAATAGCCCTTAAATTAGGTCCCTGGCCTTCCAGCTTGGTTATCTGTGATGATCGGAACAGTGTGTGCTGCTTGAAAAGACCCATTTTCCCTCTGGCACATCATTTAACATGTCTCATTTACCAGGAAAATATGCAGGTCACACACCAAGAGATTTCTGGTCACACCCTTACCTCGCTCAATACAAATTTAAAGGATTTGAATTAGAACACCTATTACATTTCGTCTTCTCTTTGTGTTTCCACCTGATAAATATTAATGTTTTCTTTTTCTTTGACCACAATAAATTTTAAACAGGTACCTTTAGCAGGAAGAGAAAAAAAATAGCCTTTTTACCTGGTGATGATAGCTCAACCTAGATATTTGAGGGGCACCTTAATACAAAATAAAAAACATCAGATGAGGGAGAAGGAACATTATGCCAGGAGGTGCACAAATATTCAGCTCAGCAACAAGAGGAGGGATCCACATCATCATTAAATTACAGATTTAGAGTGGGATTGATGCAAACAATTGTGTAACACATTTACATCACATTCTCAGAAATAGCTTAGGAGCACTAACACAAGCTACTTGATAATGTCATCTCACATTCTGAAGAGAGAAACTGGAGTGTGTCTGCTTTATAGATAGTAAGTAAAAAGTAATTTGAAGAATCAAAGAACAAAGATGTTCTTTGGAGTCAATAGTCACACCACCTGAAATCCATTTTCTTCATGTCTGTGTTTACATTTATCTCATTTACCCTGCCAAAGGCTTTTGCCATTCAGTGTTACAGGCTTTTATAGCCAGAGTGCTTCAGTATTTTCTTTCATATTAGCTTTCAGTGTTAGTGGTTGAGTACAGATTGAGTTGATTACACTTTTATCTGGCCAGATTGTGACAAGCACTGAAACATAATTCAACTTACAAATCAAATCAAATTAAAATCAAGACCAAAATGTCTAAGTAATAAGAGCAAAAAGTCCAACCGAACGGTTGTATAGGTTGTTTGTCCCCACACTGAATTAGTGCTCCTGCTCTGGACCTTTGACCTCATGGTTACAATAATAAACACATGGTTTACCTTGTGGAATGGTCATGGCTAACAGCTGTGTTTTGTCAACCCCTCCCTCCACCTTAACCTCCTGCTAACGCAGACTTTGTCAGTCATTATGCTACGTCACCTCACTTCCTGTTAACTAGGGATCATAGAATAGCAACACTGTGTCAGCTGGCATGGACCATCTATGGGCTTGTCTTAAATATACTGTTACATGTTCACCATTCAAAATCTTACTTCAATAAAAGTACACAAGTATTATATTATAGCAAAATGTACTTTAAGTGTAAATGATAAGTACTCACTATGCAGCCAAAACTGTCAAGTTGAGTGATATTTTAATATACATCATAGTACTGGATCAGTATAACTGATGCATTAACATGAAAGCTGCACTTCAATGTTGTAGCTGGCTGTAACAGTCCTAATTTTACTCATTCGATATACTTTGGGGTGGTTTGATTTATTATATAACAATGCAGTGTAAAAATTAACATGAAATTAAAATAGTCAAAGTACGAACCTCATACTCAACTACAATACTTGTGTCAGTTGTCTTAGTTACACCAGTGATGCCAAAGCAACACCAGCCCATAATTACTTTCATCAACTGATACAGTGTTGCTGTACTAAGTATTAAAATTCACTGTAATTTCTGTATTAGAAATCTGATATGGTGTATTCAGTATTCAGCCTGTGGTACTATTTTCTTTTTTGTGTGTGCACATATTGAAAATTAAGATTTAATTCTGTACTGAACTTCTTTGAAATTATTTGGTATAGTAATCCATAAGTCTTGTGGGCAAACAGATTTACAACATGGCAACGACCTTGCATCAGGTTTATATTGTGAAGGCATCATGGTTTAAATCAGCAGCTGTCCTTTAGTGAATCGCAGATGGTTTATTCAGTTGCACTTATTCATTTTTAACCTCATCAAGGTAATCATTCTGCCGGGGAGCACAGACACTCCCACATGTTCTTCACTCTGCTTTTATTCTCTTGAGAGAAAAACACACATGCACACACACAAATATAAACTCACAATGCTCTGCTTGAAATGTTTCGTTTCCAAGATGGCAGACAGAATTTGCAGTAACAAGATATTCACCCTCATTTTCAATATTCTTTATTGTGATTTCACAAAGCCTAAGATAATAATTCAGTCGATTTTCAACTGGATTGTTCTGGACTTTCTGTGATTTAATGTGTTGCAGCCTTGAGTGCCCTTTAAACGAGAATTAGAAAATACTTGCAAAGACTTTTCACGGCTGACTGCAAGTCAACAAACAGTCTACTACAAAACAGAATACACTCTGAGCTCTTTGCAGCCTTGGTAAAAGTCATCTCATATTCTGTGTTTGAGTGGTATCTGACACAGCCTGCTTGTTGAAATATGATTAAGATTTTGCCCAGCGAGTGAACGACACAGGACCAAGATTGTGTCAAACTGAGAATGCCCTTTGGAGCAAAGATTAACATCAATTTCTTGTCAAATCTGTGAGTCAATCTGAATCGTGACATCTTAGATCTAATAGTTTGAGGGTTTTTTTGTGTTAATGAACTTGCAAAATAGAGTACACTCAATATTCTCTTCATTTCCCAGTCACTGGCACTAATATAGCAAAGTAATTTAAGGACCAGGCTAGTGTTTATTATTTATTCTCCGGCAGTAGCAGATTAACTCACCTGTCAGGAGCCACATCTTTAATTTTGAACAACGTACATTATTCGCATTGCAATTGCGGACACATATTGTTAAAGGTCCCTTTTACTGAAATGAAATGCTATGCTAGTGACATTTTCCCATATTCCTTTTGTGCTCTGAACCACACTTTCAAGTTTGTGTGTGAGGACTCATGATGATGATCAAATCATGACATCACTAGAGGCTTGGTCATATTTCTGCAACATTTAAACAGCCCTGCAAAAAGAAACAGTCTGCAATAAATCCCGGCTCTAAAAATAACACTTGCAAGCGCTGTACACTGACTGTGCTTGGCTCGAGTTTGACAATATTTATTGCCCCCTCAGATGCACGGCACTTCCCATAATGCCTCATGATGAAATGGTTCCAATTTCAATCTGACCTTGAGAGTGTTCTCTTTATGCGCTGTTCTGACATACAACGCATCATCAGGAGACACTCAAGATGTGGCGGGATTGTGCAAACGGCCCCTCAAAATCAGCTTCTTAATTCAGTTGGCAGCTGGAGAATTTCCAACAACGACGAAAACAACCTCAACACAGAGGGAGCGGCAGCATTGTGGGACAGACACATCCTCTTTTTCTGAGCTAAATGGAAATATGACTCAAACTGGGCTGACATTTCGGCTATAGCTCACAGTAATAGCACCAGTAATGGATCAAATGAACAGGGGATGTCATAATGGAAGGGGGGAGCAGATAGAGATACAACAATCATACCTTACATTTTCATTTGTGTCAAGTCACGACACACACACACACACACACACATACACTCTCTCTCTCTGTCTAAATGACAGACAATGACAGACAGTACCTCTTGGCATGGCTGGCGGAGAACGACACTGAGTCAGACGGCCAAGTCCACTGGCACTGAGACAACAGCACTACACTGACAGAGATCAGTGCATCTTAAACAAGTCACACACAACACAAGGAGTGTCCTCTGCTCTTCCACTGATGCTGTGATGATGAGAGTCAGGACACACATGTCGCTCGCACACCTGTACAGGAATTTAAGGCGTAATCACCCCAGTATGTAAAGAAGTGCTCCACTTCTGCACCAAGCAATTATAAAGTAATTACTTGATTTAATAAAGCTGTTACACTGACAATGATTGATTATAGTGAAATTAGTTTACTTTTAGTTTGTTGGAAATAACTTTATAGCTGAAGTCACTGCTTACTAAGTCTGAGAGGACTCAAACTGGAGTAAAACTAAATACCTAAAATTAAATTAATGGTAATTTTAAGTGGCTGTTACTCCAGAGAGCAGAGCTTCATAATGTAGTGAGAATATCATTTATACAAAACATCCACTGGTCTGTGCTGCACTGCATCAGTAGAGTAGAGGATTACTTGAAGAAATATATTCTGTTAGATATTACTGATCTGTTACAGATTATCTGTTTCAAATTGTCAACCAGTAGTGTAATCCACCAGATTAATCAAATTTAGTAATCATAATCTAATTGCTTTCAATTACTTTTGGATTGCTTTGCCTCCAGACTCGGTAAAATGTTATGTTGAACAGACAATTTATTCCATTCCAATTTGCAGACTAATTTGAATAGGGATATTATCCTCCTCTTCAAACATTATCAGCTGTTATTTCCCAGAAGTATCTAATCTGATTACGGTTGCAATATAGTTGGCAGTGCTGTTATTAGAGTAGAATTACAGAGGAATACAAACAGTGTGGCCTTTTGTTGGGCCTCGGATGATGAGCTGCATTTTTGTGGCTGAGACTTTCCAAACATGTGTCAGGGATTTGGACGGACTTGAAGTTGTAGGTGACTTTGAGGCCTGCTGTTGATTTGAACAGAAATGACTGTGGAGCATGAACTGCAGTAACTGTGACGGAGAATCCCAGTCAAGACTTGTTGGCCGTAAACCTTACATCCAATCAGCGAGACATAACCTAATTCACACCATAATTCACATGACCTGTCTTTACAGAACAATTTCTACAGTCATTTGCTGCAGTAAGATGTTTGCTGTACTTTCACCCATTTCCTTTCTTTGATGGAAACACATTTAGAATTTCTCTGCAAGATGCAGTAAATGTCTCCATTAAGTTACACAGTCTAAATTGATTGTCTCAATAGTTTCCAAATACACAGCAGTTTTTTTTCTTCTTCCTCATTTTCATGAATGGCACAGCTGTGGTTGCCTCAACCCAACAAGGTCTGCGTCAGTCCAGATATGCAGTTTGGGTGTCTGAGCCTAGTTATTGACTGGTGACTTGTTCAGGGTGTACTCTGCTTCTCAGCCAGTGCATGCTGATACGCCCTGCGGTCCTCAGCGGGATAAGCAGGGGCAGAGGGGAAATGGATGAAGAGATGAATGGATGGATGTTATGATACTATAACCCTAAAATCACTGATATGTTCATCATCAAGTGGTTTCTAGGCAGTGAGTATCATTGGCCAGCAACTTTTCCTTCTTAGTGAAAAGTATCAAGTACTGTACTTATACTGAAGTAGGATTTATTTTGAGTGGATGGTTTTTTATATGTATTTTAGTATTTTTAAATTGCAGTACTGATCTTTATTGATGAGATTTCTTCCACCACTGCCTATTTCTTATAATCAGCTGTTCTTATTAATAATTATCCCATTAGTGACTTTAATTGACAGAAAAAATGGAAATTTTGAGCAACAGAACAACGACAGCAACAGTGTCAGTGTCCCTCTGTACTCTGCTCTAATAACAACAACAACATTAAGCCATGGAAAGTGTTACTCAACTCTGCACTAAACACTTAAACTGTGTAGCAACAGTGCATGTAATGTCCATGTACATGTAAAAAGTCACAACTACTAAACTGTGTAAAGATGGAAGGAAAACATTTACATGATGCATACAGTGGTTGTGGTTATGGCAGAGGAGTACTTTGCGGTGTGATGATGCGTGCAGCTCCTAATGAGAAACACCGAGCTCCCAGTAATTTGTTAGCCTGAGTTAAGGTCAAACCACAAATGCTGCATGATTGAGTCACCCCCAAAGTCCCTATTAGAATTTGCATTTAAAATATATCTATTATTTATGTGTGTATTATTAAAATGGCTGGCTGCAGATCCCCTGAGCACAGTGCACAGGGCAGGCCCACAGTGACTGGACCACAATAATAGGGACCGACAATCGAGTAATGGACAGAAAGAAATGGAAGAATAATGAGAAACAGATAAAAGTTGTCTGGAGTCATAATGAGAACCTTCTTAAATTAAAGAGAAAAAACAATGACTTCAAGCACTGTGTAACCTACATTTTTTGTGACAAAGTGAACACAATTTGTTTGGTACATATGATGCATGGTGAATATATAATTATGAAAAAGAATATATGAATACTAAGACAAGGTTTAGTTTAGTTTTTTTTTTTTTTAGTAACTGACAAAATATTCCATAAAAATGTTGGTATGGTTTCATTGCACACAGTTTTATCTTATGCAATTTTAACTTTGCTTTACCATGCTATAGGTATGATGCAAAATACATCATTTGACTCATGTTGCAATATGGTTTGACAAGAAGTCAGAGGATCTTGAAAGTCAGTGGACTTCATTCTTCCGGAGGCCAGGAATTTCTCTACAGTATTTGATTGCAATCCATCTCACAATTTTTGAGAGATATTTAAAACTAAACCAAAAAAAAAAAAATGCTCCTATTCAACATGGTGTGTACTTCAAGTTGTGTTTCCGTCAATAAAGACATTGACACTAAACAAAACGTGGCAAAGTTCCTTCCTAGGTATCAGCTCAGGAGGGGAAGAGAGCACAAAGTCAATTGGCTAATGATTTTGTTTCCTACAATTTTCAAGAGGCCTCTCAAGCCTTGCTTATTTTCTTCTTTTGTGCACCCGACTGAAAACCTTACTAAGTCAGGCAAAGAAATTTCAAAGGAAGAGCTGTCAGTGTCTATTTACAGTAAAACAAAGTGTAAGCACTCTTAGTCCACCTTTTTCAAACAAGAATGAAAGAGTAAATGTTTTAGTTTCAGCCTGAGGTAGCATCCAAGAGCAATGTCCATAACTACTCTTTCAGCAGCCAGATTCATTTGCACAAATAGAGCCTTGGCGCCACACAGCTAAGGCTGAAAAACCCTTAGTGTCCTGCGTGTAGGTGCTGCTGAGAGCACCCGCGCAACTAACCACAGGTGTGAGCTGAAGCTGAGTTAAGTGCCAGACGAGCCGTTGGTGCACTGTTTACCTGTGCATCTTAAACGCCGTCTCCTCACTGATACCCGATATTCCACATGACACGACTGATGCTTTAAAAGCCTGCATTCACCATCACCTTTCATATGGAGTTAACCTTAAGGTGGCAGCACTTTTTAATGTCAACCCCTCCACATGTGGACCTTTTTAAATGCCACCGCTCTTTACTGTGCAATTGTGAAACAGGACAGACAAAGGGACAGGAGGGTGGCTATGGGGGGAAGGGCAAAAAGGATTGCAGATGAGTTTTCTTTTTCCCCACCAGACGAATACCAAATGACATACAATCAGCTAGGCTCAGCAGGGGGTTCATTTAACACTTGAAGGGGAATATGGGTACTAAGTATGGGTCTTTGAACAACCAGAGAGCTGATCCGCTCATTTGATGATGTGCTCAATTACATAGATGGATGAATGGCAGCCTTGAACTAGACAGCAGAGTGTCCTCTTTTGGGTTGACTGAATTTCTGTCTACTGTTAAAAGTAACCTCTAAAATATGCAGCAAGTACTTTTTTTATAGACCAACCTGAACATGCTATGTGTCAAGATTTTCCCTGAAATTAGTGCTGTATGACATTAGCATCTACTTTGCACATCTCTATAAATAGAGATTCCACATCAATTGCAAGTACACTGGTGTAAATCACAGTTTACATGGCTGATTTAAAACTTGTTTCAGGCTGCATGTTTTCAAGTCGAAATCTTTTGAGTATGAAAAGACTATGAAAAGGTGGCTATGAAAAGTTTGGAGTGTGTTTTAGTGATAAAACAGCAGCTGTAGTATTTTTTTTTTTTGCCAAAATGACTGAATAAGCCACTTGGTGCCGTTTCAGAGCTTTGAGAAGGGTGACAGCTGACAGTGAAAGCAGTGGATTTAGCCACATCTGCACCAAAATTACATTTGTTAGGAGCAAACTAAGCATAGGGATGGAGATTGAACCCACAGACTATACTGCAAAAGTAGTTTGAGAAGTTTCTATGAAACTATGTCTTATACTAGTTTTACTTTGGGAACAATTGGAAACCAGCTGGAAACCAGTGTCACAATTCCAGCTGGGAACAAACCATAAACTTTTAACACGCACATTTCAGGCCAATAGAAGGTGAATGTGTGATAATCACAAGATAAATTTGGGTCAAGTGACACTTTCTCCTTTGACAAAGACCTTTCACCCTATGATGAGGAAGTGGAGGAGCGAGATGCACTCGTGGCAGCAATGACGAATGATAATGGCAAATCTAAGACGACAGCCACTTCAAATTGCCAGGGGATCAACACTGACCCCTTGACACTTGAGCAAATCGAGAAAATCTGTCAACCGTCCACAGGATTGCAATGTGCCGGACGAAAGCCTGGTGTGTTTCTGTTTGTTGTTCAGTGGTGTTCTCCTTTTATGTTGTCATGAGATTTGCTGCGAGCATTTCCAGTCTTGAAGAGATGAGGACTAGGAGTCAAGCGTCATCTGTGATCCCTTGGTGTCCTGTAACAGCTGTCTCCAGCATCAGAGCATGCGGTTGCCGCTATCCCATATTACATCTCTGCCACTCAGCGCCAACGGATCAGCAATCCAATTTCACACAAGCGCGCTCAGAGGGAGGCAACGCTGACACAGGAATGAGGATCTATGCTTCAACAAAGACAAGCAGTTGTTTGAAGTGGCTGGAGGGGTGGTGGTCGACGCGGGGTGGGATGGAGAGCTGAAGAATTAGATAGAAATAGTAATGGAAGTGTGATGGGGGGAGATAAAAATCAAGAGTGATAAAGTTGGGAGGGAGGTCCCTATGACTTACTTTCATCAATCGAGCTGCTGCAGAGAGCAGAATAAGCTCCTAATTTTCCAAACCACCTCTGAGCAAAGGAGACAAAGCCACGGCAAGCACAGAAGACATGCAGCAAGACACGACCTCCAAGACGAATCTGCACTTTGTAAACACACCTTTGTTTGTGCAGTGACGTCCAATGCGCCAGTTTCTGCTCAGTCAGTGAGACAATGATCTCTGTGTACTGCTGGCAGAGCAGATGTACAGTATTGGATGACAACGTACTCCTCAGCCCTTTCAATATCACACACTCATATTGCATAGTCATTGCGACATAAATAGAGAAAGGGTTGCATCTCATCTTTCACAAAGCAGAGAGAGATTTGAATCTGATATCCAATGACTGGTTATTAGATTGAGCCATCAGGCCGTCAGTTTGGAGCCAGACTCATAAGACAGCTGGTGTGTTGAGGAGCCTGCTTTCCATTCCCACCCACACACACACACACAACAAAAAGAGGAGAGCAAGCCCCTACTGGACCATCTTCTTTTCTCCAGCCAAGGCCGTGCATACAGCCTTTTGTAAAGCTCGCTGTAACCACACAAATCCACCACAAAGCCAGGACCCTGAAAGGTGTACTATTTTGGGATATCCATGTTTTTCAGAACAATAACCCGTCTCTCCCTCTATTTGATTTTCTCCAAGAGGATTGAAATCCAGCAGAAGCATCTAAAGCACAGAGAATAAAGACCTGGCCAGGTTTGCAGACTTGTGATAGGAAAGACAGGTGGCTGGATGAATAAATGCGGAGCTCCATTGTTGGTACAAAAGGTCGGCTGGGATCCTGCACCTACAGAAAGGAAGACAGACGCAGGAGGACCCCTGAGAGGATATGGATTGGATGAAACCTGTGGAACATCCTGTCACTGTGAGATTGACAAGACAAAGATAACACTTGCCGTCACCCATTCTTTGACCTGTTGCATTGTTATCGTCCCACATCTGCCAACTGTTTCATTTCTGTACGGATTGTTTTTTTTTTTCTTTTTCTTAAATCAAGACAACTGCTGTCAATATTTCCTGTTGACAATAAAAGATGATGATGATGTCCTGACTGTGGGATGAGGGTGCGAGATTTCTGATAAATCTGTCATCAGATTCATGACTCCCATTTTCCATCTACCTGATTTCAAATACTGATAAAAAAAAACTGAGGTCTGACAGTTCCCTTTTCACAGTGCCTTCCCTCTGACAGTTTGACAGTGTGCAGTCCTCACGACTGAGGTGTCTGTCTGTCTTTCTGTCTCTGTCTGTCTTTCACTCAGTTTTTCTCTCTGTATGTCTGACTCTGTATCTCTGTCTTTGATTAGCAATCACTGCAGCATTGCCTGGTCTGATTCTGAGTGGAAAGCTTTAATTCTCCCCACATGGTGCCGAGACATCCAGACCCTGGTGCAATTGCTCCCGGTAAACACACAATCACTGCTTCTCGTTAACACTCAAAAGTTTCCATCTATCGTCTTAAGGAAAATCACAGCTTAATCCGTGTTTTGCTCCCTTGAGGTCCACCGTTTCTTAATGGCTCTGTTGTAGACGCCTGACAGTAGATTTGTTTGTCCACAAACATGATGATGATGTTAGCATTTATGGGAAAAAAGATCATAAAGAACTAATGCACAACTAATGGAAAGCAAAACAGCAGAGTAGGAAAATTAGGATGCTTAGTTAATAAACTGTTGGACCTATTAAAATCAGATGTACACATCTAACTAGACAAGTTATAAATGTATTCCTTGGAAACAGCATGCATACTCCGGTGCCAGGAATTAAAATCATGTTTTCCCAGTGAGGAAAAATCCAATCAGAGGAAGTAAAAGGGAAGCGGCATTTTTAATAGTGGCACGTCTAATACTTGAGGACGGCTTTCTGCTTTCCCACTGAGAGCTGCCTTTATCCAAACTGACATTTCGACCAGACGGACAAGGCAGAAAGAGCTGACAGGTTTGTCTCAGCTTGGTGTCAGATGAGCTGACTTTTAGCGCTAAAATATACCCTGACACATGCACCACTTAACCACTTACAAAGAACAAAATGTGCAACAGACCTCTGGCCCTACATATTTAAAATTGCATAACTGCTCAAACACTGAAAGTCAGAAAGACAGACACTTGACTCACCTACAAAAAAGCCTTCGGGTTTTACATGATGCCGCATGGATAATGAATGAAAGCTTCAGTGGTGAAATAAAGTATTTCTCATCAATCAGTTTGGTCTTCCTTCTGAAGAATTGTCTTCTGAGAGATGGATTCTTGTGGCATTTTCACTGTGAATGCAAATGGCATGCAGCAAGTCTGTGATAGGATGACAACACATAGAGTAGAGGCTAATAAATCAAATCCAGGCAGCGGAGTGTGAAGATTGTTTACCTTTCTGCTCTTCAGAGAAAGATACTGTTTCTTACTGTTTAGGGGGAATTTGGGGATTATATTTTGAATTTGAGTTCGAGTTCGGCATCAAAGAGCAACACAATATCTGTTAGACGGTGACATCAAGATCTCTGCTGAACCACAAACACTCTGAATTATATAATGAAACAGCATCAATGTATGTCCATCAGTCGAAAGTAACAGAAGTCAGTTGGATGACAGAATTTCAAGCTGTGAAGCAGTCGTTTTTCTTGCAGCTATGTTTAGTGTTCTTGGCTTCCCTCTTAAGGGAGCAGGGTTTTCTTTAAGGCTCCGTGGTGAGGCTGTCTGCTTTGGAAATGTAAAGTTTCATCTTGTCTTGATAGAGCTTCGCTATTTGATAGAACAATTGTACTTTTTCTCTACTATCTGAAGCTAATTCAAAAGCAACTCTCACCTGTCACCCCCCCACCCATTCCCCCCTCCCTCCCTCCTGTCTCCGTTCTGTCTCCCTCATCCAGCTTCCCCAGCGTGCAGCTTCTTAAACTTTAATCATCTCATATTCAATACATTTCACAGCAACTCGACACAAGGTTATCTCAGTTTTCAAAAGACTTCTTCGCTTTTAGCCTCAACCTCACTAGAGATTCAGTGATTTAAGAAACTTTAGGAATCTTCAGTCTGTTTATTACCAGGCTCCCTGACACAAGAGTGATGTTCACATGAAGAGTTCTTCTTGATGCAGATTTAAGGGCTTAGCAAGTAAAAAGCTAAATGGAAAAATACAAGAATAAAAGCTAAATCACTGCTAACGCACTACAAAGGTGGTGCACAGTCGCCTCACACTGTCAATTTACATGCTGTTACTGCAGTTGCCCTAAAAATGTTGAATGTTTCAAAGCTGACCAGAATATATTTCATCGTAATTTGTTCACCTTGTCACTCATGTGTCTAGAAAATGACACAAATGCCTCAAACTAGTCGCAGAAAAAAAAATCACTCAGAGGAGGCATGCTTTTTGTGAGTTTTCTTTCTTTTTTGATTGTGTCAGAGTGATGCCATGACACCTGCTGTTCTCTGGATGCCATGTTGTGTTGGCCACAGCATGGGGTCGTCTTGAATCTATTGGCTGGCTGACCTGGCTGAAATCAATGACCAACAAGACACATTGTGTGATTTAGTTTCAAGACGAGCTCTATTGATTGGTGCTGCCAGCTTACCTGAGCTGGAATGAGAACGTCTTGCAAATATCTCAGAATCATCTTCCAAAACAGACCTTTACAAAAACAAGATGTGTGTGGAAATACGGCGCTTTCTAATTTCATACTTTTGTAGCTTTTAAATATATGCATTGACAATAGCAGTAGAGCAGCCATCCATTCAAGAAAAAAATCTTTGCCAGGTGGTGAGATCTGACATGGGATGATGATCCTTTCATCAAAAGGGGTATGACAAATAAGCCAGTCAAAAGAAAATGATGTATGGCGCTTTCTGTCGAGATGTGCTCAGCAGAACAGAACAGAACAGAACACTTCACATGGTGTTGCTGGGGAAAACCATTTTAATGGACTGCCAGCAGCAGGTTTTACATTGAATCCCTATCAGCTGAAGATCAAACAGTGGTGGGTATCGTAACTGAAGCTGCAGTAACACTCTTAGGTGAGGATGGCTTTTAATGAGTAGAACTAAAGATTATCATCAAGTTTATCCATCTTCGTTGTTTACCAAGCTGTTGGATTATGTGCCACTTTATTTTTCTGCGAGCAGTGCTATGGCTATAAGATAAGGTGTGATGAACTTTGTTAATCCCACGGAGGGAAATTTGCATCGTTACGGCAGCAGCAGGATATAGACGGGGGAAGGTATCAAGCACAGTTAGAAAGAAAAAAAAAATATTTACATAAAAAAAGAATGATTACATTTGAAAAAAATATTTACATCACAGTATATTTACATGAGGCGCAATATTGCACATTCTTGTCTGTTCTTTACCTGAAGTGTAGCTTGAAGGTGAGAAAAAAAGTTGCGTGTGTTAAAGAGATATTGCAGTGGAGTTTGTGGAGTGTCTGGAGAGTTGTTGCTGGTTGTAAAGTCTGACAGTACTGCTCCTTTCAGCGCTGTGGGTGGAGCAGTCAGTTACTGATAGAGCTGCTCTAAACTTTGGTCTTTGAAAAATGACTAAAATGTTTGGCTGCTGGGCTGGTTGCTTGTCTCTGTCTTTTGTGTTGCAGATGCCCAGTAGGTGTAGTCAGGTCATGGGTTACTGGGAACACCTGGGCCCAGTGTTTTTGATTTAACTCCTTGTGTCACCTCCTGTTATGTGTCATGACAGTACAGCAACTACTATGATCATTATAAATGTGAAGCCAATGGGACAACAGATAACTAACACTGTAACTCCTCATGACTGAGTTAAGTACTCAAGACTGATGTCATTGTTTTTCAAAGAGTGCTACATGATTATTTCCTGTAGTCCTGCACACATTAAATAAACAAGACTGAGGAAAGCATCTGAAACAATGAGACTTGTCAATGAGAAAAATACCATCTTGTTCTGGTGAACACATAAAAACAATGTATTCCATCAGCATTTTTATTTTTCAGCTATTATATTAGAAAATAACTACAAAATGCAAAGAGTAATCTTCACAGAATCTCCTTATATCTGTCATTTTGAACCTCACCTAAATCCTGTTACTGCACCACAGCACTACAGCTAGCTGACCAGAGTAACACAGGCCCAGATATCTGAAGAACGCTAACTCGCCGAAAGTTTGTTTCCAACATTATACTAATGAGGTGCCTACAGGCTAAACAAATAGCTCATTCTGCTGGCTTGAGACCACTCTGTAGATCATGAACCAATTTCTATCAGCGTATTTCTACAGAGAAATGAATGAGAAGTAAACAGAGTGAAGAAACAAAGCCAACAATATAGAAGATCAACATAAAAAAAAGCCATGTGAAGAATGGACATTACTTTGTGGCACTCCTTGGATCAATAACTATATATTCTTTTAATAACAACTGTGGCTCCTACATCTGTGTTCAATGAGGATTGGGTAAAGAAATACAAAGTCCAGCACTGCTGCTATTAAATAGCAGGGGAGGATGGATTTAAAATTTCATATTATGGGATTAGAGCATGCAGGGAAAGCCACGTTTCAGTGGGCTATCTGTGGGAAGAGACTTTGTGAGTAATGTTTCAGCAGATAAAAACTCTAGCTTTGGTCCATCAAATCCTTACTAACACTCAGTATCAGCCTGTAACATTAATGTGTAAACCTTTAACTGAGCATAGATCTTTCACTTTGAACACGATGATTTATACTCCAAAATAGCTTTCTGTCAAAAACTAAATAAAAACAATCAAACAAAAACACTAAATAAAGGAAGTAACACAGTGTTTATGTTCACTCTGACACTTTCAAGTCTCTGTATGCTTACAACAAACTTAAACATCCATGGTTAAAAACAATCATATAAATCACATGATGGTTGAATGTTGGTTTCACTGTAGATCTGTCTTATTACTTTACATTAGCTTGCTTAGCTGTTATCATACCTTCTAGAAACCTGGTTTGACAGTGTGATTCATTTTTGCAAAGCCAACAAACTAAGCAATCACTTTATTTCAAAGAACATTTCATTATTACCTAGTAAGCTGAAATGAATACATTTCAAGGAGATGATACTGTGAATCACAGTAAATGGAATATGAAGTGAAAGTGCAGTTTCTGCTGACATAGAAGTCCTGTTCATCAGCAGGAGACAGAAAGAGCTGTGGTTATTAACAATATGGATTCAGTGTGTGCAGTGACTATACATCCATGACAATGGCACAAAAATACATAAAAATTAATTAATGGCCCTGCAGGGTGAAACAAAGTGTAGCTCTAAATTAACTATAGTCCACTGTTCCATGTGGTTAGCTTTACATCGGGATGGACAACACGAGCAGATGGTGCTTTTCAACTCTCAGCATTTGTCCTACACACACGCACACACACGCACACACATGCACACCTTTACACACGAGCAATCCATACAGGTACACACACACACACACACACACACACACAAACACACACACACCAGCACCATCATGCCAACCAGATAGTGCTTTACGTGATCATTAAAGTCAAAGCAAACCAGATGATGAAAGGTTGTTTGTAAGTAACGTTAATACAATACACCTGTTCTGCTCCCCATGTTTCCATTAAGGGAATTGATTCCTCCCTTTATGGTTTTACTACACAGTCATTTGTAACAGTAATATGTACACTGTACACAGTACAGAATAATGTAATGTGCAGGGCTACCAGTTTCAGACAGACACGCACACACTCCTGTATATGTCTAGCTGCTGGACTCTATCCCTACTAGGGCCGCTGTGTTTATGAAGAGAGAGTCTCCAACCAGCAGAGATCAATAACAGCCTGTCAGCTTTTTAGTGTAGCCATGGACAGAGCTGAGACACAGGGACCACAGAGACAGAGCTGCATCCGTCCATCACACTCGTTGTGACCCCCAGCAGCTTTGATCGAAGATGACAGAAAGAGAGGGAGAGCGAGTGAGGACGGCAGGCAGCTAGGAGGAAGATAGAAAAACAGGCTTCTATGGTGCTGGCCAGTTCTGCATCTTTTCTACGCCACAATTAAAGCCGAGCCCAGACTCTGGGTATTTCCCCTTTTTAAATGTTGCTGGTCTCTGTTGCCCACTTTACAAAATACTGTCAGAGGCAAGACAAAGTAGAGAGATAGATCCCTGAATAAAGCTAACAGATTGGCATCTAGGGAGGGATCTGCATAATATCCGCTGCCTATACACACACAGATTCCCACATATAGTGTACCTTTAAACAAATGTGCACTCACGTGCAAGGCAAGGCACCTAATTGCTCTGGCAGCCATTGAATGATGACAATGGCCACAGTGGGAGTTGGCCAGACTTTGTCAGGATGTATGTAATTATTCAGCTGCACAAAAGGAAGGGCTGACACGGTGCCAGAGCAGATTTACTGTGTCTGTGGTCAGCGCATTCAGCAGGGTATCTAATGATGTGCACTTACGGACTAAATTACCAGAGCATTGTTTACCTCTGCTCTTAGAGTGCAGGCCCCACTGAGAGTAAGGTGCTGGAGGAAAAAAAAAAAACCCCAGATGGATCTGCTGAAGTTTAAATTAAAGCAAATGATCTGATAGCAAAGAGGAGTGCGGAGAGAAGATGAATGGTATCCATGGAAGCAGAGGCAGGGGAGAGCCTGAAATGTCTAACTCTTTTTTGGTAAAGGCCCCTCTCTTCACACGCTGCTGACAGCCTGATAGCAGGCAAATCCCTGGACGAGGGGGTAGAGAACACAAACTGTATGGCTCTTGACTATAGCGCTCAGACACTTCCAAGCTGCAGTTTTCTGTACAAGTGCTAAACTCAAGCACAAATATGATTCATAGTCAAATTAGGAATGTATACACCAAAGCCACACTCAAACATTGCCATTTCTGTCACTTGAGGATTCATTAAAAGTTGGTGTATTATGTAAAGGCAGGGGACAAATTACAGGAAAAAACTGAAAAAATGAGTGGAGAAACAGCAAATTCAGATGCCTCCAAACAGGGCACGAGGGGTCACTGGATATTTTGGATCAGATATCATTACCACTGTATGACTAGCGATGCCCTGAACCAATTTTCTTGGTTGATTCTGACCTACCAATTCCAATTTTAGCTGATTGTCTTTTTAAAAACTAGAATTGGCAGCAACACAAACATTTGATGAGGGGTGAACTTTTCTTTAATGGACAATTCAATTTTATGTTCATAATAAAACACTCAATTTTAACTATTAAATACCCCGGTGAAGGGCTCTCTCTCTGCCTTTCCATCTGACTCTGAATGAGGGTAAACAGAAATTATGAGACTGCCCTTTGGTTACAACTCTTTACGTTTCAGACTGCTGAGCTGTGTGTGTGCGACCATCATGTAGCGCTGTAAATTTGACCAGCACAGAATCGGATATCTGAGACATATGGGCCGGTCAAAACAGTTGATCACGCTGAAAAACAGCTGATCCATCAGTGCACCACTATATATGACTTTATAGCTAAGCTATACCTTCATTAAGAGATAAAAGGTTAGGAAAAGGGAAAAGTGCAGCTATAAGAGAAATGTGTTTTTAAAATGTCTAATATCAGGGATTGTGTAACGATAAGGACCTTTGTGTTTGTTTGCTACTTTGGAAAAACACCACCACTAACCATCAGTTCTGACAGCAGCACCCATCTGAGCCACTGTCAGAGGTCATTTACATAATGAAAGAAGAAAATTACCAAGGAGGCAAAGGCAGGACAAGCCTGCCATTTGGCAGAGAGAGAAAATGAAGATGGAAGGAAAATGGTTTGCCAAGAATGGGGCATTGGATAGAGCGAGTGCAGAGAGAGTAGCAGAAGTGAAGTGAGGGATAAGGGTGGAGAGTGCAGGAGGCAGCACAGAGGGAGAGAGAGAGAGAAAGTGGAAGAGCCTGAAGAGCTGAGACAACTGAACCATGAAGACAAGCATGCAAGACAGACATGAGCTGGACGGTGCAGAGACATTTGGAGAACTGGAGGACAGCAAGAGAGAAGGAAGCTGGAAAGCACCAAAAGCATGGAGAAAGTTGGAGATTATGTCCAGCTGGGGAGTCCTCACAGATTAAAAAGTTGACACAGGGAGAGACAAAAACTAGACAGGAACATGAAAGAGCAGGAGGAAACACTCAACGGTTTCCAAGACAGGTCAGAGGACGCAGGCTCCCCTGTCATCCGTCTGGACGAGGCTCTTACCTTGGCCGATGCTGGAGCCACAGATCCTGCTGCCGTGATGCCTCGCTTGACCGCTATGTCGCTGCTGGATGTTGTCACGGCAACTGTAACCGGGGTGGGTAGGAGGGAGGGGATAACTGGGAGGGGAAGGAGTCCTGGACGGTTGTTGCCATTGACAACAGCAGAGGCACAGCTATGATTGGCTCCTCCATTGTGGAGGCCAGAAGGACGGATGTCTCTCCGCTCCCAGGGTCCCCGGTAGTCCCTCTCAAAGCGGTGGTGGTGGCGTGACATCACTTCCTCTTCCTCTCAGAGGGAACAACGGGGATAGGCCTGCAGGAAACGGAAAGAAAGAGGATATAGGTCAGGCTGAAATGTTTTATTCTATCTATGCAAATGGCAGTGAGAGATACTGACACAAAGGCAGGGTTTTAAAGATAGCAAAAGGACAGAGAATGAGCGCGACACTGAGTGAACTAAGGGGAGAACATGTTGACATGATCGTGTAAATGCTCACAGCATCTGCTCCCACTGCACCTGACTGACACGAACACACTGCAGCTAATTTGTTGCCTCTAATTCCTATTCTCTCAGTCATTAACGAGGACTGCGACAAGAGGGAGAGAAATGAGCGCTGCTGAGCAGGTCTATAAAAAAACACCATCAGTGCCAACACCATAAGGAGCAAAATTTGTTAGGTGAGGCATCTACGCTCAACAATAAGAGATTAATACAGTACGGCCGAGCCAGACGCAAACAGGTACGTGCTCAGTCAAGTTGTCCTGAGGACAGCGCAGCAGTATCATGACCTTGTGGTCAAAACTCATTCATCTGAATAGATAAATACCCCTGCAATTACAGCTCATCTCATACATCTAATGGCTGGTTAATTCAATCAAATTGCCCTTGAAGTGCATTTGAGGGTTCTTCCCTTTTTCAAGCACAGCAGGCTGTGACAGGCTAAGAGGTGACAGTGAGCTAGAATTACATCAGTAAGGGGTATGGCACTATTGTGTAGCATGAGCAGCGTATCACTCAATATTATATCATAAATCAAAGCGGCACAGGATCTGAGAAGTGAAATCCATCACTGAGGGGTTTGTAGCGCATTGTACTCCTCCTCACCAAAGGCACGGTATACTTTCCAAGCCCTTGATAACAGCTGAAATAAATAAATAACAACCTCAAACCAGGTTCAGCAAGTCCCATGCAAAATCCCCTGGTCTGTGAGGAGAGAATGACAGCGGATAAGTCTTTATTCTGCACGCTGGGGTCTGTCACGCTGCTTCTTTGCCTCACAGAGGAGCAAACGCCTTGAAATGCCAGCTTCTGTGTGTGTGTCTCTGTGTGCATGAGTGTACAAAAGCAGTGTATACTACAACTAAATGGCTGTGCATACATGTAATGTTTTGGCAGGATGTGATGAGAACACACATGTTCAAAACTCCGGTGTAGTATGTGAGAGTGCTTGAGCAGGCGGCTGGAAATGAAAGGTTCTTCACAAAGCTTTGATGCAAGCGATACACGATGCAGCCTGTGGTGGGAGCACCCGCCCTACTGTATCTCTAACTGCTGCGACCATCCGTTTGTTTACCCGCTAAAACACTCTCTCTTTCTTCCTGCTCTGCTCTGCTCTGATCCCTTTAATTCTTTTTCTTCATGCATTTTATTCCCTCTCTCAATCCACCCTTCATTTATTTCTCTCTCATACAAGGTCTGCTCTGTCCAAACAGAGAGCTGTTTCTCTGCGATAGACGGAGCAACTCAAAGCTGTGGGACAACACTCTCACACTCTCCCTTTCTCTTACGCACTCTACCTGCAATAACCTCTCCACAGTGACTCCTTCTAATAACCTCAAATTTTCCAATAGAATAAGCTTGTGTTATCTTTAAAACTATTTGAGACAGAGAGAGTAACAAGGTGCTAGTCCAGTGGAACAATGGCAGAGTTAGTGCCAGGTAATATTCTCTTATCTCCCAAGCTCCACACCTCAGCTGAGAAATAAGAGCGCAGCCAGAGAATTCCTCCATATAAAAACAGGAAGACGGGGGGAAAAAAAAGAAAAGGACATTATCTCTAGAAAAGTTAGAATTGGGGGCAGAGTGCATTTGCATTCACAATTCTCTACAATTTATGCTTATCAGTCCTTTTCATATGTGGAGTGGGTACATGCCAGTGCGCACCCACTGTGTTTCCAAGTCTAGACAGTTTTGTTATGTACTGTGAAAACATTGCTTTTTTGTCTTCTTGTAAACCTTCAGGAACAAGGACACACTGAAGAACAAATCCATTAGATTACTCTGAAAAGGCATTGAGCTAAGTTTACAGGTGCCCACACAAGAGAGCTTTGTGGAATAGCCTTCAACGAGGCTGCAGTACACAGGATTAAAAAAACTAAACAGAAATTTAGGAACACGATTCATTCAACATTTCCACAAGAAATGTTTAAATAAGGGGTGTATCAACAATATATGTTTATCATGGACTACACAAAGGTTATTTTTTACATGTGCTATTACTCTAAATAAATTTAACACTACGACAGGTGATGGTGCCGTGATGCAGGTTTTGCTGTGCATGTGTAAAAAGCTTTGGGAGAAACATGGTGCCAGTACGATGTAGAGAAGTCTGCAAAATTTGGATCGAAACAAGCTGTTGACTGTGTTACACTGTGTGAGCACATGTATCTTCTAACATTATGTTATTAGAGTATCGGGTTGGTAATGGATTGGTATGAGATGTAACTTTTGGATATGAGTCACCTGCTGTGTTATGATCCAAATCTTCAAACAAACACCCCTTTAACACTTTCCCTTCCTCCTGGACCTGTGGGTACGCTGATTCAATTAACAAGAGAGTCGGGTTTAATTAAATGAAACGCAAGTCAAAACTAAGATGGCAACTAAGTGGCCTTTGATCTTAAGATACATCACTGCAAAATATCCAATTAATGCAGTCCTGCTTTTTGATTTACAGTAATGCTCACAATGGCCTAAAACACAGTGAGATATATAAAAGGACAGTTTTTAACATCTCTGAATTTTACATCCCTGAACCACGTCATTGTACGTCCTACTTCTTCCTTTAATGCTAAATATAAATGTGGGTTGTTTTAAGTAGTGTATACAAATGACAAATGCTGTTGTTTTTCTGAAGAGGAGGCTCTCACATTACAATGCTTCAAATTCTATCACTTACTTACCCAGGTGGCATTTTCAGAATCTTGGCACTACATTTCAATATGTGTACAATCCTCTAAGTGAATTCCTGTCATCCTTGCACTATGCATGTCAGTATGTGCTGTGTAACTGGAGGCTGGCAAAGGATCCCTGCAGAACGACACCAACACAAATCCCACTACATTTACAGTCCCTGGTAAACAGAAGGGTTTAAGCTGCTAATTGCAGAGACTTAAATTCCCCTTACAACTATGTTTCTGAAACTCTGTGCGTGTGTATGTGTGCGTCGCCATATGAGCTCACATCACCTTGAGGCTGAGTGTTTGTGCAGGTAAGTGCGAGGAAGTGATAAAAGAAATTTTGCTCTCAGAGGTGCCTGTGGAATGCAGCACCCAACACACCTGTAGACTCTGCCAGACCGGATAAACACTTAAATACATCACATCTCCAATGACACTTCGCTCTGTGCTGGCCTGCTCTAGGGAGGAGGTGCCAATAAAGATTTGCCCATTTTCTTTCACATCCAGTGAAGTCACTGTCAGCCCCGGACAAGACAATGGTCTTTCAGAGGAGAGATGATAACCTTTGCTGCAAGGCTTGCACATTAAGCTGGCCTTTTTAAGAGCCTTTTCAATTTTATTAGAAACTAATAACAGCATTTCAGTCATACCCTACAGCAATTAATGAGGCTCTTCGGCTCCTGCACACCTGTCAGCATGTTAATAATCTTACCTGAAGGCATTAGAGTTTCCCACGCCAAATGCTATTTTCTGACTTTGGCTCCTACTTAAAATAACGGCTGATGACGGAGAATCCTTCGCAGAAAGATAAAAATCTAAACAAATGATGAAAATCTCTAATCCTCTGGAAGCCCAAATAGCAACAGAAAGGCTCTGGTTTCCAGCACGAACGCAGGAGTCGAGAAAGAAAGTGAGAAATACCATGTCAGCAATCAAACCTAATGAGCTGACTGACGGGCTGACGGGCATCTCCATTGTGTTGTCAGTCACTTCATGAGTTAAAAGCAGTCAGCTGTGGTGGAGACAGAGTGTGTGTTGGTTGCTGGGCGTTTTTGACTCCCGTTTCGAGAAAAAAAACTGGCTATTCTAGAGCTGCTGATGCATCAGAGTGCTCCGAATGCAAGTGAGACAGAAAAGTGAGATGGTGTGGGTGTGTACATACGTAAGAAGGAGCTGCAGTTGATGAGCAGAAGACGAGTGAGCGAGTGTGTTTGTGTGTTTACGTGTGGGCGTGCGCCAGCGTCTGCATGTGTGCAAGGCCAATTGTAGCTGACATCACAGCGACCTCACTGCTATTACCATAGTGATGCCACATCGGGAGTCTTCGATAACCTCGGTTCCCAAACGACAGCAGAGAGATTAGCCAAAATAAAAAGTTGTCTGGCAGGTGGGAACGCGACACACACACCCCAAAGAACAGCATCTGTCACTCCGAGGCAGCACGCGGCGTGTCGGGTGTGTGACAGAGCTGTGTTAACAAAGCCATGTGGGAATACACAGGGAGCTGCAGATAGACGTGAGGAAAGAGGGAGTGTAACAGATGGACAGAATGTGGCAGCGATGGAGAGACAGCGAGACAGTGTGAGCGAGTGAGCAAACGAGACAAAACAGGAGTAAAGTGTGTGTGTGCAGCCTGAAATAGAGACACGGGTGTTAAGGACGGGATCAGGGTAGGGTGGGTTAGGTTGTGTGTCATACTTCTGTTCTGGGGTGTGATGTTTGCTTTGCTGGCACATTCTGTCCCGTGTTTAAACCCCCAGCTATTCCACCTACGACAGATACTCCCCAAGAGGAAGAGCTCCGTTTCCAATCTGTAGTAGTGCTTACTTATATTGACCCAGTGACAGCACAGCTTTCACCACACTGACACGCACACACACACACACACAAACAGTCACCTGCTATACTCATGAGTCTGCGCTAAGGATCAATTTGTCCATCAGCAAAGTTGGATGGCACAAATGAGGGCCAGGGAAAGTAGGTATGGTGTAACTTTAGGAGGACAAGATATTGCTGTAAATGAGCGGCCCTGCGGGACGTGCACACAGATAACCACTAATACGCACACACACCATAACTGTCACAGGTGCACATGCTCGCTCACACGCACCCCGCATGTACAGCAGTATAACTGCACAGCAGTAAAATGTGCTGACAGTTCCTCCAGGACAACAGAGGTATTCATCCTGATATTTAAATAATGGGAGAGACTGTTGGTACAGAAATAGCCCGGAGCAACACGAGCCAGAATCTCGGGCATTTTAAATTCTCCTCCTCAGCTAGGTATAAGATGATGAAGACACTATCTCAATTTGGATGTTGCATGTTTCATTGCCATCCATAAATGCTTGCTTATACAGTTGAGCATACATATACATGTGAATCTGCAAAAGCACTACAGGTATCATTAATTAAGATAGGATGATAAGATGATCTAAATTGGATGGTACAGAGGGAATATTTCCTTTACTTGAAGATTTTTCTTTCCAGCGTCATAGGAATTTTTTTCACTGAAGTATTGATTGATGAAGCAAACCGATCTGCCAGGAAAGAACCTGGGCTTCCTGGGTATTTTTAGCTTTAGGACATGATACAGGAGAAACCTAATTGATGTTCCAGAAGAAGGAAAACACACACGAGAACAACAGAGCGGAAGCTAGAGGGAAGACAAACACAGGAGAGGAAAAGTTGAGCTGTGTGTCTATCTCATGAGCTCCGACATGGTTTGTGTGTGCGTGTGGAGGAGGAGTGTGAGGGTTACAGAGAGGAAGCGAAAGGGCCATCTTCAGGGATAAGACGCAGAGATGAAGGCCGCTGGCATGGAAACTAACAAGCCTATTGTTAGGAATGATTCTTCGCATTAGTAGATCCAAACAGTGTGAGGAGAATTAGTACTTTGCAACAATTTGTGTATCTCATTAGTGGCCTGAATATCATGCAGAGACGCGGTGCCGTCAGCAGTGTATCATGAAAACAGAAAATGTCTAAAATCAGAGCCCAGCGGCTTTGGCACCAGTCAGACCAAAAATAGCTTCCCTTTTAGCAGATTATTAGAGGCATATAGGCTGGTTTTAATTAAACAGCTACTGCTACAGGACAACTGGGAAGCATTTGACACGCAAATAAACCTGAACCACAGGGTAATCACCAGTCATCCTGAGCAGATCTAGAACTAATCTGAATCCAGCACCTCGCATTTCCTTATCTCATCTGCCTATTAGGATTTCCACAGAGGTTTCAGAGGAGATGATAGTGAGAGATGACACTTTGTACATTAATCTGACACCTTGATGGATGAAACACTGGTGGGTGACATGCACATACTGCCTCATTTTGCAAGAGACAGACACTTCCTGATCATCTTCTCTTTGATAAAGCATGCAAGCAAAGGCCAAATCATTCAAAGTGGATAAAAAAGGGATAAGGTGTATTAGCTGGATAGAGAGAAGAGGAATGAAAAGGAACTGAGGCCGAGGGTTATTTTTTCTTAAGATTAAGAAATATTGCATATACCTGCACCACTGACAGCAAATTTCTCCCTCACTGTGCATCAGCACAATTCTTTTAGAGGAGCATTAATAAGTAAAACTTTCTTCCAATCTGGAAACTAGCAGGCACTGCGCGCGCGCACGTGTGTGTGTGTGCATGTGCACTGCATGTGTGTTTTTGTGGGGGATACAACATGATGCAAGGGTTTCCAAGCCACTTGTTTACTGTAGTTTTAACACACAGGCTGTGTTTTTACTTTTGCATGATTAAAACAGCATGGGCCGACAGTCATTTTTCTGTCCAAAAATGTCAGCTCTCGTTGGCACCCGTGCAGATGGAAATGACCATGGCGTTATGAAATATTGCAATGACCGAGTTAGAAACACCCTGCCAGTGTTTGGTTGTCAGTATCCCAGGCATGTGATTAGCCTGAGGAACAGAGCGGCACTGCTACCTCCACCACTGCACACCGCACGCTGCTGCTCACTTAATTAAAACACCGACTTTCAACAAAACGCCACATTATCACAACGGCAAGACATGAAGCTGGAGAAAAACCCTGGGGCTAGTGTACACAGTCTCCCATCCAGCCTTTCTGCATGCTTTTTCTACGGGGTGTGGGAGTGGCAGATTTCCAGACGCCAATCACGTAGTGTGTTTGTGCTTGCGTTTACGTGTGTGTGAATGTGTGTGTGTGCGTTGTGTATTCTCTATGGCCCATGGCAGCTGTCGCCTTTTCTCTCCTCACTGCATCCTTTTGCGAATTTCTCTGTTCTCTAAAGAAAAACCAACAATGGCATCAAAACAAACAGCTCTCATTGCTGATGCTGCACACACACACACACACACACACACACACAGCTATGCATATAAACACACAGGACAACTGGAACAAAAAATCTGACAGGTTGTACGGGCGGCTGCATTATTGCAACTACTGTGACATGCATCTGTTAAAATATCAACATGCATCTGCACATATGTATGTGTACGTGTGTAGTTCAGCTCTGCTAGCGGGACATGAGGCCAGTGCAAGAATAGTGACTTAATTATCTAAATGGCTGCTGCGGAGATTACTGAGGGCAGTGAGCATCCATCTCTTTCAACATCACCAGCTTGGAGTGCATGGCCAAGCTGGAGGAGAGATCAAGAGATATAGACATCAATGAGAGAGACAGAGCGGCAATGAGGGAGTGAAAAAGAGACCAAGAGAATTAACCAAGAGCGAGAGACAGGAGACAATGTGGAGGAGAGCAAGAGGAGTGCAAACAGTGACAGTGATTTACAATGGAGATTAGTTTGTGAGCTGACTGGCCTTCACCATGAAAAAAGCTGCCACAAAATGTGGTATATGGCTGCATCCTTAGGTACGGAGAGTTGGCCAGCAGAAGGGATCATAACATCACCTCTGTCACCATGGAGATGCTGTGCGCGTTTTTCGATTTTGCTCTTCCAGTCATTACCATAGAGATGCTCCGAGGCTGGATTGTATCTTGACCCCCTGCAAAGCAACAAAGGCTCTACATTTAGGTCTATCCCTCTTCTATTCACAAGCGCGCATTATTGACTCCTGCACGGCCAAGTGGTTTACAGAGGTCATCTTCAGAGGGGAGGAACGCCTCAGGTTTGATCCCCTTCTGTGCCAAAACTCCTTGAGCAAGGTATTTAACCACCAACTGCTCTAAAGGCCTCACTCCTGCTGGTTGACCTTACACCCCAACCAGAGGGCAGGAACAGAATTTCCATCAGCGAGCTGAATAAAGTGTATGATATGAAAATAAAAAGATTTTCACTGTGAGCATTCATGTGAAGCACCATTCGAGATTGTAGCACTAGTAGGCTATTTAACAAAGAATGAAATCCCACCACCACCCAAGACACATTCCTCAGCAGAAGTTATTAAATGGCTCTATTAAATGTTCTTGTTAAGTCTACGTTTTAGAGGAAATGAGTAGGAAATGGCAGCTTATACAGCCAACATTTCTCTTGTTAGAAGTTTAAGCTTCAGTCCCTGACAGCAGGGATAGTGGTAAAGAAGGCATGCTTATGACTGGAAAGCTCACTGGTTTGGATCCCTAGACTGAGAGTGAACAAATAAGACTTTCAGACTTCTACAGCTACTGTCAATAAGCCACTGAATGAGATACAGTGGCAAGAAGTAAGTGAACCCTTTGGACTTATCTTCACTCATGTATAAATTTGTCTTCAAATATGGTCAGATCTTAATCTAAGTTACAATAATGAACAAACAATCTATTTTAATTAAAAACACATAAATCATTGTATTGTTCTTGTCTATATTGAAAACATCTTTCAAAAATTCACATTGTAGGTTGGAAGAAGTATATGAACCCCTCGGCTAATGGCATCAACATAAGCTGTGTGGGTTAGAGTTACTTTGACTTGTAAGAAACATTTTGAGTTTGTTTTTCCCAAGAAACATCTGCATGTGAAAACAAATCTCAGAAGACTTAGAATCAGTTGTCATCTCAGACAGTTTAGATATTCATCAGTCCAGTCAGTCAAACTCTCTATAAATACAGACGATTTAGTTCTGTGGTTACTCTCCCTAAAGAGTAACCACTACCCCTATCTTTGATGGGTGCCCACCTATCAAAGATGACTTCAAAAGGCTCCAAAAGAGCAGAAGCTTCCTCTGTGGTGTCCGCACCACAGAGGAAGCTTCTGCTCGCCAAAAAGATACATCACATAGGTGCCAAAGAGTAGCTTGACTCTCCACAAAACTACTGGGAATTTTTTTTATGAACTTATGAAACCTAGGTTGAATTGTTTGGGATGACCGTGTAGCTCTATGTATGATGTAAAAAGGGCACTGCATACCGACATGAAAACATTATCCCAAAGGTGAAGCCCTTTGGAGGGAGCATCATGATTTTGGGGCTTTGCTGCCTCTGGGCCTGGACAGCTCAACATCATCAAGGGGGAAATTCCCAAGTTTATCAAGTCATCTTACAGGATAATGTCACCTGCTGAAGCTCATCAGAAGTTTGGTGATGCAGCAGGACAATGACCCTAAACATCAAAGCAAATTTACTGCAGAGTGACTTCAAAGAAAATGCACGTGTTGGAGTGGCCCAGTCAGAGCGCAGACCTTAATTTAGTAGAGATGCTGTGGGATGACCTGAGGAGAGCCGCTCGCACCAGACATCCTGAGAATATGTCTGAGCTTAAACAGTTCTATATGAAGACATCGTTGTAGAGGTCTGATCAGCAGCTACTGGAGGAGCTTGCTCAAGGTTATTGCTGCCAAAGCAGGTTCGAACACTTATTAAATCCAATGGTTCACTTTTTCCTCTAGCACTGTAAATGCTTAATGGCTGTATTCAATAAAGACACAAAAGATTATAAATGTTTGTGTGATATTAGCTAATGCACACTGCGTTTGTCTACATTTATGACTTGATGAAGATCAAATCACAGTTTACGACCAAAAGGGTTCACATACCATTTCCTGCCACTCTATAATACTACAGCTTAGCTTTCCAAATTCAAGGCTGCCCAGTGATTTAATGCTTTGCTCCAGAACAACTCAGCAGTGTGAATCTCTGCCTGTAAGGGAAACAGGACTCAGGTCCTCTGGGTGAGGGATGGTCTACCCAAACACTGCTTTGCCTTCCCCCAAGTGACACCCTAGACAACAGTAATAACCTGGTTGTACCGTTCAACTCCCTAATGAGAACGTGTTGAACTGTGAGGGGAAAGAAAAGAAAACATTAAGTCAACCTTTCATCTGAAAAGTGATGGAAAAATAAATGAATAGCTGATAACAGATGAACAGACTGACACTTGTAGAACCCCAATTTCAAAGACAATAAGACTGATTTATCATGCATGTAATTACACAAAAATTCATTTGTTTTCAAAGTTATTGACTTAATGAGTTCTTATGTTTTTTTTCCCCCTGAGTGATAGCATCTAAAAAGGATGTAATCACTTTACTAAAAATGTGAATACATGCCGAGGAATACTGTTCAGATGAGGTTTAGATTGGTGAGATGTTTTGTGTACTTAGCTGGATAAACGGGGCCTTTTATAGATGTAAATGAAACAGTACAAGGAAATATCTAATGAATCAAAGACCAATGTTTCCTTCATGGAGTCAATTACATTTAAGCTGAAGCTAAACAGTTCAGATGTGCACCAAATTCCCAACTCCGTCAGCTGCAATCCTTTCTATCATGATTAGTGACAGAGCCTTGAGACAGGCGGTCTCTACTGCCAAGTTTGCAGCGGCTACTCAATGCTTTTTCCTACAAAGCACACACAGAGGCATTTATGAGGTAGATACCCAAAAATTCCCTTAGTCCAAGTCACACAAACACTATCGCTAACCCAAGTACACACATACACAAACACCCAGAACACTGCTCTCTCCCTGATTAAGCCAGGCCATCTGCTTGAGTCCCCTGTCACCACTGACGGCTGCTGCCTGTCCAGGCCGGCTCAGGCGAGCCAGAAACCCCCCAGAGTGATCCAACGGCATATTAATCTCTTCAAATCTCAACCTTTTCCAAAGGGCAGACACCACGGTAACCTCGGTGCAGTTCTTCAGTGCAACATCATCTCACTCTCTAAAATACACAGTTCTGTCACTTCTGCCTTAGATGACATGAAAAGTGAAGGAGGGGCGAGTGTATTTTCCCTTCTTTGTGTATTCTTCTCTCTCTCTCTCTCCACTTATCTCATGTCTCTGGGTGCTTTCTCTAAAAGCCATTCTCTGTCTCTGTCTGTCGTTTCATATCTGCATGAACACAGTGGCCTTTCAGAGCACACAGTGAGTGGCGCCACAGCCTGGTCTGGCCCACAGGAGCACTTGGAGCGGTATAGATTAATGGCCCGGGAGACGGCTGAGGCAAGTGGAATGAACAAATAGAGAGGCCCCTGAAATGACCAAAAAGAAAAAAAAGGAATGAGAGGTAATAATACGGAGAATGAGGTGTAGACTAAATTGTAGGAGAGGTAGCGACTGGAGGAATGTATTCTGTCACAGTATTGTTTTAGACCCCTGTCACACTGACAGGGTGAATTAAACCTGAATGGGTCAATGTGCGTCATCCAACATGGATTTGTGACCCCCCTCCCACCCAGGTTGGGTGAAGGTCGGACACTGCCCAGAGTTAGTGAAAAGCCAGCTCTCTAAGGGATGGAAACTTCACAAAGTAAACTGATTGAAATGACATTTATGAACATTTACCTTCTACTCAGTTGGTCCAAAAAAGAAAAAAAAAAGGGCATAAAGAGAGACAGACAGAAAAAAAGAGAGATGGAAGGATAGAGTGGGAGGGTTTTTCTTTTTTTGGTACTTCATTGGATGTGAGGTAGTTATGCTTAATTGTAATAAAAATAATTCTGTGGATTAGCAGTGACAAGTATGAAGCTACAGTTGCAGACTGAACTGTGGCTGCAGTGTGGTCCTGCCATGCTAACATGCTCACAATGATAACATGATGTTTGGCAGCAGGTGCACATGCGACAGCCTCTTATGGATATATTTCAGTGTTTTTGTCAGATATTTCAAAAAAGAAACCTTTTATGCAGCGGAACTCAGCTACAGGCGCCAGGATCTTCTGGAGATTGGCAGAGTGACCACCCTGTTGAGTGTGAAATGAAGAACTGCTGCATTATGTTTTTCACTGAGACATGGCTGCACGGAAACATTTTGAGCTGGATGGGTTAACTCATCACTGAAATGACAGGAAATCATCAGTCTTGTGGGATTCGTGGTGGTGGACTACTTATATCCACACGGACAGGTATGCAAATGCTGTGGTTGTGTCCAGAAACTGTTCTGCGTGGAGGTGAGTTTACATCGTCTCGCGTCAGCCAATCTTTCTGCCGAGAGTTCACTGCTGTTTTTATTGTTGCACGTCTATCTGCGAGAGCTGTACAGTGGCATCAGCGATCAACAAACCGCACAACCTCACTGATTTTTCATCATGGCTGGTGACTTCAATCATGCAAATGTAACAACTGTTTTAATGAATGTCCACCAACATGTCGAGTTTGCTAGAAAAGGAGAAAATACTCTGGGCCTTGTGAAGCTCATGGTGGTGGAACAGGAAAATTCAGGGATCATCAAACTCATTAGGAGCCATCTTATAGGAACACTGCCAACATAACTCAGCTTTCCCTGGTCCCAGCATTTTAAAGATGAGGATTTGATGCTTTTTTTTAAATTTTTTTTTAGTTTTATATGATTGTAAATTGAATATCTTTGGGATTTGGACTGTTAGACAGAAAAAGGCTATTTTAAGATATAACAGTGGGATCTGGGGACTTCTGATGACTGCTTTTGAATTTTATATAGTGAATACTTGATGAATCAAAAAATAACCCAAGGATTAACTGACAGTGACAATTATCATTAGCTGCAGCCCTAACCTTGAGTTCAACTTTCGGTGAATCATACATCATTATACATAGCTGTGCTGTATAGCAGGGGTAGGGGAGGGTGTATGCATAGTCTTATTTCGAATTCTCCTTGAGCATACTGAAAAATAACATGTAGTAAGACCACAGGAAGAATTTTAAATGCGCCACAAACCTGTAGTGCCTGCATTTTTTTCCTTGTGATTATTTGAATGAATGAATTGTGCTGCAGCTCCAGAAGATAGAATTACAGTGGGAAAGGATTCTTTTTTCTTTCGTGCCCTCTTTTTGTCTCTGTTATTTTCACTCTCCTGTTGCCTCCCCCCTTCCTTCCTTCCCTCCCTTCCTTACCCAAGCCTCAGCTGTACTCTCACACACAATCAGCCACATGAGTCTGGGGCCAACATAGATGAGAGAGAGAGAGAGAGAGAGACGGAGGAGTGGTAGAGTTGGGCAACATCAGAGATAGCGGAAGTGAAGGGGGAGATAAAAGGAGGAGAGAAAGGAGAGAAGGAGAAGCAAGAGGAGGAGGAGGAGGAAAGGCAATGACAGAGAGGGAAAATGAGAAAGCCCAGCGAGATGCGAGGTGAAACACACACACACACACACACACACACACATGTTCTTTAATCAATATGGTGGGAATGTGGCCCCATGGTAAATCACTTTCCTGGCAATAACAGAGAGCAGCCACTATCCCTCTTTTTAATATGTTGCCAGAGTGTCAGTGGGTGATACACAGCAATATATAGCGTGGAAGAAAGGAGACAGAAGACAGAAAGTGGGGGAGTCATGGGTGTGTGTGTGTGTGTGTGTGTGTGTGTGAGTTCGCGCGCGCGTGTGTGTGCGTGTGTGTGCGTGTGTGTGCGTGTGTGTGCGTGTGTGTGTACTGGGTGAGCTGTGATGAATAGGCCTGGACAGTTGGTCTGCACTCAGACAAAACAGGGGAATCATGATTAGGTTGGGTAAAGTGTCCATGCTGGCCTATCCACAGAACACAGAATACACACACACACACACGCACGCACGCACACACACACACACACACACACACACACACACACACACACACAGGAAAACCGTAGCTGGCTCAAGTGCCTGTCCTCTCGCTCCTCTACACCCCCCTTATCGTGTGTCCTTTCTCATGAGCTCTCAATGCATCAAAACCTGCCCTCCTCAAAACAAGGATCCACTATGATATGAAGGGCCGGAAAAAAAAAAAAAAATTCCATTAGAGGGGTAAAAACTATCACTCTCCTTTTCTGGTCACATCGATTTAGGGGATATTGAAGGCCAGGCAACTTTTCCACCTTGGCCTTACAAATCTGTCTGCCTGTCACCGTCCAGAGAGCCACCAGATTACACAGTGCCCTGGCAGGTTGACCTTCACTTAACTATCTGACCGCAGGGCACATCATCCACCGTGTCTTTTATTGACTTGATTCCATCACGCTCAATCTCAACTTCGCCGGCTGTGTTTGAGACCACTCAGTAAATGTTGTTACCGTAAACGAGAGGCGCTTCTCAATTGACTTGGGTCCCCTTTAAAGTGGTGTTAAATAAGTAATGGGGCGTCTCATCTGCTTTGACTAGCCAGTAGCTGGATGGGTTACAGTACAGGGAGATTAATGGATGGGCAAATTGAGATAAATGTATAAGCTAAATGGAAGCGCCCGACTGGCCTATGACGACACCCAGTGACATATGGCGTCAATGCATAACTGGACAACTGTCAAAATGTATGTCGATTCTAGATAGGGTGCAATATATGGATAGATGGATGGAGCACCCCTTTACTAATAATCATGCTCATCTTAACATTGGACAGATCTCGGGGTATCAGCAAAAATTCAAGATAGAACACAATTTATAGGAATGACAACGAAATGAGTAATGAGAGTGTGGAGAAACGGTTTCTCATAAGAAATCCTCTCTTACTGCAGGTAGCTAGAAGCTACAGGGGGTGAAATTCAAACCCACAGACATGACTACAGTTTCACAGTCGGTAGAAACTAATGAGAAAGGCTGGGTACATTACTAACTAACTAGGCTAAACCCAACACAATCGTAACACGTCAACCTCTCTTTGGATTAAATACAGTATGTCTAAGCTTTACTCTCTTTAAAAATGCTCTTTATCACCACTGCTGCTACCAGACAGGAATCCTAACAAAATTAACATGAACAACACTGTAGGTACATTCATCAGCTCTCTGAAATGTGAGTTTCTAACATAATCAGAGTATTTAGAAACTGGACTGTCATGATCTGTATCTTTCTGAGTCCACTCTTGTGTGAAAGTCACCTGAGGCAGAAGGCGGCAGAGTCAACACTTCAGACAAGATGTGCTGCAACACGTGCCGACTGACCTGCTCTAATCTGCCGGCTAAGACAAGCGAAACCACAAAATATATACAAAACAATGGCACAGTCCAGCTGAACAATGATAACAACGAGAGATGAGGAAAAAAATTTCGTGGATCTCCAGAGACAGGTCCATCACTGAGTAGTGGAGTTCAGATACAGCTGCTCAATTAAGATTTGTTGTTGTGAAACGAACAAACAAAACTGGAGCTCCTCGGCCAGAGCTTGATTAATAGTGGGCATTTTATGTTCCGCATCTCTTTTATTGTTGTGAAGCACATGAGCCCTGGTGTGCTATTTCAGCAACTAATTTCACCAATGTCAGCTTGATGTGTATATTAGTGTGTAGTCAGATTTGGGTCTTTGGCTCAAAATGGCTTCCACCAAATCTATTCATCTAGCCTGCTACTGAAATATTATCTCTCATTTCTTGGTCACACACCTCTGGCTTTGATTTTCAACATTTCTGCAGCCTACAACATTCACACATACTGTATCTTTTCATTCACACCACGTGTAAATATATCTGTACATATTACTTGCCTTTTTATACCTCCTTAATTTTTAATTCTTGTGTTCCCTTTAGGTTTTTTTATTTATTTTATTTAATTAGCATTGTTTGCACCAAAGGAGCAGCGCTCAAATTTCGTTGTACTATGTATAATGACAATAAAGGCGATTCTGATTCTGATTCTGATCTTTCAATCATCCATACATTCAATGCACTGCTGATGCCTCCACGTTCCACCAACTGTGTTTACATTTCACATAGTTTTTAATTATTTTAAATTAAACGGTGCTTACAGTTAGTATGACTTTCCTCCCAGTCACAAGCCTTAGTCAGATTTGAGACGCCTACACTCTGGCTGGTAGATGCGACTGCATGTAATTAATGTGAATGCAGGATCTGTGGTTGACTGCAGTTGAAACAGCTGATGAGTCGTCCTCTCACTGACAGACCAAGGCTGCTCTCATCTCTCCTTTGTTGCTACTGTCTTACTTATTCTGAGAGTGCTGTTGACAGGCCAAACCACACGCAGCACAAACCCTGCTACAATCAATTCACTCAATTTAATCTTAATTAGCTGACCACAAAGAGCCGCACATTACTACTGATGCAGCTGAGGCGTCTCGCTCTCCCTCAATCTGGTTCTCTTTAAAAGACATTTTTATGTTGCTCGGATTTCACACTACTCGTTTTAATGACACGTCGGTCTAATGATCTGTGTTAAGACCTAGCCTGTGACAAACCCGTGACATACAGCCAAGACTAACCACTTGCTACCGTTTCATCGGCATCAAATAAGAAACAGCTTATCTTCTGATTGGCATCAAAGGAACAGCCATGGACGGCACAGGAACTGTCAATGCTGCAGTGTTCGCAGTGACTTTTAACCAGCCGCTTCTCATTTTCTAATGCGAGATATGGACTGTTTGAACCATGCTTTCTCATGCTCCACGGCTGAAAGATGAGCTATGGTAAAGTTCTGGTGTGATCCACCTTGCCCCTGGGTCCTGTAGAAAGAAATATGCTTGAATCAGATGGGCTCACAGTAGAAACACTTTGGGATTTAGTGTAACACTCCCCTACCAGTTGCTACACTGGAGCTTTGTAACTGCTGAAGATAATGGATGTCTCCACGGGCACATGTTCATAAATAAAACACGCGGTGCTACTCGCCTGGTATTAACTGCACTTTTCACGTAGAATGGAGAATTGATACTAATGGTACACATGCAAACCAAATTGGGACAGTTCTGTGGCCTTTTGACCTGTGCTGGCAACAAACATGGCCGTGCATGTAGCGAGCAAATTCAGACAGAAACCTGCACCTGGAGAGGAATAAATATGTGGATAATATTCCCTGCACTCTGCAGTGTCGGTAAAAAAAGCTGTGAAATGTAGAATTTGATATGCTGTAAGGGTCAGCCTCAGGTTCTCTGGGAGCAGTGGAAAAGCAGATGAGCCAGAAATGGAGGGGATGGAGCATGTTTGTGTACAGCAGGAAAAAAAAAAAACCCATCAGACTCTGCTATGAATTCATACACTATGTATGGATGGACTGAAACGTGAGCTTTGACAGCAGCAGCGTGAAAAAACATATTCACGCATAAAAGATATACCCGCTGCTCGTGTGGTTGTATACCGTAGAGCGAACTGTTAAGACTGCTGGAAGACATATGTGATTTGTGTGTGGGAGGTCTAAAGCAAGAAAGTTATGGAAACAAAGAGGGATGAGACAGAGGAGGAAAAAACTGGTGAGCAGAGCAATAATTTACAGGTATTGTAAAAGCAGGGCTGGCGGGGACGTCAGTAAAACAAAAATGCCAAACCGCTCTCTGGAGGGAGTGCAGTTTTATACATTTCTACAGACATTTTTCATCAGAGGAGAGTGGAACACTTTCTCAAGTAGTCCCTCCAGAACATTCAAGTAGGGCAAAGTGCTTTCTTTGGAGCCATTTTTTAATTGCCCTGTAAAGTTGAATTCAAAAGATGCCAAGGAGTAGTGATGGAAATACCTGGATTGTAAAGACGTGTGATCTTTTAATATATCACATCAGGCAAAATTCAACATTTCTCCTGTGATGATGATCCACTAATTGTACAAGACTGTTAGCAACTTGCATCATTTTCTTTGTTTTGTATTCTTCCATAGATGCAGCTGACACTGATTCACACTTTTCACCCCTCTTCACCTTGTTCCCTCTGAAACCTGAGCACAGAGTGATGGGTTAGGGGGCTGCTATTTCATGCCCTCCCTCAGGCCCCTTCACTTTGATAAAGGTTGCATACCTCCAGGCATTTTTGAGAACATTTCCCGCTCTCTCCTGACACTTCCACCTTGCAACCTCTGTCCCCTCTCCGCACGCCCTTTCCCTCCGGCACAGTGCAGTTTACCGACCGTGACACACCATGCTGGCTGAATAATCCCAGCGAGACCGAAGCGACATTAGGAAAAGGAGGCCGCTAAAATGCCAAACCATATTACCAACCCCTCCTCCTCCTCCTCCTCCTCCTCCTCCTCTTCTACCGGGTTCTCTTTCTCACAGAGGGCACCTGGTACCGCATCTCTTCATTAATGCATGGAGGCAGGGGGAGGGTCTCACACACACACACACACACACACACACACACACACACACACACACACACACACACACACACACACACACACACACACACACACACACACACACACACACACACACCTCCTCATTCCCTCACACAGCCACTTATCTTTGGTGAAAAGCATGACTACATTGTGAGTGCCCTCTGACAATCAGAGCCAGGGAGGGAGGGAGGGAGGTGTCTGGTGTGACAGACTTAAAAGCAACAGTTCAGCTTAGCGCTAATCATGCTGAAGGTAATGAAGCTACTAGAGACTCTGTCAGCCTGCAAGGTTAATGGAATACTTGCATGCACTGTGTGTGAGAAAAAACAGAGCGAGAGGCAAGATGGTGCGTGAATCAGTGGAAGTCAGTGTGTGTGTTTTTGCAGACTCATGTGGCCTGTGCATGTGACTGTGCATGTGCACATTATTCGCTGGAAATCTTGTGAGCCTTGAGACACCGCAGCTCAAAAGGAAACGCTGAAAGAGATGCCACCGAGCGCTGCCACCACTCATATCTGTCAGCATCACAGAGGAAGAAGAAACCCTTCTCCCTCCACCACAGGGGCACGTTTTCGGGAGAGTGAGTGGGAGTGTGTGAATACTGTAGCAGACCCTGAAGGTGAGACGTATCAGAGAGGTACGAAAACTGTGAAAAGAATTAGGTTAACTTGTCGAGAAGAAATTAAACATTTAACTTTCTCTGAAGCGGATGAATTTGGTTTGAAATCGATGGCATTTTAGAGGCATATTTCTATAATTCTTGCTCCAATCTCTAAACAAATATTCAAATCTGATCAAACAAGCCATTATGTTGACAGCTTTCAATTCCATTCAATGACAGAAGCGTCTGCAGGCAACCTTTGAGGAGGAGAAAGCGGCCAGCTAAATTATGCAAATGTCTGTCAGTTTAACAAATCAGAGGCAGAAAATTAGCAGGCTGTTAGTCTCTCTTAGACCCGCAAATGCCGCTAATACAGATGAAGGGCTGGAGCCTGATTTCATTATCGCTGCTCTGAAAAAGAGAGGAAGGGGGATGAGAAAGGGAGAGAGGGAATGAAAGAGAAATGAGAGATTGGGAGATGGAGACAAATGTATGTAAAAACACGGTGCTCTATTCAGAGCCCTATCAACTCCAAATATCAAATTAACCAAATGAATGGTACAAGATAAAGGACAGCGCAGGGAGGAGAGAGAGCACGGCAGACAGGCAAATGAAAGGAGCACAGAGAGAGAGAGAGAGAGAGAGAGAGAGAGAGAGACGGGAGAAGCTGCAAGGGTGTGTGTTAAGAATGGGAGGGATCGGAGAGTATTTCAATAATCGATAGAGCGTGAAGCGAAGAGAGAGTGAGACAGAGTGAGAGAGAGACAGAGAGAGAGGAGCAGCATATCACAGTTCATTAGTCATAGCTGGTGACAACTAGAGACTGTAGCAAGAAGATTGTCACTGGGTCTTAATCAGATGAGAAATGATGGAATGCCAGTCGTTAATTCCAACAGCATTATAGCGTCTATTGTCTGCCTCTGAAGGGGCTTATCGCAATCTCTCTACCTCCGACTGCTGCTGCTCCTCCTGCTGCTACGCCAGCAAACAAGCTGCCAGCCAACTCACCAGGGAAACTCTAAAGAGCTGGGAAGAAACTAAACTCTCCCTTTCTGCAAAGTCTCACACTCTTTTACTCCGCTCCCCCTCCTCTCCCTCTCTCTCCCCTCACACACACACACGAGCACACACACACACACACACACGTGCACACACACACACACACACACACACACACACACACACACACGGGAACTGAAAAACATCTAATGCTACAGTAGCCCTTGGTGCTACTCGGAAGCATCTCTGAGGCAGAAACCAGGAAATCGATTCTCTCTTTTTAAGCAACCCATTAAAAGGCGCCAAGGAGAGTTAAAGCACTTGCTCAAGACATACCATTACAGTATATTATATATTCTGTTCCAAGACAAACCCTAATGAACGCACACATTACACACTGCTGCAGAGGAGTGACTACACACACACACACACACACACACACAATCACACACAGACACACACACGGGTTTTATCTACAGTTTCATTCCATGCATACAGTACACTGCAGTACACGAAAAATGCAAATATACCAAGATAAAACGTCATATTCTCTCTCTTCTTGCTGCTCTCGCTTGTACACAGACACAAATAAATACTGCAACATCCTCCATAAAATGCACATCTCTACCATGTTTTCCTCTCTCAGGGTCTGTTCCTGTCAGAACCATGGCCCAAAACTCTCAGTCAGCTGGCTCAGCTGGGGACAGCCTCTCCTACTCAAACAACTTCCCTGCCTGGCTGGAAATGTGTTTACTGTATTTGTACCACTACGCTGCACTGCCTGCCTCATTCACCACCACCAAACAAAAACGACAGCAGTCGTGCAGCTACAGTATGTGAGCATTGTATAAATTCTGTCTGCAGCTCCGTTTGTGTGCTCGTGTGCATCCTTCTGTACATTGCTGTACAGGGGGTTGTGGAAAAGTATATATATATATATTTTTTTTTTTTATGAAAGAGGAGTAACTTCACAGACAGAACAAAAGGTGGGACATGTATGGTTGCAACGCTCCTACTGTGTGCTCTGTACTCTGTTTATTCACCTTTCAAATCCTTTACTTTGTGTCAACTTGTGATTTCAGTTCCTCCACATCAAAGCAGACACAAACTCTTACTTTCATATGATCATTATTTACTTTTTCGAAGACAATAAAAACCAATCCAATACAGGGTACCTTTACTAAAGGTGTGTTGGATTGATGGTTAGAGCTTACACAAATTAATTTATTGATTAGTAGCCAATCAACAAAGTAATCATTTAGACTATAAAATGTCAGTAAATCACGGATGTTATATATCCAGGAAGCCAGAAAACACGGAGAGGAAATCTTACCTCATTCTGTCTATACCTCTCATTAAATGTGTGAATAGGTACAGTATGTATATGCATCATGTAGGACTGCACAATATACAAAAAAAAAAATTCATATTATTTTGGTATGGTGTGACACATTTTACTTTTATCAAAAAAATTGCAGCTCCTGTGTTTTTTTTTTAGGTCCTGCAATTTGGATATTGGGAACTGGTTTTTATTTTGATATACATTGTGCATTGATATACATTGTGCAGCATTATGTATATATTATTTATACAAATGTGCATGAATGTACACGTGTCCAGCTGTATATAAAATTAACCACTCAGAAATCCGTGGAATACAATTTCTACGAGCCAAGATGATGGCCTCAACTTTGTTTGTTTTGTTGCACGCACAGTCTAAATTCAATTTAAAATCATACACTTAACTAATCTAAACTATGAACAGCAGCAAAATTTCACAGTTAGGAGCTGAAACCAGGGAATGTTTGGTATTTTTTCCTTGATAAACAATTTAATCAATGACCTTGAATCTTTGTGAATTCATTTTCAACTGATCGATCATTTCAGTTCTAATGCGGCTGTTTATGTTTGCCACATGTTGTGGTAAAGATTGGAGACTAGACCTCTTCACATATGAAATAATTTTGCAGGTTGTTTTAATCAATGCATCTTCAATTTGACTTCTTTTAGAACATACATAACTAGGGCTGACACCAATGCCTGAAAGCTTCCACCGTCGCCATGGTAACAGACATCCAAATCTGTATTCGAATGCTGTGCTTTTATTGATTATTATCATTAGATATGCATGACCACAAGAATCCAAAATAACGCATGAAGTAAGAAATTGTATCCAACACTATTCTTCATGCATCAACATTAATTTTTAGTTATTCTCAGACAAGGAAATTTAATCCTCTAATGTCACCGGCACTAACACTAGGACATGACCATGTGAGAGGCGGAGAAATTACAACTGTCAAAAGATTCAAACATCTGGAATAACTGCAATGCAAATTTGTGAAGATGACCCCTAAAGTCGAGTGAGTTGAGTTACAACTTAGCCATCACTGATATTAGTGCGATCAATTATACAAAAATGTTGAGGCATGTCAAACTACCTGAAAAGTGGCCTCAGACTCCAGAGGGTTAAACTGGTCACATCACGTGTTTACATTAGCTCGTTTCCCCTCTGAACATGTGTCCCTCCTTGCTCTGAAGTGTACACATGAATACTGGTGGATTTTCTACATGTATGCTTTGTTGTTCCACTGTGTGAGAGAGGGTGAGAGACAGACTGTGTGAAACTGTGCAACTTTATGTGGCAGTGCAATTCTGTGCTTGGCTGTGTATGACTGTGTGTGTCTACAAAACACAGAATAGTGGCTTCCGATTTTGTGTGTATGTTCTTTTTCTGCTTGTGTCTGCAGGCGTGTGTGTGTACGCTAAAGCTTGTGTGAACCGCTACGATACAGTGGGACTGCTTGTGACTAAATGACTGTGTGTGTGTGTGTGTGTGTGTGTGTGTGTGTGTGTAGAGAGAAGTTTGTCAATGAGGGAGTGAGAGAAGGACAGAGAGAGAGAGAGAGATCTTCTGCCTCAGTTATTTGTCAGCAGTGCTGCTGTGTCACTTGGCTGAAAAGACCAGTCAGGAGGGACCAAAGTACCACCTCCCCAATGACACACTTTCCTCAGTGCGCTTGGTCTGACCTCACACCACACACTCACACACTCACACACACACACACACACACACACACACACACACACACACGTGTACACATGAAAGCACACACAATGCACAGACAAGGACACAGTATTATGAAACACACGTACAATGTATATGCACGTACGGCCATTCCTATGGAATTATGGAAAACACACACCCAAGGTCATCTATTTGTGAACACGTGTAAGCGCACATTTCATGTATGAACGCATGTATTCACATGGAAGCACACAAGGATGCACAAATGGAAGCAGAACGCATACACGCACAGACCCACCCACACACACACACACACACACACACACACAGACAAACACACACAGAGAGTGTAGCTATAGCTGTGTGTGCTAGATCTAAAGCTAGTGCAGCTACTGTATCCAAGGAGCTGAGGTAGGTTTGATCTGGTCACATTCACTGTGAGCACTGGTGTTCAACAAACCATAAGAAATGGCCGCGTCTATGACCCGAGTGCTTGGTGTGTGTGCGTGTATAGCATAACTGTGCGGTTGTCTGTAGCTTTTTGTGTCTGCTCATCCTTCATAACAGTTAAAGAAAAAACACCCAATTCACAAGCCCCCAACTTAATCTGGATTCAGTGTCTCTTCTCTTATTCTTCAGCTTTTTCCTCTCTTTTGTCCTCTTTAGTATTCATTTTCTTTCTCATTCCTTCTCTTGTCTTTATGGATTATACGAACAAGTGAAGGCATCTCTCAGCAGTTATTCTGCTTTAGGATTCTGGAGTTCAAGGTAGGACTGTATACTCAGCTCTGGGAGGATATTTTCATTTCCCTTAAAATTCGGTCTGTACCCCGTGTGTTTAAGTGCAAAGTCATAGCTGCATACTTTTTCATTGCAAGCTGCTGTTTTAGACAAATCATTTCTCTAAATGGTTCACAGTCTACCGACCTTGAACTTCACTGAGATTTTGAACTTTTCTGAAAAACAGACACACTTATGGCCTCTGATAAAAACAGAAATCCTGATGTCTCCTTCATGTAATATTTAGTGTGGTTTACAATGATAATGGCGTCAGATACCACTCAAAATTCATAATACATTTTTAAACAGCGGGTCCTTGATTTCAGAATGAAGGAGACAAAAGCAGGCTTGTCATTCCGAGCTGATGACTGTCAGTTTTTTTGGCTGTAATTACACCTGCAACTAGCAGATTTTATTAGCTATGGCTAGCAAAACAAGTTAACGCTAGTTGGTTTGCTGAAAGCATGGTCTGTGACCATTTTCAGTCGACTAATTTTAAAATCAGAAATCTGTACAGAGTCTTAAATATACATTTGACACATTACATTAGGTGCTTAGCTTACACACCTGGACAAGCGAGAGACGTGTTAGATTCATTAATTTTTGTAGTTTTAAACTGTATGTTTCACTTTCAATGTTTAAGGGTTTAAAGACTAACAAATGTGTTTGGTGACCTGAACACTATCTCGATTAACAGGTTTGGCAGGTGTTGCTGGAGTGGAAGCTTCCCAAATCTAATAAAGAGCAGAACAGAGTCAATATTATTTTTTCCTAACGTAAATGACGTAAACGTAATATTAATGTATATTAATGAAATGTTCCTTTGCCTTGGAAGCAATGCTGGGGTAGGCTAGGTAGTAAGATAGTCAGCTGGGCATGCTAAGGTTTTCAGCTTACTTTAGAGGAGATTAACACACTGTTTAGTCCTCTCTTTACAGTTTTGCCTTTGCTTTTTGAAATGCTAAATAAAAACATATGACCCTCCAACTCTATACTGCAGCCCCATGCACACCTTTTTGACATGTGGAGAAAAACAATGCCTGACTGACCTAGTTATGGTGCTATGTGATGCTTGGAAAATCAATGTTCATGAGAGGGTTGTAGTAAATGGTCAGTTGCACCCCTTTTGCATTCTTGTTTTTTGTCATATTCTGTGATGGTGTATGTGCAGGTGGGTGACAATTACATATGTTGATTTATGCGCATAAAAATGAGATTGGAGAAACTCAGAAGAAAGAGTGGCTAACGATTTTATTCAAAGATTCACAGAGGTTATCAGTCAGAGTGGCCATTGCACTTAAAATGGTTCATCCAGTAGGCCTATTTGTAATGCGAATAAACTCCTGGCAGGGTAACAGCAGTCACTCAAACATAATAATAATAATAATAATAGATTCAGCACTTTGAACGGCGGGAGGAAATGATACAAGCAGACAAAGTTATCTGTTAGACAAATCCACTGGCACCAGCAGCTTTGAAATTGGTTTTATCTCTAAAATGACTAATGTGCATTTGGATGAGAGGGCCTGTACAATCAGGAATACGTGTTTAATTTATTAATATATGCACCAAACAAACTCCCATCAAAAACAAGGGAGAGATGAATTGACAACGTTTTCCCTGAGAGCAAAACGCAATTACCAAAGTTGTGTATGACAAAATAAATAAATAAGGAAGTAAAAAGAGTGCACGCTTGACAAGATGAATAATTTTCTTCCTGGGTTATGGCATCAATTTACTGTCTTTTCACTGGACTTCACTTAATGCCTTTCGTATTTCCAGAGAGGGCTCCATTCTGTCCAGATACAACTCATGGCCACAGCTGAAAAGGTCACCCTTAGTGCCACAGTGGAGTCTAATTACCATGTATTAAATGGCTCGACCCCTCTTCATTTGCATCCACCTCTGTTCTTGCCTTGCCATTCTTTGCTCACTTTTTATGTGCAAAGATCACACTTGGTAATACATGTGTGTGTGTGCCTCCAATGGAGGTTTTCATGTACTCATGACACATTTTGTTTCCACTGCTTCTTTACAATGTGGATGTGCTGCATTCTGATGCAGGAGCTCAGTGGATTTTGTATGAATCTATAATGCATGCATGAAATACAGCGAATACCGTCTTAACCGGTGCTTTTGTTTTGCTGACTCCTTGTAAGGTTTCTGTAATGAAAACATTCAGCTTCAAAACCAGAACTGAATCAAAAATGTGTGTAATACAACCAAAATCTATACGTTAAATGGCCCCCACATACTGAAAATCTGAAACAGGTTCCCACTTTGTCTGAGTCAGCTTTGTGTGAACTGGAGGTTCAGTCAACATAATGAACATCCTCATAATAGCTCTGCTAACATATCACTAAATTGTAATAGATACCTTGGCATCACTTATCAAGAGCTGTGTTGTATTGTCAATCTATCCCAAGTGCCTGCACTACAAGTAGAATAATATAGCAAAGGATATTGAGACTGAAAGTCAGTCATTTAAAGATTGAAGATCTCTTTGGAGTCTATCAACAGATAAATCAATCCAACGTGTCACTGATCTGTTTGTTATTTTACTTCTTCTCTGATATTACCAAATGCAGACCAAAGACAAAGCAACCTGCGTCAGCACCATCAGCTACTGAAACCACTGTTGTTTACTCAACCAATTATGTCAAAACTGCTGAGACAGGTTGAAACACGGTGAGGGGTGGAGCCGTGGGAGACACACTGGAGGTGGAGGGGGTTAGCTAGTATAATAAAGTGCAAATTCACACAGCACATCACATAGCCAAGAGCCATCTTCAGGGCAATAATGCAATAATGAGGAAATTCAATCAGCAGCACTGGCAGTGCCTGCACTACATGACTGTTACTCATCTGACAAGGTAGGGGTCTTTTAGCACTTCCATTTTCCCTTTTATTACTGTAAGTCAAAATACAGAATTTAGCACAGCCAGGACTAGAATAAATATGAATTTAAAAGTATTGATTAGTCCACTGCCCAACACACAACTCTATGGAGGCCACTTGAATGGTCCAGTGCCTCTTATTGTTCAAAGAGCTGAATATAGCCTTTGATTGAGGAAAACTCTGAGGCTGGCACTGACGCCAGAGCAGTGGAGCGGAAATCAGAAGGACTCTCTTTAAAATGCCAGAATCACTGTGACCAAATGAAAATACACACATTGCTCTATACTATTACTTGTCGCGAAGAAGCAATAAATGGGAGAGATTTACAATACGCAGAGTAATACCCCCTAATACACTCCCGTTCCATGGGCCTTCAGTCTAGATATCTTGCATTTAAGGATGACTGCAGTATGAGCAGAGCTGTGGGTGAAATGCTGACAACTCTACATTTGAATACAAGTGACAAAGACATCAAAGTTTAAGATCTTGCAACCTGGTGGTAGTTTTGATTTAATGAAATTCTGACAGTCCGCCTCAAATAGGAAACTGATGTTCAAAAGAGTTTTTTCTGTAATCAAAGAACATAATTCTTAGGTAGTGCAGGCCTGATCGGAAAATGCACAGTGGGTGTTAGGCTACACTCGCAGATTGGATACCCTCAGGCTGTTCAACTTTTTTTTTTTTTTTTTTTTACTCTGACTTCTCATGGTCATTTCTCTAAATGACAGTGAAATATTATCATGGGCCCAGGGATTGACATTACCTCTGAATACTGAACCCTATCAGCCTTTTGCAGTTACAGCCTGGCTCTCCAGCGTATTCTTGGGAAACCCTCATTTTCCCCGGCTGAGCCGAGCCCCTGCAACACACTGACATTTAAAGGCTGCACATCTTGGTATTGCTTTGCACGCTCATTATTTTCCTCCACAATTTACACGCGTAAGCAAAAATCTTGTAATGCTAGAAAATGGGACCACTTTTCTTTCCTTGTCCGTTGAGCCTCAAAGGGATTCTTGTGTTAATTAAAACATTTACAGTGGCTTCTATGTGGCTGGACAGCAACTATTGTGGCTGCTTCGTGGCCATGGAGAGGCCAAATGAAGAAGAGAGCATTTGTTTTGTGTACCACTGATACAAAAATAAGGTAGTCTGATGAAAGGTGGTTCACAGTGTCCATTATTTTTGTTACGGTTTATGAATATCTTGGGAGATGAAAGAAATAAGGCTTGAGGGAGCAGCAGATGGAAAAACTCCATCATACCTCAAGAGGTACAAACACTGACTCTCTCTCTCACTCTGAAGTACACAAGCCAAGCACAGGAGCAAATACACACAGGATTTTCAATTTGCAATCAGACCCAGCGTGGTGAACTCTCCATGTTCGCCTCCACTGTCCCTCGTATTTGGCATCAAAGTCCCACCCCGCCATAAAAGCCAAATTCTCTATGACATAGTGGAGATTGCTCTGTCAAAAATGCAATCAGCCAAAGCTGCCTCAAGTGCTGATGAATTACTGTGGCTTAGGAAAAGACAATGACTTGTCAGTTTTGCACCGATTGGCTCTATCCAGGGACAGGCACATAGGGGACCTGAGGAAGTCATGCATCCTTAAAAAACTGAAGGGATCAACATTCTTGAATGATAAGTGTGCTGCACAGGATAATTCATCCAAAACGACACCTCTCTCTTAAGATGGTTATGTCAATTATTTCTGTTATTTTTATATTGAAATATGTAATTTGGTCATGAAAACATTTGTTCGACTCCAGTTTTGTACCTGCCTCTGAGGCAGAAGAATTCTCATGTTGTTGGGATTTTATCTAAAAGAACATTTTTATGTGAAAAACATATTATCAATTATCAATTTACTAAGTGCTTCATGCTGTCCTTTCCTTACAGTGCTCTTCCCAATCTTCATAATTTCTCAAAATATAGTAGCATTTAGTTTCTTTTTTTTTTATTTATTATTATTTTTTGGGGCTTTTTATGCCCTTATTATAGCTTAGTGGCGACTGACAGGAAAGGGGGTAGAGAGAGGGGAATGACATGCAGGAAAGAGTCGAACCGGTGACTGCCCCACGAAGAGCATCTTGCGCTCACCATGGTACGCGCCCTAACCACTCAACTACCGGGCCGCCCCAGCATTTAGTTTCTTAATATTAAACTGTACTTCTAGTGGGAAAGATGGTCCCAATAGTAATTTGTAATTAAGCAGCAGTTGGTTTTAATTTCACAGAAACTAGCACATGAAAGCATCTTCCTTTGGTTGTCTGCTTTGACTTCAAAGGGGTTGTGCCTGATGGCAAGATGGGTCTTAAAGTCTTGTAAACATATATTTATGCATATTGATATAGCATGGAGATTAAATGTCTTTCAAATTGGAAAACTTTACCATTGAATGCTACTTTGAAAAACGCAATGCTGATGTTTCTATTTGTAAATGGGAGTCAGTTTGTTTGAGGACATGGAAATATGGAAATATCTAATTTCAAAATGAGCTACTACCATGTGTAGTGCAGTATTGTGTTTGCTATGCTTTTCTGTTTACTATCAAATACTTGATGATTTGGCTGTAATGCCTTTCACTGATTAACACCATCTTTCATCAATTACTTATCCATTTTATTCACCTATTCAAGCTCATTTCCTCAGGTCCAGGCCACACTGATTACTTCACCCCTTTGTTTTCATTTCACCGCCCATGTTAATAGGTTAGAGCAGCCACACAGGCTGCATGAGATGTGTGTGTGTGTGTGTGTGAGGTGCAGCTCAAACCACCTCAGACATGAAACTCTAGATGACAAGCTGCGCGTCATCTTGAGTTTCGGTGTGGAGCCTATTTTCACGCATGAAGCTCGCGGTTCTCAGCAAAAATAGACGGTGAAAAGATCTGTTATTTGATCTGAAAGTCCTACTGCCATCATACAAGCAAGACTGCATAAATTGGACACCTGTCACTATAGTTTCAATGTCTGTATATATATATATATTAGCAAGTGCATGTTATTACAGGGGAAAGTGGAGGGTACATGAGTGCTATATAGTCACAGCATAAACACGTTGTTGGCTATAATTATATTCTGTCAATAAGTTAACGGTCTCTCTCTCTCTCTCTCTTATTCATAGATGCCCATTATCAAAGACAAGCTCAGTGTAGAAAGATAGGGTAGCAGGTCAGTGAAGTAGCCGTCATGCACAGGTGCAACAGCTCGAAGACAAAATGCTCAGTCCACAGCTGCATCACCTGCGACTTTGCTCTCTGCAAATGTGCTGTTGGTCCTGGTCTAAGCTTGCTGAGCGCACTAAAAATATGCTTTGAAAAGAGAAAACATAATAACAGAAAATTGACTTCATTTTGAAGCTAAGGTTGATAACAAAACATTATGATTACAGAAATAATATTTTTAATAACAACGGATCAGCTCATTTCCTTTTCCAATTTTCTGCAACTTCATATACAAAAAATATATTATCATAAAAATCACAGAGTGATTAAGGTGGTGATGGAGAAGCCATGTGTCTAAACTCGGCTAACTAAAAATGACTTGACAAGATCATAATGCTCATACAAAGTCCGGAGTCCAAACATTACCACATTCGTTGTCATCCTGTGTTAAAGGATGTAATTATGAAGTGCCTTCCTTACTTTTCAATTTCTAGGATTAAAACGGACAACCTGCCCTCGTGGTGAACACTCTGCTTCATAAATAGAAATGCTGTTAGTGAAGCAGAAGTCCTTTTAAAAATGGATCTTTTGCTGCTACATCCCATAAAAAATGGAAGAGGGAGGGGGTCACCAGGAGTTGGTTTTGTTTCACAGCGCCATTCAACAGTAGCTGGAAAATGAAAATAGGCCAAATCTACATGAAGCAACTGAAAAAAACCAGAGTGTAATGTGACTTCCCATTTCCCATCAGTTCACAAGTATCATACTCCAGCGGTAAAGTGCTGACTTGCCCATGTTGCTTCTGTCAACTTTCATCCATGTGAATTCACAGGCGTACGGGTTCATTCTCTGTGTGGCTGAAGAAAACACACACACACAGGCAAGGAGGAGGCGTGCCATTAAATAATCATGGGTCCCTGTGCTGAGTTGTGCCGTGCCCGGCTGGGCTGGGCGGCTTTAATGCTCATCACCGCAGGGGTCAGGTAGAGTGCAAGGCTGCTCCTCAGTTACCAGACCAGTTCATCGGCAACACATGAGCCTCAGCACACACCATGGTTAAAAAAAAACAAAAAAAACCACAACACACATGCCGGCTCACCTCACTTTAACCCTGCTGACTTGTCTGCATGGAGTAAGGTCACATCACGGTCACTGAGCACTTAGACATGTCACAGTCACACTGGAGGGGCTCTTCCTATTTTTTGTGGGGGGTACCGACTGTCTAGTCATTTTTAGGAGCATGTGTGTCAGTACATGTTTCTGTCTGAGTGAGTGTATGTAAGCTGGTCATGTGAAGGTCACCTAGCAAAGCACATGAAAGAGGCCGCAGCGTCTGAGCTCTTATCAGGTGATAAGAGTGGGGTGCGTGTGTTTGGGCAGTCACAATGGAGCAGCCCTTTGCAGCGCTCAGCTGAGGGAAACCTGAGCCTCGTTTGTGAAGCTACATGGCTTAAGAGGTCTGATTCTCGATGTTTGGTTTCCTCCTACACTTTCTTTTTCTGCAGAGATTACAATGGAATGCACACATTTCATAGCAATTCATGACACGGTGCATTTTTCCTCCACAGTGTGTGGGTGGGAAGAGTTCAGCTCTTTCTGTCACACAGCAAAATAGCAAATAAGCAGCAAGTCAACTTGTGTCTCTGTGTGGTTATAACACATCTAAGTTGATCTAAAACCGTATTTGGTAAAATACTGCAGGTCCAATGATGATACTTCTGGTCCTGAAGAGGAGAATTATAAATTATTTGGTTAACTGCTTATTCTTAATGGCTTTGTGTTATCAATCAGGCTGAAAATAATGATTATTTTAATTATTGATTGCTCCACTGATTGGTTTTAGCCACATGAGATGGCAGCGTTGGTTGAACCACCACTTTGATCCAGACAACAGCTACTGGTGGTCACCATCGTCACCATCAGGATGAGTTGTAATTATTTTGGCGATTTCCTGACTTTTCATCTTGCATCATCAGGTCAAAATGTTAATTGCTTTTAATACGTAATACCTGAGAACCTAGGACACGCTCCTCAGCCTCCGCTGAGCTTTGAGTTTGCTGCTAGCTAGCAAATGTTAGCATGCTAACATGCAAAACTAAAATGGTGAACATGGTAAATATTATACCATCAAAACATCAGCATGTTAGTTTATCAGTGTGCATGTTAGCATATTGGTGTTATTGCTTGATAAATGGCCAAACGATGAATCAATTATTTACATTAGTTATAACGGCTTCAAATGCTAAGGAGCCGAAAAAAGACCCTCACCCACCCTGAATTCCTGCAGCCTGCAGATCCCGGATGATCAATTAAGGTCCTCCCATTACCCCGCTGTGTTTCTCTGCACTAAACGCACCTTCCTAGCACCACCCTCAAGCCCCAGAGCCGGCATCTTGCACACTCAACATATAACTGGCAAGAAGTGAATCAGTGAAGTGATGAATGACTTCCAACACACTGTGGACTCAGCAAATGTTAAATATTCTCATTAGCTGGTTGAGAGATCACATACACTCTGGCAGCACCGCTACCGCCCTTAACTGTCTGAGCCCAAGGCGGTCCAAAACAACCCCCCAACCCCCGCCACACTCGCGCTTTCTTCTCCTCCTGCCTTCATCACCCCTCTCCTTTTCTGTCTCGATCCGTCGGTTGCGGGGCTTCAGGCGCTGGAGCGACAGGCTACATTGCCGTCTGAGCTGTCATACATGTCTCTGTCACAGCAGAAGCAGCAGGGCACTGGAGATGGACAGACACCTGATCTGCTCTAACTGGTGCCCCCCTTTGGGACCACTGATCCGGGTTGTTAGCAAGAGATTCAAGATTAACAGAACCAGCTGTCCCTACAAAATGCAGTGACCTGACTGTTCTGTCCTTGACCTCTGCTGTATCAGCTATCATTACAAGCAGATTGTTATGAAGTCCTTTCCTGAAAGAAATGCACATGCTGAATTGCACCTTTGTATTCAAATTAGTTTTATTTTGTTTCTCAAGTTTCTTTGCTCTCCTGCCCTAAAGAGAAACTGGTAACAAGACATGTTTGGCTCCACTTTCTGCTGCATCAAGCTGCCAACAATGGGTCTGTTTAGCAGGAGGGTCTGGGATAAAGAGAGAAGAGGAGCAAGAGAGACGCGCTGAGCACAGAGCTCAGGGCAGAGGTGGCTCCTGGCCATCCATCTCTGGTTTCAGGATTCAGAGAGTGCTGACAGGTCTGGGTCCCCCAGCGCAGGCCTCTGGGCTGTAACCACGGATACCCAGACAAACCAAGAGCTGTCACTCAAGCAGTACCAGCTAGACAGAGTCACAGGAGACAGGAAAACAGGATAGTGAGACACCAGGGGTGTGTGTACGTGCTTATACCTGTGTGTGTATTACAGAATACAAGACAGGAAATGCAGAAGCCACGATTGCAGAAAGTCGCCAGTCTAGTGAGATATCGTCAGTCACTCTTGGGACACACACATATACAGAGGACAAATTTTTGAAAGAGAAGGTGGTTTTGGGAAACTCCAGGCTTAGACACACACAGACATGCTGATAATAAACAAACTGTGAATTGTTCTTGTGAATTGTGCAGCTGTCTAAATCTCATCAACATTTTTTATACAAGTGTGCTCTTCCATCGGCAAGTGCGACCATACCTCTTAAAAGACATATAAAGAGGAGTGTGAGGTGGGTGTAGCAAAACAATGAGAGATGGTAATGGGGACTGGCTTTGAAAGTGTCAATCAGGTTCAATACGAGGGCAGATAACTGTTTACAGATGAATAGATGCACAGGTGGGGAATTGTGAGAGCATACAAACAAAATTAAAGGTTTGAAATTTGCCTCTCCTTTCACAGGACTGTTCACTTCTCTTTCGAAGAAACACAAAAAAATGCAGTTTTTTCCAAAGGCAATTATTGATTTGTATGCTTCAGTATTCAGACACTTTCCTGGGGTTTTCACAGTATACAAATCACAGAGATGATGAGAACAAGTAAAACACCAAAACGACAAAACAAAAAAGTTTCCACGAAAACAGACAAAAAGTGTAATGTACTTCTATACTATCTGCACATTGATGAATTGCAGAAGAATAACAAATAAATTATTCAAATCTCTACCTTGGTGAAGTCAGATGGGGTTTTCGCTTTGTTCTACACCTTGGCATTGATTTCTCCCAGAGGCAAAGAGTGGGATGCCTGAAGGTTAGACACACACACTATGTAGATAAATGACTCCTGAGCTCTGGAGTTTGATCCAAATGAAGCAATGATGTAGCTCACTGGCCCGGGCCCACATTGAAGTGAAGAGTGTGCTAGTAAAATGTGCTTTCAGTGAGTCAGAGAGTGTGTATGTGAGTGTGTGTGTGTGTATACATATTAGCACCACTCTCCCACCAGTATAGCGGCGAGATAAGAGGGAGAGAAACAGCCTTGGTATGAAGCTTATATTTTGAAATGATGAGATCTTTAACACTTTATTCACACTAGTCTGCAATTACGGATGAAAAGACTAATGAACTTTGATCATAAGGCCAGATATGTGGCATTACAGAAATAGCTAGTCCTAATTAAGCCATGGTTTCCCTGTACATGTGATAACATGCATGTCAGAAGATGGCGTCTTGTTTTACAATGTTGTGGTTCTTATTGCAGTTTATTCTATTCAAACAGTCATTCACAGAAAAACAAGTGGTATGCTACTAATATGTGAATGTATTTCTGTATGTGTGTCAGGCTGTGTGGTTATGTTGGTGTTCTTGTTTTCCTCTCTTTCTGCTCCAATCTAAAGCTTAATGATGTTTCTAAATGCATGTGTGACTGCCTGTGTGCTTGTGTGTGTATGTGTGTGTACATGCATGCGATGGTAGATTAGATGTTTATATTTTTCCTTCTTCTCAATCCAATGCCCAATGGCATTCCTGGCTGTGCAGTGCAGAAAAAATTGGCCTGAGAGGTTTGGGAACATTTCCCCCTTACGAACAGGGGCAAATCAATAATGTCTCGGTTGAGGGAGCCACTCTCCATACGAAGGTGAGCTGACTCAGCAGTCCCAGCAGCCAGAGGGGGTAGAGAGAGGGAAGTGGGGATGGAAATGATTGCTTTACAAGCGGTAAAATGCACGGTGGTGTTGAGAACCCTCTGTAGACACTGCGCTACACGCCTTCTCAATCCTCTAGTCGAGAAGTGGGATGGAGAGGGAGCGGTGAGCGCGCACATACACGCTTGGCTTGTAAATACAATAGCCTGCTCTCTCTTGAGTTGCAGGTGCAATCGAGCTCTATTGGTTTCTCTTTTTCTTACTCATACTTGCTCTCTGTCAATCTGCTCCTATTCAGTAGCCTGGCAAGCCCTGATTTAGCCTTTACCAAGTCAATCACAGCTGTAGAGCAGCACGATGTAGCCTGTGACCATAAAAAAAAGTCCTGTCTTTACCTTCTCTCTAGTCTAGTTATTATTCCTGGGTTTAGCAGCTATCATCGGGCTGATTAAATGTGGGAGTTTGCTAATTACAGGGTGATAAGGCAGGGGTATGGGTGAGTAGAGGGTGGACATCGCAGGGTGCTCCGACGTCCTTCAGCCACGGCAGGGCATCTGCAGCAGCAGCCGTTGTTGGCAGCGGAGAGAGGACTGTATTATTTCTCATTAGAAGTCCTGAAGGGCTGAATCATCTCTCATCACCACCTACAGGCCCCATCTATTTTCTCCCCTCTCTTTGTTTCCTGTGCCCTGAATCTAGCTTCAATTTACCTATTGCAATTGCAGTTTATATGAGTAATACACAACAGTGGGTGTACGTACATAATGTGTAATGTTAGTCTGCATCCCAACTTGTCTTGTATTTTATAGTTAAAGGATCTTAATGGTAATTAAGTATGTTTGTTCTCATTACCTACAAATTACTGCAAAGCAATTTATTTACATACATTTATAATGATTTCCTATCAGTGCACGTTTACTTCAGTTCCCCTCAAAAATGTACTTGCAGAACAGAGCTTCAGATATGTCATCCATTATAGTAAACGTTTTTTTTTTGCTATGCTATTGTTGTGTGTTAATGCAGCTGAGAGCCGAGCCCATTTTGAAAACTCTCCTTGTTGTTGTGTGGTCAAGGACACACAACATTCTGACATTTAAGACTTGGCTGCTGAAAAGTGTTGCAGTCGTGAGCTGTGTTGTCAGAAAATCAAACCCGGAGGACAAACATATATTTCACTCTGAAAACTATAATGAGAATGAAATCATTTCTCCTATTGAAAAGTCTGGTGTTGAACAGCCAACTCAAATTTAAGATCTTAAGATGTCCTTAAACACACCAGACAGACTCCACCTGAGGTCACTGCTGCTACTGCTGCTGCTGCAGGGTGGTGGCAGGGAAGGTAGTGGTTGGGTGCTGGCGTCAGTGTCAGCAGCAGGAAGCAGTGCACTAAACATGCAGCTAACTGGGTTAACACCGAGTGTGGTGGTCAGTGATTGGCTCCCATGTAATAAAGTAAGAGGAGTGGCAGCTTAAGGCTTACACAGCTGGATAAAGCAAACCTAGAAAAAGTTGGTTATCAGATTTTAGACAGATGGGTGAATAGAGCCAAGCAGGAAGAGCTCTGAATGGATAGGAGTCCCAAGGCATAGCTGAGAGGGAGTAATAAATGAAGGAGCAGGGCAGAGTGAGTGAAGTTGTAACTTTGACGGAAACTAAAGGCGATGAAATGTTCACTATGATGGATTACTTATATCAAGCCAAGTTTCAGCTTCTGCAAGTTGATTTTCAAAACTGAAACAAATGGAAACCAGAGGCTCTGAAGAAGGAAGGCAATCAATCCAAATGCTTTGGAGTAGTATATGTAATTTCAAGTTTATGGTCTAAAACATGGGAAACACTGGCATGATTATTTAAGTGTGTGTTCCTGAAGACATGAAAGCTATGCTGCAGCAGTGGGAATACAGTACATCTCTGGGGCTGAAGGTGAGCGTCTGTTTTCCTCTCCCAGAGTTGTAGGAGGTGGTTATGTGGTGCTCTGCACGCTGTGCAGTGACAGTAAATAAAAATTCTGGCATCAGGCTTCCACATCAGCACTGTGAGGATGGAGGCAGTTGCCATTTTGTAATCTAATACAGCGTGAGGAACAGAAAATATTAAGGAATGCTCTTTGTGACAAGCTGAATGCTGTAACATAGACCTGTCCATCATTTAAATGAAATGTTAAATGACATATGCACTGCAATATGTCAGAAAGTAATAGGCTACTGCCACATCTCCGCCAGCATTTTGTTGTGGGTTAAAGCAGGTCTGCTGTGGTGCAGTGCGATAAAAAAGAAGAAAAAATAAAAAGATGCCATAAATACGATTGTGGTGAAATGCTTTGTGTACATTATATATATATATATATATATATATATATATATATATATATATAAAAAACATTCTGCAACAGCTCTAAATAAAGCATGAGCCTGGTATCATTGGCTTTTCACTCCATTCTGGGGCGATAAAATCATGCAGCCTGGCTACAGCAAGTTGTTGACAGTGTGAGAACACTTGGTGCACATAGCCTTTATAGCAGCTGTCTCCTCTGGTGAGGGCTAGATGAGCCAACCGAGGTGAATATATTACTCTCACTCAGTGAATGTCACAAATGCCATTTCCAACTGCTGAATGTCACAGAGACTGTTGGGGTGACTGCTAACACCGAGGTGCGTGGTGACGTCTATATTCCCACTATTAACATCCTGAATCCCTGCTTTTTGAATATCAAACAAAGTCACTCTTGCTATGAGTCAAATAAATATCACTAAAACAAGAAATCCTGAAGGTGGCTGGTGCGTGTATTCCTGCTGATTACTGCTGGAACTTCTGGGGACCTGCAATCAACTGCATACAGTGCTTTTTCAACTGAATGATTTTCTTTTCCTTCCAAACTGAGCACAAATAATAGATTAATAATAATCTAATATTTTATAACTGTAAACAATCAAACATTACAGGAGCAGCCTCTGTCTGGGGTGTTATTTCATGTTGGAGAGGCGGCCATTTTTAACGAGCGACCCCTTCGGCTGCCAAAGCCTTGCAGGCACTGGAATGCACACAGGAAAAGAAGAAAAAAAAAAAACGAGAGCACAACAAAAACAGAATTAACTGAAGCACATCTCTGGAGCATGCTCCCCTGCGTCGGTGAAGTTCATTGTTTGCAGCGCAGTCATCAGGGGCACGCTACTGCTCAGTGCCAGGAGCTGATGCTGATTATTTCCCACATCTTCAGACATGAATGTTTGACACCAAGGTCATTCTCCTCCAGCTATCCATACCTCTCATTCAGCTGTCACTCATCACTGCTAAAAATCATCTAGCACACATTCTCTGCTCTTTGGACTTGCTGATTTAATAGAATGAAACACTAATTTGGGCTACCTAGGGAAGGGAGTGCCATCTTACTGCAAAAAAATATAGCTCTTTTTACGAAATACACCTTGACAGAGAGAGCAAGCTCCAGGTTAAACTCGTCACTGTTTGTTTGGACTGTTTGTTTTTAATTAAATCAATTTTTTCAAAAAAATTATTTTTAATTAAGGCAGGTTATTCAAATCTGAATAACCTGCATAATTGGCTAAACTATTTTGGGTAAGCGTTAAAGTTCCACCATGAATACCTTCCTACAGCAAATAATCCACAGCAATGCAGCAGCGAAAATGAACAATAATAATGTGAAACTGTTTCTGCAGGCTCTGAAAATATATACCATGAGGTAAATAAAAAGCAAAGTATGATGGCCAGTCGTGTTGAACACAAGACACCCAGCCATCAATGTAAACAGTAATTATTCTTTCAGAAGGTTTGAAGATTATACAGAGCAAAGACAACTAATTTCAAGCACCTGGCAACATGTTTGACTGTATTTCCTCATAAACCACCAATCAATCTCCGAGCTTGCTCAGTCAAATCATGCTCATCTCGAAGCTTTGTGCGTCTGTCAAGCAGAAAAACAGGACACTACTTTCCAAGACGAAAAGGGGCACTGTGCCGACCAGCATGTACAACAAAAGAGAAACAATCTCCAGTAATTGCCTGCCATCAAATGGAGAACAGTGATTCGAAATGCAGGGTAGAGGGAGGGTATGGCAGCGCTTATTTCAAACCAGTCAAGGACGTTAGAACCATCCATCTTACAGGAAATCTCAGGGCCAATCAAAGAGGAGAGGCAGGGTGGTGGAGGTGGTGGAGGTGAGCTGTTCCCAGCGAGATGCAGATCATTAGAGCCAGACATGACACACACTAAACAATGAGGAGTTAAAAGACTAGGCTGCCTCTGACCTTTTGAAGGTAAAAGGTGGGGAGGCGTGCACGGGCAACAGTGGCGCAGGAGTTTATTGATTTCAGGCGGTTTATCTGTATCACAGGCAACATCCCACACGGACTGCATGGACAACACTTTCACCTGTCAGGATTAGGTGTATGGAGTTGAGCTGACAGAGACAAGAAGAGCATGCTGTAAACATGGACACACATCTGATATCCATCAATCCATCATTCACACATAGGTGGATTATAGCAACTCACCAGAGGTTCAAAGAGAGCCACGATGAATGCATGCTCCCTGCAAGTACACACGTTAAGAAACATGTTCGTAGGCTACACATTTAGCCATTAGTAACACATATACCTCAGTGCAGTGTGATTGCTGTCTCACTCCCAGGGTGTGCAACATTTCTGGTCAATACTAAAGCTGGACATTTTATATTGATTAGCTGGTTTCCAGTGCACCAATACATAATTCATCAACTCTTTGTGAGTATGTGGATGCACACGTACATATGTGTGTGAGTGTTGGAGGGGCAAGCCATCAGTCATAGTCGACACCTCCATTCACACAATTACCATAAGTGTTACGGCAAAACAAAAGTCTCCTCTAAAAAAAAAGCAGTATGCTGCTGAAATTGTGTGGATTGAAGCAGCAATTGCAGCTCTCTTATCTCCCCACTCTTCATGAAAGGTTAAAAAAGGTCTGAGACGAGTTCATGAAAGAATTAAAAGCCTGATGCGATTAAAAGACAAGACAAGAAAAGAAAGAGTTCAGCACCTTGCCCAGAGCATGTTAGCCTCCTCAATCTTTCAGTGGAAATTGGGTTTGGGGCTTGGGAGTGTTTTCCCCACAGGCACACACGCGGCCTTCTCCACAGATCAGGGATCATCACTCCCGTGCGCTCAATCCAAGCCTCAGCCAACACCGGAAAAGAAACACAGCGTCACCACAGTGGTCCTGGGTCAGTGGTCGGAGGCAGTTTCTGTGAAGTGCTGCTCATATCACAGGGGCACTGAACTGTTATAGTGAACAATCCTGGATATACACATTCAGCCGCTGACCAGCGCCTCAAACACTCTCCAGCAATGATTCATAGACATTGGTTAATCTTATCAGGGACTGCCTGGACACAGCAGTAATAAACTGGAAATTGTCTAGTGAATCTCATATCAAATCACAACCATGGGGAAACTAAAGCAACACAGATGCTCAGAGGAGGAATGGACCAGTCTATGTGCCGTTCTTGTCGAGACAAGCTATAATGTGATGGTGGTAATTAATTACGTGATAAACAAATATATTTTAGTAGAATCACTAATTAGTTAATATAAACAGCGAGACTTCCTGACTTATTGTTTTCCTCATTATGTACCTTTTAATATTAATCTAATATTCATCTCACATGCAGAAAGGCTGTAAGAATGAGATATAACTGAGCCTTTAAACAGAAATAAATGGCACGGCTTCTGATTCAATCTTCAGGTCAATCAGATACAGAAATGTAATATCCTCAGTCTCCACCCCTTTCTTATTGAAAACTGCCAGTGAGACCTGAAACTTCACTAAATCTAAAGGTTGTTTGACTGGTCACAGGTAGAAAATGAGATTATGGTGGGGACTTGAGTAATGAAGGAACCTGCTTGTCCTTCCACGATGTGACACTCCCAGTGTTCGCCTCAAAGGAGGTAGTAAAGGAGCCTGTCACAGACATAAAAAATGACTGGCCACTTCAATTAACCCAATCATAAAATATAATTTGAGGCACATCTATTTAACATGACCTGAAGACTTTGGAAAAAGAACTGTTCTGTTGTTCATCTATTAAACATCACATTCACTCAAGTTCTCCATCTGGGTTACAAGTGACACTTGAATTGAAAAAGTCAGGGTCATTGCATGGATGGACTTTTGTTATTATATTCAAGAGGCATAGTGAATCTTATCTGAAGGACACAAGGTGAAACCTGAAAGATTTATTCTAAACTTCATTAATTCAACTCATTTCTGTGATCTGTGAAAAATAATAATGTAGATTTGAGGATGCTGAGATACTCTCAGTAATAGGTTCTCTCATAATGCTGTGGTCTAAATACCCTCACTCACTTGTAAATAATGCAGAAAAGAAACTAAAAATAAAATAAAATACCACATGAAACATAGCTGAAAGTCTATATTTCAAGATGGTACTAAATTATTACTAATAAGTTAACAAGACAAAAATCCACAGCCCTGCTAGCAGCTCGTTGGTGGTCCCTCACCTTCTGTTATGTAGCAAAGATGATGAAGGGTGAGAAGTGTCCATCGTTTTACACCCAACTTTTTGACCGTTTTTAGAGCACCACCCAGGTACCTGTGGCGCACAGCATGTTGCCATACTTGTCAGTGTCACTTATGCACTCAAAACAGCAGGTGTAAGTATGAAAGTACACAAACTGAGACACAGCATTAGTTTAGCATGCTAGCATGCTAACATTTGCTAATTAGCATTTGACACACAGTACAGCTGAGGCTGATGGGACTGTCATAAACTCTGCAGGCATTTGGTCATAATCAAAGTAGGCTACTAAATATTTCACAATTCAAATTCTGATCTAGCGATGAAACTAGATGAAAAGTTAAGCTTGTTATACTTCATCCTGAGGGGAACATGAACCTGTGTGCCAAAGTTTATGGTGAGCCATTCAATAACTGTCAAGACATTTCACTAATAAACACAAAGGTCAACCTCGTGGTGGCGCTGGAGGAAAAGTCGGGGGATCACCAAAGGATTCATGCTCTGAGGAACATAAATATTTATCATGGCAATCCATCCATCAACTGGCATGAAAAGTCAGGGGATCACCTAAGTCAATGAGCTTCATCCTGTGGGGATCATGAATGTCATTCCATGGCAATTCATCCAATTGTTTCTGAGATACTTCAAACTGGACTGGTGGTGAAATGGTGGGCATCCCTTGAGCCACACTGGTTAAAAATCTTTAACTCTATTTAACACAAACTAAATCAGTATCACATCCTCTGCCTCACTATTAAAAGGTAAATATACTGTATATGTTATGCAATGTTAACTAGGAGACATATGAAACACAGTTCATTAATATTCGTGACTTGAACAGAAGGACAAAACATCTGTCAGTGCTTATCTTTCAGATATGGGCCTGCATACCAGCAACCATCCTTCAAAATGCCTGAACAGTTTGTTGTCCTGAGTGAAACCATTTTTGTGTCCATTATCCAGCGTGAACTAGATAGCATCTCACCTCTGGCTGTGCAGTGTTTTGTCGATTATTACAATAGTTCAAGAGGGTTTACACCACACAGGAAGCCCTGTCAGCAGCGAAACCAACTCAGAATTTATTCTCCTGTTACAATAAAGACCCAGAGATGAGGAAGGGTAATGCTAATGTCACTCTGTGTGTCAAGACTGATTTCGGGTGAACTATTACATTTTATCTGCCATTTCCCCACAGCTCTCCACATAAAAATGATCAAGGTTGATTGAAGCAATTTTATTTTGTCTCTCATGCTTGGAGCATTTTCAAGCACAACATGGCCCTGAGTTTGACGTGCTCATGGGAACCCACAATTGCCTGAATAAGCACGAAATCTTTAAAAGGTGCTGTTGGGATGGTGGTTCTTTGTGGGAAAATATGCCTCTTTCATACCCACATCTTTGTTGGTGAAGTGACTCCTATCTACAGGCTGATGGGAGTCAATTGACGATGTCAAATATGATAACTGGCAGTTTGCTGCAGATACATATATAAACTACCCACAGACCAATCCAGGCTCAAAAAAATGAAGCCATTTGAAAAGCAATGGAAAGATCATCCTAATATAGCCTTGTCATCCTCTTCACTCCGAGATACCGCTGTTTATTTCCCCCTGAGAGGCTGTGGCCTTGCATAGTGAAGACGACGCCATTCAACAAGCTCATCTTCAAAATCTGTTTACCAGGATGCGGGGTAGCAAGGAGGGAAATTAGACTCACAAATTCAACCTCAGAGTGTTCATGTCAGTGTCGTCCTATCTGATTGTTTTGGCATCCACATCTGAATGGGATCGGTAGTATGAGGCAAACACTGGGGCCGCAAGCTGCAGATGGCGCGGCACTGAGAAAGTGAGTGGTGAAAGTGCTGCCACCAGACGTGCTGTGGTTAATCAACATGAGATGCTGAGCTGAGCTGAGCCTGGGTGCTGGTTGGACACGGAGCAGACACTGATAAAAAACGTGTTGGAAGCACCTGCACAATTTCCTGGACCCCTGCTCTCTGAAATCCTTTGGGTGTAACACTGTCTCAGACAGACAAGTTTCATTACCGTTTATTTCTCCTGAAAAAGATTATTTTGCTCACCACCAGAGCTGCAGACTTGGACAAAAATGTCTTGGAAAAAAAGACTTGAAATTCAATTTTGATTTTACCGCTGTGAGACTCAACTCACTCGACATCTGACGGCCTAACATTTGACTTAAAAGGCAAAAACATGAATGTCTGGTAATCCAGTGCAACAGTTTTGTACACACAACATTGCTGTCCTCAGAGCCATGCCTGGCTAAAACACTGTGAAACATCTTTGACAGGAAAAAGTTCAAGCATGTGCAATTTTAATGCTCAGCATCTGCATCTTGACTTGAAATGTGGCTTGTGACTTAAACTTGCTCCAGAGGACTGAAGAAAAGTTAAAAACTGCTCTCTTCAATACTTCAAATATATTTTATTGTCGCCACAAAAGAGACCAAAAGCTGAGATTTGCTTACGGAGCTGGCCAAGGAGGACACTTGAAACTTTTACGTGCTTGAAGTGGTATCACAGTTCAGTATATTTAAATAGATAATAAACTTGGTAATTGTAATGAAGTCAAACTGCTGATATCGTGAGGCAGTGAACAATGAAATTCAGCGAAAGGAGGGTGGTTAGAAGAAACTGCAGTCGTAGGACAAGCAGAGATACTATGAGTGAGAAATGTGTCTGAGTCAAAAACTCATTAGTACCAAGCCTGGATGTGGTTTGAACAGTGATACCGCAAATCTGTGAAATCTGGGCTTTATTCCCACCAATAGCAGTTCCAAAACAACAGGCTTTGTGCTACCAAGAGGGTCGGTCTCTATTCAGCTCCCAAGATCCTCCAAACCAAACAGTTTGGGTGACAGCTGGACTTTCACTCTTTACCATGAAGGGAAGATTCGTTTGGACTGTGCTTGGAATCTGCGACTGTGGGCCAATAGACACAAGATTACAGCCCACCAGGGAACGGAGATGCTGTAAAAAACCTTTGCCTGGTCTCACAGGGAGAGGTCAGCAGACTGTTAGCTATAGCTTCCAAATGCTCATTTACACCTGGAGGTGTGAATGCTACACCTTGGCATCAGCTGTGCATTTATACAGAACTGCAACAAAAACAACTTGAGGCACAAAACGTGGTTATTGCTATTGTAATAGGTCATGAAAAGAGGTGTCTCATTGTGGGAGCAAACGGAGGGCAGTGAGGCTGAAATGGCAACCTGCAGGAGGGGTCTTACACTAATGCTTTCTCCAGCTGCTCCACCTTAGGCTTATTGTTCCACTGTGCCTATCACAGGACAGACGAGAGGCCATTTGAACAGAGCCTAGGCTGGGGCCAGGGCAACACACCTTGGCCCTCACATGCTCCATTAAACCAGGAGCGGGGGGAAAGTATGAGGGTCTGACAGTTCCTGGCTCAGAGCCCTACCACTGACACAATTACTAGCCCCCTGTCCCTTGTCCGTGCTTTACTACCTTGTTTAAAATGGCAGCCTGTAGCCACGACTCTGGATGTAAACAACAACGAGGCTGCAGACGAGAGGATCGAGCTTTCAAACACCGCACCGATGAGCACTGTTGCTTTTTTCTGCCAATCTTTATATTATTCATTATGATTATTATTATTCATTTGTTAAATCTGAGACTGGACCTCAGGTTGCTGGGCAGTTTTTAGGATCTGTTCCTGTCTGTTCATGATGCCAGTACTGCTGTTGTAGTATCACAGCTTATATAGCAAGCCAAACTGTGAGGTTGAGTGTTCTTAGAAGTATCTATAAAGGTCAGACAAGTATGCAGAAATACAAGCTACACCGGACAAATGGAAAAAATGCTTTGAACCATAACAGACTCACAAAAATCATACTGAGAATATTGCCGTTCTCCCTGAGGCAGAAAACAGCTGCTCTGTGCTTCATCCCCAACACTCACATAACATTCTCCCTCTGCCACAGAAACATTGACTTCACTCTGCCTATTTTCTTTAGCCAGTGGTCGTTTGCCAAGTAAAGCTGGAAGGGAAAATTAAGTTTCATCTCAGAAAATGTTTTGTTATGCAAACCTACTTGATAGTAAAAATAATTGAAGCATCGACTGATTTGAGACAGAACACCACGGTGCGTCGGCAGCAATAACTAGGATGCAGTTAGTGTTCCAGACTTCATTAGGCTGCTTTATATGAGTCGAGGAGAAGAAAAAAAAGATTGAATCTTTGGAAATTTCATTCTAAAAAGATAATACGCTTCATATTTTTCTAAACCCGGACCCCTCAAGTTCTGAGTTACTGACCCAACAATGATTGAAGTCTGCCTCACACCTCTCATTGGTCAGATTGGTTTCCATTTATTTCACTGTGAAATGAATACAGCAGAGGAAAAGAGTTGCTGCTGATTCAACATTTCTGACATATCATCCTGCCCATCCTTGGCCGCCAAATAGGCAATTTATTTTTATTGCTTCTAAATAAATGGTTATGTATAAAAGTTACTGACTGCAGCTTTAAATTTTCCAAACATAATTTTACCCTGTTAAACAACAGCAGTAATAGTTAATTCTTACTGCATCACTTGCATACAATTTATTGTCCATTCTGCCCTGTTTTAATGAAACCACTTGGCGGTATGCAAATGTGTAAAAGAAAAACATTTTTCTATAGTTTTCATGATCAAAACTAACATTCAACAAACAGCTAATAGATTATTTGCAGAAGTTATCAACGTTAAGCTTCTCTGTTGCTAAGAAGCTTTGTAGTCTGACCTGAAGGTGCTAACAGCAGAAAGATGGTAGACAAAGAAAAAGCTGATCCTGCATCACCTGAGGGAAATATAAAGGTTAATTCTGGCGAGCCTATTTCCCATCCCAGAATAGAGCAGGGTGCATGAATGATTATCTGCTGCTGGTTTCTGATTGGATTAATCCAAACCCAGGTCATCTCAGAAACAATGCATCTTTCTCATATTCCTACTGTATGTTTTTATTCTAATTGAAATGGGCCTAAAGGGGAAACAAGCAAAAAAAAAAAAAAAAAAAAAAAAAGGCGGAGAGAGGGAGAGATCATGAAGAAGGACAGCCTCAAGTCAGCTCCAGCAGAGGGGCCTTGCTGACCTAGTTCCAGGCTGAGTGGGGATGATATTAGCAAAGCAATTAAGGGAGATGACAGCCGTCAGGCAGGGTCAGACTGACAGGGATAGCAGTCTGTCTCCCTCCCTCTCCAGCGTGTTCGCTCTCCCTCTCTTCTTCTTCTCTTCTTCTTTCTCTCCCTTCTATAATGGCTATTGATTTTTCACAACCAAAACAAGAGGCCCTCTCAGCCCACAAGTGGCCGAATTGGTAAAGAGATAAAAAAAAAAAAAAAAGTTTTAAAGGAAGAGTGGGTTGAAGAAAGAGGAAGACAGGGTGGATGGCATGGGTGCAATGTAAGGGGAAGGGGCTGAAGCTCACAGGTCGGTGACCCTGTCAGCTCTTTGCTTGGATGTGCAGAAATCACTCCAGGCATGTCAAAAACTTCATTCCCCAGAGATGATAGGGAAGTGGAACTTATACCTCAAAAAGTTGCTCCATGTTTTTGCCATGGGGATGAAAAAAATGATCATATTTCAAGTAAAGTAAGGCAAACTAAAAACTTTTTTCTGGTGTGACCAAGATGGAGGCTGGACGGTAAAGTTAATTTACTCTCAAAGAAGTTGAGAGTAAAGAGGTACAGGATCGGGCTTGTTGGTTCTATATATAACCCAACCAAACAGTTTGCTGCACAGTACAACCTTTAGGTGCTGCATATCCCTGATAATGCTTTGTCATTAAATAGCTTTTTATAAACCGATATAACCTGTATTACATTTCTGTTGGAATTATTTCATTTATTTATTTTAGGGCTGTCAAAGTTAATGCGATAATAACCAGTTAACGCAAATTCCTTTTAACGCCACAAATTTTTTTGACGCGCGATTAAGGCACACACGTTCTGTGATTGTGACCTTTGGCCCACCCACGTAGTTTGGGAAATCAGGCAGCGACGCAGCAGTAACGATGTGGATGGCAAGCAGAAACAAACCTACCTGTCTTATCCAAAGAAATTAAAAGTATAAGCTATAGACTAACTGCACTGTATAGGCTAGTTCTGTATTACACTCCCCACTGTTACATGCGCACTTTATTTATTGTTCGTTTTAACGTATTTTTTGTATCTCCCTGTTTTGATGGGGATGTTTTTGTGAGCCTTATTTTCCCCCATGTAAGGTTAGACACAGTTTCATTGCATGCAGTACCTTTGAGGTTATTCTGGACAACATTCTGGGCAGTATTTGTCATTGTTTTGGATTGTTGCAATAATAATAAACGTACATTTGCATAAAGCAAGCATATTTGTCCACTCCCATATTGATAAGAGTATGAAAAACATGAAAAATATCCCGTTAAGGTACATTTAGAAAATTAAAAAAAATTATTAATTGCGAGCTGACTATGGTCAATCATGCGATTAAATATTTGAATCGATTAACAACCCTAATTTACTTTTATCAAAACACCGCAGTGAAAAAAATTGAAAAAACACTGCCTAAAGTTTCAAGTAGAAAAGTACGGACATCAGCCATTATGAGTTTCTGATTGAGTTTTTTCAGCATGGTGAGAAACCTCATTACCAACTGAAACATGGAGAGAAGAATGATGAATGTGCAGCAACAATCCTGGAGAAAACAAGATTCTGGAAAAAAAAACACTACAGTATGGCTGCATTGAAATGCTCCACAAACCATACATCCAAAATCTGATTTACAGCAATTACAGAAGCCAGCACCACTTAAATCACAGGCCCATTCAGCTGTCATAGAGCAGCACATTGTATGTGTCGCTCTATACCAGCATGCTTTGCTCCAGGCGTGCAGCTCAGTAGTGTTGTGTTCAACATGTCTGCTTTAATCTGATCCCAGTGGGTGGCGGCAAGTTTGACAGAAGCAGAAAAAGAAGACATGCAGAAGACCAACTTCGACACAGAAACAGCTGAGTGCAACATAAGTGGCATGATGAGATAAAATGGCAGAGAAAAAGGTTTGTGACAGACTCAAGTGAATGCACACTGGATCCTTTTAAACTCCGGGGTGTTGTCAACAGACTCAAATCAGTACATTAAATAAAATCTGTAGGTGGCATCTCTGAAGTAACACCTGTGAGATATCGCAGCACTTTGACAGACTGTGCACTGACGTGTGTGTTTGTCTTTCATCAGCTGGTCTAGCAAAAGGTCAGTATGTATAGAAGAGAGCCTCCTTTTCAACCGCTCTCCAAAGCCAGGAACACCTGCTCGCTGATAGCTGAAGAACACTTCAGACGACATGCCTAGCTAGGCACTCACTGCATACTGCGCTGCTCAGATTCTCTATGCTATAGTGTCAAGTTTTTTTATCAACACAAATCTCTGCTTCAATCTCAAAATCAATTTTACAAGCAGCACTTCCATTTTTCAGTTTACAACTTGGAGGGAAAGACTGCTGGGTTGTGTGAGTGGCTAGGCTGATGTGAATTTTGATTATTTTAGTGAGCAGCGGGAGTTAAACTGAAGGTTGATTTGTTTTGCCTGAGCGATATGCAAGGATTTTGGGAGAAGCTCTGGGCCAAAGTTGAAGAAAATAACATATGGTGCAGGAATGCACATGTACAAGTGTGGGATAACATCTGTTGAGCCCCTATAGAATCTCTTTGACATCTGCTCTCCACGTGTCCATCCATAAAACTGCATGAGGACCCTTTTAATAGTCTTAGATGTACAAGCTGCATATGAAGAGGTGCAATTACTGATGAAGTTTTCTTGACAATATCATTATATCAGTGGGAAGCTGAGGTACAAATCTTCATTTTCAAGAGTCTGGCTAAATGCATAAGTGCAAAGGACCTGTGGCATGCCAGTAATCTTTCAGCTGCTTAATGTCGGTATTAGCTCTCCCATCTCTGCTGAAAGAATTTAGCAATAACTATTCAGATATATGACATCAGCCTCTCACATCCCTGTTTAAGTGGAAAATGCACTTATAGTTTTTCTGTGCCTCGAGCAGAGCCAGTGTGCACGCTAACTTTGGCACCTTAGTCACGCTTGTGAACAGCAGTGGAGAACGCCGTAAAACATCAGAGACATCCCCTACATATGCACGGATAGAGATATGTGCTGTAATGAGTTGCACTCTGCAGATGGCCATTAAGGCTTATGTCAACATTAGGGAGATATCCACATAAAAATTTGGCAGATGACACTCTCAATTAATTCGGACTAAATTTTCACGCAGACCTATTGACCACAGATGATAAGAAGGTACATCTGAATACTTTGATAAGAGTCCCAGTTGGGAAATTAATTCCAGCAGAGAAACATTTGGTCCTTACAGAGCTGCAATGTAATTAAGGTTAAAAAGGACTTTCTATACCAGGCATAGAAATTGCTTCCTTTCAAACGTATCTTCATAAATCTGAAAGTGGGCTGGAGTGGTCGGACCGTGGCTACTCAAAATGTCAGAGGGTGTTTTTTGAACTGATGCTGGACGGGAAGCTGGCACACTGTGCACCGGTTCGATCCAGAAGGCAAATGGAGAGTAAATCATATCTCTGACTCACCGAACAGCTTGAGTCAGCTGAAAATTTTAAATGCTCAGTCAAGTTCAAAGCAACAAAGAGGAAGGAGCAGCAGCAAGTTATGGTTCTTATCTCCATCTCAGACTTTGCATATTACGGTGTGTAGGCTCGGTCTTATATGTGTTCAGTGTCAGCATCACTGTGGATGATACAGTAAAATAAAGCAGGGCGTTATTGGCCAGATGTAAAATAAACATGAAACCAGAAAAAAAAAAAAAAGATGTTCTGTAAAGATGAAATGATCTATAACTCTGCACTGCTCAAGACATTAAGTGAAACAATATACCATATCTGCCATAGTAACTATCTTACAATAGCATAGCAACTGATGACACACTAAAATGTGATATATGATATGTGCTATAATGCCTCTACATAGCCAAAGAACAGTTACCCTGCATAAAAATCAATATGGCAGCACTTGCACGAAGGCGAGCACATGAGGGCACTCAGGTGTAGATATTCTTAAGTAAGACAGCTGACATTGATATCGTCAGGCTGCAGGACATCTTCACCAAGGGGGGAAATGAAGGTTTGGCAACAGAGGGCTCAGGGAAACCATGGCTGACAGGATTTCATGGATGAATAGATGGATGGACGGACAGCTGGCGATACTAAACAGTCTTCAGCTTTCTCTTTGCATTATGTCACCATGTTCCACTCACTCTCCTCGCCTGAACTGCCAATTTAAAAGAGAAATAAAAAACGAGATATTTTAAAAGAGCCTTTCAATAAATGAATACAACCCGGTAGAGCATATTTTTTGATGTCTGACAGTTGGAGCGAATGATTTTTCATTGCAGGTGTGCTTTTGTAAAGCCTGGTATTTCTTCAGCTCATGGTTCTATCAACAAATTGCAGCTGGCAATGTTAAAAACAATGAGATCGCAGACGCTTTTTATTTTGGCTGGATTTGTCATATGTTGTTTGTCTTTAGCTCAATGTCACTGTGGCCCATCCTCCACTGAATATATTGAGAGAGACAGAATTTTTTAATTTCACTTTCTGGTTGAACAAAAGTTTAAACAAAATGAAACAAAATATGTTTAAAACAGGCGCTTTTCAGTGGAAGGCCAGGTGATATTTTTATTAATTATTCAATTTACAATGTGCTATTTGAAACACTGCAAAAAAGAGCTTTAACAACTGGTTATTTAAATATAACCATTAGTTCATAATGGAGCCAAAGCAGTGAGCTCTGTACCTTTTTCACTGCAAAGGAGAGACATTTTAACTTCCAAGCAAAAGATGATCTGACAGTTCAACTTAAATGACTTTAATGTGGGAGTATTGTCCTTATTCTACTTTTCTACTTCTCTACTTCTGAGTGAGGACACTGCAGATAAAGTAGCTATGTACTTTTCCTCTCCCTTATGCTGTGTTTATGCTGTGCAGCCCCTGAGGGCACTTTAAGGAAAAGAGACAACACTGATAGCACTGCTGAAAGTGCCAGCATGCCCCATTCACAGATATTAGCCTCAATGGCCTGGATAAGATGCCATGCCAAACCCCTGCTGTGTGTATGTGTGTGCGTTTGCGTGTGTCAGCCTCTTAGGATTCTATGCTCCTTTAACTGTGGGCCGACCCCTGCGGTGCCTTACGTCTTAATCACTCCAGGGGCGTGCAAGAGACAATGCCTCACTGTTTATGTGACAAGAATATAACTGGGTGCTCGTGGCTGCGATTGGTGTTTATGCATGTGTGTTTATGTTACGCCTCTGTTATGGTTTGGTACTGGCATATGAATGGGAGAGAAAAGAGGGAGCCATTTCTATTACTAAGGCAGAGGCTGTGCGCTGTGAGGGCCGGAGGTCGTCTCATGAATGGCAGTGGGGGAAGCTTTTGAAAAGCCTGACCTTGCTCCCTGCTTCCCTCTCCCTCCTTCCTGCACACCTGACTGCTCTCAGCAGTACAGACAATACCAGACATCGTGGCCAGGTCAGAGGTCGCATCATTAGTGACATTACTTTTCTGCTTAGAACATACCTTTACCCAGAACTACTCCCATAATTTTTTGTCTGTACAGCTAAATACTTGGCCACGCTGCATTCAGATAAATGCCCCTGTCAACGCTATTTTCCCTTTGTCAGCAGGTGAAGACTCCATGTGTTTAATATGGTGTTAGGCCCATCCTCAAGTGGACTCAAAGGCAGAGTGTCTAGCGTTACATAAGGCTACTTCTGCTGCATCTAACTATGCTGAAAAAAGTGGCAGAGGGAGATAACTAAAAATTGTTAATGTCTTTATCTCCTCACAGCAGGACTGTCTATTAGGTAGAGGCATGTGTTTGTGTAAACACTAACTCTAATTATGTACTACTTCCTCCCATGTTATCAGACATCAGTGTTGGTTAAATGGTGAAAAAAACAACACCATTAGCTCATGACCAAATCTTTTAACCCTGATGAAAGTGTGGAGCTAATCCAATTATTTATCAATAATTATTTAACAATAATTTGTCAATTATTTATCAATTATTTATCAATAATTTGATTAGAAAATGAATCAACTGCAACAACTCTGATGATGTCAATACTTAATTGACATGACATCATTTTTACAGACAGAACATTTAAAGATGTCACCTTTGACCATTTCTTAAATTTTTTAGACTCCACAAGTTAAAAAATAATCAGCAATAACAAAATAAATCATTATTTGCACCTCTAATGTACCACCTTGAAATCTAAGGCCAGATTTGAGGAAGTGCAGTGCTGACCTTGGGAACAGTATTTTGACTAAAGAATCTAAACCAAAATGTCCACTTACTCGCTTTTCTCTGAGCTTTCAAGAGCGAACCGAGCCACTACACCAATGGCCAGATTTCCACAATGAGTTCGATGTGGATATTCATGGTTCCCAGGGAATGTTTTGGCTGACCCTCTGACCATTAGGCCGAATAATTATTGCTCTGGTTCAATATTACATTATCATGTTACAGAATAATTCCAGTGAAACCTGACAAATGCTACAATTATTGTTCTATAATATGTAGTTATTTCAGGTAAAGAACACGTTGACTTCTATTTTGCCTTGGCTGGTATATGGCAGCCCTGAGCCCACTGTTCCAGAGAGCACTCCCTAACAGGTGCTTAACATCATGACTATAGATAGAAATATGAGATCAATAATAAAAGGTTATGAAAAATTAATGCCTGGTCCAATCTCAAGGTTAGTCCTGTGCACCAGCGCAAACTGGAACTTCTTGTTAAGCTACAAAAAGGTGACCACTTGGTTTTAATAGTATTCACTGACAGGAAGGAGTCACTGCACACACCTCACTGTGTTTTACTGCACTCCTTAACGGGAGAGATGTAGCTTTCTTTCTCATTAGTTGCTGCTGAGTCCTCTCCAGTCTTTTATTCACCGCCACCCCCTCAACCTTCCTCCACAACCAGTGCAGCAGGCTGCTGGCTGATGGCACCTTTGTCTGAGTGGCTCTGTGTGCTACCAGGAGACTTGTTTTCCTCCTCACAGAAGCTTGTCATCTATCATTACTCAAGGGGGCCTTGAGAATGATTCCAGCAGACAGTTCCAGCTTACCGTCTGGGGGCCCAACGTAAACAGCACACTGCTGGGCAAACAAGGGTGATGATGACCATTACTTCCCAAGGTATGTGGATAAAAAAAAAAAAAAAAAAAAAATTATTGTGTTGTGTCCCAGTTTAAATTCAACAGGCAGGCTTGGCAGGCCGTAGGGCATTTTTCATCATTTGGATTTTGTAATTTTTCTACACTAAAGAGAAGTTATTCTCTTTTCTTGTTCTCACATTTTGCCGTGAGGATTGAGAGCACAGACACACCAAGAATGTCTGGAGTGGTTTAAACAAACTCTGGATCACTCACTCTTTTAGTTAAAATGAGAACAACAGCATTCAAACTTGGCTTTTCAACAAATAACCACACCAGGCCTGCCTGGCGGTGAAAATGCAATTCTGTGTGCTACTCCATGCTTGATGTGGTGCAGTTTGTTTGGACTAAGAACAGTCACACCAACTAATAGAAAAAAAACCCAAACCACTCAGAGCTTTATGGGTATACAGAGACGGATGGCGACACCTTAAAGCCAATGGGTAAGCGCTGGCTATAAGATATTCCCATGGACATTTTCCATTAGTGGGTAGATGGGTTTAATGCAGGGTATTAAATAGTAGACCTTTAAAATTTAAACACCTTTCTTGTAATATTCAATGAAGGTGTAAACAAATTCAAGATCTAATACATTACATGTTGTTGTCACTTTGTTACATTCAGCTGAAACTGACTGGACTGACTATGGTACAAAACCACATTTCAATGGCAAAACAAGAACCAAAGAAATACAGATCATAATGTGATCTTGACAACTTAATAATAATAATTTCATGCCACAATACATCTGAGTTACAACCAGGGGGGACTGGTCGTTGCATTGCTGTTGAGGTAGGATTAGCTGTTGGATACTGGGCTACGGGCTGGGGTATGGAAGAAAAAAAAAAAAGTTCTGGGCGGTCACAGTCAAAAGGCAGGGTGAAAAGCTTGCCATAATTGAAAGCGACAACACACGGTAATCCTTTTGAATATGGGATTTCTCACCTCTACACACCTGGCTGTGTGAAGCTGGTGTGAATGTCAAAGTGTCAATTATGGAAAGTTGGGGAAAGGGGTTTCAAATGTTGTCTGACCACTTGACAACCACTTCTGTTGATGTAGTACAGGCTGACGTAGAGAGAGCCCTGGTGCATAAAGGCTTAATGTTATGCTCAAGTGGTCCTCATCAACTTGTATATCTTACATGTAGGGAAATTTACCACAAGACGCTTCACTTGAACCAACAAAGTGGTAAATACCAGTGGTAAACTGAAACAGTCCCGTGTTGTTTCACTTCTACACATCCTGGACGACTGGCTACAGCCTACAGCATCACTCTAAATGTTACTACTACGCTTCAGCCTAGAGAACAGGAGTGCATGTGTGCTCACAGGTGAGCCTTTTAAAATGTATGCAGCAGCACAGTTAATTTGCCAAACTGTGAGAGCTGAAGGCAGCGTGGACTACCTCAGCTTTGGACCACAGGCCAAGGTATGAGCAGCTTTCCACAGGACACAAACCAAACACCACTGAATTATTTTACACCTGAAGCCTCCCAGCGAGGGTTGGACCCCAGCAAAGAGCACACATAATAATGAGTCCTCTTCATCAGTGATATACTGACCCAGGACGGGCACACGCACACCAACACACACACACACACACACAGACACAAAAGCCCTACCCCCCATGTGCCTGTGGCGCCTGCGCCTGGTCACCTCGCTCAGGGATCAAAGGCAGTATGTCGTTCTAATCAGTCCTCGCAGTGGGCAACCCCATTAATTCAATTCTATTTCATCAGCGGTGAGCAGACCACCAGAGGGGTCCGTACATTCCTAGGGTCCTGCGGTCCGGGAGTAATCCTATCACTTAATGACCTGAGATCAGACTCTAACCCCGTAATTGCTTGGAGACCGACTTGGTTTTGCTTGCTGACAGAATTGCGAGATCTTTGCGGGAAGAGAAACAAAGACAGACATAGCTCATTTTCTGGACACGGCAGGGAAGTCAAGCAGAATTAACGACGCCATATATCAAATAATTCCAGACGATCAACCCCCCGCTAAATCAGGCCAGCACCACAGAACACATACACTTACACACAGAAAGCTGTATCAGAGGATCAAGAGCTGCACATTAATAGAACCTGACAAATTACACTTTTCTAATCTTAAAATTAAATTTATTAATCCTCTCATAAACAAATTATTTTTTAACTGCAATATTGTTAGTGAATTAGTAAAATGACAAATGTCCACAATAGCTTCCATGGGAAAACAGAAACGATGAGGCAGAATATGACTGACTCTTATTTTATTGTTCTTTTGTATCATGCTGTGTGGCTTGTCGGTAGCATAATAAAATGTTTATTGGGACATGAGATAATGAGCTTTTCATATCTTACCGTACCTTTGGTCTCTGGTGGATGGGGATGCTCATCACAGACAAATTAGATCTTTTGAGTATTGCCGTCTACACCTGCAGAAACAATAACAGTTGGTGAATATGGTGGGGCTTTAAAACAGAAAATGAAATGAAACATCTATAAATCTGGCCCTAATATTCTCATGCTCGCCATCTGGTAATGACGACAAACCAGGCATCCCTTCACTCAAAAGGATGAAAAAAAAAGACAACCCATTCAAGTGTGGAACAATCTGCATCAAGAGATTTATTAGTGTAATCTTTGGTCTGGAGAACAGATAAACGACTCCACCGAGACCTACGCTACTGAGCAAAACCTATCAATAACTCTCCAACTGTCCAGAGAGAACGTTAGAGGTCAACGGCGGATAATTCGGCAGTGGAAAAGGTCAAGTTGGAGGCATATGGTTGCAGGATGAAAAAGCTCTCAGGAATTGGTAGCAAATAAAAAATTACAACAATTATATGCTAAACTAGAGGCTCTGCTCTTTTTAAGATGACGACAACGGAGAAGGGTTCGCATGGGAGATGACACTTCAAAAGCCCTCATTGTCGAACTCAACAATGGCGCTGGTGTTCATAAAAACAGCGATCATCTGACTCCTTCACTGTGGCAGCCTTTGGAAGTCACCACATCTTGCTTTTTGTGTGTGTCTGTCTGTGAATCAGTGTACAAGGCCATTTTTTGTTATTAAAAAAAAAAAAGCGAGGCAGACATCCTTTCTCACTTTGGATTACGACTTGCTCACAGTAAAATGAAAGAAATAAAGATTAATGTGGCAACTAATGGCTGAATCTTCACCCTAAAAAAATAAAATACAAAATAAAAACATTATGATCATCCTAATGTTTTGCTGATGCATTATTCTCATTCCAAATGGTCAAAATGAAAATGACATTTTAAATGTAGGACTGAGCTAAAAATCTGTGTAATCTGCTTTCTCTTTCTCAATTTACAACCATACAGACAGAGGTCCATCACAGATCAGGAGGAGATACAGCTCTCTGCCCCCAGAGCAGCCTCCATAAACCAGAGAGCAATGCAGTCATGTTGGACTGCTGTGAATTCCGCTGTTCCTTCAATGGAAAAAAAACTCACTTGCTCTGCTTTCCCGAGGATCACTGCTTTTTCTCTCGAGCGACACATTAAAACACACAGTTGAGTTTCTCAGGCGTGTTTGCGAATGATCTCTGAGGGTTCTCGAAAGCCATTCTGGGAAATGTAGGCAATCTCTTGGTGAAGTAGAAATAGATGCGGCAGCTTGATAGAGAACAAAAAGGTAAATTAGATCGCATCAGTTGTTAGAATTTGACTAAACGCAGCACAGAAAGAATCCAAGAGCAGCACTTGGCAGGAATATAGTCTTTGAGCAGGCTGTGATTGTCCTGGACAGTTAGTGATCACACCATTTGTATTTACACGGGTACATTTCTCCCTTTCTTTCCTCTTGCTGTCTCTCCTTAAGATATGCTGCCAAAAATGATTGTAAAAACGGCTGAAAATGTTCAAGTATCTGCTATCCTTCAAAATAATGCGCTGATGATATAGACAGTTCTCAGAATGGGCTGCAGAGCACAACCATATGTCTGAGACAAAGCAGACAGGGGAAAACCTTTTCAAAAAGTGAAAAGTTATTGATTGCTCATTCATCATGTTTTGCTGACTCTACCTCCAAGTCACATACATCACCTTAGACTTAATAGTCTGTAGAACATGATTCTGACTGCACTTTTTTCTTTTAAAATGAAAAATGGTGGATGAAGACATTCTTCTTTATTCTTAAAAAAAACCTCTGATTTCCATTGTGATGATTGTGCAAGAATGGAAACCGCTACCTTGCCAAATCTTCCTTGAGTGGATGATAAAAGACAGTAGCTTGCTGGTATAAAACTATTTCTTTCCATTGTCAGTTCATGGAGGTAAAAAAACGTCTGCTGTAGCACAGAGAGTGAAAAAAAATATCTGGCATAGGGTTGTTTATGTAACAGTGCCAAGATAATCCGAAGTGAGATCTCATTAAAAGTTAGAATGTGTCCAACTGTGCATGTATAAGAAATATTTTTTAAACATTGTAATGAATATCATTAAGTCTTGCTGCCACCTCTCATTTCAAGATTATAATTAAAACTACAAAAACACTGATAATTAACCTGAAAAACAACTAAATAAAATGCTCAATAAAACAAGGACTTAATGTACCAAAAATGTAAAAGATTTATCACCAGTTATTATCCTGAGCAAAAACACTGTTTGGTATTGTTTGTGGTGTATAAACAAATTCTTAAATTTCTTCTTTTTTTGACTTAAAAAATTATTAAAACCTCACAGTAAAATTGTTTGCTTTGCCATGGAATTAGAGGTGTTTTCCATTAACTCCACACAAAGCAACATCATTACCTACCTCATTGACTTTTCCCTATAGAATTATATTCTGTTATTAATTACTTGCCTATGCATAATGAAAAATATGCAGTTTGAGTCATCATATGTGACAGATAATGCTAAAAACTGAAAATATTAATCCTCTTTCAGGACCTGGATAGATGTGGAGCAATGAAAGTTTGTAAGATGATTTTGCTTCAGCATTAAGACACTGTTCAAGAAATCATTTCAATCTATTTCGTGCCAGAAGCTGCTCTCTAATTCAGAGGACATACTGAAAAAGTTCTACCGTGCCCATTATTATAAACTTGTCAAAATAAAACCCAGCAATAAATCATCTATGTAATTATCAACTGATTGAAGCAGCTATCTAACAGTGAAAAACACTTGAAAGCATAATACATCAATTTTAATGGCATTTCTTAATCAGAATGCTCAGCAATCAACAGAGACCAATTAGGGCCTGAAAGATAGAGACCCGCCATTAATAATCAAACTTGGCTGCCATCACATTCGATCCATTTTTAAAAAGGCTGTTGGAGCTCTTTTCAAGAGGATTATTCATTTCAGGGGGAAGCTACTGTTGCAAAGTTGAATATCACCAGGAAAACAAAGCACAGAGCTTCTCCTAAAACTGCTAATTCTGAGCCGTTGTGTGTGAGCCAGACTGCCGAATGACCACCGACTGCTGTAACTGCAGTTTAAAGATTTCTATAATAAAATTCCAAGTGGCGACAACTTCATGTCTGGTGAGGGGGAATGGATAGGCCTATGTTACAAATGCTGAGAAACAGAAATGTCTATTCAGGAAAGCTATACAATTACACAAAGGCCCACAGGCACCAAACAATGACAAAAGATATCTTTACAATGCCACCTTCAGCTGCCCTCTTATTAACATTATGGTAAATTTTATCACAGCAAAATGTCCTGTGTGTTTGTGTGTCTTTGAATACTGCAAAAAACTGCCAAACTGCAACACATAAAATATACGAGCTGCACAGAGACCAAACAGGAAACACTGCCCTTCATGTCTTTCCAAGCTCGAGTTTAGTTCTGATTTTTACTGTTCATTTCCTTGGCTGCAGACATGAGCGGCAATCACTTGACTTTCAAGTCCACTCCAATGAACTGTAGAGATGCAAAGAGAGGTTAAGTAACCAGGCTTCCATTTTAAGGCAGTATGAGCAATGTCCCTGCGACTGCTACATTTTTTTTAACACGTATACACCTAAATAAATGGTCTGATATTTAGGTGACACCCACTGACACCCAGTTACAGCGAATGTTGGCAATGTGCAATTTTTCAGCTAGACCCTCCTGACAAACAGTAAGGGCACATTTTAGAAAACAGTCTGTAAATAAAAACAGCCTGTCATTATCATTTGTTGCCAGATGTCGTGCAGTAATTGCTAAATACAATTAATGGCCCTGGTCATTGTGCTGCAGGTATTTATACGGGGAAATCTACTGCCAACATGAATTAATCAGTGCTGGAGTACATGCATCACAGCATTAGGTGGTTGGGATGGGTCCAATATTTTATAAGCTGTTCCTGGTCTTTGGAAGAATGCATCCAGGCTGAGGCAAACAGGTTGTAAATAGGATGATATTACAGATCACATTACACATCACACCTCCTGCAAACACATGATTTATGCATCCTCTTAACTCAAAAGCCACCTTTCAACATGCACTGTTTGAGTATATGCAAATCAGACATGGCTGTAAGTCGCTGTTGTTACGTATACTTCCATTAACTGTGAACTATTTACATATTCATTCCTCACTGGAGATAAATGATTCAGAGTTTTACCGTTGCAGAATGAGCAGATTCTTCCGCTCTCCTCAAAATAAAATACATGGTAGAGGATAAAGAAGCAGTGAAATCATAAGATGCAGGCAAACAAAAGCCTGTCACGTCGGGTTATTCTTTATAATGTATAATGGTCATATAATGATTTTAGAAGATTACTGGGAGAGCCTGCTTTCTATCACATAATCTCAAAACAGTTAATATGATTTGTTTGTTGACAAAACCAAGAAAAATGACAAAAACAAGGCAAAAACACTCCACAGCACTTCTGCTGTAGCACATTAAATGTATGCCACTGTTATGTAGTGGCACCACTCAAATGACAGCAGCGAATCTCTGATAGTTTTATTATAATTTCCCGTGGTTCTGAGAAGAAAGGCGGGGGGAAATGAGTTCAAGTGACTTCAGTGACCAGTGAAATTTGTTTTCCTCTTGAAGTAATTTGAAGTCTGGTTCGCCTCAAGCAGACAGAGCTGGTTTGAGCCTGACATTCCACCTCAAAACCTGTTCCAGCAGGCCTCTCTTTAAGCGCCACTTCTCCTCAAGGCGATTCAATTATTCAATTTCAAATAAATTATTACATAATACATCCATGTCCTTCTAAGGGCCAGTGCACTCTCAAATAATGTCTGCTATTTTCTGCATTTTTAACAGCCCAGACATACCTAGAATCGATTTTACATTTCATTATAGATGATGTTTATTCAAAAGTAGAGATAAGATAGTAAAGTACACCTTATTAAAATGACTAAGGTTCATAAAAGAGATGCCATGGGAGCTGTGGCTGTCAGATAGCTGAGCAGAAATACTCCTGCAGCCAGGCTTAATGGGAGCCTGCATAAACAAAAGAAAATGGCTGTGGCTATGGTGGCGATGAGCTACGAGAAAAGATTTTTCCATATCCACCTCCTTCTCATCCCCCCCCACCTCCCCACCCCCCACCCCGTCCATGGAGCAAACCTGCTGTGTCATCATATGGGGCTAACAGGCTTAACCTGCCCCCCATGGAGACACTCACCACACAGCAGCTTCACAGACTGCAGGGGCCCTGAGATGAAGCCTCACAGGCCCAAGTCCAAACCAAATCCTCACCTCCTGTCCCCAAACATGTCAAGTGAATTTAAGCCATTTGTGTGAGTATTAAAATTACGATAATCACTTCAATTTTTTCTCCACAGATAGACTAACTAATCTTTTGCTTTGGAGGGCAGCAAATATTTCCAAACTCTGCATGTGACGACACTGGGTTAAAGCTATGGGTACATTTGGAATTGGGTCTTTTATCTCATAAGTATGGCCCTTGGCCCTGGCTCTTGGTGTCAGCTTGCTTGCACAGGGCCTAATGAGTCTCAGCATTTTGTTGAGCAGAATAGCTTGGATCTGCTTCCTGGAAAGCATGGGAGATGGACCACATAGAAAATATAAAGGCCACAATAACACTCAGACCTGGGCTAATGCACAGCTTTCAACAAATGTGGCATGTATGTGCACAGTGTAGTGCTGGACAAGATGGACGGCTCCACAAAGGACTATGCACTTCATCAAGGCTGTTATCAGTAGCTGTTTTGTGTTCATTTTTAGGGAACAGGCCTTTTTGTTAAAGTAAATGGATTAAAAACACAAAAGATAATAGATGACAAATCTGCTAAAACCATTCTTAACTAATATACATCTAAATATCTGCAAGATAATGACTAATATACATCTAATGTATGTACAAAATACTCAAAATACTCAAATAATAAACACTAATTTATATAGTAATCCATAAAAAAAGTCATACTTTACTATCCACAAACACAAGCTAGAAGCATTTAAAAATCATTCCAATTAAATTTCCTTAGTTTCAGAATTAAAAACGTATTTAAAATGACCCAAACTAACATTTGAAAGTGAGCTACCAACTCAATTCTCCATGGATGTAGGAGGTTGAGAGCTGAGTGCATTTTGAGACCATTTGGGTCCCTGAACAGGGAAAACTGCAGGCTTTCTAGAAATATGATACCAGCATCACTAGCCCTTCAGTGACTGCGTTCAAGAGGGCAGCTGAAGAGACTGCTTTTCATAGTTCACTGATCTCTAAAAAGCTTGGGAACACTGCGTTTGCTCGTGGCCTTTTGCCCCGTGTACATTAGCGAGTATATTATGCTTTGTAATAGCCTCTGATCAAGCAAAAATATTCAGCAGCATATTCAAGCAAAGATACCACCGCCGTTGAAACCCAGCAAGGGAAGCATAAAGGCTGCAGTGGGGATGGCAGAAGATTGATTCACTGCTGTTGCGAAAGGTGCAAAATTTACTCTAGGATTTTTTAACCATGCTCATCTTTATACTAGCTATAGCTGTCAGGATTGAAGAATAACTCAGATTTTTCATCAGATGGTACTGAATTGTACTGCAGAAAGTAAACACTGGCGTCCATTTGTCCAGACAGCGGCAATGTTTCTCAATAGCTCCTCATTAAATAACTTGACTACAGAAATGCATTTTGTATTAATGGAACCTGCAAACATCAAAGTTACAAATTATTTACAGCTGTTACTTTGAAAACACCTGATGGCAAAAATAATGGCCTCGATCTGCTTTGTCTTCGTGGGAAATTTCATCTCATCCTCTCCTTTCACAGTAAACTCCTTCATCATGTCAAAGCTGCACCCAGCCTATCAACTCAAGACAGATCAAGCGTGCTCTCAGCTCTTCTCTTATCAAGCTTGTTACCTTTGATACGCTAATAATCACGGCCAGGACTTCCTGAGACCCACCATGATCAATGAGAGACTGGATCTCTTGAAACAACTGATTTACACCGAGTTTGCTTCGGCGTCACTTCAGAACAATTGACCGGCTGCGGGCCGTGGCTGAAGCCTGGATGCGGCTGTTGTCTCCAACAGGTAAAGATAATCTAAGGTTGGTCCAGCTGTCATTTAACTGACACTCTCACCATGTCAGCATGACTACCTGAAAGGAAAAGAAGATGCTGCATGCTGCACTCAGCTACCTCTGTGCACCACTTATGTTGATGTAGCAATTTAGCTATGATAGGCTGTGTTTCTTAATGCAATGCTTGCTGGGTGAATTCAAATGACAGTTTCAAGTTGAACAAAAACAAGGACGAGAAAAGAAAACAAGTATATGTTGTGAACCAATTAAAATTAAATTAAGGACTATGTAAGCATAACCCAAGACTTCTGTGTGAGCGTTATTTAAGACGTCTGTTATACTGGGATGGAAAATTTGGGGGTTAAGAAAAATACAAGCGCCACAAGGATTCAGCCATCATAAACATTTAAAACAATAGTTCCAATATTTTTGAGAAACGCGCTCATTTGCTTTCTTGTCGAGCATTAGACCCCCTTGTTTCCAAAGAATGGAAACAAGGGGGAACAGCTAGCCTGCCTCTGTCTAAATGTAAAGTAATCCTCCTACCAGCACCTGTAAAATGTATTAGCTAACTCTCTAGCTAAGCTGTGCCAACAGCAAAGTGCAAAAACATGTTGTGGTTATACAGGGAGTTACGTGCCGAGGGGGGCTGGGGCTGAGATAAAATTGATGAATACAACCACAACCAAGTTTTAATTATTTGGTCAAAATGACACTTGTGCTGCATAAAACAATGTGGCTGCTCATGCTGATATTAAGTAATTTGTAATTCTTTCACCAACAATTATTAAATATGCTGCAGATGGCCCAGCCCGTCCTTTGCATTTAGTTTTAGCTGTGGATAAAACTGACTTCATATTTATGAGCCAAGTGCACTTCAGCATCATGCCCTCCAGGTTCAAGAGGCTGTTACAGTGTTCTCATTGTTGAGTGCCACCTGAACACACAAAAGAATCATTTTTCTTTGATGTCTGAGAAAATGTTAAAGTTGCACACAGCAACACTGGGTTTCAAGTGAAGTTATATTGTAATTTAGGAGAAGACACAGACAAACCATATGGTTGCTCTGCATGATTGATGCTCTGCGAAAATGTGATAACACCTTGATCATTTTAATATTCAAATTATTTTTCAAGAGTCACTTCATTATCACCTGCTGTCAGTGAAACTAACAATAGGAATTTGATAACAACACTACAGCTTTTTAACTGCAGATACACAGATATTAAAGTGGTGCAAATGACTTTTTCCCCCTCAGTCTTTTGAAAATGTTCTAATCAAAAGGACAAGGAACAGCTTCAGCACTCTAAGATAACAACCATTTAATATGCAGTGTTTCCAGCAGCTAACACAGTTTCTTAGGCAGGTGAGCAGTGGACCACAAAGAAATGGCTAATAGTGTTTGTACTTTTCTGCTTATGCTCAACATTGCTCAGTCATTTCTGAAAGGATGCTGACCACTGCATTTGTATTACAGGTAAACTATACACAGAATAAATGCACATATTGATTCACACTAGCCTATGAAAGACACTCTAATTAAAAAAAAAATCTGCTGTGCATGTCTTTGAAATGTGATTACAAAAAACAACACCCATTTTAAACTTGGAGTTCATTTTCCATCAGGGCACAAATACATGAACAGTTGCTCTCCCATTTGATTTTGATTCAGGGTGGGTTGGTCCAGATTGGCCTTCTAATACCCACTGCTCCACCAGAATCAGTGTAATCGCTGGCTACATTCACACATTAATATTTTGCTTAGGCGAGCGGGTGCCGATAAACAGACTGGTTATGTGTACATACTTAAGAAAGGAGACAGTGGAAATGGCTCCATCTCTTCCATGCTGCTCCCTTACAGCAGCCGAGGCACCATTATGTTTATCTGACTGCTGTAACGTGAAAAACACAGAGAGCCTGGATTTCTGCGGTCATGTTGGTTGGCAGGCCTGGCACAGCTTCTGTTTTCTGCACTCTTTTTAACTGCAGTCCATCACCAGAGGCAAAACCAACGGATCACAACTTCATCCAAGTACAAGAATATACTGTACAGCATTTCATCTGTCCTGCCTTCTTTGCTTGTATTTATACTGCCCGACAAACACACCAATCAAATTATGCTCCCCTTACCCTGCAAAAGAGCTCTCCTACTTAGGAGAATGGGATGAAATAAAAACTTAATACATAAACAGCCTTCAGCCACGGTATTGTAACTTGCTGACCATAACAACGGGACTTGTTTTTCGCTTGGCCTTTACTAATAGGATAAATGCCTTGGGGAAATTTCTAAATGAATTCCTCAGGCCAAAGCGGTTCCCTTGCCCAACCTAAATCGCGTTGGATATAGAAGGATTATCCCTAATTGAGTTTATTGTAAAGAAGCTTGTGACAAACTGGAGAAACCACAATACTTCCACAGAGGTGTGCTCTGCCTGACAATGAGGCTTAGTACACAAAAATGTACACCTCCGTATATTGCTGGTGATGCTGCTGCTGCGAAATCTTACACCTACGGTGACTGGTTACTCTAAATATGCAGACAGTTCTCCATCATACACAGCAGATGAGGTGAGAAGACACCTGCTAAATGGCCCCGGCTCTGAGGCAAATGCATTGTCTTACCTCATTGGGTGCAGAGCTCCCTGCCTGTTCAGGGAGGACTAGGACTAAAGCCCTTAATCCCTGCCTTGATTCACGATAGCCTGCTAGGTTTTCAAATGTCATCAGCAGGGAAGTGTGTCCTGCTACTACTCACCAAGCTTGGCCCGGTAATACAATAACAACACCCAAGTACATCCATTTAGGAATAGAAGCACATATAGTAAAGTCGGGTGGCTGTACATCTATTTATATATAGTAACACGCTCATGCCAGAGCTCATAAACAGGTACCAGTGCCAAGACCAACGAGGATTGACAAGTGTGGTTTTGGGTATGGGAGCTGGTAATAAATCACGCTACATATGGAATGCAGGCTAAATGTGATAATACTATGATTAGTACCAACTTCATTCTTTCATCAACAGCCTCTCGCTTGCCAGGGAGAATGAAAACACCGCTGTCCATGGTGGAGTGGCGGTGTTTCCAAATGGACGGGTTCATCGGTAACTTTCTCCGCGGAGAGGGCAGCGACCCTCACCACCGGCCGCTCCCACAACTAAGACCCACAGCACCTCACTGTACCATCACATGGGACTAGTGATGAGTAATGCTCTGTTGTCTGCAGGATGGGTTCCGCAGTGTGGGCTACAAGTTACATACAGCTGTGGAATATAATAATAGGATTTCACGAATAGACGTAGGAGAATTACAGAGTACACGGAACTAGGACGCAAAAAGAAATATACTATATATTTCAAATGCAACCCGTGCACATGTGGCATTCAGGCTTGTTGAAGTGTTTATTTTGGGAACATATTCATGCAGAAATTCAAAAAGATGTAGCGCAGCGTAAAGCCACATAACATTAGTTAATGTTAGTTAACAACTAGCTAACAACTTAAGGCTCTAAGGCGTTAATTTGGCGTAAATTTCATACCGTGTCAAACTGATTTCAGTTAAATTAAGAGACGTTTCTGGATGATTTCTGTGGCAAATTAAATGAATTATCGGCTATTTCAATTTTTTCCTAGTTTCCCTCACAGGCTGCGGGACGTGAAGTTAGTTTGTCCTTTCTTGCAGGAGCGCTTGCGCACAACGCGAGCGGCGCACACACCATTTATCCGGCTCTGGTCCCCAGCTTAGGGGTGGCAGTCAAACTGATGAGCCTCCTCTCATTCATTCACGACAGAACAAGTGCCCGTGTGCCGTCTCAACTCCTGACACAAAGGACGTCCAAATGAAGCGTGCACGGAGTCAGCGTGGCGACCGCGTCCACCTCCGCTGACTGAGCGCTCACCTACCCGGCCGCTCGCTGCTCCTGTCCCCCGGCGTTTGTCCTTGTTTCGCTACGACGCTGCTTATGTATGAATGCTGTCTTTATCCCGCAAAGACCGCTGTTGCATTTTACTGCGAAAGGAAGAGCTCTGTGCACTGGCAGCGGCTGCGTGCTGGTCGGTCAGTGGCCTGTCTGAGCTCCGCGCCGCACGTCACCAAGTGGAGTGGTCAGGACTTGGCAGACGCGTCTTTCAGTGCTCGCTGCGCGGCGGCGGATCTGAGATGTTTGGACCGCTTGGACTGACTGGCACACCGTGTGGCCACTTTACTCCCGATGCTGCTCCTCCCCTTTCAATTTGTTTTGCTTACACAAGCCCTACAGCGCCCCCCACCCGCGACTGTGTGCAACTGCATGTACCTGCAGAGCTGTGGTCGCGGTTCAGCATCAGCGCGGGCGGTACAGTTCCGTCCGTGCGAGAGGGTCCTGGGATCATCAGGGGTCATTGAGGGAGCTCCAGAGATGCATGCCGACCCACATCCACACACAGATATTTTCATTCCATACTGTAGAGAGAATCAACAATTCAGATTATTTAACATCTGGTTACAGTACAGACAAGATTTCAGGCTATGAAGACATGTTTAAAATGTGCATGGGAGGGTCTCACGGAGAGAATCCCCTAATACAGTTTCTGTTTCATTCTTGGTCCAGCAGTATCCAGAGCAATGCTGTTTTTTTTTCCACCCTACCTGGTAATTAAATGCTGGCAATTACATTCACTTTGCATCCTATAGTTGTAAATCAGCCCCTGATTAGATGGGTAGAATGAAAATCAGCAGGCCACTCTCTGGCTGGATCCAAATCGCCTAAAATCGATGCCCTTTCTGCTTTCCTAACCACTTTTCCATGAACCCACTGAGCAATGTGATGCAGTCGAGCAAAGAAGGAACTACATGAGGTTAGCAACAGACAACCACGGTGTTCAGAGGATGGGCCTTTTTCATAAAAGACATTCTGACACGACACAGTTGGAAAAACAAGGGTGCAAATAATAAAATGAATGATGCCTGAATTCCATTTAGCAGCAGCTCCTTAAACAATTCGCCCACTTCTTATCTTGGCTGCCTCTTAGATAGGATACTTGTGGGACAATTAACTCAGGCAGAAACCTTTTAATCCGCTGCTTTAGACCACACAGGACCAGTAAATACTGTCCATATCTTCACAGCCTCTTTTAAAGCTTTCCAGTTGTTGCCTAAAGGGCTATTTGTTCTTACCTGATGGATTATGACCCCGTCAGAGGCACATGTTGGTTTACTCTTCCTCACTGCTCCTACTGTATGTATGCATGGTACATTCACACAGGTGTTTTCACCTTGCTTGACTAGGTCTCCTCTCAGGTCTGTCTGGGTGTGTACTCACCGTTTGATTGACATCTCCATCAGTCAATGAAGGCGGAGGAGCTTTACCATGCTCGTTAGTGCACAGTGTATTGGTGACATTACTTCATGTATAGCTGCACACATCTCCACACAGCAGGGCAAACACCTGTGTTCAAACTTACGTATGCCACAGTATCATTAGAGCATGATGTTACTGGAAGCTTTTATTTATTTCAACAGGCCTTTTTCACATGAGACGTTCTGACCACAGCACAGGGTGTAAATAATGAAAGAATGATGGCTGAGTTCTGCATCAGTTTCATGATGCTGGTATTGTGCATGCCGGCTCCTTGCTTACTGCTACACTTGGACAGAACAGCCATTGGTGACATTAATAATAACACCTGTGTTTTTTTCTGTTATGACAAGTTGAAATGTGAGTTTAGAAAAAAAAGGCCTGTGGGATGTTAATTGCTAGAGAAAAAAAAAATGCAGAGTAGCTACAAAGTAATGTATTTCCAATGCCGAGTTATTTTATTTTGTGTTTTGGTCATATGCCATATGTGTTACAGTTCTGACTAATGAGTCTGCTCTGACCCCGCTGTAGGCAGTATAGGAAGACCCACTGGATTTAAAATACTCGTGAACTTGTTTTTTGCTTTTGTTTTTGGAGGAATAAATTGTATCCAGCATATTTTGCTAGAGTTCAAGGACACATGCTGGATTGTGTTGATAGTGTTTGATTTCACTTATGTTGCCTACTTAGACCTCTCAGCCTAACAAACCCTCTCAGGGCTGTACAAGTGTTTGATTTACATCCAATTTTGCCGTTGATTTTGTTGTAGCTGGCTGCTGAATGGCTGTTGTCTGACTCGTAAAAGGGCAAGACAGCACTTTAAAAAGTTAAATATTCACTTTTAACCTCAGCAGAGTATAAATATCATGTTTACCGCAGCGTGCGAGTTAAGTATATGCACTCCAAAATGCCTGGGTAAAATACTTGAGTGCTTCCCACTCCATCCAGACATCCAGCACTGCATCAAAATGTCACACTTGGCAGAATAGATAGTGGGCCTTATCAGGGGTCAAATTCTATTTTGCAGTAATTTCAGGAGTCTTTCAGCTGTGCCTCTCAGCCATGGCAGTGTGTGAGATGGTGGGCAAGGGGGTGTAATTTGTTGCAGAGCCCAGTGAGCCTAATCTGAGCCAGCAGGTACCAGTTCAAATTAAAAAGGCCGTTTACATTGTACAAACAAAGCTCCCTATCTGCGATTCTGGTTTTATGGAATTACTCTCCCTAAGGAAAATGAGTATCGTGTTCAGTGATGGAGCAATCACTGTAGGACTATTTGATGATGAGAGGCTTACATTTAATAGCATGACTCAGAAATCAGGAAGATAGAAAGAAAGCAGCCTTGATAAAGATGCAGTACAAAGAGAAGCAGGCAACGATGGGCTGTTGTATGATAATTGTAGTGTATCTGTATCTGCAGTGACAGTTAAGAGATATCCTGTGAGTGTATATGAGAAGTTTGATATTGGGAGAGATCAGGTTGCACACAAAAAAAACCCTGAAGTATAAAAGAACATATTTGATAAAGTTTTTAACATGTGTAGCAGGTGTGTTGAATTTAAAAGGAGACAACAGGGAATAAACAGATTTACAAGAACCTGTGGCAAGTTTGCCAGCACTAGTATATTAGTTTTAATTGAAAACTGGAACCTCTTTGGAAAACAGATGCCAAGATGTTTGTCTGAATAAAGGTAAATTGTTTCTGCAATCTGTTTGTGTAGGCATGTAGAAGCACGTTTTATTATCTGTCACAAGTTATTTTGCAGTCACTTACCTAGAGTGCCAGTGATTCTGCAGGGCACCATGTTACTCATGCTCTTTACTGTACCCTATAAGTGACAAAATCTGGAGCCTGTAAACAACAGTAATTGGGCTCAGGGGGCAGTGGGGAAAACAAACCACTTCTATGAGTCTGGCTACCTTTTCATCTTGCTTTTGTGGGATTTATTTTCTGTATAATCCAAAGGAACAAAATGAAAAGAGACCATGAATTGATGAATAAAGAGGAGAGGCCTATGCCTTCCACGCAGGAGTTTTTTGTGTCTAGTGCAATAGAGTTTTTGAAAAGAAAAGTTATATAGGAGTTAGCGAGCTGCAAGAGCTGCGTGTGATAACCTTGGAACCTCTTTTTTTTATATGGTTGATGCTTTCATTCATTTCCACAGATGATCAATCACCTTCTATCTCGCTATTATTTTCTTCAGGCTATATATCAGCCTAGTTGTACTTTGTGCTTCAACACTAATGCCACTTCACTTACAAGCTGTGCTCGAGCTATTCTTTCATGGTTAGTGTGCAGTAAATCCTTGTCAAATGCTGTGCAACATTTCTATGATCCAAGTAGTCTGTGCGTGCCGTCAGTTCCACATTGTTTAACTGCCTCCACAAAACAAGTCAAAGTTTTTGTGCAACCTTTGCATTTTGTGAAACAGTTTCCAAAGGTGACTCTGAATAAATGCCCGGCAGAGTGTGAAATGGGGAAACGCCATATCTATGATAGTAGAGTTCAATAAATTAACCTCAAGTCAGGTCTCTAGAAATATTTTAAAATCAAATTACTTACAGAGAAGAGTTTGTATGGTCACACACCCAGCCTGAGCCCCATTCTGAATAAAGAGTTTAAACTGGAAATAGTATGCCCCCATGCAAAACTGACTATGAAAGTATAAAAAAAATGTAATGAAATTCAGTGGAAGAAATTAGGGATCTTATTCATATCTATTTATTATAATGTGTATACAATATCATTTTCATTGGTTAAATATGGGTGATTTTGTTTTGCTGTAACTTCAGTAAAAGGATTGTATGTTACTCTGTTGAATGACCAAATTCTAGTCTTGGGTACATTAAGCTAATTTAAAAGCTGGAACATTAACTCAGAAATGAAGACAGGATTTTTAATATCTGAAACCACTTTTGAATTTATTAGGTTAATGCTATTTGTAGTGGCCTGAATCCTATTTTCAAACATTGGAAGTTGAAGCAAATATTCATCTTTGTTTTGGTAAGAAAAAAAAAGCATTTTCCTTACATGTTGGAAATGAAATTCTTTATGATCAATTTTATAGGCTTTGGAAGATATAATGTTTAATCCTTTCATGTATTCAGTACAGCTAGGGAATAGTATAAAGACACTCCACCCTTGTGCCAGAGACTCATGCTGGCAATATTGTTTTAAGTAGAATTACAGAAAAGGGGAGTGTCAACAGATTTATCCTATTAGAAGGAAATGAAGGAGACAGTGAGTCTGCGTTTATCCATTATGAAATCCATATCTGTCTGGAAGTGAAAGAACATAGGTTCAGCCTCTGAACCACTTCTTTTTTGCAGATCATGATCTAACCACCAAAGAATTTGCTTCTTTAAATGATTAATTAGCTGCTGTGATTCTTTGATCAGCCTTGGAAGAAATCAATGACTGTTGGCATCCTCAACGAGGCACATTAAGGGCATCTTCAAAAAGGGATTCACAGCATTAAAAAAGCACAACAAGTTGGGCGAAATTTATATTCAGGATGATTCTGCTCCTGTGAGGAGAAATGAGCAGCAATGCCAAGTTTTCAGGAAAGCAAACGTGAAAGAAGAGCCTTGGGGTGGAGGTACTTGGCCTGCGTTAAATCATAATGCCACTTTTGCTGCTCATCCTCTGAAACAATGAAAGGATGTTTTTTTTTTTTTTTACCTTGCCTTTGTTTTTTGATGCTAAATATTTCTCCTGTCTAACAAGATGTTCCTTATTTCTCTGCTTGTCAGTGAACACAGGTGGTTAGTACATGGTTGAATGGCTGCCATTCTTACATTCTTTTTTTGTATTGACAGAATGTGAATTAAATTGCCCGTCCTATGACAATAAACCCTGCAAATTAAACACAATGTCCCTTTGTGCAAGCAGGTTTTGCAGTTTGAAGTGTAACTTGAGAGCAACAAGAAATTGTATTGTCACATTGCTCTTCCACCATGGATGCCTGGAAACCAAAACAATTAACAGGCCTATTTCTGTAGAGATGACCACAAACTCACACTCTTGCTGCCGCAGGTGGTGAAAGGCTCTCTTCCAATTAACAAGTCTAATTACATCACAACTCTGCAGAGTTGTCTGGCATTCATTGTGTCTGATTGTGAGTGTGCGCGTGTGTGTGGGTGTTTAGTGTGTGCACAACTGTTCATTGCAGAGGGAGAATTTTAAAAACAGCAGAATGATCAGTGGAGTCAAGGGGCAAAACTTTTTTTTCTTAATCAGCTGGATAATTGGTATGAAGAGGGCAGATACTGAAACTGAACACTAACCAGGTTGCATTGTGCATTTGATATTTAAAGTCAAAGGCAACAACTGCTGTTTTTTGGGCAGCTTGGCAGTCAGAAAGCAACGCAATGATTTGTCTACAGTCAGCCGTGATTTACATTACCTCTCATGTTTAAGTAGTTTGTATCAAAGGTAGCCTAATACATTTCCATAAAAAAATAGTGTGTGAACTGACCAAAAAACAAAACGTCTTTCATTAACAAATCAATTAAAGCCGCTATAGTCAGAATTTTATATCTATCAATATTGATGTGTATTGTGAAGTGGTCATTGTTTTTGTTTTCCGGGCCGCAAATCTACTGTCGTGGTTCACTCTCACCTCTCTCATAGTGTTGTGTTTGGCTACAGCAGTCAGAAGTCTTCTGTGCCTACTGATGCGTATATAGGAAACTGCTTGCCAACCTGACTCGAACTCGATGAGTCCCAACAACATGTTGTGTGTCAGCTCATTTTCTTGCATGAAGTTTGGGGCTCAGGTAAGGCCCTAGTTGGTTGTCCAGAGGGACAGCAGGGAGGATGCTGCTAAAACCATTTATGGTGGACGCAATCATTTTCTTCCACAACCCCAACACTTGAAGAGCTGACTGCTCCGGATTATGACTCTTCAGTCTGTTGACAAGTGCAGTTTCGAAAATGCATTTTGAGTTTACCAGCCACATTCATCTGGTTGATATTCAGAAAAGACAAAGTTGATCTATTATCTTGTAAGGAAGGTAATTCGTTATCTTCTGGTGCCGCAGTGTTACATGCTGATAGTCCAATCAGGACTCAATCTGAGTGAATGCCATGTGCAAAACAAGAGAAGAAAAATGACAGATGTGAGACTCTTTGGCGATTAGACCGCGTTGTGATGTCATCATGTTTGAAAAGGGGGTGAGGCTGTGCAAAGTGTAAGAAACCCGTTGGGGTCTAGACACTGATGGTGGTGATGAGAGGAAGAGAACGCTGAGGATCTGGATGTGGTGTGGCGTGGACTCTGATGAGCTCAACCTGGCACCGGATGTGCAGACTGGAGGTCAATGGGGTAGAGGAAGGTCACAACAGCACGCACTGAAATGACAGCTGACACCAGAAAAGGAGAATTGATTTCAAAGTTTGACAGCAATAATGTGATTGGCTGGTTGAGATAGTGGCAAAATCTGATTGGTTACTGAAAACACTTGTAGTCAAGAAGAGGAGTGAAAGAGAGAGAGAGAGAGAGAGAGAGAGAGAGAGAGAGAGAGAGAGAGAGAACTGTCTCACTCTTGGGTCTGAAGTGAGGTTCAGGGTTTAGAAGTCAGCACCAGATCCAGTTGGGTGGGGCCTGTGAGATGGGTTTGGGTCTCAGTTGTAGGCCTGTGCAGAACTCTAGTTCCCAGCTTGCTCCTGCTGACCCCAGGAGGCCCCAAATAAAATCAGCCCTTGCAGGTTGATTTGATGGTGTCCAGTGTATCTTTCAATCCATGAAAGTACTTTCTTGGACCTTGGTTTATCACATCACATATTTGGCTGTTGATGTTAATATGGGCCTGGACTGATCGAGGCTTGTATTTTTAAGTTATACACAAAATTTTATTCATGTGCAAAAATAGCCTCCAGCCATTTTCAGATTTGCAGGATGTAACAGTCTCCTGACTGCTTTATTGAAAAACCTAAACTCAACCTGAACAGAAACAAGACACTGCACGCTTCAGAGGTTTTATCTAAAATGAGAAGTCCATGTTGTTTTCTCCTTTCTCCTGCTTCTCTTGTACCTCAGTAAGGCACAAAACAACCTGTTTCACCCAATTATCTCTCCCACAGGGCACAGTCAGGCAATTTGGCTCAGTCAAGACTCTGATTCATTGAGCCAGATGATTTAAAGCTTTTGGGATCCACAAGTCAGCCCACCAGGACTGAAACTGCTCCGTGATTCTCAGCTGATATTTAGCAGTATGAGTTGCTCCACTAAAGGTTACAGAAACAAAAATAGCAATAGTTATTTCTAGTCTTCCTCATGTGTCACTCAATGAAAACCATATTTCTGAGAGATAACAAAAGGTTGTAAAGTATAAAGTTATTTAGCAGAAATGTAGTTGGATATTGTCAATGCACATGCTGATCACTGATTTGTTTATCGTGAAACATATTGTATCTTATATTCTATATACTTTTGACTTACTATACATATATATCTACAAAAGCTAGTGGCCACATACATCTTAGTAACTAAAGATGATCAGCAGTGAGATGAACACAATGTCCTTGACAAACATGGAGACGTTTATCACAAACATTAGTTCCTGTAATGCTCGTAGTTTCACACACGCCTGAGGCCTCCAGGGGACTGGATTTCCAATAATTACAGTATGAGGTTTAGTGTTCAGGCACATCAAAAAGCCAGTGCTTTATCTGACACCTGCAGTCGATATAGCTGCCCTAATGTGAGTAATGCTCATACCAACCACAGATGTCAGGGCCAATGAAACAGCTCGCTATGGCTTTATCACCATGTTAAGCAATTTGTAGGGGAAAAAAAAGATAAAGATGAAAGCTAAGAAATAACTTTTGCAGTGACCCGGCAAGAAAATGTTCTGTGATCTCTCTTCTGCTCCAGCCTACTCTCACATATACACTCTTTAAAACCATTAATGGTTGATCAATGCATCAAGTCACTCTGGATTGTTGCAATTAGAAAACAATGCCCCCAAAAGCTATTTTAAGTTGTGCGCTATCAGTGGGGAAAGCAACAGAGAGGATAATTGGGTATTGACAAAAGAGTGTGAAAAGCAGAGACAGCATGCAAGACCACTCTCCAATTTACTCTGTCATCTTGAGGCTCTGATTATGCTGCTTACTGACCAGATAATTGGGGCAACGCTTGATAAAAACAAACATTTTTAGGGTAAAGTGTCAAATACAAGCAACTTGCATAAAAATATTCAGAACACTTAATTGGGATGATGCTTCTATTTCCTGCAACTGCATGTGAGGGCTGACAAACCCATGACTTCCTGGCTCCCTGGAGTGTAATACACTGTTATTCACTGGACTGAGAAATTTTTAAAAGCATGGGAGGTTTTCATGCTTCCTTGGGTTTAAACTGATACTAAATGGCTTGTTAAAAGTTAATTACCAGATAAACGCCGTCATGTTTTCCACTACACAAACATTTAAAGGACAGTGATCAGTCCGTGTTCTTCTAGTGTTAAATCTATGCAGCCGAGGGGGTTAAAGGCCCTGAAAACTCATTTTCTCAGTCAGCCTCTTGCTATGACTTAGAATGGATTATTTCACATGACAGATTTTTGTATTGGCGTTTCTAACTGTTCTCACTGGTTTGTAGTGAGCAGGGTTTGGTTGGGAAATAATGATGACACGTACTTGCATGCACCAGTTATATTTTAACAACATTTCCATCAGAATCTGATGAAAGTTGGCAGATTGTTTGCTCATGTTGTTGTAGGTCACTGTCAGTATAATCTGATCAAACCACCACAGTCCTGATTCAGATTATCTGAGGTTTTATCTGTTAAACTTGCTAATAATAATAATAATAATAATAAAGGATGCTCTTTACCTTTGTTAATTGCTTATTTCAAGAAAAACTTGACACCAAATTTTCAGGGACAGATTACACAATGCAGAAACAATGCTGGGATTTAACCTTTAGCAGTTAATGGTCCCTGCATATCATATCAATTAGACTGCCAGGATTTATAATATATTTCTTTAAATGAATAATGGGAATATACCTTTGAATGCATGCCATATACCGTCTGCAATTTACTGATGTAAATGAACCTTTTACCAGTAGGTGTCTGTTATTATTGAGCTTCCACTCAAAAACTCTGTTGCTGAGCACCATCTAGTGTTGAAAGCAATTATCTTTAATCTCTTTTTCCAGCACTGAGGGAGAGCGTAATCTTTCCTGTACGTGCGTTATAGAGAGCTGGAACCTGCCTGGATTTGATTAAGTACATTACATATCCACCACTGTAGATAATATGGCAGCAGCCCCTCATTCATAATTACTGGCAATGCGGAAAGAACATATACTGTACTTATTTAAATGACTGTTTTAAAATCCTATACTAAATATGTTGCTTGTCGATTATTTACAGTTTAGGGAAACTAGCACACATGTGACTCACATACTCCACCTGACTGAGTCACAGGCTCCTCTGCGTTTCCGTTGCTCAGTGGGTTTTGTAACCCAGAGCCAGCAGAAGCCTCATGGCTGGGTGGAAGACAACAGAGGCCATCTGTTGTCTGTGTGTTTTCTTTGGTGCCCTGCCACTAAACTCTGCTGCCAGAACACCCAAGGGTACCCATGTGCACCTTGGTGTGCCTGGGGACCAGCTCACTGAAGCACCTTCATAGTCTACTGGCTCCACTGGGGGACGCCTGTATTCTGCCAAATCCCGCATACAATAGCAGTGGTGTTTAAAAAGGGCCTTGTTGTAGCAGGATCGTTACACAACCATGCCATTAACCTTAATTGGAGCAGCTTGGTGGAACACAGAAAAACTTTCAGCCCTCTGAGACGGCAGTGTTGTTCCTCTGGGTTAGGCTACATAAAATCGAAATGGATATTGGGCTGACTTAATTGAATTGCAGAATACTTATATTCCTGCTGAGGAATTGAGGAGTAACTGAGGAGTAAGTGCTAACACATCACTCTGGTTCTGTGTGCTGACAGAAATAAGACCATTACATAAACACACAGACGTGACATAATTTAGGGTGAATCACCGTGTCTCCTCCCCTTGCTTCTGGGTAAACATAATGACACTACTGACTTAATTCCCATATTAGATGTAATTGGGTGTAGCTAAGAAAACATACACATATGAGGAGACATTAGGGGGAGATGGGCATGGCCCCTTTGAACGCTGCTCCCAAAGTAAGTCTGTTTGTTCACCTTTTAAGGATGCTAATTTAGCCTCAAGGCTGAACAACCATCTCAATGTGAGCGTCATCTACAGTGCACATTTCACATGTCTTAGATTAAAATTTAACAAACATTAATGTTCCTTCAACATCCTGGGGCAAACCAGGTGTAAAGAACATTGTGCCTATTCAACACATGAAATGTGGGGAAAATAATAACAGGGAATTCATCAGTTTGTCAGCTTTGAGACTCTTTGGTCTATCTAGCTCCCACAGTAGGGGGGTGGTATTATTAATATCTCCCATTCATCAGAGAAAATAGCCCACAGTACTTCCTTCCTAAATCTGTTATCTCACACTGATATTAAGCTCCACAGAGATTGGATTGCAAAAGAAGATTACTGTGACAGCAGGATTTTGTGGGGCTGCCGGTCACTGTGCATGTTTTTGAAGCAGCAGTGCCACCATAGCTTACTTGGATTTTAAATTTTAGTCAACAAAAATCTTTTTCTATGAAGTTAATCTCCCATTTAGTGTTAATGGAGCACTTCCAGACCGTATGTTGTATTGTCTTCTTGACAGAAAGCCAAGGGCATTAGGTAAACACATTAAAATGCCAAAAAACAAAACTCCTCCTTTCTGAACTCCTTTCAGTGGTTTTCCCCATTAACTGAATAGATAAGGCACTGTCATAGCGTTACAATAAGATGCAAACATACATCAATTATTCAGCTCAAACAGAACCAGAGATGGAGATGTTTTAGTGTGTTTTCTAAGTCTTGAACTGGTTTGTGAATGTCAACAGCTTTCACCGTCAGCTTGACAGATTGTGGAAATGCACTGTGCTGAAGGAATAGTGTAAACATGAGATGAATCATTCCTGTCAACAGGCAAGGCAGGCAAGCAGGGGAGGAAATGTGGCTGCCTGCAATTCTAGTTTTGGCCTGCACCAGCCTTTACATCTCTATCTAATAATATTTGTAACTAGAAATGCTCTAAATTCATACCTGGTCAGATTCTGTCAAAAAAAGTGATATGTTTGCCCAAAGAGTGTTGATGAAATCTTTGTTCAGTTTAGTTTTATTAAGATTTCCCATACACAACATATGGTTGAAAACATAGGTTTAAGACATAAAGAGTTGTCATTACTGGAGGTGTGGGGTTTGACAGGAACAGGAATTTAGTTGGCAAGGTGGTCTAATTAAAAGTGTTATCAGGCTGCGTTATGGGAATTGTAGGATTATAGGACCCCCCCCCCCCAATATGTCTCTTGGGGGTTCCCCAACTTTATGGTAGTATAATGCCAAATATGAATAAGAACAACTTTTGGGTTGTCAAGTTATTAAAATTAAATATATCTAGCTGTTGATTCATTAATGAAGTGTAATAAAATGTCTCTCACTTTCTAACAAAACATCAGCAAAAGTTGGTAAATAATCATGAATGTTAATTAATTTAAAATAAGTCTGCAATTGTAAATGTTAATAGTTGTTATCAGCAAATGAATTCTGGTCCAGACAGCGTGCAGCCCTTTTCCAGACGATTAGAGATCAAATGGTCTTTTTGAGGAGTCTTCACGATGAATTTCAAAGCTAAGAAGAAAGAGCAACTGTGATGCAGAGGGAGGATAAACACCAACCCAAAAGTTGCTCCTATTAATAGTTTATAACTGATCTATAAAGGATTAACAGAAGATTTGATAACCATTTGTGATGTCATTAGTTACAAATTCAGACATTTTTATTAACCCAAATAGGAAACTTCGGGTCAGGGATACACACCTGCTGCAGGTCGCTACAAGAGCCACTTGTCTTTAGAGGAGTTTATATCTCCTCTATAAAGAGTGGCTTCTTAGAAAATAGTACCTACATTCATTGCATCAGTATTAAACATTCAGTAATATAGATGATAATCTAACACTGAATGGGGCTATTTCAGACATTGTGGGTTATTACTTTTTAATTCTTTTGTGCAGCTAATATTCTGTACTTTTATTTAATACAGTATTGAATGCAAGAATATTACTTTTAATGGAATATATTTTTCCCCTGGGGTATCTCTACCACTGTACCACAATACTTCTTTTATCACTTGTTCCCACTAGAGGTCAGCCCAACATTCGCTAGCTCAAGTTTATGAAGGCAATTACCTGCCCACTGAGCGCTCACCAGCCCACCACACTTATCCTCACATCCTTTATTTGCATGACAGCAAGTTGCCATTTTTTTAGGCGTGCTCTGTTTATAAACTGCTGACCAAAATCAGAATGCACTGCACCACAGTGATCCATCAATTTCACATTTGATTACAAAGAAACTGTTGAGTTTTTTTTTCGTGCGTCTTTTTTTTAATCTATCTGCCAGGAATATGGTTGGCCTAGAAAGCTTGTCAGAGTGCCTCATTTGTGAAATCATCTTCAGTCTTCAACAATCTGTCATCTTTTGTCATCCCACAGGAATCAGCTGAAAGACGAAGCCGGGCTTATATTTTCATGCATCACAAAGTGTCATCAAAACCAAGAAACACAAAGGGTGTCAAAACAATCTACCAGTAGGTGTTGCTGAGCAACGACCCATGACTTTAAATTGTCATTGTACACCAAAAGACGTTAATTTATCCTTTATTGAACGGAGAGATTGGGAGCATTTGGGCTATTACAGCAGCTGTCTGCCTGAGAGACACGCATGTGCACAGATGTTGGCCCACATACACACGTCTAAGCAATGTGTGAACAAATGGAATCTGAAATGGTTTTCTTCATCAGAGGACTCAGAGACACAATGAGAATCAGCAGAGCCAGAGAGGGTCAGCTCGCCCTGCAGAGCTACATTGTTGTCATACTGAACAGCAGAGACTGTAGTTCGGGGTCTCTCCTGAGAGGAAAATCCGTCAGCTAAAGAACTTTCTCCCGGTGCCACATGTATGTCATCATTTCGATGAAGTGGGGCTGACAGAGTGGTTCAGATGGAGCAAAAACCTTTTTGCTCCTCATTTGTTTGGAATCTATTCAAGTTCTGTCTGTGATTACAATCTCACAATGAACTGGGAAGTGTTTTGTGGGTGCACAGTGGCTGAGAGTGTGCTGGAAGTGAAAAATAATAATTTTATATACGGCTGGATGAAAGGGGCTGTAAAATCTCCACATCACAGAGCTGGAACCACTTAGTTGTGGCTTGGAGACGAAAAGCCTTCTCGCCTTCTTGTCAGATTCTGCTGATAAGGAGTCCTTTGATAAGTGATCAAAATGCATATTTGAATTAAGATGCAGCTGATCATTCAGCAAATGTTACGAATTGGTATCATGCCAGCACTGCGACACAGAAATGTACTGAAAAGTGTTACGTTTTATTATATATGGGGGGGGACCAAAAGAAACAGGTCAAGCTTTTTTTCAGGTGTATGCTGCATATTATGTTGGCCAGTCACTTTTATTTTGTAGGAAAGGAAAAGAAAAAGTCAAATATCAGTTCACAATTTATTTACTGAATAAATTTGGACAAAACACCAGAATCTGTTACGATACAATCAGAACATCTGAGGCAGATATCCCACCATGCACCACCCCCCTCCATGAAACAAAAAGGACTAAACATTAGCACCAAATCAGAACCAACTTAAATAAAAGGTAGCTCAGTCTACAAAAACAATGAAAGCAATAGTTGTTTTTTATTGAAAAGCAACTCAGAAAAGTAGCAAATCGAGAATTTTCATATTTTTTACTTTTCTTAAAAAACAAGCACCCACCCACCCACACCCCCACCCCCACCCCACCCCACCCCACCCCACCCCCCACACACCTTCTCCCCCTGCTAGGCAGGCTATAGCATTCATGGGGCACATGCCAATGACTAGATAAAAAACACAAATTCAAGTAACATTGAGATACGACAAAACATGTCCACTGGTACCCATTCCGAGCATGATCGTTTCACAGAACCTACGCAGGCAGTAGAAAACTAACATGAGGTCCTGGAGTGAGCATGTTATAGCAATACTATCACTGAATATCTCGTATCAAGTTTTTAAAAAGAAATGAGGGAGACCGGGTGGCATGGGCTGTCGGGGCACAGGAATACTGGCACAGAAGATATTGTGTATTCTAAAACTTCAGACAGACATTTCCTCTTTGCGCCTGTCCTGTGTCAAGATATTGCCTACATCATACATGAAAAAGGAATCTCTGAATAAAGAAAAACCCTGCAATGTACTTTTAAATATATATATATTTCTATTTATTTATATATATATATATATATATATATATATATATATATATATATATATATATATATATATATATATATATATATATATATATATATATATATATATATATATATATATATATATATATATATATATATATATATATAGCTGTTACAATTTAAATAAATGTTATGTTCTCGTTCCTACAACTGAAGAATGAATTTAAATAAGAGGAAGCTAATTTTAAGAGGTGGAATCATCCATTCACCTAACACATTAAGTGCATGATGCCATGTTTGGAGGCTTACCAAGAAAACGGTTTAAGTTTGAGGTTTAGGGAGTGATATTAAAGCAGCAGTAACAACAGACTAGAATAGCTTCAAAACAAAAAAAAAACCAAAAAAAACAAATGATGGTTTAGAAAAGTAATGTTACTGGTGAAGAATGAAGTGTGGAAAAGGCGTAAGAGACCGAGGAGGCAGAAACATACAAATTACTGAAAACAAGGCCGAGGAGGAGTTTAGTGACTGTCAGAACTTTCTATAATGTAAAACTGAGACAAATGAGAGACGACAAAACTTTACCATGAAACAAAGTCGAGGTCAAACACGTTGATGATGATGATTATGATAAGAGAAAGCCTAAGCTGCTCCATTTCTTAACCAATGATCAGGTCAGGTGTAATCACTCCGTTATAGTTTAACAACACAACTTAGGGCTTTTGATCTCTGAACCTGGATCTGTGGTTAAAACTGGTACCACCTAAAGCCATGACAAAAAAAAAAAAAAAAAAACATAACTAAATCTGTAAGAAAATGTGGTGTTGCAGTTCACTTTGAATTGTTCTCCTTGGTTTCCTGTGTTCTTTTGTCCCTTCATGCTTTCCATAGTGTCAAAAATGGTGGATGTGTCTACTTTTATGAGCACCACATTAAAACGAAACAGATCCAAAAAGAACATTTGCTACATTGTTTGCAACTTGCATGTCTGGCGGCAGCATCCCCGAACGGGAGGTGCATCGCCAGGTGACGGATAGATGCCATTTGTCATGCCAGGCTCAAGGTTTTCCATGAAATGGTGGAAAAGGAAACAGGATGGAAACACCTTTATTATGAGTGACAAATGTTCACCTATTTATCTCTAGACTACTGTTTTTGGCTCTGCTCTGAGCGTGGCGAGATGACCGTGGCGGAGTCGTCCGTTTGTGCTTGGTGTTTGCTCAGCTGAAGAACTGCTCCAGCTCCTCCTCCATATTCACCTCAGGCACCATCTGCTCCTGCTCTCTTTCTCCTCTGCCGTGTACTGCAACGCCCCCTAGTGCCCCGGAGGAGGCAAACCAGGGGTGCTCCAGCATCTCCCGAGAGGTGAGGCGCTCTGCGGGTTCCCGACGGAGGATGGAGCGGATCAGGCACTTGGCCTTGGGTGTGAGCGTTTCAGGGATGTTGAAGTGACCCCTGCGGATTTTGCTGAACAGAGAGCCGGGCTCAACGTCATGGAAAGGGTAGCGCCCCACGAGGATGGTATAGAGCATGACGCCCAGACTCCAGACGTCAGCTGCCTTCCCCGAATAGCTGCCGTTGGCATTGAGGATCTCAGGACTTACATAGGCTGGGCAGCCATGTTTGTCTGACAGGGAGTCATCATGGCCGTCCAGGATATACGTGTCCTCAAGGCTCTCCAGCTTCACGAGGCTTCTGGAAACACATTGGGGGGGGGGGGGGGGGGGTGTTATTGAGTGATAATTACTAGCATAGTTCCAATGCTTGGATGCCAAATAAGAAAAAATACAGAAGACATTCAAGTGGGGTAATTTGCTCTGATGGACATCCTAAGTGTTTTAGATCCATAGCTTTTGGATATCAGAGGAAGTAGAGCACATAATGCTCTGGGCTTAAGTTTGACATTTTCTTTCACTTAGATAAAAACCCAGCCGAAAAGCATCAACGTACAAATAGGCTCTCCAAAAGACCTCCATATTTCAAAAGAAACACAATCAGTTTTAGTTTCATGCAATGAACTGCTTCACTTGCTCTTCCCCCTCAAAATAGCATCTATCTCTTCTCTAAACCCCACAATAGCAGCGATGATACCCCTTGAGTGCTGATAATAATGGCTGGTTGTTCAGAGGCATTGTCACTGAAGAATCTTGAGAGGCTCAGGCAAGAAAATTTTCCACATGCATGGTAAGAGACACTTGTGGGGCTACGCAAACGCTGCCATCTGCGTGTGAGGTCCATGAGACGCAATGCACTAGACAAAGAGCCAGGGCGCGTGATACTATCTACTGGGGGCCACTAGGAAAAAGGAAAACCAAGAAGCAATAGCTTAGACATGAACGCATTCTTTCTGCCATCTGTGACACGTGCATGCATGTTCATGTAACCCCATTCACTGGTTCATTGCCGAGATAGCAATTTTACTTTATTAATATGCTTTCAAGCATTTTCACATTGTCATATTACCAAACTTCTGTTGCTACCTGGAGCCAAATGCTAATTTTTCTCAGTGAAAGTACAGCAAAATACTGCCTGGATAACAGCTTATTTGGAGGACATGTGCAAACCTGCAAATACAGTTAAGGGGGTTTAGAGATACAAGAAAAGACTTAGCCCCCTTTTTTCTTTTTTTTTACGGTCGCACATTGTCTTCAGTTGAGCTATATAGGATTTAAGGTGTGCTGATCCTAAAATGTCTCATGAGCTTGGTGCAGAAGGAAGAGATCGACAGGCCTTGTTTAAGTGGCTCTGCTGTACTGTGCTGGATTCCACAGGAAGCCAAGCTTTGACCAGTGCTATTTAAACAGGCTGCTCTTTGGTCAAAGGCTAACAGCAGCATGACAAAAATCAGGTCAGGAAGCTAACAAATGCTGTGGAAGCTTGCTCAGGTATCATTTCATGTCTGGTCTTGTCTCTATCCTTCTGTATGCATACACCATATCCTTCTGTCACACATTTGACTTCAAGCCAGAATAGCGTCTCAAGTGTCTAAAGCAGCTTTGTCTTCTCATCTCTGTACTCTCATGTCCACTGAGCCAAGAGGACTGAAAAGATGTAAGAGGATTCTTGACAGGCAATATAGTAAATGTGACCCAATACTGTCTTGCACCATCACTCTTAAAATTCACCCCACATCAATCATTCAATGGAAGGGAAGGGGGACACAGCATCCCAGCCCACGAGCAGTCTGCTGTGACATTCAAGGTTATTGGACTCGTACTGAATATGTGAGGCAGCTCAACTTCCCTTTTCCACAGTAAGCGCCAAAGAATGACGTCACACTTTCAGATAGAGGGCAATGAGGTGCACACTGTGCCTCTGCCATGGGGTGTTAGATAAGAATTGGCTGGAGTTTAACCTCCCTCAAAATCTTTAGTTTGATCAGCAATGCCATAAGTAAAAGGTTAATTAAATGTATTGCATGTGTATCCGCATCTCCTAAAATTAAAAAATATATATAATTTATAATTCATTAATAAAAAAGGTGTCCCCAGGTTGCTGTGGCAACAGACGCCTGATCATATGGGTGTAGTTTTCTAATGCTGCCACCAGGGGTCAGTAAGACTGTACAGTGTGAGTGTGATTCCACACATTTCTCCTGCTGATCACTACATAAGTGCAGCAGTGGCAAAAGCTCAGCTTAATAGATCATCTGTCATGCAAAAGCTAGTCCTGGTAACTCGTCTCTCCATGCTTTTCAGTTCAGCCCAGTCCCAGATTAGAATTAGTGCAGTGATTACATTTACCTGACATGATCCCTCCAAGTGTGATTCCATGTGTGTCATATACCCACTACTAAACCATGTAGCGAAAAATAACTGAGGGAGACACAAAGGGCTTATGTTTCCTGCACTCTGCATAAAATCTAGGAGAGGCACGTCAGTGTTGTATTGTCTCAGTTTACACTATCCTCCGTGTAAACTGAGATATGACTCAGATATCACATGCAACATCTACAGATGAAGGGTGGGGAAAAAAAAAAGAGTAAAAAAAGCAAATTCTCAGCAGACACTATGATTTTAGCTGAACTCACCTGTCCTCATTCTTGAAGACAAACTTCCTCAGTTTGAGGTCACGGAGGACCAGTCCGTTGTCGTGGCAATGTGCCACAGCCGAGGCTATCTGATAGAAGAGTCTGGCAGCTTCGTCCTCCCGCAACTTCTTGCAGGTGCGGACAAAAGAGTGCATGTCGCCATAGCTCCTCTCAAAGAACACATAGGCTCGTGTCTCCCCTAGCAAGATCTCCAGGATTTGGTTAATATGCTGGTGCTGGCCCAGGGCAAAGTAGGCCGCCAGTGACTCCTGGTATCGGCCGATGTCAAAAACCTGCAATCATAAGAGAGGGAAACATTTATGCTTACAGTCTGAATTCTAGCCAGTTAGATATCTTTTATTTATTTTATTATTTTTATTTTTTATCTACAGTGACTTATGAGTGCAACCATCTCATTAGGTTGTTTTGGTGTCAGGATCTTAGGGTGAGAACATCTGCCAAACTGTTTTTTTCCCCCCTTTCCCACTGTGGAAACACACAATTAAATCCAAAGGAAAGAGCTTCAAATTGCCCTTTAATTAAACAAAATGTAACCAAAATATGAGCAATCCACCACAATCTCATGACACCAGACTTGTGTTTAATGTTTTGGCATTGGGACTGAGGTTACATCGGTTAGTGCACAGTATTGTACTGCAGCCTGGTGGTTTCACTGTCCTTTTGTTTCCATAGTAACCCCCCGATTGATTTTCAGCACAACCAGTTCAGGTGAGGGGGGTCCTCCGCTCGCAGTCAATACAAATACACCCCACAGCTCTCGAGATCTTAAGTTGTGACCTGGGCTTCCAGCTTGGCAGGAATGATCAATCCTGCAAAAAGGGATTGATTGGTCCTGTACTGAAACCAGTGCGAAGCAGATGAGGTCAAATAGCACTTAGCTCACAGGATGTGCCAAAGGCCATGAATCTGTTATTGCCATGACGAAACATTATCTCAAGTCAAAAGGTACAGATTATTGGATATGTCCTGCCTTATGAGTCCATTGGTGCATGTAAATATCATCTCAATTCATCAAGCCACAAGGTTGTTCTTAACCCCAAGGGAAGAGTGTTTCATTTCTTAAGGTTAGAGGGGTCAATGCTGGAGCCACTGTCACAGCAGCTGGCTGAACTTGTAAAGTTCTCTGGCCTTGTGTGCTCTTCTCTCCCTCTCTCTCAATACAACTGTCCTTAAAAGATTTCAATTAATAATATCTAAAATTGCAATGGCACTATGCTTATGCACCAAATATAAAACCAGGGGTGAAATAATACGATTAAAGCATTGCACTATGAAAGAGAGAAGCCATGGGTAAACTAGAATAGCACTGAGAGGAGTGTGTGCGTGGTTACTCACTCCTTTGTCAACGTTACATCATGCAATCCGAACCACGCAGCTCGCCCCATTCACTTTTTCCATTAGGCTGCTCTGCCAGCTCTCTATTTACAATTCAAACAATTATTGAAAAGTTGAGAGGGGTGGAATTGCTGCAATAGCCGACACATAGACACCAGCTCGGCACTTCTCTGTATTGTGTGCTCAATACATTTGAGGCAGTACGTATGGAAATCAAAGCCAGTCGGCCGGGCGGTGTGAGAATGGGTGCAGTGCAAAGGTGGGGAGCTTGTAGGAAGACTGCATTTTATTCTAGGAAACTATTTTGGGAGCACGGAGGCAGGATGGCTCTACCACATTGCCTACTAACCTTACATACGAGCTCTTCCCCGCTGTGCAGGTGGGCGGCTCTGAATACGTGATCTCCCTCCAGTGGCTCCAACAAAAGGTAGTCCCCGATGCGGGAGATACAGTGCGAGGAGTCCGGGGTCTCCGGCGGGCTGGGGGACCCGAGGTTGGGGCTGAAACTCTGGTGCGACTCTGTAGTCCTTAAGCAAGATAATTCTTCAAAATCGTGCGATTTGTGCCGCGATCTCCCATAACGTGAAATGTTAATTGGATTTGACCTCTGTATGTTCATGAGGAATAAGTGCGATAACTCCACAACACCGGGGGCCTTCCTCCTCCTTGCTCTTCTCCTCCTCCTCGAATAGGGACCACTTTGTTGTAAACTCAGTGCAACGTCAAACTGTCCGATTCTTTAGTTATTCTTTCACAGAGTAAAAAAAAAATAAAAAATAAAAACAGATGAACTGCGTAAACTGCAGCCTGCTGCTGGAAATGGCAGACTATCAACAGGCAAAGCCGGCTTGTTGCTTTTCATAAAACAAAACGGGGTTTGTAAATTTTTTTTTTTTTTTTTTTTTGCAGTTCAACTGTTCATTTGCCCCTTTTTGTTTTCCATTCAGGAGATAAGGCCAGGCAAAAACAACAGAATGACTGCCCCGAGTCGACTGAAAACCCTTTGCACAGACCCGCTGCAATTGCATCAACGTAGTCAGTGCGAGCAGGCACGACCAAACTGCAACAAAGGAGACCAAAAGTCAGCCTCTACAATGAATGAAGGGCGCTAACTTAACCCGCAGCTTGTTTGCTAGCTTATCTTGCCGGTTAATGGTATGGCACGTTTCATAAAACGGAAACAATATGTTGAAAATAGCTTGCAGGCACAAGGGGGGGGGGGGGAAAAGCACTAGCAAAATGTATAAAGCAAGTTTTGCAAGCTAATTATAGCGGCTGCATTTAGCCGAAATTTAACAGATAAATGATGGCTAGCAGGTGCAGAGCTAACTAGTTAGCTTCCTTGGCTAACTAGTACTAGGTCAGTGCACGGCCTTGTTCCCCGGGATCATATCCATGCACGGCGATTGTCATCTACCACATAAGGAGAAAACCCCATCCGGAAAAAAAAAAAAAAACTGCTGTAGCTCTTTGTGTGCGGGAGTCGACGTCCTCTCTCTTTCTCTTGGTCTAGTCCAGTGGAAGAAAAGTGTCGCCTGTCTGTTATGTCTGCTGCTGTAAGGTGCTGGAAGGAAGGAAGGAAGGAAGGAAGGAAGGAAGGGACGGCCGGCCGACTTTCCCAGGCCTATCCCTTGATTCAGCAGGACATCCTCTCTCCCGTGGTGCCGCTGTGCTTCTTACGTGGCTGGGAATCTAGTCCATTCAGTGCGGAGGGGAGGCCAGCCGAGCTGCACACACTGCACACACTGCGCCTGTACGGAGGGAGCAGCCTGGCGGAGGGGGTTTCTACAGGGGCGCACATACACGAGCATACCGCCCCGCCCCCTGACGTCACTCCCACATCGAAACCCCATTGGTTTCCAACGAGCTATAATATGCAGTGCAGTCATGTGAGAACCATGTAGTGTGGCTACACCCCCCAGGAATCTGAATGCAACGCATGCTGGTAAATTGGATAGGGAGGGGGGGGGGAGCGGAGGTGGGAGTGAGAGTATAACTACTGTACGTGCTGTGTTACAAATTTGTTTCCTCCTGAAAAATCATTCAAGGGAAAGATAGCGGGGATCCCGACAGTAGATTTTTTATTATTATTATTATTTTTTGCATCAACACCATTAGCCTATGCTGTCATCTAAATGAAAAACACTGAATGCAGCCATCGTGTTAGACTATAAACTGTGCAAATGCAGCAAGTGGTAAGAAAACATTACACTGACACTGGTGTGACTCATTGTTGCACTGCAAGGTTCCTTCTCTGCAAGGATATGTAAGCAACGATTACAACAAAAACATGCATTATGGTAGAACACAATGAATGAAATGAAAATACACTACAAAAATGCAGAGTAGGAGCATGAAACGTGATGAAAGAAGTAGCAGCTGAAGCTCTTTGTTTGAGGAAGGAGTTGCTTGTTTGAAATGTAAAGGGACGGTATTCATTTTGGTATAATATGGGATTATATTCCAGAGTTTTGTGACGCAGTTGAAGAAAAAGACCACAGAATTCATGAAAGCTGGCACACGGGTGTGTGCTTTTAAAATGTGTCTTGTAATGAATTCCTGTCTTGCAGAGTTGTGCCCCCGTAATATATCACAAAACGAAGGATGGAAGAGGTTCATTATTCATTGTTCTTCCTAGATTACTGGGGGGTGTGACAGCAGGATTGTGCAATTCCATGTAGGAATCCGGGGCGGTGAGAGGAATGCTTGCAGCTGGATGCAAGACACTGACAGAAGTGTTCGGTTTAACCTTTATTCCCCTGCTTGCAGCAAGTAGCAGTGCACACACGCATACACACACACACATGCAGACTATTCTAAAGCTTCGTTTCTCGCTGCCTGCCTGAATAAACCCCCGCAACATGGAAATGCATTTTTCACACAGAGGCCTCTCATCTCAGAAACGGTGGTTCACAGTTGCAGAATGTGGCTGCACCCACAAGCTTTTATATTCCAGTCCTCAAGCTTATGTGTATGTATGTTTCTGGGTTCTGTGATATAATCTCTGTGAGTCACCCACTTTATTCTTTGTTATAATGCTTGAACATTCCTCACTATAGAATAGCTTCACTTTTGTTTCACCCATTCAGTTGAGAACAAGATGAAAACTTGCAGGTTATTGCAGTCTGCATCAACAAAGTGGTATATGGCTACCATAGCCCACTTCCTGTTTCTGTTTTATTCCACCACATCCCTGCATTTGCCCATCACTCTAACTCCAAATGGGGATTCTGTTAAGCCTAAACCACAGCTGTGCATGAATCAGAATAATAATCCCCAAAGATTCCTTTTGCCCCCATTCCCTGATACGCTGTGTGAGTCATTCGCAGTGAAGAGCAGCACTCGAGAAAATCCATTGAGGTTCATCAGATCTCTAGACACGCCTACATGCCGAGGAGTAACCGCAGGCTGCCCCAGCAGCAGTGCCTTCCAGCGAGAGCTTATGACTGCGTGTGTGCGTGTGTGTGTGTGTACCATTGAAACAAGATGTTGTCCCATGAAAGACGACAGAGGTCGATGAGGACGGGTGAGCATCTCTGAATCCCTGGGTGATGTTACTCACCAACTTGCTAATAGGCCGTGTTTCCCTGTAGAAAATGATCTACAGTCAGTTTTCCCTGTAGTGTTGACATTACATGAAGGCCTAAGGGCTTAGACCCACCAGAAGAATGTGTTTTCCATAGTGGTTGCAATCGTATGATAATTTATTAGAATGAATCATGAAACTGACTCAGATCAGAGTTATTTTCCTTACATTGTACATTCAGAAAATAGCAGATATCTCGCTGTCACATAGCAACAGAGCTAGCCAGCTCATGTTGACACCAGCAAGAATCGGCGCTGTCACATCTCCACCCTGCGGGTAACTTCCACTGAGAAATTTGATCACATGCGAGAAGATAGATGCAGTGGCACCGGAGGAATGAGATCATTCAGTGAGTGTGAGAGGAGATGATGTGAGGGAGAGCGAGGCAGGAGGACGTAGGATGGAAAAGCAGGCAGCAGGAGAACTTGATGAGCGGAGGAGAGCGCGGAGAGAAAGGAGAGGAAAGAGAATGAAAGTGACAGAAAGTGTTGTTCCTCCCCAACGGCGTCTTTGGAAAAGAGGGGAAATACTTTCTGTCAGGTAGTGAGATGCCAGCTGGAGAGTCGAGCAGAGGAACAACATGATTAATACAAAATTGTACAGAAACATGTGGGAGTAAAGGGCAACAAATCAAAAAGGGAAACAATGCTCCACAAGGCAAACATGACATGCACTTTGAGTCATAATGAAAGTGCTGACATCAAGTTAATATCACAGCTATTCTTAGTTTTGTTTTGACTGCACATGCTGCTCGCACGGATTCTTTAGGTTTATTTTTATATTTACTGTTGAGAATTAAACAACAATTAAACATTCCCATGATGCTCATTCTTTTTACGACCCATAGTGAGCGTGTTGGTACTGTGCAACAGCTGCAATACCCTTCAATTTCAAGTGAGAGGAAAAAAACAAGTTATTTTGGGGATGGGTACATGTGCCACATTCTGCCCTCCATGGCGCTGCGGGACCTCAGGCCTGTTTTCAACCGAGAGAATGAGGGAGAGAGCTGCAGATTCCAGGGCAGGGATGAAGAGAGGAAAGAGAGCAGGGAGTGGGGTGGATAATGTTGCACTGATGATATGATGATGCTCACATTTCCTCCCATTCTTTTCTAATAATCTGCTTGATACAGCAGCTCGTCACACAAGAATTGACTTGAATCATACAAAGCAGCTCATTTACAAACGCAAGATATCTTTTTTAATATCAATTTCTAATCAGATCTACCCATTAAAATAACATGTTATGCAATGGAAGATCTGTCAGTGGCAATTGTGAAAAAGCATACTATCTTTTTCTATATGTTAAGAGGTTCAAAAGCACCAATTTGTATTCTGATGGATGCAGTGTCCTCATCTCTTGTCAGAGCCAGAGACAATGCAGACACTTAAAGTCTGTCTGCTGCGCACTATACAGCACATCTGCAGAGAGACAACCTCTATTATTCATCCATATAGAGAGCTGAATGTCAAAGGAACCTGTAATATAAATTTAAAACCTTGATTTTCACAATAAAGACAATAGTACAAACACAGGCAAAGCCTAAAAATGTTCCATACTTTATGACACATTGGATCAGAAAAGCTTTGACCCCTTCACAATACTTGATAACTTTACCGTCTTACACAGCGCAAATTAATGAACACATTGCATGAAAAACTGTCCAGTCAGCGTCCGAGTAAACCCAAGGGCACAGTTGAGCAGATCAAATAAACACTGGCACTTCCGTCGACCTTAATTCAACCTGCTGGCTTCTGACCAACAGTTTATGTGCTGCTAAATTAGACAAATCAAAACGAAAATGCCTCGCGCTGATGAATCCAGGATGTACCGCCCAAAGACTTTTTTTTTCGGTGAGACATTTTTCCGCTTTCCTCTCTGAGGCAACAGGAAGAATGAGTGGCTGTGAGTGGCAGGTCACGCAGATGAGACCTCCTCTGCGTGGAGAGGAAGGATCTTGGCTCGAGGGGGAGACAGGATTGGCGTCACTGGCTTGGATCTCTCCTTCATGAAGTCAGACAGCTGAGTGAGGACTTGTGGCAGCTCTGTCACTGGACAGGGTGACTCACTCACTCATAAGTGGAGAGGTTAATAATAGTCATACATTAGATCCGCACAAGTGAAATCACTCAGCTTTAGCAGCTTAAGCTTTCCAAACGCCTCAGCCGCAAAGCAAAAATGCATTTCACTGCCTTTTATAGCCCCCTTATTTATGTGACCATTTATAGGTTTAGGTGGCAATAATGTGAATGCAAATGTCCTCAAGATGAATAACTGACTGTTTAAAAGAAAATAATTGTTTTTGTATTACCATTGTGATATGCAGAATGTATATTTTCATGTGACAGGCACATAAAGGCATCATGCAAGACATGTCAAAACTGCCAGGAAAAATGGAAGAAAAGCCGAGCAAATACAAAATCAGTGGTTCTGTGATTTGTGTTTTCTCCCTGCTCAGCCTGACAGCTGACATTGTCCTCCCTGCGTAGAAAATATTTCCTGGCACTGCTACACCTGCATGGAACTGTTGAAAATGTCACAGGGAAGACCAGGCAGATTTATTAAAATTCCTCAACACTTGACATTTTGGTGACGCAAGGTGAAGACACCAACATTATACTGCATTTGCTTGTGATGAGTCAGTCACAACTTTCCTATTCCTGCTGTTTGGAGAGGAGTCATACCAGGGGAGCCAGTACAGTTAGGGAAGTGCACTCAGTTTGCAGTATTACAGCATAATGCAGCGGCTCATAGAAATTATGTTATTAGGTTAAAAAAAAAAAGCTTTAATCAGACTGGATTATTTTTTTCCTGTAAATACATACATGCAGCATAGTTTCTATCATGCTATCTGATAGTGTTTCAATACATTTATTAACCATTTATGGATAGTAAATATTCTCTCTAGTAATATGGTCTGTTGGGTAAGAAAACAGTTCTGGGTGAAGATCTTTAATACTTGGGAAACTACAAATAAACACCTGGTGTTTCAGTGGATGTCACCGTTGCCTCAGAGCAAAGAAGGTGGTTTTGTGTCTTCTCTGTATTCTTATGTGGGTTTGCTCACACAGTCCAAAGGCCAGCAGCTGAGGTGAATTCCAGTTTACAAAGATGTGTAAAGAAAAACAAAACAAAAAAAAAAACAGGCTAAAACCCAAGGAAAGAATCATACAGTAAGAACAGATGTGCAGGCAGAGCCAAAAAGCCAAGAGGCTTATTGTGAAGCTCCTCTTGAGAAAGGCTGGATTACCAACCAGGCAAAGTGGGCGATTACCCTGCATGGGGCCCCAGACCGCCAGGGAGCCCGAAGGCCCCAGGTTCACAATCTGGCAAGTTGTTTGTGTTAATCTGTAAACTGCACGTTTGTGCAATAATACTTCAAGCACCACTGCAGCAAAACATGAACTAAAATGATATTTGAATAATAATAATAATGATTATGAAAAAAATTATGACATTAGATTTTAGTTTATATTGTACTTACATTGTACTAACATGGTGCAGCAGGGGCACGCAGTCAGCTCTCTTTTGCCCCAAAGCCAAGGCTGATGTGGTCCAGCTTTAAGGGGTTAAGCTGCTCGAAAATGCAGGCTGAAGCTGATGACTGTTCCTGGACTCTTTTTATTTGTGAAAGACTGATGCAACAGTTCATGACATGTGTGATGCATAAACTGAACAACATGGAGTTTGTTGATTTGGATACCAAGAGAGGCAGATCTTGTAAAAACGAAATATGTGTGATACATTTATATCATGCACAAAATAGAAATCCAAGAGAAAATGACACGCCTGCATTACATTATATTGATATGACAAAATAATAATATAATGTAATATAATGTGTAGACCAGTGTGCTTTAAAATATCATACAATCTTACACAATAACATCCCAGAGTTCAGCCTAAAGTACTACTTCACAGTGGTGATAGGCTTCCTTGCATTACGTCCACCCCCTGTATAACATGTCCCTTAGCATATGCCATAAATATAATGTTGTAAGCACCTGTATGTTGTGGCATTCTTGTATCAATGGACAATATAAAAACAAGCTGAAGCAAGCAGTGTCTTTCCAGGTGGCTTGCAAGAAAACATGAATGGTCTTGTATATGAGAGTAGTTTAAAAATAACATGCAATACCTGGAACTATGCAGGCAGCTGTTGTGTGTCATGTAAGTGCTTTTCGGTCACACTGAAGGGACACTCACGTTGTAGAAGGTCACTTAAAACTGGTCTTTTTCAGTGATTCAGAGGCTGTGTGATAAGCTACGAAATGACGAGAGCACACTGTCCTTGTCTGGCCTCTACATGAGAACACACACACACAGGCTTACACACACACACACACACACACACATCACTGCAATTCACGCAACATTCAAACTGCTGCCATGGCAACCTGTCTCCATCCCCCAGGGAATATTCTACAGGACCAGAAACATCAACACAAACACACACACACACACACACACACACAAACACGCACAGATAATTTTACACACATACAGTGAAATACACATAAGGGACCCTTTGCTCTAATCTCCAGGGACAGAACACTCTGCTCACTTCATGAGCGATTTTGTGCCAAAAGGTACGTTTCATGCCTGCTTAGAAAGGAAAATTATGGCGGGGAGTCATGATTCACTTTCCTTTAGCTATGCTATGCATCATGATGAAGTCACAGAACTCCATCATAGCATGATTATGGTCGGCTTACTGCCATTTCCATCATCTAAAGTGAATTACCGCTTCATTATGCCGTATTCATTTTCTATGCAACAACGTTTTTCCCCATGTTTTTCTCCTGATGGGCTGGAACATCCTCTGAAACAGCTTTTAGACCATGCGACATTAAAAACTGAAATCCATACAAGTGAAATCCATTTAGGTGAGGCAGCGGCTTGTGCACTATTCAATTTGAGAAGAATATTGTGCAATTATTTTACGCTATTATTGTGCAGAACAATCAGTTTGAGTCGCACACAGGCGCGTGGAAGCAGCAGACTCTGACGTGTGGATACAGCGGTGAAGTAGACACTGATGAAGTGCTGGCGAGGACTTCACTTGCTACCGCACTTCATCACTTCAGCTCAACTTCCTGCCTGTGGTGCTGCTGTGTCTCATGTGACAAGCCTAGTCTCTGTGTTTGTACCTACCAGCCACTGGCAGGTGCAGACACGGGCACAGACACACACACACACACACACACACACACACATAGCTGCTTTGAAATCCCACTTCTGTGCAATCACTCATTATACTGTGGGTGTCAAACAACCCCTTGTTGAAGACAGCGGGGATAACTGCTGCATGACAATCAGTTCAAACAAACAAGGCTCTCTCCCTGTTTACTCTAGACATTGCCTTTAAGAAAAATCAAACTGGCAGAAGTCTCCTATTGTGCTGTGAAATCTGTGAGGGGAAGTCGTTGTTGTAAAATGAGAATCTAGGTCATGCGAGATTGAGGGCAGCAGATATCAGATAAGAGCATGCATCATTTAGTTTAAAAAATATGAAGAGTTAGATGAGAGTCGCAGAGGGAATGCCTGCCTTCTGTAGCAGTTTCACAGATTCTTGTGAGGGCTGTTTGCCGCACTGCTTTGAATATGGCTTGTATTCACATACTGGGGATGTGCAGCTATTAAGATAATAATTGACTGTCGTCTCAAAGGCCTTTGCTTCAGGCAAAATAGCCCCAAGCCTGAGTGAGACAAACAAAGAGGGTTGATACAGGGAGAAGGAGAAAGGGAGGAGTGAAGGACCTGCGATTACCGTCACAGTAAGCAACATTAACAGCATTAGCTGTGACAGTAATGATCTGTTTCTATCATATCTGGCTAACAGAGGCTGGCATGTCAAGCAAACCATGCCTGTGGCAATCAGCACTGGGCATGGGTCAATGTGTTTAGCATACCATTATAGCTCAAATGATTGCAGTCTGCTACCACAGCATTTGTGGAGGCCGGTGCAGAGGAATGCTTATGCTCTTCCTTGGGTCCTTTTTTTCCCCCTCTCTCTATATTTTTGAAAATGATGACTTACATTGAAATGGATAGTGAGAAGGGTTGCCATGTCTCAAAAGGCTCTGGAAAGCCCTCTGATGAAGGCTCAGATATCCATTAACCTAACCTTTGATACCGTCTGCCAGGAAGACCCTGAAACTCATCTGAGGTCTGATTTTAGATAACTCTCTAATGAGGTATATCATGAAGAGACAGGGGGTGTAGGTGGGTGGAGCATTATAGCAGACTTTTGAGATGTCATCTCAGTGATTGTATCTTTGATGGGTTTTTCTCCTCAGAACAGGACAACCCCTTTCTGCAGCACACCTCTGCAAATGGAGCACAGATCAGGAGATAAGGATGAGAACGGCTCAGCTGCTGGTTTCTCAGTGTGGCACCTTAGCTGTCCCTTTCTGCTGACTGGGACAAGCTTTGCTTTAATGCTGACCTCACAAGTGTGTGTGTGTGTGTGTGTGTGTGTGTGTGTGTGTGTGTGTGTGTGTGTGTGTGCGTGCAGGTGATTTAAAGTGAAAGAGAAAGTTTTGCTTACTTGCGTTCCCACGAGGTTCTTTTGTTTTCTAACATCTAACGTCCCCATCATGCCCCCATCATCAGTGTGTTCTGTTAACAATGAACACAGTGTTCATGAAAACAAAGTCAGGAAAGGTGATGTGTTCAGGACACAAAAGACTCACTCCTGTGTTATTTACCCACAGATTCGCTCGGATACATTCCCACTTCCATTTGATTTGAATTTCTCTCAGATCTAATTACTCTTCCTCCCTTTCATTTCACACACACATGTTCACACGCGACAAACAAAACACACACACACTCGCACAGATGCAAATAACACAAGCATGATGTAATTATTGCAGCCTTGGAAAATTCTACCCATTTCCTGCTGCGGAATGGCCTGCAAATGAGAGCAACTGTTGTAACATAATTGAAAACAATCACTAATAAAAATGCAGGGGGCATATTTTTATCTCTGTTGTAATATAATGAAGTGTATTCTATGAAGGAAAAAGAAACACTGGAAATTGTTTAGTTCAGCCAACTAGTCTTCCCAAGTGGATACAGTCATCTGGTTGATTTTACAAAGTTGCAGTGTGTGTACTCGAGGAAAGAAGGGAAGAGCATTTCCTTCACAGTGCTCTCCATCAGACTAAACAGATGTTGGAGTCACATCCCTGCCTGACCACTGACATCACCATTAGCTGTGTTGATGATCCGCTGTTTTCTCCGAATTAATTCAGATGTGATGAGCCACATTTGGACAAAATGTCCATTATTGCTGAAGAAAATGTGATCTTTAAAGAATTATTAAGCACATTTAGACCATTTTGCTTTCATCTACTCCCAGAAGTGCCTGGGAGTAATACCCGTCTTTGATCGTTAACAATGACAAACAATGTTAATAAGGTGACCCCAGCAACTACACTGCTGCTGCAGCTGCAACAGATGACTACGATAATGATCACGATGCTAAGGATGGTGATTAGAGCTATGAGAGGCTCACATATTTGACTTTTTTTCAAAAGTAACAAAAGCCTGTAGACATGGACCAACACTTTCAGTATCTAATATCGTTTTCTGAAATGTGTCTTATTGTGGTGCAATTCTGCATCGGATGTGGCACAGCTACAGCACATATTGCCTGCCTGTCAGAGATGTTGCAGTGTAAATTACTTTGGGGATGTAGTTTGGATATGGTGTATTATTACTCAGAAATGTGCCACGAGTGCCAGCAGGCCAGTGCATTATATGAAATCTGACAGATGGCTTTCTACAACCTGTGCAATATGTTGAGGTGACCTGTCTGACTTCAGATGTAATAACTGCCAAAGAAATAAGGGAGCGAACCAAGAAGCAATCTCCTCAGACAGTGATAACATCACACTTTGGAGGCGCAGAAAACAAAGAGGCTGGATTGAAAGAAAATATCAAATATTATACAACAATGGTTGGCAGATGTTGGTGTAATAAGTCTTTCATTTTGTATCGATTTCAGCAGATCCAAGTACGAGATACGTTGCTGTGAGGCCCTGACACTAGAGGATATTTTTTCATACATGATTTGCTGGTAATGTTGCCAGGCTGATGGCATATTCAGGCTAGCAGCCGCCAGTGATGCAACGTGCATAACAACAACATTAACAGTATCATCAAACATCTGTGTATGCTTTCAGATCTATTACCAATAACTAATGACTAACTAACTGCATTTTTATGTTGTGTTTATGTTCCAGTACCTTGGTTAAATTTAGATTATTTTGACAAAGATGTGCTGTGCTGCAGTTTGGTAACACTTTATAATAAGTACACAAAATGCGTATTGGCAGAGTATTGGAACAAGTGAGTCTACATAGTAAATAATGATGGCTTACTTGAGAAGAGTTTTTTTAGAGACTATGATATTGAAAGGATTAAAAATATATGTATATATATATATATATATATGTCTGACTGTAAATGAGGAGCTACAGAGAGGGAGAGTAGGGAGGATGACATGCAACAGAGGTCGATAGTCTGATTCACACCAGGAGCTCTGTGGTTTACATGCCCCCAATTAGGTTTTTTATATATAGTATGTCTAAATATGTCACTGGGGATGTCAGTGTGTTTGTGATGACTCCATTTATAGATCTTTCATGTTGCTGTATTTTTCACAAACAAAAACCATAAATAACTGCATAAAAACAATATCTCAAAGGTAGGGATGCTTTCTGTCCATTACTGTGCTGATATGAATCTGTCTTTTCTGTATGAATAAGCACGATGAAACACTAAAAACACGTGGAACAGGAGCACATTTAATATCTAATCCGTTATTTGTGCTAAGTTGCATTTTCACAGCATTTTTTCTTTAACTGTGATGAATCTTTCTGCAGAGCGAAGACTAGCTCCGCTCCATTGTGGAAAAACTAACAGGCCCGCTCTGAGCCAGCCCCCAGCCCTGTCTCTGTGTTACAATGAATCTGACTCAGGCTTCCAGAGGAATGAATGGCTGCTGCCTGCTCACTGCTCCTCTCTCTCATGGCACACTGCCAGAGCTCTAATTTAAGCTCCAGGCCTTCTGCTGGGAGAGGGGGAGTGTAGAGGAAGCCTAGCCCAAGCAGAAGTGCAGCGGGTGGGGGAGAGTACTGGGCCCTACTCCCTAGAGTGGAATTGATGGCTGTTAAGCTCATCAATGGGGATGAGTCATCTGAGGCAGCCAGCCGCTTCATTCCTCCTGGTCTGCCTGCCTGAAGTGGAGCAGAGTCAAAATGCTCAGTTACTACTTGCTTGCTCTGGTGGATCAGGCCTTTTAGAAAACAAATAATAAGGTGCAACTTCCACCATGCACTACTCTTGAAACTGAATTAATGATTAGTGCTGGTACGTACTCTCTGCATTGCAACACATTTTTCTGATAATTTCTCGAGTGTTTGCATAGTCGCCAGAGCCAAGGACCTGTGTGTGTGTATTCATGTGCATACTCATGCAGGCTGTGTGTGTTTAAAACCAGTTAAGCAACAATTTCCATATCCGTCTAATTCTCAAAGGTCAGAAGCTTTTAGGCAGCCAGCAGTAGGCTGATGGCGGTTGGCTGAACATGCATCTGATTCCATTTGGGCTGGTTTCAGTTTCAAAGCCTCCCACTTTCCTGTCTCATAATCACTCCTACAGATTTTCGCATCAATTTGGGCCACAGCTCAGACTGAGATGACTTCTGATCAACAACTGGCAATTGTGATGCCTAAAAAATTTTCACCGTGGTCTTAGACGGGTGTTTGGTGTTCACACAATCCTCTATGATTACTTAAAATGGCAGAAAATGGCCACAACGTGAGCTCCAACAACACTGTTTTGGTCTAAAATTTCCATTCCTTCAGCAGAGTCCAACAGTGCATTTCTCATCTCCATGGACTGCAATATATCTGGGTGGTGACTGGTCTATAAATGCTATCTTTAAATTCTGTGGGAAGCATGTTACCATGACTGCTAGCTGGCTGCCAAGTGTTGTGTGATAGCATCGATTGAAGCAGATCATGGCTAAGAAGCAGCAGCACAATGTCTAGTGCTTTATCACATTCATTTTCATGTTGGCTTCCTGCTTATCAAGTCAACCACAAACACATCTCAGTGCTGCAACGGGTCATTATGCCCTTTGCATGTCCGCTTAACCCTGTATGTGTGAATGTGTGTGTGCGTGTGTGTGCACGTGCATGTGCCTCCGTGCATTTGCACAATCTTGTTGGTGCCACAGGAATGTTAAAAGCCCTCAATATCTCTATGGAAAATGTGTGATTGCTGACCAGAGTCATGTTGACATGTCAACCCTATTATGTGCTATCAGAAAGGATTGGAGCTCCGGGACCAAACTGTGCTGTTAAGAAAATTAAAGTAAGCGTTAGTGTGGGATGCAGGCAAGCATGTTTCGAGACGTGAAAGGTGAGCGAGAGAAAGATGTGTAAGACAGTAATAAGAGAGAAATAAAAATCCCCCTCTATGTTGCTATTTGCAGCATCCTTGCCTGCCTACACCCTTGATCTGTAAGACAAGCTGCCCACCAGACACGTGTTGGGCTGAAGTCTACACTTAAGAGCACAGGTTGGTTTCTCTTCTCTTCTCTTCTCTTCTCTTCTCTTCTCTTCTCTTCTCTTCTCTTCTCTTCTCTTCTCTTCTCTCCTTTCATCATTGCAACACAAGTACTTCAGCAGCACAGGAGACAGTCTGTGCAGTTTCGACTGCTTTCATAAAAGGGGTTTCCTCTTGATCTTAATGTATATGTTGTGACCACATACTGAAAACTCATATGCATATGTCGTATATACTGCGCGTGCCAGCACAAACCCAAGGCTTCCTCTGGACATGGAGGGAAACACTGCAAATAAGATTTGACTGTACATGCATACTAAATAAAACCACACACATCTTTAAATATGCAGAGTTCAGACTGTAGATTGAGTCTGTCCACGCTCACACATGCAGACACGCAGACGAACACACAGGAAGCCCTGTAGTGACTCAGTGCCACAATGATTTAGGTTCAGAATGGCAAAGGAGTGCTTATGACTCAGACGTTCCACTGTGGCTCCCACTCTCCCAGTGCAACTTGGCGTGTGTGTGTGGTGTGTGTGCAGGTGTGTCTCTATATGTGTGTTTGTGGTGTGTGTAGCATGTCTGCTGCTGTTCATATTACCACTGTGCTTGCTCTGGGGCTTTACCAACCTAAGTGGATCACAGCACGATCACTCTTTCTTTCTTTCTTCCAGCCTTCCTAATGTCGTGTGTGCTCCATTTGTGCTCCATGTATGTAGGAGATAGCTGGCGGGCTGATGTGAGCATGGGGCAGGATATGAGATCAGAGAGCATATGGTGGCGCACAGCACAGAGTCAGGGGTTTAAAAAGGGAAATCTTTATTTCCACCTTTACAGAGCTCCAGCTTTGCCTAAGCCCACCATGTGACACACAGCAACTATCAGAACATTGAATGAATTCTCGACAGAGTCTGCACAACAAGCAGCTTCAAAGTGCAGCAGTGCTTTAGCTGAGAGTTCTTGGCTCAGACATCAAACGTGGTACCACTAACTTTGCCACAGATGAAAAGGACATGATTTTCCTTACAGTGTGATACCTGGAGAAAGCATCCTTTGATTCGGCTCTGAGGACCAAATGATGCAGCCATTACGGCGTGTGTCTCTAACGGAGAACAGGCATGTCTACCCATCACACGTGACTTAATATGAAAATTTCATGCAGGCTGTGGTTTTACTGTCCCACTGATTGACTATTATGCCAGACATACTGTAAACTGAATGATTTGTAGTGATGCTGAATGTTGCTGTTAAATTAACTGGTCAGATAGTTTTCTTAAACCTCAGTCAAAACACAGCCAGGAGAGAATTCAAAATATATGGTTTCCATATCAGGTTTTATGACTATTGTGTGGAGTTATTGTTCTTTAAGTCCACTGTCTGTCTTTGGTCTGGTGGTACTGGACTGCTGTGTCACGTGGTTTCCTGCTGACCTGGTCACGCGGTATCGGGTGCTCCTTACTGGAAAACAGGAAGCACTGGTCTGTGGTGTCTCACAAGCCTCACGTGTCTCTCTGAAGATGCTAGTGGGCTCATTTATAATGCATTAATGGACAGGAGGACAGGAAAACATGTCTCCTGGTGGGGGAGTACCAGAGCACTTCCATTCATCACTGCTGAATACAGGCTCACAGCAGACAGACTTATGATGTAGCTGCTTGGCTCTAGCCGGTAGAACAGTGGCGATAATTGTTGCAGGCCATTAGAAAAACTAAATAAAAATAAATAAATTATAATTTTAAAAAATCACAAAAGTTTGGATGTAACAAACCCTTCCACATTCCTTCTGATACTTTTCAGCAATTTTGGACACACCCAGTCTTTTAAAATTAATTCTGATGTAAAGTTTTGCAGTTTTTGCCTCAGCCCTGAGCGCTGCAGCCTGCTGTCTTTCCAATGTTATGTCTCTTGTTGTGGCTATGATCAGAACATGATGCAAGGCAGGGCGGTGAGTGAGAAACATGTGGCTGGTGGCTCAGCTTTGCCTGGGGAGAAGGACCTCACCTTGATTGTTGCTGATGAGGGCTGACTTCACTCCAGGCACTTAGACACCAAGCTGTGCTCCAGCCCAGAAAGGATACAGGGCACATGACGAGATTCAGTGATAAGACAGCAAGGATGCCCCATGTTTTCAAAGAAAAAAGCACAAGTATGAACTGAATCTGCAACCTTCAGCAACAAATTACTGCCACAATGACACAAAGATCAAACCGAGGCCTCATGCCTATCTTCAAAATGTGAGTATGTTGGCCTGACAGTGGTAAGATGAATGTTGTGTGCTAAATGCTAACAGACTAATCAACTGCTTTCTTATTATGTGTCTGTCCGAGTACATCACTGGGATTCAACTGTTGTTTTAGGGTGGCTTTAACGCTTGGATGGGAATTGATTGTTTTCTTGGAAGCCATTCATTCCTCCAACTCAGACAGGCAGGGGCAAGATATGAACTGCTGCTCAGTACTTCAGGGGAAAAAGGTTAAACTGATTCTACTCTGCTAATTCAATCCCATGGAAGTTGGGGTTATGTGTGTGCATGAGCTCATGTGGGTGTATGTGTCTGAGTGTGATGTGGTGTGGAGTGTGGCTAGTCGGTGCAAAATTAACATGCTGGCCTCCGGTTTATGTTTTTGTTTATCCCCAACAATGCACATTCAGTGCAGTAAACACTGTCTCCTCTCTTTTGCATAACTAAAACAGGGCAATTATCATCATAACCACAGTGTTTCCTGTCATTCTGCAGGGGTCATCCTCGGGGTCATGCTGAGATGAAAACAGCAGCGACAGTTTAAAAACTTAACTTTTTCTTGCTGAGTTTGTTCATGTCATTAGTCAGTCACACTCAAATGCTTCAAAACCCAGCCCCTCTCAAGGGAATGATCACCACAGCTCCTGACTTATTAGCAATATGGTTTATGAGTTAAAGCTAATGCATTACCCCAGAGGACTCATGCTTAGCTTAAAAATTTACCTCATGATGTGCGCTTTCATAATGACATGATAAGTACTCATTGACACGCACAGGAGGAGTCAGGCACACATGTATATACATGTGCATGCGCGCTCCCATATAGCTACACAGTCATGCAGACAGCCCATAAACATATACAGACACGCAAATAGTAAGTAGAGCCTGCAGCTCTACTTTGTGTGATCTTTGTGTGAATGTGTGTGTCTATATGTGTGGGTATGTGGGTGTCAATCAGCAGGCCTAGTTTAATAAATGGATGTGGGTTTCAGAGACTAATGCAGATGCAGACATTAGACCTCTTGCAGCGCAGATAGTAGAGGTTATATCAGTTCAGAAAGCACAGTCACTGCTGTTCTTACACATCATCACCAGCATGACAAAAATAAGAACCTGCTCGTGTCTGACCACTCCACTCTCATGTTTTATAATCCAGTCTTTCATTGGGAGGGTGTAATTGTGTTGAAAATTGTGGCTTTTGTATAAATTCATTGTTTCAAGGGCAGCTTTGAGGCTCAGCAATTAAAGTGACTGAACTCATAAATGTATTTCACTAGGGGGAGGAGACACCTCAATAAAAACCTAATTTGTTGTGAATATGAAAGTTATTAAATTCCAACTTTTGATCTGATTTGCATATTTTGTGCTCATTACAGCATGAGAGGAAATACTTCCTTGCATATTTTGAAGGAACAAGAGTAAGAGAACAAGGGAGTGAAACAGGGAGACAGAAAGGAAGGGGAAAAAAAGAGGGGGATTACATGCTGTTGGCCCCTATAATGAGATTGTCGTCATATAGTCCAACCAACCTTAATACCTCTCTGCAGTGTTTGAAGATTGTATTTCCATTCTGGCCAGCGTGGATGGACTGATTAATCACTTTTTAATCAGGATGCCTCAGTGAATAATTCACCCCTAAAAACATCTTTTAAAGCACCAGTGTGACAGTTTTAAATCTACTGAGTCTCGGTTCCTCTGCTTCCAATATTTATCACAGAGGCAGAAAAGTAAATGTTTGATTCCTTTTACACTATTGCAGTAGTGATATACTGCATTGCAGTAAAGTATGACCAATAGCCAACAAGTGACAATGTTATACGAAGTGTTCATCCTTTCAAAGAAAAAATAACCTCCTACCATTACTCAATCACTCTGCCTCTTTGTTTCTGTCTTATTGTTTCTTTGCAAACACAAACCTGTTAAAGAGGAAATCCTTATGCTGATCTGCACATTGCTTTGCAGACATTATTTCACACACTTCAGAGTGGAAAATGTGTAAACACGAAGCTTGTTTGCATCATGCCAGGGTGTTTTGTGTACACTTTACATAGATTTACATCATTTGACACTGAGAAATGATCCCCATGCACAGATGGCATGATGACACTGGTTGTACGTCACACAGTAAAGCAGAGTATGACAATGATATGCATGTGTGTGTTTTGATATGGAATAGAAGAACGTACATTTGTTTTTAGCCAAAGCCCAAGAAGAATGAAGCAAATTTGAAAACAGAAGTTTTTAGTGAAGTCATTAGTGAAGTCTGTTTTCACATTCTGGATGTCTGCCTTTATTTTTGATGGCAGACTGAATCCTCCTGGGCATGAATGATACCAGTCTTGCACAAATCTGTGGAGAGATGTACAGATGATTCTTCTCAGCTTCTCTTTGCTGGAGGGGTTTGGTCTATTGTCTGATTAAAATAGTCTAAAGATGTTCTATTGGATTCAAGTCAGAGGACATACTCCATCAGGACAGTTTTCACTTATTGTTCCTTTACAAAAGTCATTGTTTCATTCAGTATTTGGGTAAACAAACCTGCAGCCATTGTGCCATTTATAAAAGTCACCTCCTCTACACCCTTTTCACTCATTCAGCCCCACATCAGCACACTCCCACCTCCATGTTTCACAGTCGGCACTGTGCAGTCACTGTGGTAGTCCTGGCCAGGTCCATGCTGAACATGCTGGACTCCATCTGATCCAAACTAATTTATTTTGGTTTCATCTGACTAAAGAATGTGCTGCCAACACACATCAGGCTTTTTTCGCGTTCTCTTGTAAAGTTTAATCCTGCATTTTCTGCTATTTTGAGAGCAATGGTTTTCTTCTTGGACGCCGTCTGCAGAGGTTGACTTTATGCAGTGTCCCTCTCACTGTCTGATCAGTCACTGACACACCGGTTTCCACAGATAATCCTTGTGCCAAGTCAGAAGCTCTTACCTGTCTGTGTTTCAAAGCAAGGTTGCATAAATAGCTAATTGTGAGTGGCATCATTTTTAAAGGGAAGCCACTGTGCCCTTTGTTATTGGTAATATGACTCTTCCCGTACCTCCTTACTACTGCATGAAACGTAATTACTTTTGACCATGTACTCAGTTTTGTTGTGTACTGTATACTCTGTTTTTTGGATCGTATTACTTTTTATTCATCATTTGTAATAGAACACATTACATGCACATTGTATTTATTGGTTACTTGACTTAAAGCTGCTATAATCAATATTTTTATATTAACAGTGGATTATATTAGTACTTTTATTGTGAAAGACGTCACAAATGGTGATGAACCAACAAAGACTTTTCACCTAATTCTGCATTTCCGTCTATTTTCATTTCCTGACCCACAACCCTACTGGTCTGGTCACACCTCTGATTAGCATAGTTTTCAGTTGCACCTGGCAGCTGTTTTCAATGACAAGTCTCTAAAAACCCATTTAGACCACCTGCCCTGCACCAGACAGCAGACAGATAGAGTCAGCAACTAGTTTGTGAACACAGTGCAGCTAAAAGATTTCCCTTGAGATTGAGACGAGACCAAAACAGAGCTAAAAGGGGAGAAAATAATGGACTAAGATTTGCCAGACACTTAACTCCAGCTGAATGCTATGATGTCGCTCCATGTCCTGTTTGCTAATACATTTGCCACATCAATGTAAAAGGCGATAACATTTAAGTGTATGCTGCACAAAAAAGGCCAAAACGTCAATCATACATATTGTATGTCCTTTTGGTTTGCAGATGTGTCGACCCGTTTTTTGGTGTGACAAGCTCTTAGCTTTTAAAACTGGATTTTTAAAGTGGTTCCTCCATATGTCTTTCTGCTGTCGATCTGTATGGGCGTTAGTATTTGCGAGAGTGTTTTGTGTTGTTATCACAGGCCAGATGCTGCAAAACCACCAGGATGATCCGTGGGTTATTCGTTTACCAACATTACCTTGACTATACTCGGTTGCCTGGTTGAACACCATTTCCTTGTTGCTAAGAGAGCTCTTCACTGCCATCGACTCACCTCAGCTCCCTCACCGTATCACAGCACTCCTAGAGGAGACAGGGCTTTTTTTTCCCTCCCACGTTCTCTTATTTTGTCTGCCTCTCTCTCACGGCAGATTATTCATTCGAGAGCTGAAAGTCAAAAGTTTATCTGTCTCTTTCTCAGCACGTCTCTATGGCTCTGTCAGTCTACCCCCACCTCCCCTCTATTACGCTGCCCTTTTATCATCTCCTCTCTCTCCGAGTTGGGGCGGGGAAAAAATTCATGATATACTTGTGATGTTTCGTGGAAAAGCAGGAACAGAGTGGCACAGAATAGTCAGCCAGCCTATTGGTGAGCATGAGTCATGCTGCTGCCACAGTTAGAGAGACTGAAATACAGAGAGAAGGAGCAATAGAGTCAGAGTGTGAGTGCAACAACTCAAAAGAGCAAAATTCAAGAGAGAGACAAAAATAAAAGACATCGGTTGGCACATTCATGCAGCTGGTCATCTCAAGGCAAAATGACAAATAGCGCCAACATCCGCAGTGGAAGACCCACTGATAACTATCTCTGCATATGATTTATGAAAGAGTTAGCAAATTGAAATTAGAATCCTCAGTATCGACCTCTAGCCATCAGCGTGCTCTCTTTCATCACTGCCATCTTATCAGCTTTGTCTTCGCTCTGAGTTGAGTGACTGTGTTTTGCATATGGCCGGCAGGTTTTGCATGAGGGCCACATTATTGTCACCTTGCTGAATTGCATTATAGAAAGTAAGTGAAGGAGACGCCAGATAGCGTGAAAGGAGAGGGAGAGATATTCTTCTCCAGGCGAGGGTGAATTCAATCTGCACTCACTGAGGGGGAGTTCCCGTCCTGCCTTCCTATGAATTAGCCTTCAGACTTCAGCGAGCTTGTGTCTTACAGAACAGTTAAGCGTGTGCAGTATGCTGCGCCCTTTTACTTCAATTTTACCACAGCACAGATTAATCATAGCTCAATCTGATTCTCTGCTAATAAAGCCTTGAGGCAGAAGTGCACTATTTCTTGAACTAATTAACAGCAGAACTTGCTGTTCTAGGCAAATTTTAAAAGATTGTAATTCTGTGTGAATCCTTGCTGAGGAAAACTACAATGTGTGTGTTTTTTGTCTCACAGCCTTTGAAGTCATGCGGGATGTTGGCCTAGTTTGGGCAAAAAAATCAAGTCAGCATATCAATGTGTGGCTGCAAGTGCAGACTTTTATTAGGACAATGTCTCGTTTTGGAGTTTTAGGTGTCACATTTGAAATACCATAAGCTCACAGCACTGAAAACAACATTTGAGAGTGTCAGTAGCATCATACATTTTCAGAAACACTTCCCACTGTAGACTCTTTTTTGACCTTGAACACATCCGTTATAAAATATTTTAATCTCAAGAATTATTTGCTACTGGTACGAGGAGAGAATGATGAGAATCCCTCCTCAACCTGAGACCAAAACAGACTCCACCTACCAGCAAATATAAAGCTCAACAAACTGTTTTTGCACTCTGGTTTTTGTATGAATTTAACAAATGAGATAAAACATGTTAATTAATGAGCTGGTAGGAGAAATTTCTTACCAAAATCAGCCGTTTCCTTCTGTTCCCTCTCTTTATGCTTCGTTGCTTCATATTTACTGAACTGTGGGATTTTGTCAAAAGGTCTGGAACAAACTAGTAAGTGAACCTTCAGTATAGCATATTTTATCTCTGTATAGTTCACAAAGCATGCATGATTTTTTTCTTTGGTAGAAATTAGTTCCAGTAATCATGATAACCTTTTGATAAAAAAAAAACAAAACAAAAAAAAAACAAATAGCTGCGATTGTGACGAATCAAGACACACCTACAGTAAATGCAGATGATTACAAACCTGCATACTGGTTATGATACAGGGATATGAGTAACCATACAGATATCTCAAAACCTGGGTAAATGTGTGAGGGAGAAAATGGGTTTTTTGCATGAACTGAGAGCTGCACAATAATCAGCACCAGATTTCCATTAGCTGGACCCAGACCTTGTTTTTTGGCAGGTAGTGAAGCTCGATTCTGCGTGAAAATATTACTCTAAGTGTGAGCCTAAAAGGGCAGCAGTGCATGCCTACTTACATCATCTTATGTGAGGGGTGCAGGGGTGGCACTCTCCCCATATGCTGTAGAAACTGTAACACACATAATCAACAGGGCTGGCGCAAATCACTGTGATCAGAGCACGAAAGCTGTGAGTGGCAGAGAGCAGAGCGCTTGCAGACACGTGTGACAGCCCGCCAGCTCCGGAGAGGCTGAGAGAGGGATGGACGCATCAGCAGCGGCATACAGAAACGCACTGTACCCATCCATCCAAGCGGCTGAAAAGCAGCTTCAAACAGACTGTGAAATCCATCTCAGCTCCACAGTTTGGAGAGAGGGGTGGGGGTGGGGGGGTGGGGGGGGGTGGAGGGACAGAGTTTGACTCATAGAAAAAGCGAATGGCACAGAGAGACGGACAGAAGGGATGGGAGAGGCTGAGAGATAAAGTGAGAGACGGTCACCGGCCTCAGCTGGAGTTATTGATGTTCAATTGACTTTGGAACATCTGCGAGCCCATTTGGTCTTGTTAATTATACAGCACTAATTTAACTCACACGCTCAGTGGCAGAGACAAGGGAGGAGATGCTTGGTGAACTGTGGAGCACTGTGTCCCAACTTCTACTTTATCTCCTGTTCAACCTGGCTCGCGATGACGCTCTCAGCTACTGTACGTCTCCATGGTAATTATGCAGCTCTTTGCGTGGTTAACTGCTCTAATGCCTGGAAATATTATCTACCTACTCGGGGAGAAATCCAGCACTAATATGTTGCCTTGCAGCTGAGATTATGCAGAGGATTTTCGCAGTAAATACAGTGAAGGCTCAGTTTGTGAGATAAAATGCAAAGACCTCAAATGACCTCTTCAGTCTAGAAATATTTCTTTAATTTAAACAGAACCTGAAAGCATGAACTGTTGGCTCATTTAGTTCTAGTATTACCCCCATGCTGGTGCTGCAATATGTGAATTTATATTAAACATGGAGGTATTACATCTAATATTACCAAAATATATTTTTAATGGAACCCTAACCCACCAATGCTGTTTTTAGATAGTTCAATCAGTTAACTAAGTGTACTCTAACACAGTAACACAGAAGATATCTCAGAAAGATGCACACAAGTGTGTTGCGCAGAGACAAACACATCACCCAAATCTCAACTATACAAACAGCCCTGAAACTGTGTGTCAGATTGAATGATGAAATCTGAACCCAAACGAAACTGCATCCATAGAGAGGAACGTGTCGGGCATTCTGATTGGTTATATAAGAAGAGCATACAGGGAGAGCAACTGCACACACACACATGCACACAGACACACACACTCATACAGACCCCAGAGGCCTGTGTTTGCCTTTCCTGTAATCTGAGCTTCCGTTCTCTGAAGAATGATGTAACTGAATGCCAGCCCTAAACCAAGTAGGAGAGCCAGCCAGCCAGACACACTGAAATGTGGGAGTGTCTGTGTGTGTGTGTGTGTGTGTGTGTGTGTGTGTGTGTGTACATTCTTCATATCTCTTTACATCACTTGTATCACTATTTACTACTAATTGCAAAAGGTTGTCAGACAGACAAGTTTTTTTCTGTTGCAAACTTTTTGTTTGCCTCCACAGATTTTGCTGCAGTAAACATGATCTTTTATTGCATCACGTTGCCCTGCAGATACGTTTACAAGGTCACCAAGATGTGGCTGTGGACCAAGACACACATAACTCCTGTAACACTAAATCTTTTGACTGGTTTGTGGACCATAAACACAAGTGGTTTGGAGCCAAGTACACACAGTGTCAGGCTATGAATTGGTCAGGAGGGCATCTAGTCTGATCTGAATGACTGTCAGAGAATGATCCACCATGACTTCACTTCACTTCACTTCACTTCACTTCACTTCTCTTCTCTTCTCTTCTCTTCTCTTCTCTTCTCTTCTCTTCTCTTCTCTTCTCTTCTCTTCTCCTCTCCTCTCCTCTCCTCTCCTCTCCTCTCCTCTCTTTTGTCTGTAGTGAGTATTCCCTGTAACCAGTAATGAGTCACCGTGCAGGGCTCTCCTGGATCAGAAGGCAATCTCTGAGAGGCCGGTGCCTCCCTTCCCCTCTTCCTGTCTTTTTCCTCAGCATCACTAGCAGGAAGCTGCGGCTGCCTTGGAGAAGCGAATGTTAATTTTTCAAATGCTCCTTTGCATCTGCCTTCCAAATGGCTTTTCCATCCTCCAAACCGACAGTCATCTGAGATATCAATAATAAATAACTTTAAATGAATGTTTAAAAGGAAAGTGAAGTGAGCAAGTGCAATGGTCCAAAGAGTCCTGCACTAACAAAGTGAAACACATGGTTAATGGCTTATACTTTAACTGTATAGTGTGTTGCAACATAAGCATGGTGTGCAAAAGAAAGGGGCTCATTCTACTGCCTGGTGGTGAAATAGGTCAGGGGTTTCTTTACATTGTAACACTGCACTTGATGCTAAAGGGGGTTGCCTCATAACTTTTAAGTGTGTGTGTGTGTGTGTGTGTGTGTGTGTGTGTGTGTGTGCAAGTCTGTGCTTGTTTTTCTCTCCATGTGACCCATTTGCTGATCGACCACAGTGTTCCCCGCTCTGCCGGGGTTTCCATGCCAACGCAGCCAGTGGCAAGACAAAAGATGAGGACTCAATTGGTTTTGATCAAAGCGACCACTGCTTCAGTCTGTTGCTCCTGCTTTCTAGTATGTTCTGAAACTGCCATACTGTATACATACTGTATACACGCAAAAAGAGAAAACATTGTACAATTCACCCCCAGAGTCCTGTCAGATGAGCTCAAGTACCCCTGCTTCCAAACCACCTGTCATGTTCTAATGAATCACAAACTTTATGTTATTTAACACTGTTTATTATATAAAAGTGGACATTGTTAGTGTTTTTAATTGTCAGTGATATGGTCAGTTTGGATAAGTTTGTATTCATACAAGCACCACTTTGAATGAGAAACTGGATTTATCTGTATCTACTTTTAACTCACTATTTCCTCTGATACTTACTTTCCATGTACCTCCTGGAGTACAAGTATACCCCTGGTCGGGATTCACAGGAACTCCTGTTGCAGAGCGCAGATATTGCTTTAGTTCTGTGTATTTGTGCACTGTGCCTTGCTAAAGCATAACTAAAATGGCTCCAATTTGATTGTAGCTTTAGAGCTGCATGAAGTGATCAAATCCAAGTGAGACGGGACAAACCTATCCCACAAACTGTAATTATGCTGATTGAAAATAAAAGGAGGAGTTCTTACGGAGCTGTGAAAGACAATCAATAAAAATGCACCAGCAGATCTCATGCTGAATGCAAAATGCTGGGATGTAAACATTAGCTGCTAATCAAAATGCCAAACCCAACATCCATAAGCTGTGTTTACATGCTAATTTCTCAGAGTGTAATTAATGCTCATTGTCATTCATAGAGTTGCATGTTATTGATGCTCTATTTATTTACACTCCTGATTGTTGCACACCTCTGACTCTCCATTTTAAATATGGAGGTATGCAACAAAACAAGTCCTTGTTTCCACTGACAATGTAGCTTGTGGGAAAATTAATAGTCTCAGCTACTTTGGTGACACAGCAGTATCATTCTTCCCTAAATGAAAGCACTCTCCCAAGTTCCTGCATGTCAGCCGAGCAAACAAGCTCATTCACCGCGACCATAAGGAAAGCTGAAGTAATGCATTCACGTAAATAGCAGAGGCAGAATAACAGTAGGAAAGCGGAACTGTATTTAACAGCCTTCTGAATGAATGAGCAAAGAAATGCCACAGCAGCTGCGTTCAGTGATACTGTGGGAGAAGTTTCCACTCCATTCATCAGCAGTGAAAGAGGAAGAGAGGAGTGAGTGAGTGAGTGAGGGGGAAAAGGAGACAAAGATGGAGTGAGAATGAAAGAGAGAGAGAGATACAGATTTGATAAATGAGAAGGGCAAGAAAAGGGGGATTAGTAAGAAAAAGAGAAAACAAGGGAGGGTGCTGCGAAAACAGAAAAAGGGAGGAGGGGCTGAAGAGAGAGAACAAAAGACAGAAAGTCTGATGCTTGGAAAGACAGTCGAGAGAGTGAGTCGAGTTCAGACTTTCAAAGAGATGCAGTGCCTGACTAATTTGCAACCACTGAGACCTCAACCAACCAAAGCCAATTTGTGCAGCTCAAGGTGACCCCTGGGTGAGCAAATCAGTGTGTGTGTGTGTGTGTGTGTGAGTGTGAGTGTGTGTGTGTTTATGAGTGTGAGCGTGAGAGACAGTGTGTTCCCTTTTTTGATAAATCCTCATCAGTGCTGCTGTAAACAAACAAGTACTGCTTTCACCTATCAAAAAGCCACACATGGGCATCCTGACACACACACACACACACACACACACACACACACACACACACACACCCCTGCCTCCTCATCATGAGGGAAGATTAATGATCTTGCTGTTGTCTCTTCTAGATAACTGCCTCATCATCAGCCAAGCATCCCGCCTTGCTGATCAATCATCTTAATGTAAAGAGATAGACTCTGACTGCTTTAACCGCTGCCGCGTTCATCTGATGATCGCTCATTATGGGCTCTGTGAACTCCTCGTGTGAATGCCATGATGTACACAATATATCCATAACACAGCTGAGGGCTTTTACTGACCTGAAACGATTCTCCGTGAATGGTGGTTGTTTAATCAAAGCATGACGTTGTTGCCGTTTTGTCAGGATGCTTTAAAATGTGTCAGAAGAATTTCTGTCAAAGTTTACTGAAAACTCACTTCTTCGTTTTCGTGCCACAGTTTTGTGAAAGTTGCGAAGCTCAATGATCAAAATGAATCATTTAACAATCCAACTCTATCAGAAAATCTTATATTTCTCACCAGGCACAAAAGACTTTTGAATAATAGAAAAAGATGCAGATTCGGGGCCATCAAAATATCAATTTGTTCCTCTCACTCTCTGATATAGTTTGTTGCGCTCTCCTGTCTTGGAGGTATAGACACCTCTGACAAGAAAATAATGAGATCACTTCAATCAGATCTATGCATAACCGGAGATGCTTGCATCCATGTTGCATTGTGCCATTAATATTGTTTCAGTGGGCTGATAAAAGTGTGAGTTTGGGGGTGTGTAGTGTGGAATGAGGAGGGCTCTCCTGCGTCCTGGATTAATGGAGTCAACAATCCCCTGTGGTGTTTCTCTGATTATGCATATACCGACTCTCCCCACTCTGCAGGAAGATAAACAAAAACAGCCCAAAGCAAGCCGTCTACCCATAGGACACACATATAGCTATACACGTACACACTCGTGCACGCTCACACACGGACACACACTTGTAATAATAACATATGTTTGTGTTTGCCCTCATTAATGTTTGCACATACATAAATACGCATATGCATGCAACATGCATATATAATGAAGTACTGGTATGCATATATATAGTTATCAGAAAGAACATGCACAGACATGCACACACACGCACACACACACACACACACACACACACACACACACACATATTTTTTTCTTTTTCTTTTTTTTTTGCAGGGTGAATCACCAATATGCCAGTCTTCCTCGGGGTCTCTCCATCCGGATGACTCATCCCTCATCAAACGGTGGCCCTGTAGGAAAATCAACACACTCTCATTCACACTGCCACTCATATAAACCCTCTCAAACACAGCAGCACAAAGAAACGCACACACGGACACAGACACAAACTTAAACACAAAGGGCTTCCCTTTGTATGTTTGTCAGGGATTTCTTAATGCATGTAATGCACTGTTGGGGAGGGAAGCCCCTGGCAGAGAAATATGACTGTGTGTGTGTGTGTGTGTGTGTGTGTGTGTGTGTGTGTGTGCATGCGTGTTAGTGTGTGTCTATGTGCATTAATAGAGGGATCACATGCTCCGTGTGATGAGTCATACACAGGCTGGATTGCCAGGAGGCTGGCTGGCTGGTTGGAAGCAGTTAGGCAGGAAACTCATCAGCTATGCACCGCTGAGCTCAAGACTCCGGTGAGATTCATACAAGATTCTGACTTTCTTGTTAACTGATGTTTGATTTGCAGTTGGCTGCAAAATAGCTGCTGTTACATCTTACATGCTGTTCTGTTATGGAAGCGCGGCCCCACACTTCGCAATCAGTGACTTTAACAGCCAGTTTCACACCTCATTAGTTCATTTAATGCAGTGGAAGATGGATACAGATGGTTTTGGAATGAGGCAGTTGCAGGATGGCAAAACTCTGCGTGCATCATAATGCTCCAACCTTTATCGATTAGGTCAAGGTCATGAACCATTTTTATTCCAGAGCCCTGTTATTTTATGTTTTACCACTATGTGATTAAAACAGTTTCGAAGATATAGTGCAGGCTTGAAGATTAATCACATAGACTTTATATTAGATTTTACACACCAAATCCTGAAGGAATTAATGTGTTGTAATATAATGATTAACAACAAGCAAAAAGAAAAAGAAAAGTCACTATTTTCAAGGTAAAAATGAAAAAGGTAGATGCAGAAAATACACACTTAAGGTTCTATGATTCTTACCTGATTAATTTATGAGAACTGAATATTAAGCTAGATAATATAATCCAAACTTGTTTTGAATTCAGTCTGATGTATGGTTTTACTATACAGACCAAGAGCAAGAAAGGTTACTGTTCTCCCTGGACAAACACGGCTAAAGGTTTAAAAAATTCTTGAAATAGCATATAGTGGACCAAATAAAAGGCAGCTTGAAAAATCCCAGCTAACATGTTTATCCTCCACCATGCAACCATGAAGCGAAGCCCAGCAGGGAAAGAGAGGCTCAACAATCAACATTCCCCTTGTGACAGAAACCAGGACTTAACGGGAATGTGGTTTTAATTTTGAGAAAGTGAGGCTACTAACAATGGTCTCATTTACAGAAATTACTGCATGCTGAAGTTTTACAGTCAATTCTATAATGATATTTCAGTTGGTTATGAATGCTAAATCATAAAACATGGATTCTTTGAGAATAAGTAACATTGAGAGCACATGATCTCTAAGTAATGAGGAGGAGTAACCAAGAGAAGATGTCACAGTTGTGGGATTGTAATGATTAAAGACGTTCTCTCTGACATGGTATCCACATCAAACATCCTGAAGATGTTTTTTTCCTCCTTCTATAGATCCATATGTGGAATGTAAAATGTATGCAAGCCATATGCAGTTAATGCCAATTTAAGGAGGGGCTCTGTGTGTGTGTGTGTGTGTGTGTGTGTGTGTGTGTGTATGTGTGTGTGTGTGTGTGTGTGTGTGTGTACATGTTTTTGTTACCTCTTTGGGACCTTTTCCGATATAAACACTGCCCTTGCCAGGATCCAGTGGTCCTCATGGGGACCAAAGTCCAGTCCACATGAGGTAAAACGTCATTTCTGAGATCCTGGTTGAGGTCAGATGTGTGACGTGAGGTTAGGGTGTCCTCAATGAATGGATGAATGCAATGTCCTAACAAGGTTAGCTGCACAAACTATGTGTGCGTGTGTGTGTGTCCGTCCAAGTTAGGCAAAGATTAAAGATAAGTGGCCAGATCAAGCTGGCAGGAGAGATAAATGGCTAAGAGACAGAAGTGTGTGTGTGTGTGTGTGTGTTTGTGTGTATATGTGTGTGTGTGTCCTTTTATGTACGTGTGTGTAAGTGTGTGAGTGTGTGCAGGCAGGTACATGAAGAAGTGCCAGCGAGAGGCTTTGATGAAACAGCTGTAGGCAATGGCAAGTGAACAATGAGACAGTTGGTCACTCATCACTTTGTTCTACCCTGCACCTTAGGGTTTCAGTGTGAGTGTGTGAGTGTGTGTGTGTGTGTGTGTGTGAGTGTGTGTGTGTGTGTGTCCTGCACTGGCCTGAGTATGCTGTGCTCCCTATCTTCAACTCAAATGAAAATCACCTGGTGTACCTGAAGCACCTTTGGCAAACACATGCATCTTGCCCCTCTCACAACCCCACCACAGATTGTCTCCTCCGTACAAAGCCTGGCATTCTCCTCCACATCAGTCATCTCCTCTCGCTGCCTGGTGCTGAGAATGCTGTTCTGGCTTTCCAGATTTTGACATCTGGTGGCCTAGATAAGCAGGAAACACACAGAGCACATCAGCCGATCTGTGAGACTAAAGGGCGATTAAAGCCCATAATCTACCTGATATATAATGAGGGGAAACAGCCCAGATCACAAAGGCAGAGACACATGAAGATAACCACTCAGAAATGAGAACTGCATGGTGTGGTGCACAGCTGTCATGTACTGACAAAGGCATAAGAGCAAAATCTTCATATCTTAAATGTTGCCAGCTATGCTCTACCTGATTTGAAAATCCAGGCAACACTTCTCTGCATGTTTGCATATACTTACGTTTTATATGCATACATGCACGTGTGCATATGTTTGTATATATGTGTATCGAGTTGTGTGTATGTGTGCCGGGTACATGTGCAGTACTTTGTTCCCAACCCTTTTTTGTTCCAGATGCACAAAAAAAAAAAAAAAAAAAGATGTGTATGAGTCATAGCCTCGTGGTGTAGAATATCAGAGATCTGAGTGTCCCTGATGAAGAACAAATGTGGAGAGACAGACAGACAAGAACCCCACGGAAACAGTCTGCGACAATGCTGCTTGGTTTCCATGACAACCCAGTTCTGCTAGGATCACCGGGAACATAACGTTTTTCTCTAATGAGGCTCGCTGGATCACTTTGTCCATCTACCTGTGTACCTTTTATCACTCGTGCACACAGAGCGAGGCGAAGAGGGGAGGGGGAGGGGAGGGGAGGGGCGAGGTTATGACGGCAGCCTGCGTATTTACTTTGTGCAGTGCTGAGAAGGTAAATTGCTTTTCTGTGCTCTGATGTGAGACCCACTACACAAATGTGAAGAAGATTACCTTTTTCTCTAACTTACTGGTTTGCACTGCAGTGGCAAAGTCAAGGTGAACCCCACACTTCGTCTGCTACAGTTTACAAACGCACATGTATGCACAGTGTTAGGATGGCGCCATGTCCAACCAATGGACTGTAAACACAACTGGCCTCTGACTTCAATAGCCTCCATCTATAATGATCCCAAAGTGAAGCAAAGGACATGAAGCTAAATCTCACATAATACATCACATATCCATGCTGAAGGCACATACACTCAAATTTATTAATAATTAATTCACAAATAATTCTAAATTATAATGTGCAATCTGAAATCACTTATTTGAAAATGACTGGCAGCACACCAAGATTAACCCCAGGCAACAAATTAATCTAAATTAATTAGGGATCGCTGTTGCAGCTGAAGGTTTGTTTATATCATTAAGACCAACAATTGTATTGTTTTAGTGAATTTAGATTAAATTTAAGAGAAAGAAAGAAAGACAGACAGAAAGAAAGAAAGAATGCAAAAGTTTACTGGGACCTTACCACAATAGTGAATTAGCATTAAATGAGCACTCCACCATTTTTATGTATGAAATGAGGAGCACTACTCAGTTTCAGTTGTATAACATATTCTGCAGAGAGTTTAGTTGAGATATCATTGATATCATAAGTCGATCTCAGTATTGAGACTATGAATTTAAATCAGCCTGCATTACACACTGGGGGCATGGAGTTTATAAGATGTAAGTTTTTCACATGCAGAAAGGATCTAATAAATTATGCTATTGTGTTACATTATGGGAATTGTAGCATCTAGCATTTTTGAAGCTTGACCCATATTTAGAGACTAAACATCACAAAATTTCAGTATATTTTTTACAAAAATTTTGACCCATCTTTTCTTAATCTGTATCTCATAAGTCCCCCAACTTCATGAAAGCAAAATGCTCAGATGCTGGGGTACCCCTTTAACTATAGTATAACTATATACTTTAACTATTTTTTGGAAACTAGGTGCAAGCTGTGAAGACTTTAGTATATCCATGATTTGAGAGTTGGCAGCCTGAAAAGCCATTTGACCAAAAAAAGACAGGAAAATGTCCCCTGTGATTGATTACCTGTTTCAAGGAAGTTTTAAGTTGCTGCTAAATGACTTTCGCACCGTGGTGAAATAAAGGGAAACTAGTGGCGGCCTGTAAGGGGGGAGATTAATCTTTCATTCTTTGGAAAATGGTCAGCAGTAAAGTGAAGAATTTGCCAGTTGTAGTCAATATGCTAAGACATGCAAAACCACTGATATGGTCCTTTAAATGTCCGTGCACAACACTTCTGTCCTGACGTCCGGCTCCAGGTCTAATGGTGGGGGATGATCTCACCATCATGCCCACGATGAATGCTGGATCATTCAATTATATAGCAACACAATGAATCATTCTCCTCTCCTCTGACAATCTCCTCCACACTCCACTCATCTGACACCGCCAAACCACAGAAGATGGCCCTGTTATCTTCATAATATGGATAAACAGTGACAGTTGTCTCAGACTGAAGGCCATTTCGATGGCAGCAGATCAAATGAGGGCTCATTATGGAAAAAGTGACACATCAGTGTCTGTAGCAAGGCTTACAGTCAGAGTATAAAGAGACTGCAGGCCTGCTGAGATGTCTGTGCCCCTGCAAAATTCCCATCCAGCCAGGATTTAATGAAATTAGTGAACTGGAGCTTCAGTCCCGTGAGTTCACTCAGCTGACAGAGAGAGACACTATCTGTTAACATTTCACTTTCTATGTGTGTGTGTGTGTGTGTGTGAGAGAGAGAGAGACATTCTTTCTATTCCATCCTCTCACTCCCTGTGTCTATCTCTCTTACACACTCACATACTTGTCTTGTTCCACAGAAAATGTGTCAGTCATGGGTCTCATCGCTGGAACAGCCTGTCAGATCTAGCCCCCCACCCAACTCCCCTTCTCTTTTTCCTCTTTCCTCTCCATTTTTGGACATTTTCGAAAGGATGTTGAGGGAGAGCAGGGTTCATACAGAAAGAAAATGGTGGCTCTTAAAGCGAAGCTGTGTTTCTTGGGATTAGCAGGATTTTGTGATTATCGACAAAGAGTGAAAAGGAGATAGGTCAACATTCAAGACTTTACTTCAGGGCTTGGAAACCCTTTCTCGGTCTCTCACCCAGTATGAGACTGTATTTTGTCTTATGATGCAAATTACTTTGATAATTACAAAATCTGAAGCAAATTACCAGTGGGTACAGAAATCAAACAATACACAGTATAATTGAAAGGATAAACTGTGAAGATTAACAACTCAAGATGAGAATAATTAAAACCACACTTGCCATCATACTATATGTCTGCAGGCAGGACATATTATGTAGGTTTGGCCAGTTGGCAGTATATGGTTGGGCTTCGTTTCACGTAGGTATTTTCATGTCTGTGGTCTCCTCCACTTCTGGGAGACTACCCAAAGAAAATGTACAAATGCAGTATGAAAAACACAGACCTTTGGGAGGCAACTCCTAAGTTAATTTGACACTGTATATTTGACAACTGGTTGCGTATTTGAAAAACAATCTGTCTTGAGCCGTTGTGTCAACAAGCAGAAACCGAGCGGCAGGGTACAGTGTTTCTCGAGAACTATTTGTGGTTTATTTTACTGGGAGAGTCCTTCTTCTCCCCTGTCAAAGCGTCAATTGGAAACGGTGCTCTGGCAATCCCTGTCAAAGCTGCTGTCCCCTAAAGTGATCGACTCAGCTTGCGGCCAGATGTACCAGCGGGACTTCCTGAGTGTACACCTGGGGGCCCGGCCCGGTTTGCATGTGCAAAGTGGTAGCAAGAGATAATTAGGGAAGTCCCATGTGGTTACAAATGATAATATGGCTGTATATATATATATATATATATATATATATATGCCAGAAAGCCCAAATCATGTTCCATTTTTCTGCTGTAACAAATTTTAAAAAACTAAACAAAATTTTCTGTAAAAAATGAGAGTTGTTAATGGTTTACAAAATCACTATCGACCCAGTAAGAGAGAATGTGATTTTGCACAGATCCCAGTTCAGTATCTAGCTCTCTATGTCAGTGTTATGCATATGGACATTTCATTACTGATAAGCAAATATAGACCATATGTGAAATGGATGTATAAAATTAGTTTTCGTAGGTTGGGGCCATTTGAGATGAAACACCTTGGGGCCTGTGAGGATCATAAGGTAGTGCCGCCTGGATTGACATTAAAGGTACCTTGTGTAGTTTCCGACTGCTAGAGGCACCACAGAGCAATGTTTTTGCGGTAGGGCCCCTGCTATGTTCACATAAGCATGCAGGTGAGTCAATAGACATTCAGCACAGGTATTTAGGGCACAAGGATACAGACAAGACATTTTGGTGAGAATGTTGGATGTGAACTCAAAAAGAGGGCTTTTAGAGTAGGGGATAGTCATGTATGGATGGATCACAAATTTGACTTGTGTACAATCTGTACAGCATTTATCACCAGCTAATCCACACCAAATTTAACATAAAGAAAAACTCCCAAAAAAAAAAAACTCAAATGAAAAGAAAAGGAAGAAAAATGACAAAATCTGTTTCATGTAGCTCAGTTGTTCTTTTCCAGTAGAAAATCTTAACTCACATCTGTGTTATGACTGATGTTCACACAAGAGACTTAGGATCAGGGCTTTAATTGGCTAAGACTTTGTTTTCCTCCATTAACCCGAGGATATGAAAGGATGACTGGTTGAACTGGTGTTCTTTCAGCCAGCCAAGGCCCCTGTTATTACACAAGTGCTGGATCTCTGCCATGTTACACAACTCAGAGAATAGGTGAACCCAGAGGAACAGGGTTAACCTGGCTGGAGCCAGTGCAGTCTACTGACTGTGACTCCATGGGAAGATGTTAAGGATCAGTCTGTTTTATTTACTGTCTCTGAACCATTGGATTTAAGATGGATAAGGTCTTCAGTGATGACATCTTCAGCTCAAGCTATGATGAATTTTTTCTTTCCAAAATGATGTTACACGTCCAGAGGGCCTGTTGACCCCTTCTGGGAGGGAGTGTGTGTATGTGTGTGTGTGTGTGTATGTGTGTGCAATTGCAAGGCACTCAGACCCGCCTATGCTGATCCCAGCATGTGTTTCCTGTATGGGAATGCTTAGAGTAGTGCAGTGGGCTTACAGTAAGTGTGTGTGTGTGTGTGTGTGTGTGTGTGGGTGTGTGTGTGTGTCTGAGCGAGACAGAAAGGAAGGGAGAGACAGAACGAACGAGGGCACATCCAAGGGGATCAAACCTAAACCACAGGATATTTCTGACCTTGAGGGCGAGCGGGTAGAGCAGGGAGGCGGGAGCGGGGATGAAGGGAAGGAACAAAGAGATGGAGGGAGAAAAAGAGAGGAGGGAGGAAGAGAAAGAGAGGAGCGGAGTCTTTGGAGGGCAGCTGGAAATCCTCCAGAATCCTCTGCTCAAACCAACCATAAAATTCCAACTGAAGCCACAAAACCAGTATGAGGACTGACGAGGTTGCCTTCTGCCCACAGTGGGTGTGTGTGTGTGTCTGCGATTGTGTGTGCCTGTGGTGTGCACACATTTACTTCTGTGTGTGTGTATGTATGTGTGTGTGTGTGTGTGTGTGTGTGTGCCATATGTGATTAAAGGGTCCGAGCAGAGGAGGCCAGGAGGCAGACGAGTGATGCAATCCACGGAAGCAAAGGAGAGGACACGAGGGCGGCAGGAAGGAAGGGAGGGAAGAGAGGAAGGAGGAATTGTTGCTTCTGGGGATCCAGCTCTCCAGGAATGTGCTGATGGTCATGTCCCACGCAGTCGGGGAGAGTGTTGCATTGTGGGAAACTCTGCGGAGGTGACACCACCTGTTTTAGTGTGCTACAGATTGCAAACGGATGTTAAAATCACACATTATAAACGGATAGACTCCGTGAGTCATTATTGTTAATTTTCAAAGACACAACAATCTTTTTTTCCTGTGCAAACTAGTCTCTGTCACTGCAGGCTAGAGGTCTGAATCCACCCTCACACGGCAGCAGAGATCTATTTTGGTGCAAGCTACTCAATGTCCATAAGCACCCACACAGCCTCAGTGGGTAAGGTGATTGGTAAGTCCACACAAATAGTCTATTTATGAGCATCGCAAGAGTGGGTGGTTGTCCTTGAGCTGGTTTGTCTGCCGTCTGAAGTGCAAAGTGCTGTATACAGTTACAATAGATAGAACATTCACAAGGACGAGTGAAGGTGGAGAGGGGGGAGGGGGGAGGGGAGTGTGAGGGAGCGCTGGGAATAGAGATGGTGAGTCAGAGGCCATTTGGAAAGTAATTTCATCTCTGAATGCCGTATATCTTTTCATCAATGAAAGGAAAGTATTTTCTGAACCAGGCATGCACGAGAAGAAAAACATCTCTGTTTGGTGAAACGGAGCCTAGTTGAGGACAGATACCATTCACAGGTTATTTCTGCACTGCATTTATTTCATGTAGGTGCACTGCAGTGAAAGAAGCTCAGAACAGGTTTAACAGTCTACAGTCACGCCACTACCACACTGTTGTCTGTGTTCACCATTTTAGCTTTGCATGTTAGCACACTAACATTACCATTAAACATAAAACTGAGGCTGCCATTAATTTTGCAAGTATGTGGTCATAAACAATCCATCCATCCATTAGCTGTACCGCAGTTCGGCTGGAGCCAATCCCAGCTGACACTGGGTGAGGGTGGGGTACACTCTGGACAGGTCGCCAGTCTATCACTGGGCTGACATATAGAGACAAACCACCATGCACGCCCACATTCACACCTACAGGCAATTTAAACCCACCAATTAACCTTATGTGCATGTCTTTGGACTGTGGGAGGAAGCCGGAGTACCCAGAGCAAACCCACGCAGGCACAGGGACAGCATGCTGACTCCACACAGAGAGACCCCAGGCCCCTGCTTTGAACCCAGAACCTCCTTGCTGTGAGGCAACAGTGCTAACCACTGAAACATTGTGCCGCGCCGGTCGTAAACCAAAGTTTTGGAAAATCAAAATTTTGACAAGATGATGGCACAAGATGAAAAGTCTCCAGAGTCATTAGGATTCTGGGCTGTATGTAGCTGTTGAAATATATCAGTCTGGACCAAAGTGGCAGACAGACAGACAGATCCCTGTAGCCAGGCCATTAACACGGCCAAAAGATTTTGACCTCTGTTGCCTGCTTATGATCATATTCAGTCATGTGTGATGCCGTGACCTTTCGTAAAGAATGTGTGTTCTCATCAGTCTTAGCCAAGAAGAAGCACATTTCCAATTTATGGCCCGAAGAGTCTTCCGCAATTTTTGTGAATCATTGGTTTCTTATGTCCTGATGTTACTTTGAGGTTTTAGGGGTTCCAGCGATATTCTGGATAGGCTGAATGTGGTGTGGCAACCAGCCACTGAAAAAGGAAGAGAGAAGAGGGAAGGGGAAGGGAGTGGGGTTGAAGTGTCATGAGAGACTACCACAGACAGGTCTGGACTGCTGTGTGTATCCTGGCAAATCAACCTTGGCCTTGACAGGGCTACACAAACATGTACAATATTTGACTCCTTCCCAATTTCTTCCTCACATAAATGTGGGTGGAGTTTCATGTCCATTTACTAAAACAACTAAAATCGCTCTCCAAAACTGTATAAAATCCATAGAATGCATCCCCCTGTTAGAACAGGAACATGCCAGTGATTAAAAAAGTATTAAGTATAGATGTCTGTTGGAATATAAATCTAAGAGGATAAAAAAAAAAAAAGTTAATGAAACATGTTTCCTGTTAACCGAGTTCACTGACTGGAGGGGAGGAGAAAGACACCACAGAATACTGAGTTGGACTGGTTTTTGATTGGTCTGGCATCAACTTCATGGTTATATGGGCAAGCACAAAGAGAATGCTGCGGTTATTCTTGGACCACCAGTGTCCGCACTTCCATGTAATGTTCTGGTGTTTACCATCACTGGTTCAGTTTATCTGCTAGGATTATGAGTCAGCTCTGTTAAGGAGCTGTAGAGAGGTCCTGCAAGGACACTGACTGACTGACTTACCCTCGCTGCATCCAAATTAAAGTGTTTGCAGGATCCAGCACACAAACCGAGCCAGGTCATAACCATCACCACCAAACTCCTGAATTGTACTGTGTTTTTCTTTTTGCTCTATACACTGTGTGTGCTCTGTAGCCTCAGATTCAAACCGGCATTGGCTTAGAGTTTTGCTCTTTCTCTCACACAGTGCACATTTTGTAATGTTGTTTGTGCACTGTGGAACGTCAGCACTGATATTTTCGGTTCTGTGGAGGAGTCTACCCATAGCAGAGCAAACACGACCCATCGTCGGCCTAATGTTTTGTTTGCTGAGCCCATCACCTTTCAGCAAGTATTTGCACCTCATCCTTTTCACTGACAACATGATGATGAATCTGCGGGAATGTAATTTGTTACCGCACAGCCTGGTGATGCAGCTGGCTATTAAGCATGCCATGGACTGGCAACATCTGAACCTTTGACTATAGTTGCTTGACATACACCTTCTCTCTATCCCCAGCTCACCTTTGAAAAACACAAAATGCCCTCGAGTAATGTGAAAAGTCAACCAGTGTCAGTGCTGAAAGTAGATTAAAATGGCATGTTTCTGAAATGACTGTTTGACCTTTTGTTGTTTAAGTGATGCAGCATATGTTCATCCCCCTGATTACACATGTCAACCAGTGATGACAATTAGAAACCTCAAGTCTGCTTCTCTGTCATATCTCCAGTCTGATCAATCTGACAAAGCATCCTGTGACAACATCACATACCACAAACACTGAAGTGTCCTGGGTTTGATATTTACCACTGACATTACTCTGAGTCTGAACCCTTTAAATATATTATCCTGTACATGAAAAATGAAAATCACGACCAGCCAATCAAAACCACAATGACTGCCTAATATGACAGTTATTTTACTGGAGGGGTTTCCATGAACAACTGAAATTTCTATAGCCCAAAGTGAAAAATCTTCCTCTTCCTCTCATCTCAGTCATGTCATAAGTTGTACTAATGGAAACTAAGAATTAATTCGTACGACTTGTCTCATTAATTTGTGCATAGTAATTCAGTATTTCATTAAACTCTAGGCCATACTTAACACTGTAATAATATCGATGCAAATACCTTTGATTCCCATGTGGATGTAGAATATTTCCCAGATGTAGAAAATTGTTCAGCTGTCTTTAATGCAAAGATGAATCAGAAAGGACCAGTTGTATGCAAAGTGTAATCTGTAAATTATGGTGTGTGTGTGTGTGTGTGTGTGGCAGTAGAGTAATGTAAGCCTACAGACAGGCGAACACAGTGTTCCAGGTCAGTGCTAAAGTCTGTACAGCTCTGGTCCAGAGAGCAGCATGAGTCACCGGAACAGAGGAGATTGCTAGCTTGCAGAATTCATTAAGACAAATGTAAGGTATATGGATTTCCTCTGGAAGAAAAAAAAATCCCTTGGCAGCTGCAGACCAGCACCCCAGTGAATCCTCAAGTAGCTTTCCATACACCTTTGGAATGACAGCATTTTCTTTGCAACTCTATAGATGATTTATGTTGGTCTGAATGTAAATGAATTAGCTTAAATCTTTCCGCATGTTGGCCTATTTTGTATTGGTCTTGGAACCTTTCTCATACAAGTACAACAGACTAATACTATTATATACTGTGGGTAAAAGAAATAACTATTTTAACGCAAATAGTTTAACACCTGATGAGTATGTTTGCCAATGAAACTAACAGAGTGAGAACTGATAATAGATAGAAATGTGGCTGTTAAAGGTGCAGGAAAAACTGCTTTTTAACGAAAACTAGCAGCTCCAGCATGTTATGTCCCTGTCGTACTTCTGTGCAATGGCGCCCCCTGCGGGCACAAGCCAGTACTGCATAAATATAGCGCTCATACTGCTGTTCAGGATTACGGTAACTTCACTACTTCACCAAAAACTATTTAAATTTAGCCCTTGACTTCAAATATAATGTAATTACAGCAACAGCAGATATGTTATATATATATTATTGCGCAACTGCTGTTAAAATGATGCTGAAACGGACAGTATTTTGGAGATAATCAAGGCCATGCTAAACGAGTATAAATTGTTTTACAGTACAGAGCTGGCCAGCTTGAAGGTAATGCCCAAAACGCCTCACATGTAACGTTTAACAACATCCCAGGCGCTATTTTTCAGGAGATAACGTTATGCGCTTATAGTCAATAAACCTGCTAAACTGACCCAGGAACAGCGTTGGCGCTCGGCTACTCAAACTTTACACACGGCCATGAATGCAGAACTGATCCTAAATCAGCCGCCTCGGCACCGGATGTCGGTGAGTGCCGTCTGCGGGGGCGACTCCTAGAGGAAATATCTTCCGCCGTAGAGAACATTTGTGTGGGGCTGCCATTTTAGCGACCTTACGGTAAGAAAACTTGTTTCGTGTAGTTGTGTAGTTAGCTGGTCGCTACGCGTTCAACTCAGTCAGTGTGCAGGGCACTTTAGGTGTGTCCCGGGGTAAATGCGGGCCCGTCCAGTTCGTGTCGTGTTGACGGTTAACGTTAGCTAACCTAGCTTGTTTACCATCGTGTTTGTGATCCTGCTGTTAGCAGTTACCAATCCAAAACTTTACAGAGATAAAACCACAAAAAACATATTTAGCCTGTTGTCCTGACAGTTCGGCTTCAAATGCCGAGGTTTGAGGTGTTTCACACCCACCTTATGTCGGGGAAACGAAATCGCCGAGCACTTAGCTTAATATTAGCTGCTGTTTTGCCCTTGAGCAAGGCAAACGGATGCTCTAAAATTAGCCCCAATAACGATGATACATGAGATGCACCAAGTGGGGCTACTCAAAAATATATATAAAATATATAAATATTACTGTAACTGCGTGAACCATTGAGAATCCATGTGTGTGTTCACAAACTGAATGAGTTTGAGTCTTGCAAGTCACCACAGTCCGTTTCTGTTTTTGTTGGCAGCACAAATGAATCATGCGGGTCAACGTGGTCCAGCTGACGTCTAAGTCGCACCATGAAAACATCCTGGCCTCCCTGCATCAGCTGAGGCTGCAGGGACAGCTAAGTGATGTGACAGTCCAGGTGGACTACCAGGGAGACGTGCAGGAGTTTCAGGCCCACCAGGTGGTGCTTGCAGCATCCAGTGGCTACTTCAAGAAGCTCCTTCTCTCTCAGGATGAAGCCCGGGACAAATTATCACTCTCAAATATGCACTCAGACAACTTCTCCAAGTTTTTGGAGTTTGTGTACACTGGTAAAGTTGAAGTTGCCAAAGATAAGATAGGCGATGTTCAAGCAGCGGCGGAGTTGTTGGACTGTGAGGATCTGGCAGAGGTTTGTGGTGAGGCCATGAGTGCGGGAATTCTGCGAAACCCTACAAAGAAAGCATCTGCATCAAAGGTTGTAGATAAAGATGACTTACAGGGTAACAAGAGGGAAAAAAGGGCCAGTGGGAAGAAGCAGCCTGAAAGCATATGTCATAAGCGTCAGCTCTCTCCACAGAGCTCTGAGAGAGAAGTCATATCAAAAAAAGTTAAGATAAAGGACACAGTAAAGGATGAGAAAAGACAAGGAGGACAGGTAAAACAGAGGCTGGCTGGCCGTAAAGTCCTTCATAGGCAATTAAATGCTAAACAAGAGGCGTTTAACAATAAAAACCAAGTTACCACTGAAGACACAGAGGAGCATGAGGACACAAATGAAGGTGAGGCCCCGCCTGAAAATCAAGCAGAGAAGGGAGATGAGTCTTCGCCAGGAATGCCGATCTCTGATGGGGACAACTGGGAATGTGAGGACGATGTGCAGGGTAATGATCCTGAAGACCCTCTGTTGTTATCTGTGGGGGAGGAAGAGGAGGAGGAGGAGGAGGGGGGGCAGTCCAAGGAGACATCAAAAAGACCATCCAAAGCCCAGTTCCAGTGTAACAAATGCCAACGGACCTTCCACTACGAGCGAAGCTACTTGAAGCACATCAGGTAGGAGATAATAGTTCTCCTGGGTTGCATTTAGTGATTGATACGACAGCTCCCTAAAGTGTACAGACTGCCCTTACTCTCTGGGATTCAGCCAAGCAACCACTATATGACAGGACTAGTTCCAGGGGAACTGCAAGCACATTTTCAGCAGTGAGTTAGCACCCAGATGTTGGCAAGCCCACAACCTCATTATCAAACATTCATGATTTTTTTTATTTGTTGATATTAAATTGTGCCACCCCATGTAGTTGAGTCAGAGTTGAGTGTGTGCGCTGTTCCAATGTCACACTTGTGATTACAATACGGTGGGAAATGTGAGTCATCTAGTGAGCATTTGGTCTTACTCTGGAGCTCCCTCGTCGCTCTTCCAATGGAGTGCTTAATTAGGTGCTTGGGAGGAGAAACCCTGTTGACCTCAGCTGTTCCTGTGCAACTGCCTATTTTTTTTTTTAAATTTCTTCATCAGTGTGTAACACTATTCCAAACACAATTTTTCATCCGTTGTGAACATGGTAGCACCTACATTAACGGTGTAATTTTTACAGATGTCGTGATTTATTTAAATAACAAAACAAGATGGAAAAGCAGATGGATGGAAAGTAGTTTGCCAGTTCTAACTGTGGTAATAATGTGGTGGAGCTAACGTGTACACCAGGTCTCTTAGGGAGAGCAGCACTGTGCCACCACAGCTCTAATCTTTTGAAGGTAACCTCCCCTCTACTGCTGGAGCTGTGTTAGATGATCATCAGTGCATTTTATTGTGTTGTCTTTAAACAACATTTGTTTGCTCTCATGGACAGCACATACCACGGAGTGAAAGCAGATGTCATCTATCGCTGCGAGACCTGCCTGCAGACCTTTGCCAACCGCAGCAACTTGAAAATCCATGAAAAACATGTCCACAGTAATGAGAGGCTTTTTGCCTGCGACTCCTGCACGAAGACCTTCAAACGAAAGAAGGATGTTGTCCGCCATCAAAGACAGGTGAGGTTTAAAGAAATTCCACACACTTTCTATATTTAGAGGTCATATACAGTGTTATTTCCATGATAAGATATATGCAGTGTGATATATAAATATGCAATAATGACGAGTCACATGTTTTTTTCCTGATTTATCAGTTCTGTCTTACACCCCTGTTGCCTCTCAGGTACATGAACGTAACAATCTGCGTCATGTCTGCCCTGACTGTGGAAAAACACTCAGCTCCAAAACCGCTCTGTTGTTGCATGAGAGGACACACACCGGCACAAAGCCTTTTGAGTGCACTGACTGTGGGGCCAGGTTCACCCAGAACTCTGCCCTCAAGATGCACCGCAGGTACTCAACTCACAGATGATGTCTGAAGTTTAAAATTGGGGTGGGAGTTGTGCAGATGCTTGAGGGTCGAGATTTTAACCAAAAGGTCAAAGGTTTTAATTTGGGGTTTGCTGAGAAGAAGTTGAGGAAGTACTTCTCACCTCTCTTTGACGAATTCCTTGACTGTAGCATCCTTCTGCTCATAGAGAACGTATCAGCCTGCCATGTAGACAAAACACTACACTGAGTGACAATAAAAACTCAATCATCAATTATGGACATTAATACTTCTAGATAGAAAAAACTGGAAACCAGAGAGTATTAATGATGGCTGTGAACTTTTATTTATACAAACCAATAACATACGTATATGTATAAGGTAGTAAAGCTTGTCTATTTCTCTGTGTAGGACTCACACAGGAGAGAAGCCATTTGCATGTGACGAGTGTGAGTCCCGGTTCACACAGAAGCACATGTTGGCCTATCATAAGAGATCACACACAGGTAAGGCTCATATGATATCAAGACCATTTGCATTTCTGAATTTTCATCTTTAGTTTTCCAAAAGATTTTGACGTAAGCCCCTCTATTTTCTGCTTTAGCTAAGAATAATTTTTTAAAGTAGGTCTTGAAGCTTGTACCCGCTAAGCTATCAACACCTACCAGAACACAGGTGAAAACATGGCTCTTCTGCTGTTTTTCCTCATGTTAGGAGAGAAGCCTTTCATGTGTGAGGCATGTGGGAAAAGCTTTGCATCTAAAGAATATCTAAGGCACCATTCAAACATCCACACTGGGTCCAAGCCATACAAGTGTGAGCAGTGTGGTCGAGGCTTTGCTCAGAGGAATTCCCTTCACCAGCATTTAAAAATACACACAGGTGAGTGTAATAATCATTGAAATATTTGTTTCTGGTCATTAAATAAGAATCTACTTTTACAGCTGCTTTGTTCATCGTCTTTTCAGCCTCCCTGTCCTCATGTTTACACCCCTGGCATTGATGTGACTTTTTGATTTTTTCTTGTGTATGCTTGTTCCCTCTGGAATGATTGTTAGGTGAGCGACCGTACAGCTGTAAAGACTGTGAAAAGCAGTTCACCCAGCTCAACGCCCTCCAGAGGCACCAGCGTATTCACACCGGAGAAAAACCCTACATGTGTGGCCTTTGTAATCGCACCTTTACAGACAAGTCCACCCTTCGCAGGCACACTATGGTTAGCAGCCCTTATCTCAGTGTAGCTGTATATTCTTCAAATGTGACTGTGTGGATACAGTGTTGATTAAACTGGCACCACGACTGGACCAGAGTACCCATATTTAAAAAAAAAAAAAGAAGCATTATTAATGGTATTGAGGCTTTTGCACAACGCCTACCTTATGCTTGTCATCTTATAAGTTGTGTTTAAAGTGCTTTGACCCATCACACTGCTACAAAAATAACATGAGCTCTTTTGTCCTTCAGATTCATGACGCAGATGCTCCCTGGAAGAACTACCTGGTGGTGCTGGAAGGAAATGTGGAGGACAAGAAACCCAAAAGTCCCACTAAGGGAAAGACAGAAAAAGCAGGAGCAGGGGAGAAAAGGAGTTCAGCAAGAAAAACTGCTACTGGTAAAACCAACAATGATTCCACTGTGATTTCAGCTGAGCCAGTCACTCTCCCAGCTGAATGGACCAGTCACGGAGCCATTGCTCTGGTCAGTCACGGCGCCCTCGGCGGGATCACTGTCATCCACACTGAAATGCCACCTGGGACGCAGATCCAGCCCATAATGACCACTGACAGCACAGGGGCCAGTGTCATTTCCTTAGATGGTTCCACCATCCCCGTCCCCTTCTCTATACCGGTATCTATGGCTCATCCTGCCCCCTTGTCGTCTGAGGCCTCCTCCACCTCTCTGTCTGTACCCACAGTTCTCTCAGTTCCTGTTTCTGAAGGCACAATAGCGGCAGTCTCAGAGATCCAGACTGTTTCAACGTCATCTGTCCTGGAAGCTGCTGTTTCACAGACCATTTTGGCTCCAGATTCAGAGACTAAGACCCCTTCTGAGATGGATATATTAACGCCTAATATTCAGACTGTGATTGTCTCTGACAAAGTTTGTGAAAAAGAACAAACAGCAGCTGTCCAAATTGGTGAACAGCAAAGGACAGCAGATAACTCCTTAGATGAACCTAAAGGCGTCCCAGATCACGAAGCTGTGTAGAAAATGCATCTAAATATTTTATTTCATGTATATTCTTTGGAATTAGCAATGTCTGAATATGTATTCTGACTGCTGTGTTTCATCATTATCATGATGTGAACTCCAGTGTTTTATTAACAGTCACTTGGATGTGATGTTCAGTGTTTATCACACCCTTTTGCAAACTCAAGGTATTCATTAAGAATCACAAGAACCTGTTGCGTTTAAGTCACAAGGTTAAGAGATATAACTAAGATATAATCAAGGTATTGGGTATGATTAATGATTGAAAATATATATACATGTACAGCAAGGACTGTGGCATAAATCATATTGAATATAAATAAAATTGAGGTGGTTGTGAGTTCATTATATAATGCCAAACATCACACCAGGTTCAGTACATTTTAGCCCTCATGTTGATATCAGACACCTGTTCACCATATATCATGTACTTCAGGAGTTACGACCTGGATGTTGTGTAGGATGGTCTGGGAACCTTGTCAGAAGTCCTTGGCGGCTACAGAACAGCACCCCAGTGAATCCTCAAGTACCTTTCCATACACCTTTGGAATGACAACATGCTTTTCGCAACTCTGTTGATTTATTTTGGTGTGAATGTAAATGAATTAGCTTCAATCCTTCAAAATTCTGGCACTTCACTCTCTTTGGAACCATTTCCATACAACAACAGCTTTGTTTCAAAGTATTTGTTATGTTCAGCAGACACTCCATAATATCCCGAAGGATTTGTAAGACAGTTTCCCCTTGCAAAACCTCTGGAACGAAAAATAACCTCTAAAGTTTGCAAGTTTTAACCCAGTTAAATGTAATTTGACTGTTTAAACAAGTCGTTGCTTTCTTTTCAAATGACTCATTTGACCAAATTTAGATAATTGTGGATAATGTCACTGGCATGAGCAGAACAAAGGAAATGCACACTATGTAGACTACTACAATCTACATGATGTAGACGTTGGACACATGTCATATAAGAAAAGGACACAGTCATGTCAAAACTAGGTCACAGTGCACTGTCACAGATTATTGATTGAATTGATTTTTTTAATCTACTGCCACAACACACTTCACCAGTCAAATCAAACAGTATCAGGTTCCAGTTGGACAGGGCAGCAGAGAAATGTCATAGATCAATAAAGGTAGACCTGTATGTCAATTTAATTATATATCAATTCAAACATTAGCAACACACATTGTATTTAGTAGCCTTACACTGTAAATACAACTCACAAAATACAGCCTGTAATACAGCTATTATATTGTCCATATATGATTTATACACAAATCTACCTGTCCTTAATCCCAATGTAAGTTCTTGAGCTACAGGTTCAAGAACCTGTACTGGGTGTCTAATACTTGACCAAACTGTTTGCAAAATTGTTTTGATTTGTTCTTGAGTTGTACACTTGTGGACATGAAAGCCAATCATTATTTAAGTGGTCAATGTCTCAGGCCTCAGTGAAAACAGTGTAGAAAATGCTTTTCAGTTATTTAATATACAATGTCATATCTCATCGAGGTGTCTCATATCTTGTCCAGATTATATTAGTCAGGTATTAGCGATTTCTTATTGTGTTTCACAGTCACAGAAAGAAAACTATGCATTGTTGACCTTGAGGATTTAAAGTCAGGTCAAAGGTTTCAACATGCAACGCTTCAAATTCATAATTAAGGTCGAAGGCAGTCAGCATGGGTGATATAATACCTTTATTATTGTCCATTCGCACGAGCATACAGATCATATCCGTTGTCATTCCATCTGGAAGAAGCTGGATACGCAGGGCGACTGACCCTCTTGTAAAAACTTTGGTCTGGTTCACTAGTGAATGTAACACAACACTAACCTGTACACAATGACATGCTTAGCAACTGGCCAGTTGGAAGGTGCACTGCAGTAGTAAACCTTCACCGAGTAGTTCACAACACAACACGGCACGGAATGAATGACTAATGACGCACATTATCCCAAGATTACTGCCCTGGGAATAAAGAGAAAGGGTTTCCATGTCAGTTCTTTCCACTCCAAAATACAGCTCACATAGGCAACCAATAAACTGCAGCTTACACATTCAAACATCCAAAGTGTTCTTACATCAGTAAAGCCTAAAGTAATAATAAATAAACTCAAAAGTAGTAAAATCATGAATATGTATGGAAAAAAATCATCAGGTTTTGATTAGGTACAAATGTTTAACAGTCTACACTTGGTGCATATCACTGCCCTTCATCAAGAAGAGTCTCTCCTCATAGGTGATAAAAAGGAAACCAAAATCTTTTTATGAGAATGAGTTGTTAGAACAATCATAACATTGATTTAATCCTTCTCTTCTATTTCAACACAATACAAATTAAGATAATAGTACATTATTTAAATCCACACACACCATAATAATCTTATGTACAACAAACTGAAACATTGAAATAATTGGAATATATAATAAACTAGATAAAAAATCAAGCTGCATCGGACTAGGAAACAATACTTGTACAAAACATGCAGTGCTTGTCATCAATACTAACATTAGTTTCAATACAATATACCACCCTGAAATCCCCCAGGACAGATTTCAGCCGAAAAAGGTATGCAGCAATCCTCTAGGAAGAGGTGAGGGCGAGAGGATTTACATTCTGACTAGATTCAGATATGCTTGTAAGGAAAGCAAAGATAGTACTCTGACAGTGTAGCAGTGAGCAGTGGAATATTCAAAATCATCAGCAGACACTCCTCTCCAGATACTATACACAATGAGGCGAGTGTCTGTCTGTTTGTGTGCCTGTGTGTGTGAAAGCATGCGTGATGATTTGTCCCTCCATGCTGCATTTTGTGCCCCACGGTTCTTTCATTTCAGATCCCCTTCATCGCCCTGGATGGTCTTTTTGATGCGCAGCAGGAGGGTTGTGTGCCACTGGTCCAGACGCGAGATGGAGTCAAACTCCTTTACCTGCCGGCGGAAAAGGGCGGAGATGGGACACAGAGATAAGCTTTTTTTTCCCCAAATCAGGATTACAATTACAAAGTTCTGCTCACTCTGCTTAATTTATTACATAACCTCATTTAATACACAGTCCACTTACGATCAAATTCTACCACCAGCATTGCATATCTGTTAACTAACACACCCTTAAAATTGTAGATTTCAGATGAGGACTCTTCACTCACTGACTTTGAGTTAACTTTAAAAATGTTTTAGGAGCTCAGCTCAGCAACAGTGATGCACTACATCAGTCTGTACTAGTTTCACATAAACACAGTCCTGGCAGACTGAATTGATTCCTGAGATCCAGCCTTCAACTTTCCTGAACACACTAGGGATCCAACAAAACTACAAATAGCTGAAGCAGTGGGAGTTCTGTGCTCACCAAAGGCCTTATTTTAAAACTTGACAACTTCCATAAAGTGTGCAAGACTTACTGCATCCGTGAAAGCCTCGCTGTTCTGTTCCTCATGTGCCTCAAGAAGTTTCTGTTAAGACAAAAAACAAATGTAGGTTACTCATAGAAACTGAGCAGATTAAGAGGGAAAAGTAGGCCATCAGATTCCTCAGTGTTCTTAGCATCCAGTTACCTTCAACAACTTGCATTCTCTGGAGTCCGAAAAGGCCGGGAACATCTCCTCATATTTTTCAACAGCAATCTGTGGAGACAGAGCGTGTTAAAAGTCTACCACAGCTCCCCGTCCCAAATCCTGAGACTAAACCACAGAGGTATAAACTCGCCTTAGCGTTGAGCTCGTCAACGATGAAATGACACAGGGCAGCTTTGAAGAAATACTCTTTGGCGCTGTATTTCAGCAGTGGATTGTCCATTGTGTTGGCTCCAACCTAGATGCATTCAAATCATACAAAATGTATTAGACATGTCAGTATAACCAAGTCAGTAGTGATGGAGAACAGTGCAAGGATGACACACAGATCTGAGTAGTACCCACCTGCTCGTAGATCTCAATAGCTTTCTGGTACTGCTCCAACTGAGCACAGTAAGCCCCCACCTTCAGCAGACACTTGTTGGCAGAACTAAAAAAGGTTTCAACGAGACAAAAGGTGCTCAACACATCTAATATCACACAAGCTATAAAAGCTGTATATAGAGTATATGTAATCAATTGATCCATTATTTCTAGAGTTTATGAATGTGCAGCTCAATAGTGTGTAATATTATATAGTGAGACGGTGAATTGCAATAGCTCCTTAGCTGAAGCAGTCTTGTTGCTGAAATAAATAAAATGTGTGTCCACACATTTTGTCTTTTTATAACAATCAAGGGGGGAATTTGGTATAAGTTACACTATACAACACCACAAATACCATATGAGTAAAGGTCAATGAAATCCAGACAAAAATCTTGTAAATCTGGTTTTTTATATGTTGGCCCATTTGCATTCACTTGTTAATGTCACTGACAGCTGTGCTTTTCCCTCTATGACAAATTAAATTGTGACAAAAGGCTTCTATGAACAACAGCCATGAGCAGGAGGCATTGAAGCTATTCAGCAAGCAGCAAGAAACCTTAAGGTTCTCTTTGATCTATTCATGTTCAAACTGTTAACATGAAAAAATGTGGATTAAAAAAAATATAAACTGAAATTGTTATTCTTTATAACATTTTAGTTGTATGTACAGCATGTACTGCTACAAAATTTCCTCATATCACCAATGCACTGTTTTAAAATGATAAATACTAGAGTCAATAGCTGTATAACTGATCTAAATGTCAGCTAATACTGATACTTAGAGCATCATTTGATTAAGGCATCGATCCATTCTCTCTTTTTCCAAATACTGTACAGAGTCTTTAACCTTTACAATAGGAGTCAGGAAGACTGAAATTACTTTTTGCTGTCATTTCTCGCACATCAACATGGCAACAGCAGATTTTAAAGCTGTAAAAAGACAGTGATACAGTACCTGTTTGATTCTTCTCCTTTGTAGTAGTCTGCTGCTTGTTCATAATGTGCAATAGCCTTCACAAAAGAAAATCAGCAAATACTGTAAAGTATTCTTCAAAACAAATATTACTTATAAAGGTCATATAGGTAATTATTAGTAGTATAATCTGTCTGTGTAACCTCTGACAATGTGATGTTACCTTTTCGATATCCACCAGATCAGACTCGTAAATCTCTGCGATACTGATGTGGTGTTTGGCTGCGATGGTGAATCTTCCCTGGGGGAGGAGGAGAAGAGGAGAAATCATTACTAACTGGATCTAACCCAAGTCAATTCTCAGTGCAGTGAGGCGAGGTCAAGTGGAAGCCTGTGGCTTCATGTCTACAAGGTTTTAGCTTTGGAAATTAATCCTCACTAAGAGAAATAATTTGATCAAGGTATCAATGTTAAATAAACAAATGTGTGTGTGTTATGAATATGTTGATATGAGCCCAAAAATAAAACATGGGAATGTAGGGAAAGGCAGAGACACCTTCCTACATCAATGCGTATGAGGATTTTCTGTTATCCAGGAGATATGTTATCCAATTCTGTTAAGTCAAAGGCCAGATTTACTGAACACAGATGGAGACTTTCTATGTGCATCTTACCATGTCTGTGTATATATCGATGGCAGCATTTAAACACTTGATTGCCTCTTTTGGCAGCATAAAAGGAAGAGGAGGGAACAGTTAGACAGTAGTTAGACATGGTTAGTTTTGTTAATATCTGACAGAACCTTGAACAGCACCTTCTTCAAGATTAGTCAACAAGGGATGTCACTTCAACAGGGTGAAAGGACATTAAAAAAAATATATGTTGTAAAATAACACACTTATATGCTGCTTTTAGTCTGACGTTAGATACAAATGATAAAACAAAACCACAAGCAGGACCCTCCTCTTCTGTCTACACACCAAATATCTCAGCCAGCTACCCTCCCCCAAAACCAATGGATACGTCTATGCTTAGGAGAATATGAAATAAGGCCAAAGAGAGAACAAAGAGCCCTATAAATCAACTAACAGTAAATGCTGAGCAATTCAAGAGCAATAACTCCTACATGATCAATTGCTTGAAATATGAACAGCGAAGCAGCTAAGGCACATTGTAAAAAGTGAAATCTGCCTCATAATAAACTAAAGTCTCCTAGCCACAGACTCAGTATTAAACTGTCTTGATTTCCTGTAGACAATCTGAGGATTCAGCCAGGGGATACAATGTGTTTTAGTCATTTAGAAAAATGCTCCATCTACAATGACTCTTTTCAGGAGATTTGATTAATTTCCTGTCAGAGGACAGAATATAGCCTCATCTCCCCACTGCTGAGTGTGGAAATCGTCCAGCTAGTCAACTTTACTACAAAACAGTATTAATGAGAACAGTCTGAATGACAGACATAGCTAACATATATATTTTCAAAGTTTGCAATAAATTACTGCAATAATTTTCTTCCAGGTTCCTGTGCAGTCGATGTTTCATTCACTTTTACAGTTTAATGGGCAGAATTAAATGAGAGTAACTATGAGTTAAACAGGATAAGAGGTAGATTGAAGACAGGTCTGAACTCAGTCAGTCATCTCTTACCATTAGGGTCAGACTTCTTGTAAGCATTCCCTGCATCGATGAAACTGGTGGCACAGTCATGTTTGTTCTGCAGCTGCATATGGAGACGTGCAGCCTTGCAAAATGCACTTCCAGCAGCTGCAGACAGAGGAAAAGAGGACAGAAAATGTCATTCTCACATAATGTATACATTGCATTCAGCTTATACTCTAATTTATGCACATCATTCCATCTTTTTTACTTCTGGCACATTCACAAGTGCTGCACTTTGCAGTCACAGAGCCATAAAATGGCACATAATTCTACTGCTTCGCAAGTGTGTTGAAATTGATTAGTTGAATATCTTAAAAAGAAAACAGCCAATCGCACCACTCCAGTTTTTGGCCATCTTGAACATGTTGGCCGCTCTGCAGTACATCTCACATGCCTCTTCCACTTTGTGATGTCCTCTACAAACCAAAGGAAAAAAGAAAACAGTCTTAAACAAACAGAATATAATACAAATGCCCATACAAGCTGTGGCATACTAAGGTTAAACTAAAACAAACAGTCTGGCCTGCATGTTGTCTAACATTTGATCCCTAAATGGCATCATAGGGTGATGAACTGTACAGCGAGTCAGGCTGTTGCACTTCTTAGGGAGATGCAGTGTTAAGATTGGTAAACTGGCTTAAATAAATCCCTCAACATAGGCACTATAGATCATCATCTCTCCATGACAAGAAGTGGACCCCTGGGAGCTCCCTGTAGTTGTAATAATACTCAGGCCACTTAGTCATGGCAGGATTACATCACTGCTTGGTCAGCCACAGATTTAACAATATAAGGCTGCCAAGAGTTATCACCCAGACAAACTGCAGAGTAGTAACATCTGGGGGTCACCTCAGATGGAGCCACACGGGACAATAACTGCTGACTTTTTATATTTTGGGCACATGCAAACAAAGCTTTTTCGCTGCCTTATCTCTATTACATGGTAAGATATTCAGACATAAGACAGCATGCATTTATTGGATATACATAACACAATTTTTAGGAGCTCTCCAAGGTCACTGGTAGATATAAAGCTTTCCATAGTGTCTGCAATCTTTCCAATGACACTCTGTTTTTAATGTAAGAATATATGCATAATGAATAATAGGTATATGTACTTGCCAATGGTTTGTCTATGTTCAAGTTAATTTTGTCACTACCAGTCAGATAAGGCAAATCTTGTAAATAAGTTGCCTTCTTGCTGATTTTGCTTCTGTTTTTTTTGTTGCACTTTATTTCTGACTGTTGCCATTGTTATTACTCAATTGTGTATTTTGTTGGTACTCCATACCATGTAGTCTTTTTTTGCGATCAAATTTTTATTTTCATTTCCATTAAGTCCAACAGAAATATTACAGGGGATACAATATTATTAGAATGGATTCTCAAAGACAGACAGTTGGCCCAAGACATAAGAACGTGTCATGGGAAAAAACACAGTGAAAGTATTGATGATAATAATAATAATAATAATAAAATAAAATATAAAATAAAAAAATATATAAATAACAATAAAATATAAGGAGAAAAATAAAATTACATACATAACCTACAAAATATACATACATACACACAGACATATATTGACAAGACGATCTGAAACAAACAGCCTGAGTGGCCCTGCTAAAAAGCTTCAACATGAGTCAGATCACAGCATTTGTCCTGTACTTTGTCCCATCAGAAACCTTGGGTCTGTGTGTTTTGGGGATTAACTCTGTTGTTAATGAGTGCACTGATGAAAGTAACAATTTGTAATGAATCATACTGTAAACACTGCTGTGTGTGTTCAGGGCACATTCACGGTCACTGCCTCAGGGGGATTATGACGTTGGGTCAGAGGACAATGTTTGGCTCATTCAGAGGAGGGTGTTTTTGACTAGAATATAAAAATAACCTCCTGGAGCTGAAATTAAATGGAACCATGAAGAAGTCAACTGTTAAGAAAATGCATCATATATTGACATATACTGTATATGATGATCAGACATAATGCGGAGACTGAACGACACCCCAGAAAAGGCTACAAATAAAATCAATGTAGATATTTTAACCGTGTAAGTTAGCTCAATACAGACTACTGCGTAGACTCCAGGCCGAGGCTGGGTCCAGCAGAGAGTCGTGATGTGCTGGCATGTTTACAATGATGACAGCTAACTTAGCTAACTGACTTGCAGGAATTATTACAATGAATGTCATGTGTGGTCTCCCTCTGGTTTAATAAAAAAAAAACTGACACTGAAAATAGACACTGTTCTTCTTCAATGTGTTGTCAGTCAACATATGGAGAGCTAACTGAATGTATGTCTGTGGAGAAACAGGCTGTGTGCCAACTTTGATGCTGTAACTTAACGCTTGCTAGCTGTCTGTTCTTTGGTGCAGTGCTGTCTTACCCTCCAAACATCCCTCCCAAAAAAGAGCCAGAGGACTTGACTTTTTTGTCAGCGTCGGCCATTAGCTGAATCGCTTCCTTCTCTTTCCCGGAGTTGTCCATTTCTTTGCTGTATTTGGAGCAAAACGTAAAGTGAGGCAGAAACACCCGCAGAGGATTCCGTTGTGTACAGTGAGGATTACAGTCGATGGGTTTATTTAGCGTAGGCGTGCACCAGCTAATAGCTTAGGCGAGAACCGTGGCATCTCGGGAATTGGAGTGCCTTATGTGACAAACGCAAAGGGCTTCAAGGTAATATAAACTACAACTCCCAGTGAAGCATGAATCTATTTTTATATCCAGTGTTACGTAATATCTGATGACAGGTCGCAAAAATATATTTAACGTTCAGTTTATTTTTTGTCTGTTTAAATTCGACACAATATGAAATATTTTATTTTCTCTTCGCTGTAAAGATAAAACAGAATATATTATCGTCCGGAAAATCCGAAGGAAGCAACACAATAAGTGTACGTTGCTTCTCTGTACAGCAGTTGGCGCCAAAACATTACAACGGTAACGGCATCCTTTAGCTGGAGTCCCTGTGGCCAAACTTTAGTATCAAGTATTAAGTATTAATTTTGTGAAATGTAGCCAACTTTGTGGGTCGAGACAAGATGTAAGTACGCTTCCTGTTACTTTTCATGTCAAGCTGTAGTTCAGCAAACGCTGACATTTGATTTATCTCGGCAGGAAAAGCACAGGTGATATTTTGAAGGTTAATGTCAAACTAACTGGAAAGTAACTAACATGTACTCCAATACTATACTTATTTCATTTTATTCTACCCCACCACGTTTCAGAGGGAAATATGGTACTTTTTCACTCTGTTATATTAATTTTACAGTTACATTCACTTTGCAGATTAACATTACATTTGATGCACAAATCATTATTTTATTAAATGTGATGCATATTGAAGACTAAATTTCTCAGCACATAAAGCTCCACCTCAGCCTGCTAGAGGTGTAACCTTAGAGTGGCAAAAATAGTAAGTGAACCCTTTGGAATGACCTCCATTTCTGTACAAATCATAGACTGTATAGGTATAAATGTTTCTTAAAAAATGGTCAGATCTTCATCCAAGTTACAATTATCAACAAACACAATCTATTTTAACAAATAACACACAAATCATTGTATCGTTCTTGTCCCTGTCAAAAACATCTTTCAAACATTCACAGTATAGGCTGAAAAAAAGTATATGAACCCCTCGGCTAATGGCATCACCAAAAGCCAACTGAAGTCAGGAGTTGTCAAACATGTCCAATCAATTAAACCAGATTATAGGTTAGGGTTACTTTGACTTATAAAAACACTCAGACATTTGGAGTTTGCCATTGATGAGAGGCATCTGGTGATGTGAATCATGCCTCACAAAACAGATCTCAGAGGACTTAAATCAAGAATTGTTGATTTGCATAAAGGTTTACAAAGTAATCTCAGAGAGTTTAGATATTCATCAGTCCACAGTCAGACAAACTGTCAATGCATAGAGATGATTTAGTTCTGTGGTTGCTCTCCCAAAAGGTTGGCATCCATCAAAAATGACTTCAAAAGCTAAACACAGAATGATCAGTAACATAACAAAGAACATTAGAGTAACAGCTAAAAGTTTGAGGGAAGTGGAGCTGGTTAACAGCTCTGTTCATGGGTTGATTATATGCAAATCATGGTGCATGGTTCCATGGAGCACGGTGTCCTCACATGGACACCACAGAGGAAGCCACTTTTCTCAAAAAACAAACATCACACACATGCATGAAGTTTGCCACTTGGCACTCCAAAACACTACTGGGATGCAGCTGGACAATGACCCTAAATGTCAAAGTAAATCTACCACAGAATGACTTCAGACCAGGAAAATCCACCTGTGGAGGGGCCCAGTCAGAGCCCAGATCTTAATCCAGAGATTCTGTGGGCTGACCTGAAGACAGCCGCTCACACCAGACATCCTAAGACTGGTCCAAAATTCCCCCGAACATTGTGCAGGTCTGATCAGCAGCTACTGGAGAAACTTGTTTGAGGTTACTGCTGCCAAATGGTTCGACCAGTTATTAAATCCAAGGGTTCACTTACCTTTTCCTGGAGCACTGTAAATGTTTAATGGCTGTGTTCAATAAAGACATAAAAGACTGTAATTGTTTTTGTGATATTGGTTTACAGGCACTGTCTACATTTGTGACTTAGATGAAGATCAGATCAAATTTCATTAATGTAGAAAACCAGGTCAATCCAAAGGGTTCACATAGTTTTTCTTTCCACTGTACATGTTAATGTCATCAGCAATAATTATACAACAATCTTACAAGACAGCCCAAAAGAGCCCATTCTGAAAAGAGTACTTTTCCTTTGTTGCTTTCAAGCAGTTTGCTGCCACACGAGTCAGAATGCACAAGATGGCCCTTGCCCTGGTAAATCTAATAACTAGAAAGCAAAGCAGCAATTGGTAATGTTCTTAATTAAATGTTTCCTGCTTTGCCTGAGGTAAAGGGTTATCTATCCCAGTTAACTTAAACCAGACAAGGTCTCAAAATGGATTTAGAAGCCTCAGCCAAGGTCACCTAATAATTAAAGCTCCAGTGAGTCATAAAGGGTGTCTTTTCTTTCATCATTTCATCATTCCTAAAGAATAGCCCAGGAAGTTGCAAGTGAAAAAGACTGATCAGTGATAAAAAAGTTTTAAGGTTCACTCTGATAGCCACTGCCCAAGACAATCACCCTGAGATAAGAAAGAGACTTTATATCATTAGTACTGCCAACCACTACTGACTGTGCACGTGTTATCTGATCAATCATTAACTATTGTACAGTGCCAGCAGCATCACGAGGGTGTAGGCTAGGTGGAGTAAGACTAAATGTAAACAAAACTAAGATCGCCACCTCACAGTTGTTTGCCTGCATCAACCAGTCCAGTTGCACTTTTCATGCACGTTTGTAGTTTTGGCCAAAAACGTGTTTTGTGCAGCCACATTGATCTCTGACCTTTGTCCATTAATATAATCAGTTCACCTTGGACCCAAGTTAACGTTTGTGCCAAATGTGAAAAAAATTCCCTGTGGGTGTTGCTGAGATGTTGCATTCATGAGGTCAAAAACATGTTTTGTGAGATCACAGTGGCCTTTGACCACTAAAGTCTAATCAGGTCATCCTTGAATCCAAGTTAATGTTTGTGCCAAATTCGGCCTCCGAGGCGTTACTGAGATATTATAACTCTGGTGATGTGAAAAAGAAAAAAGTCAAAGAGAAAATGAATATAGATATCGATTTTATTTACATTATCATTTACACTTTTCTGCTGTGAAGTGGCAGTTAGTATTTCACGCTAGATTCTTTTATTCTCTCTGGTAATTCATTTATACACATATACAGACCATGCATAACTCCATCATGAGTTTGAAGACACTGTGCAATAAGACAGATATACAGAAAGTATACTATAAATGGATGTGCTTTGCCTCCGTTCAAAATGCAGCGTTACTATTTGCACCATACTAACACACATTTTTATACTCAAATGATAGAATATTTCAAGGGTAATTTGTCCCAAAAAATAATCTGCCATGCAGTAAGAAGCATTGTGTTGTGAAGTGAAATAGGATTCATAGAAAGTATACAAGTATTTGTTCATTCTGTACAGACATCCACACTCAAGTCTCTTCCAATAGATGATGAGTGAGGTATTGGTGATCTTCAAACAAAAGGCAAGAAGCAGACATAATTTTTCCCCCTTAAGGCTATGGTATGTGCACACTGACATAAATAAAACATTCTGCTTTTCATCAAATCAAGTAGATAAAAAGAATAAAGGATACAGTACATCCAGTATGCATGCAATAGCTATAAATCCCTAAAAGTTGTTAAGCAGGAGTTTGAAGGCGTGGAAAGGTGAAGCAAGTTCTTTCAATAGTCCATTCAAGAAGAAATTAATCAGCCATGTAGGGTTTTTTTAATTGCTGTAATCTATCCACCAAGAGGTGAGCATTCATAAATGGCAACATACGCCCTCATCCAAATGCACATCTTGTACTGAGAGTAGTATGCAAACCTAACCCAGCAATGGATGTGCTAGACACACTCCCAAATTATTTACCATACCTGAAATAGCAATCAGTAGTTACAACTCAATGCTATTTGAGACAATGAAAATAACACTTAAGGTAATGGCTACATGCACAGAAAAGACAAAACAGCAAAAACAGAAAAACAGCATTATCCTACATCATCATGAACCTTTTGGCATACAATTTGCCAAAATGTTACACTTTTACACCTGTAAAATATATGCATAAACTTTTAGCACTTCGACTATGAGGAGATGAAACACATTGGCTGAATAAATATCCACAGTTAAATTCCACTATTACGAAGACATCTGTGCATACTGTTCTGATCCCAAAACTGGTCGTTGAAAAATGTGCGCATGACTGCCTTAACGTTTTGGCAAATCATTCACCTACTGTATCAGAAAACATATATAACAAACCTTGTGTGAAGATACATCACAGTAGACAAAATCTGTCGCTGAGTGGAGTGGAGATAGTTTGAGGTTTTTATTCCTGTGATCATACATGAAGGTGCAAAGAAATGATCGATCTTGTCAAAATTTTAAAATATATACACAAACTTGATCTGCTATCTTTGAGTGAGTACACATTGGTCTTCTTAAGTGTGTGCGAGTAGTGAGGTCTATTGAAAGGTAGTTTAGGTGTATTTAAGAGGAGCTGAGGCCAGAATCGGACTCAGCACTGCCAGCACGGGCCTTGGAGGCAATGCAGGGAGCCATGGAGCAGGGAATGGAGTAGCAGGAACAGGTGGAGCTCTTTAGGGTCTCCTCCGTAATAACCTCCTGCAGGGAGTGTTGCCCCTCTACTTGGAAGATATTTGGCTGTTCTCCTTGGTCCTCACAGATGCTAAAGGAAAGGGAGGAGACATCCTTCAGTTAGATGAGTGGTCAGTAGTTAGTGTATAGTGGTGTCCCACGAGTTTCCTTGAATACTGTCCGTCATTCAAAAACCAAGGTGGTAGCAGAGGTTTCCTGATCCAAAAACAATTCTGCTAACAGCAGTTTAAAAACTATGAATTCACGCAGATGAGCAGTAGGGTTTGGTGACAGGGCTGAAATATATAAAGTACATCACAACACTAGTAAGAACATTCCCCACTATCTACTGCATATACTGCACATCATAATATGGCACATGTAAAATCATCTGTGAGATAATCAAGTTTGACTGTGTTCCACTGTTATGTGTCACATCTGACAAAACTCTTCATATTTCACATAATTTAAAAATAAGGAAACATTTAGTACAGCCATAACACATTAGGATATGATGGTATGATTATACTATCATGGTAACATCCACTTAAAGTTGCTAAATGATACTAGTAAATTATCACCGACCACTACTGAGTAGTCCTGTGGAACAAAATCTATTGTTGGTATTAACTTCATGATTATAATAATAATGTAATAGTTATATAACTGTAAAATAATTAAGATTTATGGTGTTTAATTTTTTGAATTCTAAGTGAAACAAGAATAGTAGAATTGCAACAAGATGCAATAACATAAAGACTACGCTAGTTCTGCTCCCAACTATCTAGTAAAAAGGGTTATGTGAGCATACAGAAGCTCCACACATTTTTTTCATGCACCTGTGTTAATGAAAACTGTCTGCTGCATTCATTTTGACCAGGGGTATGATTGCACTGGTTGCCATTTTTGTGAGAAAGAGCTTTTCTAATTGTTTTTAATGTGTTAAGAGGATTTTGGATGCCATCTGCACATTTAGGGCATCAATTTTTACCTCCCTGGCACATACCACGTTTTGAGAAGCAATGCCCAAGGGCATGACTCACAAATTGATTATGTTTTAGCAAGATTTCTTTGGGCTAAACCTATGCAACTGGCAACAAAACAGATTAAATCCTATGTATGTCCAACTTTGGAAAATAAAAGCATCATTCTATCCCCATTTGGACAGTGACATACATTGTTCTAATAAGTTAAAAACAAATTTCCATGGAGGCACAGTGCATGTATCATAGCTGTTCAGGCCTGTGTGTAGGACAAACATCATTCATGTGCTATGTGATGTTGGATAACTGGTATGAAATCCACCCAGTGAGCCACTCCTGAGTCTGTCTACACTCCACAATGAGCTCTAACGTTCTCTCGCAATGAGCTTTACAGTGGGTTACAAGTGGTTATGGTTTGGATTAAAGCTATGGATGCCAGCCAATATTAACAATAGACGTTGAACTTTTGCACGCATTCAAAGTTCCATATATTGTGGAGGGTGAACTCCAGAAAAACTAGAATTACCACTTTGTGGCTCTATGCTTCCACCTGACTTGACCTCAGGTGATATTGTTCTTGTGCGGCTGTATGTCTACTGTCTTAGTGTGAGTCAAATTCTTTGTATGTGTTCACATGCTTGGCCAGTAAAGCTGATTCTGATAGATAAAGTTGTAGCTATGACAGTAAATAAATCTTTAAATGTGGATGTTGCTGCAAAGAAGCTTAAAATTCTAAAACATGGATGCTTCAAAAACATCTACAACCCGGCAACACTAAAGAGCTGTGTTTTTGCAGAACATTAAAATGCCATAGTAAATTTGACCTTTTTGGATATAAAATGGTAGCACTTCATTGTTTTATCCAAGTAGACATTTGTGTGTAAAGTGGTTGTAATTAGTGTATAAGGTCTTGAGTTATGGCCAAAAACATGTTTTGTGAGGCCGGCAAACAGACCTAAAACGTCCCATAGTATAAGGTATGAACCCCATTTCTTAAAGTGAAGGAAAGACAAAGTCACCCATGTGAGCCCGGTGATCCAAAGTGGCAAATGTAAGATTTTTGTCAAGCAGGATATTGATTGTGTTCAACAAATTGCTGATAAAGTCTTCGCCCAATGAAGACAGGGCAGTGCAACTCATTTTCAAACCTACAAAGAGCATCCAGCGCAATCACCCCTTTTGTAACGAAACCAAACAGCAGTACAAGCAGATCATCCACAAACTGAATAGGTGCAAATAATAGAAAATATACTTGTGAAAAATATGCTGTGATATCTGACAAAGTTACTGAGGGGTGAATAGCTATACTTGTGAGGCTTAAATGCAGATCTCTTGGATCCAGATTATTTGAGACAAATGCAATTACATATTTTTAAAAAGCCAATATGTCAAGGAACACTGTCATGCACTGAACAAGCCATTCACTCTTGCTGCCTCTTTTGCCTCAAAAATTAAGTGGAATATCACTGAGTATCATATCAAGCGGAAGAGAGGGAGGCTTCAGAAATGATAAACATGGCAGTTGACCAACTGTGTTTAGTACAATCCCAGTTTTAAGAAAATCCAAAAAGCCCAAACAACCATTATCACTGAAACATCAAGTCCTGAGCTATCAAGGCGTCGGACATATAGTGCTGTGCAAAACGTTTTAGGCACTTTTGATGATTAGATTGTTTCCTCTCACACAATACCATCAGAAAGACGTCTGACTGGTCCAAAATACTTACAGCTGCATGACAACGACCCCAGTCATAAAGAATTATCATCAGCGACAAGGAGAAACGTGGAGTCCTGCCACAGATGGTCTGGCCACCACTGAGCTCTGATCTCAACATCATGGGATTACATAAACACAAGACACTGAGATAGCCTAAAGTTCTCCAAGATGCTTGGAAAAACCTTTTAGCCAAGAACCTTGAAAAACTATTCATGCACCAAGAAGAACTGGTGCTTAAAGGCAAAGGGTGGTCACAACAAATATGAATTTGATTGAGGTTATTTCTGTTAACTGCAATTTGTACGATAAAAATGATTCATGGCATTATTTTTGATAGCATCCTGGCTTTACTTTTAGTGGCTAAAACGTTTGCGCAGCACTGTATGAGAAGTCAACCGTCTTGCATCATTGTCAAGGAACATTATTTTGTTCCTGCTGCATTTTAATGAGGAAGATATGGACTTTCAGGCAGTATTGGGGGGGGGGGGGGACCAAAACCAGCCAAGGGTTGTAGAGTGAGTAAATTAACAAAACACAGACAGGAACCAGAGAAACATTACGGGAATCAGAAGAACTTGAGTCAAAATATGGCACCAAGCATTCACAAATTCTGTAAAACAAGAGGCACAGTTATAACAACAACCGGGAAATGTCAAATGTTTTGATTTGAGACGTTAAATAAAGTTACATCTGGACTCTTCAGGGAATAGTGGGTTGTAACACAGAGTTCAAAACCTATAGTCTACTTTCTGCAGGGGTCTGTCAAAGTCTGGGTCAACGTCCAAACATTAATATAGAGTGAAGGTCAAAGTGGGATGAAACAAAGAACTGAAACAGCTGAGCAAACAGGCTCTGCTGACCATGCAGCTTCACTACAATCAGAGAAAAGGATTTCACCCTGACAGACACCAATTCTTTATGTAACAGTATTGGCTCACGTTATGTACCAATGTCGTCCTCGACACAACATGTTCAGTGAATAATCAAACCATTTTCATCAGAAGCTGCGGCAGGTGCCAAGTGATTAGCATGTCTGCCAGATTATGTAACCTTGAATCCGGAAAAACTGCTGATAAAAAAAAGGCCTTGTAATCATACAGTGGAATGACAATGAGGAGCACTGTGAATGCAGTCATCAAAATTATGAAACTGAATGTCCTGCTCAATAATTCAGCTGTGGCTTCAGGCTGAAAACAGACCAACAGCAGAGGATGTTAGGTAACAGGTGGCGACTGTAGCTGGAAACACAATTATGAGAAGGTTTATCAGAACAGAAAAGTCAGGAAAGTGTAGCAACTGAATGTTTGATTAGAAGAAATTGTTTTGCAAATCTCACTTTTGACTGAAGTATGTTTTTATCACACTATGCCACTTTGCAATGAACCAATTAACATTGGATATACAGTACAGAGTTGGTTGTTTTCAGTGCATTTATAGTCTACCCTACAAGCATTGTGGTCAGGAGCTACAAGGCAGTCAAAGATAACCATGTCACATTTTAACCTACCTATCATAGATGAGCCCATCTATTCCCTGCTCTCTCAGCTTCCTCCTGGTCTCGTGGTCATTGTTGTCATCTCCCCAGCTGAACACCACCAGGCCTTTAGACTGGGCGTCCCCAATGTAGGTAAGGTACTTAAGCAGTTCCTCAGTGTGAGCACTGATCCCCTGAAGAGGAAAAGTCTTGTTTAATTTTGTTAAGCTCATCTCAAAATAAAAGTCACTTCTTATCTACTCACACTCATGCTTGCTTAAGGTAAAGTCTGAATGTCTTCACAACACATAACAAGTGAGATTATTCAGCTACAAATGTGCCTTCAACAAAATAAGTGAAGCTGTCAGATTGTGCTGCCTAAGTTGTCTGGAAACCATTTTTGACCTTAGGATGTCTTAGAGACAGCTGACGCAGCACTGTGGTCGCTGACTTGTTTGTTATGTGGACTGCTGATTCGACTGACATGAGGGTGGTGGGTCATTTCTTTCATTTCTTTCCTTAAGAGAGGGTGCAACTCATCCCAATACAAGTCAAACATCCTTTCATCCTGCTATTTTAGAAGTAGGAATTTGACTACAATTAATCAGTATTAACAGTGTTTCTGAATTTGTGCAGTGAAACTGGCACAGAACTGATGACGTATTGCTTTACCTGGCGAGGGTGAAGAGTGTTTCACACCCTAGTTGATGCCTTCACATTGTACTGTCAGACTACAGAATTACATGCATTTGCTGAGATTGTATATTACATATAGAATAGTTCTTACAAAACAGGAATCAAACATCGAATTGAGCTTTATGAAGCATTTCTAAAACTGTTAGTGTGCAACTACCTTTTCATTAAATGTTTACGTAGAAGTTAGAAAAAAATCATTAAGATTCGGTGGATACATTATGATAAATATTTATCTTTCCGCCACAAATGCTCACCAGAATGTTCTCACTCTGGGCGAAACTTATGGCGATCTGTGTGGTCTGGCAGCGGATGTCCATTAGTTCAGGATACTTTTCTGAAATTCCCTGAGTAAGGAAGAGGATGGGGTACTTGTTCTGCTTTTGACGCACCCTGAGGGAAACGAGAAAAGATGTCACGATCACCATCTCTGTGGGAGAAAACCTATTTATAAATAAAACCTGGAGACACAGCATCTGTTAACTTGGTTTTTCTTCAAAACTAATCTTAAAGAGAAAGAATCTTTTAAGCATTTTCACATTCTGAGATAAGTGATAAGAGATAAGATGAGATAAGTGTCCTAATCAAAACTGACTGAAACTCAACTGCAGGGTAATCTTTGTTTTGTAATGAGTCCTGTTAAATTCAGAACACATTCTGCAATTGTTTGTCTGAAACATCTTAAAGGTTGAGAGAGAAATTGAGTTAGGCATGCTGACACTATTAAATGCAGCGCAAATCAATAACTTCATAACCATGCAAGGTTATTGTGTTTCTACAGTCTGATCAAATCTGTTGCCAATTGCACTTACATGGTGCAGATATCAGGGTCGAAGCAGGAGAAGACAATGCGTCTTTTGCCGCCTTTTTGCAGAACACAAGACAGGACGATGTCAAGGAAGGTATTCATGTTGAAGTAGGACGACAAGTTGCCGTCCCATGACCCATCCTGTCAATACAAAGCATAAAATCAATTCAGTTTACTATGAAAAGAAAACATTATTTCTCAATGACTCATTCAATCAAAGTAATTGTGGCAGTAAACTGTTGATCACCTTCATCTGGCAGATCCACTTGAGCTCAATGTTGAAACCCACATGCTCAGGAATAGCCTGGAAGATCTGTGAAACATGTATGAAAAATGTTATTGATTTTATTTTGATTTAACACAACACACATACACATTGGGAGTTCCGAGTTTTACTGTTTTGTTCGTAATTAGAGCTGCACGATACGCAAAAAATCTAATTGCGATTATATTGGCAGATATTGCGATCGTGATGAGTCTCGATTTTAGTTGGAGTGGTTGTTCTTACATTTTATTTCCACTGAAAACATTTTTTAAATGATGATGTAATTTTTGTTGTACCAAACAAGCATGTTCCCGTGTGTCTGGAAAATATGACTTGTAGGCCGGGGCATCTCTGCAGCACGACAACACTTATGGTGCAAACAATGCACAACAATGCTGTGACACATTTTACCTTCATCAAAAAAAACTGAAGCTCCTGTGATTTGGATATTGCACTTGGTCATATAGCGATTTTGATCATACTTTGATTAACTGTGTAGCCCTATTCATATTGATTAGACAAGTTGTTTAATAATGGGTAAGGTAAGGGTAATTTACCTGTGAGAGTGAGGGGAATGGCTGATGCTCATCAATTTCGTCTTCATCGTCCAGCAGATCTGAACAACAAACAGAACAGTGACACACATTATCTGCTGGCCTAGTTCTACATTCAAAGCCACTTTGCTGTGATGCAAGATGAGGGCATGCAGGTCTTTACAAAAAACACAAACCCTACCAATAGGTACATACCTTTGTTATCATTTCCTTTCATTGCAGTGACATGGGCCAGCTGTGCAACAAAATAAAGAACAATAAAAATAAAGCATACAGGATCTTGTCAGTGAGTAAACATTCTCTGACTTTCTGTCAGGGCTGGGTTAAAAGTCATGAAATAATCTATTCTGTTTTGCCAGTTATTGTTTTAGCAGAAGGGTGTGGAAGTTCAGATTTTGTTTGCTGTTCAGTTTGTCATTTTGCTAATTTGGAAATGCAAATTTCTCAACTTGAGGGCACTAAACAGCACAGTTGTGAGTAATATTAGTAACTGTCAAACTTTCATCTGAAGGGTAACAAAAGTTTTTTTTCAACTTGGGTCTTTTTTTTTTGCAAAGTTTCAGTCCAGGTTTTTACCTTAAGAAGCTGCAGCTGATCAAATGTCAAGTCTTTAACTGGAACCTCAATGAGCTCCAGTGAAGTTTTGTCATTTTTCTGTCAAGGGGATAAAAAAAAAATTATTTATCATTTTACGCAGTGACATACATTTTCTTATGCTTACCACTTTTTGAAACATATGGTGATTAAGTGATGATTAGTTGATGGAAAGTAAAAAATACCAACAGAGAAGTATTTTTCAGATAAATTACAACTTCATGAGTCACATGTCCATCATCAAGTACACCAGGCATTACATTTACCTTCTTGGTGGATATGCAGCATGTCAGATCATGGTATACAATAGGAACAGCATCCTTGGAGAGGTGAACATCAAACTCCACATAAGCTGCACCCTACATGTGCACAATTGACATATAATTAGTAGAAGTAATGTAGTAACGTTTTAGGTGAATATTTACTTATGAACTAATCATCCGTGTAACTTACATGCTTGGCAGCACTTTTGAATGAGGCTACTGTGTTCTCCCTGATTCTGTGGTGCCTGTAAAATACAAACAAGAAAACAATTTTGTTGAAAGGGAACCGATGTCGGACATGCACCCCATTGACACCCTGTTGTGCTATTCACTAAGCACTCTATCCCATCCAATTCAAACACTTGTTATGACTCACTTGGCTGCGTGTGTGCTGCCTGCTCCTCTGTGGCCCACATCCAGAGTGCTTCTTTTCTTCCAGTACTTGGTGTACGAGGAGCTCATGTCACACTGCAGCCCCTGGATGGGCCGGATCACCAGGTAATCAACTAGAACAGAGAGACAAACTAGGTGAACAGGTTTTTCCACAAGCATGGTGTGAACATTTACTTTTACTGTGCAACAGAAAAGGAAAGTTCAGTTTCTCCATTTTCTTTTGAATACAGTCAGATCACTGTCGGCCAGTGTGGAATTCTTTTGTACAAAATCTTACCTCTAACTTTCCCGATGGTCTGTCTGGAATTTCGACCCATTATGGGAAGTGTGACTACTCCGTTGTCTTTGCCACTCTCCAAAAAAGAGGAGGAGAGGAGGCAAGCTGTGCCCACATGCCCTGGATGAGCATCCCCCTGGACCACATGCTCACTCAGATCCTCCTGTAAACAAATACATCAGATCAGTACAATTCTGATCAAATCAAACCACATGAAACTAATTGTGATTTGTTCTTCCCTTTCACTTGTATTTGTAAGTTAAGAATACAAATGTATATCTGTTTAACAAATGGTTTTACTGGTGTATCAGAGGCCATGAGTTTATTACCTCAAAGAACTCAAAGGTGAGCTCTAGGTTGTCTGGGTCCATGGTGTGGATACTGTACTCAGTCCACTGAGAGGGCTCCAGGGCGTACCCACACTCAGGCTGCGAGTGACGCGACTTATAGCCATTGGCACTGATCATACTGATCTCCAGAGTGGTGGTCATCTTGTGCCAAGATGAAGGACTGATGGCATCATCCTCTTCATCTTCCTCCTCCTCTATGCCCTCCAATGTCAGCTTGATCCTGGATAGGTAAGTAAAATTTAAAGTGAATAAACCTATTGTAGTCTTACTGAAAGCCGGATACATTTATCAAAGGAACGTGTCAATAGGTGAAATCACATTATGCTGTACTTTCGGTTTCTCTTACTATAATAGTTTTGTATGCTGGACTTATGTCAGTCTTTGGTAACAGGCAGGTAGGGTAATAGTAGCACTGTAATGACCCGTCTCGTGTTGCTTTCAAGTAGAACTTTCACTGCCTGGCGTTGAAATCGACCTTGGTGTCATCCCTACCTAAAGCGAGACTTCTTGAATTTCTTCTTAGTGATGGACACCGGAGATGTCTTAGAATAGTGCAGACGCAGGCGAATCTCTGTCTGGCATGTGAGCCACCCAGAGTCAACACAATTCACCCCATCTATAGAGAAAGGAAGGACACAGATAGAATGCCTTTGTATTTGGTGACAATGTATATGAATGCTGACCAGAGAACTGGTTTGCAGCGACAAAAGCAGGGAGGAGACAACTGTTTGCTCTGTTATAATGAACGACCTCAAAACCTCTGCTGCACAAAACAGAGGAAGTGACTACAATGGGGTCTAAAGGGATTTCAGTTATCCTGAAGGATTAAGCACATCAGTGAGCCATTTAGTGCTGCAGTACTTCTATCTCTCAGAGCTTTTACATAGTGTACACCCTCACAAGGTAAATAAAGCAGAGAGGTCCCTAGTCACAGCTGTTGTGTTTGTAGTTTGGCTTTGTTTTAATCCAACTTACCGTGAATTCCAAACTGTCCGTCATCAATATTCTGGTGTGATGCTGCAATAAAGAAAAAAGGCATTAGAATAGGTAGAGGAATCGCACCAGTACAAAAACTGAGGACAAATCAAACCAGTGCATTTCCAGTGTGGTTCTCATTTTGAGCACTTAAAACCAGACGCCGAATTTAAGCCTCCATTGGTTTGCTCTGACTTTGATTTGCCTCAAATTCAAGAGAGTCCACTCAGCAATAAAATACATTTGTTTCCAAAAAATCTTAAACTACAGCTCAGAGTATGAGCATGTCATTAGGTTTAAGTTAGCAGGATGTTTTATGAAACTATGCAGAAACCAAACAAGACACTTCAGGATTAAAAAAACCAAAAATTAACTTCAAATTCATAACAAATTCTAGTAGGTGAAGCATTTTAGTAGGATTTGAAAGAAGAAAGTGAGAGAAAAAAACAAAGATGGGTTGACAGGCTGGGGTCAAAAAGGACATCAAGCAGGGTGTAGCCATGGCTGCAACTATTCTTCCTATCAAGCCCATTCTGAATGAGCTTTGTCTGTGTTTGGCAAACACAATGGGGTTTTAACTAGAGAGCTCTGCTAAATCAGGGCATGACATCTACTGTACTGCGGTGTTTCCTCTATGGTTATAGATTATTCCAGCCAGCGTTGTCCCTGATCTTTGCCAAAACATACACACACTACCACAAAAGCAAGCGCTTCCAGAGGCTACCAGTAAATTACAGACAGCGTCTGAGGAGGAAACACTGCAGTCAGGTGGTGACATGTTAATTTTAACATACATTTTGCCCAAAACAACAAACCCACGATCAAATTCGACTGTCCCTGAAATAATTACACCCCTCTTCAGTGGGATGAGCAAGAACTGACCCTACATCACTGTTGATGGGCAACTTTTATATGAAGTGCTGGGGCAGGGAATGGGAGGTCGATAGGGAGTTTGAGTATGACACACTTTACCAAACCCAACCACAATGTGCACCGTTTTTTGTTGTTCTATACCTGTGGGGCTCATCGTGCGAGGGTGGTGATGGGTCTCCCACATATTGACTATCACTTGACAGGGACCACCTGCACTCTGCAATTCCAATGTTTGGTAAAATGTTAGGGTTTTCAAATCAGATACAGTGAACTACTTTCCAGTCCGGTCCCAAAGCTGTCTTTGGACCAGAGTGTGAGAAAGGAATTAGAGCTGGTATAGTCACCAATCCCCAGCTAGGGAAGTCAGCCACCATGGGTTGAAATCTGTAAAGTGAATTTGTTAGTGAAGAATAAGAACTTGGAAACATTTCTTCAGATACACATTAAGCTGCTCTCTTTATCTGTAATAAAACCATACATAAGTAAAGCAATGGTATATTTGTAGCAACTCTTTTTGGCCTCTGCCATTTAATTAAATCATTATAGAGTTGAATACAATATTCCAGTGAGGAAAAAGTATCCAACATTGCTCCAGTCTGCAATTATGGAAAACATGGTCCATGGGTTTAAAAAAAAAAAAAAAAAAGTTTCGATGCTGTTACAGTTTCTCCAAAGGCATGGGGAGGAGCTTCAGTTAAACTGAAACTCACTCAAACCACAATGGGAAATGTTAACTTCTCTAACTTTTGTACAATAATATGTTAAAGCTCACAGAGAGTTTGAGCCTATGCAATTTACAAAGTGAGGCACCTCACAAACAACGCAGCAAAAACATAAGAGGAAGTCAAGTCAGAGCAGCCTCATAGTCTCACACAATGTGAGCTCCACCCTTGCAATGAAAAATAATAAACACACCGATACTAAGAGAGAATACTAAGAGAGAATACTAAGAGAAAGCCAGGGGCAGACATTTCCAGGAAGATGTCTGACTCATTTTCTGTCTTCTTCTTTTCAGGGAAACTGGATCCCTGATGTTTTTGTACATATATATATATATATATATATATATATATATATATATATATATATACACACACACAGGCTTATCAGCAGCTTGGGCATGGCTCACATGCTTAGACTTGAGAAGCCAGCTGATAATTTGCCCGGGGCTGGTAATTACACAACACTAACCTCAGGTTGTTTCTAAAGGGCATAAACACAGATGCAGGCAAAGTGATAAACAAATCTTGCGACTGATGCTAGCTTAAACTATGGCAAATCCTCTAACACACACTTTCAAAGTCAGTGCAATCAAAAAAAAAAAACTAAGATGACCTGTTTCTCCCCTTCCTGTGGATGAGCTATAAAAAGAAAGGTATCAACTGACAGAAAACAAAAACCTGAAGTCATCACATCACATCACATCACAAGCATGCAACAATAATTTGACATTTAATTTGGCTTTGAATTGAACAGTAATTACCTTTTTAACAAGTAATATCCAATACTCCAATTATCTTTCAAAAGGATATCTTTGCCAAGTGAGCAAAGAAATGTGTAATTTATAAAGCAATCCCACTTTACAGACAGGAGACTCCGCTCACCTTTGACTCCAAAAAGAAGCCTTTGAAATAGCGGTACTTGGAAACCGTTCCTTTAGGTACAGTGATTGTTGCAGTCCATGTGTTTCTGTCAGGGAATCAACATACACATCAATATTTTAGAAGTGCAACATGGTAAGAATAGCAGACCACTACTTGCATGTAACCTAGCAAAAAAAAAAAAATCACATCCTGTCATAATTTAAAAGCATGTTTCTAACAAGTGAGGCATAACACCTACCCATCATTACCACTAGGATGCAAGGTCACAGCTTTTTGATGGCTCCAGCACCCCAGGGCTTCACAGCTGCCAACAACAGCAATCACCTCACCTAGAAGAGTTCAAACAGACCTGTTACCTGACGTAACCTTGATAACAACCAAAATAAAAATATGCCTGACCTTAATAACAACCTCTACAACATTTTGATGCAAACGCGTTTAAGAGGCCTTCTTAAACAAGGAAACGCTAACATGGGCCACAAATGCTGTGTGCAAACTTGGCAAAACCACATTTACACAATCCTAACATCCCTCTATGTCTTCCCACGAACTTAAAGGCCATGATCTAACCAGGGTCGACCCCTTTGTCTTGAGTTATGTCCTCAGTCATACCTGGGGATGTTTCACCTCTGACAGCCAGAGACACCTGAGCGGTCTCCATAGTTGACACAAGCACAGAGAAAGATTGGCGGCAGAAACAAGCTGAAAGACATGAACGGGTTTATTTCATTACCGGATAATCTAACAATTTCAGCAATGTACAGCAGCGAGGAATGGTCCTGAGTCACGGCCATTATCTTCTTACATCTACCTGCCAACCGTGTGAGAACAGCGCAGCTCCGGCACAAAACACGTTCAAAACAACTGAAGCCGGGAGAGGCGCGACATAAGCAGGAAAGCACACGTAAGCTAACTAGTTTCTTACTTTTGGCAGCGATGCGTTGGCTCTCGGCAGCCTCACAGCCGGAGGATTCACAGGGAAATCATGTCTACCCCGCTGAGAGGCACCGGTCTGAGCGAAAGCCACCCTGATCCGCACCGTTAGCCATAGCTACCAGTCCAAAAGCGTGTCGATGCTAACTCGAACCCAACTGGAAAAATGGTACGAGCACTAAAATAACAACTGCTGTAACGCAGTAAATATAACACTGCAAAAAAAAAACACCTCCCACCAAGACGGATGTGAAGCGAGTCCTACAGCATAGCTAAGCTCCCGGGGACAGATGAGCCGAGACAAAGGATGAACGCGTAAACACTACACGTCACGCTGCAGGAGCGTCAAGTACGCCAAAATGAAACAAATTCACTTCCGGTATGTATTTTCAAAGTACAACGTGCTTCGATATGCCACTAAGTGATATGAAAATCATTTAAGGTAAAGTCTGGAGTAAATAATGAGAAAATTCATCCTTCATATGATTTAGATTAATCGCCATAAGTTAAGTTAAGTTAAATTAAGTTAATGATTCTAAAAATGACTCTATAATTACTGTAGTGTCCACAAACATCACTGCTGGAAGTATTTATCCTACTGTCTTGTTGAACATGAGAAAAGTATCAACAACTAATGATCCAAAACAGACTCTAAACTGAGAGCCGAGCAGATTTTCTATGATATCTTCCCCACTGCTGAGGGCATAAACAGGGCCAGTCAATGGTGATATTTCTAGGAATTCAGAGGGATTTAAAACCCGGGGTAGTTTATATTATAGATGTAGATGTAGACATAGACGTAGATGTAGATGTAGATGTAGATATATGATATAGATATAGATGCAGATGTAGATGTAGATATAGATATAGATCTAGATATAGATGCAGATGTAGCTATAGATGTAGATATAGATATAGATGTAGATATAGATGCAGATGTAGATATATGATATAGATATAGATGTAGATGTAGATGTAGATGTAGATGTAGAAGTAGATGCAGATGTAGATGCAGATGTAGATGCAGATGTAGATATATGATATAGATATAGATGTAGATGTAGATGGAGATGCAAATGTAGATGTAGATGCAGATGCAGATGCAGATGCAGATGTAGATGCAGATGTAGATGTAGATATATGATATAGACATAGATATAGATGCAGATGTAGATGTAGATATAGATGTAGATATAGATGCAGATGCAGATGTAGATATATGATATAGATATAGATGCAGATGTAGATGTAGATATAGATGTAGATATAGATGCAGATGTAGATATAGATGCAGATGTAGATGTAGATGTAGATGTAGATGTAGATGCAGATGTAGATATAGATGCAGATGTAGATGCAGATGTAGATGTAGATATAGATGTAGATATAGATGCAGATGTAGATGTAGATATAGATGCAGATGTAGATGTAGATATAGATGCAGATGTAGATGCAGATGTAGATGTAGATATATGATATAGATATAGATATAGATGCAGATGTAGATGTAGATATAGATGTAGATATAGATGCAGATGTAGCTATAGATGCAGATGTAGATGTAGATGTAGATGTAGATATAGATGTAGATATAGATGCAGATGTAGATATAGATGCAGATGTAGATGTAGATGTAGATATAGATGTAGATGTAGATGTAGATATAGATGCAGATGTAGATGTAGATATATGATATAGATGTAGATGTAGATATATGATATAGATAAGGGATTACATGTATTAGAGATTGCTGCTGGGAGATGCAACTCACAGAAATCATAAATTAATACATAAAATATTTTTTTTTTTAAAAGCTATTTGCTATTTGCTATGTCTTGGGGGGTTAAATTACATTAATTCTAAAATAAAATCTTTAATGTCTCTGAAATACAACATGTAGATGTAATTTCAAGCACAGTACTTCGCCCTTCGTCACAGACATGTAGCACTTTTACTTTGGAGATATGTTTTCTATAGTTGTGTTGCGTCGTGCTTTCCGCTGGCTACTTGACGAAGCTGGTTCATTCCGCCCTGCTCCGGATTTGGAGCCTGTCAGTAATGCTGCATTAAGGTACCTTCGGAAACCCCGCTATTACGAGCCTAGTACACGTGTTCAACCCCAAAAAGCGGTAAACAAAGATGAAAGTCGCACCTTTTAAAATATTATACTGCCCAGGTGTTAGAGGAACGGATTAACTTTAGGCGACTTTGTTAGCCACTGACAAAATATATGACATATTTTATTTTGAAAACTGTTACCGCAGTACATTGTAATTCTATATAAATTTCTTAAGTAAATCAGAAGTTATAATTTGGGGTATTCTGGCTGCTAGATCAATTCTGTATTACTTACGAACAAATCCGACCGGAAGTTATATGATAATTACGAAATAAGAAGCAGGCTTTAATCATGTAACATGCGGCAGTGAAGTTTCCCAGCTTTCCTCAATGCGGCATCATGGAGTTGTTTATGTTTGCCACCGAAAAACACACCGATCAATTCAATGGTGGAAACTTCACGTTAAGGAAAACGCCATGGCATGACAATAAGGTAACAACAGGTGTGAACATACCTTCAGCAGAAATCGATAAAGCCGCGCATCTTCGCTGCTGATGTGATCTCTGTTTGGGGATGTGGCGGGAGCGGCGGGGCGATGCGGGAGGGGTCAGACCCTGACGTCACAGGCACCGCAGCCGACTAGATCACGTTCGTGACAAGTTGCCAATGACTTTCAAAACATTCAAGTCCTGTGCTGCGTGTCCCAGCCAGGAAAAAAAAAAAAAAACTTTTCTACGAAAGCCGCTTGTGTAAGTGAAACGTGATAACGTAACCCGGCTCTCTGACGCTGGGGAGTCAAGGACAAATGATCTTTTTTCTCTGTTTGGCTGCTGGAGCAGACAGGGGTCAGGTCGCAGGTGGCCCTTTGGCTCAAATATCCTCTCAGGTGGACTAAAGAGTTTAAATGCCATCCACTTTTTTTCCACTGTCACCAATACTCTAAAATCAAACCTAGAGCGTTTTAATTGAAAGTTCAGGAACTGTCCGCAGCAGTTAATTGACATTATCTCTGCTGGAACTACTTAATTCAAAGTTTATCATATAGTAATTTATGGACAGCGTTGGCCCAGGGGCCGATGCATGTAATGAATTGTGCATCAGGATGGATGGCGTTTCTGCGACGCTGTCCAGACGCTACAACCACAACTGTGGACATAGAACGTCTCCATTGCAGATGGACATTGAGAGACACCCAAGAACTGGGTGTTATATGCTACTGAGGAATACAATTTGGTCAAGCAACTGTCTCTCTGTTGTCAGCCATGTCCCAGAGTCTCTCTCAGAGTGACTGGCGCGAAGATGAACCTCTGACCTTCAGTAATGAACCTGGACCCGCAGACACAAACTGCTACAACCCTGTGAACCTCCAAACTGTCACATATAACAGTGTTTGGTGTGTTGAGGCCCTGTGGTTGAGTCTGTAAGAGCAGCCATCATGTGGGCAGAAAAGAAGTTCTTCCTGGTCCGTCTGGCGAATCAGTGAATTAAAACCGACAGACACAAAGAACATTTACCTGTTTTTAGATTATTTTTTTTTTCTTTTTATTGCAGCTGATAAACATGACGGGGATTTAAAGATACTGGTAATTAAAAGAGCCGCGGTGGAGGAGAGTGCCAGCCACAGACGGGAGCAATGTTTTGGTGAATCTCGAGAAGCTGGGATCTAACAGAGTTTAAACACTTTACATGATCATTTTATAGCTTAGATGATGAGCTTCTCATGTCAGAAAGACAAAGCTGCACGTACGATTGGATATTCATCACTCTGCTGGGGTGTAGCATCAGGGGGAACAGTTGGAACAGCCTGTCGGGCAGATGACAATGGCCGTCTGTTGAACGGCTAAATAATATATATATATATATATATTTTAAGTTTTCGTTTAGAGGCCATCTTGAGTCCACCATCAAAAAGAATGACTGTTAAACAAAACATTGTTATGAACTGTCAGTTATAATGATCTTGTCATAAGGACTGGTCTGTTTTTAATTGACACAATTCCATGACTTTCTTTTCATACATACCCAACATTTATACATTTATTATTTATCAATGCAGTGAGAGACACTTTGACTTAACAGACTGAAGAGGAATTGTAAATCTGCACATTCAGAGAACCCAGAACAATGTTTAATTATATACTGGGGAAAATAATAGTTAATCTTTGCTTTAGAGCCAAAATGTATGAGATTTTAGAGCCTTTAGAGGCAAAACTAACAATCAATCTCAGTGAATGTTCACTCTCTTTAAATAAATGACCTTGAAAGGTAAGATTAGTGTGTTGGTTAGAAATGGATGGTTCACAGCTCTGCATTGTAAAGACGTGAAAACATGGGCAGACTTTTGTGATGTAACATGTTAGTTTCAAGCGATACCATAGACACTGAAATACACTGTAAATAAATACATATATAGTATATAATACAGATATTATTGCTGATGGTTGTGGGAAAATACTTCATATTTAACCTCTTCATAACAGAAAAAAAGGACTTGAAATAATCAATTAGAAAGGAATTTTAAGTGGGACTTCGTATCAGTTTCTTAGTTTTTGCTAATTCTGGTCATCCTGCTTTTGAGAAGCTAAACTCTATTCTGCAGCCCCCTGGTGGTCTGTAGAGGCATTACAGGTGGCCCCTGACTATGCATTCAATAACGTGGTTTTACTCTGAGAATAACCATTTAAAACACATGTACGTGTATTCATAGTTTGTGAATAATGAAACTCATGCAAGTATGATGTTTAGATAATCCAAGGTGACTTGGTGATTAAAATAGTGACCATCCGGTCTATCCTTGGCAGCATGCATATGCATGATGTACAGATTTGCTCCCAAAAATATTAGTTTACTGACCAGCATCTAAAAAGAGTTACTGCTTGATTTTGGCAATGAAAAAGCCTTTTTGCAAGCTTCATTGAAAAATTACAGTTAGTTTCTGAAAGGTCTGTTTAACAAGTAAGAAAAAAAAACCAAAAACCTAATCTCAACCCTGTTACTCACACCCCACAACAGTGGTCCTCATGAACAAAAACACCCCGAGGAGAGGTCTCGTCCCACGTAGTCTCTATTCAGTAGAGTTGTCTGGACTGAAGCCAGCGGCGGTTCAGGAGTGGAGTGATGCTGAGTGGCAGGTGTCAGATGAGCAGGTCCACGTGGACCGAAAGCCAGGAAACACTGGTTGTTAGAGACGTAGATTATCTAAGTCATGAAGGACTGTTTAGAAAAGTGATATATACATAAAAGTACTGTGACCTGTGACGCTCAGTGCCGTTCAGAGCAGCACCTACAGGACACAGTCCAGGGGCACAGTATACTCTAATTCAGAGACATTCCTTCTGTTTCTGACTCATAACAATTCCATGATTTTCTCTTAGATTTTAGACCATTCTGCTCCTGAGACTCTCAGCGGTTTGTTATGTTACATGAACGAGTGTTTGATTTGTGATTTAAAAACAGATGGAGAGGAGATTTGACTTCAGCTGGTAGTTTGTTGGTTTGGACAGCAGGTGATGCTGCTGCATCAACAATGAGCTGAGACACTGTGCTTTTGTCTCATCTGCACTCAGACAGACAGCAGGAGACAGCTGGATTTAGACCTATCACTTGGACACTACTAAATCTGCAGCTGTATTAGATTCAGTGTTGAAGTGAAACACAAAACCGCCATCTTTGTTTTGTTTGTTTTTTTTCATCTCACAGAACATCCACAGTTAGGGTTGAGTGTTAATTAAGGTTGCAAGAACATACAGCAGTCTGCTATGTCTGAGAAATAGTTGTAAATAACCCCCATATATGATTTGTTTCATTCAAGCCACTATGATTGAAATGTGCAATTGACCTGAAGTGTGCAGTAATCACATTAAACACAACTCTAGCTGTTTGTTTGCATGCAAAAAAGAAGATGATTTTACAATATTGTGCTTGGTGAAATGTGAAATGGGTCAACAATTGTGATTTAAGGTTCTAACTTACTTTTTAGAAGTCATTTAAGAGGTTCTTTTATCAAATTGCAATGAATGAATAAAAATAAATGCATCTTTATGGAGAAACAATGTTTAACCCTTTAATGCATTAGTGGACTTTCACACTCTCAAGTACCTTACCTTATGTTAAAATGAAAATAGTGGAATGTAGTCCCGCTTTCACAGTAATCGAAATACAAATAAATGTATGAAGAAAATAGATAAATAGTCCGTACATATACAAGAATATTTTAACAATGCCTTGTTAAAATATCACAAAATAAAATAACAAAAAACATTTTAAATTTAGATATGATCTTATAGTACACTTCTCATGTGTTTGTAGAAATACTTCTGGTGTCACTAACTAGTTCTACCTCAGAGCTGTCTGAGGTCAGCACCTAAATAGGAACACGTTAATAGCTGACATAAAAAGCTGCAGAGGTTTTGCATTTCGCCTTATTGAGCTGTTGCCAGTTAAGTTTTCCTCTCCACGCTCCAGTGTCAGCTGATGTATTAAAAAAAACATTCACATTTATTGATTAGGCAGACTGTTTATGTGAAGACCTTGGTCTCTTATCATGTATAAATAAAAATAAAGGCACATTTAATATGATTTTTTTTCAATGACCACATGTAACATTTGTCTTTACACAAACCAAACAGTGCTCATTTTCTCATCACCCTAGCGTAGAGGTCCTCTGGGCTGTCAGCAGCGTGTGTGGGGCCGTTTACTGTCTTGGACACTTTGACCTCTGCATACACCGTATCCTGCAGCCGTCCACTGTCCTGCAGGGAGTCAGAGGACGGTTCAGGTCTCAGCTTGGAGAAGTCGATCTCTCCGTAATGGATGTTTTCTTCTTCTCTTTTACCGGCTGACTCTTCAACAGCCAGCTCGTCGCCTCTTTGACCCTTCAAGAAATAAATCAAACAAGAAATGTGAGGTGAATCCTCTGTTGTGTCCCTCCTCATTACATTACACTGCAATTACAGATCCATCCAAAATTAACTGAGTGAACTTTTGGACAAAATCGGCATGAAAACTGCATTACAGCATGGATAGCTGTGATGTAGTTTTGATAAAGGTATTATGATAAATGACTGTCTGAGCAGTGAGTCAGGTAAACAACTCAGACACAGATGGAAAACATTCACGACACACAATCCATTACTGAACATGGAGGTATATTATTTTCCCACCTGAGTCTGTTGTGGAGTTGAATGTGTTGACTTCAAATGCCTGAAGGACATAAGAGGCTGTTAGATTAATGATACTGAGTTTTAGGTTAAGTTTCAGGTGTCATTAACAGAGTCTAGTCATCTGCTTTAATTCGTAATACTTACCAAACAAAGACAATCAAGCAGATGAGAAGGATGAATCCGATGACTCCTCCAAGAACTGGCTCCCAATACAGAGTCTCTCCTGGTAGAAAAACACGACCAATACAAGAAACCAGGTGACTAAAGGAAGGCATGATTTAATGTGGACATGTTATACCACTGATGTAGCTATTACTTAAGGTCATTTAGGTATTTTACAAACAAATTAAAAAGTAAGGCATATTGCAACAGAGAAGAAGAAAATGAGAAAAGAGCAGATTAATAGATTCACTAAAATAACTGTACTGACTGCCTTTACCTTCAACCGACAGATGGATCTCTAATGAGTTCTGATAACCAACCCCATTGGTGGCCACACAGTAATAAACTCCACCATGTGTCACCCTGAAATTGTAAAAGTCTCCTTCAGATACATTCGTGGGTCCGTCTGTGCTCTGCTTGTACCAGGTGAAGCGGCTGATGGGAGGTTTGGCTCTGCTGGAGCAGGTCAGGTTCACCCAGCTCCCTGCCGACACAGAACGTGACGGACTGATGGACGCTCTGGTGTCCTTGGGAGCATCTGGGGAAAAAGGTGAAAGAGTGATAAGGAGCATCACGACCTACATGAAATCTCCTGGGGAAAAAAATTGACATCTCACGAATCCTTGTGTGCTGACAGGATCCAGTAAGAAACAAACTGGCTTACATGAAACACTGAGAGTCATTTTATTGTCTGCCGTCTTGACACCTTTTCCTTCATTCACGGGATAGCTGGCAGAACAGGCGATGTTGCGTCCATCCCATTTGTCTGACAGAGTGATGGTCTCCTGGATTTTAGTTGAAAAGGTTTGATCTTTGTTTTCCTCAATTTTGTTGCGAGGGTCTCGTTTGAGGTTCCAGGTGAGCTTAGGAGGGGAGTGTGGACAGGGACTGAACGCTGAGCAGGTTACAGTGACAGACTCCTCCTCCTTCAGATTTCCTGAGATTTCAATTTTGGGGCTCATAGGAGAATCTGTACATACAAGAATACAGTGCGTTACAGTGTGTATCAGTGCTCAACACCTGCACATTTTTATTGTAAAACTATAATAAAAATTGAGCATTTCATACACGTGGAACAACCTCATCCTGGACATTAAAACATATCTCAAATTCACGTGGAAGTTTATAAAACTTCAACTGATGAAAAATATGAAGGAATAAAAGAGATGAGAGGAAATATTTCCCTACCCAGTATTAGTCTGGTGTTCCTAATAAAGTGCTCAGTGAGTGTGTCTCAAAAGGAAATGTGATGAAATATGATTGCAACTGTCGACAACCCAACATTAATTATTTACTTTAACAATGAAGGTGAGGGTTATGGACTTTGTTGTCCAGGCCAAAGCTGCATCAACAATATTAATAAATATTTATAAAAAAATTAATAAAAATAAATCTCAGTTTTAAAACTTACCATTAACATTGATTTCAAGAGGATAACAAGCAGCTGTTGCCTTGAATGCCCCATTCTCAATCCTGAAGAAGTATTTTTCTGTCTTATGTGTGGTTAAATGGGAAAATAGAGTGGTGCAGTTTTTCTGGCTCAGGTTTCCAGTAATACTTATTGGATAGATGTTAACTGTGTGGCTGCCATTGAAGATCACATTGTCTGCACCTATGGCAAATCTGGGGTCATTTTTAATCCACACTCCGAAGATAGTTCCTATGGCACTGAATTTCTCCTCTGGATTAACTCTGAAGTTACATGGGATTTGCAAACAAGATCCACTCAGTGCTTCCATCCTCTCTGGCGCAGTGATGACGAGATGTGGCTTAATACAAGAAGCCGAAGCACCTGTAAATTCAGTCTCATGATTAACAACATGTGGGAAAAATCAGCATGAAGAGAAAGTTCAGTTTCTCCTATATTGTTAACACTTACTTTCTTTAAACAATATACAGTACATTTCACTTTTAAGTCAGGAAATGAACAGTTGGAAAAATAGCTCTGTCTGCACTGTGTCTTTTTGTTTGTTTGTTTCTAAGATTGTAAAAGTCTGAGTATTGTTACCAATAACTGAACAAACAGCTCACCTGTAACAAAGAGGACACTCAGTAATATGCTGACGGTCACCATATTCACAGACGGAAACTTGTTCCCTGGATTTGCAAACATGATGAAAAATGTTACTTATCAGTTACTTGCTCATATCACTTACTTTTACAAAGCATTCATAGTCTTTTGAAGCAACTTCCTAATTTCAGACTCAAACCAGAATATATGCAGTGGTTAGCCACACCTGCAGAGCTTAGAAATAAATGACGTCTCTGTCAGCGCAAAAGACAAAGAGTTCGAAAATGGAAATTTTAGTTTCTTCCTTACCAAACGTGTCCACAGCTACAAGATGAGATGAGAAGTTTTGAGTAAAATGGAGCAATCTGTGAATTTTAGCTGTGTTAAGACGAAAGAAAGGAAACTTGCTTTTTAGTCCACTGTGATGTTGCAAAACTGCTTGACATCACATGACTCCCATGACTAATATACTGAGGGAAAACAGGCAGTTTCACCCTTGCTGCTTATAATCTGTAAGTAAAGATATCAGATATTAGGAAATCTTTAGGTTTAGTTGTTAAAGGATATTTGGAACAAAAGCCTGAAACATGTCCATACATGATTAATTTGATTAATGCAAGACACTGTTTAATACAACTTAAACTTTAATCTAATATAGCAAAGGTCTGAAGTTCAACTCTTATCCCTTCATTTTTTGTCTCTTTAAAACCATTTTTAATCAATTTAGCACATTTTGTATACATCCACTGGGAACACCAGTGTTGGTACTAACATGGGATAAATTATTAAAGGAGATGTTTTTTCTTTTGTGTTTTGCTGAATTCAACAAAAAACACAGAGCAGACGGAACATCACATGATAAATATAATTCACCTACATCTATCTTTAAAGAAAGTGGTACCATTTTAGTTTCGAGAAAAAAAAACCTCAACTGTCCTCTGTGTGGCACACCAACAAATAGAAACTGAGATTAAGAAATGAAGCAATTATAGACAGCACAGTGTGTGTTGTTCCATTTGCAGTGAACATGACAGCTTCCTCTTCTCCTCTTATGCAGTACACAGTATACACACACACACACACACACACAGATGAAATTGAAAAGTTCATTCTCACAAAGAGAAGAGGAAGTACCACGCAGGGTATTATTTCCTTCTTTTTTTCCAGTCTCTTTGAATGGACGTTCATTCACTTTTTCCCTCCCTGTTCACAATTACCTGGATCACCTGGATCTTTAAATGTCTATTGAGTTGCAGATTGATGGAGGTTTGGTGGTAAGTGTTGTGAAACAATAACACATGTGGCATATGTAACAAAATTAAAACCCTTCTCTTTCCTTATATTTTGTTTTTATGTAGCCAATGAAAATAATCAGCAGATTCTCAGATTCTCTGTCTTTAGTCTGACATCGTTTCTTGTCTTTCAGCAGAAAGTCGTCTACAGGATGAACATAAGATGTGGAACAGAACACTGAGCTCTACGTCGGTCACCTGTCAGAAAACAGTCCACTGCTTTCTTCATCTGAGCATTGAATAGTTTCAGCTGCAGTTCTATGTTCTATTGCTACAAAAAGAGGAAGACAAAGGTCTTGTGGACTTTCAAAGACTACAAATACTGGGATGGAAACTGACTGGGAGTCTTTTCTTGAGAAGATTTCTAACATTTTTGAAAATGAGGATAGCAGTGACCCATCTCTGGATGTCTACCCTGGGGCCGCTCACCAGTTGGACACTTCCAGAAAATTTCCAACGGAAGCATGCATCTTTGATCAGGAGGGGCTGGCAAATGACTGTAGATTTAAGGAAGCAGCTCAAAGTCCCTCAGGGGATAGACAAGATAAGATAAGACAAGATCTTGTGTTGTGGTCAGAAACGCAGGTGTATGTTGTGAAGCTGACAGTGCTAAGTTAAGATGCAGTAAAAGTGACCTGTGAGAGGAAACAGCAGATACACAGAGCTGAAGCACAGGCAGAGGCGTGTGGTTGGAAACCTAAGGTCCAGCGGAGGTTGGCTGTAGGGATATTGTTGTCCTTGTCATCTGAACTGTCTGTAAGAGAGCCAAGTCTAAAGCAGGCAGCAAAAAAATGCTAATGCTAAGCAGAGCTAGGTAAGTGTGGAACTTGTAGAGTGATCACATGACGGTTTAAATATAAGTATGCAGGTCGTTGCTTGCCGAAGTGAGGAAGCTGAAGAGGGTCAGCTTTGCTTATTTGGTGGATCACCAATTATTTTTAAATTTGGCGTGACTATAGTACAGCTTGAACTTACACGTTCTGTCTCAACCCAGGCATGGGTGGGTGAACTTCTTGGTGCTTGGGCTGCAGACAAGCTAAATACCACATTTATTTTTCACCTGTTTCTTAGACTGTTAAGCACAGGGACATCTCAATCTGACAGGAATAAGAAGCATTTTTGTTTCAAAATCCGGATAAAAGCATATTAATGCATTAGTGGAAATGTCAGTTTCATTACCAGTACCCCTTTAAAAGTGGTGGGTCTGTAAACAGTAAAATAAGTAAAAAATAAATTGTGGTTCAAAAATTAGCTTTTATGAGATAAATCCTCAGCATATTTGTGAATGACGCCATCAAAGAATGAACTACGTTCTGAATCTCAGCATTACGCTCCCAGACCAAAGTTTAGCCTGTAGCCCCCTCCAGTGTTCAAATGAAAACAATACACGAAACCATAAAGAGGCAAGGAGGAAAAAAACATTGCAGTAAAAATACACTATCAGGGCTAAATCTTCCTTGTAAATACAATCCCTCATTTCTGACTTGCAGTTGGCCTATAATCAGGGGTTACAGAATCCCTCTTGTTTTGGATGAAGGCAGAGTGTGGAGATCACTGATGAGTACAATGAGAAAGAGAGCTTTCATTTTGGGATGAGCTGTTCCTTAAAGTAGGCTGTCTTCATTTCTTGTCTGGCTTTGTTAATGAACACCAATGAGACTCTGCTGTGATGAGGCAGGAGCAGGAGCGGGTCTCAGGGTGGGAGAGAATTATCTGTCCAACCTGGGAAAATGCTTGAAGTCTCTGCTCTGGATGCGTTGAGAACATGGACTGTATATAAAAAGGTTGAGAATGCAAAGTTTGGAGAGATAACTTCCTGCCGGAGGGCATGTATGATGAAAAGTGGAGTGAGATGGTGAGAAAGAGAGGGAGAGAGAGGGGTGTACTGTATGACTGGACTTGATGTCAGAGTAAAGGAAACAGAGAGAAATCATGATGAGTGAGGAGAGACTGCAGCATTATGAATATTTCAGGCTTTTCCTCAGCACCCAGCTGTGCTCACTGCAGACTGCTTTTTATCAGTTACAGCCTGCTAAGCTCATTCATTTACATGTGTTTTTCTGTATACATGTTTCTGTTATTGTAGTAGATTAATTATGGAGTAAAATATCTTTGAAGCTGGAGCTTTACCAGAATTATAGTTGACTCAACAGTGGGTAGCCAAAAACAAAAAACAAAAATTATACCACTGGAATAAATCATAGTTGCACCAAATTATTCTCAGTGCTACTGATCCAGTGCTTAATACCATAATTTGCTTTTTTTTATTGTTGCATCTTTGATAAAGCACATAGATCTGATTCATTCCATTACAGCTGGTATATTCCCTTACTGAGAAGTACTTTACCTAACTCTAGGCTGGAAATCTACCACCTTTTCTCATCACTGACAAGCACAAGTGAGGGAGCCATAATGTTAGGTTGGAGGTGAGGACAGAAACACATCACTCAGTTAGGCCTCTGGGAAATTACTTAAGCAACATCCAAACAATTAATCAGACTTTAAATATAGTTGGTTAGTTGGTACAGTTCAATGTCCTTTTTGAGAATGATAAACAGATGATTACAGTATTACTGTAATGAGGAGAACGAAACACTGGACACTGAAACAGAACAACGAAAGCTGAAGCTTCACTTGACATTTAATCCAGTGCCAGTTTCTCCTCGGTGTGCTGATTCATTCAGTATTTCCAAACACTGATGTATCATATCCGCCACTGAGCTCAGTGGACAATGAACAGACCTGATTCTTATGGCCCAGTAAAGAACCCTGTGGCTTAGCCTGACTTATACTGTAATAATTAATAATTTAATATTGTTATTGTCACAAGTTGGAGCACAAATGGGTGGCATTTCTGCTGTTACCAGCTGGACATATCAGTATTGTCAGATATGCTCTTTAAGTTGAGCTTAGAGTGTAAATCTGCAGCATATTTTTCTCTTGTGATACTTAAATACATTTCTAAGAGCAGGAAAACTGCAGTTAATATTCTATCCTGCAAGGCAGGGAAGAAATGTGAGGGCACTACAATACATATCCATGCAGAATGCAGTTTTCACATAAAAATCTGTCATGTGAATGAACAGATGTACAGTAAATGATATCAGTTTGAATATATTCACTTCTGTTTGTGTGCATTCATTGGATATTTTTATTTACCCTGTTTGTGTTTGACGGAATAAATCAGCAGGAGTGTGAAGACCACATTTGCCCGCATTAATGTCCCATTTACTGGTCATGAATACACAATATATCTCTCTCTCTCCTTCTCCTTCTCTCATCATTTTTTCTGTTTGTCTCTCGCCCAGCTCTCCTTAACTCTATTTGCAATAATATTTATGTCAGAAAGATAAACTTGGCAGTTGAAAGCTTTCAAGAGCTTACAATAGATCTCAGGGAGTGCCTGAAAGGTGGGAGGACAGATGATATAATGTAAGTTCAAAAAGAAAATAAAGGCAGTTCCTCGAGGCTAGAGTGTCGGACAGAAAAAGAAATACGGTGCTGGTAATATGAAGCCATCCCTGATGAGCAGGGAATTGCTGAGTTATCACGATCACTTTCTATTGAAATGCAGATCGCTTTGCTACATAAAACTTTGGTGTGAATTACTGTGCAAAATCCCTTTCCACCACCTTACAAAATTCAATATTCTGTAATGTGTTCTCAGTGAGGCACAAAAAAAAAAAGACTTCCACAGAAAAGGTGGGATATTTAAAGTGCAACTTGCATCAGTCCCCCGTTCTATTGTATCATCTTGAAATAACATTAGAGTGTGCAGCCACCCATTGACTAGTGGTCAAAACGGGCTTTGGGGATAACTGATGGCTCCACAGATCAGAGCATTACACCACCATATCCCACCTGTCTGTCAAAGGTGGTTAGACAGAGGAAATGAATACGGAGAGGAAGAGATGGAGGCAAAGAGAAAGGCTGGGGAGATGTGTTATCTCTTGTTTGCTTTTGCAAAACAGTAGCAGCTAGAGGGTTGCTGTTGTGGGTTTTTAAGCTGCTGTGTGGATGTGTGTGGAGATAAGGCTGTGTGATAATAAATTTACCCACAGGCTAAATTTAATTTCCTTTGAAAGAGGAGAATGAAGAGCACATTATTCCAGCTCTCTGTCTCTAGTGTGTGATCGGCCGTGAGTTAGTGGAAGAGTTCTGAGTGATGGAAGAACATAGTAGCACTTTGATTGTTCGGTATTTCTCTTTTAACTGGTGTTGACAGAACTTGGGAGCTACAGTTCAGCTCTTTTTATTTCTCTTTCACTGTAGTAGTGACAGTCTTACACGGAGAAAATATGGATTCCACTTTAATGTCTAACACATTGCAGGTAGTTTTGCTGCATGTACTGTAGGACAGAAAACATAGATCAACTGACTGTAATTTTGAGTTTTGCTATTATTATTGTTATTCACAACATTTCATAAAAAGTGCCAGAATAACATGTCATTCAGTTAGAAAAAAAAGCAACCAGTGATAGATAGTATAAAGTGTTTACAGTATTTCTGTGGCCCTAGAATGATAAGAATCAGAAATGTGACATAAGAGAAGTATCAGTTATTTGATCATTTTAGTAAACCACCTCAAGCGCAGATCTTAGAGAACAGATTCATCATTGATCCTTGTCCTGTAGCTCTGTAACATATTGTTGTCTTCAGAGGTTCGAGATTTGTGGCCCCTCCATGGGCAGAAAGGGATGTAGCGAGCCCAAGAGCGGGATGAGAGGAAAGAGGTTATGCCAAAGGGGAGGTCATACACCTCCTCTGTTTCCAAAGTGTTAGAGTCTTCTGGGTCCACTTTGTCCCAGGTTAAGAGGCCACGCTCCCGTTTAGTCCCTGAATGGTATCAGAAAGATTGTTAGTGCACCACATTTTTCTTTATAATAACACACATATAGTTTACATTCACAGACTGGAACATCTATGATTTACATAATGATTAAATATTAGTAGAGAGTCTGCCATACGTTGAATGTAATTTGATTCAATAACAACTTTTAATTAAAGCTTACCAGGAGCTGTGTTATCAAGGACGAAGCCAAAGAACCCTCCGATAAACATGTGGGTGGTCAGCAATACGTGCAACACTTGGTCCACCTCTTTCACACCTGAGTCACCCACCGAGGATGAGACAGGAGAGTATCAGTGCGCTACCGTCAAATCATCTTGAGACTGACGAGAATCACTTACTGCTTTAATCAAGTTTAAGAAGTGAACACAACTCCAGTTCAGTTCATAGTATTTAAACATTCTTGTTGATTATACCTGTGTCTAAGAAATCAGGATTCTTCCTGATCCAGTTTGGAATGGCGATTGCAGAAAACAAGGAAAAACCAAAGACAAAGACATTTCTGGAAGAATTCATGTCTGTGGACTGTGAAGGGAGACGTGTCAGCAAAACACTACTATTTGCAAAATAGCATTTGAAATAATAATAATAATAATAATAATAATAATAATAAAGTCATACTATTGTTTACCTGTAGGTTAGAAATTCCAGCAGCAGTTATGACTCCAAACATGACAAGGAACATCCCTCCAATCACAGGGGTGGGAATGGTTGTGAAAATAGCTCCAAATTTACCCAGCATCCCCAGCAAAATCATGAAAACTCCACTTAGGAGAATCACAGTTCGACTACCCACCTGTTGTCACACACAAAAGCCAAGCTATAGATCGTACAGCTCATTTGATGTGAGAAAAATCAATAATTGTATGATGTGATTAAAAACTATTTTTGATTATTTTAGTAAATTTGCTTGTTCTGAATACTAGACTGGACGGTGTTTGCAGTTAGTATTGTTTTATGTACCTTACCCTGGTAATGCCGAGGGCTGCTACATTCTCACTGAATGAGGTAGTGCCATTGCCTGTGCCAAAAGCCCCAGCTACCAAAGAGCCGAGCCCTTCAACACCGATGCCCCGGCTGATAGCGTGCTTGGGGGGAGGAGGCGCCCCCGACAACCTGGCACATGCATGGTAGTCGCCCACAGACTCTGCCATGGAGCATATTATACCAGCTGTAATACCAAGCACGCCTGCCAGGCTCACAGTAGGCATCCCCCACTGACCTGAAGGGAGAGTCAAACTGATGATTATTGAACAGTCTGTAAAAACATCTTTCAGCAGTGTTGTGTCTTCTTGTGAACTAACCAGGATATGGCAAATTGAACCAGGAAGCATTGTTTATAGCATTTCCCATCACATCAGTGCGGGCCAGGTAGCCATATTGAGCTGGATCAGATGGTAGGACATCGCAGATGGTGAGGAGGTAGCAGATTAACCATGAGACCGCAATGCCCAGCAGAATCTTATCAATATATAAAACATTAGTATCAGTGCCAGTGTTTTCAGGTAATCATACAATACAACAAAAAATAATTCAAATAATTTGCCATCAACAGCTTAAAGTGTTGTAGTGTAACCAGTGCAAGTCATTTTCTTTCACTGCATCTCACAGTGATGACTTTCCAAAGGACGTACAGGCATTATCTGGAAGATAAAGAGCTTTGAAGTGTGCAGTTTCTTGACTTTGCTGTACGCAGGAACAGGGACTGGTATGAGACGGAGGTACTGGGAGAACAGGATGATCAGCACTGTGGTCCTGCATGCATGAGAAGAACTGTCAGTGGCATGATGATGTGCAAATTAGAGAGTGGTCGGCCAGAATCTCCACTGCCGGAAATCCTTCAGAGTATGACCTCCAAAGAAAGAATGTCAGTGATAAATACCTGTTCACACAGTAAAATATTCACTTTTCAACTGGGCAAAGAGACATTCAACATGACAGCCAGTGGTTACATACATGGCAGCGATGCCCCAGTGGCTGCCAGCCTTGGCTCCAGCTGCATCATACAGTGACAGGCCTATGAGGGAGACCGTGGGGGCGATGGTTAACGGGCCAATGAAGCGCATGAGGAAGCCGATGAGGCCAGAGAAACCAAGCAGGATCTGGAGGAGGGAGGCCAGCATGATAGAGCCCTGCACCTGTGGACAGGAACATAATATTGAGACCATTAGCATGTACATCAAGTGATAGACAACAAACAAATACATCAGCAAACATGATTGGTCACTTCCTAGAGTGGACACCACTTGAGTTCACTGAATTAATCATTAGCTCTACATAAGTCTTTGTTGGCTTGCTTTCATCCAGAGCTGTGAAGTCAACGTGTTTGTGTTGGCTCACTGCTCTCAAACGTGTCTGCCACACTTCTATGAAGACAGGTGAGGAGGTGTTGACCAGACTGGCGTTCAGAGTCCAAGCTGGGCACTTCCATTCTGGCGTGGACAACATGGCCATGGTAGGTGTCACTAAGGCAAATGTACCCCCCTGTAGGATGGGAAGCCTACAGAGCGTGACATAAACAGAAAAAAAATCTGTTAATGAGAATGAAATCCATCCAAAAAGCAGTAAAAGGACAGTGAGCTAAAGAAATAAAACTACTACTACTAATTCTCATGCTAGCACCCGCCTCGATCCTTTGCCTGAATTCATGGTGGGGTCATGGATGTGGATGCGCACAGCAGTTGCTAGGTAATAAGATAAACTTTTGTATTTCTGCTACCAATCAAATAAAAGTAAAGGAATGGCCACTGGCTGATCGTCACTGTTGTACACTTTCCGTTTTCATACATTTACAGGAAATAAATGAGGTTTTATTTGAAACTATGAATTCTAAATTAGAGGTGCATTTTCACAAAAAAACGGGACAGTTTGTGTACCGGGAAAAAACATTAATTTTCTGGGACAGGTGCTGAAAAAAGAGAACCATCTCTGGGTGGTAACAATACTGGTGGAAATATTATTGGTTTTGAAGGTACTTGGAAAAAAACATAGAAAAAAAAAGGAGAATTACATTTGAAACTGTGTCCAAAGAAATATTTGTTTCAGTTATTTAACAAAGTAAAAGGATTTTGCAGTTTACCAACTTAAAGCTGCATTATTGAATTTTTAGGTTTAGAGAAATCCAAAACAAGCTATTTAAGGTTGTTTCCATTAATGATGCAATTAAACTGTAAGAGTAAGAAAGGGTCCCAGTTTGGCCAGAAATTAATTTATACTATGTCAACAGAGTTCATGTCAACAGTCTTGACAATATTTCCTGACAGGACAGTGAATGGTGAGATGAACTAGCAGCATTGCTCTGACCTGATACCGAAGGTGACCTGCATCAGGGTGCTAATGCCACAGACAAAGAAAATGGAGTTAATGAGGCGACCCTGGGTCAGGCTGTCGTGCTGCAGACACAGCCCCTCTGAGAGAATGAGAGGGATGGCGATGATCCCCCCAAACGCTGTCAGGTAATGCTGCAGAGGAGAGGAGCAGTAATGACGGCGATGAACTCCACACACATTAAGAACCGTGCTTTACTTCATTCAGTATTGTCTTTCATCTCTGCAGTGACAAGGCAAAGAGGGACTGCATTTAGATTTCACTGACAGCTGTGCCTTTGCAGTCTTACAGTAATTATGGTCCGATGCTTTAAGTAATACATTTTTTAACATGTCTTTTTTATATTGCCCAGTTTCAGTGCCAGGAAATCCACAAGACGTTAGAGAGAGATCATGTCACAAGTTCAAAAAACATCTGAATGTTACAATCAGCACCGGTAGGGTTACACCAACCTGAAAGGCCAGGATAATACAAAGGTACCAGGGGGGAACATCAGTCACGCAGTAGACTGGTTTATTTCTGTCCTCCTCTGCCACACCACTGCTCCAACGTCTCTTACCCGGCTTCTCTCCGGGTTGATCATTGACCTGTTCACCCATCTGCCGCCATGCAGAGCAAAAACAGACATAAACAAATAGATAACAGCAGCTCACCCACAGACGCGCCAACATTATAACTTGTTCTCAGATTATTTTTCATGACTAGAACACATCTACACTTCATGTATTCATCACTGAATTGTTAAAACGATTTGGATGTTGAAACAGAGATCTCAGGTAGATAGACATCTCTGTTATTGTTTCTCTAAACGATGCAAAAGAAAAAAGCATGTAAGAATAATAGATTTATATTTTATATTTTGTAATGACGTATGCATGGGCTGTGTGAGTTGCACAACTTTTTAGAAACTTTGAACTTATACACAAGTCCAAACCTTTGAACCTAGTGTAGTGCAACTGGTGGCTGGTGATTGAGGCAGCGTTCAGAAAGAGCACCTGCATTTCGTATATTTCACATGGAGAAGTCATTGTACTTACAGCCAGTGCAGGAGAGTCGAGATCACCGCTTTCCTTCTCTGAAGCCATTGTACAGTAGGAAGAAAAAAAAAAAAAAAAAAGCTTGGTGCTGGATTCTTGAGGCTGAGTTCTTCTAACAAGACTAGGTCAAAACCTAGTATGTGGCTGGACCCCCTCCGTCTGGCAAAAAAAAAAAAAAAAAAAAAAAAAAGGAAACACAAATGACAGAGGAAGATTGGGGCTGTGATTTTGTGATTTCAGCTGCATTTACTGATGAAATGATCACTGAGCGACAGGTAAGAGAGACAGAGTATTTTTCCCTTTTTTGAAACTTGTTTTGAAGTCTTTTGCCTTCACTGCAGCCATAGAGAGAGACAGAAGTGAAAACTGGAGAGACAGAAGAAGACTGGGAGCCAAGGGCCACTGGCCCCGCACGAACACGGGCCACAGGGCGAAAACCAAGCTGCTACGACCTCAGGTCGAACCAATGAGCTATGCACCGTGCCTGAAGTGGATTATATTTATTGTTTTCTCTCTAACACAGCTCACAGCCGGCGTCTGGGATCCACAATACTTCAGCTTCCAACTCCAGACAGTAACAGACTTTTATTAGAGGCAGGTCTTCATGTCCAACCCCCTGAGTTTCATATGTAGAATTGCTCATAGCGGTTTGCACGGAGCCCCGTCACCGATGACCTCAGTGTCCAGCGTAGGACAAAGTTTATGTCACTAATCATTTACAAATCTATGTTAATTATTACTTAGTGTATTTAACAAAGTGGGATTCTCACTCAATTTACCTGAGGCACAATCTCATTTCTATATTTATATGAAGATGATTTTATATTCACTGATATATTGTCAAAGGGGAACTGATTCATTTAACACTCTTAAAGTGCCAGGGGGAGATTGTATTACTGATATAATGATTGTTGGATGGGTGGATTGTAGAAAGGTGGGTGGCTGGGTTGATATTTTTCTGAATGGGTTGAAAAAAGTGTTACATGCAGGAACAGGCTGGTTACTTATTTAATTTACTCAATTCATGCTGAGGAACAAAACTAAACTTAATCAAGTGCTTGGAAAGAACGCCGACAGCTCCTGCTTGATGGTTTGTTTCACATTTACCTCAAACTGTCACAATCAGCTGATGGGACAAATTGGGAAGATAGTCAGATAAAGAGATTTAGGCCTTCAAAGAGAAGACACTTCCCTCACTTAGAGGGGGAGGAGAATCTGAAGAGTTGATAGGATCTCGCTGTGTGATGCTGTTAAATGTGTCAAGGCAGGTGCAGCAGAGCATCTTGGGAAATTCATCGTGTAAAAACACACTGCAGTTTTATTCTATAACACTGAGAGGACAGCAGCAGGGTCATCGCTTGTCTTTGGGTTTCTGAGTGGTGTTTAGTGTCATGTCGTAGTAACCCAGGGTCACTCGCCCCCTCCAAGGCTCATGTCTGCAAAATCCACCATGCACAATATCTCCTCTATCCTCGCTGAGACAAAATAATGACACAAGTAGAGACAGTATCACGGGGTAAAACCAAGTCAAACTGACACACCACTTATCTGCCACAAAGTAGAGAGGAACTGATTAAAACGGGGCAAGGAGGGACGATCAACAGCAGCACAGGGAGGCACTTTAAACTTTGAAATATTCTTTGTTTTTGTAATAATGTTACTGCGCTGGTTTAAGTGGAGATTCAGCACTTAAGGAGTCATTTATTTCCTAAAGGACACCGTTTTCAGAACAACAAACTTTAATGTCATTGCCCGCGATCTAGCACATCATTAACTCCCTGTGACAATTTTATAGATAATGTTGCTTTATCATTTTATGACTTATTACCAGACAGCTTAATCTTTCATGTTCTGAGATTAGAGCCGCAAATCAGCCAATTAGTGGGCAAAAAGTGGTATTCTGGTTTGAGTTTTTACTCAGCTTTCGGCTCATTAAAACACAGAAGTGTACTCCTTAATTAGTTATGTTCTGTGTGTTTGGGGGGGAATCATCTATTAGGTAATTGCTCCTGCTCATCCACACTGTACATGGAAAAAGAAAATACTGCCGCAAGGGACACAGTGCTTATAAAACATACTGTGTCCCTGTTTCTTCCCAGTGATTCCCCCCTCCTCAGGAAATGTCACACATCAACAGCAGCACTGCACCAAACAAACAGGCATCATCCTGTGCAGCGTGATGTTTCATTATTTAGAATATGACAGCTGTGGTGGTGCAGCCACTTCACATTTGCACTTCAGTTAACAGCAGTGTGACTAAGATTCATGTTTCAAAGGTGCAAGTAAATTTTACACAATGGCACGGGCTAACTCTGACCCATTCTGACAGGAGAAGGTTGGATGCAGAGATGTAAACACAGGGGTTAAAAGCGGCAGAGAACATTCAGTCAGCAGATGTCACAGCACATGAAGTATTTGTTCATGCCATTGTCTCACAGTGGCGCCTGAGGGGACAAGTAGGATCTTCTTGGAAGCTCTTTGTGACAACACATGGCAACAGTGGCTGCAACATGCACTGTAGCCTATGAGCCTATGTGTCTTTTCATTCTTGTGTGACAGCGCAGAATGTTTCAAAGCTCGCTGAAAGCATAGAATTAATTACTTCCAGTGAAGGGGTGAGTCAAATATTAAAATACATTTATGGCTCTGAGAAACAGGTTTTTTAGCGAGCGTGTTCATGCCTATCATACTTGGTAGGGACCGTTATCTTATCACAGTGTTATCTAATCAAAGACATTGTGTTATTTTAGAGCCATGCTATCACTTCTCATGGCTCTGTGTATGAGTGATAGTGAGTGAAGGGACATCCATGTCCTCCTTCAGACAGACCAGTAAAGATTGACTACGTCTGAAGAGAATCTGCAAGTTTTACATCAAACATGCATGTGTCTCCCGCCCCAACTCCTCCAGCAGAATAAGATCAGATTAGAGGCTGAATGGCTAATACTCGTGGCCAACAGAGAGCCCAGACCTTTTCAAAGCAAACAAGTGCCAGCACCAATCCATTCAAAAGTGAGTCAGGGTGAGGAAAAAAAACACATCTTTGTTCCCAAACTGCCATTGATCTTGACACCGGTTTGAGTGTCCTTGCAGGGAGGCAGACAGTGCTATTGATTAAAAAAGAAACTCAACCTCTGTTGATTTTCATTAGAAAAAGCAACATACTCCTTCGAATGAAATAGAAGAATAGAATTTTAAAAGTATTTCAGCCTATTTTCTATGATAATATTTTTCCTGATTTTAGTTATTTATTTAAATATTAGTGCTTTCCTTTTTCATAAGTTTTGTATCCATTTTGTGCCTTCGTATCCAAGTGAGAAGCACTTTGTGAAAGGTGATACATACATGTATAAGTGACATTCAAATAATGTCACAAAGAAGTTACCTTTAAGGTTTGGTCTGAGGTCAGTAAAAAAAAAAAAGCTTTACACTTAGTGACAACCTTTAAACCCTTGACCCTGAGGGAGAATTTAGACAAAATAATCAAATTCCCTCCTGTTGCTGTCTGAGTCCTGACTCCGTACCACTTGATGTTCTCACCCTTGTGAAGAATGTTTAACATCAGTGTCAATTAAACCAGAGAGCTGAAGGTCATGGCAGGAACGATGCTTCAAGGCAGCATCAATAATCTTTAATATCACATCAATATGAGAGACTTAGATTATTATGATATTATATCAACATGTCTGTTGTATCCTAGGGAGCAATGATGAAGCTATAAATCATTCTTCCTTTGCAACCAAACTATATACGTGTTTTCATGTTTTATTCAAAAAATGACTTGCAATAAAAAAAAAACAAAAAACATCATTTATAATATACATTCAAATGTTTTACAATCCTACTTGTCAGCCTAAGAAGATAAAGTTGTTCTTGCAGGTATTCCGTAAGTTAATTGCAGTCTTAATTATGCACAAAATATTCCCCTGTGTGGAAATGGAGGGCCAAACAAACCTAAACCACTGAAATGATTACCTGTAAATTGCAGTTCTCCAGCAGACTGTGTCTTGGTTGCCTTTACTCACCAGCAATTAGTGGGGAAAATCAATGACATGGAAAGCCTGTGGTAATTTTGTGATTTAAGGGAGCTCTTTAAAAAGAGTGTCTCAAACTAAAATAGACCCTGGCCCTGTCTGTGCAGTCAGGAACCAGCCACAGAAACGTGCATTTTGATTTATTGAAAAGCGAACTGGTTTTTCAGTATAGTTTGATTTTTTTAATGTAATTTCTGCTTTTGTTTACTGTGACTATGAAGAACAAACAGACTAAGAAACTGAAGTCTTCTCTCTAGTGAGCTCTTTCATGTGACACATTGAAGTCATATCGTCACAGTGCTGCTAAGACAGCTGCAGCAACAAAAAGTAGACTGAGGCAGTGAAGGAAGGAAGCAAGACTTGAATGTTCCTTTAAATGTTTCTTGCAGTCAAGAAAGTGTTCTCTCAGAGGATCCGTCCTTAGCTCTGTGGTTTGAGGTGATTTATCGAGGTGCAAATGAGTTGCCGTGCAATCTACAATCAATATGCAAATCAGCAAGAACACGCGACCACACAATACAGTTGAACAGAAAATGATCAGGGTTTTATAATTCCCTCTTTCAGCTTGGCCTCACACGTTAATAAACTGTTTGATGGCCCCTGTGGAAAGTTGATATTGATCTCTTCGTAATTGTGCATCTGCCCAGCTGATTGAGTTGTGTAATAGGGCTAGTTGCATTAACACATCAAAATCAATACCCATGATGAAGACCCAGGAGAGGAAAGCATATGCAGCAACACTAGGCCATTAAATTTTCATTCCCTGCAGAGGTTGTGGTACAAAAGGTCTGTAAACATCCTCAGATGTGTGGCAGCCAATCTTTTGTTATGTTTAGGGTGATTAAATATGAATGATGAGCTGAAACAGCAGCAACATTTTGGATTAGAGAAGCTTTGCATCTAAAAATCATTACCATGAAAATGAGATTTATACTATACTACTAAACTAGTTTTAAATATTTTAGTAGTAATTAAACATTACGTCTCCCAGACTAAGACAAAGTTACAGAGCCTTATTTAAAAAGGATTGTCACTGACACATCAAAACTAAGGCCCTAAAAATGTATTCCCTCAATTAGCTCCCTAATACTATTAGTTATGTCTTACATAAACACAATTCTCTGCCCCAATTTTAAAAGTTGTAGTTGTTTTTCACATCAAGAGATTTTTGTGTTTTTGTCTTTATCTTTTATGCTCGTTCAGAGTGGGTGGGGCTCAGTTGGGGAAAGGTGAAGTACAGTGCAGTATAGTGGCAGTAAAAAATGTGTGACCCTTTGGATCAACCTGGCTTTCTGCATTAATTGGTCATAAAATGTGATCTGATGTTCATCTAAGTCACAAGTGGAGACAAACAGTGTCCCTAAGCTCACACAAACAATTATAATTGTGTGCCTTTATTGAACAGCCATTAGAAATTCACAGTGCTGGAGGACCATTGGTTGAACCTGCTTCGGCTCTCCTCCCTCTGGCCTCAAACAAGCTCTTCCAGTAGCTGCTGATCAGAGCTGCACAGTGTTCAGCAGGAACTTGGGACCAGTCTTCTACAGAACTGCTTCAGCTCAACCATATTCTTAGGATGTCTGGTGTGAGCAGCTTTCTGCCATCGTTCCACAGCATCTCTACTGGATTAAGGTCTGGGCTCTGACTGGGCCACTCCAAACGCCCACCAGCATTCTCCATCCTCAGTGGCTCAAAGGAAATGTGCCAGGTCCAACAAATGCAAAAAGTCACTTACAAAACCTATCCAAAAACCAGGCAGGAACAGAAACCAGAAAATCCAAAACACAGAGCACAAGACACTGCGGAAACACCACAGGGACAAAACAGAAGCAAAACAGACGAATGGAAGAAAGAGACTTAAATACACAAGAGAGGCAAGGGTAATTGAACTCAGGCGAAACACATTTGGGCAGGGCAAACAATCACTAAGGAGGGAAACAGGACAAAGACAGGCAGTAAAGCAATTGTGGACACACAAGGAAAGCTTTTTCAAAAATAATAGAGAAGTAATAACAAAGAGTCCAAAAGACATTCTACAACACAAATGTAATACAGACCAAGACAGCTGTGAATTTAACATCCCAGAAGGTGTTCACCATTAATAATTTCATTAACTGGAAAACCTTGTTCGTCATCTAAAAACTAGAATGTTCCAGCAACAATAATTTTTACATTGGAAGAACAAAAAAAAGACATTTGCAAGAGCTGGACACAAATGCCATTCACATAGGGAATGTTAACTAGACACTATCTGGACCTCCATAACAGTAACCCTTCCACATTACAGGCTTTTGGCATGGACGACGTCCCGTCTTCCATGTGAAAAGGTGACAGACAAAGGAAACTTGACCAATAGGATGTCTTTTGTGTTGGCAAATTACAGGCTACCAAACACAGAGGCCTAAATGAGAACCTAGATTTTTACTAATTTTTCCTGCCTTGGTTCACATCAGTGTTTCTTATAAGTCTATGTAAATGTAACCTACACCTGCAATCTTATTTCATTGATTGGGCTCTTGGTTTGATAACTCCCAACTCTTAGCTTTTATTGATGCCATTAACCAAGCGGTTCACGCACTTCTTTCACCCTACACTGTGAATGCTTTAATGATGTGCTCAGTATAGACAAGATCAATACACAGATGTCTGTGTCATTACTTAAAATAGATTGTGTTCGTTTATAATTACAACTTAAATGAGGATCTAACTATATTAGAAGACAAATTTTAACATAAGCACAGATTATTCCAAAGGGTTCACGGAGTAACTACAAATATTTAGGATGTAAACCCTGCTTTCAGGGGATTTAATAGAGGGCGAAATCTCAAAATGCAGAAAAACAGGGATTTATGCTGTTTCACTGCACAATTAATAAGCCTTTATAAGAATAAAATGTGCAGCAGGATGTCTTCAAGAATCTACACTCATAGCGAGAGAAGAAATTTGCCGGTCTGAGTGGACAGTAAATCACCTCTACCTCAATTACAAGTTTGATTTGAGTTACTTCAAAACATTTTCTGCTTGTATTGAAAAACCTTTAGCGTATAGTTATGGTACTATACTAAAGGGGCTTCATTGCAGCTTGTTGCATGCAAAGCAAGGATATTACCACAACAGAGAAAGCTCCCATAAATAATAGCTGAAACAGAAGTGAAAACAGTTTCACTTCTCAGTTGGAGTTGGACAATCATTCTTTAAGAAAAAGGAGAATTTCCCAGTAACTAAGCGGCTCTCAGCTAAAATAATTTATAACTTCACATTGTAGATGTATAATGTTGTAAAACAGCCTGAATTGAAGACAACACTTTCATGAATATCTGAACAAATGAATAAAGTAAATCTTGATAGGATCTTAAATTGCAAATAGATAAATAAATAAATAACAAAACACAGAATTACAACTATGCTTCACAGAGATTGATAAAGGTGTTAAATCATAGCTCTTTGAATATTTGTTATGAGCCATAATCGATTGATCTACACTGTGTATTAAACTCTTCCCGGGGTGCTTGACCTATTTTTGCTCACTGAGCTGAGAAGTGTTGACATTGCGTCATCCATAACCCTGTGACTTTCATTACCACTTTCCAGTAAACCGCTAACCACATTAAAAATCAGCTGGTCCTGCAGTACACGAAGTGCTGCTGGTGCTACATCCTTGAGCAAGCGTTCTGGTTGGATGTATGGGTTTTGACACCCTCCATGACTCAGACATGGGCTGTCAAAATGTCAGGCAGTGTAATGATATCGTCTGGAATCGATTCTATTCTGGATGTGGAGCCATCACAGAAGAAAGGGCAACTGAGTATGCAGCCAAAAATGATCATAATCATGACCTTTGGCTCTGACCAAGACACGCATCTCATTTTACCCTCTGTGTCATCTTTTACTGGAAATATGTCATTCATTCCAACTGCACTGTTGCCACACCCCTAAGAGGTGCTGTTTGGAAATAGCTAACAGTGCAGGAAGTAACCACACACACACCCTCCTCTGCAGCTGGTGTAACTGGCTTAATGGCCATTATTCTTCTGAGAACAATATACCTTTACAGTTGTCACAGTATTCATAAAAACGTTCATAATTTATTCACATTTATCCCTCCTCAGCTGTACTCATCATCCTTTTCTCCCCATAGACCTCATTAGGATCTTCACCATTCCTCATATTACTGAAATAAAACAATTTTACTAAAACAAAGCCAGGAATCATTAAAAAATACTCATGGGTGATGGCAGAAGAACTCAAGCGTACAGTTGGACTTTCAGTTTTATGTTCCATGGGTCACCTCAGGCTTCAGGTATTCAATTGTGGAGTTGAATCCTATTTTATTTCGAAGTGGTAGGAGCTAAAAGATTCATAAAGGAACTCTTAAGCATTGCATATTATAATTACCCTTCACCTGTGTGATAGGTAATCAGGACAATTCAAATCCTGTATCACACAATAAACCAGAGCTGAATCCTCTTTACAGGCCTTTTCAGTCTTTCACAGGCCTTTTGGGTCCTATTGAGTGCTGTATTGAGAAAGAACCCTGCTGCTATAATAGTGATGCTAATGGCACTACAGTTGGGATGCAGAGTCTGGCAGCACAGATTATGTAAAAGATACCAATACAAGCCCACTGTCATCCTGTTTGATGAGTTAATAAGCAACTTACCAGCTTTGTAATGACACCTGCATTATACATCTGTAGCCACACTTCATATCATGTTCTTTGCAGCCAATCCTCCTTTATTTCCCACCATTACTTCAGCATATAACCAGCTGGGTTGCCTATAAGTCTTCCTCAGTGTTTACTAGGTGGCCAACAGCTATGAATAGCAAGAGAGGGGAAACTGCCCCAGGGCCCAGGAGCTCCAAGTTATGCATCAGCTACTTTTCTTTTGGCATTTTTGCCTTTATTTTTTATGTTTACTCTTTGACAGAGACTGGAAAGGCAGGCAGAGAGAGTGGGTGTGACATGCAGCAAAGGGTGTGGGCTGGATTTAAAACCCAAGCCACTGCAGTCAGGACTCAGGCTTGACACACCAGCTACTGGAGCATCCCTGCTTTCCTTACTCTAATCAAACATTTCTTTGGGAATATGCTGCACTAAAGCATAGTGACATCTGACATGATACTATGATACTAGACCCAGTGAGTCTTGCTTCATAAGAATCTGCTAGCAGCACTGTGGGACTGTACTTTAGTACAACTGTGATTTGAGCTAAATGCTAATGTCAGAATCCTAACTTGTTCACAGTGGTAGTGCTGAGCATCCTGAGCTTATGTTTATGGTAATGTTTACCATGTTCAATATCTTAGTTGGTTAATTAGACAGAGTTTTTTAGTCATTAAAAGTCTGTGTTAATACTTTTTGGTAAATGTGCTGTCAGTTTTGTTAGAAAACTAATTCACATCATATTTCAAGTTAGACATGGACAGATGTTTGCTAATTAGTGAGAACTTTGCTTTCGCTGTAGCATCAGATTGTGCTAAAAGACCAAGAATGGGTGGCTGCTCAAAAGAAAAATACAAAATTTCAGACAATCATTATACATTAACCACACAGACATTAGCAAAGATAAATGCATTTGACCACAGATGACCATAGAATTACTCTCCTTTGTTTTCAGAATATCATCAAAGTCTCTCAGGAGTTTTGGGCCAAATATAAAGCTCGTCCCCACCACAGATCAAAGCCCAGCCAAGGCTTTCATCCTGCGCGCTGCATTGTGCTCATCGTGAGCCTTTTTGTTCATGCATGTAAATGGTCGTGATGAAAGGGGTGGCGTTGTTGCAGACAGAGACTGATCTGAGTCATGCTCTCATAGCCTGTCTGCACACACAGAGAGCTTCCCCTCTCAAATCCTCCTTCCGCTGCCTGTAAGCTCCTATGTCTTCATGGCTCACTAAAATATTAATCAGACCTGGAGCAATAACAGTAAAGGCCACAAAAACACATACAAAGCATCACATGTGAGTGCACACACATTCACGCACACATAGACACACATTGTTCAGAGCAGGGAACGTATATTAATTTAATGGTTCAGTGCCTTTGATATCCAGTGGCTGGATGGCTCACAGTGGAGTAGTGAGCCTCAGTCACAGACATGACTTCCTCCCCTCGGAATGTGGTGGAAACTGCAGAGCACTGCTACCTCACTGCTGCTGCTGCTGCTGCTGCTGCTGACGATGATGATGATGATGATGATGATGCTGCTGCTCACTGTACAAAATGCAGGAGAAATTGAAAGTTGTCCTACTATCATTCACACAAAAGACTAGGTTCACTGGCTGCTTTGGGTCAGCGCATATTGCTTGGATGTACAACTTTCTGTCTGACATTATTGTTTTATGTTCTGACCAGTAATTATTTCAGTTGCCACAGTGGAGGCTGTCTGCAGCAACAAAGATAGATGCTGTAACCAGTCATGTAGGCATGAGAGGCACAGGCAAGAGAGCAGATTCATGCAGCAGGATATTCGCATTTCGCTTGCAGCTGTTGCAGTTTCTGGGCTTATAGCTTCCAAGACATGATTGGGTTTGAATGCACTTTGCCATATATTAAGGTCAGTGCTTGTTGTGTAAACGTCCCATGTAAAAATGCATTTTTTAACATTCACAGAGGACCACATGTAGATGCGACTGTGAGTTATTTCACATTTATAGTAGGCTGTCCCATTCTTATAAGTCTTGTTTCTCTTGTGTCTGAAGAGTATAGGCACTGGGTAAGAGCAAATTGCTGTACAAGGAGGCCAGAAAAAAATCCTGCAAAGTGCCAAAAAGAAGATGCCAGTAGTTGTCAGTTTGAATGTTCTGAGCCACGCTGAGCTGAGCCTACTACATTTGAGCTCTGTCGCTGCACATGTCAGCTCATCCCAATCCCGGGTTTGCAGCAGTCACTGATTCAGATACTGTGGAAAGTCGGGAATCAAAAGAAGTTTGGAGTGAAGATTATATCACTGTCCTTTCACACATGCAAACATACATTTTTTATGTTTCTCTGCAGCTGTGTTTTTAAGGAATTGCCAAATACACAATCCTGATCCGAGCAGCGCTGTATCTGCAGCCAGTAATATCACCGCTCCACTGAATCAAACTGGACAAAAGCAGCAGAAAGATACTCTCCTAATACATCCATGTCACTTAAGCGTTAACCACAACAGCTATCGATCCAAGTCTCCATTAACTAGTTTTCCACTCCTGGTGCTGAAGCTCACCAGTTCCCATGGGAAACTGGATGGGATGTGCTAAAGGCTGAATGAATTACTGAGGAGTCACTTGGGCTAAATTCTGACTCTGAGGGTTGGTCAGACTCCTTGGCTGTCTATTTTTTACTGTGTTTAATTTATGGCACATTAGTCTACATTTAATCATTTAAAGCCAACATTAAATGGAGGGCAACATCGCAGTTGAGAATAAGGAGGTATTACATAATTTCTGCAGGAGACTGTGGTGAGCCTGCTCTGAAACACAAAGACAACAATTTAACCACGGGCCACAACATCATGAATATGTCTGCAAATGAATGCAGTCCAACAGCAGCAACCTGCAGTGAAGAGGGGAAGTTCAGCATAAACAGAGGCTGAGCTGGACCAGCTTCTGACATGAAGAAACAACATCATCAATCACCACAAACTCGTGTTGCAGGACTCTAGTGTTAGATTGCATAAGAGTGCAGGAATCTTCGTGCTGTCGTGTCCACCCCTGTGCGGGTCTGCCCTCCGGCAACTCCTGGCATTAAAAACAAACACACGCCACACGAACTCTAATTCCGGCGTCTGCTTAACCCGTTTAAACTCTCACCTGAATGAACCGTGGCACTAACTTGATTACCAATCAGCTTTCCGCGAAATGCTTTGTGCGTGCATCAAATTTCACTCAGGTCACTCTCCTTTGCGGGTCTAATGAGTCATGACACTAAGGGAGCCTGAAGCGGTCCTCCCACGCTCCTCCAGCCCACTCCTCTCCTTATTTGAGGCGCTCCTCTGCCCCAGCCTTCAGAGCAGCAAGCGCCCAGTCAGCGCAGCCCTCTCCTGGCACCGCGGAGGGACGGGACGGGAGTTGGTGCTTTTCCACACTTTGTTGGATTGACCCTCATCGCGCAAAGATGAGACTTGTTTTAGCAGTAGCTGCGGTCGCGGCTCTGCTCTCAGGTAGGTGGAAGAGCGCCGGCAGTTCAGGACCATGGACAGAGGCAGCGACGACTCCTCCGCTTTAATGCATGAAAAAAAAAAAAAAAACTGTTTCTGTTCGCAATTTTACATTTAACTTTAACACTTTTTTTTTTTTTTTTCTCTAATGCAGAAAATCTAGCGCTTCCAGTGGGAAAAGAAGGGCAGAGAGAAGACGTGGTATGCTTTTCTAATACAATCTAATAATTATAATAATAGCAAGAACTATCTACGCAAAAAATAAAATAAAATAAAATAAGATAAGGAAGCCTGGATAAGGGCATAGAGCTACATATATTGTTTTGTGATTTTTGCAGATAACACGATGCTTGGTTGAAGTCCTGTCCAAAGCTCTCTCCAAACCGGACTCCCAGCTGGATCAGGAATGCAAAGACATTCTCCAATCAGGTTTGCGGTGGACGGGTTACTATTATTTTTCATGCTTATTCAGCGTAGATCACTCAAACAGTCTAATGTGTATGTGGGCTGTAAGCAGGTTTTTTTTTTTAAGGAGATTGCTGCTCTTTGGCTGTTTGGCTGCTGAGAAAATGAGGAGCTGATGGATTCAAACACACAGACACGCTGAATATCTTTCCAACAGCTGGCACCACAAATAGAGTAATTAAGATGGGCATGTTCACAGTTTTCATGCCACTTTTCCATTCAAGAAAATATAGTCAGGAGTCTCTACGTTTTATATTCAACATAAATGTGAAACACGTTATTCACAAAATCAGAATGAATTTGGCCCAGGCTGAAATGAAATGACAAATCCATTATAACTTGTCCCTAAGAGCCATTCTATGTGGAACCTTATACCTCTTTTGATCCTCCTTTTGCTCTGTCATAGGGGTTAAACATGCCCCACTGGACAAGAAGAGTGCGGAGGGGATAGCAACTCATGAAGAGCTGGTCAAAGGTCATCCTGGAGATACTGAGGCAAAGGCAACAGATGTGAAAGACATTGAGGCCCTCCTGAGATCCGTGGAAGAGAAGAGAGAAAACCCAGAGGACGAGCGCAGCCAAGAATCCTGGAGTCTGGGTGACGAGAGGGAGAAGAGACACGAGAACGAAGAGGAAGAAGAGCGGGAGAAGAGGAGCAGCTGGAGGCCTGGAAGATACCACCAGAAAAAACACAAACGGGGTGAAGAAGAGGACGGTGAGCGCAGTCAGGAGAGCTGGGGGCTAGAGGAAAAGAGATCAGATGAAGAGGAAGAAGGTGAAGATAGAGAGAAGAGGAACTGGAGGCCTGGAAGATACTACCAAAGAAAACACAAACGAGATGAGGAAGGTGAAGAGAGGGATGAGCCGGAGGAAGAACGTAGCCAAGAGTCCTGGGATGTAGACAAAAGGCATGCCAATGAGGATGAGGAGGAGAGATACAAGCGCATATGGAAACCCACACACCGCTACCACCACAAGAAAAAGCTCCACAAACGTGGTGATGAGAGATCCGGGGAGGAGGAAGATGAGGATCGCAGCCAGGAATCTTGGGGTCTTGACGATGAGAGAGACAAGAGGGACTGGAGACCAGGAAGGTACCACCAGAGGAGACATAAGCGTGATGAAGAGCTCTCCGAAGAAGGCAGGGAGGAGCCCGATGAAGAACGCAGCCAGGAGTATTGGGATTTTGATACTGGAAGAGAAAAGAGAAACTGGAGGCCAGGCAGGCACCACCAGACAAGACACAAGCGCGATGAGGAGCTCTCAGAGGAAGGCAGGGAGGAACCTGATGAAGAACGGAGCCAGGAGTCCTGGGACTTTGACAGTGGAAGAGAAAAGAGGGACTGGAGGCCTGGCAGGTACCACCAGAGGAGACACAAGCGTGACGAGGAGCTCTCAGAGGAAGGCAGGGAAGAGCCGGATGAAGAACGGAGCCAGGAGTCCTGGGACTTTGACAGTGGAAGAGAAAAGAGGGACTGGAGGCCTGGCAGGTACCACCAGAGGAGACACAAGCGTGACGAGGAGCTCTCAGAGGAAAAGCAAGATGAAGCAGATGGGGAACGCAGTCAGGAGTACTGGGGCTTTGACAAAAGACATGGAAAAGAAGAAGGAGAAATAGAAAAGCGTATATGGAAACCAACACACCGATACCACCATAAAAAGAAATTTCACAAGCGTGGTGGAGGCTCATCAGAAGAAGAGGAAGAGCAGAGGGGTGATTCAGAGGAATATGAGGAGGCTGCAAAGGACAGGGACGAAGCTCTGAGGTACTTTCATCACATCCAACAATTTCTACTATCAGATTGTGCATGCTTGTATTTTGTAGCCCGGAGCAAAGAACATTACAGAGTACCAGGCAAATCAATGGGGATGAAAAAAACATTTTGCACAGCAAAATGAACAAATCCCTTAAGCTGGGTTTATGTGCAGACGTGAAAAATGCTGGTAGCACAGCATCTAATTGTGGCTGTTTTTCAGGTATCTGGCAGAGAAGCGCAATCCCTGGATTTTCAGAGGCTACTACCATCCTGCCTGGTTTAAAAGGGATTCAGGTGAACACACTGCAACCCCAGATAAGGTGGGCATGATGAGATCAATTCATTTATCACCTGTACATACGAAAAAGAAACAATATAAGTGGTAATTCTTTGCATCGTTACGCTGTCTTACACTGTTCAGTTCAGACATGTTTTGGTTCTGCCCTTAATGTGTTCAGATGAATGAACTGGCCAAGTTGCTGAGCTACAAGATAAACCAGCTGTCCAACCATCCTGATCAAGACGAGGCAAAGAGAAGCACGCACCAGAGAACACTCACCCCGCAGGAGGTAAAAACTGCACTCACTCCAACTGCAGAAGAAATGGCCTTTATGACTGATCTGAGGATGCATTTGCTGTCATGTTCTCTAACAAGACTAATGAACCGAAGTCTAGAAAATATATTATATTATCTACAGTACAGACTGTAATTTACTGCGCAACACAGAATCTCACATGTCTGATACTAGTTCTGATGAATAGTATTATGTAGCAGCCAGGATTCAGGCAAAAGATGGTAATTTAAAAAATACATGCAAATCTTAAAAAGTACAGTTTAAGTCAGACCCAGATACTTGAGAATAGATACATTTGCATGTTTCATACTTTATTTCGACGGTGATTCATAATAATCATTTACTCTGCGGCCGTTTCCGTAAACACAACATTTCCACCATGCCTTCAGTTGACCTAGTAAATCCATGAAGCACATATCTCCACCACAGTGTTTCACTGGGGGAGAAAGCAGCCATGCTCATTATGGAAATCTCCAGTCTACACGGGGATGTCAGGGTTTAGCCTTCAGAACCACAGAACATCAGTGAATATGCATTTGTGCAAATGCACATCAAGAATTGTCCCTCATGAGCGTGTCCCAAATGCATGAAGGAAGAAATCTAACTAGTATATTCATGGACAGTGACTTGTTCTCTAAGTCGAGTCTACTTACAATCTACCATTGCATTACTCAGATCAGCTCTTCCTCGCAGGACTTGTTTGTCTCCATTTTTCTATTTGCACTTAACAGCATTCATGACTGCTGCAGTAATCAGACTAAGAATCTCATGATTAAAGACTCCCAGAGCAATCTAAGTAATAATACGCCCATTAAAAAGAGAGCTTGGGTGCACAGATACCTCCCTGCCTTGTCACATATAATATTTTGAAGTAGAAAAACAAATCAGGGAGGAGGGGGAGGAGGAAGGAGGAGGAGGCATGGTGATGTATAAGTTCTACAGCACTACAGTTCAAGTAATAAGGGAATGTGCAGTGATAGTTCTTGTTTTAATAAAGAACAAGAACAGGAAACAGATGCAGTTCAATTTTTTGCAACAGTTATTCAAATTGTGACACATCTCCATGCATTTATTTAAAAAAAAAAACAACTCCTAATATTGGCCAGTATTTTAAAAAAAAACAGGATTTCACAATACTGCTGATAATAGCATTGGAACTGCTGCTCATAGTATTTTTTACACCACCGCCCTATAATTTATTTATCGTGACTCATAATCAGGAAAATTACAACATAATTCAATGAAGGAAATGTATGTCAATGTAAAGTAAATGTATCAAGGGTCAGCATCATAACATATGAAAAATCTAATTAATGCATATAAATAATATTGCTAAACACTTAAATTCATTAGAGCTCTTACCTCTGCCGAGGCCAAACAATCCTACATCTGTCAGATCTGCTTCAAATTGTACAACGTCATAGATCTCAACACCATAAACATGGCTGATCTATATTTACACCAAGATCCAAACGTTATTTCCTGAGAAAATGATGAAGGTGTTGAAAAGTGGTGTCTCACAGTGAAGAGAAGTGATGCGAAATTCTGTCCCTTCGCCAAAATTTAACACTTCCTGGAACCATGTCCAATCCTCCACCAAGTTTGGTGCAAATCATTTCAGTGCTTTTTGCATAATCTTGCTGACAAACAAACAATTAAAGCAACAAACAGACACAAATGAAAATAGAATCTCCTTTTCTGAGGTAATCAGCAGTAAAGTCTTAGTTTGTAATTTCCAGAATGTACTCACCAGTAAGACACGCTCCGTTCAGAGGTTTCCATGAATACTGCAGTAACTCAAGCTCGTCCTCAACATCTCCACCCTTCCTTCTCCAAAGGGGAAGTTTGAGGTGCAGAAATCCTAAACTCAAACTGTGCACACAACTTCCTCTGAGTATCCACTTCGTGATAAAAAAACTGTGTTGGCAGCTCTTCTTTAATGATGACTCACAAACCAGAGCATGTCTTTCTGCGTTTTATTGTCACACAAGTAGGCATGCAGCCTCCCAGTCTATATTATAGCGTATAAGGCAAATTTTGAAGCAAGCCTAGGCAAACAAGGGCAATTTATGATTTCATCTAGGTTTCTATTCCAAACATAAAAGACAGACCGTTGTGGTGTTACAACAAAAAAAGATGGTTTTTAGTTGCTGATGTATAAATACTGCATGTTTTACAGGAGAAGGAGCTGGAAAACCTGGCAGCGATGGACATGGAGTTGCAGAAGATCGCTGCCAAGTTGCATGACAACAGCGCATAAGCCATGATGGACAGCATTTCAAGACTATCTATCAGCCATCAGTGGATTAAAGCTGCTGTCTCATCTCTCTCATGTCTGCCAATCTAGTGTGCTTTCAGTGTTTCAAAAAGACAAAAAAATAAGACATGGAGCCTTGCCAAAAACATAAATATCAACTTGTCTATCATTGTATTTGTGATATTTTGATGTTATCAAATTACTCAGCATGGGAATGATTTTAATGTTTATACATATAAAGAGAAAACATTAAAATAATGTATATCTGAGACAGATTATTAAAATAAATGTGTTCTGAAGTTTGTTCAGTCTGCACTCAATAAAAGGAGTTATTCTGGGACCAAACAAATCTCTCAAATTATTTCTTGATGTTAAAAAAACAAAACAGTGTTCACACATCAGGCTCTTTAGTACTGCTTTTAATTCTGTGCAGATACAGATGTAGCCCACAGTGAAACTTAATAAGCAACTGGATCGTATAACAAATGGCACTTTCTTGCAGGGATAACAAGATAAAAAAAGTTATAACCTAGAAGCTGGAGAGCATTAACTGGAAAATACTGCTTCTATACCTGGTCTCGAGGCATGAAACACAAAACCTGTCACTTATTCTTAACACACAAAAGATTATTTCAGCAGTTCCTTACACACATACACTGAGAGCCTAAACTGGCCTACAGTGACTCCTCAGCATTACGCCTTCGTCTGCACTGATCTGAATACACAAGACGGGAGAGAGGGGTCTGATGAAGCCAAACCAGACACTCTGTTGCCCTTATTCCAGATGTGTCAAATCAGTTCAGCAGAGAGGGAAGTCAATGCTTGAGGAAAATCCCTGTAGGCCGTTAGAAATGTGCCCTTAAAAGATCTGATGCTTGAGAATTTGTTTATCCCTCAGTGTCTGTCAGTTTCAGTCTCTTTGGTGCTGGTTCCTCAGCTCGCTGGGAGCCTGCAGGTTTGGAGCGGTCCATGGCAACCGTTGTCCCTGAGAGGAGGTAGCCCCCGCCCCCGCTCATCAGCAGCACAGGATGCGTCCTGTTAGGCAACACCTAGGGACACGAGACAGAAAACACAGACATACAGTCAGGAGACGTTAATTCCACAGGAAGGGCTGGGGTAAATAACAACTCTCATAGTCTTGACTTATAAAAATAATTTATGAAACGAAAAGCCGAACATTAGCTGGTTTCAACTAATCAAATGTGACAGTGTGTTGCTTTTGCATATTTTATGTGATGGCAAAGTAAATACTGGTTGGACGCAACAACCAATTTGATAATGGCACCACAGGCTGTGAGAAACTGTCGTAAGTATTTTCCATCATTTTCTAACATTTCATTAACCAAATAATAAATCAAAAAATTACACATTAATTGCTAAAGAAAATCATTGTTATTTATACCTCTAGACTTAATTTGAAAAATACTCTAAATAAGTACAGGATTAATGCTATTCACTATTTAGCATTAGACCAGCTTCATTGATTTTTGTATCCACTTGAGGCAGAACAAAAAGCTTAGTTTGTTGTATCTGTTTGGAGCTATCATGTAAGTCCAATATTCATATTCATATTCTCTCAGCTCTATGTTACTCTCCACTAAGGGAAAAGTCTGTTAGCTAAACAGCTCAATTCCACACTACAATTACCAACTAGTCAGTAGCTTGGTCCGTTTGCCGTTTGTTGTTGTTGGGGAAGTAGTGTAAGAAGGTTTTTGAAGCTTTTTAGCTGTAAAAAGCTTCCTGATACATCTGAGACCCTAAAACCAAAACAATGAGCTGAAAGATGCTAACAAAGCCCATCAGGCTGAGGAGAATCACTGAGTCGGGATAATTCTCTCAGGGTTCATCACAATCAAATAGCCTTTACATTTGATTCATTATTAATATGAAAATATTGATTACAACAGCAAATGTACCAAAAAACCAAAACAAAACAAAATGACACAAATCAAGAAAAAAACCACTCAGAGTTTACCTGATAATGTCTGAGCCAGGTGTCTGTGAGTCTGAGGTTGACTGTGCCACCATGTTCCCTGAGCTTTGTGTAGCACTCGATAAGAGGCTGCAGAGACAAAGGGGGAAGAGATGGAAAAAGCAGCATTAAGGAGGAGGGCTGCAGAGCCAACGAGCCGACACACACACACACACACACAACAGGGTGATCTTTCTAGCCACATAAGCACAAAAGAGGTAATAAGTGCAGGGACGTGATAGGCATTGTAACTCCTTGGCAGTGACAGGCATGTCCGCTGCAGTAATGAAAGGAGGACACTTCCCACTGTAACTCTAAGCAATAAAAACCTGGGCGCAGAGGCAGCTAATGAGAGACGCTTCTAAGACAGTGAATTATCCTCGCTCATCACCAGCGTTGTGTAGTTTTAATGAATGCCACTAGTCGTGATGATCTTACCTCTTTGTATTGAGAGTAGACTACAAAAGGCCTGGAGGGGGAGAGGAATTTGAGCAGGCCCATTAGGACGGGACACGGGTGGAAACGACTGGCTATAACCAACCTGCAATTAGAATCAAAAAAGATGATCAAGCAAAGCTGCCTGATATGAAAAACACTGTCAACAGCACACTTTGTTATTGGAAATGTGTAGGCAGGCAATATCCTGATTTAGCAAATCAGTGCTGCATGTGACTTACTACCGGAAAAACTTAAGGATTGAGTGCCTTCCTATTGTCGACATTCATTTCATATTTCATAAAGCTGGATGAGGGTCAGTAAAAGAGGCTGATTTAGGACCGTCTTGAAAATGGTGCTCTGTTGTAGTGTTTATGATGTAGCTGCTATGATGTAGAGGAGAGGTAAGTCAATAGGCTAACCAGATCAATACTTGTTCTTCTGGCTCAGAAGTCAGCCCCACAACACTTCATCCATCAATCATAAAAAGGCTATAAAGCAAATTCTTCATTTAATATGACAGGAAACTGCAAAGCAATCACCTCATTCACCTTGTGAGGACACCGTGTGTTAATCACTGTGCATGAACTCAGGGGAAGGCAAATGGTTTGTCATGACTTTTATGGACATACTTACTTTAATTATTATTAATCAATTTTTCTTCCCTTTAGATCTATTTTAATTACTGTTGTTGACTATGTGGTGCAAGCCAGAATTGGTAAAACAGAAGTGGAAGAGAAAGAAACCGATGGTGAAAAGAGCAGAACAGTGCAGGGAAACAGGAAAAAAAAACAAACAAACAAAAAAGTCTGACACCAACCCGTCAGCATTTCTGCCTTCCAGCAGGGCAGCAGCAGCTGCCAGCTTCTTCCGTTTCTCCTCCAGCTTTACCTTTTTTTCCTGAGCCTTAAAAAAAAAAAAAAAAGCATAAAATCAGGGCATTGACTCTCTCTTCCAGATCCTTCTTCAAACAAGAAGCATAACGTTGTCTTTTTAATACCATGATTATAAAAAAACGAACAAAAAATTAAAACGTGAGAAACAATTAATAATCTTTCAACACTGATTTCATAAATGTAGTGACGAGTTCGTGCTGATTCCAAGTATAAAAGGAAACAAGAAGTTGGTAAATGTTGGACATACTTTGGCTTCTCTGCGTTTGTCCTTCTCTTTCTTCTCCTGATCCTGGCCAGCGTCATCGTTAGCGCTGGTCTCCATGCTCTGTTCCTCTGGGCTGCCCCGCTGTTCTGCCTCAGGCTGGTGTTGCTCCTCCTCTGCAGCCGTGTTAGACTGCTTTTCAGCTGGAATTTCAAACAGGTGACAGGATACACATACACACGTTAGTTATAGTTCTATTTTCTGAATTGGCTTTTATTTATAAATATTAATAAATAAATAAAATGGCCATCAGAGAAACACATTCACATCTTAGAGGGAAATGTTTCTTTAGTGTTTCAGCAGTAGCTCAGGTTATGAACATCTTGGAGAGACTTTTTGTACATATGAAAAAAAAAAAAAAAAGTCCTACTGGCATTTGGGTCTTTGGCTTTGGTGTCCAGACTGCCTGCCAGCAGAGCATTGACATGGCAGATGGGAAACTCATGCAGCATATCGTGAAAATGTGCAGGAAAGCCAAAGCTCTCCACACCCGCCCGTACAGGCCCACCTCCTGGGTACATTTGGATCACTGAGCCGTAGCCTGATTGAGGAGAAAAGAGAGGATAATTACGCAAAGGGCAAAGAAAAGGCTTTGTGTAGAAATAGCCGAGTCCTTTAGCCAAATATATATAAACAGCAGAAAAGTTAATAGGACTAACGTACCTCCCATTCTCTCCATGACAGATCCCAGTACGAGACCAGCACAAGTCTCAAACACCAAAACTTTGCTGCCAGCGTGGATGTTTGCCAGAGTCAACATCTGGGCAAGTGTGTCATACCGCAGGTGGCTGCATCACACAGAAACATCCACATCACACACTCATTTCTTTCTGCTCATTAAAAAGACAACTTTCACACATTCTGCTGATCCATGTGCTGACTCACCAGATCTTCCCTGGTTCCCGGCCATGGTACATCATTGCCAGGATGCGACACGACGGTTTTAGAATCGTCACAGTATTTTCATACCTGAAAAAGCACAAGATGGGAACAACTGATAAGACTAATTACAGCACTCTACATTATCTTTAGTCTGTAACACACTGTGGTTGTATAATCAGAAGTGACTCACTTCTTCTTTTTCTTCTTGATGTACTTATCCTGGGCGTACTCAGTCTTATCTCTGAATGTGGAGCTGTGCTCTATAAGCTGCTGGATGATTTCCTGTGGAGCGCATACACATACCGTCTCTAGACTCTCCTCTGTTGTACTTCATCATTTCATCCAATAATTCAAAAGATAAGGTTTCTATGACAAGACAAAAACCAACAATGTGTTGGGTCATCTCTCAATACTGTCTGACTTCCTGTGGCATCTTTAACAACAAGTTACAAATATCTAACTTCATGTTTAACAAGGGTAAAATTTAATTTTTAGGCTTTAGCAAACATTGCTCAAATTGGACTAAACAGAGCATTTGTTGGGGCTCCTGTTTGTACTTTTTATTAGTTATATCAGATAAAACATGTCTAGTGGGATCTATTCATTGTTGGTTTCGGTCTTCTCATGGAATTGGAAAATAGTAAAACAACAGGCAATCCTGCAAGCATTGTTCTTTAATAAACAGACCCAACACCTGGCAGCACTATGAAACTCTCTATTTATGTATGTAATTTCAAAGTTACTGATGTACCTGACCCTTCAGACCTTGCTCTTTGAGCATCTCAATGTCATCCCTGGTCAGTTTCTGGGATTTTCCATCATCTACAATGTTTCTGTTGTCTGTGCCTGCCTCCTTTGCATCTGGGATGAACACAGAGAGGTATTATTCAAAATGTAAATAGAACAGTAACAGGTTGGCAGTGGTATTTTAACTCATTCACACGTACAATCTGGAAATGTGACTAAACAGCAGGTTACACACCGTTGGAGCTCCCTGTGTCCTTGGGCTTCTGTGGCTGCAGGTTCCCTCCGGACACGATCTCAAACGTGGTGCTGTACAGATGACCCACTGCATTATCCAAGAAGAACCACTGTTTCTCAAAAATCTCCTTCCTGTGAGGAAACCAGAGAGAAAGAAAGCAACAATGCAATGGCCTCAATGCTGCATACCTTCTTCAAAAAAATGTGACAATATCTGCTGCTAGCCTTTATAGGAAGCTCACCACTATTCATGCATTATATTATGTCAGTGTCCAGGCTCTTAGGGATGTGGGATGAACACTTGAAATCAAAATACAGTTAATTATCTATCACTTGTGAGACGTCAGTTTTGGTTTCGCTAGGACCAGTTCGTGCTTCTCAGTAATTTTTAACAAATGTTTTGTTCGTTTAAATGTGTGTATTTGTGTCTGACTTACTTCCTCGGTTGAATTTGCATAGCTTTATAGATATCCCCTCGTTTCAACACAACGTAGTCCCCCTCTTTAATTCTGTACTGAGAGTCGTCGTCTGCGCTGTCCGCCATGATAAGGCAGATAAACCAGCTCACCAGTAAGCTGCGAGGTAAACGTCGCCTTCAGCTAATGATTCAGAGCCGCCGTTCACAAGGCACGGTTCGAAAAGGCACTACACCGCCCTGAAGTAAAAACAAAATACCGACAGGTCGCTATTTCCACGTGTTAGCTCTCATTTCCCTAGCTCCTCAGTACGGCTAATCGATTGTGGACAGCGCCATGCTTCAACGTAGTCGTCTGCGATTGGCTGGGTGCCATGCGTCGCTGAACGTTGTAGCCAATAGGAGCGAAGTGCGATGACTCCAGGTGACAGCGTCGATTTCAGAATCATCGATAGACGTGGATAATAGTCACATACACATAAGGAGAGAGAGGGGGCGCTACAGGGTGGGGGGGGGGGGGGGGGGTGGTCACTCAGACATGGCTCTGGTTTAGCCATAGTTCACCATGTCATATGATTTCATTATGATGGACATGTCACTGTATATGCATACAATGAGAAGAACGTATATGGCTGAAGCTTTATTTATTATTTTAGTTTATAACATGACAGACAGCACCTGTCTTTGTCCAGTCTCTGTGAGGATGTGTGGAGTGTTCCCATTCTAGGTTTTTCATTATTTGTGTCTCACTATGTTTCAATATGTTTATATACACAAATCTTCCTCTTCAATCTTCTTCATAAAGAGTATGTTGCTGTTGTTTATGAAAGATCTGGACTATATCATATAGTATATATTACAAAATAAACCAATTATTATAGACTATCATGAACTGTAATAAAGTATTTACTATAAACATCCGAAATGATTGGATGATGTGCATTAATTCTGGCCAGACTTGTTTTTCAAGTTGAGAATAATTACTTTTTGATTGCAGGATAACTTCCTGCCCTATTCCACACTACGATGAATTCAAGCTGGAATGGAAGAATACAGTATCTATCAATAATTGCAGCTGATACTGCTGGATTGCATTTCAGCATAGTAAACTGTTTTTGCACGCCCAAAAACCGTTAACTGTGTTGAAATGCAATAAAGCAGATGTGTGACGACGTCATCTCCCAGCCTGGGAAGGTGCATTTCATTTCCCACCATGGGGCCACAATCTGGTATTTTATAACTGCTTTAAAACGGTATGCCAACTCCACCTGCCCACCACTAGTGTACTGCAGTGTAGCAGTGAGGTGGCTGAAAGAGCAAAAGAGAGCAACCTACACAGCACAAGAAAAACATGATTTGGTCAAACTGAAGTAAATGATGCAACCTTTTGTAACATTTTAAGTCATTAGAAAATCCCATTTTCAATCACTCATTTTCAATGACCCAGTGACAGAAAGTCACAGTGGCTGAAGTCAAAACCTATAAATTCTATTGAATTTGTATTAAACATAGCATTACTTTAGTATTAAGTTGCTGCATTAAGTCAAAATGGTGACTGTGGGTTGAAACGTCCTGTGTCAAACATCCTCACTGAAGTTCAATACAGGGCAATTTTTAGTTTCATTCTAAAAATATTTAAATGTAACTCTAGGTTGTGTGTGCCCGATATGGAACAGATGTCATGCCATTACTTTAAAGATACACAGGTTCATCCACCTTGGAAGGTGAAAAACAGCAGCTATCAAAGTATTCTTACATTAGAAATGAAGGACAAGTGGGTGCTGACTCAGTAGGAGCATCTTGGCTCTGTTGCTATAGACTCCTATATTCACACTAAGAAATGTTACACTCAAGATGTGCAGTTACGCAAACAAACGCACACACAGACTCACACACACACACACACACACACACACACATACACATACAAACAAGTCATGATCATATTTTATTGGATGTCAGATCACTTTGATTTCATTTGAATTACACAATGCTAATGATTATGTAAAGGACATTATTGCCAATGTTCCTGGCTTAGACGTTACCACTTACAAGAAGAAAAACTCTTGTTGACTGAGAATGCCTCAAAGTATTTTTCGAAGCTTTCAGCATTTCTGAAATCAGATTGTGAGTCACATTGTTTATGAAATCCTTCAAGAATCCATGACATCCTTAGATTTCTTGTGAAATTTGAAGCCTCTATTTTCAGGCTGTGTGGCAGCAGTTAACAGTGAGGGTAAGGCTGTATATGCATCCCATATAGTAGCTATGACAAAATAAATAAATTCCTCCTACAGTCACATAAACATGAACATAAAATAATATCAGAGTCTACATGTCTACCACAAATTCTGTTTTCTTAAAGCACAGAATACAATTTTTAGTTTAACCTTCAATGTAAAAACTAAGTTCAGTTTGTGTTTCAGTAATTGGACAAATGTGAAACAAGCTGTGAAATATAAAAACACCCTTTAATCATTTTTTACAAACATCGTGTCTGTTTGAAATGAGGACAGCTGTTCACCTAAAAAAGTTTAATTCTTACAAATATAAGTATTGAGAGGAAGACAAATCTTCACTACATATTTACATCAACACCATTATTTTTCTAGTGCAGGGTACAGTACCTTGCTTTAACTGTCAAAGCAGGATACATAATCACAAAAATGATGCTGTTTTTGTTCTTTGAGTGACAATATAATTTCTCTGCCTGTGCCCCAGTCTTGCATTTTCTCTGGCAGTGATTTGCTCAGTGTTTAGGGTTACCGCTGCAACATTGAACTTTCACATTGTAACATGCACGTACATAAACAGCAGATGTATGAATCTCATTCCTGGCCTCCAGTAAGTTTATGGAACAGTTCTTCATCCAGCGTCTCATTCTGGTCTTTGGCTCGTGTGGACAGAAAGATGTAACCGCCAATGAACTCGTGGACCACCTTGCAGTCACAGCTCAAACAGCAGAAGGCTATTTGCACATTCTGGTCGAACTCTATAGTTACCTGGAATTACATATAGTAGATTAAAGATTCATGTCTTTGAGGTAATGCTGTCTGTATGCAATACCCCCCAGAAACCTGCGTCCTTGAATGAAGAAACACAACACAACAAAATACGGCACAACAATCCCCCACCTGTCTTATCTCCCAGTTGACATTCCACTGCTTCATGTTGGCGAACCTCCACGTGGTGACAGGAAGTCCAGAGGACATGTCAATGCGAATCAGACGGTTGTACGAGATCCCAAGAATCTCATCCTTCTTACTGCCTTTGAATCTGAAACACATATAAGGAGATAATCTATTACATTTTCACTTATACATTTTTAGAGGTTTTATATATTTACTGTATATATTTAAGTGCACTGTACCTGACAATGTAGTAGTTGATACCGAACTCTGGAAGTGACTGCCAGGCTTGGATAAAGCGCATCTTGGCCTCCATTAGGGACAGCCGTGCTATGTTCTGATGAGCCTCCAGGATACGTGCTGTCAGCTTGAAACAATCATGAGAGGCAGATTTAGCAAACATTTAATTATAACAGTGATGCAACACCGATGGCTGTTGGCAAAGTCAAGTATCTTGCATGACGTAGCCCTTAAACAAACCTGTTTGGTCTTGTGCTTCTTAGCATAGCGTGGGGAAACAAAACATTCAGCGTTCATCTCCATGGCGTCAATGTCGGGAGCTGCCTGACCAGGAGGGGGCGCCAGCCTCTTCATTTGCAAAAAGGACTGGATGTTTTTCACTTCTGACTTGTAGGAGCTGTACGCCATTGTCTTGCCCTTGGAGGCCAGGATGCATGCAGCTTTCCACTTGGCGTACTGTGTTTCCTGCAGCAGAGGGAAAATCACAGTACAACACTTACAAAATGAGTCCCTCGTTTGTGTATGAACACACACTCTGGAGAGATAGAAGCGTTAATGCCAGGAGATGGACCTTACATTGTCACATCGGATGTAAACCTCATTCATCCCATCAGCAACTGGGAGCAGGAGCTTGATGCCAAACTTCTTGTCTGTGACATTGACGTCAGGAACTACCTCACAACCTGTCAAATCAGGAGGAATATGTTGCACTGATTTTAGCTACAGAAGCAGAGCAGCAAGATACAATAGTACTAATACAATAACAAAACTGCAGTTACTGTTTAGACAATTTTAGATACTGGTTTGGACTACATTAATTTACATTTAGTGTTTTCACCAAGTTAACACCATTACCTGGACAAAATAATTAATCTAATTCATTATTAACAATGTCACATCTCCATATATGCACCTCCTAATCCAAATTGTACTTTAATATAAGCTTATATTTACTATAAGGAAATGAGAAATCTGGAGCTCTGTTTTCTAGTGTCTGTAGGGCTTTGCTTGTGCTCACGGGGATGCCCAAAGACATAATAACTTAATGAGAAAGCTAAAGCTGAGGGTTATTTATCCTCAACAATACAAAGTGCATTAAGCAGTGTTTCCTTATCATTCTTTTTTCACTGACCTCGGAGGTGAAACTGTTCTATGGGTTCTCCGCTGGCAGCCTCCTTGTTCTTGTAGTAGGAAATGGTGGTGTCCTTGAATACAAACCAGTACTCTTTGTACGGGCGCAGCGTCAGTCTCTTGGGTCTGATTTAAGACGGGGAAAAAAAGGAAAACAAATCATTTTTTTGCATGCAATGACATTATCTGAGTAAAAGAATGAAGACGGTAAGTGGAACAGAATAAATGTTTCAGAGGGTTTATGAGATTCATTTTTTAAAAGCAGCCCAGGCTGTAGGGAGTGATTTGACAGAAGTTATCTGCTTTAACAAATTATCAGATGGCCAAGATGCTGTTGTGAGATAAAAGGAAAAATCTGAAACATAAATACACATACATTTCCAAAGGGAATATTTTCCCCCTTCCCATAAATTGTCTCATGAATTCTTCTTATCTTGTAAGCCACTAAATTAGGCTGATTTAAGGTACAGGACAGGCAAAGGTTTAAAGCACAGATAAAATTAGACATTGATTACCAATGGCATCTTCATGTTTACCTAAATAGCCGGAGGGAATCTGCCAGCTCTGGAATGTCTGTAATATCTTCCTGGGGGCGGGACAAACAACAGTCAATTATCCTGTGTCTTCTCCTTACATCACCATGTTAACACATGCAATCATTGGAGGCCTACCTATCAACTTCAGCTTAAAAGCAGGTGTTCTACTGTAACAGGCCAGAAAACCCAAAAATTACAGTTAATATTCACTTCAGTGAAGAACCATCCAAAAAATATGTTTACCAGAATTCTGTCTGTGTGTCCGCCTTCGAGCGTCACCTCCAAGTTGGACAGGGCAGCCTCCACTTCATCTATTTCTGGTTCATTGGAGTGGTCCAGTGGTTCACTTGAAATGGTCAGTTTACAAATGTGATACTAAAAAGAAAAGAACATGTTTTACTCCTGATGAGAGGAGCCTCAACTTGAATTCCTAATTATAATGATTAAACATTTACAGTAGTTTTGTGAGTAACAAATACAAGTCGCTATGAAGCTCTCTGACATGACTTAAGAGGTTATGCAAGGCTGGCGTGAGTCAGAGGGAGGTTTGAGCACAGCCCTGTGTGCCAGCCACTGCATCCGTGTGTAGGTGAATGCAACACTGATATATCCTTTTGAATCACTGTGATTTCTGAATCACTGTCCCAACACTTGCAAAATAACAGCTGAACAGATAGAGAGAGGGCTGAAATGTAGACACAGCTAAATCATTAGTTCATTAGGGCCAATCTACCTGATGGGGAGATATAATTATTACCATACTACTTTTCCTACTACTCAATCTCTCCTCCTCTACCTCTCTCTTTGCCTCTTCCTCCTATCCTCCCTCTCCAGTGGGAGTTCCTCCAGTGGATTTAGATGCCAGACCCACTCTCCCAGAGAAATAATATTCTGAGCAGTGAGACATATACTGTATATGCTTAAACCTAATTTAGTACACATTACTGTGCTCCTGGGAAATTGTGGCATATGGTTACTAGCCACTATAAATCAAGATCTTTGTAATTTTTTCTTATACTTTTACTGCAGGTACTGCCAGCAAATTTAATTGTATGATACAAAAATGCTGTGTTAAAGTGTTAAAGGTACAGCTTTCATCACAAAGTATGGCAGCTACATGCTTGAAATGTAGCCATTTACTACCTTTAAATATCTACACTGCCGTCTCAATTTTGAGTATTAAGCACATATACAGCACCTTATATCACTTTCACAACTGTGATGGGATAATGTTCACCTGTAGTGATGCGAACATCAGCATTTCCTCCTCAGTGCAATCTATCTCCTCCAGCAGGATGGACCAGCGAGCCTGTTCATACAGCTGGGTTATCCTGACAGCATCGTACTAAAACACAAAAACGTGGACACACACACACACACACACACACACACGCCAGTTTAGATCAAGAATTTCAAACCAAATCTGCCCTGCTGTTATTTCAGTTTTTTTCCCCCCAAAGGATAAATTTTCAGGTCTCTTACTTTGGGATTGAGGTCAAAGAAGACATTGTACTTAAAACGAAGCAATAGCTTGTCTTCATCTTGGATATCTTGCTCCATGAGGGAACGAGACGAGTCCAACCACCTGTCAGTCACAGAAAAAAACAACCACATGAGCTGTGGATAGAAATATCATCCAAACTATTTATTACCACCAACTTCAAATCAAACAGTATCACGAAAAGGTTCTGGTTTGTACCCTGCATTGTTGACTGCTTTGTCCACTAGTGAGAGTGGCTGGTAAATCTTGGCCAGTTCAGCGGGTGGCAAGTTTGGCTGAGATTCAGCAAGAGGGTTTTCTCCAAACCAAAGGCTGGTGGCAGACACCGGCATCCCGTTCTCTGGGTCATAGGTTGCTGTCATTGTCTTACTGTACATGGGGCCTTTGGGGAAAACAGAGGATTAATAATTACAGCTGAGTTTACCAAAAAGTGCTAAGATTCAGCATAACTTCATATTTATAGTGAATTTTAAGGAACTGGTTAAAGTCCAAATCAACTGCCTGTCAGATAGCATAGGTGGAAGAAGCAAAATAATAAACGTTTGACAAAAAGGCTGAGAAACACAAAACTGAGCACGATAAAACTTGAAAGGTAATAACTGTGTCGACATTAAAGGGGGCAGAGACTTAAGATGCAAATTATGACTTTAAGTGACTTTAAGCTTGGTGCAGAATCTGAGCTGGATATTCTAGTGAGAGAGAGTGTGCTCCTGAAGAAGAAATCCTGAAGAACATGGCTGCACACTGAACAATTCCTTCAGATCTCAGTGATAATAAATGTGGGCTGGCAGGTCTCAGCTGCAGTATATATATGAATATTGCTCATTTCTTCTCCTCCTTCAGCTAATGTAAGTCAGAGGAATCAGGATGCTCTCCCCTCTATGTCTGGATAATAATCTTAATTTAGTATTTCAGACTGTATGAAACTCCAGTTGACTAAATTCCCATATAATATAATAATCCCATATAATTAAACACAGAATAACTATAGCAACCATATGTTCAGGTAAATTAAACCATTAAGTTATCCAATACCACAGTCCAGCAGACCAGAATCTTTAACTGGCCATCGTGTAATTAATCAGGACAAACTCAAAAATTAGCCAACATGAGGAAGGAAATATTATGAACTATCATTACAATTTATCATCATCATCTAAATTTTCAGTCACTTTGTTAAGCCAAAAGTATTTCTGTCAAGCCCCCGCTTTAGAAGCAGAACAAAATAAATCAGTCTTGTTAACCTGAATCTTGACAGCCCCACTAGCATCAAAGGCCACTTTTGCTTCCTCAATCTTTCCAAACTTAATCAGATTCATACGCTTTTTTCACAGCGGACGTTTTGATTTGCCACGGCAGGAAACGCACAGGTGGAACTGATCATATTAACGATCGCTCCATCCCAGCAATTAATGCAGTGCAGCAGTGGATAATGTTATTGGTTACACCTGCGTTTAACAGGGCAAACTGTTCCCTTTAAAAACATCTATTCAACTTTAGTTTCACTACAAATAGTAGAAAAGTCGCAGTCACAATTATAATCAACTATGCAGCCCTACAGTATGACGCGATATTCAAGACCAAAACAAGCAAATACCCTAAATAATAATATTGGAAAGCTTCAATTCAAATTTCTGACATCAGTTTATAATCAGGATGTGCGCTGTCCAGTGCATCTTTTTCTTTTTGTTATGTGAACATTAATCTCTTCAGAAATGCTGCAGATTTCTTTTGAAAGCGAGATTAGGTGGTTCTGTGCTGTGAAACCTTTAATAATCTTGTTACGAAACAGCCCTGTGTTTCACAGTACCTGTGCCTCCTGGTCCCCCACTAAGTAAATCGATGTCCCAGATGTCATCCAGCGGCGAGTTCTTGTCTTTCTTCTTCTTCTTCTTGGATGGATCATCTGGCGGCTTCAGCAGGGACAGTTCCTCTGATCTCCTGATGTCTGAAATGGAGCCAAAAGGAGAAAGTGTAAGGGATCAATAAGAATATGGAAGGAAGGTAAGTCTTAATTTTACATCAGACGAAGATGTTGAAGACACACTAAGCTGAACAAAAGCAGCCAGGAGAGCAGGGTGCTCTAATCAGAAAAGAAAGGGAGACTCACTGAGTATTTGACAGATCTCTGACACTGCCTTGAAGACCACACTCGAGAAGCTGACAGTCATTTTAATAGTTTTCATATTGGGGAGCTGCAGCAACAAGGGTTTGTGTTGGGGTGTGTAGCGCAGGTCAGCATCAGCCTGCGTAGAAAAATCATTTAAAATTATATGAGCTGCACATGCAAAATCAATATTTACGCCCCCTCCTTCCTTATTGATTGACTGATTTGGAGATCTTGTAACCTTGGTTGGGCAAAGGGGAACTTCCCCTGTCTCTTTGTATGTTTGCTTTTTTCACATTTGGTGTCAAGTTGGAATTAATTTAATATCCATGTAGTATCCGAATGTACGCACACAAAGGGTATATGTTGTATACAATGATGTTTGCACATGCAGTGTAGGTAACGGACACTTAAATTAGGTAGTAAGCCTGTTTTTGATGGGGGACTTTGACAGATAAATGTTCTTCACATTCATTTTGTAAACATTTTCCTGATTTATTCTACATGAATTTTTACCACCACCAAGGAGATTATGTTTTCACCTGTGTCTGCTTGTTGGTTTGTTTGTCAGCAGGATTACGCAAAAAGTGCTGAACTGATTTGCACTTGTTAGAGGGATGGGGCAAATGCAAGGAAAGAACTCATTCAATTTTGTGGCAGATCTGGATCACTTACTATGAATTAGATTTTTTTTTTTTTGTCTTAAGTTTGGTGTTTGTTGTTTGACATTCACCTCGCTGGAGATCTGCCCTTCTAGAGATGAACTACAGTTCTATGGTTCTTTGGACTAGAACTACACTTGGCTGTACAATATGGGTTTGAATTATAAACCCCACAAATGCTTCAGAGCTAGACTAAAGAGGTTAATAAAATTCAGCTTTTTAGAAGTCTGTTAGTATGAATGATTTTATATCAGAAGCTTCCATGGGTGGCTATATAAAACCACTGATGGCTCTCCCTGCCTGAAGGAGCTGTAAACACAGAGAAATGAATTATTATGGCTTTGAATGGAAATTACTACTGTGCCATGGGCAGTCAAATAGTTTTTGAACTTGGTAGAAATACATTTATGGGGGAAATTTTGAATAGGTTTTTGAATTAAAATGGTGAAATTATATCACTTTGACATCCAGATATTACCTGCACTCCATACTTGTCCAAAGTCCAGTGCGTCCTCAGCAGCCAGCATTTCCTCTGTTCCCACCATAAGGCATGGTCTGACCAGTCCTGAGGAGCCTCTGCAGACAGATCAGACAGATTCAGGAAAGCATATTACTGCTTTATTAGTACCACACTGATGTCATATTTCAAGCTTAATAGTTAGTTCACACTGAAAGTTATTGCACACATTTATATGTCAAGTTTTAAGGGTCTTGAGTTGGTGCCCTAGTTTTCGTAGCTCAAATATTTTAACAACCACTACTGCAGCTACCAATACAAACACTTCCTGAACCCACTGTCGTGTAGGTGGCTGAGTGTGATTAAAGTGTGGTTTTATGAGTCTACCTGACATCATGTTATGGTGCTGGGCTGAAATCTGTCTGTTGATGACAAACCACTTAGTCATCTACTATGTCTCATGCTCTTAAAACCTCCTTACTAAAGCTGCCTTCACACTATATTGGCTCCTCCATGTTTATGGGGAATTGTCAAGACATATCAGATCAGATCCCGGCTGAACTTTGGCACCTGCGGCTACACAAGCAAACGCACTGTCGCAAAACAATGACACTAAAAAATGCAGGGCAAACAAGGGTGTGGCTTGACTACCAGACCTGTTGTGGGAGAAGGAGGGGGCAGGGTGGTGGTGTTGAAGCCCTGTGCTTAAAGTATAGTAGGATGGAGTTAAGCTTTTCCCCAGGTAATCAAACCAACATTGTCTGTTTTAATGCAAGCAATTAGAGGAGAACTTAATTTCCAAGAAGCGCCTGAAATGTGGCTCTTCTCATGTCTCTCTCCTCTGTAGTTACACATACATACAGTATAGTCAGCCACTGCTGGTTTGCTTGTTTCTCAAGATTATTTAAATTAGATGCCACACACTGTAAATGTAATATGACCCAGAATGTAGAATGCGCCACAAGTTTTTCACACACTTACTGATCTTCTCCACCAACTTAAGCATGAGGCCTCCAATGTGCAAGTCTCCCTTCACCCTCAGCTTAAATTTCATGCCCTCATCGCCATCTTTTTGATCCACCTGCACAGACAGCTCCCATGACGTTTCTCCATACTCTGCTGCTGTGATCATCGCCCTGCTCTGAAAAGACAAAGGTGAGTGAGGTGAGGTGAGGTGACAGTGCACAGATTATAGACAGGATTCCCCGTTTTTAGATGTCAGCATCACAGAGCCACACCACAAGTAATATTAGGAGGAAAAACCTACTGCTATCTCCAATTAGACACTAAAATATGTTGATTCCTTTCTTGCTCTTTTTTGTTTGGGAGTTTAGGAAACATCTGGGATCAAAACATGAGTCAGTGGATTAAGTGTTTCTCAACATCCTGTAGGAACGTCCAAATGAACTTGCCCAGCAGTTAACAAACACAGATCTCTTAGTTTTTCTGTTCTAAGTGGTCACCGATGGAATAGGTTTTCACCCGCTACTTCTGCAGTATGTCCACACTAATACTGCAGCCCCTGAAGTACTCCTCACAGCCAACACATTTATGAATAAGACGTAAAGCGAACACACAGAGTGGCAGATGTACTGGCTGGTGCCACAGTGAAAAAGAGATGAGACTGCAGAACACACAGCAGACACATCAGACACGAGGCAGAGCACACAGCTCTGCACATAAAGGCACAGATATGGTGGATGATTGTTGGATTTTAATCATGAGAAAGAGGGAATGGATGAAGGACATCAGGCAGGTAAGAAAGGGGAGAAGGGTGGAGGAGGAGCAGGGAGGGTACTGCTGTGGAATGTGTGACGAGCAGAGACATGAATCTGGTGCAGGAGAGACCATTCAACAACAATCTCCACATACTGCACCAGTCTCCCTCCATTTCACATCGGAACAATGAAACTTTGCCGAACAAAGATGTTCACTCATACACACACACTTGTCTAGCCTGAGGCTATCAAGAGAAATACCTGTTTCATTCGTCCTGCGTAGCCCACTCAGTGTATACTGTTTAAAAGTGTGTTGCTGGGAGGCTAGGTTTAATGAACACACTCTGCTTTCTTTGTGCTGCTCCCTCCCTATGCAGCTGTAGGGTACAGTTAAAAGTTTGAGCTTGCATGTCTGCTGAAGGAATACTTGTTGAGATGTGTTGGAGCGGGAAGGAATTGACTCCCAAAATATTACACTGTTCTGCAAACAGACCCAAAGGTGATGGAAGGTACAATCATGTCATTTGGGCCTCATCAAAATGCAGACAGCAGAAAAGTACATTTTACATACATACAAGTGTTTGAATGTGGGCTTATATTCTAACTGTGTTAATCTGTTATTTCTGATTTACAGGTCATTTTAATGTCTCATTTCTAGCCTGTACCACATTGAAAAGGTGTATTTAATAGTTGGAACAACAAGAGGAATTCAGCACAGGGAAAAAAACAACAACAACCACTTCAGTATGACACAACTGCACACACACAGCAATAACAGACTGTGTTAAAAAGCAGTATGTACCATTTCTTATTGTTAAAAATCATTCATAATGGTGCAAATGGTCTGAAATAAGAAAACATATGACAGTGAAGCCTGTGGCAGCTACTATCAAGTATCAGGCCTTTCTTCTGAGCCAAAACAATGCCACTGTTAGTATTCACAGAATATGTCGGCCAAGCCTTATAACAACACTTTCCTATCACAATGATAGTAAACTTAAGTTGACCATTAACCATTAACCTCCATCTATGTAGGCCTAACACAGACACACAACCTAGTCCCAACTGGGCCATTCCCAATCACATGTTGTGATTTTTTGTTTTTTTTTCGTGGGTCCTCCTTTAATCAAATCCATCTGGATAATGGCCCATAAAACTAACGGTAAGGTGGAGGTTAAGAATCTGAAACCGCCCTTACCTTGAGTCTACGTTTTCAGCCGGTGAGCTTTTCCCAGAAGTGTCCTGTGAAGTGGAATGACCCAGGAACGAGCTTTCCTGTGGGAGCAAGAGCCCCGCCCCGTCCCAGACAGGTAGACGGGGAGAGGTGGAAGCGTCGGAGGAAGTGAGCGAGTAGGGTACCAAAGGTGAGTCTGTCCCCAGCGCAGCACGGTTTTCACACAACATTAACTTATTTCATCATTTCAACATGTTAAATAACATAACGATGCCGTAAGCTAATATACCATGGAAAACATTTAAAACATGTAGTGTTTGTGTTTTAAGGTACCTTCGATGCAGTAATCTAATAAATAACCATAGTCGCATTTAGCAACAGTTACCCCAAAATGTAAAGTTATGGTGCAATCTTTCAGAAAGTTATTTTTAATTTTATTTTTAAGTTTTCGTGGTGTTTTTCTGTTTACACAGACTATAGGCAAAGATGAAACCTGAAAGGATTGAGTATGGATAAGTATGTATAATTAATGTGAAAATATCATATCAGGGGTGTTTCTCCAGTTTATGTGGGTTTAAAGAGCCAGATCCACAAAATGATGAATAATGGTTTACCTCAGATGAATCAGCCCACCTTCCTTAATGCCCACATCCTGCCCCATGAGTTAATCAAGATGAATCACCGCAGTGTGTCCCATCCACGTAATGATATTGCCAGCTTATGAAACAACAATAAAACATAAGTAAAACTGATGGCTAGCATTTTTTTTTTCATTTGGACAGATGGTGTTCTACTGGTAACCAGCAAGCCACACTGAGTTAAGGCCAATTTAATTGCTTTTAATGTGTAGGTGTGTTTCTGTAGCCGTTTGTGCATGATGTGGACTTCTCTGTCAGTGAGTTGGTCTTGAGGTGAGCCCCTGTGTGAAGCCTGCCATCCCCTGGTGTCTGCTGGTAAGATCACACAGTAACCTTTCGCCTGGTCCTTGAGCAAAATGCATACTTTGACCTGACAGGGACATCTGCATCATGTATCAAATGCTTGAGCACGTACTGAAGTTGACGATTGAGTTACCTTTTTCAAGGTAAATATCTCCAAAGTGCAAAAGGAGGTAATCAGTTCATGCACAGTCAGCGTTTATTCAAGTTTATTGAAAATGCAACATTTCAAGCATAGGGTCTTCTCAGCGATCTTGTGCCTAAATTACAAGAATAACCTTCTTTTGCATGACTTCATTTTCAATTTAACATCCAGATCCTTAAACGGAAAATGTATATTTTAAAAGACTATTTGTGCTGCATTAAATTCACATGGTATTAGGGCTAGCACTTCTTTTTCAAACAGTTGTTATTTAGTTATTTAAGTTTTGGGAGACAAAGTCATTTTTGGTTGATTAATTTAATTTAATTTAATTTTATTATTTTTATGGTCTTTAGAAGGGTAAGAAATCTTAGTTATTGGTCATATTGTAGCTGGAAAATGATAATCATCTCTTAAAGTAATATTCACACAACAATTAATAATAGCATTTTATGGATCCTTATGCATGAATGCATTCATCTGTAGGGAGACTAAACACATGTATAGCTATTAGTGACCTAAGATTTTCAGTTCCACACAACATATTAACAGTGTTCATTTTCTGCCACATAGTGGCGCCATCAGACCATGCCAGAGTTGAAGGAGCAAGAGAGCTGTGTGAGTTTGTCAGCCAAACTGGAGAGACAAATTCCAGTCTGTTCTAACATTAAGACCATCTATCATCCCCTTCATCTCATAATATTTTTATCTCTGGAAGGCAGCTGGGTGTTGTAGGATCAGAGTACTGCCAGTTGCTTTTTGCATCAGAATATTAAATGTCCTTTTGATATTATATAACTCATATCATAGTATAAAATAGCCCTTTAAATGAACAAACTTACACAAATGGATTATTTTTGAGTAACTCTCAGTTAATGTGGCAACAGTAGCCGACCTTTCTCACTTGTGGTTTCTACCATTCCTGTAAAGGCACCACAAACAACTTAGAGGACATAAAAAATGGTGTCTCCTCTTTTGATAAAATATACTTGTATTTTATTGATTAAGTGCTTTAAGTCATCAACTTGTCTCTTTATTTGCAGGGAGGACAGATGTCAGAGTCAGCTGCAGAAGAACAGCCCCAGAACTGGTAAGTATTCAAGGACACTTCAGCATGGTGGGTGCTTGCCAGCACAAGGTCTTAAAGCTGGACGCTCCAGTTGAAGGACAGTTTCTTTGACCACTTGACCATTTTGACCACACCCAACAGATTGAGTGTAGCAAACATGTCTGTGCATCTGTCTAAGCTCTCTGTTCCAGCTGAGTGTTTAGTGTTGGCACACGGGGTCGTCTTGAGTCCTTGTGTAAGAGAGGAAATGTAAGTTCCATGACAAAAACAAACAAATAAACCCTGAGCCTCATAAACTGTGTCACTGGTGGACAGACACATGGAAAATAACATCATTTGGACCTGTCAGGCCTGGATGGAGTACAGACAAAGTAACACCATGTCCATGTCATCATGACACCTGTGGTTCTAATGGCAGCATAGTACACTCAGTGTAAGCTGAAGTAAAGGACAAATATCAGCTTTACTGCAGTGCCTGGGAGAATGATAAAATGCCGTCTTTAGAGTGATGAGGAGAGAGAGAAGGAGAAATTTTGGACTGTGGTTTTAGACACAATAAATTACATCTACTGCCTGAAGCTGGTCTGAACCTACTTGGAAGCGGGTGGGAAATAACATCTGTAGAAGCCTTTGCCGGCTTTCTGTATTTATGGAAAGAGAAACCTCCCGGTGACCTGGGAACACGCTTACCCAATTAGCAGCCTCGCCGACGGATCAAATGGAAGTGAAAACATTCACTGCCGTGACGGAGACGCATCACAATGCCCCATTCATGCTCCCGAGCCCCATGCTTTTGGGGTGAGGTGGGGTGGGGCGGGGTGGGGGGGTGGGTGGGGGGTGGGGGGGTTTGTTCTTCTAGGGATGTAGTGGGGAGGTAGGATAGACGAGAGGGAGTAATGAATGCAACAAGAAACTAACTTACCTCACCACCTTCTTTGACGCGTCGATGGAGACCTCATACATGGTTCAGAGGCAAACACTGCTCAAAGGTGTTGTTTTCATAAGGTTACCAACCACTGCTCACCTTGGCGTTCCACATCTCCTTCACCTCAGCCCCTATAACCCCTTAGACGCTCCCACCTCTACAACCCAACACAACCACGGCTCTTATCCTGTGGGGTTAGGGCTGTGGGGGTCAGGAGGTCTGAGAACCAGCACTGGAAGAGAGTCTCTTGACAGCACAGGTCTCTGTGGAGTAAAGGCTACACTGCTTTGTGGCCTGCAAAGTGTTACAGCTCTGATTCATTTTCTCTATTCGAGGCTGTCAAAATCACATCTTTGTTCTGTTTCTTACTTACGTTTTTCAAAATTTGAATTGGGTTATTCTTAAGCCACTGACCTCCGTAGCTGTCATGAAATTCCATACCTGTACCCGTTTAAATAAAAAAACATAAAACTCAAGAAAGGACAACCTGCACCTGGCAGGTTATTTGTTTTACAAATGTCAGTATAATGTAAAATTCTGTCTTGATGAGAGTCAAGTAGACCCAGGTGTGATGGTCAAGAGAGGATCTATGTCTTAGAGCAGAGTGATTGACTAAATGTAGACTCTTTGTTGATAAAAGTGCCTGTATTTGCCTAAATATTACAGACCTCTCCTTAGATAGACTGTGTAATCCCTGCACTGCAATGAAAGCTCAGTATAAAGGCTCTTTTATGTCTAAAATTAATTGTTTATTTATATGGGTGGAGCCATAGGTGCTTCAGTAAATGGTGTCTTACGTCGTTGCTTGTGGATGTTTCCATTGAAGCTTATAAAAATGTTACCAAGCCGCAGCCAATGCTATAAAAATTCTAAATACAAAAAAAGTTTTTAAAGTGAAGAAGAAGCAAAAACCTGCAGAAAGTTCATGCATTTTCAATTACATTTGAACTTTCCATACAACACTGCCAAGACTGATATCCTTTTTTTCTGTTCACTTCTCCTTGCATGGAAACATCTGATAGAAATAAAACTTTTCACGGTGTCAGGTCAGATAGCCATAAATACAGGTTGTCAGCGCAGTGTGACCCTCACATCTAGAGGAGAGGCTGCTCTGAGCTGTGGTTTGGAACAGGATATCACATGTTTGAATATTGCACTTCTTTCTGAAAAGTGGCTACTGTAAAACAACTTCCATTACAGAGTATCGCTTTACCTGTCACCGGCAGTATTTCATCCCTTTGCTGCCCAGAAGCATAAAAGATATAAAGGAACACAGCCATATGGATGGTTTGTGATCATTCACCTCAGGAAGATACTCTGCTCGTCCAAGAATTTAAGAAGGAAAGGCAGATAGATGTCTTTTTTCAGATATTAAGATCGATGAGGTCACTGTCCGTTTTGTTGGCTGAACTTATTATGAAATACTGTCGGTCACATCCAACTGTCTCTATCCTTCTTTGTCAATTTCAGCAAGTACACATAAAAGTTTGAAGCAGCTCATATATCTGTACAGCCATATGCAATGCTGTAACTTTTATTAGGTTTGTCAGAGCACACAGAAAGACAGTGGTAATACAGCCCATATTCTGTTTAAGATAAAATATCACCTTTTCTTGCAGGACCTGTATGCAGAGGATGTTGCATGATTTGGCCACATGTACACGGAAGCGTTTAGATTCCATCTAGCCACGTCCTGTGCTTCAGAGCAACATGGAAGAAACAAGCCTTGACACCGGCCTTGAAGTTGCCGTGACTGATCTCACAGGTACAGCGTAAGAGGAAGCAGGGCGTTGTGTTCCTTTCCTCCCCACATCAATTTGCCAACTGGTGGTGAATGGGTGCCATTTTGAAACATGCAAATGTGGGTAGCCTCTGCCTGTATCAGCTGATGCAGGTCAGTGTTGTTTTTGGCTGGGCCTTAAAGGCCTGAGGGGAGAAAGACGTACTGAGAGTTAGAAAAGGTCGCATAAACTCTAGCGGGATTACTTTACCAACACTTTCCATGGCTGAGATCCTGTGAATGGATCCATTGTGGGGTGGGTCTCTGCTCGCGGAAAGCAAACCCTGTCAGGATCCAGTTCATTAGCACCTAGTTTACTGTTTGAAGTTATTTATCCGGTGTCTAAAGGGGAACCCCGTTCAGACACATGTAAGTGTGTGTGTGTGTGTGTGTGTGTGCATGTGAATCTGTGTATTCATGCGCAGGCATGTAATGTGTAGTACAAACGTACAGGATCTGCAGGGGGTTTCCAGAGCAAATTACTAAAGAGCAAATAAAACTTTCCATGGTGCAATAAAATGTATAGAGAACAAACAGGAGGGACATTGGTGCAGTTGTGAAGGTGGGAAACAACCTTGAGAATTTGTTGAGAAAATATATACACAAGGATATGATATATATATATATATATATATATATATATGTGTGTGTGTGTGTGTGTGTGTGTGTGTGTGTGTGTGTGTGTGTGTGTGTGTGTGTTCTGTAAATAAAAAAAAGGACAGGAAGTTAGAAATGTTAAAGTACTTTTATATTGCATTGTTATATTTTATAAGAGGCACTCTTCCTGAAAACTGAAGAATGATGCTATTACATTATTTAGCCATTCAATATGAAGTAGAATTGGTGTTAGTAAACAGTGCTTGAAATACTGTTTACTTGTGGAATAACACTGAGCAGCAGTGTCCTCCTCTGAGTTATCCTACTGTGTTTCAAACTATCGTGAGTATGCCTGTGTGTTTTCTCTTCAGTTTTCTTTTGTGATCTGTTTGTTCTTTGGAAGGCATCCTTGTGCCTCTGGTCAGACAAAAGTGCCGCGTTGAGCAAAACCTCCACTCCACTTTTATGGTCTGTGTGGGCCGTCCTATTTGTACATGCTTAGAGCAAATTAGACCAGCAGCTGCGCATGGCCATCCCATTCCATGTTGGCTTTTCATGATAAAAATATGCTTCGGTAAACCTCGCAGCTTGGATCCAGAAATACGCGCTTCGTTATTTCTGGCACTGACACCTCTCCATATTTACAATCAGCGCTTCCCTTTTCCGGGGGGGAAAAAAAAAAAAAAGAAAGACACAGACAGAGAGAAAGAATAGAGGGGTGGAAGTAAATGAGGAGGGGAGGGGGTGCAAGAGGGACCACCTATGCAGATGTTTTCCACATGTAGAAGGAAAACAAACTGTAGTAAAATGAGCATGAGGAGAGGGAAGAGAGAAGGCTGCACCTGTTGTGGGGTGATGATCTGGCCACGGGTGACATCAGTCCTCGTAACGTGACATGCTGCTTGAGTCATTAACCAACTACAAGCCAGTGAAGGTTCTTTGTATGCATTTCAGAATATGTCCTCAGTTCACTTTGACGTAGTTTGGATATTTAAAGAAAAAAAAAAAATTGTACAGTGTATTTTTTATGTGGAGTGATTAATGCGCTCAAAGAGGATAGTTAGTATGTAAAAAAAAAAAGCCAGCTTTATTCAACAAGTTGATACAAGAATGTATTTTTCATATGATTAGATTTTGTAGACATTTCTAAATCAATTTTAAGGAAAGCAAGCATTTAAAGAATATTTAAAACCCTAAGTAGAAAACCACAGGTTTACTTTTGTGATGGTATTTATTGAATTATGCTTTTCAATTTTTTTTCTCTATGACTTGAACTAAATTGAAACCTATCATGAGATCAGTACCTGGACCCAGAGTTTGTACCTGGACATGACATGTTGTGAAATGAGCTGTACTTTACTTTTTAATATTTAAATCAATATCACACACCTGCCTGATTTCCATTGATCAGTCAAGTCTCCCCTTATGTCCTGTGACAGTTGGGAAAGGTGGTAGGTAAATATAATTTCTGACAGTGTGACAGGAATAAGGAATAGTTCCCGCTCGGAATTGAGTTCTTAGGCTAATCATCCATGATTACAGCCTTGGAGGCCAAAACACACTCCATGTGAAAGAGGTTGTTTTCATGTGCATGCTGCAGCAGCACGGCTGGCTGACAGAGTTACCTATTCTCCTAAGGGTTCTCACTCTCCTTCTGCCTCCATTGGACTGGCCTGCAGCAGGTCTTGTAGCCCCCAGGGACTGTCCTGGGAGACCTGGACAACATTGGCAGCAGGCGGCTTAGCGGTGTCATTTCGCCATGGTAAGCTATGGACAAAAGCATCTCTTGTTGTCGCAAGCTGTTTGTGGTGCTGCTTTCCCAGCTCTGTTGAAAGGAAAGGACAGCCAGTGACCAATGCCAAACAAACCTGCTCCAGCTCACCTGTGCTGTGAATGTGGAACTGAGTGACCCAGATCTGGATGGAAACCATTGCAAATATTTCCCAGCAAGGTCTGTGGAAGGAGCATTTAGCAGGGCCTCTCAGCAGGGAATTTAACTAACTGTAAATGACTCTTACTGCCTTCAGTTTGTGTCATCTGTTCCTAAGAAGTAGTAAACAGTTGGTTTACCATCAAACCATGCTGCACGTAGCCCAGTGCGATGCAAGGTGTGGACTGAAGTGCAATAAGACTTTAATGCCAAGAATGATTGTGTGTTTATCTCTTCACTTGCTGAAGAATTTATTGCACAGCTGAGCAAGTAATGAGAATGACAGTATGATTAGAAGCAGAGTTGTTGTTGATGAACAGGGAATCTGTTTATTGCCTTGTCTGTGCAATACTGCTGGCAAGGCAAACTGCTTTTGCCCAAACTACAGCTCAGTTTAGAAGCGTAAGCCATGCTGCAAATATTTGGCTTGGCCACAGAAATTGAATTATATTGGCACAGAAAGCCCAGAAATAAAAAACAGCAACCTTGGGAACAATTATGCAAAGTGAAACGCGGTTAAACCAAGTGCTACTGGTTTTCCTTTCCATCCAGAAGGGAAAAAAGGAAAAAGGTGCTTTACTAAAGTTTATCTCCCTTAATAAATATGTTGAAGCATTTATCTTTGCCATGGTAGTTGTAGCTATAGCTCATTTTTGTAGTGTTGTATAGCTTCTTGCTATAACTCAAGGCCTTAAAAACACATACTCTGGGGAGTTCATTCTTGTAAACCCAAAGCTGTGGTGACTTGATGGTCCATTTCAACCACAGATAAAACCCCATAGCAAATTGCATTTAATAAATGTTTCTTCTGTTTCCTGAGAACATTTTATGCCCTGACAATACAATAAATCATTTGAGATAAACAGCAATCATGTCTACATCTGCAATGAAATAAATAGACGATGATTTCTGCATCTTTTTAAATATTCACTTCTTTTCTCCTCTCAAAGTTATTGTAAGACAATAAATGGAGGCCAGCATGAGGCGTATGTGGAATTGGCAGCTAAAACCTATCATAGTGCTGTATATTAGTAGGTAATGGAATTATTCATTACTTACAGCGTTTCGTGTAGCCATTCCATAATGTTGCACACTGACAGTCTTTTGCCGACAGTGTTTGATTAATCTATCACCACCTGCGACTGCCAACTGGCAAACAACTATCTGTGCAACCTCAGGACAAGATCCATAGACTGAGTTAGCAAAATAATCTGCAATAAAAGCCAGGAGGTTACACTAGCATACAAATCAAATACAAGCTATAATATTATTCTTATACCATAAATCATATAAACTCGCAGGTCGCTGAACTCTAAGTAGTAGAGTAGAATATAATATACATTATGTTACTATTGTATGTTTTATGAATTAAAAACAGATACATTTGGATAAAGTCACTGAGTATAAATACAATACTGAGTAACAGATGAATATTATGACTTATTCTAGAAATATTTTAAAATATTATATTGATGTAAGAAATTAAACACAAAAATTACATTTCAATTAATAATAATTCCAAGGACTGGTAATGCATTGAGTGTTTAATTTGGATCACATTATTAATTCTTGAGCTCCACTAACCACAAAAGAAATAGGGTTATTGGTTTTGATTGACTGGGTTTTCTCTCATTAGCCATTGAAGCCCCACCTGCAGAACACAGGAAACACAAACACTAATGCGGCTAGCCAGCTAGCTAGCTAACCATCATGCAAACCTTTAAGCCAGCTTTGTTTGCTCACAGCTGAGGCTCAAAAGAAAGACAGGACCAGTGCAGAAAAGGGCCAGCTTTGACAATTTTCACACAAAGGGAGCACTGTTGGTTAACAGTGAGTGGCCTGTTGCACTGTTCCTGGGGCCCATTTCATGGAACAGTTAGCAAGGCCAAAGGCAACCCATGGACTGGAGTGATAGTTAAGGCCTTCGGGGCCAAACCTGGGTCTGGCCCTGTAGCTTTCCCCTCTGTCCCCCACCCAGTTAAGAGGCTTTTACAAAGTCAGCTGGGGACGCTGGGTGCTGCAGGTGTCCTCTCATAAAGACCCACATCACACGGGCTAGTGGACAGACTCACGGAGCTGGCATGTTTGTGTTATTTTTTTTCCTCCAATAATGAAGCGCTGTATACTCAGTATAAGAATAGTTGAATTATTAGTTATAATTATTTTCATATCTTCACTATACGTAAATAAGCAGTCAGCACTTGAACTGCATGTGGCTTTAATAAGAATGTGGTTGGTTTCAGGGGTCTTGACTGTCAACAAAGGTGTGGTTGACTCATTCAGGTTGAAGCAAAACAGTCCAGGCAATTATTGATGGAGAGATTAACATTAAAAAATAATCCAGACTTCAACTTGAACTGCTGGTACAATCCATCACTCAGGACTGAGCTAAGGCCAGATCATTAATTTCTTTCTACCCAACATCCACAGGGTCAATTTTTTAGAGGATGCTTCCTCCAGCTGCAACTGTAGTTGCAACAGCTATCAAAAGGAATAGTTTCTGACTTCATTTGATTTAGTCTTAATGGGATGGAGAGCCCAGAAATACGGCTTGCGTGGTGAGAAGGGGAAAGAGGAAGAAAGCATGCGAGTAAAGACGAGAGAGATTAATATCCAGGCTTCTCTCCTCCTGACCACAGAGTGGGCATAAAGAGCCCGGCGCCTCATTGATGTCAACCCTAGCTGTGCCTGTCCTGTAGTTTTGAGTTTGGTTTGGACAGAACAGGCGGCCTGGCCTACAGGGGTTGGGAGGACAGGGCCCAGGGTTTCCCACATCACTCAAGGGCCTCTGATAGGCGGTCACACAGGCCGGTAATGACAGGGGGAGAGATTTAGTATTAAAGTCTCCTCTGCTGCCTCCTCTGCTCCTGTCTGACGTCAGGCTGTTAAATACGGGGATGAGAGCATGGCATGGCCCATGGGGAAGGGAGTTAGACCTGTCTTAAGTATACAGCTTTGTGTGAGAGGAGCCTGGCTGGGTTCCCTTGGAGTGTTGCTAAGGACACAAGCTGTACACAGCAAGGGGGGAATTTGGGATTACAGTCAATCATTAAAGGGATTTACATCTGCCATAAATATGAATTCAGTCAAGGTAAATGGTGATAAGATTGAAGGAGGAGGGACTTCCATATACTAACATAATGACTCATTCTAAGTGGTTTGTAATTCACTGGGTGGACTCTGGGTTAGCAATACAATAATGCGGGCCAAGACTACCAGTTAAATTATTCTTCATAGTCTTTAGTTATTCGGAAGTCCTGGCTTGCCATCTTTTCAGTTTTTAACCACTATCCCACATACAATACTGAGGGTTTTTCCCTGGTTATTTATAGAACATTTTAACATTTGAATTCATGACTAATGAACTTGGAAAGTCAACTGCTTTGAAAATGTCATGTACTCATAAGACATCATTGTCTTTGCTGGTTTGCAACTTAACCATAGAACCAATACTCAAAGCAGCTAACCAACATTAAAGCAGCCGATTGCTGCACCTGCATCCACAGATCATCACACCATTGTGGCATTTAAAGAAAAGGCCTCAGTCAAACACGCCCCCTGACCTTGTCCAGCTAACATAAACTAATTAGGCTGGCTCTGAAAGGAATGGCCCGCCATTGGATTAATCAGCCTCCACAGATCTGGACCATGCAATTCTGCTCCAGCCAGCTCTCCCCACTAGAACCTCATTATCTCACGTTTTCAAAGGAGCGCCATGGCAAATAGCAGAAGGGGCTGAAGGGATGGAGAAATGGAGGAGGTGGTGGTGCAGGAAGGGGCTTCCCCAATTCCTCTCTTCTCACATTGGACTCAGAAAGGAAATGTCAAGCGTGAAGCTCTGAGAGTGGTCAGTACCGCTCAGTCCAGCGGGCAGCACAGAGGGGGCCTTTGTCCACCATCACTTAGCGCCAATTACAGCCCGTCAAAATAGTTTTTCTGCTGTGGGGCGACGTGTTAATGGGCCCGACGTTGGGTGTGAGGAGCGACCTTGTCCACACACACCAACCAGGGGTCAGGGGTTAATAGGGCCTCTCTGATGTGGCGGATGAGATTTCGGCAACCTTTAGCTGGCAAGGGAATGCCAGGACAAAGCCTGTAGAATGTGATACAATTAGGTGGACAGCTAGCCATCCTGAAATGAGTTGCTCCATAGAAGTGGGACGGCTGCATTAGCTTGGAGCAGATGGGCAGCCGGACGCCAGCCAAACAGGTGCCATAGAAGGTCAAAACCCCTCACAAATGTGAAAGAGGACCCAGGTGAGGACACAAATACCAGCCAAACTCAGGGCTTTATTTGGAGTGAGCAGCAATTAAAAATCCTGTTGAACAAATGACTGCTGTTCTAGACACAAAGAAGGTCCTTTTGTACTTGTGAAAAGGTCAGAGACCATCCAGTGTTCAGTCGCATTTCTCATCCCAATCCTGAACCCTTGGAGCTGAGGCCTGGCTCAAACAGAGGACTGAGCCAGCAAGCTTGTAGACCGCCCTCAGCTAAACTTGGAAGCTGTCTACTCCCCCATATGAGAAAGTGAACTTGGCACAATTGGCGTCTGACCTATACTGTGTTTCCTGAGTTTAAGTAATCAGTGATTATCTGATGCAAGATGAAAAAAGTCCTGGCAAAATGAAACGTTCATAACACTGAATTGTGCTACGTGTGCCTGGTCTGGGCATGTGAGCACAAAGCCAGGCCTCCGTTTACACCATAAGTGTGGGAACAGAACCAATGCCAAACTACCCATGGGCCCTTAGAAGGCCCACAACACTCTGCCAGGGAGAGCTGGAGATTTTTGAAAAAATATCCTACACCACACTGAGCAAATCCAACCACATGCAAGCCTGTGGGAACTAGCGGATGACATCTATCCGCATATAAATACTCTCAAAATACTTTCTGGACTTATTGGTTTACAGATCGTTCCCCCCACCCATTCCTCTTGGAAATGGTAGTGGTGATCTGAACCCAGCTTCATCTACTTAATGTTGAAATAAAGGAGGTGATTGAACTCAGCCTCCAAATTGGATTTGTTTAATCTGCATCAAGTTTGAACATCCTGTGTAAACACAAGCGTGTGCAGATGCCGGAAACACCACGGCTGGAAATGTAAATGCCCATGGTTGACTTTGGCAGAGAATCAGAAGAGCAGAAGGGGGAATGAGGCCTGAACAGAGGATGGAGAACTTCCATTGTTAGTAGAAGGTCAAAGGCTACCTATCCAATGGACAAATGAGTTCTTTGAATTGGTTTGGTTGATTATGGGTGACACAGTGACAAGAATTAAAAGAATTTCTGTAATTTTGATAATGTACAAATAAGCTTTATCCACAAAGTACAGATCCTCTTGAATTAGATTATTATTGCCATTACATAAAATCCATCCAGAATGCAAGGAAGTGTAAGGCTTACTAGACTCACAACGCCTGGGAACAGAATCTGCAAGCTTAGCTCATAACCTTTACACCAAATTCTACTTTGGCAAATGATGTGGAAGCAAAATTGAATAAACACAAACATCATTAAGAGTTCATGTGTTCCAGTTAAACAACCCTTTTGTTGGACTCTCATTTCCTTAATGGCTTTGCAGCCGCATTTCACCCTTGTGTTAAGTCACAAATCATTGGCAACCAACATGATATCTTTTGCCTTGTTTTCCTCAGAGATAAGTGAGAATATGACTTTTCCCTGATAGGATTTATTTGTCTTACAGCAAAGGCTGCACCCCTTCGAGCCCGACTCATTAGGGAGTGAGTTGGTCTTGAAGGGGGGAGGAGAAGTGAAGGTCACTATAGGTTAATTCCAATCGCAGTGCCTCCTTGAAACAGCGTGACAGCATGTCTCCTCTGCTCACAGATTGGATGAGTTCTTGGCTATCAGACTGGCCTGATGACAGCATGTAGAAGATTAGGTCTTTTGCTCACACAGACACATTTTCCTCCTCCACCTCTTATATGTGTCGTATTGTGTTCATTATTTAGGGGATTTGCACTGTGAGTGTACATTTGTTTATTGTATAAGTTAAGTTTATAAGTAATGGTTGTAACTGCTAAAGGATTTGTGGTATTACATCTGCCAGACCAGAGGCAATTCTAATAAACTGAGTTCTAAACCTAATTTGGATGTTTTGACAGTTTCACTGTTTTATGTGATTTTTTATGTTCGATGTCTGACCGGGTTGATATGTCATTGTCCTGCCCTTGTTCATGCTGTAGTCTTTTATTGTTTTCATCAGCATAAGCTGCTGCTTTATGACTTGTCAAAGTACTACACCTTGATCTTAAAGGAAGCAAAGAGAGCAAAGGGAATGAATGAAAGAAAAGCAGAACAGATGAGGGAGACAAAGAGGTGACCACAGAGTGGTGAAGACATAACAGCAAATAAAGAAAGAAAGTATGTGAAAAAGAGAGAAAGAATGCGAGACAGAATGAAAAATAAAAATGAAAGGAAGAAAAAAAGAAAACAAAGACAGGTGAGAAAGAGTGAGATGTGGGCCATTCATAAGCAGACTTCTCCAAGGGATCTTGGGCCAGCACACCTGCTACTATTCACTTCAGAGGAAATAGACACTCTATGGAAGAGAGGCTCTTGGCCTCGGGACAAAACCGCTGCAGCGCCAAATTAGAAACAGGAAGGACTGTGGGTAAGGCTCAGATTAAAAACGCACTCCCCACATGGACTCAATATACTGCAGCCCTGATCCCACTCTGGAAACCCAAAACCCAACAGCACTATTTTATGTCCCAGTCAACAGAACGCCTGCTGTTTGCACAGTGACAGTATAGAGATTCAGTCCAATGTCAACCCCTGAATGTTGGTAAACTGTGGCTCTCTAAATGCTGCCCATTCTAATGAGGAAAAGATATTTCTGAGTATACTTTATCAATTTCCACAGTCACAACTGTGGATATTTAGTAACAGTGCATTCTAACTGCATTTTCACCAAGACTGCTTTGTCCTATACAGGCAATGGGTGTAGTATGTATGCATGTAAATGAGTCCAGTCAAGAGGGAACAATATGGATGTCAAAGAAAACCAGACTGGGCCCGAGTCATCCTTTTCTCTTGCACTGGCTTCTGTCTGGTCTGTACCATCTATCAGCATCACAGCCAGATGGATGTGACGCACACACCAAAAAGGAGGACACAGCACTGAGTTTCCCACAGACGACCATTAGAGCAGCTAATGTTGTCAACAGGCAGCTAGCAAGAACTAATGATCCATAACACACTCTATAAAGGAGTGAAACTACCAAGAGGTCTGTGAATGTACCAGAAAAGGAAATGAATATTGATATATGGTTGCTGCCTTCCTCTTGTGACCCTTGACCTCTAACGGGTTTCTCCTCTGCTGACTGGACCTGTAAGGCATTTCCTGCCCGTTCACGTACATACTCATTCAATCTGAGGGAGAAAAGAGAAAAAAAAAGGTTGGTTTGGTAAAAAAAAAACATCACTTCTTACGGCCCAGGATAAGGGAAAAAAGTATGCACTCATTCTCATACAATATTTCCATTTACTCATGGGCCTGTCCAAGTAGTGTGTTCCCCTCAATCTATCATTTTCACTGCGGTCACCAATGGTAGAAAGGCCTACTATAATTATTCCTACAGATATTGAGGACATCTAGAGGTTGTTTCCCCTCACTGGAAAACAGAACTACTCCTTTCTCATAAAGGTCAAGTTTTCATTACGTGAAGCTCAGTAAGGATTCACAGAAGGATTCTTACAAGTAATTGAATGCACAGACACAAGGAGGCAACAAAAGGACATATTTGTGTCTTAGAGAAGAGGAAGCAAAGGAGAAAGAAAATCACAATGATCCAGCTTTGGGAATGAATCCATGTTCCATCTACCACTGTTCTCGTTCTCCTCTGTTTGATGTGCCTTTCTACTCTGCAAAGCCTTTGCCTCACAGAAGAGGTCACCACTAAAGCTATGAAGGGCCACATTCACTGCAGGTCCGCTGACTGATGTCTGAACCAGGCATGCTGATGGATGTACACACATAAACACACACGCATGCATAAGTGCATTATGCCAGATGGGGAGTGTGCTCAGTAGTGCGACTCCAAAAGGAAAACCTGCCATGACATCACCCAGGGGAGTGCAGGTGCAGGGCCGGGACAGGAAGTGAGTCACAGGAAGCCTGGTGAGGCAGACTTTGCCATGCCACTGACAGGCTGTGGGAGAGCGGGGTGAAGGAGTATGAGTTACACCTCGTAGCAGAGCTGGCTGGGGCCCTCAGGTTGTGGACCTGCTCTTAACATAAACAGGCTTCTGTCATTTCCCTTTGCAATCAGGCTGATGAAACCTTCTTTGAAAATAAGCGCTGCGTATGAAATTTTTTTCTTTCCTACACACCATTATACAAGTAGTATTACAAAAACAATACATAATATCTTATCATAATAATATTGCATATATGCATTTGTTTTGTATTTGGTGTACAGAGCTGACACTTGTGCATGCTGAAAATGATCAGTGGGTTTTATCTGAAAATTGAGAATATTACTGTGTTTTAAAAATGTTTGTATACTTTACAATTATAATTCATACCTAGCACATTTGAAACAGCAATGTGAGTACACAATGCACATGCTCATTGGCTAGAGATCGTAGTTACACAGATTGGACAATGTTCAAATAGCCATACATTTCAACATTTTCCAATCTGCATTTCTCCAGCACAGAGATGTGCGACAGATGCACTGTATCGATGGATGGAGGAGATGGTGCGTGTGTCCTTGACAATGGTAGTCCAGTGGTTTATACAGAGCTTATTACGCTAATGAGAAAAGTGTGGGGAATGAATTTGTCCCATACCACCCAGAGAAGGAGAGCCTGTTTCCCCTGGTGCACTGCATCTGGAAGCAGCCTCCTGGTAATCTCCTCTAAGTACAAAAGGTTCAGCACCAGCATGTTCTCATAGACCACCAAGTGAGGCCCCCAACTCTATAACAGTTCTCCTTTCATATCTGGAGATCAACTGATGCTTGGTGGACTGGGTCCCAGGCCTGGAGCACCTCAAGGTGCCATATCGACACCATATCAACTTGTGACAGTGATATTAGTGTTAGAAGTCTGTAATCCTAAATCGTGGAGATGAATACTATGATCATAAAGAGTCAAACTTACATTATCTTTCTTATCACCATTGCTGCCAAGCAGACAGAGCAGGGGAGAGGAGACTTTGTGGTAGCACCCAGACAGCGTTGTAGATGTAGATAGGTTGTTGCCATCTACTGGCTAGAAGTTCATATAAGCATAAACATTTTACACTTACATAACATTACAAAAAACATGTAAATAAATCATTGAGATAGTGGTGATCAATTTTAAGTCGAATATACAGTTATGTTTTCAATCACAGGAGACAAATGAGTAATCAAGATTTAGGCCATCCAGTATGTGTATTGTAGATATATATTTATATATAGAAAAAGTAGAGATATTGGTGTGTGTGAGAGAGGGAGAGTGAGTGTGTTCTGTTTTATATTGTAGCTATTTGACATTATTCACTCTGTATTATGAGCTTTTGCCAGCTGATTTGAAGTTGTATGCTTGGTAATGCATGAGATTTACTGTGTCGGAGATTGACATTTATTTAACAGGCATGCTGGGGGATGTCATGTAGCTCCCTTTGATTGATCTCTTCACTTCCTGCTACAAAGATGGAGGCCGCTCCCGTAACCACACAGCCCCTTTCAAGCTCAGGGTGTAGGAGACACCCTTCGGCAAGGTTCCAGGATCAGTCCGGTTCACCCCTCCCCCCAAACCTAACTGTAACCATCAGAGGAGTAAACATGACACTGACCTTAGATCAGTGTCTAGAGGCAAATCCATCCTCGAGCCTGTTTTAGAAGCCCATATGTGGTCCACATGGAACTCCTTCCTGTATCCTCTGTGGAAATGTGTTAGTCTACAACGTGCAAGGTACACATGCTGAAGTCCATTCCTATTTGATCACAGAATAGCAGTTAAAAAATAAAAGGAAGATTAATTATCTTAGCAAAAATTTACCCAGATCCTCCAGTATTTATTATTTTCAGCGATCAAAACAGAGAAAAAGAATAGGATAGGGAGAGAACTGCACACTGTCCAGATAAATGTGTGAATCCCTCTATGAGACATGAACAGCTCTGATGTTACGAGGTCGTTTCCCCTGCTGCTGCCCCCCACCGTCCATCGATAAAAAGTGTTTGGCTTAAGTTCTTGTCCATCCTCTAAGGTTTCATTGGCTTGTTCTAGAGAGTATTATAATGGCAGACAACCTTTTAACTCTGTTCTATAGCTTAACAGCAAGACTATTCTGCTGTGAATATAAGGCTATATAATGGTCTCTTCCATTGAGCCCCAGCCAGAGGTAATGATTTCAGCATGTCACTCCAAGCCAACTCCACTGTGATTGCACGGATGATTAGTTCTTACAGTAATGGTAGTAGCAGAACATATTTCAGAGGCAAGTTAGTGATAGTTTTCAGTAACGTTGCTGTCATTTCCTTCATGCCTGTTGTAATATGAATGTATAATCATTCAAAAAGTCAAAAGTTGTGCATTTGTGCACATGTATGCTTTCATATGTGCTTAACTTGTAGACATATGCATATGGAAGAATGTAAAGCTAAGACTGTATATATGTAAAAATACTATCAACTTTGTAATCATTCTGGAAAAGTAATTTCCATATTCGCTCTGCTCCTGAATCTGTGGACGCCCGTCTGTTTGATGTGTTCAGAGCTGCAGCACAGATGCCACAGTCTTAGCTATGCTGGACGTCATCTCACTGGCTGTTCTCGGAATACAGAAAAAACACCATGTGCACCACCTCTAAAATTAGCGTGTGCAGCACATGAAGGAGAAGAGATCCGAAGTTAGAAAAAGCTCTAAAGTGGCCGCTGACTCTCTTCACTTTTCTGCATTTTCGTGTCTCACCTTGGCACACAGCCAGTTAAGATCTCCCATAGCGACTGAGTCCTCTGTTTCATCAAAGGTACACGGCATGCCACATACTTTCCAATTCTGGGCCAGCCAGAAATCTGGAAATCTGATTTTATAACCCTTATGATTTGGGTTGTTTGGAGCTACAGATAGTTTTGGTGTGGTTTGCTGCGCACCAAACAAACCGAATGTGCCTTGCCACGCTAGTAGGTCCCAGCTTCCAGTGTTATGCTCATCAGTTGTGCGGCTGCTCTGTTGTGTGTTTGTGCGTAAACAAAGACAGCAAAGGAAACCTTTAACTGATTTACCAGATGTTCATGGAGAAGGAAGGGGGAAATCTGTTTTCAGAGAGTGACTTTGCAGAGGTCTGTGTAGCAGGTGAAGAGACTCTTGCCAAGAACACATATCTCACAGTTGTGCTTTTATAACTAAATCATGGAGCACACAGTCACACACAGACTGAATTTTTAGCTCATCATCAATTCTTTCATGCCATGAAATAAATTGTTTTACAAGCCATGTTGTGCGCAAGTCGGATAAACAGAATGGATTCTGAAACACAAACATGTTCTCAGTCCCAACCAGTGGCTGACCACACTTGAAGCTACTAGTCTGTGATGACGTGATGAGCCTGGAAGTCAGTCAGTAATGGTGGAGATAATAGGTCCTTATTACTTTGACCCCTGACCCCTATTCTCAGTGAGAAGTTAAGGAGTGGTCCCAGAGGAGCTGTCTGATAATAACGTGCCTCTAAAATAAGAAGTCCCAGAAGTCGGAGGAACAGTGGCCAACTCACAGTACAAATGGAGTCCAGTTCAGCTGGGATGGGGTACAGGAGGGGAGTTTCAGGAGTGCTACCCATGTGTCACCCTCTCTGGGAGCAGTATTTCCACCCAACCCAATGAAAGGTTTATGGACTGGAACTATAAAGGCAAACCACTAAATCTCACACTTTTTTAAACACAAAATTTTCCCCCATTCCACTCCTGACGTTACTCCTGAAACTCTTGGCAGACATTTTTAGGGTTACGTTTTTTATTGTTGATTTTTATCAAATGTTCATTAAGAGTGCCAATGAAGTGACTTCCTCTTGAAGTCCATTAAAATGGTGCTGCTACTGACAGAGGTATGTGCAGCCCATGTGCGGGGCTGTGGTATGGTGGGATCCACAGAGGAGAAATGGACACCAGATGGGACCAAGGGGGGTGGAGATGCAAGGTAGAATAAAATAACACATGCAGAAGATTGAAACTGAACTGTGGCGGGAGAGGAGGAGGTGTGTGTGTGTGTGTGTGTGTGTGTGTGTGTGTGTGTGTGCATGTTGGGAGGAGATAAAATAATTGGATAGTTGCATCATCTGGAGTAAAACGGGTGCTGCACCCCCTTGGAGGATAAGAATGGGTAAACAGACATGATCTGAGGCCCATGAAAAAAAATGTGACATGTCAGTGTTTTTACTGCCCATGAATAAAGTCTCATGGCTCCTTCTAAATGTTTTGATTTACATTTCCTATATAAGTAACAAGCGTATCTTTGTTCAATGCACATTTGTTTTTTGAAGAGAAAAAGCCCACCAGGAAACCCTTGAATAGATGATTGAAAAAACAAGCACGTTGGTTTTCCATGCAAGCGTATGCATGTGTCTGAGATTGAAAACCAACATTCCATGGTCCCAATGTGCGCTCACATAAAAAACATTCTATTTAGAGCATTTTGAGCTGCCTTGTGATCCCTCCAAGCCCTTTCTAATGCAAACACAGCAGAAAATGCAGTCAGTCAAACTCCGCAGAACTCTGCCTCTCTGTTTCTCTTCTCCCTCTCATTATCTGATCTGCTATTGTGGCTGCACTATAAATTTTCATCGGTGTCTTTCTGGAGCACTTTTAGTCGATTCAGTTTAGTCTATGTATTACATTGTTTCCACCAAAAACATCGGAGAATGAAGATATTGACTCAGGTGTTCATACTTCAAGCTGTAACATATGATATGTTTTGTTTTGCCAGCCAGCCGTACCCACTGTCTTAGTGAATAAAACATGACTCTTAAGCTGTTTTTGGTGTCTGTGTATGGTATTGTTTCTGTTGCAGTTTATTGTCTGCCGCTGCCGCTGAGTCGTTTTGTGAAACATTCCTGTATTTTTTTTTCCTTTAATGCTGAAACACATCAGAGCCTTATGAGTCAGAGATGACAAAGGAAGGCAGCCAAACTCTGAAGTGGGGCAGAATCTGTCTGAGCATGTGCAGTATGTGGACAGGTGCAGGTGTGTGTTTGTTTGCGTTTAATAATTAAAGTGCCAGTAGGCTCTGTTCTTGCTGAGAGCCTGTTGTCTGTCTGCCATACTTTGCAGTCTTTCAATCCCAAATCTCATGATAAATAAACCCTGTGCTGCAGATTCACTTTTTTTTCATCTGTAATATTGGTTCGGAACAGAAAAAACAAACTAGCCTTTAGAAGTGCCTTCCCATGGATCTTTGCAGTGACATGTAATGCATGAAAACATGCTCTGGTGTTTTCCTAGTCCTCCCACGGGAGTCTATCACATTTGTGGACTTGTAACTTGTCACTCCCGTCCCATGACCCCTACACCCTACTACAGTTCATTACACAAGTGGCACCCTGACCTGGCCCTGTCACTTTCCTCTCTTCACTTCTATTGTTGTTGGTTTCCAATTACATTTACCAAAAGAGTCCAATGCTTGGCTTGCAATCAGTGTAGTGTGAGCTTCTTGTCGTGCGTGATATTTTTGCAGCTAATTTCTGTCAGAATTTGAAACTTTGTTATTCATGTTAGTCACGCATGTTGGCCCCTGACACAGACACATCAACAATGGCTGGTTCACTGTAGCTGATCTTCAGTCTGAAAATTGGAGTGACCATGTTTTTTCACGATAAATACACATTATTTATTTACAAATAAAGTGGTTATAATAGAAATAAATACAAAATAAAAATCTGAGCATTATACTTCATGTGGTATTGCACCCATTTCGAAATGTACATCAGAAATACATTTTCAAAACCAGTAAAGGAATATTCCTCTGATTAAAATATTTATTTTTCCCAACTTTACGTAGACATAAATATATTCATATATAGTTTTTTTCTTCTTCCACAATAGCTCTGTTTGTCTTTCTTTCATATAAATAAACGTCTTCATTGGGAAACCGGGTGTCCATAATAACCTCTGATGCCTCTCTCAGTCTTTCTTGCCCACTCTTTCTTTCTATCCATACCACTGTCAGTTGCTCACCGGCAGCCACATCCCTCCACCACCATGTCCTGGTAGTTTTTCAGGATGACCTTCTCATATTCATCCAAGTAGAGCAGGGAGATGGGGCTGAGGTCAGTAGGGACACAACAGGCTCTGGGGATGTTTGAGTTGACTGAGTTGACCAGCGTCTGCACAATGGCATGATTGGTAGAATTGAGGTGGTCTGCTAGGGGGAACGGACATTCCCCGTGGCAGTAAAAGGCGTGGTAACCAGGGGGTGCCACTATCCACTCGTTCCACCCCACATCACTGAAGTCCACATACAGGGCATGCCTCTTGCAGCTTGCCTTGTGCTGTTGCTTTCTGCGTTGTTTGCGGAGTGCTGCCTGACGTTTTTCTCGTGTGTGGAGTACTGAGTCCCCACGGCCGTCGTGACCGTACGTCACCAGCAAGGGCCGAGCCTGAGGCCATGAGTCCTGGTCCTGGTGCAGGGACCGGCTCACCCTGACATGCCTACTACGTCTCTGGGCATGCTCTCCATCCATCTCCCCTTCCTCTGGGTGAAGTACCTCCACCATGAAGCCATGGTTGTGGCCTTTGCCGGAGGTCCACTGAGATACAGCTGGGCTGACGTCAAAGCTCTCCCAGCGGCTTAAAGAGTCCTGCACTAGCCGAGTGTCCAGCAGACGTGCCAGAGGTTCCCCACCATCAGTGGAAGGAACTCCGAATATCTCATAAATGTTGATACGATGGAAACCCGCAGCAGGACCACTATCACTGGTGCTGCTGTTTCTGGAGCTGTTGCTAGGGGTTGCAGCTCCCAGGACCTGATCCCTGTAGATACGTAGCTCTGCAGAGGTGATGAGCTCCTCATCAGGGATAGAAGTGAGGTTGAAGTAGAACTGCTGGGTCGTTTTGCCTTTCAGGCTGGCCAAGGCCTCCATGGACTCTACAAAAGACAGAGGAGAGATGAACATAGTGTAAGATGATAGGGGTATGAAATGCATACCAAAGATTAAACAGAATTTATGCATGGTACAAGAATGAGAAACAACATCTATGATTAAAGCCTAGTTGGCTTCATGGAGTCACTGTGAGCAGGAAAAGATTGGAACGTATGAAAGGATGGTTTCTCACATGGTTTCTTTTGCTCCCTCTCACTAACTCACTCTCTCACACACACACACACACACCCACACAACTTGCAGCCTTCTTTGTATGCAGCTAGCCAAGCTGCCACGTGGTTATAGTGAGTGGGTGTGGGCCATTATCATACAGGCATAACACATACATCAACACTTTGCATGTGTGACTCAGTGTAATAGCAGGCAAATTCTCATGGCGATGTAATAACATCATTAGTGTCATGCTCATAAATTTACCTAGTTAAATGTCAAAAGATGAAAGCAGCATGCTTCCATCTATTGATAAGATCAAACATATTCGTAAGCCTGACTTGAAATGTCACATTTGCCCGATGTGAATTGGCTGCTGCATAAAATTTCCACTGTCAGTGTACATGAAAAAAAGTTGTACCATATATTGAAGTACCATCAAAGATAATTATGGACAAAAGAGTAACATGGAAATCAGTTAAAATTGATTAGATACACGCTAACATAAATGCCAACTGTTACATTAACCTTTACAGGACTGACCAGCTCAGAAATATCACTGGTAAATGTTGTAGAGTTAAAAGCTATTCCAAAGAGTAGTTAGGATATTATTAATATCTAAGTTCTGGAGCACATTTTTAAACCACATTGAGAAAGGTGAGTATACAATGTTTGATATAAATAACACACACACACACACACATATATATATATATATATATATGCTTGAATTCAGTGGTATTCCCCTCTATTGTGCACAGTAAGTAAAAGCCGCAATTTTCTTTAATGCAGCCCCACTTTGAACTCTTGCTTTATGAAGATCACAGATTATGTATAGACACACTTTTTAATCTTTTTGGTGTGGTAAAATAAACACAAACTTTGAACTCTGTGCATTTTCAAAGGAGGCACTTAGGAAATTCCAGCATCTCATCCTAAACCTCCCTCCAGAGGCACAAAGACCTCAATTAGGCCTATCACTCCTCATTTGGTGTGGGAAAGCCCCCTGTCTCTCGTTCCCTCTCATCTGTCCCCAATCCCCCTCTTTCTTTCCTTCCACAGCTCCCAAATCCCCCTCTCCCTCTGTTCTCTTAGTCCCAAATCCTCTTTTCATTCTGTCTCCTTCTCTGTCATTTTTTCTCTGTTTCTTTCTGCAGCAGCTTTCTCACTCTCTCCCTATCCGTCTCTCCTCAGAAGAACGGCTGCGTGAACAAGTTGAGGCTTGTCAAAAACGTGTGAACCACAGATATGAGTGTATCAACATTCCTAATTTCTCTTTGCGCTTCATGCCAAAACAAAAGATAAAGGCTAATGTTGGGTCATTCATCACAGACCTGTCTCTGGCAGCCACTTCCTGTGTAATAGTGGAAATGTTCTATTTGGCATGGAAAATGGTCATTTTTGAAAACTGATAGCAGTAAAACTAATTATCTGAGTGAAATTAATATCAGCAGGCATATGTGATGAATGATTAGAGCTGTTGGCTTTGATGTGCTGCACTTACATCTGTAAATACATGCTTATTATATGGAGTAGCCATCAATTGCATGTCTGTTGACGTGGGAAGATTAACAGCCTTGCAGCTCTGTTAGCATAGGATGAAAGAGCCAGGGGAGTGCATGTAAACACAGTCAGGACACATTTGTAATAGCCAGTGGTGTCAAGGTGTGTGCTGGCCAGGTGCAGAGGTTTCCAGTAGTGGGCAGGGAGCAGTCACTCAGCCTGACTGCCCGGGCCAGGCTTGTTTGTAGTGTGTCAGTGTAGCCACTGGGTGTCATTGCACTAGGGCTCTGGAGAGCACCCAAGCAACCACTCAGCCACCCCTCTGACTCACCCCTGATGGAAACTTCCCCACTCAAACACTTAGGACTCTGTATAAGAACTTTGTGTAGAGCCCCTATGGACTCAGTAACTTGTATGTTGTTAAAACTGGAACATGGGCCATAGGAAATTGTATGGTTGATACAGTTGGTATATGTTTGGCAGTAAAAGTTCCATCTTTTTTTTTATCATACATAGATAATTTTAATATAATAAACATTTGCATCTCTCTGCTGCCTAACAGTTAAACTTTCACCTGTTAGATTATTTTAAACAGCTTAGAATAAACCACCTCACCAATAACTTTGTTATATACACAGTATATGACTGGTGAATTAATGCACTTTCCCCAGGCCCTATAAACCCTCGGTGTGTGACCGTTATTCATCTGAGCAGCATATGTTGCCTTGGAAGTAAAATTCAATAGAACTGAAACAGTGAATTCTACAATCAGTGGGTATCCAGCAAATAAACTAAGTGAGCAATTATGGTGTTATTGGAACGTGCGTAATGGCGCACAGCGCGGAGAGAGGGTGATTTGGAAAGAATAAGGCGCGCAACCCCTCCTCCCCCCTTCACCAAGGACTAATTTCAGTCCTGTTAAAAATGACTCAGAATTCAGTCTGACACGATGACTTTGTCATAATGTGTGTTAGTATAATGTCATGTCGTGTGTTATTGAAGTAACGGGGTGATGACTATCACCTGCGCAAGGGCGCACCGCCCTTTATCCTGCTGCTGTGGTGCGTGTCTGGAAAAACTGTTTTCAGAGCCCACACAAACACCATCAATTATTAAGAAACAAATTACCCCAGGGATACCACCGCCCCTTGATGTTTCTGAAGCCCGTGACAGCTCCGCCAGGGGAATGTTTGGTTAAAGGTTGCATCACTACATATATGAGAGTTGATTTAATTGTGCATGAGATGCTTGTTTGTAAATCGCGTCACTGAGTTTTAAGCTATCCCAAACTTATTTAAGAGTTACAAATAACTTGGACGCGTGTCACCTGTAAATGACTAACCCTCCATAAAACAGTGAAGACTCTGAAGTTCAGTCTTGAGGCACTGAGTCATGTTTAAATATAGGTTTGGGTTGTCTGAGAGAGCCGATGAGCTCTCCGGCTGACAGGTAAAGGTATGTCACTAATACATACCTTCATGGTGAAAGCTTCTAATCGTGTTGGCCTTGCTGGCGGCTCTATCTGCGTGTTTCCCCATGCTCTTGGGTCGTTTAGTGCTGTGGTCTCCGTTCGCTGAGTGCATGCGGTAAAGGTCCACCATGTACTGCGGCACCACGGCTTGCTTGCTCGGGGTCGGCCTGCGCCTCAGTCCAAACATATTGAGAAGCCGAAGCTCAAACTCGTTGAGGAAGCTCTCCGACTGCTCCGGGGTCTGCTTCCCGGATTCGCTATATTTCCTCCGGCCGACCTCGGGGATTAGTCCCGTAGCACCTTCCAGCAACACCTGAGCGAGCAGCAGTACCATGAGAGAGCGGACCACGGCGACCATGATCAGTCAGTCCCTGTGGAGAAAGTTGGTTTCTGTCAATACACTGGCGCTGAGGTATTGACATGGGGTAGACACAGCAGGGGCTTCACTGCAGCATTCCCCAAACTGTGTGTGATCCCTCCATACAGTAGGAATGATTGAAGCAGAGCAGGTTAAAAAGGGAAGACACCTCTTCACTTTGAAGTACAACAAAAAAAGGGGGGCTGTGAATAGTGAGCCCGCTGGCAATATAGCGCGTCTAACTGAGACGGAGGATCGATCTTAACATGAACAGAAACCCGAAAATATCAAGGTGAGGAAGTTCTGAAAGAGACGAATAAAAAAAGGGGGGAATGACACGAGAAAGACAAATCAAAGAAAGTTGCGGGGGAGACTGCAGACAAAAAGTCTCCGGTTAGAAAAGATAAGAAATCATGTTTAGTGAAATGAGATAAAAGGAGAGAAGATTCAAGTCTGCATAACCCGAAAGATCACAAGAAGCATGAAAGTATGTAGTGAGGTAAAAGAGTCAGAATACACAGCAGCAGGAGAGGCAGTCAGACGGCGCTACAAGCCTCTATTTGCAGAGGCTTTGACGGTCATGTATAATCATAAGGGATAGAGTTACTTCAAGAGGCTCGCAGGTGTTAGATCTGACGTGCGTACCAGGGCCAGATGTAGCCCGGGACAAGAACATCAAAAACATCAAAAACTGAAGCATCATTTGAGAAGCACGACAACCAATGAAACAACTTTTTTTTTTTTTTTTTAACTGTATTTTTCTTTTCACTGTGTTTTTTCCCGACGTTCAAAATGGGAACGCTTTAACTTTTACGCACACACCCTACAAACCTATATAGTGAGAAACAGACGATCTGCAGCTGTAGAGTTAAAGTTTCCTCGTGAAGGAAGTTAAATACCAGCTGACATTATCGAGAGTTCCTTTCTAGGGAATATTTTTAACACTTTAATAAAACCAAAAACCAAGCCTTGTTTTTACCTGACGAGGAAGCGCTGTGTCCGGTCGTCGTTCCACCTTTGGGCTCCGATAAATTCCACATTAATTCGTGTTTAATCCACGCTGCTTCTCCTTGGGGGACCAGAGACAGCCCATGCCCTTCGCCGATCGCCTCTCGCACATATTCTCACCAGCTGCAGTTCGGGTTAGGTCTTGGTCAGCACGGAAAGAAAAAAAAATATGTTAAGTCTATGAGGAAGCGGGCTCGCGTAGGCAGGACCGATCTAAGTATAAAGCATCTTGGTTGAACATCTTCAGACGAGAACAACTCGCTGAGACAGAAGTTGAGCGGAGCTGGAGCTTTTCGGAGAGATAAGCGCACTCAAGTGTTGCTCCTTTGGACCTTGTTGCTGCGAGTCGGGGAGCGCGTCGCCTCTCCTCTTTGCGCCACAGTGTAGTGGTTCAATTGATCGGTGCCTTCTCTTCCCCTGCGACTCTTTTTGTCGTACAGTGATGTCACCAAGGGGCTGTCAATCATTTGTCCACCATAAGGCACCTCCTGCGGACCACTAACCCGGAGGCCCCAGACTTTTTCAGGTCTAACGATGTGAAATAAGCACACATTAGAGCCTGGGACCCCATTTTGATAAGATTTGGTCACCTAAACCCCCACAGGAGCAGTTTGTTTTGTAATCGCTTGGATCAGTGGAGTGAAAACTATTTAAATAGTCACTTTTATACAGTCTCCAAAATGAATAAAATGTTTTTTCTATTTTACACTGTAGTGGAATTTAATTATTCCATAAAATCCTGGGGACCCCTTTGCCCCCCTTTGCCCCCCTGCTTTATGGTCCCTATGTCCCCCGAACCTTTAAGAAACATCAGAATATATATATATATATATATCTGTCCTTATTACAAGCAGCTCTTTTTCTCTTGCATCTTCACGTATCCTGGAAAGTCACACCATAAAAATAGTTGTAAAGTCAACAGTTAAAACCATACTGTTGCTTTTAGTTGTGTGTTTTTGGGTGATTTTCCATACATAGGAATAGCAATCGCCTATTTGCTTAATGCTTTTAAATAACATCAAAATGGCTTGTTACAGTCCCAGGGAGGTGCAATGTTCCTGCGAATTTGACCACACAGAGAAAAAAACATGTCAACCCATGTGTTTTTTATAAATACATAATTAACCAAGAGGTGTTAATAGCAGGATCAAACATGTTAGCTTTTGGAATAAGGCTAATAGATAATGGCATCACAACGTGTTGCTTTTGTGGTTTTAAAGGATTAGGCCCTGCGGAGGGACTATCACATCCTCCTGCTGAACTTCACTGTGTGTGTGGGTGCTTGTTCATGTGTGTCTGACATCAGAGCTGATTTATTCATGCATCCCACTGGCTGGATTAATCTTTTCATTTCATTACAATTCACAGCAGTTCATCAATATATCAGAGGCAGATTTTGGCAGCAAGTATAAGTGTCTCATATCTACAATACTGTGTAAGAGCAAAGTGCGGTAGTCTCAAGAGAAACCCCATCAATTTCCCAGGAAGGCTGTATTTTTTTTCTCTTGCTTTTGGTAAAACTCCACACTTTGAAACTCTGTGCTTGCACAAAAATCGTGACTTAAAGAGGCAGCTTGGTCTGGTGTATATTTCAACTGGGATATATCTCATCTTTTTTAACACATGCAAAATATTTTTCCCTTTTGTTGAAAGATTCATCCAGGCTTGGGAAAGTACCTGCTGCATTTGTACAGTGCAAGCTCTCAGTGGCACAGAGAGATGAGAGAAACTTTGCTGCGTTGTTTTTAGCCTGTGGGGTGTAGTCAACAGCATTAATGTTTGGGTCATCTCCATAAGAAAAGCCCCCACTGATTCCCTCTAGTGACTTCCATTAGGTGATGATGGTGGGGCAGGCGGCTGTGTTTTGGGCAAAGCGCTGGGCCTGTTTTCTTCGCAGAGATGGCAATAGATTAAATCCCACAGAGATCACAAGATATCTTTGTCTCCTTTCAGGACAATAACATTTTATGAGGGATAATCCCAGATCATCCACTTAGCAATTAAAATACAGAGAGGCCAGTAGATGCATGCCATTACCTGACTGACAGTGTGCACTGTTTCTTTGGCTTTCCCTTGGCTGGATACAAGCACTTTTGATTTTTATACAGTTTTGGTGAATGGCTTGCATTTATTTTGTTTTCCATATTGTTTTTGCTTTTTATTTAATTACCTGAACTCCACTCCATTCATTCATTAATTTATTAATCCCTTCATTCATAAAGCCAGGGTGTGGAAACACATGTTAATTCATTCATATCGCTATAGATAGATTTGCTCTATTGTGGTGTTAATCTGTTGGCAGTGATAGTTAGGTCTCTGCCGTTGCCAAAACACCACTTGGTGAACCCAGTGCTCTAAACTTAAACCCAGGGAAAACTGCTCGGCATTTAGATGCTGTAGATTGGCAGATAAGGCCTCACACAGTAAGCTGTGAGTATCTTTAATTACCCGAGTGAGAGGATTAGAAAGAGAGGGCTTTATGTGATGCTGTCTCTCTACTTGTCTTTCTGTATATGTAAGTGTGTGTGTGGTTTGAATGAGTGGGCATGAGAAGGTGTGTGTTGTGTGTGTTTTGAGTGCATGTTCATGCACACTTTGTGTGTGTGTGTGTGTGTGTGTGTGCCCTGGCACAGCTTGTGTCAGACCAGCACTGAGGAATGTGTCTAGCCAAGGCTGTTGAGAGAGTTGATCAGTGATGGCCAGAGTGGTTTGAGAAGATCATGCGGCTTTGATACTGTATATGTCATTGTTTTGAACCAGATACATCATGTTTATCTAATCGCTGCTGCTGATCCAATTACATGCTGATTGAAAGGACAACATCGCAGAGCGAGATCCTGGCAGCCAAAGAGGGCAGGTACAGATATGCTATCTGCAACTCAAATGAACGACCTACTGAGGAGGGCTCTGAGAGGTTAAACTGTGACTCAGCCAGACAGTGTAAACCCAGCACGACCGCCACCAACATCACCAGTGTCATTATTTCCTTCCAGAACACATCTGTTTGTTCGTGATAGCAGTAAATAGTCTCTGAAAGTGGCAACATAAAATTCAAGGTCAGGACAGTGTTCCTCACACATTTGACTCTACTTTAACACTGAAGAACCATTAGGACACTGGTTTACAAACTTTTTTCCGGCAATATTTCTAGATGTTCTACTGCGTTGCCCCTCATCTTATAGGAAGAGGAAACATTATTCAAGTTTAAATGCAGTTTTGTCAAAACAATCTCATACACTCTACAGAGTTTCCCACACTTATGTTTAATCTCTATTTCATAATATTTCTGTAACATGCAGTATAGACTAGTTTTAGTATAGTTTTTATGGACTCCGTTTCAGTTTTTTTAACCTTACACAGGAACTTGCAGAAGTAATGAGGAATATTTCCTTAAAAGTAACATTTAACTTTTTGGGCTGCTGGAGTGAAGCAGGGAATTAATCTTCAGCTGACATGAGCTAAATGTTTTGTGAACTCTTGGTGATCTATTCAAAGTCTTCCATGACCCACAGGTGGGTTGAAAAACAATGCATTAGAGCATCTGCGGTTCCTCCTAACAATTATTTAGCCATAGACTGTAGTTATCAGCTTAAACTGGAGTTCTTGGGAAATCATTTTGTCCCAGCGCTAGGGACTAATACGACCAGTCTCTGAACCAACCCCTGAGGCCTCAATGTCTGTGATTAGGAACAACAGAACTTAAATTTCTCAGACCACTGAACACACTGTCATGAATCACTCTGCTTTGTCCCATCTCTAGTTACTCTTTGACTCTCCCTTTTTACTTTTTTGTCATGTTCTGACCCTTGTCATCATAATTTATTGCCCCTCTTTGACAAATGGAAGACAATAGAGGGACCAGACAAGGTTTTGTATTATGAAACTTGCAGGCCTTTGCATGCATATTATATATTTTTCTAATCTGAAAGTCAGATTTCTGCGTTGGTATGTTCCATTCATCCTTCACCTTTACAGAAATCATCCTCGGTAACCAAAAGAACAATATACAGAGAACTACTATCATGTACTATTGCTTCAGCTAATAGATGTGTCTTTTTCTTGTATGGAAACCCCCTTAAGGGAGAACAATGTGCAATACATAACACTTATAACAAAGTATAATGAATCTATTCAGGGGGGAATGTTTGAGGTTATTTGAGGGAGATTAGGATAGAATGTGTTTTGTTGTTTTAATACGTACATCCTGAGGAGGAGAAGAAGACATGGTTTATTGTCCTCTGCTCACCAGGGTCCTGTACATGCTCATTTCGTTGCATGCCGCAGTATGTGCGCCGTGTGTGTGTGTGACCGTGCAAACATGTTAATGCTGGATGTGGATGGTGCGGCCTTCTCTTGTCATCACGTACATTCCAGGAGTCAGGGGGCAGACGAAGCCCTGAGATGACACTGCAGATCCAACTATTAGCCTTTCACCCGCTGTTAACAGCAACTTGGCTAGACACAGGGCCTGCATTCCTCCGTCTTGAGCCAGCTGTAGTCTTAACACTCAGAAACATGCCTACAAGGAGATAATCTTCAGAGATCGTGCTCAAAAGCAGGGAACAATTTGTTGCTGTGACTCACCTCTAATTCCACACTCAAGCAATGTTGTCTTTTTAATTAGGGGACCAATAAAATCTTCATCAATCCACATGTGTTTGACAGCAGAAGCACGACTGCTTGGTTGGTTGGTCCTGAAATGGAAACCCACCAAGGTCAGAGACGGCCAGCTAGAAAGCCAGAGTCAATATTTATGGATACTGAACATGTGGCACACTTCTCTACCCACTAATTTGAGCAACAAGTCCACCTCCAGATTATATGGGCTCTTGGAGATCACAAGAGAGGATTCAAACCTTGCTTGCACGTTTCAAATGTTGAGAAACACGTTGAGGTTGGTCGTTGACTAGAAGTTGCACATAATTTGGCAAATTGGCACACTGTTTATTTGTTTGTGTTTTAATTTCCTGTGTAAAAAGGGGACAAGAGAGCTTTGATCAAGCAGATGTGCAGTCTGCAGGCCAGGAATGCCTGCTACAATTGGTCTAGATATCATTGTACTCATCATGTTGTGAAATTACTTTTGTCAGGCTTTTGTTAAAACCTAAAAGAGAATCACATTTTGAGGTTTTAAGTCCTCTATCACTTCTGAAAAATGCACACACTGACTTTTATTTATGGGACAGGTTTCTTTTGAAGCATATGTGAAAACAGTTTGATGTCTGATGCTTTCTCTATATAACAGTAATTACACCACACAGCTATAAAATCAGTTTACCAGTAAGAAACATTTAGCTCTGTACAGACCTCACACTTTAACAACTTACAATAGGAATCATATAAACACATGCTCCATTTGGCGAACTAGTTGGGATGAGAGGCAGCTACTTCCATTTTAGAGAGAGAGAGAGACATAAATACAGGGATCTGCCCTTTGAATGCAGCTCCACTCATAAAGACACCACGCGTCACTCAATTATACGTCTGCTTGATTAGAAGGTTGGGCTACGTAAACAGCCAGCGTCAAGATTTACATTTTACTGCTTAAGCACAAGCAGCTGTTTACAGGCCAGTGAAGGAAGGAAAACACTTAGCAAGTTTCTATACATGAGAGAGAACCGGGCGCCAACACATCTCCAGCGAGGATGGTTTCAATTAATAGTTGTGTATATAGATCCAATGCAATATGTGGTTGGAACAGTTGATTGCTTTTTGTTCTGCCATTGCTACTGATTCTGAGTTTTAAACATGTTAATATGTGCATGCAGCTAAGTTAAACTGCTGTGTGTAATGAAGCTTGCTTCCGTGCGATTGTGGATCCTTTAAAGGTTCAGGAAACCAAAAAAACAAATAGAAACATCCTGATAGAAGTGTTGTGACCTTCACAGGCAAACACAAGCTGACAGCATTTTCAATCACTGGCTGGATAAGATGGAAGAGCAACTCTTCTCATGTATTTAATCTGCAGTCTCAAGCCATAAGCAATAACACTGTAGCTTCAGATGTGCTTTACTTTCACCAAAACCATTTCGTCCATTTCACAAGGTGAGATTAGAGCATTGCATGACGTAAGTAAATTGTCTGTGTGGCCTTTATTGTTTGCGAGATACTGAGAGGGTTAGACAAAGCTGAGCATCTTCTATCAAACAGGGCAAGGCCAGAATATCACCATTTCCAAGGGTACATATTCACAAAGATATAAACACCAAAAACTATTAAAAAGGTTTTTTTGTGTGTAGGTAATGTTGAAAAAAGAGTCATCACTGCTAATTAAGCAAAACCATCCCAAATACACCCAATTTTGTTCAACCTATATCCAAGTTCTGATCGTGTTTCCCCAGTAGCCAGTGAGAATTGTGAATGTTGTGTTCCCATTTCACCTCCCAGTTCCAGTCAACTGCTATTAACACAAAACATTTTTTCCACACAAGCACCATTGGTACCAAACAAATGTACAATTGTAATAACAATGACAACATTTGGTGTGATTGTTAAAGCTGCTCTCATCACTAGTTTTATAGAAACAAAGGATCAAATGACAAAGTGAAATGTGAGAGGTGCTGCTCATTAGGATGAACCGACACAGACTCCACAGTTCCTCTCAGTGTTTTAGCTTCTTTTATGGCTCATAACTTTGCTGTTTTGATCAATGATTGTATATAAAGATGGATGACGTGACTCCACTTCCTCCCACTGTACAAAAATCAAACCAAAATATCCTGGATATGATCACTGCCATCTTACACTGGGCAGAAGTGATCAGGGAGTGGAGCCGCGGTATTGAGGTCACGCCTATACACCCACTTGACCCAATTGCGGGTCACAACTGTCAATCATAACATTACACCCCTGTTTTATAGCATCGCTAATTCAAACAAACTTAGCAGAAAAATACACACTGTAATATACATCAGCGTGATAAGAACTACCTAAAATAAAAAAATGAATTTCACGTATTTGACTTTGATTTGCTACTTTGGCTCAATTCGCCAAAATGGAAGGGGCGGAGTTTATGACCTATACTGCAGCCAGCCACCTCAGGTGATCGCGATGTTTATACACAGTGATTTGTTTTGATTCACTTTCACAGCTCTTGTCAGTGTTGATTTCACACACAGCAGTGAAAATGCTCTGAATAATCTACTACACATTACCTGCCTAGCACTAAGACAGGACAAGCATTTTGCTGCTAAATAGTAGGATATTTCTCTAAGAGACCAAAACAGAGCTAAAAGAGTAAATACTGGACTTAGCCAGAAACTTGACCGCAAACGAATGCTAATGAAACAAATTCCCCAAATGAATTTAAAAGATTATTTTTACCTTGTCTTGTTTCTGCTGCTCCCAAGTGGCCAAAAAATTAATTAGGTTTAAGAGTGAGATGAGGGAAACTGGGTGTCCACAGCGATGCTACAATGATGGTGCTAGCAACCTTATGAGCAGAAAATTACATGTTATCACATTCTGGCAGTGGGGCTACTAAGGTTTTATCTCACACTTATAGTTGTCAATACTATGTTTTACTTTAAAGCTAAAAACCTCTGTACACTGGCCCTGAGAGCTCAGTGCACTGCAACATATAGTACATGCAAATACTTGCGCTGCAAATACTCACAACTCAACCCAATGCTTTGTGTCTTTTGAAGTTAAAAACATTGAACAACAAGTGCATCCCAGCCAGGTTTCCTTGTGTGGTCAGCATTAACGGCACATGTGTTATTGTCTGAGAAAACAGACAAACTGTAATCTATATCTGCTGACAAGCTGCGATTGGGAAAAAAGAACTTATCTATATAATTATTAATTTTTTCCCCTTGGCTTGAACACCCAGATAGTTATTAGCATCGCTGTGTATTGTAGCTGTGGAGAAAAAAAAAAAATCTACATCTGTACACAAATATAAACAGCTGTAGCAAAATGCAAACACTGGCTTTCACATGGTTGAAGTTAGTCAGGAACAAACCCATTTCATTGTCACATTTCATTATTATGGTGTCGTGCTGAGCCTGATCCCAGCCATACAGCCTGGAGGCAGCAGAACAGCAGGGCTGTCTGACAGGGGAGAGAGGAGGCTAGTAGGCTATAGGGAGGACCTGATTGTACTCTGGCATCCACAGAATGACATTATAGCTGTGTGGTTTCATGATAATAATAATCTTCAGAGCAGCTGTATAAACATTTAACTGACATCCACTCCCTGGGCATGCAGTATGTATCTTTAACTTCTACTAGGGCCAGTCTGATGCAACTATTCATATCTCCGCCCATCTCTCTCTCTCTCTCCCTCTCTCTCTGTCTGCTTGAGATACATGATCCATGTTAGTATTTGCTGTAAATGTCAATGGAAAATGAATGTTCACATCACATTAAGCTTTCAACATTTTAAAGAAAGGCACATCATGTTACAAGAACAAGCTCAGCGGGATGATTTACTGTGTGGACTCGCTCGGAGCTGCGACAGTTGTCTTGTTTCATTTGCTTTGAAAAACTGGGAAACAGTTTTCAAAAAAGTTGGGACTCAACAGAGGCCAATAAATTTAGACAAACCCTCGCTCTGGCCCCTCACAATGTAGCCTATTTCCTGGTAACATTTGTCTTAATTCGTGGCAGTTTGTGTAAATATTTATGTCACTAAACTAACTGTTCTGTATACAGTAAGCCCCCCAATCTTCCCTGGAATGTGATTTAATTGGCGGTTTCCTCTGTTTATCCTGTTTCATACAGTTATGGGTGAGCTTATTGTAATGAATAATCAGGTAGATAAAATGTGGCCTTAAATTAAATGTCCTCCTTAAAGGAAATCAAATTAAGGTTAATACCCGTTTCGAGCCCCTGTCTGTAATTCACGCTCTCTCATCACATGCCAGATTACCATTATGTGTCATTTGTAATACAATAAACAGACTCCAGATGGCTTGGATTCTCTTGAATATACACAGAGCAACAGAAGCTATGGGGAGAGCTGCTGTATTTTGGTGTGGAGTCACTTTGCCTCAGATGGCCAGGCCTGCTCTCTTCCAGAAGCTGGAGTATTATATCCTGAACAACTTGCTAACTCAGTCTAATAGTCTCAATCTAATACACAGCTGGTCAAACGTTTTAGAACAACCTCATTTTTCCAGTTTTTATTGAAATTTAATCAGTTCAAGTCCAGTGAATAAGCTTAAATGGTAAAAAGGTAAGTGGTAAACTCTCCAAGATAAAAAATGTGTAAGTCACCAAAAACTGAGAAATCATGTTTAATAGAAAACAGACCTTTTTCAGGGATAAAAAGGTTGGTTAACTTACAGCTTTGCTGCAGCAATGGAAATGGCCCGACTTATAAATCCTCTGTCTGTAGAAAGCCAGTGATGGAACAACGTGTTACTACAACCTCTGATGCAGTATTAGGCCAATGCTGTACTGCAGGAAGTAGTACTGTACCTTTACCTACAGCAGGATAATGACCCTAAACACTGGAAGAAAAAAATGTAGATGGTGGCTTCACATGATAGAGGAGCAGCACAGTCTCCAGACTTAAACCCCATGGAGCTGGTTTGGGATGAACTGGACAGAAGGTGAAAGCAAAGCAAACTACAAGTACAACACATTTGTGGGAACTTTACAACAGTCTTTGGATGAACTTTCAATATTTGATTTCCGCTGTAGAAAGAATGCGAGAGTGTGTAGAAGAGTGTGCTCTGCTGCTGGATAAAATTTAGTTCAACAAGAAGATTCCATAATCCATTGTTTTTAAAATATCCACTTGCTCATTTGTTCTATGCTTTAATTTAAGAAACACTGAGACATTGAATTATGTACATTTAAATAATAGCTGGAAAATATAGGTGCTGTAAAGCTCGGTAGGGTTATGCTAGACAGGGAAATAAGCACAATGATTAGAAAAGGTCAAGGGACTGGAGATTAAAGTGTGTTTTGTCACTCACAACAAGAGTAGATGACGAAGCTTGCACAAATGCAACCATATTGAGAGCACTGTTCCTCCTTCATGTTTAAATTTGTTAGGCTGGCAGTGTAGTGAGCTATATCAAAGTAGTTCCCTTGCTCCTCACACATCTTTGACATTGCACAGTAGAGCAGGCAATGTAAACGGAAGGCAAGAAATGAGAGTTTCTGATCTTTCAATTCATCTTGGCTCCTGCCTTGTCATTGTATGCTGTGGTTTTTATATCCGTTTTGTGGAGTTTTGCCGCAGCACCACAAACAGTTGTATGTGAAGGTTGGTTCTTTTCCAAAGCACACTAAAAACATATGCATGACATATGAAATGTTAGCTGCCTAAACACCTCTGTTATGATGGCTATCTCATCTTCGACAGTGATTTATCTCTTATTATTTGGCCTCTCGGCGTTTGGGGCAAGGGACAAGGAAAAGACCACTCGTTTGGTTTATGCATGGATCACTGAGGAACACTGGGCCTCTTGTCAGTATGTCAAATTTACCCTAGAATGAAACATTCTATTTTTCTAACCTGGTTAAGTAATCACATTACCTAAGACTCCATAAAGTGGAACAAACAGTAGCATATAACCCTGACTTCTTTTTACGTGCCTTGAGTGACAGATGGGCTTTCATCAAAGAGGCAAGCAAAGAAGTTATATAGTCATTTTGCTATGCTAAGAATACTAAATCGATCCTCATATGTAGAACATCTGGTGAAAAGCAATTTCCACCCAAGTGTTTTAGTATTTCCTCCTAATTAATTTCACATGTACATGACAAGAGCGAGCAGCCTCCCAGAACCATGGCACAAAAGCCAGCTTTGTTTCACCATTAGAAAAGTCATGTGTGGTTCCTGGTTGAAAACTTGCTGGAGCTTTGACGCTTGGAATCAATGGTGAAAGCGGCATTTTGTGGAGAAAAGTAACATCTCGCACCTCAGTGGCACAGGGAGCCAAGGATTTACGTTTACATTCGGTCAATTGGCGACTTGTGGAGCAAGCAGAGCATGTCAAGCAGAGTTGCATGAAACAGGCGAAGGTGAGAGAGAGCAGGCACAGAGCCTGCACAGGAATGAGTGAAAAGTGACTGCTAAGCCTCCAATCCAAGCCATAATGATGGAGTGTATGTTAAAAATGCAGAGTATTAGAGGGAGTTCTTGGATCTGTGCTTGAAATGCTTGAAATTGTCTGCCCTGACTCACAGCAACTATAAAGTGAAAGCGGTGGACGGGGGAATCCCCGTTAAAATGTAAACCTCACTTTTTAGTTGACCTTGCTTTTACCCCACAGCTTGACAACATAACAGCATGTCATGATGATGATCATGAAGTGGATTAACCGTTAATATGCTGTACAGTATATCACTACTGTCTGAAAGTCAGGCGTCTCAGCTGTTGAAAGGTGATTGTGAGTCTGCTGTAAGACAAAACACTTCTTGTTATTACTTGTCCAGATGACAAGTCAAAAGAGCTCCTAGAACATTGGCGTCAACAGATGAAAAGTTGGCTTGATCAGATTAATCATTAAAGTGAGAGATATGAGCATACCACGGCATTGTTTTTACACAATCTTGATGCCGCTCAGTCCGAGACCTCTGTTTGGATAGGGCGTCTGGGACCACCTGGATGAATGTAACTTTTGTTTGCCAAAACCGCATATTTCTCACCTGAAGGTCTCTTCTTTACAACGGGTTTCCCCCCCAGAGAGTCTGAGAGTCTGCTTTTCATCTCCACAAGCTCTTCATCTTGAGAGGAGATGTGATGCATGGCTACAGAAGAAACAACTGTCCGGCGTTAAGCTAGTGGAAGTCTTGTCTGTACATAGGCAAACAACAATGGGTGGTATTTGCCCACACAGATGCAGAGGTGAGATACAAGCAGGTGTTTACAGGAATGTTTGAAGTTGAAGGGAGATGGTGTCTTCTGATTAGAGCCCTGAGGAAGACGGACACTGTAGGTGTTTCTGCTGACATAGAATGAAAAGTCCTTATCCCTTCTTATCTTTTCATTTCTTCTTCCCATCTGCTATATGTTTTTATAGCTAAACTTGACTTTCAACTCAATTTGGAACTGGGGAAGCATGACATATTGCCATTCCAAACATATTCTTGCTTTGCCTTTTTATACTACCAGTGACAGCAACATAGCTGCTGTTTGGCTCCTGGGAAAGAATCCATCACGCTAACCTCCAGGTCAGTAGCTGTGTTTCTGTTTGTAGAATAAAGAGTTCAAGGATTTCTATTGTCCCCGAGATCGCTGTTGCCTCCTCTGTTGTGAAGTTCAGCCGCTGCACCCAGTGCTGCACTGGCCGCAGCAAAGAAGTCCTCCTTTCTATAGCAGCTTCAAAGCATTTTTCCCTGGGCGGCAGAGTTACAGGCTCTTTGTGGCATGGGTTATTTGTCAGAGGGTTTGGAGAGTGACTTGTTTCACTATGTTCTCTGAAAAAGGCCCGTGCGTGAGTGCTTGAGCAGTCTAAAGTTACAGCCATGATCCCCAGTATTACAACCCGATGACTGACAGGAAAAATGGGGTGAGCTCTTTTGCTGGGCTCTAACAAAAACACCAATAAGAAGGAGAGGGAAACAACAGATTAGACTACTGATCTCAATCTGCTCTCCTTTGGTTATTGGGAAATAATAGCTCTGAAAAGGAAGTCATTTAAAAGGGCCTTTAATCAATTCCCCTTTGACGAGCAAGCGGCATGAAAGGCTGTAGTGAGAGGGAGAGCGTGCTCCTATAGCTCTGAACAGTTTGGTGTGGGGGAAGTACGGGAGAGATGGGCTCTAATTTGTGTTCTTATGGTGTCCAGGCATCTCCAAAGCACTTGATCACCACCACAGCAGGCCTTGATGCCATGTGTGAGTGTAAATGGTTCCAAGGCTCCCTGGTGGTAAAATCACATTGCCAAAATGACCACCAACTCTAAATGAAACACTACCCCCTTTTTAAAAGGTCCCATTCAAAACCCAGCGTTTTTTTTTAAAAGGCGCATAAGGTAGCAATTTCCCTCAAATATGGCGTAGCCCAATAACTGTTGAAGTAACTGACACCATGTCAAGGCGACTGAAGGAATTTTTTTACAATATGTATGAAGCATTAGCTAGAGCTAAGATAGTAAAACTGGTATTAAGGACTATTATAACTTTATGCTAATGTGTGCAGCCTCAGGAGTTACTGTACTGCATTCTTGCCATTACTGTAATTCTTTGCCTTTTTCGTTGTATCATTACAGCCAGAGTAGAAAGGTCTGTGTACTGAGTGAGTACTTTGTTCATTCCAAGGCATGCACAAATCTGTTTTAAGTTCAAGAGAGGAGGAACCCTTTAATTTAAATCCTAAAAATGAAGTCATTCATTCCCTGCTAAACTGCACTGTGACCCATAAGGTTAGGTAAACAAATGTCCCTTGCATTACTGTCAAAAAGACCCAGCCCCTCACTCTGCCGTGATGTAAACTCCTGCTATCCTGTTACAGTTGCATGAGGGGAAACTGGAGGGATGGCAGAAAGGAAGGGAAGAAATGTATTCATGTGTGCTTTTTTGATGACAGAGGGAGGGAAAGTCAGTACCTGAGGCTGTTCTCAGGAAGGTGTCCTACAAGGAAAAACGCTGTCTTGTTCCAAAGCAGAAAACTGAGGAAAGGAAGACAGGCCACAATGCGCTGAGCCCAGCAGGCCTGCTCAGATCTATTACCAGCTCCAGCTCCAGCACGGGCTGGAATGTGAGGAATCCTACTGGGCTGGGGTTCTAGTGCAGGGGTCCAAACCTCACATTGCTGCTCACACTCATTTTTCCTTTTCTTTTTGTATTGTATTTGGATAGGTGATTGTAATGTAGCAGGAATGTAGAGTAACAGTTCTGGGGATAGCTGCTAACAAAGGGGAGACTTTACTCATAAAGTGTTCAAGAGATCTGTTGTGATCCATCCCAAAGGGTTGGAAAAATATCGATTTTTAAGATTTAAAAAGAAAAGTGTGAAATAAATGACAGTAAATCAAACAAAGTATCTGTTCATTTAAAAGGAAGATTGAACAACAGCAGCAGCTTTGGCAGGAATAAGAATTATACCTTGGATATCGCTAATGTGACACTAATTGCTTCTTAGTCTGTCAGAGGACAAGAGAGAGAAGAGACAGACAGACAGAGGATGAGAAAAAAGGGGGAGAGAGAGTACCGGGTGTTGACGGAGGGCAGTAATGACTGCCAATGGAATGCCTACACCCATAATCCTCTCTGTCACTGCTGACAGATCCTCTTGACCTCTGAACTCCTGATGTAAGGAAGGAAAAGAAAGGAAGTCACAACTTAATAAAATTACCTAGTGGTTAGCACTTGTTTCAGTGTGGCAGTTGTCTCTGGGTGGTGGACTGTTTCACAGAAGTAATACGTCTTTGTGACAATCTCTCAATATTTCAAGATAAAGTTTAACCTCCTGCTGTTTTGGATATGCCCTTTGATTGTTGCTCTGCGCATGTGTGCACTCCAACACATAAGGTCAAAGGGCAAGGACTTTGAAACAATAGCAGTGCGTGTGAACAATGAGATACAGAGAGGTAATATTTCACATAGTCCAGCACCATAAAAAAAACAAAAATCCTGATATTTCACATTGCCATCCTTGCTCTAACAAAAGCACTATAATGCTTTCCGGTGGTTTGCTTGGCTAATCACTCACGCATTACACAAGTATCTGCAGACCTGACACTGTGTGTGTGTGTGTGTGTGTGTGTTTTAGAGGCACACTGCGATCTATATTTCAGCACTCTGAAGACATGGGCCAAAGCTGTCAAAAGTTTGTCATCGATTCTCTCTGCCTTGTCATCGGTCTTATCTGATGGCACTGTGTTTCTCACTCCATGTTCTCCTCCCTCACGGCTAATGGAAACACAGACTCCCTGTGCTCAGGAAATTCAAGGGAGGGCCTCCAGAGGGCCTCTGAAACAATTTGTGGGATTCTGTATAGTAGCTGTGTTTTTATAAAAATGTTCCCTATGCTCTGGCTGCCACCTGGGAGTTATGTAAATATAATATGATGATATTTGGCACTTTAAATTAGCCTTGTTTTGCATCTTAATCATTTTAAAGGGTATTTTGAACACAAAAAGAGATTTGTGCTTTCACTATATTTTCAGTTAAAGTGCAATGCAGGATAGATACATGTGACTTTTTACATGTACGCTACTAAGATAGTAGCTTTACATTCTTTTGTATGAGAATAGCAGTCAGTAGCATTAAACTTTCCACAACTGGAAGTGGGCTGTAACTGATCTTTTGCAACATCCTATAAACTCTGTAACTAGTAAACTACCACCCAGTTCACATCTTTGCAATGGATTTGTTTGGACAGTCGTGTCTTAATCGTTCTGTTATGATTGTCCTACAGATCATATAAGTATATAGTATATATAGTATAGACTGTAGGATGATACTACTGTGTGTGTAAGCATGTCATCATCATGTTTCTGGCCCTGCTCTCTTCTTCCTTCTGAGTCTGCTGCACTGACAATTCGTTTGACAAACATGCAATCACCGTAGTTACAGACAGCCCCTTTAGTTAGGGTAGTGCGCAGTGTGAATTATGGTTGAGATGGAATTATGGGTAAGCTCTGAAGTGCCTCTCGTCCAGGGAAAGAAGAAGAAGAAGAAGACGAGGAGGAGGAGGAGGAGGAGGAGGAATCTTTACAGGCTTGTGCCACAGAGGAGTGCTGACAGAGACCTGGCTCGGCAAACTGCAGCAGAACCAGAACAACAAGAGGCTAACCCAAACATGGACCAGCAGAACCGGAGAAACCCAGCCTGGGCAGGGTCAGACGGTGCATCTCACCGCGGAACAGTGAGGGAGGTTGACGGCGCGTAACCTCTCACCAGTCGATCCGCCATTTGCTCCAGCCAGCTCTGCGAACACACGCTTGGAAAACAGCATTGCAGGCATTCCTGCCTAATTGTACATTTGTCCTCTTTCAAAGGGAAGAAGTGTTAGGCCAGATACAAAGAATCTTGGGATAGGGCGATAGGGCCAGCATCCGTCCCTAGCCTCCTGAGGGCTATTTAAAGGTACAGTAGGCTGTATTTTCCGCCGCACAGTGAGGCACCCACCCTTCCGCCTGGCTCCATATTGGAACCAGATGCTGCTGGATGCGAGGCCCCACTAATTTAAGTGGACAGGGCAGATGGAAGCGACTCGCCCTGCATGCATACCACCCCCTGTTGGCTTTCATGTGATGAAAAATCTCTGCAGTATGGCGGGGGAGGTCCACTCAGTAATACGCACATGCACCGTACACACACACATTATTACGACATGAACACACATAGACATACACGCATGGTCTTGTACTTTCAGTAACTGCTGTACACAGCTACAGAGACATAGCAACACAATGCACACACTTAGAAAAGCACTCTGGAGGATTTGCCGGACTTTCTCAGTTAGAGAAAAAGAGATCATGCACCATGACATAGAGGTGTAATCCTGACAGTAATTCTGACGAGCAGTACTCCTGCCAAATGTATTGACAAAACGTCAGCAGCCGTGCAACTGAAAGCACAGAAAAGATATTTTTCTTGACTTGTAAAAAATGTTAAGGTAATGTAAAAATAAAGTATCTGCACTCTGAGAGAGAAGTTTTGACAGTCTAAGAAAATATGTGATATTTTTGGCAAGCACTATCCTAAGTTGTTTGGCAGCTTTCTCCTTAAAATTTATATTAAATTCCATTCAAAATCTGAAACGGTCCAGAAAATTTTGTGCTAGCCTCAATAGAAAAACACCACCCACTAGCTTACTTATAAAATTTCTCTGTCTTGTTTTTATTTCAAACATTCAGCAAGTGCTGAGGTCTCTTCTCTGAGCCATGTATTATGCTGAATATCTCCACTAGTTAGAGGAGATGGACCAAAGCCCTGTCTGCGAACGCTCATCACCTGGTAGGAGACACTGATGCGGGGCTAAGCCTGCAACCCAATCCTGCCATAAATTACAACAGCGCCTAGCAACCATAAGAACTATTGTATTGTCCATTGGTGTGTGTGTGTAAGTGTATGCATCTGTGTTTGTGTGTGTGCAAGTTTGTGTGTGTGCAAATGCGTGTGTGGTATGAGTGTATGCGTATACGTACGTGTATGTCTGCATACGAAATAGCCCTCCATAGTGTGTCCTTTGTCTGCTGAGGTGACAGGTAATTGAGTCAAAGAGCATGGAGGAATTATGGCTGGGAAGCAATTTGAAACGTTGCAAGGCTTTAGAGCCAAACCCTCACTGTTGGTTAATTGCTGTGTGACACAGCCGCATGCAGTCCCTTTGCTGGGCCTAACTTAGCCTGAAATGAAAATGCAATGGTTATATCTTTGAATACAGTTTTTCAGTGTAACAAGGCAATACCCAATATCTTTTTATAACACAAAAACATTTCTCAAGGTTCTCAAAAAATAGCCAAACTGGGACTCAAAGGTTTTTTTTTTATTCTTTCTGCTCTTTACCATGATGATCTCCAAATAACCACTGCATATGCATTAATGTGACCAATCAACAGAGTTCCTTTGTACTGACAGTCAATTACACACACCCGTTGTCTCATCCCGTGGGATCATCTGGTGAATGTACACTGTGAAGAGAAAACTTGCAGATTGGACAGGAAATTTCCTCTTTGATAGGGTATGTTTGTTTAGCTGGACTTGGTTGACCTGTGTTGACCTATCTCCTCAAGCTGAGCCGTCCGCAGCCAGAGCCCTGCCTTGCACCCACAGCCATCCACCAACAAAACAAAGTATACTACGCTGCTTTATAACACACAAATAAAAAATTATCCAAACTGTTGACAGGGAGCGTGTGCACATCAAATAGATATTCAGTGGAGCTTTTGTGATTACTGGTAAATGTTGTTTGCATACATTGCTTAAACTGGTCTCAGGAAATGCATTAAAATTGATTCTAGAGCATTGCTGATCAACTGTGTGCTCTCGAGTACTGTTAAACCAGCATTATATTTGAAGATAGTCACCATGTATTTGACCGATTTCCTGTGTAGTGTGACTGTTTTATTTAAGGGCAAGGTTCATCAGATTTGGAAATACATCAGATAAACATTGTCTACTGTGGTAAAACTGTCATAGCTACATGCCCTGTGGTGTTGGTGAGCCTGGCTTTGTGAGATTTTGGCCATTGCATGACCTTCAGGGCATTATGGCTTTTGACGACTCCATTCAGTGCACATTAGATAAACATGTTAGGAATCCCCCTTCAGGTGTACAGTAAACATGACTGAACTGTGTGGAATTACGTGTGATTATATGAAGAGGATTTCTGCCTGAGCCCACCGCTGAGTCATTCAGAATTAATGTGCTGTGGACCCAGAATCCGTGTGTTAAGAATGAGGGCACCTTCTGACCACGCAATGTGAGCACAGCAACAACGACACACACACACACACACACACACACATATACATACATGCATTAAGGAACATACACAAACACAGAGGGGTTAAGGGGTTGCTTTGTTATCATGCAGGTGCCCTGTGGCTGTGATTAAGCAATGTTTTCACTATCCCTCTGGTGTCCTAAAGCTTAGCTTGATGTCACAGCTATGGCAGGAATGCATGAGCAGAGAGGCCAAGAGGGGGTCACAGCTAGGATGTAAACATCAACATTTTCTTTCTTAAAAGGATTTAGGCACACTTGAAGGGAAAAAGCTCTACCACAGCACAAAGCCTGATCCCTAACTCCACACCTGGCCTTAGGCACAGACCTATGACCAGCTTACCTTCACCTAATCCTCAATTTAAAACCATTTGTGGGGCACAAAAACTGACCTTAGATCAGCATCTCAGTGCAGCCTAGGCTTTGTCAACACTTGGTTGTTGCTGCGTGTAGGGATTGGGAGAAGGGCTTTAGCTACAGATTGCTATCAGAGCAGACAGGAGTTTTACGCCCTCTCTGGAACTGTGCCATAGTGGGCCGTGGACAATAGACCCTTTGTGCATCGCTGATTGGCAGATCTGCTCATAACAAACACACTAAATGGTAAAGTCACAGTGGGAGGCGCAGGGGTCTGATAAATCCTGGTTTTCATTTAGACACATGATGTCTTTTGCTTTGTCTCAAGATGTCAGTTATGAAATGATAATTGGACATTGTGTAACCTAAAGATGATTAGGGGAATGCCATATAGGCAAGCTATGACTATGAAAACAATAAATGGCTGAAGAGACATAAAACATGTTTGTCTCCATTTCATTTCTTTTCAGAAGAGAACCCACTACTCTCTTCCAGCTGTGTGGAGATGGTTTGAATTAGCCCCGCCGTCTCCCCAGAGGATGAGCTGTAATGATGCAAATTTAGGGCCTTTCTGACAAGACCTTGACACTTGATATGTTGGTCAACTTCCCGTTCCATGTTGGTTTTACCAAACCATAAATATTGAGTCCACAGGGACTGGTGGAAAGAAAAGAAAAGAAAAAAAAAAGACACAAGATGATCGTGTTAAATTGCTGGACTCTATTCTGTTGTAGTGTTGCAGACCTGCAGCCCCATCTACTGTTGTGCCACACAATAGGAGCCAAAGTTGCCCAGAAGCACAGATGTCTGTGGTGAGCACATCTCTTAACCAAAGCAATGCCCAGCTGACAGGGAAACTGTCAAATGAATGGCAATGTTTTTGCCAGAAATGTCTTTTTTTGTTTGTTATGTGTTGTTATTGTTCAGACCTGCACTGTAGCTAGCTACATCTCTTTCTCTCTTTCGCCCTCACTGGCTGAGTCTCTGCCTCAAACATGTGACCGTGGTTATGCTAACACAGCATGAGATGTGAACCATTTTTAGGCTGTGGCCACAACCATGGCATCTGCAACCCTTCCACTGGCCTCATCTGGAAGTTGCAAAATCTGGATTCATGTGGCGGATGGATATATTTAAGTAAATATTAATTCAAACAGAGAAAAGCAAGAGTTTTATTTGCAAACATGGAATGCAATAATGTCTGCTCATGCCAACTTTAAAGATTGTGTATTTAGTTTCTCTGCTTCCAAGCACAATAATGTAAATAAAACTACAACATGACAGCTTCTACCAGGCAGACAGCCTCATGGGTAAGAGTGAGTCTAACCTACCACCAAAACATAAACATTGTAAGACATGCAAAATGCAGTTCTTTAATCCTCTCCATTACCTCTCTCTGAATTCTGATCACCGAGGGCTAATTTACTGCAGGATCTTTGCAGACAAATGAGTCCTTTAAAACTGATGGTTATACCGCATCTGCATAGGTGTAAACTGAACAATTACTAGCATTTGTCAGTGGTTTGAAGTAGCTGTGTTTTCCTTCTGTGATCATTTTGACATGAAGTTAATTAGTTCTTTCTGACAGAGTGAAACTGGCCCAGCTGCAGCTCCGCAGGTGAACGATGTCTTCTGCTTCCTGGCTGTGAAAGGGCTCTGTGTGGTCCTAGTTTCTTTACATCATACCAAAAGGTGCGCAGATTGGGAACCTGTCATCCATGTTGCCATTTGATATTCAAGAATACTTAGTTGATTGTTGACATTACCAACTGACCTTTTTTTGTTTTTGGTACTGTGTGTGTGTGTGTGTGTGTGTGTGTGTGTGTGTGTGTGTGTAAAGCTTCTGTCGAGGCATATAGTATCCACAGCTGTGAGGTAACTGTGCCTATAATCTGTCTCACCAGAACTGTGTAACCTGAGTTAGAGTGAGGTTAAGGGTCAGTTATTGAACTTGAATTACACTGGGAGAGGCCTCCCTCGGCCCCTCACCACCCCTCTCAGCCACCCCGTAGGGTTTGTTTGTTTTCTCTCCCAGTCTCTCCCAGAGCTTACCCAGTCCTCTGTAATGAGTATTTAATACACACCCTCAGACATGTTTACACTACATGTAAAAGCACTGGCTGTGTGATCTTGCAACACATTCAGACATGTGTGTCAAAGTATATGCTTGTGCATGTGTGTGCGTGTATTGTTGTGTGTGTGTGTGTGTGTGTGTGTGTGTGTGTGTGTGTGTGTGTATACTCATGCATGTCTGTGTGTTCCCTTTCATTCCAACTCCCACCCTCTATTTTCCTCATTTCTGAAGTCTGTAGCCTGAGGGGAAGAACACCTGCCAGTTTTTTCCCTCCTCAATCTCAGATAAGACAATAGAAGTAGTAGAGGTGTTTGGTTACACACAGAAACAGAGCAAGGAATGAGACATATTAAAACCTCCCCTGTCTCGCCCACAAGGTCGCTGCAACTCTCCAGGTGTGAATAATGTCAAAAAAACACATTTTGTGTCAGTAGAGTCAGGTTGGGGAGCAAAAGAGCTTGTGCTTTTTGCTTTAAACTCATAATTTGACCTGAATCACGGGCCCTGGGCCCCCTCTGCAAGCTGTTAAGTTTTTAACATATCGTTTTTCACTGCACATGTTCCGTGTTATGTTAGTTACCAGGAATTTGGATTGAATGGACAATGAAGTTCCTGAACCTTGAGAGAAGGATTATTTTTAATCGTAAGCAGAGGAGCCACCAGAGTAACATAAAGTTATGCCACAGCACTCTCTGTTGGTGAACTTGCTACATTGTCCCATTAGAAGCCCTGGAAGCCCCAGTATAGCTTTGGTCTTTTTATAGGCAAGAAACCACATCCCTGGTGCCTTTGAAGAACTCGTATTCACTAAGTAGTAGTTAGGCTTGCCAGTACTTACTCACTATTTTATAAGTATGAGTGGTAGAAGAACCCTTTGAACTGTACCCATTTAGAATCCCAAGGCTGATGGTTTTATAATACAGAAGTAAATAGACTATAGTCACATAATTAGCAGGGATGCCCATGAATTACTGAGTGTTTTCCCTTGCACAGGTGGATAAGAGAAATAGTCAAAACCACTTGGCTTCATAGTATTTAACCCCTGCCTCTGTAGTTGGTACCCAACATACAGCATGTTGATTTTGCACACACACACACACACAGCCATATGCATACTTCTGCATTTTTATCGTGACACACTTTCCCAACTCAGGATGTCAGCGTGCACCAGCGGCTACAGGCACGTCCTATTTGTCTAAGGAGAAATTGCAGTGGGTCATGCTAGTGTTGGGTCTCTAAAACCACACCGGAAAGCACACAGGAAATAATAAAGTTTTGACCAATAAAGCTTTTCAATTCTGGTAAAATTATAACCGCTTAAATCTGAATTTGACAGGGCCTAGTATCATTATATGCTGCTGACACAAATAACTTTTATAGCTTTTTGCTCCAGTGTTTATTAAACAAAGTATATACAGCATCCTGACATGTCCTCTTATGGCTAATAACTGCCTTTTATTGGATTTGAATGTGGAAGTGATATGAATTTTTCAAGATTTTGTTCTGTTAATGCCATTGTAGCTGTCCTTTTAATATCTGTGAGTGTGTGATGCCATTGTGGGTAAATTTAGAATTATGAGCACAATTGCTTCAGGGCAACATAGGATTTTTATATGATTTTTATGTCAATGTGATGAAGTTCCTTGATTTGACTGGTGCACAAACAGACATTCTTGTTTGCTTATTTTCATGTGTTCAGTTCATTCTCAATTCATTTTTCATTAGAATTACTACATGATATGTCATTATTTAATTGATAAATTACATATATTAGCAATGAGTATTTGATCTGTATCACCCATTCCCAGTTTCAGTAAACTGTCTCTTACACAGTTTTGTCTGTGATGGAAACATCATGAAAATAAATTTCACTCATTTTATTTTATAGCTTAGGTTTTAGTTGTAAAACCTTGCAGAAGCCTGTTCACACCCCTTGCATTAAGGCTGTTTACTGTATGATAAACATTTATTATATTTATTCCAATATACTGTGTATTTAACATACACTATCAGAGAAAGTTGAATACATTGTATTAGTGCCGTATTTAGGAGTTATTCCTTAAACCTTAATACTTTTCCTAAGTTCTGCCTAACTGACTCAGAGGACACATCATGTGTATAGCAGACTGGTGTGAAACATACAGTCACAAAGTGCACTGGCAAGAGAGATCCAGAAGATGCTGCTAATGCACTGCCTTTGTACTGCGTGATTCTGTGAGAGTTCACAAAGAGGACACGGCAGGCTTCAACTTAAACAGACCCTTTGCCAGTCTCAGAAGCTTTGTTTATACAACCATACACTGTTGCCAATCCTCTTGCCCCTACACATCTGAAATACCAGATGACTGATTTCATTTCACAATGATTCCAATATTAAAAACCATCTCAGACTTATTTGTAGCAGAGACAGAAATGTTTTTTTAACGTCCTGTCCATCCAGTAAGCTTATTTACAAAACAGCCAGTTAGCCCCTTTTCTGCTACTAATGTGAATAATGGTTTGTAGTTAGTTTGAACTTAGGCTCAGGTTAATTCATGAACAGACATTCAGTCAAAAAGGATTTTTACATGTATATGATTATACTGTTTAAACACCAAGCCAGTCTTGGCATCTAAAGCTAAATGATACAAGGTGAAAGGGCAGAAAGGCATACAGGTCTGATGTGTTGGGCTTTGGCCCATAATTCAGCACAGTTAATGGTATGATGAATGTGCTGCTTAGGAGAGATCTTGAGTTAAAATTGACAATGAAAGCTCTGGCAGCCAGTCATTTGAGAACACCTGTTCTTCATCATGTGCATGTAGAAACGCTGCCACTGTTCATTCTCTGTTGTGACTGCGTCAGAGAAAAATCACCCATCTCACCACCACACCAATACCAGTGTAAGGGCCTCGTGAGGAGTACATATATATAGCAGGTTCAGCCTTGCTCTTCATCCTCTCTTGAGGGTCAAGCATGCTGGATATTCAGCGTGCAGATGACAACACCACTGACCTTAAACACATCTTGAATGCTGCAGGGCCTAGGCTCTTCTCTTGAATACAAAAAGGTTGCAGGTCCTTCATCAGCATGTAGCCAGCCAACCAGTGTGCTTGCCCTACATGAAAATGGATTATTGACCTTGAACATTATCAATCTTGAACAGGAGGATTACCTTATTAGCTTGTGCCACATTCACTCCTCAAATGTAGACATCAACTCAGAGATCTGCTGTTGCCTGACACATTTGCACCTACAAAAGATTAAGGCCTAGATTCCCAGCATGAAAGACATCTCATCCACAACAACACAGCATCTACCCTTAGACAAATGAAGACCAGAGAGTCCTTGTTTGACCAATAAATTGTTGTGAAGATCACATCCATCTGGAGGAAGCTGGGGAGATGTTGCACCCTAAATGGAAGAGGGCAACAGCCCTGGGGTCCCAAACTCTTTAGGGTTCTCTAGGCCTAAGTTAGTCTGTGTGGTAGTGTTTTATTTTGGTACTGTTTGGTAGTTTGATAAATTACAACAATTTGTCTGACAAAGCACAAATAAATTGAAGTGGCAAGGCAGCTCCTGTATTTTTGCTTAATCCTGAGGCTCTGTCATATGTAGGGTCTCTATACCAAAATATAGAGTAAATACCTTTTACATTTTAATTGTTTTAATTGACATTGTGCTTACATGGTACATATTCTTTGTGCAATGTTGTTTTATGGAACTATATGGTGGAGAATCATGTCTGTGGAGGCTGCCCAGGGTCCCACAGACAATTGTTGCCCTGAGGCCCCCAGCAGGTAAATCCAGCCCTGCACTGGAGAAGGTCAGTTTAACAAGAAGCTGCTCTTTTTGAAATGAAATTAATCTCTACCACTGCTTCCAGGGGACAAGCAGCAGTTCTGAAAGATGAGATGATCACCTCCACCAGCTAGTCCGCTGCTGTCACTTTTCCAAGAACATTGTGAAACACAAATTATGGTGTGTGTGCAGTTTTTGGACTCCTGACACTCTGCATATTTAATAAATGCCTTCTTAATTTATTATCTCCATGATACATCACTGATGTCTTTCCTATGGCAACATCCACATTATTATTACAAAAAGGAAAAAGAAAAACACTTTTGACAGCTTTGACAACTTCATTTTAAAAGCTCAGAGTTTCTTAGAATACAAATAATAGGAAATTTGTGGTCTTAAGCGCTTTTATAAACTGACAATCCAATTGTTTCTCCTTACTGTAGGCCTTTGTCTTTCACACAAGAGTGCTGTGGCTGATTTTAGAGTTAGCTGGAACCTCGAGGCTGATAGGAAGACAGATGACAGATACTAAAATCTGAGGCATGGAGGATAACATTGACTCACTTGCGATATAAAAACATGTGTGTGCATTGGTATGACTGTATCTTGTACAATTGTTGTTCTTGCTGGAGCAAGGACATCTTTGGAATTGTGATTCATCAGAAAATATTGTCTTTAATTTATTTATTTTTTCCTTATCTCATGCTTTTGTTTCTTTCCTCTCACACACTCTTTCTCTCTCTCACACACGCACACTTGAATGCCTCTCTCACACTAGTCACTATGACGCTATTCGGGGCCTGGTCCCCAAACTGTCACTGTTAATCAATCATTAATGACAGGAGGCAAACTCAAACAAACTCCTATTACAGCTGACATGAAAAGTGTTGGTCAGAATTTGACAGGTTTGACAACTTTGACATGTCTGACCGTCAGCCCCGGCGAGTGACTGACCACAGAGGCACGCAGAGGGAAAACTGCTTGGAGGACCGGAATAGTCTGAGGTCCCTTTTTGGTGATGGCAGAAAATAAACAGAGTGGTTGGTACAAAGCCCACAGGGGTTCTATGTTTTATTTAATGAGAAAGTTAAACTAAAGAAAAGTCCTTAAGGCGCTGACACACTCTTGACTCATAGAACTTTGAAGAAGTTTAGTCATGAAGAAGTAAAAAGGCCTGCAGCTCTGTATGGGCACTGAAACAGAAATCTGTGTCCATTCTGGCTGATGGGTGACAACTGATTTCTTAAATTAAACAAAGCGTCTTCTTGCTTTCCATAGAGGTATGAATGGATAGTTATAGGTCATTGCCATCTGAAGAGAACAGGTCACATTTACATGATGCCAGGATTTCATAAAAACAAAATTCATGTTTACAAATTTCCATAAGAAATGCTTGACTTGTTACCAAAAACTTTTATTTTTCCACACAGCTCTCCCATTATATTGTACTATGTGTAAATTTAATTGCTAGTCTGAATAATATTCTAAAGCCTTCTTGAAAATGCCAACCCAAGAATACTTGATTCTGGTGGAAAAATATTCCCTTTATTTTATTGTAATCCTGAGTCTGGTACATCCACATTCTCTTCTCCCTGCAACATCTAATGCACCCTTTTGGTTATGGCAGTGTATTTAAGCTGCCGCTGCTCTGCTCATTCTGCTCTGCATGCCTGCTGCCACACCACTCACCTGAAAACACTTGCCGCCGCCGCTGCAGCTGATAATATAGCAAAAGTCAGATGTCCATGTCCATCTGTAGGCTCTGAGTCCTCCTCTCTACAGGGGAAGCCATCATCAGTCCTCACTCCCTGCTGGGCTAAGCTAGGTGCTTCCTAGGCACCAAATATTGGCTGTGTAGATATTCTGCATTCACATAATAATCGATTTCATGTGAGCTTTCTGACTGAAATGCCTTTATTTTATTTTATCTTAATTTGCTTATTTATTTGTTTAATTGCTGATTCTGACATTTAAAGTTGATTGTTCTCACCAAAAAAACAGATAAATCACAAACTGTAATGCTGGATTACATTCTTGCATCCTTTCCAAGTGGGCAATTTTCGCTAAATATCCCAGAATCCAGAGATATAGTTGCCCACATATTTCAAACTAAGACCCAAATATGATGAAATCTTGACTGGACATGCTCCAATCGCAGCGTTGTCAGATGTCATGTCAAAAAATCTCCAGATATGCTTGATCTATGATCCAGATTCTTGCAAGAACCTACAAAGGATATCTCTGTGTTCTCTGGGTTTTGGTGCAGTGTGTGGGAATGGAGAGCCCCACTTCTACCAAACTATACTAACAACTAATTGCAGTGTAAATACAGTTAATGGTTATTGCTGAGAAAAAATTAGGCTTGATTTAATGAGAATCTTCAGGATTCTAACTTCAACATCTTAATGTGGAATTTGTGTGTAACTATGAATATAAACTGATCCTCATAATTTTGGACATGAGCTTGGTCCCCTCATTGGTAGCTCTGGCCCTGAATGCTGTTGGGTTGAGTGTGAGCTGTCTTCAACTCACACTGTCTCTGTCTGTAATGGCGTACCATACACCATCATATAAAAAAAGGCTAAACCTGTTCTTCCTATCACATCAGTTTACATGAGAATAACACGGTTTTTAATTGGGACCAAAGAAATAAAATATAAAAATGTTATCTTGTATTACACGTTTACACATTTAAAAATGTCACAAGACAGCATTAACCAAACAAACTGTTGCATACACCTGCTGTAAGTATGACATCACTTCAGGCTTTTCAAATCCCCGACGTGTCACCTGTCATCATATCTTGGGGCCATTTGTGCCCACCATATTGCCTAGGACGCACGGAGGCGCTAGATCACTTCAAGCATTGATCCTGTCCCCGCATTGACTTGTTCAATTTGAGACCAGACGTGCAACTCATTCAGATTCCCCCTCCTCCTCCTCTCTCTCTCTCTCTCTCTCTCTCTCTCTCTCTCTTTCTCCTCGTCTTCGCTTTAGCTGCATGTCGCTCAGTCAGTCAATCACTGGCCCCGGTCCGCTGCGCCTGCGTCCGCCTCCACAGCTCTCCAAAGCCGAGACGCGCCACCGCCGCCGTCACTGCGGGCATGACATACTGGCAGCAGTAGTGGGCTTCCGTCAGCCTGCTTTTAAGCAGATTACAGAAGGAGAGGAAGATACATAAGAGTAGACGGGAGCGAAGTGACTCATTTCTACCCCTGCTGTGCGTCGAGAAGAGTAGAAGAGTCAATGGCAGGGGCACAGCCTGGAGTTCATGCGCTGCAGCTCAAGCCAGTGTCCGTGCCCGAGAGCCTAAGAAAGGGCAACAAATTTATGAAATGGGATGATGTAAGTAATGGCGAGAGAGACCGGCAGTGAGTTCTCTTGTGTTCATTTCTGCACGCTTTGTTTGCATGCACATGCCACCGCTGAGATGTATTGCAACATGTACCGGCTGCTCCTGCAACAGTGGCCGGCAGATTTCATTGTCAGCGGGGATCGCGCTGACGGACAGGGGCTGCCTGCCGGTGCCCGGGCCGGTTAACGTTAGAGAAACGCTGTAGTGCCGCGCTGTGTAGTGACATGTGAGTTGTTTACGTTTCCAAATCTACAGTCTGTGCGTGTGCGTGTGCGCGCGCCTCTGTTGCTGCGCGCGTGCACGACATGTGTGAGAATGCGCGCGCCGCTCATTAAATCAAAATTAGACATTTGAACTAACCCCCCCCCCGCACACACACACACACACACACACACACACACACACACACACACACACACATACACACACATACACACCTTCAATGGAAACGTTTTATCACTTAACCATAATTAATTAGTGTATCGGGGCTGAACCTGTGGCTGGCAGTGTAACCACCAGGCAATACTTGAATAATGATTGTTTTTGTTTTTTTTTCTTCTGTCTTTCCTATTTTTTGTCATTCTTTTATACTACTGGCAATCTAGCTGTGGTGGAATGACCTTGATTAAAACTGCACACTGCTGTTGAGTAGCAGGCAAAAACATAGTAGTAGCCTTTTAACAGACAGCCATGGCTGCACTGCACCCTCTCCAAACAACAAATACTCACATCCTTGTAATAATCTAATAGAGACCCTGCCCTTAAAATTGTGTTTAAATGGACTGACCTTATTGTATTTAATGGTTGACTTCATCTCATATGCTTTGAGTATAATGACTGTCTGTCTTCTGAAAGGGACTTTGTGTAATACGTGTTTCACACCTATCCACAGCCCATCTCATTTGAATAACTGCTTGCCTTCCTCTGGCTTCTCCAACCTTGATGCATGTTTATTGTGTGAACGTTTGAATATGAGCACAATTATGATCAGTCAATCACTTTCATTCAGGGAAACACTTTTCCTGTATTGAAAATGTGAAGATGTGCTCACCTGTTACTGCTGAGTGAACTGCTGTATCCTGCTCTTGTCTTGTGTGAGAGGAGAATCAGATGTTCATTAAAGATCACATTGTACTTAAACCTACATGTGGAGCATTGCAGGAAGTCAGGTTTTTATAATGAACTGTGCTGTTATGCTGGTTTTATATAAGTGACATTTTGAAATTTAATTTTATGATTTCAAGTGAAATATTCACATTCACTGAGTTCAGGTGATTCACCACAGCACAGATGGCCTTAGTGGAGCAATGTTAGAGGAGTGTGAATGTGGTCAGTGCAGATGGCAGAGGAAATTATGCTCACTCTGTCAATCATCAATCTCAAGCTTAAATAAGACAACTTGAGTATTTCCTTAACTTGTCATTACTAGTGCTCCCTACTTCAGCTCTGTGGTTGGCATGTTGTGAGAAGAGGTGTGTGCGTGCTGTGTGTCTGTTTCCCCTAACAGCCATGTTTGTGTACTGCAGTTTGTACATGAGGGTCATATCTCCAGACCCAACTGCTCACCAGGCCTTTCCTGCTCAACACACACCCTCAAACACAGACATACGCACAGACACTTTCTCTGTGTCATTTCCCACACACGCCTTCCTTCCTCTCTTGTCTCTGTGTCATTTCTTGGAAAGAATCACAGAAGAATACAAAGATGGAAAAAGAAACAGCCATGGTAGATTGTCAGTAAAAAAAAAAATGATAGAATTAAATCATTTTCTTCTCATCATTGCTTTGAATGTTGGGCTCCACTCTAATCTCCCTCAACATGAAATTGTACAAGCAACAGACAAGTCCAATATTTGAATGTATATGAATTTTAATTATTTGCTTTACTTACTTTTTAGTTTCAGTGAAAACGACAGATTTTGTTGCACTGCTGAACATTCAGTCAAGTTTTGTTTACTGTGCAAGGATGCAGACTGTACTGCATGAACAACAGCCGTGGGTTTTCAGGAACAGAAAGTCTGAAATTGTAAAGAGAAGTCCCGCAGACTTCAGCACACAGTGTTTGGTGGTTGACTTTTGAAAAAGAATAGAGGAGCAATCAGAAAAGCTCTTGAAATGTGTGTGAAAGGCTCAAAGTCCCAGACCTCTCCAACCTACCTCACACAGACATGCACGTGCACACCTTGTACTTTTGTTGCTGCCTCTTGCAGACGACTGGCTGCTGTGGTAGCTCATGAAATATCTGGTTGTGGTTTAAAACATTACTTGAATTGTGTTATTATTTGTCAGTCAGTATAAATGGTATGTTCAGCAGCAATGGCTGCTTTCTGTTAAAAGAGAGCGGAGGACAGGCAGATATCCAAATCCACAGACCCTCTGTCATAAAGATCACTGACAGAGACAGGGAAGATCTGAAATATGTGAAAGATTAGTGAAAGATTATGCTGGGTCTGTGTAAACAGATTTTTCTGAACTTACTCATGTATCAGGCTCTTTTGGTCTGGTGTGTATTGAATAAGATATTATCAAGTGCCACAGGGGAGCCTAAAATCCCTTATAAGTCATAAGATGTGTCATTAGCTTTCAGAACAAAAATAGGTTGAGTTCAAAGCTCCTCTCTAACATGCCCCCTCAGGTGATGGCTAATGGTACAGACTCTTCCCTGAAGATAATGGCCGCATCTCCAGCCCAGGATGGCTTCCCTCAGGGTGTTTTGCACTTTCACGAGTCGGCCACTAATTTCATCCAAATTCAGCAAAGAGCAGGCCACAAACCACCTAATGTCTTCCCATTAATGGCAAATCCTCCAAATAGTCAAATGGCAATAAAAAGCATGAGCTGTACCACTCCAGAGTTAGTAACCTCAGCAAATCACTCTCAAGTCTGTTCTACACTGTTATAGGTAGTTATGTTTTCCGTAAATGAGCAGACCCATGAGGGGATCTTTGAGTCCATAATGGCTTAATGTGTTTGTAGTGGTGGCCGTGGAGAGTTAGGACATTAAGAAAGAATCTGTGAAAATAACTGCTCTCACATCATTAGGCAGATTCCCACTGCTCTCAAGCCATCTCCGTCCCAGATAATCCATCAGTCACCACATGTTGCCCACTGAGTGAATTTATTGGAATTATAAACAGCGTACTGTAAAATTATCGATCCAACTCATTATCATTTTGAAAAGTTTTTTGTAGGAGTAACTGCTACATTGATGGAGGATGGGAAAGAGATATTCATCTGAATGAATTAAACTGAAGAAATAGGGCTGTGGATTGTTACTTGAGTAGAGATCAGAGATACGGGGCTGCAGTTGTTATGAGATGCTCTGCCTAAGAAGTGCGAACATGAGGCTTTTTTCCTGCCCTCCAGCTCTAAGTACTGTGTGTGCGTATGCTGCATACGTTCAGTGGCATGAGCTGCGTCTTTTGTCATTCAATCAAGCCTGCAAAGATTGTGCAGTCATGTGAACAGAGCCAAAACGATTCCTCTTGAGTCTCTAATAGATTTCATGGGAATGGTGGGTTGCCATAGCAAACGTCACTATAGCAAATGCCTCAGATGCGGCAGCTTAACATTTCCAGCACCGAATGAGTCGTTTCATTTACTTTCTACTCAGTTCCCTCTTTTCTCCTGCGTTTGTCTTTTGCTCTGTCTTTTCAATTTCTCCATGGGTTCATAAAGGGGTGAATTTCACTATTAGTCTGTCATGGAGCAGGTGTGCCAGGCTCCATAAACTGTGATTGTCTTATTTAGACAGTATGAAATGATTTCACAGTACTAATAGCTCTCTACACCTCAGCACAGACTCCTCTGCTGTCTACCAGCTCCCACCTCAACCCTTTCATGATATCCTACACTGCAAGTCACACAGGGTCACACCCAGATATGACAGGCGTGTAGCAGATGCAGACCATTAGCCCTGTCTCCCAATGCTGGGATAGGGGCATCATTAGAAGCTTCGTGAAGACACTTTGAAGATTTTTTTTGCTCTGTACAGCAAATGCAGTTTCCATCATCCTGATCTCACAGCCATGGCTGAATGAGGAGGACAATATGCTACTGTTCAGCTGAACCATGGCCACTGTGGACACAGAAAAAAAAAGCAAAGGCGCTTTCTTTTTATAGAAGCATCCAATAATATCTGGCATTGCCATGTATGCCTCAGGGTCAAACTGTGTGTGTGTTTGTATGTGTGAGGTTTGGAGCTGTCTGTATGTGGGAACTGTGGGAAAGCATTTGTCTGTTACAAGAAAGGAAAGATTGAAACATCAGCTGTGAAACAACCAGAAATTCATATTTGCAGTCATCTTAAATACACGCACACACACACACACACACACACACACACACACACACACACACACACACACACACACACATACACACACACACACACACACACACACACACACACACACACACACACACACACTTCTATCTTTGTGAAGACACTCATTGACATAATGCATTCCCTAGCCCCTTACTCTAACCTTAACCATCACAACTGAGTGCCTAACCCCAACCCTAACCCTAACCTTAACCTAAACCTAATTCTAACCATAACTCTAAAACCAAGTCTTAACCCTCAAAATGTGATTTGAAGGTGTCTCAAAAAGTGAGGACCGGCTAAAATGTCCTCACTTTCCCAAAATGTCCTCACTCTGTCAGTAAAATGCTTTTTTTGGTCCTTACTATGTAGCAAGTACAAGTACACACGCACACACACCAGGCTACTTGGTCGTTTGTGGTGATGCCAGGTCATTGTGGGGAAAGTACCCTAGAAGGAAAGGATTGTGTGCATGCTTACAACATAAACAGCACTTTTAATGTCATTGCAGATTGTGGTATGCGTGCAGTATTACAAAAATTGCACTTTGATCATGAGAAATGAATTAATTTTTTTACCCAGAGAATATTCTGCCACACACATAAAAGTATGCACTCATGTAAAAACACAGACAGGGATACACAGTTGTAAGCAGACACACATTGACTCCACATGTCTCTTTCTTTGTTTAACTCCAGGATTCTACCACTGTGACCCCGGTGACTCTAACAGTCGACCCCAAGGGTTACTTCCTGTATTGGACCGACCAGAACAAGGTGAGACACCACACCAACATAACCAGCTCATCTGTGTCAGTCTGGCCGAACCTTTAAGCTTGCACTCGTAAAGATCATTGTTGATACCACAAGGCAGCCTCCACTGCTTTGTGCCCAGATTCATTCAGTGTTTTCACACAGCAACAATGTTTTCCTTCATCTCAGGTTTGAAATGTTAAACATCAAATTATCACAATGCAATGAGGAAATCAATACACAGTATTCCACCTGGATAGTTGGATAGTTTATATTGCACTGCAGTAAAAGTAAAGCCAGGACTAACTTTTTTTGTGGTTCTCCATACATATTTATCCAAGAGCCCTTTGAGGCCTGGAGACCATGATGCACCAACAATAGATAAGAAGTGTGCATCTGCAGACACAGTTGAAAAAAATACAATGGGCCTGTGTGTTAACAAACTGTATACAGTATAATCTTGCCTATGCAAAATTGATTTCTGCAGCATTTGAATTGTGTTGCCATGGAAAGTTACAGGGCTTCAGGGAAGCTGATGTATTACACAGCAAAGGTGTATTTTGTTTACATGTTTCAGAGACAGCTGCTTGAAACTATCAACTTTACAACTTTATCATATACTGCTGTCATGGCACGATCCAGTACTCATTACCATGGCAACACCAGTTCAATTCTGTGTTGGTCATGTTGAGTGTTCTGGTTGTAATTATCATGGTACGCCTAGAATTATTAGAAAATCATTTATATCATTTATATCATTTAGATGTATTTAATCGCTTGGAAATTACAATTGGAAAGCTGTGCTGACATGAATGGAACATAAACAAATTAAAAAAACTAAATTTTTATTTGGCATTTCAAACATTGTGATGCTTTACAGACTGCTTTCAGGATTATCATGTCTTTGATTTGCTATTCCTGTTTTCTTTTGCAAGACATGTTTATGTTTGAGGGTTCAAGTACACAGTTAGCTTCTCTCTTGTTTGTTATCATTTCACATTCGTGCTTAATGAGACTGACCCATCTTCCATTCATAGTCTTAGTAGCACAGCAGAAAGCAAGGCTTTTCCTGTCCATTCTGAATTAAGCCACTGAAAGAGCAGTGGTGTAAAAAAAGAGAAATCTGAACTGCTGCACCTGCAGCACTTAACTTGACACCTGTGAGAATATTCCATAGTGCATTGTGTTTTTTTTCTGCGCTCTAGTTATAGCTTTAATAATAACCAGGAAGAAGGTTGTGCAATTCAAGTTACCAGACATTATCACACTCAGTAATTTTTATCAAGAACTTCCTCTCAGTTTAACCTTGAAAGTGTGTGCATAATTTGTAGAGGCTATTTCAGTTTGGTCAAGTTGTCGTTTGCTCAGTTTTTTTTTTACATTACAGCTTGAGTACATGTTTGCCTATAGCGCCTCTATTCTTTAAAAACCAATACAACAGCTCAATGTGCGTAATGTGTTCCTGTTCTATTTGTGCTATTACTGTATCAGCACTGGCAGTCAGAGGTAGACTTATTAATAGCTATCATTGATTTTATGTTTGCCTAAGAAGAGGGTATTTTACTGGAGCCATAGACAAGGAGTGCTGACTGGGACTTTACGTCTCTACACACACCTTCGTACACAACATGCACATACACACATCATTTATGAGTGTACTGCTTTTCCTGTTTGGTAACAGAGAAAGGAGCCCATTATGTTGGCAACCTACAATAAATTAACATTATTTGTGGAAAAAAGAGGAGACGCCCTCAGGGAATATATGAAGTTCTACGAAACAATCAATAAGGAAAAAGTTTATGGAAAGAGAGAAAGAGACAGACAGATAGAAAAACAATCCCAGGGACCACTTTTGATGTCTAGCTTGCTCGTGTATGTGGAAAAGTGTGTGTCTGCGGTCAGACATAACAAGCACTGAGTGTGATTCTCCCACTAAGAGAGAGGCTCTTTGGCATCAATTCATCATTATTGCCTGCGCTTCTGTCATACGGCAAGGATTTTGAATGATGAGGCTTTTGTCTGTGTGTATGTGTTTACGTGTGTGGGTGTCTGTTCTGTCTCTCAGCAATGATAGCAGTCCTGCCACACACATAATAACTCAAATTGATACCAAGCACAGCCCGGACAAAACTCTATTAGGGCATAAAGAAAGGCATCCGCTATGTTCCTCTGTACTGCAATCAACACAAAAGTGTGTATGTGTTTATAAAGCTGCCTTGTCTCATGTTTTTGCTCACATTTATTCATCATGGTACCACACATCTGTTCAACAGACCAATTTAAACAAGCTACGATGCTCTGTCCAGTTGTTATGTGTGTGTTTGTTAGAGACCCAGCCTGATGGCTGATGAGTAAAAGCATTCCTCAGATTCTTCAGAAGCACAGCAGAACTGTACTCAGTGTGCCTACTGTGCTTACTTTCAAACACACATTGTCACAGATGGATACAGTTTTTACTATTTACTCTATTTTCAGTTTTACTATTTCCTGGAGACCTCGCACTATGACTTTTTTAATGCCAAATAGGAAAAAAAGCTCCTTCTCCTTGATGGAAAAACATTTTTTATTCATTATTATTCAAGTCATGAATCTGATTACTTTAGACCTGATTTGACTAAATCAAAAAAGACTTGCAGCTCAAACTTGACTTTGATAGCAATGACTTGTGACTTTGCTTGGATGTTTGCCCTTTGTCTCAGAATGACTTGAAATCCTCCCGGAGCCCAATAATTAAAAATCGTTATATAAAAAAGCCAATCAACTTATTGTTTTCCTGACAACAGATTTTCTTTGAATCAGTCCCACCGAAGCCAATTAAATTGCACAAACAGGAGGGAAAGGTGTTCTTGGCAGGAGATAGGACATGAGATAGACAAAAGATGATACTCAGGGCTCCAGACTAACTCCAGACTACAACATAATTTAGGTGCACCCAAAATTTTTCACCACACCGCAATAATATATATTTTTTTGTATGTTGGCTCAGAGTCAGATGGGGCATCTCTGCCAAAGATGTTGGGTCAGGATTAGGCATCTTACCCAGTAACTAAGTACATGTTCTCAACGTCAATTTTGAGGTACTTGAGAATTTACATTTTATGCTACTTTATGCTTTAAGTACACTACATTTCATATTATACTTACTACACCACTATATTTATTTGAGAGTTTTAATTACTAGTTACTTTTAAGATTGTTTTACACAATGGATAATATTGTTTAAATACAACACATTGTTGAAGATTAAACCAGTGGTTTCCAGTCTTTTTCTTCTGACATCTAACAAAAAGCGGGTCACACGGTCACAGCTCCACCAAATGGTGATTTTTCCCTCTAAACTTCTCAGGTGGTTTCATTTCAATAAATGTTCAAATCTAATCTATCAAATCTATTGATCTCATATATAATAATTTACGTCAGAGGGACCAAACCAAACCAGTGTTTTTACTTTTATACTTTAACTACATTTTGGTGCTAATACTTAGGTACTTTTACTTAAGTAGGATTTTTCATTCAGGACTTGGAATGGAGTTTTTTTATATTGCTGTATTGTTACTTGTACTTAGGTAAAGGACCTGAATACTTTTATGACTGCTCTTACCTGGGACAGAGGAGACAGGTGGTGGAGCGGTTACCTCTGGGAGTGAGGTCACGACTGGGCTGGGTCTGTCAGGCCTGGAAACAGGTGTAACAATCACTGCAGCATTTGTCTTGACAAAAAACAATCAACAGTTTTCTTAAATATCTGAATTACCAATATGCTTTAAGGTTGTGATGTTGCTGGAGGAGGAGTACAGGGTGCAGTTTCAAACATACACACGTGCCTTATTTTTTTCCCCCACCTGCATTCACAGAAGAAGAGCATCAGGGTCAGAGCCAATCAGAGGTTGAGTAGGGACGGGTCTTCGCAGAATGGTGGGAAAAAATAACCCCATGAGATTTTCTTGTTGCATTCAAACATTAAGGGTAAGCATTCCGATTCAGACTGTGCAGCTCAAAAAGCACAGACGGCAACTTAGTCAACTTCGTTAGAAATTTGACGCTGCACAAACAATGGTAAGTGTGTAAATCAATAAGCAAATAAATCAATCAACAGTGATGTATATCAGCAGTTAAATAGGCCTATGTTGCCTCTGTATCTAATTCCTAGTGATTAGGCTATTAAATGTTTAGGATTGAAAAAGGCTTAGGACTTCACAGTGGAGACTTACTTGTAACTTGCAAGGCATTGGTTATGTTGGCATGTGTGTGAGACATTGAGACAGAGAGGCAGGAAGGTTGATAGAAGGTCTGTGTTGTTAATCCCAAGGTTTGTCTTTTCCATCCAGTGAGGAGTTCTTCTGTCAGAGTCTGATCCAGCAGTGGATTTCAGCCATGTTTTAAGGTCAGAAAGGCAAAGTTTAGTTTTGACGGCAGCAGAAACGCAATGTCAGATCTGTTTAGTTATGCTGTTCTTCGCCTTTTGTTTCTGGCAAGCCTTTCAGCTGATGACTCAAGACTTAAGGATTTCTCTTGTTGTACGGACAATATGGCCTCAGCTTCAGAAATGTAGTGTTCTGTAAAGACCTTCAGAACTGTAACAAGACACGTTCATTGATTCTTGATTGAGTCTGTTAGGGTAATCAAGGTGACTTAACGATGGCAGCAGCTCAGGAGATGAGCTAAGACATCCTGGATCCAGAGATAAGCTTAATTTGATTTTTTTACTCGCCTCCCTCCACCGGTGGACCGTTGCCAAAAGAGGAGATTGAACAATGTTACTCTTGTTGAAGATTAGACGTTGAAGTAGTTGTTGAAGTATAATACAGTCTGGTATAGTTTGGAGGTATAATACAATCTCTCTGTTTCCTCTGTGGATAGAAACAGGTGCAAACTGTGTGGATTGTAGTGTGATGTGAGCTCTGCCTCCATTTCTGCAACACTGCTGTATTTTTAAACAGGGTACTGCTATGTAAACTCCTGCAGTCATAACTCTCTCATGTTTGTATGTGTTTGGTTCAGAGTCCATTTGGCTGCCTTTTTATGTTTCTGCATGCTCTCTGCACACTGACACTGACACACACACTGACACACAATGTACAAACGCTTGCACAGATGGAGAAAGAAAGATCTGACAATACCAACAATGATAGTGATGGTGCTGCTGCTGATGATGGTGGTGACCATGACAGTATCGGTGTCTTGTCATTGTGAATCAGCTAACATTAGTTACAAGTTGGCACGTTTCCCATACCTATCAAACAACGACCTTTTGAGGTTTAGAAAGCATCCAGGTCAGGTGCTTTCCCATATTGGACAAAAAGCTCACGTCATTTAGGAACAGGAAACTTTAATATATTTATATGTTCCTTGTTCAAAGCTTTAAAATAACACTCCCTTTTTGAGTTTTTCCATCAGACACTTTGAAATGGACTGTTAAATAGCTTTTGTTAAATTGTGTTGGTGGAATATTGGTAAACTGAAAAGCTTCATATTTTGAGAGATATGCTTCTATTCAAAATGAATATATGAATTGAGACAGAAATAGCCTCATAAATCATCACCAGTATGACATATGTAAGTCACTAAGTCACCATTTCCACCCTCCACCACTGTTGGCAACTTAGAATATCCCAGTTACAGAGTTCAGCCTCAGATATTTACACCATTTGTCCACATTTACATGTATGTAATGCTTCAAGTAACAAACTGACATACCACACAGACACACACACCCACACACACACACACACACACACACACACACACACACACACACACACACACACACACACGCTAACATTGCTGTAATGTCCAACCAGGAACAGGTGCTTCTTTAGTTGGGTAAAAATAATTTCTGCTCCTGTTGGTTGAGCCCGCTTTAAAGGGGGAGGAGCTACGCAACAGTGCGAGGTGGACTGACTCAGTCAAATTAACAGCCTTTTGGTTTAGTTGCCATAGTTGCCATGCGACAGCACACACCTTGGAAATGTCACATTCTTTTTCGGCCCCCGCTCATGTTCTGGAGAATGTTGCTGCTTTGAAACTGATATCATTGTTTCCTTGTGTGAGTGTGTGTGTGTGTGTGTGTGTGTGTGTGTGTGTGTGTGTGTGTGTGTGTGTGTGTGTGTGAGAGTGTGAGTGTGTGTGTTCCTGTCTCTGTGCATTTGTGTGTGTTCTCCTGAGCAGCCTGTGGTTATAACAGCAGCTTAAATGCTTTCTCTCGGGAGATTTATGTTTCAGCAGCGTGCCAATTTCAGGACATTCACAGGACAAGTGCTCAGCATATGGCAGTGAATGATGTTCAGAGGTGAAAGACAGTGCACCCCGGGCCAAAACCAGACTCACAGTTGGCAGCTGGTGTGTGTGGGACATTTCTGAATGAGCCTAGAATTGACCTAATCCAGAGCATGAGTAAGACTGTTTTGGGTTAAAATTAAACCTAACGCACACTTGATGCACAAACACAAACACACACCCTCTTTTCTCTGCTCTGTCATTGCGGAGTTCACACATTTGTTTCCCCCAACACAGCAATTTTCTGTGATTACCGGCTGCTGCTCGTCCACCTCCGTCAGCACTATATGGGAGTTAGAGACGAGGCATAAATCTGCAGCCAATCTACTGGAAGTGAATTGTGACCTCTACCAAGTTATGGCCTGGTACGCAGAGGCCCTATTTCATCTGTACCTGTAGTGAACGAAAGAGACGGAGGGAGACGAAGAGAAAAACAGAGAGAAAGGAGGAAGAAAAAGAGAAACAATAAGAAGATGAAAATGGTGATGATAATGGTGAAGAAAAGGACTGATGTCGTTAGCTGTGGTATGGTATCAATTCCCTGAGTCTCTTTCAAAGCACATTAGCATTTTGGTGTCATAATGTAGGTTGACATTTCATTTTGATTGGACCTTTGCTGATGTAATAATGCCTTACCGTTGCTGGAAATGGACACATCTGTAGTCAACAAACTTAACTTGTGCGACTGATGGAGGGTCTGAAAACTTTGTCACTAATAAACCTTGCAGACTTATTTTTTAAAAATCCACAAAATGACAGGACTTACCTTGATTCTTTTTTAGTGTATTGACATTCAGTCAGCATCAGCCACTCATTTCATCGTTTGTGCAGTCCATTCATCTTCTCTGCTCATCTTTCTGTCATATGGTCCAGCCCTTCAATCAATTGCTGTCATCATTATACCTCTGCATTGTGAATATCAATAAGACATAACTATTAAGCCATGATTTAGCTGCTCAGGGGTATCCACCCTTTGTCCAGTGTCCTATTAATCAGTGGCACCGGCAGCTGTACATTTTTTAAATGATTTTTTTGGTTTATTTAACTAAACACGGAAATCCGTTGCCTGTTTAATGCCGACTTATACTGCACATTTCTCTGGGATATTTAGTATATAATAGTATATTGTAGCCTATTACTTGCTAGATGAGCAGGAAACCTAAAGGTAACCTACAAGCAGACAGGCAGTTCTTGTGCGTACTAAGAAATATAATCCTGCTGTCGCCACTGCTGTTAATGACACAGGTTAAAATGGCAGCAAAGTATTGGATCTATAACATCTGGACAGACAAGATATGTAGCAGATGAAGTGAAAAATTGTAAAATGATGGGTTACAGCTGACACTTCAAACTCATGGCAATATTGGTTTATATCTGCAAGTGACAGTTAATGGGCTTAATCAACAAGGCGTATCAGCTCCGTACAGCAGACCCATTAACTAACAGTTTGTAGATGTTGCATTTTGACTTGACAAATTTGCCTTTCGAGCTGTTGGGTTACATGCAGTTTATGTGCAGAATTCAGGTCACAAAGTGGTACTAAGCTTTGGTTTAAATGTCTGCTGTTTCTCTCCTGCACAGGTGATATAAAATGCTTTTCAGTTGGCAAGAGTAAAGTTAACCATAGCACTGGGAACAGTAGTGCTAAGTAATAATGCTGATAATTGCTGACACAGTATTGCTTCTTAAACCATAACATCCAGCCTCTCTGTTAGTGTCTTGTAGAAAGAAAGGTTTCAGCAATATAAATGTGGATGGAAATCTTTTCACACAGGGTAAAACTGCACAGATAAGATGTTCAGACACTACCATTACCTGCAGTGGATATCAGCCACCCAGGTGAAGGCTAGGCTTTGTTATCAACACTGAATGCTTACGGCAAAAGTTCAGGGCAGGGTTATTGATATGAGCTTTAGATGTCTCTGTACAACACCTTTATGATGTTATTTATTGCTTTTCAGGAGTGTGAGAAAAGCTGTCGTCATTGCAGCGCTTAAATATTGTGACAGTTGAGCCAGACACTGTATACGATGTTATTAAAACGTGGTACCAGCTTTTTTCCATCTTGCACTTTTTATTAGTTGGCATGAACAACAGCTTGGCTCAGAGCAGCGACCCTAAAACAGGAGAATGTAAACTGTTGACCTGTCTGCTTAGCAGGGCAGAACTTAGATATAGAAGAACAGTAGCCTGTATATGTGTGGACGTGACACAGAAGAGTGATTCACTTTTTACCAGAGCAAAGAGTCAAAAGCAGAAAAAGAAAAGTGTTAAAAGAAGAAAAGCGCTGCCAAACTCTTTTGGATTAGCTGTTCCTGGGTGATTTCAGAAGGCTTTGTTTGCGCTTGAGTTAGCTCTGTTTTTCTCTTCGAATTTCGATTAGGACTTCTTTTTCACTCCACTGTGCTGGTCTGTGTGTAAACAAATTCATGCTCAAACATTCGGTTGTGTTCATTTCCTTTCCTAAACGTTCACAAAAGTTGGAGCCAGGGGTCCGGAAAGAGCTTTTTTTTTTTTTGTCCATTTAGAGCCTTTTGGCTGATTAAAGGCTCTGCTGATGCCAACACAATTCAGTGTGAAATTCAGCGCTTCAGCTGAGTCTGCTGATGTAATGGAGGTGACTTAGCGATGGCAGCAGCTCTGACCGGGCAGCTCAGAAGAGGGGCTAAGACACCCTGGATTCAAGTGATAAGCTTAACCAATCACACGGCTTGTAAATGATGTTGATGGTGCAGAAGCAACTGAAGGATAACAGCTAATACAAGCCCACAGTCAGTAACAGTTGGGGATGTACAGGGGTGAGGAAATACCATGAAAATAAATAAATAGATATATAATCCTATACATTAAATACTTCCTCTGTGCGACTTGATTCAACTCCAGTCGGTTTTGCATTGGAGTTCATTGTAAGCTAAGACATGCCACATATTCTGTTCAGGTATGTACTTACTCCTTCAGTGTAGCAACCATTGCCTCTAATCACAGTGCTGACTGCTCACACTGATCTTTAAAGGATAACACCTATATAATTTTAGTATTCTCCAATCACTGTTATTAGTTCCCATGAAGAGTAAACCTGCTGTGTTCCTGTCAGTTCCACTGTACCACAAGTCATACACTGTACCTGTTTTTCTTAAAAATCAACAGCTGTATCCAAACAGCTAATACATCTGCTTCATAATAAGTAGGGTTTTTTTTCTAATATCGCTTTAACAACACAACAATTAGCTTGTTTTTGCAGTTGTATGAAAGCTGTACATCATAGACAGGCATTGAGTCATGTGTTAAAAAAAAAAAAAAAAAAAACCCATCTGAAGCTTAAATTAGTCATAGATGATATAATGGAGTTTGTATAATATACTTGTTGGAGTGAGTGCTCATGTACAGTATGAGTTGCTGCCAACAAACAGCTCATGTTGGCCTAATCAAAGGTTGCTCTGTCTGACAGCAGAGTGAAGAGGATGATTAAGCTTCTCGTTGTCTCGTGGGTACAGGTATTTATAACATTTATGCTGGCCTATTTCTGAGCCACTTATTCAAAAATGATCTCTAATGTGTTGATTCCTTTCATCTGACACAGTTCACACAGAATGCAGCTTGACACCGAGCGCTCGGCGTATGTATGACGGAGCTGCTGCACACAGTGACAGGAGCAGGGACGCAGAGCAGGAAAGGAAGAGTAAATGAAATAAGAGAAACTTACCTGGAATGAGGATGGCTTAAATAATTACACTCCCTCTCTCTTTAGCTGTATTGTTCCACTCACTTGAACATTGTCAGAAAATCTCTCTTATTTCAAGCGTAAAAAATTTAAGGATGCCTTCCCAGTGCTGAAGAAAGGGCTTAATGAAATTTTGATTTGGAGCACTGAGACGTGTGGTTAACGGTGATGGAAATGGTGATGTAAATTGACTGTTATCTCTGCTCACTAGACACCAGTCACCTGAAAGGTGTGCTTCATTCTCACGCTCCCTGTATTTCTTCAAATCTGTCTCTGCCGCTTTCTGTCTGTCTTTCCCTGCCTGGCATCACTGTCTTTGGACATGCTGATTACCTCTTCATTACCACCGGGCCATTTCATATATTGGTTTTGCTGAAAGAAGAAAATGTAGCTGTAAGGGTAGCCACCCCTATTTCACACTAGTAATTTTTTTTCTTGATGAAATGACAGCTGCTGCACTTTTGTATTAACAATTGTTGTTAAAAGCTGATTAAATCGCTCATCTTCTCCAGCGCCCACCAGATTGCTTTTTCTGATACCTTGCTCCGTGCAAGGAATACAACTCAAATAGTCATATTTTCTACACACTAACTTACGTTATTCTTCCAGGCAGCTGTGAGTAATTTATCATAGGCAATAAATAAGCTGAGCCAAACGTGAACCTTGAACATTTGAACCTTTACCGTGAAATGTCAGAAGTAAGGCTCTGTAGCTTATACGCCCCCAGGCAGCCTCTTTCTCTGGAGTTTGGAGTTGTCATTCTGACATAGCCATGATTTGAATAGATTTAAATGTGCAGTGGAAGCCGGGCTGCTGTTGTAGCTGTCAGTTAGATATTTGCATGGCTGAGACAGAACTGAGCCGTTGGTTGAGCTGTGCTTCACAACACATCTGAATCACTCAGAGGCAGCTTGTTTATGCTTGTTGTTTTTTTCCCCCGCTCCGGTCTGGCAGTGCCACCAAGCTGGACCAGTAGCTGCTGCTTGTAGCGCACGCTACTCACAAAAAGTGCTTAATGTCAGATTAAGATGAACCACTGTAACCATTGAATTTGTCCTTGTTTGTCTCATGTTGACTTCCCCATGACGCCATTGAGTTTATAGGAACTGTACAAATAGGGATAATGCCGCTCACTTTCAAACAGTGTCTCCTCAAAGGCTTTTGTGGTTTTACTGATAAAAGTCATGATAAGAAGAATAAACAAAGAGAGCAGACCAAGCCTACTGTCATTCTTCTGCACACTTGGCCAACTGCCATGTAAGAGGGGGATTATGTTGTTGGATCATCTGTTTAGGAAGGTTACAAAAATTGCCGGACATGTTGATTCAGCAGGTTTCAGACACTGATAGATAATCTGACAATCACACTGAGACCTTTAGTCATATCAAATTTTGGTTTATCTTTTAAATCATGCATGCAATCCTAGATATTGCACAGCTTTTTCTAACGTTGCCGTTTGTGTGTAATGACCTTCCATGTTTGTATTTTGCTTTATGTCTTTTGATTTGACCCACTTATGAAAAAGCTTATAAAGAAGTGAATGTAACCAAGTACTTTGAGAATTGTCATACATAAACAATCACAGAATACAGAGATATCTTTGTATAAACATTGTCACATGAAAGCAATTTCAAAGTTCATCTTTTCTCTTATCCCTCATTAGCAACCCTTCATTTTTTTCTTGGTTCACTGGAGCGTTTTTAATGAATTGATGGCTGATCATTGATTGTTATGGTCACCGGTCAATAGCATGTGTAGATCAGTGGAGAGCTGTGGTTGGTATGTTGCAATGGGATGACCTGACATTTAAATTGTGGGTCAGATATCAGGGGTACAGTCAGTCACAGTGGTTTATAGAGCTCTGATAACAGTTTCTCTATGTAATACTGAGGGATACCGTCACGGGTCAGAGGGGATCAATGAAATCTCTCAGTCACTGATTTGCACTTTTAGTTGTTATTATGCTGAATCGATTACTGTAGAGAATTTATAGCTCAGACATTTAAACCCTGATGCTTTTAGTAAAATGACATTTTAAATTTGGGCGGACTGTTTTATGAATCACCTGGTACAAAGAGAGACTGACTCTCTCCCTCTCCCTCTCTCTCTCTGTCTCTTGATTCAATTCAGAATTTATTGGCGTGAATGTCAGGTGAACAATACTGCAGACTCATAAAAGATAATACAATTCAATAATGTGACGAGAAAAAAGGAATATAATTCATTACATAGACTAAAATAATTCGATTCAAAAGAAAAGGAAATGGCAAAAAAAACAATAAATATATCAGTATAATTATTTGCCATATTCAGTGATGTTGTAATTATGTGTCACTCAGTTCACTGTGTGTCCATATCCAAGCAAAATCTGTGGCTTTTCTGTGAAGTTTGGTATTAACAGAGTATTCCACTCTGAAAATATTATGTTTGTCACATTTAAAGAGGAAGTGCCTCTCTGTCTGTACCTCTCCTGTCGTGCAGTGACCACAAACTCTTTCCTCTGTTGGTAGCCAGGTCTCGTGTGTCGTTCCTTTTCTCTGGTCAGACTGTTGTCACTGAGTCTGTATTTGGTCAGGATGTGTCTCTGCTCTGACAGTACAGAGATACTCTGCCAGTTTATATTTGTGGTTTAGGGCCAGATAGCAGAAGAGGTTTGTTTTGAGTTTGGTTTGATTCCAATGTTCCAGATAGGCATCTTTTGTGAACCTAATAATTTGCTTTACTCTGATTAGTGGTTGAAAAGCAGTGCTGGAGGTTGATCAGCACTGGGTGTTATTTGATCAGCATGGGGCCAGCTGACAGAAGGGACTCTTCTTGATCTTCACTTCTTGGGTGTAGTGTCTGAAATCTCAGTGTGAACAACAAAAATTTAAATCTTCTCTTTCTAATGTTAATGATCAATGCAGGACCTGCATAGGATGCTTGTCCCAGCTAGTGTAGTTCCAATGACTGAGTGGACCCCAAACTTCACTACAATAAAGGGTGATTGGTTGGATTACACTGTCAAATATTTTAGTACATATTCTGATTGGTCTGTCTTTCTATTTTGCAGAATATTCTTCTAATTGCATAAAATGTTCTACATACTTTTCCATTAAATGAATTCCCTGCCAGACCAACATTACCTGAGGCACTGGTGTTTAGCCCCTGTTGATCATAGCATAGGTTCAAGTCAAGTCAAATTTTATTCATAGAAGGCCATAAGCCATCTCATGGCACTTTTCACATAGAGCAGGTCTAGACCATAGTTTTTATAACATTGATTACAGAGACCCAACAACTGAGGGGGGTCACATGAGGGTGTGATCTAGATGGGTGTTCAATGATTTGATTTGATATTTGGTTTTGTGAGATTTGGGCGTCTTTTGGAAGATCATGATTTTAGACTTGTTGAAGTTGACAGTCAGGGCCCAGTTCTGACAGTACTGCTCCACGAGGTCCCAGTGCTGCTGTAGTCCTTCTTGTATAGATGACAACAACTCTCTCTCTCTCTCTCTCTCTCTCTCTCTCTCTCTCTCTCCCTCCCTCTCTGTGTGTCTCTCTCTCTTTTCCTCATCCATTCCCTTCCTTCCACTTCAAACACTAACCCAGCCCAGTTGCCATGACAATCCAATCCATGCAGCTTGTTTTTTGATGCTGCAAAGTACTGAAAACCCCCCTGCTGCTGTGATTTGACTGCCATCACTGCACCAAGCCAGGTGGCTGCTTTCCTCAGGGAGCCCTTTCAAATAAAGGCATTCAGCCAAAAGACTTTGAAGTCCCACTGTAGACAAGCTCTCAATAAGAGAACACACTTCCTTCCTGTTTCATCCCAGGCTTTGAGGGGAAAGCTTAGATGGAGCACACCCTCATGTTGCTCATCAGTTTGTTGCAGTGCTGCAAAAAAACTGACTGTAATTTATAATCCTCAGTCCTCTCCAAATGAAATACCATAGAGGTTTTGGTTGTCAAATTAAGGCACTAGAAGGAAATGTTCAAAATGTATGACCAGATGGCATTACTGAAAGCTTGTCAGCTGACAGTAGACACTCTGGACAGATCACACGCAAATCACAAGTTGAATACAGGAGGAGACAAACACATGTTAAGAGACAAACATATTCACATTCACAATCACAGGACTCCACTCCACAGAGGACCAAAGCTGAGACTTGAACCAATGTATAAAATGTTAAAGTGCTAAACCCTGAGCTACCCTGCCGCCTTTTTGATTTAAAGATGAATAATTCTACCAGAGTAGACCTTCGTATGTTACAAACAGTGCCATTTCAAAACACTAAATTAACATTAAAGTTTATTTTTAGCCTCATAACCTGGTAAGGTAAAGAAAGCAAGATTAACCAAGTATGAATCTTCCCTTTTCATGCTGGGTTTTGATTCAAAGGCTAGATAGAGTAAGAACACTCCTCTCTTTTGTAGAGCAATTTCATTTCTTTTAAATTTGACATCTTTGACTGTGCAGTGCAGGTCAGGAGTTCACCCAATGATGAAGTTCTCCCATTCTTTTTCTCTTTTCTTTCATCCACACTGTGGCTGACAACAGAGATGATGAGAATTGAAATTAAAAGAATATTGAAGTTAGGACTGCATGTGTTCAATTATTTCTTTCTACTCCAAAGAATGCTGTAAAATTGACAAAAGATAAAGTTAGCTTCAATGACAAATGCACGATTATTTTATGTTATTTAAGAGGTGGGATATTTCCTGTTGCTGCTCTTTCATTCCTGCATTAGCAAAATGGCTGCATTACATCTGTTGACAGTGGAAAGGTTGATGTTGAAAGTTGAATAAATCATCTGGTAAACATTCATGAAAACATTAAAAAAAAAACCATTAATGAACAACACAAGGGAGACAGCAAGATCACAAAATGTCTATGTACTGTCGAGCATATAAAGTAGACACCGTGAAGCAGAAATTTAAAACAGCATTAAAGTCTCTGCATTACATACAGTAATATTAACCCACATACAACATTTACTGTATTGTTAGATATATTGCTGACAGCAGTAACATTTACCTGTCAACCAGTTTTAATGCCCAGCAGATAAACTATGCATAGTTCGTTTGGTCGTGTAATTTGTTTGTGTAACTTTTCCTTTGGGATGAATGAATGAATGAATGAATGAATGAATTAATTAATTAATTAATGAATGAATAAAAATGTTATAATTCAGAAAAATGAAATAAAATGTAAAGATCCTTAAGTCAAATGACACAAATGCACCATGTGTGACCTGCAGGCAATCAGACATGTTGCTTTCGTCATGATATTTTCTTGCCAAACACAGAAAATACAGTACATTTTATCAGTGTGTAGATTATACACTATCTGAGTTGTCAACAAGATTATCAGTTTCCTGTTCAGGAATGCTGAAAGGAACCAGTAGCTCGTGAGTTTCAGCACGCTGTTAGAAAAATCACATAAGGCTTTAATGTCTCAGGTCAACGTGATGACCTCACTTTTTTCACTGACCATTTCGGAAGTATACCATAACACTGCACATAAGTACACTGCATTAATATTTTAACCCTCTTAATATATGCAGAGCTGTCATTTGTCTTCCTCTCCCCTCTCCCTTCTTTCTCTCTCTTCATTTCAACTCATGTTTCAATCCGGGTTTTTCATATTCATTGAAAGGCCCCAATAAATCTTATTTAATCCATTTTGCTGGAGAAATCAGGGCAGTGGATGGCTTACACTCAAGTCCCATTTGCTGATAAGGCAATTATGAGGCTTTTTGCTTTCGAACAATTTCCACTACTTCCTGCACATAAATGAATGACCAATTGCTCAAGTGGGCAACTGGAAAGAAGAGGTTTTTAACTCCATTTCAAAGAGACAGATGAGACAGAAGTAGAGTGGTCAGTGGGATAGTAAGTGAAGATAATCACAGAGAGCAAAGAGTAAGTTTTTTTTTTCTGCCAGCTGGTCTTGTTAATCATTCACAAGCGTGTTAGAGAGGGCTGCATATCACATGTTCTCTCTCAGAAACACTGAATTATACTTGTCTCATGTTTAGACAGCTCTCTCTCACAGATTTTGCTTTGTATTATTGATTGCTTTGATGCAGACTAATCGAAATAATTACATTAGATGTGCCTCTGATGTCTAAGAGGGCCATAATTCCCACCAGCAAGGGGTTTCTGGGTTTTCATGCCACCCTGCTGCTTTTCATTTTAAGCTGAATTCCTTTGTACCCTGTAGCAATTATCTTGCTGCTGTCTCTCTATCTTCGAATGTTCGTGTCAGAAAGCTTATTAACAACACACTGAGGGACTCATTTTGGCCTTTAGTGTAGATTATTAACATCTCCACATAGACACACATACAAAGTGAATAAAAGTTAGAAAAAAATCAAAGAAATCTTGTCAAAACCAAATATAAAGTGCAAGATTTGCATCAACAGAAGGCATTACATTTTAAACCACAGCCCTCTCTGTTTAGGCTCTGTGAATTCTTTTACCGACCATCACAGCGTTATGTGTCTCTTACATTGCAGACATCACCTCCATGTTTCTTGACCGGTAAATACAGTGCTGGAGTGAATTTAGTAAATTTTCTGCCGAGCAATCACTCTGTTGTCCACCTCTGAATTTCCCTCAGACTCCCCTCTTCCTCTCGCTGTTCCATTTTTGCTCAAGCAACTGTGTCACAAATGTGGGTCAGTTTCTCTTCACTTCACTCTTTCCCCACTAAAGTCAGTTCAGTTTGGTGAAATGATAAGAAGGTATCAGATTTAAACAGCTTGGAGGTGCTCTGGGGCAAGACAAGAAACACTGCAGTCTGTCATACTTAAAATACCAGCGCCTCTCTGAGAGTCTTCCTCGAGAGAGTTACATGATGGGAGAGCGAGGAGCAGCACCTGGCCCATTAGGAGAGAGGAAGAGAGGGACATGGAGAATCACTTTTCATCAGGACATAAACAGACAAGGCGAAGCCAGGGTGGCAGTGACGGACACTTTTCTCCTCTTTGCAGCCTCATCAAGCTCCTCATTGTTCTCTGCTCTTGTGTTTGCATCTGTGGCTACACTGTTATTTGTATCTAACGCTTTTAGGACCAGTTGACAAACACACATAATTGGCTGTGGAAGAGGATAAACAGGCACATGGCGTCAGAGTAGCAGTGGGTTGTGAGTAGAGCCTGACCGATACATCGACCCGGCTGATAGTATACACTAATTTGCTGGCTGAGCTGCATGTTTTGTTCCCTAACGATGCTGCCATTACTGTGGTGGCACAGCTGAACCGACTGCAGTTTGACTAACAGTGGAAGCAGAGATCAGTAAAATCCTCTGAGACATGAAGGCAGTCTGTGTTAACGAGGTGTGTATCATAGCACAGGTAGCTCAAATGTTTTGTTCTTATATCTGGGAAGATTTAATTACCACTAAGCCTTATACCCTGAATACTTGAGGGAGGAGGGTTATCTTTCATTGTTCATTATAGTCTTAACACAAACTTACAGCTGGCTCACTGTATGGATCACCATCTGTCTATAGTGGTTCTTGTGGGTTTTTATTGTCGGAGCCGTTGAAAACAGCACATCTGTGTGGTTTTGATGATTTGCGAGTGAAAAGACGTCCAGCTTTGGTGTACAAATGTAGATGACGTTTATTGAAATTGCAATGATTTTATTTTAATTGAAGATTTTATTTTTTGGAATTTTAATTATTTAAATTTCCAACATGTAACAGGTTCTACAGAAGATGTGGTTTGTTCTACCAAAAATCATCTCAGTGTAGTTTTACATCTCCCCACTCAGGCTTCCACGTAGCTCTAGTAACAACAGGCCGATGAGCCAATCAGATGAGAGGCTCTGAGCCTCTCTTCTGATCAAAGAAAAATAAAGCAAATTTCAGGGAAATCAAATCCTGCAGGGTTGGATGGTGGGCACAGTTGGGCTGGGCCTGGGGCATGGCTGAGTGCATTTCTCTGTGGTCTGACCACTTTGATACTTTTGTAGTACTAATATAGCACCAGGATCTGCTTTATAATTAAAAAAGACATGGAAATGAGATAACCGCTACCTCAGTAATGGCGGCATGTTTACTTCTGCCTACAACCCGGGTTAATCTGCAGGGCAACTTAATTTAGTCACAGATGAATTGGTATCAAGTGTCAAGACGTTGCAGCACAGTAACATTAAAGACATGTTTGAGGTAGATTTGAGTATCACCATTACACAGTTTCTCCACCAACGAGAACTTATGAGTTTATTTTTCATTCATTTTATATGTCCCGCTTAGTACACATCACATTCATAACTCCATTTAAGGGATTCTTATTTTTGTTCAGCAGGCAAATATTGGCAGCAATATTGTTGCTGTGTCACCTTAAAAATCCAGTGTCAGGCTCCAGTCAACAGAGCTGACATATTCTCAGTAACTTTTTGCATTTTGTTACCATGTTGTTTTATGCTGTTCGTCAGTCAAACGGATAAGCTGATATCATGGAAAGTATAGAGAATGTGTCCGCAATAGGTCTCTAACAAGTAATACAAGTTTGAAAAAGGAAGTTTTTACTCTGTTTAAACTTGCGATTGAGTGAATCATATTTTGGCCAGCGTTCTGTCCTCCATGTTCCCTCATCCTCCCCCTACCTTATTTAGTGTTTATTTGTTCTTGTTCTCATTGAACTGCTCAAGTTAAAGATAAAAGTGTGGAGGTAGAAGAAAGGATAACCACAGAGTGTTTAAGGAGGGATCTTGGACAAGAAGAGACACAGGCGCAGAGAGGGAGTAGACAAAGAGCTTTGCCTCTAGAAAGAAAAGTGAAAAATGGATTTCTCGTAACCATCCGCTTTGTCCTGACTTCAAAGGGCCCATGGATTGCTCTTAGGAGGTGTCTAAATGAGGTGATGTGAAAGATGAGAGCCAGAGCTGCACTGTATCTGGCCCTGGCAGTGATTCTAAAAGGACTTCAGTGGAGAGCCCCGGCACAAGCACACACAGGCACGCTGATCACTTTCAGTCCACAGACTGGAATACAGAGACGTGATGTGGTTGTACATACCTTTTATCCATTGTTTGAATGCCAGGAATTTCATTTGTGGAAAACTGTAGCGTGCAAAAACTGTGTGAGTTGAGTATTCAGACAGAATATAATATATACAATATACTGTGTGCCACTTACACAGATGCCCAGAGGAAACTACTTTTATAACTGAACAGAAACAAACTTAAGAAATCGACATGTAGCTGTACATGTGCAGTATAATGTGATAGTGAGAGAGGTACCCTGCATGTGTTTTTACTATAGTGTCTGTGTTTGTGTCTTGTCTGGTCTGGTCTTTAATGACCTTAATTAATCCTTTCTGGGGATTTTATGGATGTTTTTATCTATGTATGTGTAATTATGCATTCCTGTGTGTGTGCCAGTGTGTTTCACTTGCTCCAGGACTCTGAGGAGTATCTCAGATGTTCCACTGCAGCAGATAAGAGCCATCCACAGTGTGCCTGAAGGAAGCCACACAGGTAGAGGAGCAGACTGAAATGTGTGGAGGAGTAGGGGTTGAAGAAGATGGAGGAATGGATGGGGGCGGTGTGGTAGTGTGCCTGCATGTGTCGGTGGGGGATCCGACAAAACAAGATGTGAACCGTCACCCATCAGCACGAGAGCTGCTGTTACGATGCAAGCAGATGGGGGGATGCATGGAGGATGAGGAGGAACAGGGGAGGCAGATGTCAAAGGAGAGGATAGGTGAGACGAGTGAGAAAGAGAGGCACATGTCCAAGACAGCAGAGGCAGAGATGGACAAAAGAGGGGGGGGGGGGGACAGCAGAGAGAGAACAGCAGAGAATGATGGACAGATGAGGGAAACAGCTTTGCTTCCTCTGTCATACCACTCAGTTCTGCTATCTATCAGAGAGGAGTACACTCCCTCCAGTATCCCTCACTACACTCCATCTGTCACTGTGCGTGCGAGTGTGTGTCTGCGCGTGTATGTCCACGATTTGATTGGTCTAGCACGCTCCAAGGAAAATGGTGACCAGTGTGCGCTGAGGAGCCGGTCACATCATCGCTCTCAGTCCCCGAGTGTTTATAATGAGCAGACACCGCAGATTGATGATGGCGACGAGTTGGAGGTTGTGTGCGTATATGCACAAACTTGTGTGTATATTCCTGTTGAGCTGCACTTGTGAGCGTGTGTATTAGGTGGTGTGCGTGCAAGCGTGAATGTGTGCGCTGATGTATAGAACAAAGATTTCTGAGGCCTTTATCTCAGTGTTGGTTGTTTTGTGGAGCGTGTCAGCTGCTGATAGCCACTATCAGCTGCAACCATGCTCCTCCAGCGCTCGGCCTCACTGTTTTTTTTTTCCCCACATAGCCATTCCTCCCTCTCTCCGTCCATGCCACCTTTCTTCCATTCTTCCCTTGTTCCCACTGACCTCTAATCCTTGTGTCCTCCCCATCTGTCTAACCACAAACTCAATTGGATTACCAGTCATGTGATTCTACATTTTTATGACTCTACTCACATTGTTATGACTTAACCATATGCATGTATTTCTAGCTGTCCTCATACAACCTACACTAAAAGGGCCCATTTTTACACATGCATTTCTATGTTACTTGACAAGGAGACTTTATTGGAATCAGCATAGATTCTCATCATATTTGTAGACGTGACTGGTGAGTAAACCTGTTTTGAGTTTGATCCTGATGTAAGTAAATCTTGCATTCTGGAAGAAGATCCATCCACAATCTCTCCAACTGTCTTAGATACTATCCTCACTACTTTGCCAGCTGAGCTGTCTTTACCTATAGTTTAAAAACCTGCACTTAGTTGTGGCTGAGTGATCTGTGTTGTAATTGCTGTCAAGGAGGGTCGACATGGCAACCATAAAAGTAGTACGATTTTACAGTAAAGTAATGGGGCTTGATTTGAATGTTGCAACAAAGGAATGCTGGTCACAGTCACCGAGTGATGAAGTGACCAATGTAGCATTTATTTACAGTATTTACAACACAGTGTGAGAGGCTGCACATGGAGGATGAGGACGGGAACAGGAAAAAGTTAGCGTGAAAGAAATTAATAAAACAAAACTTACTATATCTCAACATCAGGCTGGAGACCTTTGTTGCCCTTCCTACTCCATCTCTGTCTCCCCTAGTTTTCTGTCACCTCTGTACTGGCCTTTGTCTTATAAAGGGAAAAAAAAGATCACCTTAAAGTGCTTAAAAAACATGCACAGTCCAAATGAACACACAGGGGAAAAAAAGGTTTCAAGGAATAGTTTACTGTGTGAAAAAGTTCCCATAGGTTCAGACCAGTCAGTGTAGGTCAGATCTTGAAAGGTTGGTATGTGCACCACAGGTGACTGCACTTGTATAAAGATGACAGGTGCAAGAGACATAAATACAAAAGAAGTGACTCATATAAGTACAGCACAAAATACATCTACCCATATACAGTGCTTTAGACTGTACAGCAGCATGTCAACCACATCTTCATATAATCTGTCCTGTGACAAATCCTCAATTGCATTCACATCCTTTAAATGTCACAGTGAAATTGGGGGCAGATAAAGCTGGTATGACACATCATTGCTTTAAGATGCTCAAAAGCATGCTGGCATTCACCAGAACAGGGGGGTACATGGGTCAGTCAAAGCTTGAGAGAAGCTGGAGACATTTCTGCAGAATTTGCATTAATACCAAGACAAACCGTGGGAAAAAAATGTGTAGCTCCAGTATGATGGCTGGCTCTAGACATGGCTGAGAGAGGACTGCACTCTTTTGACAATGTACATTTTGCAACAGTAATATAAACCAACCCAATGTTAAAAATATCTCTCTGAGAAGATACACGAGCAGCACCATCAACTGCACAAAACATTAGGGCCATGAATGAGACTATGCAAGTTAAAAATCCATTTCACAGAACTACACTGCAGAATTTATTTTTTAGTGAGAGCCATTTAACCTTTGTATAACCACCTTCCATTGAGACTAATAATGAATAATGCACAACTGTACTGCAGTATTTGCTCTTTCACTTCATTTTATTCAAATTGCAGAGAAATTCTCCCGTCGACTGCTCGTGACAACATTGATTCATTTGAAGATTTTATTTCAGTTTTTTGATGTTACAGAGGAATAGAAGAAAGGGATGTTTTATTTTATCTGGAGATATGGGACAGGGGGGATGGATGAAAAACAGAGTGAATTAGTTGCTTAGTTTAAATAGGCCCTCGAGCAGCCCTGTGGCAATGCCAGACTCTCCAGTTTGACTCAAGGCTTTTGTCACATGCCATACCTAATTTCTCTTCCACTTTTTCTGCCCTTCTCCAATTCATACTACCTAATGAAGTGTTAAATCCATGGAAATAATTTAAAATGTAACAGATCCTCTTGTGAGCTGAGCCACTGGTAGGTGTTCGTGTGCACAAATGCTCATGCAAAATGCACATCAAATCACTTTCCTTCTACATGTTAGCTTTTTGCTCTTTTGTATGACTGTTTGCAGCTTTTTGCCTCTCTCTCTCTCTCTAGTTTGGCCACTTCAGGTGAATAGGTTTGTGACTTTATCACTGTGAGGCTGTTAAGTCGCTCTATAGGAACCCAAGAGTGGAGCAGCTGAGTGGATGCGACTCTCAGCCAAGTTCAAGCACAGCTCTCCTCAAACCATTTTCCCTCATAACAGTATGTGTTTTCTGGCAGCCAAGTGTTTCTGGAGGGCCACTTACAGGGACAGGCACTGCACCTGTGCTGCTTTAGTGTGTTTTGTTCCACCAAAGTAATAGCTCTGTTTATGGTTAGACGACACATCCATGCCCAGAATCCTCTGCCCCTGAGTCAGTGGGCCTTTGAAGACTCTTATGCATAGAGAATGCAAAAGTTTAATTGGTTATGCAATGGTCTTATTTAGCTCTGCACCGTGTAAAACCCAGTGTATCCTGTCTGTTTTATCTTTTACATCTGTTGCAGTATAAGTTGTGTGTGTTTTGTGTTGTGTTTTGTGTGTGCTGTATGAACAGACAAAGCCTCCCTGTGCTTAAACAGTCCTACTGTATTTAACACAGCTTATTTTGGATGGCGTGACAAGGTTAGGGGTATACCAGTATAGTCTGTGTGACCTCATGACACAAACCGGCAGCCGGTCAGCAGTCTGGAAAGCAAACCACATCTAACACACAACCCAATTCAAGACATGGGCATGCAGACTTGTAGATGACACATAGTGGAATTAACCATTCAAAAATACTTGTTAGTGGATTGATGATTTGATTTATCTCTGCTTTTTCATTATACAAATAGATGAAATTATACTACTGCACACATTTATTATTGTTCCTGTGGTATGTTCCTGAAACTTAGGCCTCTCACAAACGGCAGCAAATGTGGCTACACTGGCCTCGGCAACAATAGACAAAGCAGTACTCTCTCAAACAAGTCCCTCTTCATTGGCTTCCTGCCTTCACTTTCTTTGCTCCTTGTCTCTGTTGCTCAGCAGCGGCCCTGAGCCCTGTGGAGTGCACATCCATTTTGAACCCAGAGGCTGTCAAGCATGCTGTTGGTGAATGAGCAAGCTAACCTGTGGCTTTCAGTCTCCCCACTTCCACTTATTCCTTTCTTCCTTTATACCTTCCATTCCATGTTTCATTAACCCCCTCTCTCTTTTTTTCACACCAGCACACCCTTCTCTTGCTTGTACCGTTTAAGCTGTGATAGCTTATTGCTACAAAGCGGCAAACTCAACTCAAACTCTTTCTTACAAAACCAACCAACCTGGCCACATTCTGCCGACCTTGTTGTAGATACTCAGTCAGGATTTTTTTTTTTTATTCAAACAACCTTTTTTTTCTCATTTAGCCTTAAGTCAAGTTTTGTGTATCACATTTCATATACGAGTAAACACAGTGCTGTTCAAATTAAATGATAACTCAAAATGGTCCAACACAAGAACATGGCACATAAATAAGATGAACAAGGTGCCTGAAGCAGAGGCACACTCGACAACAAAATGACTCACAGATCAGTGATGATTTCCTGAAGTTTCAGATAAACATTGCCCTACCTGATGCCGGGAAAAGGAATGGGTTTAATTTTAAAAAGGAAGGCAGCTTGTTGGAGACGTTGCGTGCCGTGAACAGTGGCTACACAGCAGAGATACACAAACAGGCACAAAAAAACTGGGCTCAGGGCCAGTGCAGGTTGAGCATGTTCATTAATTTCTGTAGTTTCTCTCCCGCTGGCCCTGCTTGCTTCCTGGACGTGCAATAGATCTTAATAGGCTTTAGCAAAGCGGAGGATCCCTGCTCACTGTTTTGATGCACACAGAAATGACCTGGGAGAGAGAGGTGAATGAGAGAGTAAGACAGAGCAAGAGGGAGAGTGATCAGTAAAGGGAGATGACAGAAATAAACAGATAAAGAACATATGTCATAAGAAATAAATGAGAGAAATTAAGCAGGAGAAATATTGGCTGGACTGCTAGACTGAAAGAAAGCACTTTAATTAACTAACTGTGCAGTGTCTGCAATCATAAATCCAAGTAAGTATTAATAAAATGTCAATGCCATCAACTTATTTATTTACATCAGCACAATGAGTAAGCCACTGCTCACTGTAGCAAATGCTGATTCAGACCTTCAGATGTTACAGTAATGACTACACATGTATTACCTTAGCTGCACACTGTGTGAGCAGCTTGTAACCCACATAGGCTGTTTTTTTTTACCTTTAAAGAGACTCTATAGGTTAACACTTGAGCGATGACGTTGAACCAGCTCAGAGCTCTGTTAACTATGTAGGACCAGAGGGCACAGAAAAGGACCCCATCAGCGAGCTGCTTCCTGAAGCCCCGCTGTTCCACCAGGCCCCCATGCGGAGCGCCGTCTCTCTAAAGTGACTTCAAAGGCAGGCATTTGCAGACCCGATGTAGGCGTTGACCTTTGACTCAGAGGCTGCCTCTGCGCAAACAGGCACAGCCTAATTGATGCTACACGTTGCAGAAAAGGAATAACTTGTCCTCATGTACTACAGCCACAGAATAGTGGTTTAATTTCTGCTTCTTGGAGACACATGGAGACAGACAGTGGCTGCACATCTACTGTTGCAAGTGGTACAATTTCTTTTAGATCTCTAATGACTAGTATTTTTTTACCGGTAACTATATGCCTGCCAGATGGGCTGATCTAAATGTGTTTCTTTCAGATGTTCCTGGGTTAAATATGCCCAATGAAATGAAAAACAACAAATTGCAATTTTCCACTGTTACAGGTGGTAGAATTTGAAGGAGACAAAAGCAAACATAGAACTAACATGCTCTAAAGTTATATTCAGAAATGAAAAAAAGAAAATAATCCTGGGTGAAAGTTATATTCAGAAATTAAAAAAAGTAAATAATCCTGGGTGACCAGTGAGGTAGGTATGGATTTGTAGATAAGGAAGAGAAATCTGGGTGCAATTTTCCACCAACCTCATGGCCTTGAGATAGTCAGATACCAGCCTTTGTGGCTGGAGATTGAGTCAAGCCCCAGTTGCTCCTTGGCTCCCCAGATAATGCTGAGTGGACACACAGTTCCCTCTGGTTAATTTTCTACCTCATGTCCTGGCTCCCTCTCAGAGAGATGGAGAGAGAGATAATCCAGACTGATAAAGGGATGTGATGACTGAAGGAAAGCACCAGGGGCCTTCTGTGCAGATTGCATTTTGTATATATTTACTGCTAACCACATTACTGGTTATTTAAGGGACAATATGCATGCAAATAAGGATGAAGCAGTAGGTCGATTGATTGGTGGATGTTTGAATGGGCAGGGTGGATTTATACTTTATGTGTAGAGTGTGTCCACTTAAAGAAAGACACAGGTCTTCCTGAGTTTGAAGTGAGAGGGAGAGCTAAATGCTAAATACAATGGTTAGATCACTAAAAGAAAGTTCTTCAAAATAACATTTTGACTTTCATAAAAAGATGAAAAAGAAAAGATTTCTGTCATTCAAAAAGAAGGAGAGAAAGTACACTATTATGCATTTTGGTAACATGCATATTACTTTATAGGGTCAATATTTCACTGGACCTATTTCGAATTCTTTCCCACTTTGCCTCTGCATCAAAACAGTGTGATGTGAAATGTTGGAGCTGGAAGATTGAATATGAAACTCTGACATGGCTTCCCACACTGCTGTATTAATAATGAATGGAGAATGGAGCCAAAGTTTCCATTTACTTAAAATGCTGTTACAGCCTTACTTAACTTTTCGGTTAAATCATAATGATGATACTCATGGTGTTTTCATCTCCTTTGAAGATCCACTTTATTTATTGTGCCTTGTTGTGTCTCTTTGCTATTTGACTACCACACAAACAGTGGGCAGAGTGTCGTGCAGCAGCAGAACATTGTGTATGTGTGGAGTGTTTCTTTCCTTGCCAACAACGATTCCAGTGGTTGTTTGCAGATGAGGATATAATCTGTCATATAACACAAACGTTATATTACATGAGTTCAGTGCCTGCTTTTATTAGGGAATTCTCCAGAACCTATTTTGATTATTTGTGCCTGTGAAGAGCAAATGCTCACTTTGCCAGATCATTGGTCAACATGGGAACTTTTAACATTTCTCCTAATTTTGTGCACAACATTACAATGACACATTTGCGGGGCAAACTGTCATTAGGCTTGTATCTATCTACACTGAATGACTCCCACATGATATCCGGTATTGAGGCCAATGCTGTCCCTGTACACTTGTGGTCATTCACACACACACAAACACACGCACACACACACATACACACACACTGCTTTCAGCTGCATGTGGCAGGTTTGGAAATGGAAAGGGCCAATCCCATGGGCACTGAATGTCTTTGTGTCCTAAACTGTCTCTGAAGCCTTTGAATGAACACTTGATTGGCACTGATACTGATTAATTTAGTTGTGCATCTTCTTGTTTACAGGATACGGACCTACTGGACATAGCGTACATAAAAGATGCCAGAAATGGAAAGTGTACGAAAACGCCAAAGGTAAGACCACAGTTCACTAATCTGAGCTGGTTGCCCAGCCCATGTGCTTGGATTTGAATGTGAAAACATATTCTGGTCTTTTGTCTGTGCAATAATATGTATTGATTCAAGGACAATAGCTAATATATTCTTCTTGTTTTCGTCTTGTGAGGCTCTGGGAACACAATGAACAGTGTACTGGAAGGACAGAGTGGGGCTTATTTGGGGTGATGACATGCTAAGTGTTTATTGGTTGTGAGCCCGACCATGAATCAGACACAGTCTGTTTCCAGCTATTCAATGACTCTGTTATGGAGAGGATTGGTGGTTGTAATGACTCTATGGAGTGTCTGTGGTCGTGCATGTATGTGTACATGAATGACCGTTGTTTTTTGTGTTGGAGGTGTAATCATTTGAACAACTATCCCTCAGATCCTACATTCAGGTGACTATTGATTGGTATGTATATCTGTGTAGCTGTGTGAGTGTGACTGTTGAGAAACATGATTTGAATTCAGACCCACACAGTAAAAGTACATGGATGGTTTCCCATGAAAATACTCCAGTCCAAGGTGTCCAAATTGTTATTTCACAGCTAATTAAAATGTTGTTGATTGCAAGCTTTGAGGAAAGAATCTGTACACACATTTTTTTAATCTGGCAAACTGTAACTGTCAAGGAATTTAGCACATTCTGGTGCAATTACAAAGCCAAATTCACTTACCAAACCATGATTAGAACAATAACCTGCATTCTTACTCAATTTCCTATTATATATATCCACATAATAAGTCAGTTTAATGCAGGTTTTGGACCTGTACCATCCTGTAATGTTGTTACATAGAAGCTGCAGTCTTCATCAGTTTTATTCTGTACGGCAGGAGAGGCAGGTGGGGGTCGCACACTGCTGCTCTGTCTGGGGATTGAGTAATGATGGAATGAGTACAATAACACAGAGAGGATTCATGCATTTCTAAACAGCTTACAGAGTGATGCTACCCAGGGAGGAGACATGGCCACGTGACACGTAAGATGGTCGAAGCATTGGAAATCCATTACTGGGAGATGGAGTGGTGATGCACCCTGGGCATTGTAATGGGAGCACCAGTGAGACACAGTGTCTGAGGGGTTGATGAGATGAGGAGAGGAAAGGAGGAAAGAGGGTTGGGTTGCAGAGACAATGGGGAGGAGGGGAAAGAAAGCAGAGAAAGAAGAAGGAAAAGGAAAGGAGAGTTTTTACAGAAGGTGAGTGGAAGGATGAAAGGAAACGAGGAAGGACAGGACATAATGTGAGGTCAAAGGAAGATGTCAGTTGAGAAGCACAGATAATAACAGAGCAGTCGCTGTAAAGTGGACAACACTGTTCATGCCTTTCTTCTCAAACATTTCTCCTTCACACTTCTCAAGGATCAGAGGGTCAGAATGGTGACTGTTTTGCAAAGATCACTGCGTCGTTAACTTCAGCTCAAAAGAAATGAACAAAAGCTGGAAGAATCTTTTTTCCCGTCAAAGAAAAGTCTCGTTGAAAATGATGGTTGTACAGGATTGCTGAAAATGTGTAATACTGATTTAGACAATTATGTAACACAACTGTTACACCATGCAGCAGTGCTCAAAATACACCACAATGACTTTCATGGCAGTATACTAATCAAGTACAAATCAGTCCTGGTAACAAATGATGCCTTCCGATGAAAATCAATGAAACTGATCAGTATTAGTGTTGTAACAGTGTAGACAGTTCAGGGTTGCAAAAAATAAGGCGGAAGCAGATCCTGAGAGGGATTCCTTTTTCTTCAGCGTTTGAAGTTTAAACATCTGTTCTGCAGGTCATACCAGTTATAAAATTCCTATTTTTCCTGTGTTGTTGTTGTTGTTGTTGTGTTGGTTGGTTTTATATTTTCATGCTCTCTTTAAAGCTCAAACTGCTGCTTCTGCTCTCACTCAAGGACTCCCTCAGCAGCATTCATTCATTCATGAAAATTGCAGGAAACCAACACACTTATCGAGACGAGATGAGACGCTGGCCTCATGATGACATGCCGGTGAAAAGCTTCAGAAGTGCTTTCAGGAGTCCTGCATCTCAGCCGAATATTGTCAGGCTCAGATACAATCATTCTCAACAGACTGGCTTGAAATGGGCTCCAGATGGAAAAGCTGGTTTGGCTCGCTTCTTTTGAGCCCTTGTTCCTACTACAGCTCATGTTATTTCATATCATCTTTGAACGGCGTTGGAATTTCCCTCTGAACGCCATTAAGATTTGGAGCACGCTGCTGTGCTCATTGGCAGCATGTGGGCGGCTCGTCTGACCTCTGATGAACTTATGCCACCCTGCCCACAGGCTGCAGCTACTCAGTTATGATTCATACATTTTCCCTGCGAAGACACACACACCACACACACAAAACACAAATACATTTCATAGAGAGGAAAAGTCACGATCATTTGTATATTGCACACACTTAACTGTACGCACTATATGCAAACTGCATAGATACAAATCCCACACAGGGACACAAACACACAAGCACTGGCTCGGATAACAATGCGTGACAAAAGCAGTGTTCTTTGTTCTACACTTATCAGGCTGCTGATGCTAATTAGCATGTGTCCTCCCCATCATCATTCAGATTGATTAGATTGGCTGCTTGTCAAAATGACAAGAGGCAACCTTTGTTTGACGGGTGCCTCCAGAAATAAATCACACACCCTTAAAGTCTGGTGAGCAATGCACAGCACTAATAATCATCCACTTCATATGCCCACAAATAGCTGGAAGATTTGCCATATTCAACGCAAAGAACAGAGGACATAACACAAAGCTAACCAAAGCTCAGGCAGGTGCTTCCATATTTATCTTTATATTTACATGCTTTTGTGGATATTCAAACTGTGGTGACAAAGAAGTGAGTGTACATTTGATTTTGGCAATGGCACCTGCAACTCTGTCATCAGGAGGATGAACATGGATATTTTTTTTTTCTTTTACTTTGTGCCAAATATGTGTATTGTTTAGAAGCATTTTTGTCAATCCTAAATTGTTAGTTTGAAAAAGCCAGTGTTACTTATTGATATGTAAGATAAAATGTTACAGCATTCCTGTTTACTTTTATAATCTTAAATGCTGTATGGCAACGATGTAATTAGTTGACAAGGTTCTACAAAACCTAATCAGTATACAACTGATTTATACTGATTATATTCTGACAGTTTAATCACCTTAATACTTAATACTTTTTAACTTGTAAAATAAGAAAAATACTAGCGTCTATTTCACTCCTGGACTCTAACCTGATCCCAAACAGTTCTTTTATCCAAAATCAGTTCACTGAAGCCAGAACAAAGACAAAACTAAATTTTAAAAGGGAAAAAAAAAACATTTACCTGTGACATCATTTATTTATTTCATAAATTTTTCCAGAAAGAATATTCTACACACTTGGAAGGGAAATGGGAATTGTAGGACTGAGCCTAGATGGACATCATTTCATGTCCTCTTCATATTCTTTGAACTAAATTTATTGTTTCACATGTGTTAAAGCCCTCAGGTTCCTGCAGCAGGCCTCGCTGTTCCAAAGCCTCCATTCATATTGTCTCTTTATTAAATCAGCAGATTAGCTTGTTCCTGCACAGCATGTTCCCTCTCCTCAGCACCAACCAAACAGCTAAAACAATCACACCTGCCATCTTTGGCCGTCCAACTAACTTCCACATAACTTCTTTGTTCCTCTGTTCATCATCCTGCCTCCATGCACACTGTCAGGGGTGTATTGTAAGTCTCTCCCCATCTTTCTGACTTTCTGCTTTTGATGTCTGAATTGTTCTTTCTTAGCAGGACTGGCAAGAGGAAAATGTCATCAGCATCTCACCACGCTGCTTCCAGTAGGTGTCTGACAGACAAAATTACAGGCTTTCTCTCTGTCTCTACGACAACCAAACAGATATCTGTCTATGAAATGTCCTGCCTCTGCTCAGTGCCTGTGTAGTCCAGGCTGTAGTACGCATCTTGAAAATGGAAAACCTTAATGATGTAGTGTTCTATACAACAGACTTTATTCTCAGATCTTTTCATTTCTTTATAATGGAAGTAAGACATGAAGCTCAGCCGCTCGTTACACTGTGAGGCAGAATGTGCAGACAGACTGTGGTTTGATAAGTCAGATATCCTTATCTTACCCCAGTCTGTGTCTGCCAGTGATTATTTTGTTGTGTTTGTTAAACAAGACAAGAGGAGTACATAGCTTATCCATCCCTCGATGCATGCATGATCATACTGAGATACTGCTGACTGGCTGAGTGTAGCAGATGGCTGTACAGACTCTCATACTGTCACACACAGGCGGAGAAGTTTTTGGTATCGGTAAAATTCACGCATACACAGGTATGCCTGCTTGTGGAGGCTTTCACAAAAGGCTTCATCACAATCAGCTGAGAGGGGAACAAACTGATTTCTGTGGCGCTGTCACAGAGGATAGTTTACAAAGGTGGATCATCTGGACAGATGCAGCCACTGTTATCAGCCGAGACACGCAGGGTGATCACTCACAACTGCGAAACAAAGCTGGAAAACAACCATGACATAAAGATGGACAGTTTATTGATCTAACTGCTGTACTGTACATCAACAACAACACAACTGTTTTTTTAAGATTTTTTCTTGTATGGCTTTCCCTGTTGTTTGAATAGTGAATTAAAATCCAATACATTTGCAAAAGTTGGCAGTAGAATCAAGGCTACAATGCTCATTTCCTCCAGAGCGATTTGTTCCTTCGAACTTTTGCGAGGCGAGAGGAAGCAGCCATCAGCACTGTTACAGCCTGAGCTCACAGCAGAGAGGACTACTGCTAAATACAGAGCAGCTTGTGTGTCCCCAGCAGTGTAACAGGATCTGGGAGAGGCCAACAGGCCATTATCACCACAACTCTGTCTGGCCAACAAAGCCGGCTAAAGCTCTATCTCCCACAGCAGTAAGCGCTAAACAGCCCCTCCATGTACACAGCTAGCTACTGGAGGCTTCAGATCTGCCCTCTGTAGTACACTTGTCCTATGCCTACTCAAATCAGCTGTTGTCAGCACGTTTAAGGCTGTGATTACATAGTTTAGATAGTAAACATCAAACAGAGCACACAACATCACTGTCCTGCCTTTCTGTCACTCTGGAGCAGTACCTTTTCCCTTTTCTTCACCAAAAACAACCTTAGATCCTGATTTCTGAAAACAGTGTTTGATGCCGCATCGCTAATAACATGACACTTTTTGGAGGGCAGGGCAAAAGCTCAGTTAATCCATCCATTAGCTATACCACTTATCCTTATAGGATTGCAGGGGGCTGGAGCCAATCCCAACTGATCCACCCAGGAGAGTTGGCCAGTTTATCAAAGGGCTGACATATAGAGACAATACAATCAGGCACCAGTTAAAACTGCAACTAATAATAACATGTTCTTTTAAGACAGTTGTACAAGAACCATTTTGGAGTCTCCTCTTCACAGCATGTTTTGGGGACACAAAGACTTTTGTTGTGACAGTGTTTATTTCCACCATCTGTGCTGTCTGGTGTGTATGCATGAAGGACAGGGTCCCAGTGTGTGCTCCAGCTGCAACAATCACAACCCTTCAAATCTGTCAATGTAAGAGTGAGCAAGGCTTTTGTCTGACCTTGGACACAGCTAGCATAACAAGATGAATGACTCAGATAACATGGAAATATTAGGTAACATGAGTTTAGTGTGCGTGGTATAATAATGTCCTGTACTAAACACTGCATGCTGTCGATATACATGTCTGCAGCTGTAGCAGAATGAATGACAGACAGTCAAGATGTATGACCTCTACTGGTATGGGAAACCTTTCACAGGAGTCCACAGAGGCTGTCATTCAGGGTCTACATTACAGTGGCATGGGGGGGATTCCCAGACCGCAGTAAAAGTTCAAATTAAAGTTTAAAATCTCAAATCCCAAATATAACCTAATAACAGCTTTGATATATAAGATGCATCTAACTGCCTCTGCTGGATGTTGCATATTATATATTGCGATGCTAAACATTTATAGCAAGTCTGTGTATGTGTTTGTACGTATGATGGTTTGCATGGAGTAACATCATACCTGTGCTATGTGGAGACGTTATTTTTAGTGTGTTTCAGTGATGTCATGTGTGCATGAGCCTGTGTTGTAGACATAACAGACATATATATTTGTGTAAGCCCACACAACCATGGTCACACCAACATCCCTGGGAGACAAATTGTAATTCAAACCCTGGTCTCACCTGCTGCACAACTACACAGTCCCCTGCAGTCAAAGAGAAATAATAGTTGATCCCTGCTTACAGGCTGACATGCAGGGATCAGTGCTAACCTATGAGATTTAGTCAGATGAATGTTGGCAGCACATCTTGCTCACAGTGATAGCCTGTAGATTAGTGTCACATGGCAGCGTGCTGAAATATTGGACTTGGGGCCGTTGATGTTTTGCAGTGTATTAATGATCAAATCCTTAAGACTGACAAATGTGCAAATGAGCACTGATGGTTTGAGAGAACAACAGCTGAATGTAAAAGGAAATTTAAGGAGAAGAATCAATGATAATGAATCTCTCTCAAAGGCCTTTGTTAGAAAGGCTGAGACAGACCGAGAACAAGAGTGTGTCTGCGTGTGTTTATACACGTATGCATGTGTGTGTGTTCAACATACAGAGTGAGAAACAGATTGAAGGCATACTGTGTCTCTGGGTTTGGCACTAGTAGTGCAAAATTGAGGTTTACAATATGGCTTTGGGATTAATTAAGATTAATTAATTGATAAATAGAGAGAAAAATAATTAGCAAATTTTTTTCAAGAATGAACTAATTACTAATCATCAGGTCGATTAATCCTTGAGGAAGAATGCTGCTCTTCCTCTTTTTCTTTTTGGGTTTAAGTTTTGTTTGGACAAAACAAATAATCATCTTGGGATGTTGCTGCTATTCCGTTGAGAAGATTAATCAATAATGATTAATCGATTACTTGCTTGGTAAATAAAGATATAGATTCATGACCAACAGTCAAAGCCCATCCCAGAATCCAAAGATATCCAGTTTGCTATTGGAGATGAAAAAGAAAACCAGTAAATATTAATATTTGGGAATTCTCATGTGCAATTAATGAAAGTGAGTAAAAAAATTGAGAAATTTGTATTTGGTAAATGTGAATGAATATAAGTGCGACACTTTCCTTCTTCCCCAGCGCACTAAGCTTTGAGACATTTTAGTGCACAGAGGCATGAAACAGTTTGTCAGTTGACAGGTCTGGGGAGAGATCTCCCACGCACTCCCATTTTAGACACGATTCACGCACACATACACACAACACTCAAGCAAACACACCATCATAGTCATGACACTTTGGGTTATGGTGGTCGCTGAAATAAAAATGCCATCACACTATCCGAGCATCCAACTTCCCCTCTCATGCTGGACTCTCCCTCTCTCTGTTCTTAGTCAGTCTGGCACTCTCAATCAGATAGTCAATTCAGTCAGTGCCAATATGTGAAGAAGAGATTGGATACTGTTGCTCCTGACTGTCGTTTTCATCAGTGGGATTGGCTGCAGGGCAAATGGCAGCTTGCAGTAAGAGGTGATTAAAGTAAACGGGTATATGGACTCATTGATTTTCATAAAAGAAACTGCAGCACCATTTGTCGTCACTCAAAGACAAGCAATTGATCAGCGTCACGCATCGATGTAACCTCCAGGCGAGCAGCAGCAGTATAGAATGAGAGAAGGGCAGAGACAAAAAAAAGAAAAAGAAAATAAAAGGTTGGTATGACGGACCCTGATGGGTTTGGGTTTGATTCTTCAGTCAATTACTGCGGTGATCCCTGCACACAGATGAATTCCCCTGGTGCAAAGCAGGCCATCTCATTACCGCTCATGGAGGGATCGAAGGTGATGCTTGCTCTCTCTTTGGACAACTACCTCAGAAGCTGCTCCTGTTCCCAGCTAACATGAGACCGAGCTGCTGGCCCAAGATTAATGAGGAAAAGAATGACTGAGTGAATGAACAGATGAAATGGAGACTGTAATGATGAACAGAGTGGGCTGTGTCAGCGCAGAGGGAGAGTTACCCAAGTGGGTCCAGAGATGTCTATCTTGATGAAAAGGCCAAAAGGAGCACAATGGTGCACCTGTGCAGGTAAAGTTCCCACTTTCAGCAGAACCCCAGATGGAATGTCTCAGTTGAAAGAGAAGACAAGTCTGTCCTGAATTTGTGTGCATGTTTACTTTTCTCTTACTATTCGGCTGAGAACAAAGAATATTAGTTTGGATGTCTGCTTTATGGATGAAGGAAATAATAATCATTTTTCACACTGAGCTTCAAAAATAGGTTGTAACTTCCAATAATATATGACATTCACAGTCTTGTATTTGTTTCTCAGTTGCCCCTGTTATTGAATTTAGTTAAGCCAACTCTCTGCACTGTGCATTGTATCAAAGAAATTTGAAGAGAAGACCATTGGTTAGATGCAGTCATAAGATCTTATTAAATTACAAATCAATTCATACACACAACAACAGGAGGGGAAGACAAAAGCAGTGTTAAACAAACAAAAACAACGGCAGAAGTATTAAACATAAATTAACTAATCACAAGACAAATCCAAAAGGAGCACGACTGTACATTCTGTGTATAACTAACTATCAATTTGGAAACAAATGAGTTGCTGGACTGTTGCCTTGTGATGACCCCTTTCTTCACTCACTGTGCTGGTTTCATTCTGTTCCCGTGGAACTTGGCACTTGTCTCCAAGTCACTTGATGCCCGCAGTGAAATCAGATGTGACATTTTGTTAACCCAGCAAAGGTCGTCCCACTGGTGCTGGAGCTGATCAAATAAGAACCAGTGGAGGCGAGAGCTCTCAGACTAGAGAGCAGAGCTGCTGCCAGCAGAAAGTCAGCATTGTAGTTTGTGACGAAAAATCGGTGGTTGCACAGACACCGATTCATCTTTCATTTTAATTCCTACAGTCAGTCCACATCTACAGTCTAGAGAGATATATGTACCCACACATCCCTGTTACAAGAAAGGATATTATGATAATTTTTTTCCGGTTATTGATCAAGTTGACATTCCTGCTAATACCAACCATTTATCTACTACTTTTAGCTAACCATTTCAGCTTCTCTGCTAGCTTGCAGAGTGGTTTTAAGGTGTTATAACATGTTTGTTGGTACAGGTGGACAGATGTGTGCTGTGCAACCAGCCTATTGTAGCTGGTAGCTTACGAGTTATTATGTCACCACTTTATAATCCTATTTGGGTGGTTGTTATCTTCTTAAGCAGTAATATGTGGATATAATTTTTCAATCAAATCATTATTTCTCATTTACCTTCCTAAGGTACAAGTACCTCTGGTTGGGAGTAAGTGCTGTAAAGAATAGCAACCATGAACCTTAACAGTAACTCGTTTAACCTGCCACTGACAGGTGACTTTCAATAAGTCTACAATCAGTGGCTTGTAGCAGTCCCACTATCGACTCATCTCCACCTCGATTTAGCTCTGCTTCCATGCAGGACAGTCAGTGTGTCACTGTCGATGTATTGAACCAGTTGCTCTTTTCCAGCCATCAAGCAGGGATCCCAATCATTACTTAGCATGCTGATGTATGACTACACTGAGTAGACCAACCCTAACCTTGCACCTTATTTTACATAATTCACAAGGCTTGATTGCCTTAAAGGATTGGTTTGGTGGCTTTAAGTATAAAATGAGATTGCACAGTGGGGTCCAAAAGTCTGAGACCACTTTCCCATTCACTTGAATGGCATGGAAAATGAGTATTATTACCCAGTGAAAAGGCACTTACCAAACAATGGATTTATCTTTCAGTGGAGACATTCAGTGGCTTTTGCACTATCCGTACACACGGTTGCAAACACACACATGCACACCAATATAGACTGCCCACCTTGCAGGTGAGGAGGAAATATGAAGGTTATGACCAGTCTGATGGGTCTGTTACCATGGAAACCATAAGAAGAAGAGGACGAACATAGAGCTAACAAGGACAGGAAAGGTGCTCTGACACACGGTAGCTCTCTGCTGTTTGACAGGAGAGCATAGGAACGATCACATCGACCACTAATTAACTCTCTTCTCTTCTCTTCTCTTCTCTTCTCTTCTCTTCTCTTCTCTTCTCTTCTCTCTCGGTGTGTTTTGGCTGAAAAGCCTACATCTCTATCAGTCCTAGGGAGTTTGTTTAACTGCAGTAATTGGAGCAAGTGAAGTAAAAGTGATTGAGGGAAAACGGTTAAAAAATAGTTTGTTTCTGCTTGATTCTGTTTCATTAAATATTCAAAAACACATATTTTGCAGCATGTGCTCTTAAATAAACACAGCAAATGTCATACTTATGGCTTGCTATTCCATGGTCTTCACAAATCTTCACAAATGTGAAGTGAGCTATTTGATGAACTGGGAGATTAGAAGCTCCACTTGTACAACCTCAGAACCATTTTCATGTTAATTTCCTGTTAAAAAAAAAAAAGTTGGAAGCAAACATCTTAAATGACTCATAACTTTAATTGAAAACTGTAATCTGCCTTGCTTTGCTAATGATCATGAATGCTAATGAAGCGGCACTAATGAAGAAATGTTAATGATCATTGATCATTTCAAACTCCAGATATCTCACTTTGGAAACAGACTCTGCAATTGCATAGTTAAATAAACTTCCAGACATGCCTGCAGGCAGAAGCGAGTCTCTCCTCTTTCCTCCCTAATTTGTTTGAATTTAATTGGCATGATCAATAGCTCCTCCAAATTTCCTACCATACTGTTATCATCCATCTATTCATAACAGATATGTGGTGAGCACATTGTGGAGACTGGATGAGATAAGAGAGCAGCCCTTGGGAATTCTGTTAATTGCTGCCTCGGTCACACTAGTTGGCTCCCAGCACCATTAATCACACAGGAGAGACTGGTGGACATCGCGCACATGGGTTTGCTTGTGTGATCATTATGCCTCCACGTCGGTGACAGCCAGGGTGGGTGGCATTATGTTTTCAGGTTGTCTGTCCATCCTTCTGTCCGTCCTTCTGTCCGTCTGTCCCATTCCCATAAATGCAATATCTCAGTAAGGCGGTGCAGGAATTTCTTCAAATTTGGCACAAACATTCACTTGGACTCAAGGATGAACTGATTAGATTTTGGTGGTCAAAGGTCAATATCATGGTGACCTCACATAACACAGTTTTGGCCTTGTGAACGTGATGTTACAGTAACCAGTTGAGGGAATTTCTACAAATTTGGTACAAATACTCACCTGAACTCAAGAACATACTGATAAGATTTTGGTGGTTAAAGGTCAAAGGTCAAGGTCACAGTAGCAGTTTGTAGCCTTAGTCTGGTTGGTTTGTAGCCTTATTATGATTGGTTAATTTGTATTGTGCATATTCTAATTTGTTGATTTGTAGCTGTATTCTGATTAGTGAATTTGTAGCAGTACTCTATCCTGATTTGTCGGTTGGTTTGTGACAACATTCTGATTGGTTACTTGGTTTTCAACTTTATTTTGATTGGTTAGTTGGTTTACAGCTCTATTCTGATTGGTTAATATGTAGCCATATTCTAACTACTTGATTCTGATTAGTGGATTTGTAGCAGTATTATACACTGATTTGTCGGTTGGTTTGCAGCTCTACTCTGATTGGTTAGTTGGTTTGCAGCTCTATTCTGATTTGTTAGTTGGTTTGCAGCTGTATTTTGATTGGTTGGTGTGTAGTCATATTCTTATTGGTTGGTTGGTTTTAGCTGTATTGTGATTGGTTTGTGTGTAGCTATGTTCTGATTGGTTGATACAAATTGCTTAAAATTGACTAATCACACCATGACTACAAATCAATCAATCAGAACGCAGCTACAAATTGACCAATCAGAATAAGGCTACAAATTGAGCAATCAGAACATGGCTACAAGTCGACCAATCATAACGCAGCTACAAACCAACCAATGACAATAAGGCTGCAAATCGACCAATCAGAAGGTGGCTACAAACCGACCAATCAAGGCTACGAATCCGTCCGCAGGTTTTACAAAGTTTTACACAAATGGTTAATATTTTATACATATGACTTTTGTTGAACAGAGATGTAACCTTAAGCTAGTCTGAGTGGTGGAGGCATACAACTGCAAGGCAGTAATTCTAGTTTTTTTCCATGGCTGTATGTATAGATGTGGGTATTAGTTTGTGTGTATGTGTGTGTGTGTGTGTGTGTGTGTGTGTGTGTGTATTTTAGATATATAAAGAGACAGGTGACCTTTCTAAGTCTCTGCAACGATCCCTTCCAAGCACACAAGAACGGCAAACACTTAATTGGTTTTCAATAGTAAATCTTAGGAGGGTTACTAAAGAAAATGTCTGATTCTTAATGCTGCTGCTCCAGAGACCAAAGGGCTCTCTCCAACTATTTCTTGGAGCAAATGGGGGCTGAAGGCACATTCACTTTTTTCTTCTCCCTCACTTGTTTTTCTCCATTGAATGATGTTGGAATAAACTAAGTTTGGATCTGAGAACCTGGATACTTGGTCTTTTTTCTTCTTGAATGATTTCACTCTTTGGACATTTCTTTCCACAGGAAGTTGTATTACATTCAAATTGTAGCCATTTGTTTGGCTCAAAAACTCCCCCACTTCCATCCAGGACACAGCATGGTTTGGTAGCTGACAGACTGCAGGTGCTGTTTCAAAAGTGTAACACTTACCAGAGATGCCGACAGCACTTTGTGGTACAACTTGTCCACTTAACAAGTATTGTCATGTCATTTGTAGTTTTACAATCCTATTTTCTTAAAAGCAGGTGAAATTTCTGCTAGTAGGATAAACCAATTTACAAACTTCATTGAACCAGCTTTTCACTGCATTTCATTACCTTTCAAACATGAGCTCGTTCAACGATAAGGCAGGCAGGTCCATTAGCATCAGGAAAACCACACTTCAGAAATAACATCAATTAATTTTTCCTACTATGTAATATAATGTACTGCAATTATGGGAACATTTCTTCAAGCCAAGCTACTTAGCTCAAAGGCCCTTTGTTACATACTGTACTGTTAGCAAGCATTAAAACAATTGGCAGGCGTTTAGCTTGAGTAGGATATAATGGTCTCTGCCAGTAAATACTGTCATTGGTCCTGTGTATGTTGACGATATTTATAAAGTATCTTAAGGACATTTTTCCACATGCACTTTTAGTAATGTTTAGCAGTTGTAACTGTGACCACCAAACATGATGACAGTTTTCATATATTGTACCTCAGGGTGCAAAACAGCATGGAAGAGGATGGATGTCTGATTTGATTCGGCTGAAATGCTTTTGCTTGGCATGGTAGGCTGACAATATTGGACATAGAAAAGGCAACAAGATTATGTTTTGCCTGCCTGTTGTGCAAGCATCTGTTATGACATTAAACAGTCGATATGTGCATTTTGATTAGAATAATATCCCAGTAAAATAGGTGTACACTCACAAAGCTATTTCAAATTACCACATAGGCTTTTTCATGTTCCTGCTACATTACATCATCAAAGTAATGTGCTCCTAAACTTTGATATAGCTTTCAGTTGTGAAGTTTCTGGAGTGAATACGAGGACTGACAACCACAATTTCTATCCAAAACCCTTCAAGCTTATTTCCATAATTTCTGCTGTTTCTTTTCCTGAAGGACGGCCAAGAAACAAAAGCAGCAGTGGTGTTATTGGAGGATTTCTCTGTTCCTCTATTTTTCTGTCTCATACAGAAGAAAATCCAAACTTTTTAAGCACTGTTAGCAGCGGATTACAAGTCAAAGGTTTCTCTAACAATCAGTTGTTTTGGATCGTCTGTCTTGTTAACAGATAACAAGCGTTTTGTCTAGACACATCTGCTGCTCTGCTGCTAGAAACCAAGACTGGCTAATTAAGCTTAGAGGTGCTATAGGTGTTTGTTGTCTGGCACAGAATAACCGTGGACTGATAATCATCTTTTATCAGAGATGGGTCAAAGAATCAAAGCCAATCAGTTATGGAGGCTAGTTCCGCACAGTGTTGATTCCTCTCATCATGTGTGTCATTAACACCGTGGCATCTTGAAATAGGCTGTCCCCAGATCACTGGGAGCTCAGTGCATTACCTCAAACATCGACCATAGGATTAAATGACCATTTGAATATTGTTAAATATCCAAGGGCTTGTTTAAATATTCAGTAATCCTTTGTTGGCAGATCAGTGGAGTAGACAGATGCCATACCAAATGGGGCGTTATACGAGGGTGGTAGGTGGCTGGTTGGTTGGTGGCTGGCATGGCCTGGCCTGGCAGATGGTCTGGGGATGTCGGGACAGCAGGCTCTTGGTGTCACAGCAAAGCTAATGATGGCAAAAGGCTAAGTGATGTCTACAGACAGAGGATAAATCACAATTATCACTGCACAGTGCTTACCAAGGATCTTCAAATGTTTGCAGAGGGATGGGGAGGCCCAATTAGTGCTGTTTATCTACAGAATTATGTCACCTGGTAAATTTTTGCTCTCTGTAGTGTGTGAGCTGGCATGACAGCATGACAGCCCCTCAGACTGTTTTTGTGAGGGCCCGAATGACCCAGCATACAGTGCTGTCTGAGGCACCTATCTCCTGACCTCCTCGCTGGGATAAGAAGTTCTCACACAACAGTTCTGCTGTGATTTCACAGAAAAATAATGAGCTTTGATGTGATGAGCAATTTGTTTCACTCAATGCCATGACAATACAGTGCTATATTACAACAGTGCCTTTGCCTTTGGGACTTACCTTAATGGCAGGCATGAAAGCTTCAGTAGATTTAGTTGTTTCTTCTGTTAGTTTTGTTAAGATCCAATTCAAGTCTGAGCACTGAGACGCTTTAAAGACAAAGTTAAACAAAAAAACAAGCAAACAGATTTTTAAGTTTGAAACCTGTCTCCTTGTGGCAGCTCTTAATATATGCCAAATATGTTAAATCATTATGAAGCTGCAATTCATCAATAACTCATGGGCTGTAGTAACTAGAGTGATGTCTTTGGTCAGAGGTATGTATTTGAATTGGTAAAAGCTGTGTTAATTATCCTATAGAATAAGGTTGAGTCCTAACTGAAGAATGTCTTCCTCATTCTCATCCTCCTGATCTTACAACAGCAGCATATTTAAGTTAAGCAAGTGATTGAATATGAAAAGCTTTTAGGTTAATTTGAAGGGCTCATAGATAAAAAAAGAAACGTAGTATGACTAACTCTAACTATTAGACAATGTAAAAAAACAAAAAGTGCACGATGCATGGGTTAAGCTTTCTGCAGGACACTGGCTCTGCATTTTGTGTGTCTGTGATATGTAGCCTCATTTTAGCAGCCAGGACACTTCCTAACAATTGCAGGCCATGTATTGTATTATTGCACAACTGCTGTGCGTCATTCATATTACCCTAACAAATCGGGACAGAGCCATGGCTCTGGGGTGAATAAAGCCAGGTCTCTGTGTACGTCTCCATCAGCAGAAAGACAAAGCACAGCCCCTTCTCCTCAGTTTCACTATTACTTTATACAGCATGTCGACTACTTCTGATGCTGCACAGCCCTCCCCCTTAGTCCTCCAGGAATGTCCCCCAATAAACTCAATTGGTTCTGGTCAGAATTATTAAAGATGTCATTGGGCCTGGAATCTGCTTTATGTCCTCTACGCAGTGAGGAGCCCTGCATGTTGGAGTGTTTTGTCAAGAAAGAAGAAAAGGTGGTGGGGTGTGGGGTGTAAGTAAAAGATGGCAAGAATGGAAACAGCTAGAGGCGGAGGACATATGCTGCTTCTTTACAGCAGCAGCAGTGGCAGAGCTTCTACAGCCTGAATGCACTGTGCCAAAAGGGACTCATAAATTATTTACTCCTGGACCCCACTGTGGACATTTCCCCCGCAGGGCCTGTCTCCATGGGGCTCCTGGCTCTTGGAGGGCCCAAGCTGGGTGCCAGAGGGAGGACTGAAGGCTAGAAATGGCCCTCTTTCTGAACAGCCTGATGTACTGTGAGTCTTTGCAGGGTGCTTTGATGAGAGGTTGGTTTTGATAGAGGAGCAGAAAGTGAAATGGTCTAGGTTTATCTTGGAAACAGGGAAGACAAAACAGCACAATTTATGAAAAAAGCTTGTCAGCCCCAAGCTTAATGTCAATGGTTTGGATTTGAGGAACTTTTTTTTTTTTTCTGTAGATTTGTCATTAGTTCTTTTGCCTGTTGGGAGTCCTGTTACTATGCTACTGTATCATATTTTCATGCGAGATGGTAATATCATCCCCTGCTCTAACACTGTTTGTTCTGTGTGACCTAGTGACTCATATGTCTCCATTGGTGACCAGTCTATGGAATAAGTGCCCACTCTCTACAGAAATGTTTTATATAACATGACTGAGAACTGAATGCTTTATTGGTGCCTTTGTGCTTTTTCTCTCCACCAGCAGTGAAGAGTTCAGGGTCACTTAGAGAATCCAGCAGGTGGAAATTCACTGTCTAGCCCTAGAATGTGTCCACAGTGCTTGTTCCACCACTCTTGAGTGTTTTTGTTCCGTGTCTGTTTTTGTACCAACTTTATTAGTCCTTGTGTGGGTGCATATGCATCTGTGCCTTCTTAGATGCCAGTGCACATGGATGTGGTGCTTCCATGTGTGGTTATTCTGTATGTACTGATTGCAGTTACGGCTGTGAGCATTTCCTCCGCACTGAATTAGACCTTCTGTACGATTACAGGATAATTACTGTAGTTATGCACCTGCCGGTTTCTTGTGCCTGGGAGCTGTTTTTAGTGCCACCTCTGACAGACTGCCACTTGATGGACAGCTTTAACAGAATGGGGTTCGTCCACCTCACAAATTGATGCGAATGAGTCACAGAGAGTGGGTGAGAGTAATGACCAGAATACCTGGGGCATGCTGAGATGGAAAAAGTACTTTGAAGTGGCACAAGGAGAAAATAACAAGCAAAGTTTGAGTCTGACATGGGTTACTTTGGGTGATAGCAAATGGTTTATTCTACCTTGTTTTTACCTTATGTGTCATTTGCTGTTTTTTCAGTTAATGGATTGAGTGGTCTCGGTTTGCTTTCTGTTGAACCCATAACATGTGTTAAATTTAGCTAGGCTAAATGTTTTTAGAGGAAAAATAACACTCTATGTTTTCTTGAGTATTTGAAATCTGGGAACATTTGCCTGTTTATGACATTTCTCAGCTTTGTTTTTGGCAGTGTATCATTTTATTACACAACCCACTCGTCATGCTTTATTAAATACTTCGACGAAGTGAAGTGTGTGTTTGATTTGATTGCCAGCTCCGCTATTTGGCTTGTGTGCTACTAAGTTCCCGGTTTTTGTTGGGTGCTTGTTCTAATGAGAAGTGCTGAGCTGGTGAGTCACAGCAGTTGATTATTTTTCTCCTGTTGAAGTTCATATGGTGTATCCGAGGTCAGCTCCCTCCTGTCTGTGCCTCTGCTTTTCTGTCTGCCCAATGTGAGCTCAGCCAGCGAGAGGAAGAGTGCATGCCAGGTAGACTACTTCCACCTCATCAAACCTGCCCCTTGCCCCCTCTGTCTCTCCGTCTTTCCTTCACAATGATTCACACACAGCGTGAATCGTCCTCATGCCTCTTTTTCTCTGTTAATTCTCTCTCGGTCCTTATAACCTTCTCTCCCCCGGACTGCGACCCACTCTTCGATGCTCTCATATGTGCTTGAACGCATGTAAAATTTACAACCTCATTTTGCTGCTGCATACAGAATGTGTGTTCTTTTAAGAGATTATTATGCAAGTTACATTCCCAAGAACTGAGATGCAAAGGGACTCTGTGACAAAAATGTAGTTAGTCTCCTCTGTATAATTATCTTTATGTCCTGCCCTCCAAGCTTTTATGTTCTCTTTTAATCCATGCTGGCACTCTTGCTTCCCCACAGGTCTCTCATTCCCCCTGTTACTGAGGCATCTGCTGCAAAAGTCTGTTTTTGGCCATTAATGGTAGTACAATTCTGTATTCTCTGATGGCATGTCCAGGTGTTAGGGTGAGTTATGATTAGGTTTCTATGAACATGGACGTGAAGATTAAAACAGCTTTTAAAGAACCTTTTTCATGATGAAGTCATTCTGTACAGAGTTTACAGAATAACTAATATCAGCCTTGAAATTCGGTGTAAAGCATCTACTTTTTCTGTGGCTGCTATGTATTGAATCTGACTTAATCTTGCTCATGTCAGTTAATTCTGTTTCCCCAGTGCGTTCATGAAAAAAATACTACCTCATGTTCAGTCACGTGCCTTCGCCCTGTCCAACGAACGTTAGTCAGTGTTCAGTCTAAGCTAAGCTGGCGATATGGATGATTGGAGAGCAAAAACTGAGCCTCAGGTTATATCCATTGTAAATACTTTAAAATGTATCACTTGCTACATTTACGTCTGGCGTCCACACTACTCTGTTTTCAAGGAGTTTTCAAGCCCCTAAAATGGAGACTTATGGAAATGCTGCTGGACTCATATCTGTTTGAAAACTCTGTGTTTGCGTTGTAGTCTGGACGGGCAGAAATGAAGACCTTTGAAAATGATGACGGAAAAACCCCCTCACCTCCTGATTGGGTCTTATCAGTGATGACTAACAGTGGTGAATGTAACATGGACTGCAAAATTAATCGAGATGCAACATATAACGAAATTGCAATATGTCCAAGTGCAATATCCAAATCACGGGAGCTGCAAAAAATCTCAGGAGCTGCAGTATTTTGGATAAAGCTAAATGTTTGTTTGTTGAGCATTTCCCCAACACCATAAATGTTGTGGTGCTACAGAGATACCCCAGCCTACAAATCATATTCTCAAGACATAAAGGAAACCTGCTTGTTTGGTACAAGCCAGGACAAAAACTCATCATCAAAATTTAAAAATTTTATCAGTGAATATGAAATGCCAAAATAATCATTTCAACTGAAATCGTGACTCGTATTGGAATCATATTGACTGATGAGCACCACAGTAATTGTTCATTAGTCATAATTAAGGTAAAAGTTTGAATTGGAAGTCATTTCTGGTTCTCTGATTGACAGGTTGTTTGATAAGCACCTATATTTTTGATTATGATCAGTTGAGAATTATAAAAGTACAGATTTTTCATGTATGAGAAAAGACATCATATAAATACATTGTAATAAATGTGGCGAAAATGTGCTTTATTTGGTCTCTAAAGCTTTGTATTAGCTGAAATATTGGCTGCAAGTCTGGGTGTCTTATTATCAGAACTGCAGTAGTCTCTACTCCTCATATGCTACTCATGTTACATCGGTGCCAGAGCAAAGCAGATTGTCCAATTTCCTCCCCAATTCTGGAGCAATGTTCTCTTCAAAGCCCTGCGGTCAAGACAGATTCTTCTCTTATTTGTCTTATTGTGAAATATTGTGGCCATGTTGACCATAAAATGAAAAACATTCAGAGATTATTTCAAAAATGATATGAAACGATATTACAGTGATTACGAGGAACTGAAGGTATTTCAATTATGTTGTGGTAGTTGATGAGATATACACACACACACACACACACAAACACTTACTCCAGCTCAGACGGGTTATTGAAAAAATAAAAAATGTGTGGCGGAGGAAACGTCAGAAGCGGGGAGAAGTCCTCCATGGCCAATTCTTTGTGACAGTGTCTGCCAGTCGACAGTTATATCAGATGATTTAGTTATCGAGGCTTTGCAGTCAAATTTTGTCAAACATTCCTCATGTTTCCAATGAGGAATGTGCTTCTCCTCAATGACACAGCAGCCTGAATGAGATGTCAGGAGTTTTTATATGCAGGGTGGCAGACTGAATTAGGAGTTTGTGCCATTTTCTGGCCCAGGCTTCAGGCACAGCTGTCAACAGCTGTCAGACTTCAGCACTCTGATATTGGGCCGGTGACTTTTGTCTTGCTTTCAAACTTCCTCTAACTCATGTGTAGGTGGATGTCTTAAGTGTTTTGATGTCGTGAATCTTTGTTCTTAGATTTGTGATTAACAGCACATAATTCAAAATCACATTTACAAGAAATGTGTTTGTTTTCAACAGTATCTTTACAATGGACATAAGTGTGACAAAGGAAAACATCACATTTATACAAAACATGGAGACACAATAGCAAGCTGCAGATTCTACTTCAGTAAGTCGGTGTAGTCGGTGCACTGAGTGGATTAGGAATAGCTCTGTAACAATACATCAGACACACCTCAACCGGTGAATTTCTTTCTTATACATTTCAGTGTGAAGTGTGGAGTCCAGCTGCAGACGTAATGAAAGTCTGACAGAAGTCTAACTGTGCAGTGGAAGGAAGTCTGATCAGTAAGAGGCATTACTGTAATAAGTTCCTGCAGTTCGTGATTAGATTATTCATGATAAAATGAGCGATTGTATAACTGCAATTTTAAAACACATATTTTTCACTTTCCCCTCAAAGTCTGTGATGTTCAGTTCCATTGTGCATCATGGGATGATAAGCGTTGAGTGTGAATGTTAGGCCGCTTTCCCAAGACATGAAAATGGGTGCCTGTCAGCGAAGGTTATTGCTAAAGTGCTGGCATTTTGGAAATGGTGCAATATGTGCTCTCCATCTCCACTCTGTCCACCCCTCCGTCTCTCGTTTCATGTCTCACTGCTTCGGGGGTTAATGAAATGCCCCTATTGAAGAGCTGGAATGAGCGATTGTTAAGTCCATATGAGCTTTCAACCTCCTCCCACACATTTTCTCAACCTGCACCTCGATGCATGAGCACCAATGGCACATCACCACTGGCGATGAGCTAAGGCTTTGCAATCCTTCCTCTAATCAGGTTGTTATTTTCACTTGAATTCTCTTCTTAACTATTATACCCTTCAATCAAACACACGCAACATAAAGGGAAAATATTTAGCTTAAGAGGGTTAACATCTTCTCAAAATAACATGTTTTTCAGCTTTTACACAGCTTGTACACACTGCTCAGCATCCTTGAACTCGTGTTTACTGATGCTTTATTGATGGATAGTTGCCAGCACAGCTGTATTACAGGCAAGAGGGCCAGATGGCCTTGAGGAAAATAAGTATCGTTTTAAGAAATTACCATCAGTTTGGCACATTTAACCAGTAGCAAACCCTTACCCAAGATTTTTGAGAATGTTTTATGATTGCAAGGCACACACACGCAAAGCCAAATGTGTGCACACTTGGTTCCATACTGTGGTCAGTGATGCATCACCTGACAGCTGACTGATGAAGCGCTGACCTTTTACTCCTGGCCTTGTGGGCAATTCTCCGCCTCATGAAGCTGTGGTGGTCTGCATCCTCTGACACTTGGTGCTCAAATGAATTATGACCACGAGACAGGCAGAGACAGTGCAGAGCCTTGCAGATGAGGGGATGAGAGCAGGATGCAGATAGAAGCAGAGAGGGAGATGGATGCCCCAGAATCAAAGACTCTCTCCTCATCCCCCTCACACCTTCCATCTCATCTTCTCCTGCTCTCATTCATGTTCTTTGATTGTGTGTACAATGCAGTCATTTGTGATTTAGCTGTGGCTTATCCTCAGTCCACACACATTGCGCTGTGTAGTGGCTGAGCTTCACCCCAAAATAGAAAAATTAGGCAGTTTTCACGCTGAGGAAGTTTAAAATGTGAAACTTCAGAGTTGTAATGCGAGCAGACAGCTCTGCCATCCTTGATATGAAAGGTTGCTGCTATTGATGCTGAATCAAACAGGCTGTTTGATCAGCAGAAAAACTTTAAAGCTGAACTACTTGGTTTCCCCCTGTAGCAGAAACACAGCATCCTGTAGCTCCCCACTGTGAGGGTGTGAAGTGTAACACAAACCCGTGTCCTTGTTTGTGTGTCTTTTGTTTGTTTGTTTGTATGTGTGCTTCAGTTATTACTCAGGTTGTGGGGACATTAATCTGTTTTGTATTATGGGGACATGTCTTCCTAATGGGGACAAAAAGCAACTCCCCATAATATAAATCATTAGATAAAGATGTGTTTCAAGGTTAGATCAGGGTCAGGGGTTTGGGGTTAGGCAAGTAGTATTTGTGGTTCAGGTTAGAGTAAGTCTCCAGGAGCTGTAGTGTGAAATGAATGTTAATCAATGTAAGTCCTGGAGACAGGTCTATGTTTGTGTGTGTATGTGTGTGTGTGTGTGTGTGTGTGTGTGTGTGTGTGTGTGTGTGTCTTTGCATTGCATGCATTTGCTGTCAAGGACCATGCAACATATACAATAATTTACCTATGTGTGAGAAGGGATAAAACGACTCTTACTCTCTCCAGTGTGTACTGTATGTGTCAGTGTGTCTACTTGTGTGTGCAGACTGCAGCTTGAGGGATCTACATTTTTGTGACTGCACTGTATGTGTGTGTCTGTGTGTGCGCGTGCATGTGTGCGGATGATTAGAAAGGCCATTTGTGGGAAGCTTTAGCTTCAGCTTGGCCAGAAAGATGGGGCTCTTTCTTCTAATGGGATCAGTGTTTCAGTGCTTTCTGTCTGTGTAAGTTATGATGTGGCTAATGTTTTAAACATGCTCTGCAGATGCAGCATTGCCCTCTTAAATAAATGACTGCATCGCCAGGAGAGGGAGACGTTTTAGGATTAGTTTGGCTGTGGGTGTACATTCTGACTCACACTGGCGGAAAAACAAGATAGCACATTTAACAGCACAAAGCACGCACTTACACAAACCCTCCACAAGACAATAAATCAACATAAAGGTAATTTATTGTAAACTTAAGGCAGATCATCATCTAGCCACCAATACATATCTATTCGCACACATACTGTAAGTGCATATAAATGACAAAACTCACTTCTGCCACATAGTATTTGTGTGGCAGAATGAGCACATCACCTCAAGCTTGATGTCCCATAATTCACTGCCCAACGCCTGAGGCTTGTTACTGCCCCACCAGCAGCATCTTGCCGCTCTGTTAGTTAACAAGGCTAGCCGGCAGCAGGAAGATATGATGCCCTGCTCGTAACCTGCAGTGCCGCTCTGCAGCGTCATCGCTTCATACATTAAGATGTGCTCTTCTGAATCCTGATGTTAAAGTTGGATTTATAACTTTCATCCCTCTGGCTCAGGTGAGGTTATGTTTGGCTCTCCCTGTGGTTCTCATGGACTGGGAGGTTCGCAATTGGGTGTTTTGCTAGTTGAAGGGATTAGGAATTCATGAGGAGCGTGTAGAAGTATGAGGTCAGGTGGAGTAATACACAGTAGTTTCCAAATGTCAAATATTGCTTACATAAATCCCACACTATTTAATATTCGTTTCCACCAGTGTCTATACCTCTGTACACCCTAAAATCATTTTATAAACTCTATGTTTGTTAAACATTGTTTTGTTTGACAAGAGCCTATGCTTTAAAATATGCAGTGTGAATTGCAAAAAGCCACAGAGCCCAGCAGGGTCAACTAAAGTGCAGCCATCCTCGAGCAACCAACCAAAATGTCTTTTTTTAATGCACTGTGCTGTGAACTGCATGTCTTGTGAGATTTGGTTTACCAAGGAGAGAAAAAGCACTTTTCACCTCAATTTGTACACCAGCAGCACCTTATTTGAAGGAGGCACTGTTCACTTATTAAAGCAACTTTCCTTGACACCTAATCAATTATTTCAACTGCCCCAGCACATTTTTTTAAAGGAAGCCCTTCATAAATACAGGAAGTATCGCCACAGCAAAATAAAAATCACCGTGTTTCTTTTGTGAGGCATCATTAATTCTGTTTTAGTACAGTTTTCATATTGCAGCTCTACTGCTGTCCTTTTTAAAGATTTTGAAGTGGATCTCTGTGGGTGAGGGGGAGACTCCAGGGTTATAATGTCCCTTAGATTAACAGCACCTATAATTTGAAGTGCATGGACTTCAGTTTTAGATATACTGTTCACAGTTAGAAATCTGTGATGCAGCATATTCAAGGGAAGTGTTGAGTGGCCTGTGTGTAGGTAGTTGGATCATCATCAATCATTCATATTGACATTTCCTTTGATCTGATGTCCCTGTGTGTGTGTTTATGCCCACACACACGTGACTGTGTCTGTACCTTCATATGTGTGTGTGTGTCATGATTTGTGCCTGCTGGAGTGCAGTTTTATCCACGTGTACTCCCAAGTGGATGTGTGTGCATTTATGATTGTGTGTGGCCAAGACCAAGGGGTGTGTGTGTGTGTGAGAGAGAGGGAGAGAGAGAGAGAGAGAGAGAGAGAGAGAGAGCTTAGACAGTTGCCCTGCTGCAGGTTTAATGACCTGAAGTGTGGCTGACTTCCCTTTGCCAGTCTGAATCCTTTCCCTAGTGCCCAGCAGAGTGTGACACTGTTGGAGTGCATGGCTGCTGACAGGTACAGCTTTGTGACAAACTATAAGGCAGGAAGAGGAAGTTCGTGAATTTCCTCAGGCAACAGCTCCACCTGAATGCTAAGTGGCTGAGAAGACATCCTGTACTGACACACTGCAGCTGCTAATGTGCACCATGTATGCCTGAATAAACATATACTCTCAAGCATGAATACACAAATACATGACACACATTCACATGCACACGCTCTCCAAATAGTAGTCCTGGACTCTCACACTGAAGTATGTTGTGAAACAGGAACCCATCCTCTTAACCACACCATCATTTAAAATCTCATCCTAGCCCCACCCTCCGTTTGTTTGTCTCTGAATCCCCCATCTTTGTGGTAAGTGGGACCTCAGGCATGCCTCCAACAGCTCCCACAATGCACCAGCACAAATTACATTCCACTCACATGGCTGAGCCCCCTTCTCTCCTCTTTATCCCTCCGTTTTATAGCTTTACTTCTTCACCTCTTACCTCACTTTTCCTCTTCTCCTCTCCTTTCCTCTTCATCCTTCTTGACATCAGCTTAGTCCTTTCCCAACATAACTGCTGATGTTTCTCCAGCTGATGTTCCTGCAGCTCCCTCATAGATCAGCCCTGCACTGACTGCTCACGAGGAGATGAGCTGTATGTTCAGCTAATGGCTACAAGTAGCATCAAAACAGTATCAAATTGTACTGACGTTCAAGCCCTGTAATAAATGAAATATGCATCTTACTGTCATCCCATTTATCCTCAGAAGCCTTTCATCTTGGGAAGACTGCCAAAGCGTCTCTCAAAGGGCACTTTGGCATTGTGTGTTTTAACAAATTGACGATGGCTTTTTATGCTATGATTGATGGGACTGGTGGCATTCAGATTACGTACGTTGACAGCGATGGATTCTCATAAATAAGCACTTTGTGTGCAACTGATTGGTGGTCGAGCTCCAGATCTTGTAAATCTAAACTTCCTAGAGAGAATTATTTGGAAATCATTGACTGAAAACCTACAATATTTCCTCCTCTCCTAATACTCCTTCTTCTCTTCTTAAAAGTAAAGCAAGATGTATTTTTTCAACAAAATAGTTCTCCACACAGCCATAAAAAACTGTGAATGCTTATATAAAAGGCAGGCAGACAGACAGGCGGTCAGAAGGGAGATTCTTCAGTAGGGAATATTTATTGCCTCAGAAAAATTCAGCATGATAATAATGGGTGCCACTAAGCCGCACAATTTGATTGGGGGGCGTGAGGGACGTGTAGAGGACATTTATCAGCGTGACACAGGACACAATGCTCTTTGTTTGATTGGTTAAATTAGTGGGAGCTCATTTGCTTTCACTGCAAAATCCTTTACAGGGCTTTTTTGTTGTGATAATTAAGCCGGAGCAGCCATTTTGTATGCTACTAGCGTACTTGGCTGCAAAGGAGAGAAAAAGATCATTGTTATTCCTCTCTTACACCTCAGAGGCATTAGAGTTTGTTTTCATATGATTTACACCAAAGAAGAGCTGCTTAAATGTATATTTGCTAAAATTAGTTTGGTTTAGTGCTCCTGAAACGATGACATCCTCTGAGTACAGATTCCTCAGTTTTTCTGTGTGTGAACTGGACTGTTGCCAGCACCCAGTGTTTGGGTACAACAGACAACAGACAGCAGACTCATTAACCTGCTGAATCTGTTGAATGAATCAAGGTTGCAGGGAATTAAAGTTAAATCTGAAAGTTGCGTTGCTCAAGGTGGAGATCATTTCTTCTCGTGGATTTGCAGTATTTGTGAAAGCGTGTATTAAAAATCTTTCTTAGCAAGAACCGTATGCTCATGGGATATCTTCAGGCAAGTGAATCCACTGATTATTTTTAATGAAACATTTTGTCTTGTGATGTGATGCCCGGTCACAAGGTAATGCTGTGTGCTGGCGGCTCTTCACAGTTGAGATGAAAATGTGAGGAGACCAGAGGCTGTTTATCACAATAAATACAAGCAGGAAAGCAAAGTTTGAAAATCAGTAAGCTCTCAGGATTTGGCAACTTGTCACGGGGTCATTGATAGTAAACCACCATAAATCCCTTGCAGATATTATGTGGCTCTTACTAAAAATCTACATGTTGTACCAGCAGTCTCAGTCTTTTGATTTCAGTTTGACGCCTCCAGCCCCTTTAATTAGTTTACAAATGAAAATGCCTCCTGTCAGAGTGCTGCTTAACCCGCCTTGTTTGCTGCTTTTATTTTTCTTTTGCTGCCTCTTACATGGGACTTGTATGTCACAGAAAGATCCAGTGGGACTGTAGCCTCCCACCTCGCTCCTTACACTGTCTGCCTGAGGTAGCTGACCTCTCATTAATCACACACATCAGCATTCACAAGAGGTGAGAGCTACGAAACACTGAAAGGTCTTGTTTCGGTTCAGTGCATTCAGAGGGCAAGATTTGTTGCAAAATATATCGTGACACAAAGCAGCACTGTCTCTCACTGCCACAAAAAAAAGTAAACTGTGTCTTTTTCCATGGCGTGTATGTAGCTGCAATTATGAGCTGCCATGTCATGGAACAAATTCTGATATGAAAAGCCTAAAGCTTGATGGCTTCTATTAGTTTGCTTGAGTTGAGCTTGGTTATGACACATTTTGTTTATTTGTGTGTGTGTGCTTGTGTTTCATTGTTAAGGAAGCCAAGCTGCGTGAGCTACTGGATGTCAGCACCCTGGCGGGGAAGATGGAGAACAGGATGCTGACAGTGGTGAGTGGCCCTGACATGGTCAACATCACCTACTTGAACTTCATGGCTTTCCAAGAGGAGACAGCTAAGGTAAAACGCTATTAAATGCAATATATGTTATAACTGTGTTGCTCCAACTTTGACATATTCAGTGTTTTAACTGGGGTGTTCCATTGTGTCTGTGGGATCAGTGCACATTTCCCTGAAAAGACTTTGGAAAGGTTTTCAACTGAATAAAATGATCTTCTAGGTATGCATGATAATAAATACAATGTTCATATATTGCTGAAATGAAAGCTTGAAATGACACAAAGGTTAATTAAAATGTCGAAAAGGCTGCGTAACCACAATGTGATCAGTATCTCACCTTCCTTATTTTTCAGGCAGTCATGAATATGTGGGATTAAAACAAGGTCCCATTTATTCTTGGTTCTTCTACTCTGGTTAGACCTCAGAAGAGGGCATCATCCCTTGTTGGATCAGGGTTAACACTTAATGTGATCAGTATTCTGTATCACTGCAACAGTGTTTTTTAAATCATCAACATGCCTACATGTATGAACTAATATCTTCATTTGTTCCCAACACCTGGCCAGAGTAACCAGAGGTTACGTTAGACTTTCTCGATGTCCCTCATTTTGACGGACAGGGTAATAAAAATCCTCCATAATCTATTATTACTTGTCATTTTAATTTCCATCTTAATAACAATGAGACATATCCTATAGCAGCATTCAAAGTTCTCTTAACAATTCAAATTATGCATTTATAGAAGATGAACAGTGACACTGATCACACAGTGACCTTTCATGTCAACACCACATGAAGCAGGTGAATGATTAATTTTTTACCTGCGGTAACAGTAGACAACACTAAACACTGGGTCTTTGTGCTGAAACAGGCAAATGTGACCAATGCAATTTTACAGAATTACACTATTACAATTAAAATATGAACAAACTATTGGCAACAAATTAAATTGAACTTAATTAACCTGTTGCGGCCTGAACTCAGACATACCTCCATGGATTTAAACTGGGTGTATGCATCAATGGAGATAGCTGCAGAGGTGATTGTCCTTAGGTTTCATGTCTTTATCTCAGACAGAAAACTCCTCGTGATTGTAATTTTGTTCTGACGACTTAAGACTTTGCTTCCACAGCAGACTTCAAACAGAGTTTTGAGGTTGGGGAACTTTTCTCCCAGGGAGAAAGTGAACATGGGATTTCCCAATTCTGCAAGCACTCACTTCACCGGGAGGAAATCCCACAGCATGTGCTCCCTCTGCACCAAGGGCACAGCTGCTGCCCTCTGTGCAGCGGTCACAGACGTGCTCCAAGGCCTTCTGTCAGTAACGCACCGTCAGCATCCAGATGCAAGACATGTTGCTCCGAGGGAAATTTATTTTCCTCCACAGTGTACTCGGTTCTTAAAATCAAAAAGGTCTGAGCATCTGCCTGCATGAGCATGATGACACAGAACCTGCCCAAAAAATTCTGTCAATAATGGAAAATATACAGACATTTTGCAGCCCATCAAATTGCACCAGGACTGAGTACCGACTCCCTCTGTGTGTCTGTGTGTGTGTATGTGTGTGTGTGTGTGTGTGTTTGTTTCATTTTTTTGCAGGAATGGGCAGAAGAGCTGTTCAACCTGGCATCTAACCTCTTGGTACAGAACATGTCCAGAGAGGCCTGCCTTGAGAAAGCGTATGTCAGCCGCACACGCACACTCACACACACACACACACACACACACACACACACACACACACACACAATGTAAATCTCCTTCTCAAAGATAAATATGAAAATCAGGAGTGCTAGAAACAAAAAATTGTCAGTCACCACAAGCATTCACCTCAGTTATGTATTATATTTTATATAAACAGAAACTGCAGGAAAAAGCAAATGAGGCATTTTGTGCAAAGCTTGATGAGTGCTCCCACTCTTCTGTACACAGTACAGCTACACACAGCGAGTGTTAAACATACTTGCAACATGCACGTAGTATGCCATAAAACCTCATAAACCCTGCAACATACACACAGACACTTACACCCAAATAAATAAGTACTAGTAAGTACACACACATACACAGAAGGAAAGAAGTTGCTTTTCACAGCTCCACCAGGCTGCCTGAGGGTTTGAGTGTATAAAGGGCACTTCACATCACATTGATGGAGAGAGTAAGGAGAGAAAAAACAGAGAGGAAGGAAGAAGGATAAATAAAACAGCTGGAAATATGTGTTAGTTCATGAACCCGACAGCTGGCTTGTCTGCTTCCCAGTGTAAGAGTGCATATGTGACCACATGTACATGTGTTAATGTGCATGTATATTGTGCGCTACCTTATGTTTTTGTTGCATTAATGACATAATGGCAGACCAGATCAGCAGATCCTTAAACAGTTCAGCTTCCTGACCTGAGCTAGTGGTGTCGAAATGTTAAAGAGGGGCCATATGCGTCGGTTCCAGTCTATTATGTAAACCACCCCTGCCCTCATCAATGGCTCTCTGTCCAGTAAGACAGTTTTTATCATCCGTTGCCCTCACACCACCTCTTGATCCTGTATGATAACTGTAATAACGGCTTACAGCACCACATTTGTATTGATCTGATTGGAGCAAACACGCTGTTCTGTGATGCACAGTTGATTTTTTTGGGCAGTGAGTGACTGAGTGAAGCTGATGTAGAGTGAACTTGAATATGAATCTGCAGTACTGTTTTGAGAGAATATGCAGGGCTCTGCTTAGTGACAAGTCCCAGCTGTCTGTTGTTTATCAGTGAACAGAAGCCATTAACTCACACCCCCAAGGAGGCTAATTGACTTATGAGACAATAAAAGTGGCCATCGACCACATAGTACACAGAGGGTTGAGTTGAATTGAATAGAGCAGGTTTCACAGTCATGCTGGTTTCTCACAGCAGCAGTTGTTGTACACTGCTTGCTTACAAATACGGCAATTCTTCGTCATACCACTGCTGCAGCATGAGGAGGCCTCATCCCTGAAGTGATGTTGATGTTTCTCTGCATGTGGTTAATCCTCATCGCTAGCTCCAAAGGCTGCGATGCATTTATGGGGGTCAGTGTAGACGAGCTGTGTTCCCAGCGACAGGAAACAAATCAGAACCCAACATGTCTTCAAATGCCTGCTTGCTACATGATGTTCTTTTGAGGTCAATACAGCAGAACTAAGGACACTCCTTGGATTATGTTGCCTTGAGCATCAACAATTGGGATTGAAAATGCACTAGATATGATTGGCTGACCTGTGACTGATGTTCGGAAACTGGGAATTGACCTGTTATCGCTCTGTTGGTCATGTTTTGCATTTCATTCTATGCCAAAAAAGTGGGTGTGCAGAAATAAGTATTTGAATTACCATAGGTGAAATGAAAACTGACTTTCTTGGTTAGCATTAACTGGAGGAGGAGTGCAAAGATAGGTGGAAGACCGAGATAAACATGAAAGGAGACAGATGCAGTAATCTGTTTTCCCCCACTCGTCTTAATGAATAATGCAGGCACTTGTAAGGCAGACGAGGGCATCAAGAAACACCTCACCGTTCCCTCATTCTTTCCTTACTCCCATGCTATTCTCCCTTCCCTTTCCCTCATGCAGCCTTAGTGATGCCAGCTGTTGTCAACTAGCTCTTTCTCGGCCAACACTTACATTTTTCACCTCACATTTTCCCTCTCTTTTTGAAGAAAAAAAAGCTTCAGACAAAGCCCGGTCTGGCCCTGTTAACCATTACAGTCATCGGTGACTTTGCCTGTGGCAGCCGGCCTGCCCAATGAAGTGGACACTGTAATGGATATTAATTATTAGCCAGCAGCTACTTAAGGCCCAGCCTGTAATGATGGCTCCTGTTGCAGCCAAGCTATTTATAGCCCACTCTGCGCTGCTGTGTTGCTGCTGCATGGCTCTGTGCTGCCGATGCAAGACTTCCAGGGATTAGCCACGTTTCTAACCTGTCATGTGAGCACAGTCAATATTCATGGTGCGCACAAACTCAACACACGCAGTCAGTCGCTGGGTGTTGTATCGCTACATGTGTGTATTTCACCACAGTGATGCATGCACTCATGTGAATTTGCACTCTCGCTCATTTACAGACATGGCAAATAGTTATGTGCATCAGTCATACATGCGACAGAAATTAAATGTGAGCAAGTGCATTACTCACACAGACAAACTGCTGATTACATGTTGTGTAAGGCGTGTGCTCTGTCCAATGCAGATACACTCGGCTGAAGCTGCAGCTCAACCCTGAGGGGCGAATCCCTGTCAAGAAGTAAGTCTCTGATTCATCCTTCTCTCCCCTGCCACCACTCTGCTCTTTTGATCAATGCATAGCTTCCTCTGTCTTCTCTCGTTACTCTCAGCGTATATACGCTTCAGTATACACGCTATCTCTGTGTATATATATGTGCATTTATTAGAATATGTTACCCCTCCCTTCTGTTGTCACAAAATCCTTCTGATATTCTTTCCACCACTCTTCAGCTCTGCAGTAAAATTTGCTCCATAATGTCAACTGCTTTCCTTTCCTCTGTTTCTTAAGAGCCCAAACCTCATCGGTTTGTCTGTGTGTGTAGTGCTTGTATGTGTCTGTGTGCGTGTGCCAGTGTGTGAGAATTTCCTTTAGTGTGTTTCAGTTTTGAGGAGTTCAGTTTCCATTTCATTCATCTCCGCATTTGTCATCAGCTCATTGAAAAATCCAACTCTCTCCATCTCCATTAGTCAAGTTGAGCTTTCATGCAGGCAACAGTGAACTTCTGCGATAACCTCCCTCAGAGCCGCAGAGGAAAGCAGTGGGTGTCAGCACAGAGAGGCACAGAGACACTCCTTGCCGTTTAGGGAATTAACCTCCTAGCTGGGAGGACATGTCAGCTTGACTAATGTCAGCTTGACTCTGCTCTCCCACAGAGCATACAGTATCTGCTCATAGATACCTCTGCGTGTAATTAAAACAGGCTATGGCCAGCGGAAACAGACCTAAACAGCCAGTGGTAGCTGTAACAACACTGGATTTCATTGTAGTAAATCACATTTATTGTCTATATACAGTAAAACGGCAGCTCAGCCACACAGAAGCACTGTCTCCCTCTACACTCAAAATGACAGATGAGGCAGGACAGCATATCCTGCACTGTCTAGCAGAAACCATGTATCTCCAAAAAAAAAAAAAAAATAAAAAATACATAACTCAAAAACCCAGAGGATTATCTGAAAAATGTAGTGTCACAAACCCGAAAACAGGACTGTTTTTCTTACGCCGTGAAAATGTGACACTGGAGATGCATGGTTTTAACAGAACAACAACAATATGATACCTATGTTGTACATATAGTGAAGTAGGAAACATCTAATCTGCTCATCTTTTGTTTATTTATGCAAGAGAAAACACTAGTTTGGCAACTGTTGAGATAGTGTTTGTGGAATTACAACCACTGTCTTAGAAATTGCAACATGACAACGATAATGATGATGATGATGATTATAATGACAACAAGAAATGACAACATTGTGGATGCAACATCATGAGCTCAGCTTTATGAACATGTTTGTGGTTATATTGTCTTTATAAAGAATTACAAACATCACTTTTCATGGACATATCCTGTTAGTCTGGAGTTCAGATGTGTGTGAACAGCAGTAATCAAATCAGCTCACTCTGTATTGTACATAACATTCATATTTGATAATAAGCTGTTCTTACAGTGAATATGTTTCATGGTACATGTGTGCACATGTATAACCTCTGCTGAGATGCTGCCTATTTATAAAGGTGTGTGTACACAATATTAGAAACACCTGATTTAACAGCATCAGAAAATGTACATAAATCAAAGTCAAATCGTCACCTTTCTACGACAGTGTCAACAAATAGGAAACATCACTGTATAACCTTCCGGTCATTCTGGATAAATTACATTTTAATTTTTCATATAGACATGATTTGTGTCTCATTTCTGTCTCTCAAACTAAAATTTCTCCGTGGTGGTTGCATTCTCATTCACTTGCCACATGTTTGTTTAATTTCCCGTTTTTTCATTCCTTCCTCTCCATTCATTTGTTATCACAGGATATCCTTCAATTAAAAGCTGTAAGTTCAGCAGTTTGACACAGAGGATCAGAGTGAAAACTCTTCTCTCTGTGTTTCTTTTTCTCTGATTACTCATAAGGCTGCATTTCTTTGTCCCCCACAGTATCTTCAGGATGTACTCTTCAGACAGGAAGCGAGTGGAGACAGCCCTGGAAAGCTGTAACCTCCCTTCTGGCAGAGTGAGACACCAAAATACTGAAGCTCCCTCTTTTTCCAGTGTTGCTATCTCCTTGTATTTCATCTGTCTCTGAACCTCCCATTTGTGTCTCTCCTCCTCTATCTCCCTCTGCTTCTCTTATCTTTGTTTCCAAGCCTCCAAGCTCTTTCATCTTCTCCATCCATCCATCAGTGTGTCCTCTCATCACTGAGCTCATTCTCTATTCTCCTGAAACAGCAACTGATTGCTGCTTTGCTCATTTGTTTGGAGTCTTGTTTTCTGGATGTCTGCATGACTTCCCATTCAGAACTGATTTAGCCTTGGTTGTAATGAAACAAATAGACCCAGTGGGAGCAATAGAGATGACAAAAGCTGTTTTATCTTTACCGCTCTCACATATCACCAGAGAGAACCTGCATCCTCATGCATAGAGATGTAAACAGTCCTCCAACACAGCAAACAATCTCTGTATTCCAGCAGTAGCAAAGCAATTTGCACGTTACAAAGTGGGAAAATGCTGTTTAATGCAGTTCTGAACACACGCTGAGACATATGCACATACAGGAGAACAGACACATTGCAGTTGTAATAAATGGCTTCCAAATACAAGCAGAAAAACACATACAGAAATACAAATACACACACACACACACACACACAGAGAACAAGTTTTACATAATTAGCACAGGGAGAGATAGCGGGAGCTAAAAACACGTTGCTGTATGAAGGCCTGGTGGGATTTGCTGTTATTCCAACGTGCAAGTAATTACAGCTAAATGGTAGTGCTGTTAATCCCTCAAACACACACACTCATAGACAAACGTGCATGCACAATGTAGCTCACACCAAGGTCTTTAGAATGAGTCATTGAGTTTCGGTGGGGCTTGACCTGCATCCCCCTCCCTTAGCATCCCTCCTGACCTTCTTTTCTCTCGCTCCTTTCTAAGAGTGTTTGGTTCTGCTCTGTTTCTTGCTGGCACAATGCTATTACCTGCTGCTGTGCTGGGCTCTGTGATTCTATCACAACCGTTTGGTTCTGATAGCTCTATAAGGAACCCCTGTGGCCAAAGCTTTTTTTTTTGTTGAAGCACATAGATTTAAGTCTATGTGCAAATTGCAGGCAGTTAGCCTCTGTTAATTAATTGTATTTGAAATGTATACGCAGAATCACTTCCAGAAGGAGACGAGAGGTCGGGTCAGCTATAGTACATCCCATGGCATGAAAGATGTGTCTTTATTATAGACGCACCAGTAGGGTGGATATACAGTATGTATTTAGGTTTAACAGAAGGCAACTTAAAGCTCTGCACAGCATGACTTTACAGAAAATATTTTTTTTGTGCAGAGATGTTTTGGGTGGCTCTGAAGAAGGGCTCAATCTGAAATAACATTTTCTATACAGGTCACTAGGCCTCATGCAAGAACTAAGCCCCCAAAGTCTTGAAAGGTTTTTTGGCTGGACTGCAACAGCAGGGGCTAACCCTATAAACACTAATGTTGCAGACTGACTGAGTGATCAGTGAAGTGTTGGAGTTTCCCTGTTGGACATTGCTTTTTCGAAAATTGATCTGGTGCAAACAAGCAGTGCCAACTTAGCACCTTTATCACTTGATTAAATAACTTTTCAACCACCTTAGCTACTTTAAAGAAAAACACCTGGCAACAAATCTCTAGTGTCTTTTTGGACAAACCTTTGCTACTTTCTATTGAAGAGAGTTGCCAGTGTTGCCCCATGAGTTCGAGGTCGGGCTTTCCTTCCACAGGCACACATCTTTATGCTGACGTCACAGCAACTGACGTGAATGAGCTTCTTACTTTCTCTCTGAGTGATCATTTTACAAATAAATATAGTCAAAATCACAGCACGGCTGTTCTGTTGTGGTTATAACATCAGGATTTTAGCAGCAGACAAGCAGCTTGGAAATGGCTTGAAAGTGACAGCTGGTTAACACGTCGTCTTAATCAGCTGTTTCAGTCACTATTTCAACAGAAAAACATATAAATGAGAATGGCTATATTGTAAATTCAGCTGTATTAAAATACTGTATATGTGAGCAAAAGATGAAGGGAGAAGAGAGAATCAGACAGATAAAGAGCCCCTTGCTAACCAATGCATTTGTGTTGCACCTTCAGTGTATCTGACCATGTTGCTGTTGTCCTCTACAGAATGACTCCATCCCCCAGGAAGACTTCACTCCAGAGGTGTATAACATGTTTCTGAGCAACATCTGCTCCCGACCTGAGCTGGACCACATCTTCTCTGATGTGTAAGTACTGTGTTTCCCTATACATAAATATATATATAAATTCCCAGTTTAGGAGCAAATATGCTTAAGAAAACTTGAAACAATGTGAGAGTGATTTATTAGATTTTTCTTTTTCCAACCATTTGTTGCTCTTTTCAGGTTATCAGATAGATAATGGCTGTCAGCCCTAATCGAGCAATATGGCTGTGCAGGTTTAAGACACCTGCTTTTGCTCATTGGAGTCATCATAAGTAGTTAATTAGCACAGGGAAGTGTGTTGTAATGACCCTGGTTGTGACTCCTTGATTCCGTCTGTGTGGCCCCACGTGCTACAGCAGCAGACCTGCCCCTTGGCCCAGAGCGACTCAGGCCATCAGCTGAGCCCGCGTGCCAGCACGACTGTTGCCACTTCAAGTCATAAATCGAGATTTTAATCACAGTTAAGTGAGATGGCATGAGAGGCAGGAGGATATGGAGATGATAATTTAGTGGAACAGGCAGAGATATGAAAGGCGTTTTAATCAAATCTCATAATTTACTCAACACAGCATTTTATCCTCTGCTCCTTTGCACGTCTGTTGCTCTCTCTCTCTCCACATTTCTTTGCTGTTTTAATTACCACTCCTCCTCTCCATCATCTTCTCCTCGTTTCATTTTCTCATATCTCAGTTTTTGAGTTCTGTTCTTGCTCCTACATCTCACTTAGCAACCAATATTTTCTCCACTTTTCCCTTTTTATATTCCCACCAGTCACTCTACTCTCTCATCTCTTCTCCTCTCCTCAGTGGCGCTAAGAGTCGTCCATACCTCACAGTGGAGCAAATGACGGAGTTTATTAACAATAAACAGCGAGACCCTCGTCTGAATGAGATTCTCTACCCTCCTCTCAAACCAGAGCAGGTCCAGCTGCTGGTGGACAAATATGAACCTAATGCTTCGCTGGCACAGAAAGGTCAGTGGCTCAAATGTCTGTCAGTACAAACAAAGGCACTTTAACATGCTACACATAAACACACATAACACACTCTCAGCTGCCTCCTTTAATGCACAGGTGTTTTATAGTAAGAAAACGTTTTCATACAAAAAAAATATTTTGAAAGCCCTGAAAACACAGAGAAATTTAACCCAGATATACAGTGTGACTGTTTAAGGCCCCCGGCCTCTTCCAGCCCTACTAAGACTCCACTCACCCCCAACCCTCCATTTCAGCCCCCACAACCAATAAATTTGGCAGGGGTGTTACCATAGCGACAACCCTGCTTCCTGGTGTCCAAAAACTCTAAAAGTGAGGGGACATGGTGGGGTGCCAAGGGACAAAATGTTAGACGTCCATAAATACCACACACACACACACACACACACACACACACAAAGGAATAGGATTGCATGATTACATGAGTGGAATCCTTGAGTAGAGTGAGAAAGTGAAAGAGAAAGAGTGAAAAGAGAGGAAGGACTGCTGGTGCATGTTTGTATTTCAGGAGAGCTTGAACAAATAGCAAGTGGCAAGTGGAGTGCAGCAGAGTAGCACTTCACCAGTGTGCTTTCATCCACACAAACACTGTAAGACATAAACATAAAGACATAAACTTTCTCTATAAATTGCAGTATTTTACTGAATCTTCTTATATTGCCTCACAAATCTTCCTTTTCGCTTTTGCTGTAAATCAGTATTTTAACAAAAAAAAAAACCTACCGTAACTGATCCATACAATTTGCACAGATCGATGATTTCATCTGTGGAAGACTCCATTAATCCTCTATAAGGGTAGCTATATCAGATGAGAGAGCTCAGTACCCTGCAACTTAAAGACATAGTTTGAAATTATGGTAAATGTGTTTATTTATTTCCTATATTCCTACATATCTGTAGCAGGTTAGCTTAGCTCAGCACAGAAACTATGTGTCATTTTACAGGTGTATGTGCCAGACTGTTTCTTGGACAGGAGGAGTTGCCAGGCAACTAGTAGTAGTTTAGCAACTTGGAGTTGTTTCTGTATCCTGCATATATTTTGTCAGAGTGTTGACTGCATGTTCCAGTCGGCTAAATAACATATCTGCTGTCCAAGCGGTGGCATGTTTTTTTTTAACTTGCTAGTGTAGCAGTCATCAGTACCTGCCCATGAAGCCAACAGTCTACCTGTTAAAACTTAGTATCTAAACAAAACAACATGAATAAATCGTAGTTGTATGCCTCCACCAACCTGTCCACTTGCAGTTAATTAGCGTGTGAATTCTCGAGTCATGGCCAGACCCTGACCTTTGACCTTTGGCCACCAACATCTAATCAGTTCATGTGTCAGTCCAAGTGAACATTTGTGCAGAATTTGAAGAAATTCCCTCAAAGGGTTACTGAGATATCACGTTCACATCAGAGGGAGGAATGGACAGAAAGATAACCCAAAAACTTAATGTCTCCAGTCACAAATTTCGGTGATGTGGAGGCATAAATATAAAAAAAAAAAATCAACATCAACTATCAACATAAAAAAAAAAACTACACGTGTATAAAAGTAAATAAAGAGGCAGTCTTAGTGTAATATTGAAACATCAGGTCTGGCGCATCAATAATTCATGAACAACCAAGATGGATGAGCATTAGGGAGCCAACACTCCTGGACATGTTGTGCTTTCATGTTGTTTGAAGTGCCAGTGGACAGAGAGCTGCCAAAACTGGAGAACATCCCACTCCAGATATCAGGCATCAAGGTCGGGTATGTGCCAATTCAAATTTAATCTCTGTTGGAAAGCATGTTATACACGTGTGCCAAACAGGGTGACTTACTTTACACCGTATGCTGTTTATTATCAAGCAAATCACTGGGTGGATTCTTTCTGTTATATCAGACCAAGCCATTTCAAAAACATGATAATAATTGCTGAACATACCTTTATATGAATAATTTATATTTAGTATTTACCTAATGTTAGTTAATTTCTAGAAAGCACCAAAAACTGTGATAAAAAGTTATAGTCAGGAGAACATGTGCTGTAAATGTTTTTGACTTTTGAGTCCCATAGAAGTTAAACATTAGATCGGTGTGCATAAACATAAACTAATGGGGCTTACAGATTACATGACTGTATGTCTTCACTTTCCCAAGCAATACTACATCTGTTAGTACCTTGGCTGTGTTTCCTAAGCAGCGACCTTCATAGTACAGTAGATCATTACATTATATACCTGCATAGGACTGTTCATCAACAACTGTGTAACTATGGTGCAGATCTGAAGATTTGTACATGGCTGAATATATTTATGAAAATGTGGGGAACAAACTGTTTAGTATGGAAGGTATTATTAAATAAAGTTTCAGTTTTAAAATTAAAAATGCTAATCTTTGGTGCCCGAAGAGGCTGTTTATCTAGAAATCTGTTCAGTATATCATTATACCAATCACATTTGCACATTTTATTACTGATTACACTGAAACTAAATTGACCCTAAATTAAGCAGAGCATGAGTGCCACTTTAAAGGAGCTATTTGTAAGGTTTTTTTTATTGCTATGTAGTTACCATTAGCATTAACAGCTGTTTACTGACCGGTCTTGCCAAGAGCTTCAGCCATCATAGCATTTATAAGACAAGAGGTTATAACATCCTCTGTGCAGCGCTAATTCTTCAGGCAGTCTGGACGCTGCAGTGACTCGGTATTGGAAAGTGATGAGTTGGGCCGGCCGCGCCAGTGCTAGCTGATTAGCATGCTAGTTTCAGTACAAGAAAAGAAGTAAAAGAAATAGAAGCAAAACAAGAGGGTTGCTTTCCACTGTTGGTTGGTTGAACATTGGCTATGTAGCAATAGCAAAACTTAACAAATAGCTTCTTTAATAATCGCCTCTGTGTAAAGTACCTACTTTACTTTTTTCAGATGTGTTATGACAGGAAATAATTTTTTAAACCACATTGAAATATATCATTTGACCGCCCAGTGTTTGGCTCTGATCACAGTGATGTGCTCGCACTGTGATGTTGTGTGTTCATCCTGTCCCGGGCTCTCTGGAAGCGTGCCCTTCTCTGTCCCAGTGACAGATTTCCCTGTGTGAAGTATTTATCTACCCGGAGGAAGTGCTGCCATCTGCTCTGCAGAGGGGTCCAGAGCTCCACATGCTACCTTCACACACACATTCAGATACACATACACATGGTTTTTCCTCTCTCAAGGACGCCCGTACATGTATTCAGAGATATAAGTTAAATTATGTGTGGCTATGTGCTTGCACTGAAAAAGCCTTACGTGGAATACAGGAATATACAGCAGGCATGCATAGATGCATGCGCCTTCTCCAGATAGTGGATCAAATGCCTTAGGTCTGCCCCAAAAAAGCTAAATTAGGGGGAAGAGTGAGAAAACTGTTACTTTTTTCTGCTCGCTCAATTCGTTGCACTCTCTCTCTTTTCTTTCTCTGTTTTCCAGATTGGATTTTGTGAATATTATACCTGTCATTAATCTCTTCATTGCTCTGTCATTGTGTGTGGCTTCTTTAGTCTGTGCTCACTCAAGTGTTCCGACATTGTTTGAAGGTAGATGAATAAAATACTAAATGAAATAAGACACTTAAAGTCTCTTACATCCAGAATGGTTGATGGCGCATTCTTCTTCAGTGATTGTAGAGAGGAAGCTCTTTGTCAGACTTGGTTTACTGTTTGTTTGTGTCCACTCTTGTCTTGCAGTTTATCACTGAAGTCAGAATATATTTCAACTGCAGTTTCCTCTCAGCTCAACAGAGTCCTTATTGTGGCCAAAGTTTTTTTTATTTGACTTGAATGTAGCTGTTCATACTCTCTTCCTTTCAGAACCAACTTCACCTTTCAAATCTCACCTTTAGAGTAACACATGTAGGTTCTCACTCAAGTACCCCTCTATTACCAGCCATGTTAACACCCTTTTTCCCTGTTTGACCTACAAATGTCTTGGGAACTGGGGAAACTCGGTGTGTATATCTGTGTGATACAGAGGTTAGGGCTCAGCCTGGCAAAGGGAGGTCTGGTAGTCAGCAGGGAGTAAGACGCTGAGCGTGACTGAGCTCAGATGTCACAGACAGCAGCCAGCGTTAATTAGTCCAGCAACTCTGCAGAGGGCGGCACCGCATTAATTAGCATAAAGTGGCCGGAGGGACCTGCTGCACTCGTCGAGCTTGCATCACTTAGCATATTTAGCATAACGTCAATTGAGTGCGTGCGTATGTGGGTGGAGGAGGTTGCAAGTGTTTTAGTTTTGCATTGAGCACCTGCTATATGTTGTACAAAATTTAATCAGTGCCGGTGCGGTTATGATGTGCATGGTAATGTGTATGAAATTTTGCATCTGGATGGTAGGAGATGTCAGCTTTTCATCTGCAGCTTATTACTTATTTATTCCTTCTCTCGAGCACTTTCAGTGAGGGCCTGAGCTCAGTGATGGCAGCAAAAAGGCAAAGCTTAACATGAGTGACCTTGGCAAACAATCAAAACAAGGAAAGAACAACGTCAAGGGCAGTTAATCTTTTTCAGATCACAGTATGACATTATGTGAACATCCACAATGCCAGTAGAAGCAAGTGAAGCAACAGATGTAGAAATTCACATTTGTATTGTAACCTGTCTTGTGTGAACCGGAGACTTCATGCATTTATGCACCTTGGATTCTTGAATATTTGTAATAAATGCTAATAACTTACAGTATACACCTACAGTGTAAGAAACGGAAACACTGAGGCACAGGCTTTAAGGATTAACCACAAAAGCTTTCGGCAAACGGTGACTTAAGCTTCCTGCTAAATTAAACTACTAATGTAATCTCAGTGTTGCTTTAATTAGTGATTATGGGCATTTTTGTAATGTAGCCACTGAAAGCATTTAAACACAGTTTTCCAGCTGCTTATTTGAATGCACCTGCAGCGTGTGTACACAGTATAGTGTATACACTGTACATTTACTCTTTTTTTAAAGACTGTTATTCATGTTACATATTTCATGTTAGACATTCCAAAGGGAAAAAAATCAGGATCTGTGATTGTGAAGTGGCGCACAGTCATGTAACACCATATGCCATAACTATTGTGTTTCATTTGTTTAAAGGATAAGGCTGGTGATATTTTGTGTTTGTTGTTATCAACAAATCCTATGAAAAGATCAAAACCAACATTCTGTTTTTCCAACTGACAAAGCATTACAACTTCCCAACCCTGTCTGTGAACTCAGCCCCAATTACATTTATATCTACTGATGATGTAAATCTTTAAAAAACAGGACAAAAAAAATTCTTTGGAACTGCAGAGCACTGTAGTGCTTAGTGAACACTACTTAAACAAGGGTCAATGGTGCATTTGTTGAAGACTATGTCTAGCAGTGGTGAGTGTTTATGGCAGCAAGTTGAATGTGGACTCAACTCAAAATAAACAGTGACCAGTGCCCATGTTAATTGTACTGAATAAACTTGTACAACAGTGTGGCTAAGACTAAGACAATAATTATTTGTCAGATCAATGTATTTTTTCTTTTTGTGGGATTTGTTGACAACTGGAAAAATATAGAAGATCACCATATTATATCCTGCAAATCCTTAGGCACAGGTTTGAAAATCAGGTTTGTGTCTGGACCAAATAAAAAAGGGTTTCAAACTTATCATCTTTGTGTGCTGTCTATCTGTGCTGTGTGCTGTTCGTGCAGGTCAGATCTCAGTGGAAGGCTTTGCCAGGTATCTGAATGGGGAGGAGAACAGCATCATCCCCCCTGAGAAGCTGGACCAGAGTGAAGACATGACCCTTCCCCTCTCCCACTACTTCATCAACTCCTCACACAACACATACCTCACAGGTACACACCCAGATAAAGTCAAAAAGCTGTTGTGTACGTAGGCAGCTCTGTCGGTCTCTCTGTCTGGCTTACACACTCAACTCGATTTTACTCCTGACTGAGTGCACACACGCATCCTTTATTCTTCTACATATGAGCAGATCACTCATTCATTTAGAAATACAATTATGGTTGCACAAGTGAATACACCCCACTTTATACCTCGCAGGTCAGTCAATCAAATGCACTGATGCATACCAGGCCCCCTTTACCTCTCAAGAGGTTATCCAATCAAGTCATGCCATGAGACGCAACTCATTGATATTCATGAGTTAAATATTTCTTTAGACTGGTAGTCACAGTAACTGGCTCCCGGCAGTGCGCAAGCATAGCAGGCACAATACAGAGGCCATTTTCTCTTCAATGGATATTAGAATTCATCTATTCAAATCTATTCTGGGGGGAACTGGAGAGCATTGAATCTTTCAAGTGGATCAAATTTCTCCAGCGATGTAAAAAATGGAATTTCTGTAATAGTCCAGCCTCATAGCCTGCGAAATGAAGAAATGAGAAAAACAAACAACAGTTTCTTCCGTCTCTGCTTACACACACACCCACACACACACACACACACACACACACACACTGTTTCTTCTTTAAGTATCTTCAAAAGTGACACACTGTGATTTTTATAATATGAAATAGAAATCTGCAGAAATGCATAATGTGTTTCCTTCCTTGCTGTATTTATGGTTAACAACATTACACGAGAAATCCACACACCATAATTAGGCCAACAAGAGCTTGTGCAACTTATGCATTCATGCTGATGTGATTCCACCCTATTGATCAGTGGTAATTCAAAGCAAGACATTGACTCATTTAGTAATGAAAGTCTCTCCCTAATGGGTTTGGATAAGGATGTCTATCACTTGAAGAAAAAAAAAAAAGAGTGAGGAAAAAAAAGTCAGGAAATGAATGATCCCACCTGAAGTGACAACATGGATCTGTCTCTCACTTTGACACAGCTCCCCTCACGTTGCAGGAAAGCATGCTGTTAATGTGAAGAGATAATTGCTCGCTAATGGCGACAGGCTGATAAGATTTGCCTGCTACAGATAACAACAGCTGAATTGTTTTTACTGCATGCTAGCAACAAATGTGGTTAATGAGCGCCTGAAAAGTGAGAGCACATGCTTCTGTAGACATCCGGGTACTTTTGGAGTCAGTGTAACAATCACCTGAGGTGTGTGTGTGTGTGTGTGTGTGTGTGTGTGTGTGTGTGTGTGTGTGTGTGTGTGTGTGTGTGTTTGCTTGTGTTTGGGGCGCAGCTGGCCAGCTTGCAGGGAACTCTTCAGTTGAGATGTACAAGCAGGTTCTCCTGTCAGGGTGCCGCTGCATTGAACTGGACTGCTGGAAGGGTCGCACCACAGAAGAAGAGCCCGTCATCACTCACGGCTTCACCATGACAACTGAAATCTCCTTCAAGGTAACACAAGGAGAGCAGAGTGATAGCGCTGTAGGCGGAGGGTTGGGTGGGGGAGTGGGGAGCAGAGGAAGAGGGAGCACAGGCTGAAACATTCTTCCCTGAAGATGCATTTTAATGCCTTTGTCTACGGACACAGAGAGGGGGGTTCTGGGTAAACAGACCTCACGGACAGATAATGCGATCCACATGCTGTGCATATGATCCACTCACTGCATCAAACACTGATTGCTATATGGGTTGGGCCCACATCTTCTGTGTTTTAGTAACTTTAGCTTTAAGTATTTTGGGGTTAGAATGGGTTTCCATTTCCTGGTCTCATCTTTATTTCCAGGACATTCTATTTGGTAAACATCATTTTGCCTCCGAGTGCACACTTAACGTGCCAGTGTATTGGCAGCCACCTATGTGAAAACCCTCAAACATGCAGGCTTGCACCAAAATGCAAAAGCTTGTTAATGACTAATTAAGGAAAGTAAATTGAAAGAGCAGGTGCAGTAGCTTAGATGCTTTTACCATCTTCACACTGTAAGTGGTTGATTCTTGTTCATGGCTTTAAAGATATGATTCTTAAGATTTCAGTCCTGGTTGACTTGGTGACACCTGTGCTGCTGTTAGTAAGTGCAGTTTAATGTTACAGCACAGTAACAGCATCATTTTATTTGAATGAAAAGTCAGACTGATTTCATGCTGCACATGACACAATTAGTTTTCCACACAACAACAGGAACCAGTGAAGATGGTTACCATGTGGAGGAGGAGTCAGAGGGTCCTGTGTTGCCTGCAGTTTTTCATGTAACACAAATTAAATATAATCCACTGATGAAAAATTGTTTACAGTCGTGAACAGCGCTAACTATGGTGACAATCACATTTCCTGCATTTTCTCTGGCGGCTCCACAATCAAAGCCACCCTATGTTTCAGCATTTGATCATTTTTAATGTGAAGCAGCAGTAGGAAATTGTAGTGACTTAACGCAGCTCTGGCACAGTGTAAACAGAGTTAACAGTAAACACATAGGGTCTTATCAGTGAGATCAAATTGGGTTGAATCTCTCATGCAGTCAGGAATGGCAAACTCTGCCACTTCCAGCAAAAACTACAGGATGAAGAGATAACTACTGAATGTTAATACATTAATGCTGACCATCAATAGGAAAAAATGGGATCTGATTTCATGAAATTCATTAGGATTCTAACTGTAATCGTATTTTATACAGCTGGGAATGAAATGCACAACCACAGAAGCATACAGATGCAGCATCAGACACAGAAGATAAAAGTATGGAGGGAAACAGAGTCGGGGAAGTGGGGAAAACAAAAAGTGGGCCATACAGCAGATAACAAATCGTAAAGGACAGGGACACACTGACTGCCCCTAAAGAGAAGCTCTGAGGGGCACTTAATTAAAGTCTCCAAAGAGGAGAAGACAAAAAGAAAAACTGCTTTTATGGCAGGAAGAGGGTGTGAAAATCTCAGGGCAGAGTAGAAAAAAGAAGCAAGAAGCGGGTGGATTGATTGATAGAGGAAATTTAGGTCCAATGAGAGTAACAGAAGAAGTAGAACAAGCTTAATGGAATTAGTGTGAGAGTGAAATACAGAGTTGTATATAAGAGTTGTGAAGTGGAAGAAAGATGAAGAGGGTTGAGTTACAGACAAAGATTTTTATTGGAGGAGATGGAGCAAATGGAAATTAAGGCATTAACGGAACTGACACTATCGTTAATGACGGTGTAATTGACTCAGACAATCAGTGGCTTGGAAATCTGATATCAGATTTTGAACCGTCTTCTCTGGAGTTGAGCAGCGACACCAAACTCACGGCTCAGCTCTCATTTCTGTGGACATATCCTCGAATGACAGGATTCACTTTAATGCTATCATCCAGTAAATTCACCAACATGTTGACAACCTGCACATCTACAATACAGCACCAGAAGATTTTACACTGATACATGCATTTCATACACGCAACCACAAAGATAATTCTCCCAGCACTGGCATCCACAATAGACCATAATGCCATGCAGCCGGAGGACATGTTGGATTTGTAATGAATCTTCCTATCTTATCACTGTTGCTGTTGCTTTCTCCTACAGTTATTGATTTCAGCAGGTTTGGGCATGTTCTCTGGGGGAGGCTCTCAAGCATTCCAGGAAATATGGGGAATCATAACATTGTAAATGCAGATTATTGTGGCTGGTGTACAAGGAGTATCTTCAAATGCTTTATTTTCCTGTGACTCTACAGCATATTCCTGCATTAACCATCAGTGACTTTAATTGTTTCTTAATGTACATTACATTACTCATATAATAATTCAACACTGACATAATTTTCTGTCCTATGTGTGTGTGTGTGTTCAAGATAATTTATGTTGATATTGTTTTTTTATTTTTCCCTTCTGTTTCTGTTTTTAGGAAGTGATCGAGGCCATCGCCGAATGTGCCTTCAAGACCTCACCTTTCCCCATCATCCTGTCTTTCGAGAACCACGTGGACTCGTAAGTCACCAGACCATAGATCAAAGACCACAGTGTGACCGCTGACCTTATTGATGAGTATTGTCTGAGTATTGGATGGTTTAATGTCGATAAGCCCAATCAGTCATTTTGTTTGTATCAACTGTGTAAACATCTGCACAGTTTTAGGGGGAGGGTTCTCATTGGTGGGTTTGGTTTTTAATGGTTCCTAGGGGGTTCTTAGGAGCAACATATATATTCAGTGTATATTGATATTTTGTGGAGAAATCATATTGGTGTGTGTGTGTGTGTGTGTTTGTTTTTGCATGTGATGACTCCCAGACCAAAGCAGCAGGCTAAGATGGCAGAGTACTGCCGGTCAATATTTGGAGACGCATTACTGACAGAGTCTCTGGAGAAATACCCTGTGAGTACATACGATGTTTATACACAAAAACACACACACACACACACACATATGCATGTGCTAACATACACATTTCGTGATGGCGTGCTGTCTCTCACACACACATACACATACACAGACATACCACACGGCCAGCAGCGAGGGATTCATCAGATATTATCGCACAGCTGAGTGCACCGAAGAAGTGTCCTTGAACACTGCTGCCCAGCATGCTACCCTTGCATGTAAACATTAGGGAGACAACAAGCCATGACTTACTGCACACTCACACTCACATGTAAACACACACATACTGTTTATAGATAATTCTACTCATTCGATCACATACACCACTGTTTCCCTGTGTTTCTTTATCTTTTTTCCTCTCTCCTTCCGTGTCTTTCTCACTTCCAGCATCATATCGACATGCCCTCTAGCACCTGGCAAAATGTGTTGTCACTGTTTTTCCTCTTTCTGTCACTCCAGGCGCGCTTCTAAATGGCCTCCTAGACTTCATCTCTCTCTTTTGCTCTCTCGCTCTCTCTCCTTTTCATTCTTGTTTTCAATCACAGACACACACAAACCTGTGGCTATCTGTGTGCCACGGAAGCCAACTCTTAATGATTCATCCCACAGTCATTTTTTACTGTGCCTCTCTGTTACCGTGGGAGAGACTGCAAATGACAGCCATGTAAGATTAAATGGAAGTGTTTTACGCTATAATCTAAACATGGCTTTTCTTGGCAGTCCTTTATCTGTCTCTCCTCTGTTTCCATGGCTACCAGTCAAAAGCTTTCTTTGTCCTTTTGTGGCCAAACTCTTTTTTTTTTATCCCAAAGGCGTCTTTGTGTGTAATGACGCAAGCACTTACGTGCGACAAATGGAGCCACTTGTCGCACAAACTCTCACACAGGCACCTGTCATGGTGTCTGGTACACATACGATCCTCCACACATATGTACTTAAACACACCACTTACTCCTCTTCTGTTGTTCACCGGGGATGACTTGTCCCTGATGGTATAACACTAGAGAGCAGCTAAAGTTCCCCAGCAGTCAGATGCAGCATTATCTCGCACACACAGGGAGCTCCTCCAGCACCGCCGCCTGCCAAAGACACAGCCCTCTGAGAATTACAGCCTTCTGACTGGATTTGACATTGAAGTATTATCGGGGAGAAACCCTTCGAATGGAGTGGCAGAGGGAAGTAGAAGGAGAAAGATACAAGGAGAAAAGTGAGAATTTAGAGAGAGAGAGAGAGAGAGAGAGAAAGAGAAAGTGCTACTGATGAATTAGATTTCTACCACTGAGCATGTAATAACTGGGGAAGGTGAGTGCAATGACAACCACTCCCCTCTGGCATTGTGTATACAGTGTATCGAATGGGATATCAGCCCTGTAAGTCTATAGGGTCAGGGGCAGATAGGGTAATATAGCTAGATTGGTTCCAGCTGAGCCTAGGGTGAGAAGAAAGAGGATTACAGCTTTCTTAGAAACCCAAGCACTTCTTGCATCTCCACTCGCCAAAACTGCTAAAAAGGAGAGACTGTTATTTTTTTTTTATTTTTTTTTTTTCAATTAAGCTGAGAGAACAGTGTGCTCTTTCCAAAAAAATTAACTGAAATTACCTAAAAATTAGATTCGCCATGAACATGTTTTCTTGTTTGTTATATGGCTCTCATCACTGCATTCATTATGCTGATCAAGGCTTATTGCCAAAACATTTTCATTATAACTGCTGACAAATATGAAATATGTTCAGAATGAAAATATTTTTGTTGCAGTTTGTTCAGTCTTGTTGAGGCAGATTGGGAAGGTGGAGAAAGGCGAGCGGGACTGAGAATAACGTGAGCAGAGTAGCAAGCATGAGGTGTTGAAGCTGACAAAGACGTGTATAACAACATATACACCTTTTTCTCAAACACCTCATAGTCACTACCCTCATCTAAAAAATGATTCAAGCTGGTAAATCACATTACTGACAGTTCAGAATGAGCTGTTTGAAAACTGAAGTAAAGCCAGACTCCTCAAACATACAGTTGAATTTGGAGGAAGTCTTCAGATGCTTTAATTACTGTTAAATACCTCAGTGTAAACACACACACCACAGAGTCCTGCTTTCATTGCGTATTTAATTAATGATTCATTATCAGTGATATGTTAATGTGTAAGCAGTATCTTACTGCTGTAGTTTTAACTACTTTACTCACTGGCAGTTTAATCCATACCAATGCTCCGTGTTAATATTAAGCTGTTTGTAAAAGTCTAATATACAGTTGAAATAATAACTAAAGCTATAAAGTAAATGTAGTTTATTAAACATTACTTTCTAATGATATTTCCCCCTGAAATATAGTGGAGTAGAAGTATGAAGTAGCATAAAATGGAAATACTCAAGGAATGTACAAGTGCTTATAAGTTGTACTGAAGTACTTGAGTAGTTTTTACATTTACATTTCACCACTGGTGAGATCAAGTCCTGAAAGTAATGGGTAGTGGAAATATTTCTAGAAACTTGCAAGTGTGTGATTGTTTAAGCATTTGAGTGTTTTCTTCCTCTTCCTCATATTGATTCCCTCTGTTCACTCCCTTATTACAATGGAGCAGATAAAAGTTGGTGGATTTGGGGCGTATTGAATTAATCCAAGTAAACTGCAGTTCAAACAGGTCTACTGCTGTGCATTTGAATAGAGTCTAGATCACATGCCACATCCGCTGCTGAACTGGTTCCTTTTAAGTGGAACTGTCTGACTGAAGCCAAAGCAAACAGGACGTCTAATCTTTATTTTGTCACGTTCCAACAACAGCAGTAGAAAGGTGTGGATGGATATGTGTGGCAGTTGGGAAAGTAGGTCATTAAATGGAAAGTTTTGGATTAAGTTTGGTGTATGAATCGCTGTTTCCTTGCTCTTGAAAGAAGTGGAGTAAAAGTAAGAAACATTTTTAAGTTTGGTTGTGTTTGTAGCTGATGAATTGTAAAGACCATGGTTGTGTGTGTATTCAACATCGCTGCTGAAATTCTTAATAATACATTATTGATATCCCTAAACACTGTGATCCAAAAGCAGTGTACCCCATAAATAAATAAGAGATCTGCCTACTTCCAGCCAGCTCCCTTGAGAGGGTGTGTGTTTGTGTTTAATGCTCACTTTCCCCACTGGAAGCTTCTTTTAGCGTTGAGAGTGTAAACTTTTGAGTTGTTACATCAACAGACTTTGTAATGCTCAGTGCTGATCCTCGCGGTCACTAACAAGCTCGACTCAGCAGAATCTGCATAGTGAATTTTGTGCAGAACAAGATTTGTTTTTAAACCGCCATGAATTTACATGTTAAATGACTCACTCCAGTAAACAGCTTCTGCATTTTCTTCCTGTCATTATCTAATTTGTCTCCAAATTGTTGTAAGATGTGGCTGTAATGGAGTGGTCTCTATCCATAAAGTAACACATTGGAACTTTAAAACCTTTATTTTTAGATTTCTTCTCTGTTGAAACAATTTGTCGTCACAAAAAGCAGCACAAATCTGACAGATTTTACAATGGTGCAACAAGATGTTTCATTTTTCAGCTGAAAACCTCTCACTGACTTCTTGTGTGTGTGTATCTCTTTCTTTATTTATATGACCTTTCTGTGATTTTCATCACCTCCCTGTCTCCATCTCTTTCAACACCCTGTCCAGCTGGAGTCTGGTGTGCCACTGCCCAGCCCGATGGAGCTGATGGGGAAAATCTTAGTGAAGAACAAGAAGAAACACCACAAGACAGACGGAAGCACCAAGAAGAAACTGTCCGAGCAGGTTTCTAACACCTACAGCGATTCTTCCAGTGTGTGTGAGCCCTCCTCCCCAAGTGCAGGTACAGCCCTTACTTAGACACACAAGCACACACACACACATCCCACTACCAGAGCCATCGAGTCACACTGGGACAGCTGAGTTATGATGTTTCAGAAGTTAAATGTAGTCTAACCGCCTGGGTCCGTCTGCACTGTGGATCGACACCTCTGTGCTGTCCAGAGACTGAATCACTGGAGCAAAACACTGCTATTGTTTATCATTTATCATTTTCATGGCCCTCTCCATCAGCTGAAGGCATTATTGGCTGTTGGACACACTCCCCGTCAGGCATATACACTGCTGGTCACTAGGGCGTCTTAAACACTGGCCAGTGTGCCTTCATTGTGTTGGTGCATGTTCATGCAGCTGTGTTTACATTATACTATAACTGTGGTGAACTTTTATGTCTCAGTTTATGGATTTTATATATTTTCACAGCTGCTTTCTGGTTTGAGATTTTCCTAATCATTCATATCAGCACTGACATTGTTTACACTTCAGCTATGTCATTTACATATGTGTGTTTGTGTTTTCTCTTTTATGTACTTTATATTACCCTCTCCTCACTCCTACCTGTGTGATACGTTTTTCACTCATCTGTAAATCATTATAAAGCTTGCAATCAATCACCTTCAGTTTTCTTTGACTGCTGAGCTGCAAGCTTCATTCTGACACACTGCCCCCCGGTGGAAGAAAATAACCAACACAAGTGTTTGACTGTTGCATAACAGTCAAGAAGTTAACTGGTGCGCACAAAGAATCTGAGCTGGTTCATCTGTGCTGCCACATCAGTGATTTCAGAGATGGGAAGGGCACTGTGAGTCTGTGGCTCTTTAAACAGACTAAAAAAACTATTTATTACATGCAGTTATATTAATCTAGCAAATAACATTGTAATGAAACTTGTCCTCCCCAGACAGTTAGAATTGCAGCCTAGATATCTGTGTTATTAATGCAGTAAACAGGAAAATGTTATTAATCTTAATTGATAAAGAGCTGAGACAACGCTGAGTTTGCATCTCAAACCGCTACCACCACTACATAACCATTACATCTTTTAATTAGAAAATATCACAAGTTGTCACCAGTAAACCGGGATATAAATTTCGTGAATTTCTGAGAACGTAAGAAGCAGGTGAGTAGTTTTTGCAGTGCTTAGTGTCTGTGGAGCTTGTTCAGCTGATCAGAAGTCTTGGGTGGCCTCTGTGTGGCCTGTAAGCTAAGAAAGTACAAACTGATCTTGTTGCCCTTAACTAAACTTCTTATAGCACCAGCTCATCTGGATTTTGGGGGTCGGACATTAAAAGGATAGTGTTTAAGGAGATTTTAGTATGAATATCAAACTGAAACTGTAGACGTGGGTTAGATAAAAATAGCAATTTGAAAAGTGAGGAGGAGCATTGACCGTCTCCAGTAGAAATTACACCCTTGGATCAGCATGGCTGTCAGCACAAAGCTTTTTATAGTCATTTATCGTCTAATATCACCTGGTTATGAAGCACATTGTATAATTTAAAAGTGCTGAACAAGTACTGAAAAGTAAATGATGACAACGGTAGACTGTACACTACATTATCAACACTTCAAATGAAACTTTGTGGTGTTTATACAGTAGTTTGACCTTGTATTTTGAGTTTTGATTGAGTTTGTTTTTTTCCGCACAGGTTCAACCAAAGAGGAGATGGCAGATTCCTCACAGCCCTCTGAGGGTGCTGAGCTCAGCCTGAGGCCGCAGGGCAGAAAGTCTATCGGTGAGTCACCCACAGTACATGACCTCAGACTCAGAGGCAAATCTTTACCAGAGCGCTCATTAGGCTGGCGCTGAAGCTATAGGTCAGTTCCACCATTAGCATGTTAAAATTAATTTCCTCAGTCAGTGTGACCTCAGATTTAGTTGGAAATCTTTAGTAGATCTCTCATTATGTGTGCGCAGAGGCTGTGTCAGCTCCACCAAAACAATATTAAAATTAATTTCCTCAGTGCATGAGCTGTGTGCGTTCAGCTGTTCAGCTGAAGCCTTGTTTGTGTCTTTGCTTTAAATGTAATAGAGGCGACTGATCCTAGATAAAGACTTATTTAAAGGCTATTAGCTTTCAAACCAGTCTGTCCAACATTTTGCATTGACTTTGTGGAAATGTCAGTTAAATTTACATTTGGCTCATTTGGCTTTATTTATTGTAATTATCTGTGACTAAATCTAAGACTCATGTTTCAGGTGAGGTGGAGGCGGAAAGCGAAGATGAAGATGATGATGATGATGACTGTAAAAAGGGCTCAGTGGATGAGGTGTGTATCTCACAAGTGACACACAGCAGTCAGTTGAAATACTAATAATGTTGGGGATTTACAGCTCGGTGTACTGTGTGCATGTCATGTGCTGGTGCTGCCGTCTAGTGTCCATGTTTGATAATGCGTTTGATTCCTAGTGATGGAATAAAAACAAATAGATAAAATAATACTGTGCTACTCATTGTTTTCAAAGATTCTAACAGACCTTTTTGTCAAAACATTGTGCTGCATTGCATTTAGAGGTTTGTATGTGTGTGTGTGTTTACATGTACAGGGAACAGCAGGCAGTGAGGCATTTGCCACAGAGGAAATGTCCAACCTGGTCATCTACATCCAACCAGTCAAGTTTAACAGCTTCGAGGCTTCCAAAAGTACGTAAGCACAATGAACGTTTACTGTACCTGTAGTCCAACATGAGATACCCACCAGTTGAAAACAGCCTAGAGCTGATAAAAATGATGAGATGTTAGTTTCTTTGTAAAGACATAATGTGTTTCCTAAATGCTGTACTCACTAAGCATGACTGTTTTCCCTTGGGAGAAAGATTAAAAATTAGAAGAAATAAACACTTTAAACAAGTGATTTTTACGGTAGTGATAAATTTAGATGTTGATGTTTTCGATCTATCTGGTGACCATTAGATAATTCTTCTTCTTCTTTAATACATCACCATCTCTGCCCGCAGAGATCAATCGCAGCTACCAGATGTCGTCCTTCGTAGAGACCAAAGCTTTGGAGCAACTCACCAAATCCCCTGTAGAGTTTGTGGAGTATCCTTCTCAGTTTTACTGAAGCAGTTCTTCATTCTACTTAATATGACTCACAATCATTGAATCTGATTTGGGTTTACATATGTTCAGTTCCTGTTCTTCCAGCCTCACAATTCCCTGTGGAAGTGATGAGGCTCTTTATCATCACTTGGCTTCAGTGGCTCATCTTGTTCAGTGGAAGTGACAAAAAGATAATATGGAAACTCCTATTTGTGATTTAAAAACAGTGACTAATATTTTGAGGGTGTAATGCACAAAGACACTCTTGTCCTAGCAGTAAACAGTAGCAGAGATGGTCGGTAGCTGCATTAGCTCCAGTTGTATTTTCTGATGCAGGTCATGCAGCCTCATCCTTAACACAGCCCTGTTCAGATACAACAAGCTGCAGCTGAGCAGGATCTACCCTAAAGGCACTCGAGTGGATTCATCCAACTACAACCCTCAGCTCTTCTGGAACGCCGGCTGTCAGCTGGTGGCTCTCAATTTCCAAACCATTGGTGAGGAAAGATGTTTTTCAGATTGTGTAAATGCTTCACGCTGTTGGAACAGTTATTAGTTTGCATGTGTGAGTGTCGTTGACCCATGCAAATAAACTGCGGTCGTTCTGTCTCACTTCACAGATTTGTCCATGCAGCTGAACCTGGGCATGTACGAGTACAATGGGAAATGTGGCTACAGACTCAAACCAGAGTTTATGAGACGGCCCGATAAACACTTTGACCCTTTTACTGAGAGCACAGTGGATGGGATAGTAGCCAACACACTGTCTGTGAAGGTGTGGGTTTGTTTGTGTTGGTCTTTTTGTGTTAGTCCAGCTTTGTCTGTGTGTTTGAGTATATTTTTCTTTCTCTCTTGTCCTCTTGCTTTCTTTCCTACTCCTTCCTTCCAGATCATCTCAGGCCAGTTCCTGTCAGATAAGAAAGTAGGCACGTACGTGGAGATCGATATGTTTGGCTTACCAGTGGACACCAAGAGGAAAGCTTTCAAGACCAAGACATCTCAGGGCAACGCCATCAACCCTGTCTGGGAAGAGGAGGCCATTGTCTTCAAGAAGGTTAGACAATGTGGTCACATGTTAACTATTATTATTTAAACAATTGACATTGATGGAAATAAAGATTGAGTCAACTTTGTGTGGTGATATATATCTATAGCTTTAAGTTCACCTTTACACAGTGAAGAGACTGAATGTACAGGAGGGTACAAACACAAACATTGAGATTGAGACTGTTTTAATAAAGGATTCTGCCAATTTAATGTCATTTTGATCCCACTTGTTCTAAGCTAACTGAGAGTACTAATGTAAAACCAGTTACTGCAAATGCACATGCAGTTTCATGCTTATGGATGTGTATATATGTGTGCAAGATAACAGATAAAACGTTTGAGCACCACACGCAACGTAAAATGACTAAAATGATTTTTTGCGTTTCCTCAGGTTGTCCTGCCAACACTCGCCTCATTAAGGATAGCAGTGTTTGAAGAAGGAGGGAAGTTCATCGGCCACCGTATCATTCCTGTATCTGCCATCCGTCCAGGTACGTTTTGTTTTGACACTCCCTCCATCTTTATCTACAGTCATTTAAACCTGTAAAATATATATTCAAGAACATAAAGACATGATAATAGAAAAAAACTAGAAAGAGCCTCTAAACAATTATTATATATGTAAAATGTCTGTAAGTTATTAACCTGAGGATGAAATGTTTATATAGGCTATAGTTGTTCAACTGTTTGGATGCTTTGCTGCCATGTAGGCTAATCTCCTAAATTATTAATACTGTACTGATAGATGTTAATCTTACTCAAACTCTACAGGTTATCACTACATCAGCCTAAGGAATGAGAAGAACCAGTCTCTGACGCTGCCTGCTCTGTTTGTGTATGTAGAAGTAAAGGACTATGTCCCAGACACATTTGCAGGTGAGTCAGGTGATCATATTTAAACCAAAAATCTAAATGCTTTTTACAGAAAACTCTGCAAATCGTGTTCAGTGTTACAAAAAGGCTGCTCTGTTTTCTCCCTGTTCCTCAGATGTCATCGAAGCCTTGTCCAATCCCATCCGCTATGTCAACCTGATGGAGCAGCGAGCCAATCAGCTGGCTGCTCTCACTTTGGAGGAGGGAGGAGAGGAAGAGGGTGACAAAGAGGTGTGTGTTTATGCTACTTGCGACCTGTGTGCGTCTGCTCGTATGGGTTTGTGCTTATGTGTGGAAAGCTTTGTGCCACTGAACAGTTGCTGATTGAGATGAGTGGTCCCCGGGCCAGCTGGCTGCTCATCTCATTGTGAGGAACTAACTAGTTTAGAAATTCAAAACATACGGTCGGGAAAATGAGATGATGCAGAGAGAAGTAGAGTTCCCTTTCTTTAATAACGTCACTAAGTACTTTAAAACCCACAGCCATATACCAGCATCATTGCAGTGGATTATGAGCCCCAGCTTGTTTCCAGCACAGATCCCCATAGATATTATCAACACACTTTGTTTGGGCCATTTTTCATTCCCAGTCCCTCCATGATAAACTGTAGTGCAACCACAACTATAGCAGTATTGCTGCTGCATGTCATCAGGCCTCTTCCACCTGCAGTGTCTGATACTGGGTTTCTTCAGGGGGGAGGTCTGTCATTGTGACTCTGTGTATATTAATTGTTATGCTTTAAAATATACACTATGCTCGTAGAAAGTGACAGGTTAAATCAACACTGTGTTTACTTTCACTGACTGAAATAATGCAGTGGCTGATAAGATTTTATGTGGACACACCACATGTCTATGTGAGAGTCTGACTATGTTTAAAGTCTCATTTCCCATTTGACAACATGGGGGGGTTGATTTGAGGTTCACAGAACACATCTAATTAATGTTCAATAACTGACAACCAGTGCAGAAAATTAGACACTGTCTCTTTAATTTAGTGCGGCAAAAATGACAATTCCCCATTTGAGATTTGTAATTGCAAGGCAGAGACAACAAGTAGAAGTTACACAACAGGTTTTTTTGTCTAAGCTATGACAAATCTAACCCTGACTTAACTTAAAGCTTCTGTAAGTGGTATATCTACATTAACAATTTATGAACTGGCTAATGTGAAAGCAATTTGCTCCAAGTGATGAACCCACAGGTTATCACCAAACTCTGCAGCTCCGTCTCTACACAGCATTTTAGAATCTTTCAGTTCATTGCTCTGCTTTAATGACCTGCAACTTTACTGTTTTAATTCACTCTCACCAATCTAATCAACCTTGCTACTAGATTCAGTAGTAGCAGTTTTCAGGGACTGACTCTGATAAACCAACTGTAAACCACTTTACGTGCTCAGCAACAAAACGCAGAAAAAGTTAGCAACTAGCTGGTGAACATAGTGGAGCATGAAGCAGCTAATGAACCAGATATATCTCTCAGGGGTTGAAGAAAAACAAAACATAGTTAAAAGAGGAGAGAAATTTGGACTTAGGTGGCCAGGTGGCAAACAGAAACACAACTCCAGTTGAATGCTAATGTTGCTCCATGTGTGCTGGATGTGTAAATAGGCAACAGCTTGCTGACACATTAGCTATATGAACTTTATAAGATGGTAATACATCAGTGTTGTGGATGCACATTGCTGTGCTGCCCTTAAGTCATCAAAAAACATTCAATGAAGGATTAGGTCTGTGTCTGACAATAAGAGTACTTTCACACTAGAAGCTGACTAACTTCACTGTACACTGGAAATATACCAACGAAATGAATCTAAACTAGAGTTGACAGTGACCTTTAACTTTAGAACAGGCTTCATTATGAACACAACCTAAATGCCAAGCAAGCTCAGAGAGTTTTAACAAGTCATGGCCGCTTTAGAGAACATGACCTTCTGTTTTGTTCCGACTGACATCCAAGGAAAGATTGCACGGCAGACAGCTCACTCTAATGGGCCATCAGCATTACAGTAATAGCAGGAGAAACTGAATTTGTTAACTTGCAAATGGGGCATTAAGGGTAAAGTAGCAGCGGTCTTGGTAAATGGTGTTTGTCATTTTAAATGGACTTGATGGAGAGTACAAGTACCCAAGGATTAATGTAGGAGGAGTGCAAAAGGGATGATATCTGAGGAGAAATGTGGACAATTTCTAAGACTGAAGTCAGGATAAATTTAGGGTGAGAGGCAAGGCAGGACCCAGGGTTATCTGAGGTTATAAGAAAAGGGGACTGGAACGAAGGGTTGTTCCTGAGGGGTGTCTTTTATCTGATTTGCCAGCTGATACGATTTCCCACAGAGAGCAGTTTCATGCTGTGGCCATGGCAACAGTCACCAAAAGAGGTAGAGCACAGAAAGGCAGAGCACAGTGAGGGGAGATGAATGTAGAGAGAGCAGGGGAAGACAGGAGAAGATGTTGGCTAGCGTGACTAGAACAGAGATTATTTAAAATTGCATTAACCTTTCAGAGATAAGAGCATATAGTTCGAGATTCAGTCGAGCCTAGGGGAAATTAAGATCTGCTTATCCTCGGCAAAGGAAGCAATGCTGAGAGTGGGTTACCAAAGCTATGTCTACAAACTGTCGTGCAAGACACAGGTACTGCAAAAAAACAGATACCACCATTTGAAGAGGTTTTTGTTCCTCAGAACAAATCTTTAATGAATGTATTTTAAACTTATAATAGGCTTTTAATGCTGTGTGACACTGAAGTAAGAGATACTCAGAGAACCTTTGCACTGTCTGTTTTATTGTACTTCACATTTAAGAAGCTTTAACTTAAACAATTGAACCTTCTTAATTTGTTTGGTATGTAAACGTTAGTACTCAACTTAGTGTAATTAGTTGCATTGACTGATAAATTTGATTGATGCAAATGTTGAATCTTTTATGTGATGGACAGGTGGAGGCAGGAAGTGATGCCCCCTCAGAATCTAAGGTGGACCAGAGGGTAGCGCTGCCTGCAGAGAACGGACTGAGCCACACGCCCATTATCGTCCCAAAACCCCCTTCGCTGGTCGGCCAGACTCAGTCAGCAGGTGCTATATGCATAACCAGCCCCCACATCCCATCACCACACGTACAATAGCTTAAGTTTCACACAAAGTCTGTTATATTTACTTCAGGTAAAATTTTGATTTAGACACAATAAGCCTTTATTCTTAGATGTAAATTTCATTTTGCACTTATTTGTGAAATGTTGCTATTGATACTCACTCTGTCTTTAATCGTGATAATACACCCATAACTTATCTGCTAATACGTTATGGGCAACAGTTTGAGGGTTACGGTTAAGGATGAAAAAGTGAAAAAATATGTTTGCCTGACTTAAAGATTTTATTTATAAAAATAGGAAATATATGCTTCCCTTATGTTGATTAGCTCTTATTTTGATATCATGGTAGGAATAGATAAGGTTCTACTGTTCATATAAATATTACTTGTATAGAAAGACTAGAAACTGTCTTTGTTATAAATAATTTGTTGGGATAATTTGTGATTTGTGCTTTATTGTAAAAGTTGTGAACTTGTTTTTGGGAACCAGGCTCACTGAAACCATCAGTGAAGACTGAAGATATCATTCAGAGTGTTCTCACTGGTAAGATAATGTTTTCAAACCTCAACCTTGACCACTTACTCTGTGGTTACTCTGTGGTTACTGGCTTTGTTGAATGTGCTCCTGATTTATTTTAAATCAATTACATATTTATTTGACTTCTGGATACTCAGACTGACTTATTTTGGTTGTCCTATAGATGATACTGAATGATTTTAAGTATAATCCAGTGCCAATAACATTTTAGTTTGTTTATGTGTTGATGGTTTAAGTTTTCATTCAGACTTTATCCTAGAAACCAACTCTACCTTAATCCTGCATGAAGTAATATATAGTACATTTGAGAAAGTTTGTTTTGTGCAAATTGGTTTTTTTTTCACAAGAAATGTTTTTACTTGACTCTCTTTTGTTCTGGTTGTCTGTGCTTCATCCCTCGTCTTCAGAACTGGAGGCTCAGACACTGGAGGAGTTGAAGCAACAGAAGGGCTTTGTTCGGGAGCAGAGGAAACAGTACAAAGAGATGAAGGAGCTGGTTCGGAAACACCACCGCAAGACCAGCGAGCTGATCAAGGAACACACAGCTCGTGTGTCTGAGCTACAGAGCCAGCATCAGCGCCGGCGCTCCGCCTTGCAGAAGAGCCACAAACGAGATGGTAAGAAAAGGTAGGTAGCCCTCCTCCTCTACTTTTCAAACTGTTCTACTATTGGTTGACTTCTGCACCTCTTTTCTTTGAAGTCTCTCCCTCCTGCTCTATCTGTCTTCAAAGAGAATCCACCGAAAAAACCTCAGCACAGCAAAGAAAGCGAAGCCGTTGGCTAATGTAGACACAGTCTCATAATGAGATACTTTCAGCAAAGCTACAGCTTGCAGCAAACATTTTCATTACATAGTAAAAGAAAGAGGAAGTTTTGGCATCATTGAAGCACAAAGGCTTCTGTTTAAAGCCCTTACAAAAAAAAAGACCCTCCACTTTTTCCATAGACCAGACAACAATGCAGCTACAAGACATGTAAGATTTTAAGTAAGCTCATGGCTCTCATTTGTACTGAGCTGTAAAGAAAACTCTGATCTTGTAAGCATATTGTTGTTCTCTCCATCTGCACACACTTTACAGTCTGTGTATGTGTAGCTCACAAGCTGCTTCTCCTGGGATTTAAAAGTCATTCTGGGAAGTGCAGTAAATTATTATCCAAAGCAGAAATAGACGAGGCAAGTTTTGTGCAGGTGGGAATGATATGAAAAGAAAATTACAACATCGCATCACAACTCACCTCGTGGTACATGTTGATAATATATAGTATACTGTATATCAATTTTCCTGCTCTCCTCCTGTCTTTCTTTCTTTCTGTCTTCCATCTACACAAACACACTGTAAAATCCACATCAAAACTGCTGCATGTCGCACTGCTCAGAAACAAACACTACATAGAGCAGAACTTGCCCTCTTCAGACAGAAGAAAGGGCTGAGCCATGCACAGAAAAAAGAATGAGTGGATAAGGCTTCCCCCAAGCCTTAGGGACATGTTCAGGACCCACAGGAGTCCATCACACACTGAAGCATCAGAGCTCAGCACACACAGGAACTCAGAGGCCCACTGCAAAAGAAAGATAACACATTTCAGCAGTGTGACTTTGAGATAAGTGTCCTTCCCAATGTTTGAAATTACTTCAAACACTAATATCAGTGTTGTTGGCACCACTGCCTGAGAAAGTTCTGCAGACACATAATGAATGTTATTTTAATCACCAGTAGACAAACTGTTATGAAGGGATCCATGTGAAAATCTGCTCTGATGATTACAGCAGTTTAATTTTAGATAAATATGCATATGACATGAATAAGGACCACTCCACTGACTCTGAAGCAAGTATCTTAGCAAGTATCTTAATTTGTGGATATTGTGTTTGTGTGTGTCCGTATGTGTTGGCGTGTACTTTTCCAGCCGGTCCGAACAGTCTCTGTCGACCCTGGACCAGGAGCTGTGTGAGCTGGATCAGGAGTGCAACCAGAGGCTTGCAGAGCTGAAGGAGCAGCAGCAGCAACAGCTCCTCACGCTTCGCCAGGAGCAGTACTACAGCGAAAAGTACCAGAAACGAGAACACATCAAACAGGTGCTCACAAACGCACGCAACAAATACACACACACAGCGGGTTGAGACCACTTCCCCATAAAGTATATAGATGTGAGTGCAGCTGGTTTGGGTAGTGATTAAATCAATCGTAAAAGGATTGCATCAAATGTGTCTCATTATGCTGCTTTTCACTTCTGCACTTTTCTTGTCGATGCCTGATCTCTGGTGTCCTCATTTCCCTTACATCATTTCTGACTATGTATAGTACGGACAAATCCCTTTGAAATTCCATTTGCCTGCATATGCAAGACTCCAGTTTATTTTAGGGCCTTGAAACAATTTGGCATTCTGTACTGAAACAGCCTAATAATTGGCAAATCTGTCATCTCATATTTGTTCTTATATCTGCTCCCCAGAGGTCCATAAAGCATTTTATAATTATTGTTATATACAAACTGCACATATATGGAGAGGAGACTTAGAGCCTCTGATTTCCTGTCATCTCTGTACATCTGTTAGCTGCCTATTTATGGCCACCGCATTTGCAGTTAATGTCATACTTGTCTCTACAGAACTTGTGTATCTTTTTTAAGCTCTTGTAGAGAGACAGATTGATAACAATACAAAAACATGTATGTCAGACATTTCCTTATATGCACTTTCCCAGAGTTAATAATACCAGTGAGGGTAGTCAGAGTTCCTACACAAACAGTACACAAAGACATACAATATATAAACAAGCACATGCCTTATGTAGCAGTGGGATAAACAGATGTTACACATACTGTATGGAAGCTTGCCCCAACTTGTGTTGGATAAAGCGCTGACTCTTTGTTCCTGTCCCAAAGCTCAGAGAGGCTAATGCAGATTAATCATATCTCCCCCCCCTTATATATTACAGCCATCATTCTGCTGCCTGTGCACATGTTTTGTTGCCCGGTGTGGAAAGATGAATGTGTTCTGCTCCAGTACACCTGTGAGCACAGCTGAGGTGGCACAAAGGTTTATTCAAGCAGATGACAGCAAGCATAATGGAGACTGTGTTGAATGCAGTTTGATTGGGATCAGAATGTAAACAAATCTGGACTGAGTTAAAATGAAATATTAACTAAAAGAATCCAGGAGTACAATATTTTGTTCTTAGTGTCAAGTTTTGACTCACTGTTTGTCTCTCTCTCCAGCTGGTCGAGAAGCTGACCACTATAGCAGAGGAGTGCCAGAGCGCTCAGCTCAAGAAGCTCAAAGACATCTGTGAAAAGTAAGACTGTGGTCAGCAAACAGCATACACACACGCTCACACAGAAACACAGAAATCCTTTTGACATTTTCATTCACCACAATCTTCCTCTCTTTGATTCATCTTATCCTTTTTAGAGAAAAGAAGGATCTTAAGAAGAAAATGGACAAGAAAAGGCAGGAGAAAATCAATGAAGCCAAATCTAAAGACAAGAACGTGACAGAGGAGTAAGTATCTGGATTTGAATAGGAAAAGTTTAAGGTCTGTTTCCTTGTGTGTGTGGATGTAAAACTTGTATGACCACTAGATGTCGCTGTATGTTAAAGATTTAGTTTCACTGTGACTGGTCGCTTGGTTTGACAGTTGATAAAATTCTGCCCACAGAGAGAAGCTGGAGATCAACAGATCGTTTGTCAATGAGGTGGTGCAGTACATCAAACGGGTAAGAGAGGATGTGGCTATGTTGTGATCAAGAACTCGCAGTTTATTGTAGTGAATAAAAATTCAAATTTAAGATCATTATCTAGACACCTGCTGATGACATGCAAATACTTTATATGTGTGTGTGTGTGTGTGTGTGTGTGTGTGTGTGTGTGTGTGTGTGCAGTTGGAAGATGCACAGAGTAAAAGACAGGAGAGACTACTGGAGAAGCACAAGGACATCCGTCAGCAGATCTTGGATGAAAGGCCAAAGGTAAGACATTTACCTTCGTGAATGAAACATTTATTTGTGATCTACGTCATACTGACGTTTTTTAATTCTTCCACAAGTTACTGGTCTGTTGCATCGCAGGATCCACCATCAGGGTGCCGGGGATGCTGGGCCTTGGGCCCAAGATTTTTTTGGTTCCCTGCATTTGTTCAAAGTAAATACATTAAGAAATATGAGCGTGGATACAGACAAAATACATATCAGCCATCAGCCAGTAGATGTTATTTTAAACAGATCGAGGGTCAGTATTTAGCCCTTTACACTGATGTTTTCTGTTTGATTCAGTTTGCTTTTGTTTCATTTGTTTGGTTGTGTTCAGTCAAATGTAAGCACGTTGAACCAAAGTCAACAACAACTAGCTGTTCATTTTAACCACCAGGTGGCAACCTGGCCCAGATTTAGTCAGAAGCTGCACTGTCTGCCACTTGAAAATGTAAGACTGAGAATGTTGAATAAGTCTATTGTTTGAAGATAATAGTTGAATATTTTTTTGCCTTTAAGCCTTTATTCTAATATCAGATTATGTCACCCCAGGTTAAAATTCCTGCTGTACTTTACTTGGTTGCCTACAGTAAAGACAGTGAAACTATAAGACAGAGTTGTTGGTTTGTGTATCAGTGAAGTGTGGCTGTTGTTACGTAAGACCATCCTAGCACTCAGCTATATGCTACTTATACAAGGGTTTAATGTGAGGCAAACACTTAAGTATGCTTGTGGGAGTTATGGCATGTTCGCTTTTCTTCTATGAGTTGCACAGTTCTCAACCTTGTCATTGTGACTGTCATTGTAGGATGGCTTTGCAGCTGAAGAGCATGGTAAGACCATCATCGCATCCCAGTGTTCAACATTAATACAGCATCAGTGTGGCAGTATTAATATATAATACACATTGCATCTCTGTAATGGCTGAGACCTACCAAGCATCAGTACAATGTATGAATTATTGCAAATATATTTTGTATTTTTTATGAGAACATATGCAGTGTGGCTGGATGACTGTAATTTAGCAGTAATCAGTATAGCATGGAGACATAACATCATAACAGGGTTAGCAGATTGGCCTGTGTAGTGAGATCACACCCCAGTTGGAGTGCTCGGATTTAACCCCACCTGTCAATGTGTCCTTGAACAAGATCCTCTATACTAGTCAGAGTAAAAGGGAAAGAAGTTCACCATTGTGGGTTAATATGGTTTATCAAATAAAATGATCTGTATATTCTATTAAAAACATAAATGTCTCAGGCACTACAGTAACACAGAATTTTGAAAATTGCAGACCCTATCAAGAGGTACAGTTGTCTCACTAAGACATTTATAATCTAATATATTTATACTAATTATGGACATGTAGTTTGTCATCATCATAATGCAACTACAATATCATATAGTACTGGTACATCTACTAAACAAAAAGGTAGTAACACCCATTTTATCTTGTTGCAAATTTCTCCTCTCTTTTTTCTTAATGTCTCTCAATAAGCTTGATGTATTTTTTTTATTTAATGCGGTGCAAGCCACATTACAACACAGTGCCAGTATAACCAAGATAACCTCTACTGCAATCCTCCTATGTCTTTACTTGTGCTGTCAAATGAGGAGCATAGTGTACATTTGCCATACGTATCTACTCATGAGATAATGTGTGTGTGTGTGTGTGTGTGTGTGTGTGTGTGTGTGTGTTTTAAGACCGGCATAAATCAGAAGTCTTCTGTTGGAGACACTTCCATAACCACCCACTCTCAAAGTGACAGCTCCTTGTTCCTTTGAAACCACTTCAAGTTGAGTGTGGGAGGTGCAGTACAGACATACAGCCCAATACCTCACTTACAGTAGCTGTCAACAGTTTTCCACAAAGCTGCAGTCGGGGAGATATGAAGTAGTGAGACTAATGTGTTTACTAGAGGGAAGTGTTAAAAACAGAACGGGAGGGTAGAATCAGAGATGATTGTATTTGCCTTGTTAACTATCAGTTTGTTGTGTAAATCACTCAGGTTACTGAACTACACTCCTTCTAACGTGGTCCTGTGGTGACAGTCATCACCTCTTAATAGTTGCTAGATCATCCTTGTCAATAACACCATGATTACAATGATTTCATAAATCAGCATGTGCTCAGTATTAGCTGTGTGAACCGGTGTCATCAGGGTCCAATCAGTGTTAAATGCAGCAGGTTTCCTCAGATCAGAGAGAGAGAGGTAGATTCTGCTGTTGTTTTTTTTTCCAGATCACTTTAGGTTGCAATCAGATTTCATTCTGTTAGCAATCGTTCTTTCCCACAAAACTGTAACTGAACACCTACCCACCTAACCCGCTGTCACAATCACTTCTCTAAATCGACATATGGACCATAGCAAATTTAATTTGCCTGAAGAGGGCTATTATGTTGTAATCAACCACTTCTGCAATATCTGTTCTCATGCAATGACTGTCATCTGTATGCAGAATATGCAAAAGATGTGAGGGGACACATCCCTGAAGACAGCTAGCAGAAGATGCCCAGGGTTATGTTTGTTAAAAAATTCAAGAAGCTACCCAAAGCATGGAACAACAACCAAAGATTACATTTTTGTATTACATGATATAGTTGAATCGTATTACAATACTGCAACAAAACAGTGTTGAGCAGCCAGTCATTCAGCATATCCTCAAATACCTGAAAGGGGAACAGATGTTCAGGTGTTGTAGAAAGCAGTTTGTGGCTCCTGAGGGAGTATCATAGAAGATCATAAATTGCCTCAAGTGATGTCACTTGAGTCAGCATCAGCTGGGGCTTAAGACTACAAGTTTTAAAAAAAAAAAAAATCCGGGGGTGTTAAGTTAGAAAGAAATGAGCTCACCAGACCTCCACACCTCATCTCTGAATCAAGCTGGAGACTCGAGGCTACATAAGCTACCAGTAGTAGCTACACACCCAAATCTCTGACTGAACTGTCATCAGTAAAGGTGCATTGTGGGTTACGCAAGTTCTAGGATTTGATAAGGAAGAGGAAGACCTGGATTCTTGTTTCTTAAATTTTTAACTGTTAATCATGACATTCTGACAATGTTAGCGGTGCAATGCTAAACTGATGGAGTACTCTTTGAAAGAGACAAGTTAAAGCAACGAGGCTGTAATCACTTAAAAAGCCTTTGTGTGTCTGTTGCTGTCAACAGGTACCACAATGGATGATTTTCACACCCATAGCAACCTTTATCTTAGGCTCATCGTATGGAAGAATTTTTAGTGCCTCTTACAATGTAACTCACTTACAGCAATTTTGATGTAGCAGCACAGTCGCCTGTCAACAGTCTTCGACTGCAAACTAAGTGAAACATGAGGTCTTCGACTGTTGACTGACCTTTTTCATTGTGCCACTTTTTGACTGGCCTGATTTCATGTTTCACTTAGTTTGCACTCTATTCAGCTCTGTGAGGTTCCTATCCCTCAGTGCTGTTTTCTTATAAAAGCACCTGAGGGGACTCAGTTAGTCAGAGACTGCTGTGTGACTGAAACTTGACAAATTCATTTACAATATCAATGCCTTCAAAGTGAGTATCTCACTTAACCACTAGCCACACTGTTCAGGTGATCAACAATATGACATGACCATCACTAAAAGTAATGTCTGCACTCATATGTCTCAGTCAGGTTCACTCAGTATAGCCTTAGAGAGTCAGAGCCCGGTTCCTTATATGAATGTTGGTCACATTCGTCTGTGTTAAAACTATTAAGGTTTCCAGCTCTGCCTAATAGTATGTGGAGGTGTACTTGAGAAAGTCACTGAACCCAGACCTGCTCCCAATGAGCAGATCATTGTAAAACGTTTGGCCCTTAATGATGAAGGTGAATGTGAATGCTGTTCATTCACTAGTCCACAAAATTATATTTAGGGTAAAGAGGGATATTGTTGATTACCTCTGCAGTTGATGAACTAGCTCTCAGGAAAAACCTTTATTAGTCATTAAGGTCTCAGAACAGGTGGATGGGAACATAAACATAAAGCAAAAGGACTGAAAGAGGCTATAGAGAGCTCCGATTGGGGCTAATGGATATGGGCATAAATAACCAGGACGGGGCAAATATAAAAATACTTCTGTTGTGTGTCTCTATGTTTGGTGTGTGTGTGTGTGTGTGTGTGTGTGTGTGTGTGTGTGTGTGTGTGTGTGTGTGTGTGTGTGTGTGTGTGTGTGTTAGTCTTCATGGATCAGAGACAGAAAGATACAACATACTTTCTCTCTCATGCAGTTCTGACCCAGTTTCTCCTCTGGGCTCAGAGCAGCCACTAATGGACAGCTATAACCATCCCTGGTGGAGACCCTGAGAGCAGTGCAGCCCACTACAATGGTAGCTGTGTGTGTACATGTGTGTACTCACATGTATGTGATATAGCAACCTAACCTAAAAACTAACTACAGTATCTCTGCTGCTTAGTGCAAGCCTTACAATTTGAAGCTGAAGGGATGTAAAATGTGAGAGTTATGTTACTTTGAGCTTTAGCATTATTAATAACCTGCGACTTTTTATGTAAGTGTGAGGGTCATGTACTAAATTGAAAGAGAGGGGAGAGAGAAGAAGAAAGACATGGCGAGATTTTGTCGTCACTCCCAGCATGTGCACTCAGGTGTCGCTGTCCTGCTAATGAACCAATCAAAACGCCCCTCAGGAGTCAGCGGTGCACAGGAAGATGACACATGGTGTTTCTGCACACCTCAAGATCCCATATCCTGTCATGTTGCGTCTTCTCATCTTCTCTTCTTAACTTCTGGACACGAGGGTCAAGTTCACACTGCCATATGTCTGCCTTTTATTATTCACATATTACATTGCTGTGGTCCGTTTGTTAGCGGTAAAAGGCAGTTAAACCCTCTTGTGCTGCTTATGATCTTCTGAGATGTGCGTTTTGTGACTGACGCAGCAAGAACTAGCTTTTGATTTTTCACTTTACAGCTGAATGGTCAGAGTTTTAGCTTTTTGATTAAATGTGTTGAGTGTGACTTGACTTGCATGTCCTGACTACAAAGAGTTGTAAGCTGAAAAAGAGGTGCTGCCTCAAACCTTTATTAACGAAACTTTGACAGCACATTGGAGTCTAATATATTGTTGGAGCAAGTGTGGTATGACTTTAAGCTTTGCACCAGTGTGGTCAATTCATGTTTTTATACAACCAAAATAAATAAAAATGGAAATCCGGTGAAAAGGAATCCAGCCTCTTTGAAGGTTTCATGATTGGATAAGACTAAAGGCTTACACAGCCATGTTGTAATTCCTCTGCACTAGTCATCCCCTTCACATATTTTTTTTGGCTGTGAAAAGGATATGAAATAGTGATAAGGCAATATGTTTCACAACAGTGTGCGTTGGCGTGTGTGTGTGTGTGTGTGGTGTGAATGTGCATTATTACCTAGGAGACATGCTGATTCTTTCTTACCTAAATGAAAAGGAGAAAAAAATCTGACGGTGTCTCCCCACCGTGCAAGCCTTGAATCAACACACAGAGCCACACATATATGCACACGCACACTCATTTGTTCGACAAGCAGGAGTCCTGTGCGGTCGTCATGGAAACTTGGGTCCCCCCCCTCCCCACTCACCCCCTCCCCACCTCTCATATCCTCCTCTATCCTTCATGACTCTCTGCAATCTGTTAATTTGGAACTGAGTCCTCATGACGCAATCCCAGGGATGGTTACTGGAGGTGGAAGAGGAGCAGGAGGAGGAGGGAGGGATGAAGAGAGGGGCAGCAAACAGGTCGGAGGAGACATGGAGGTCTGGAGTTGAAGAGGTTGAGAGCAAGTGTGTTGCAGCTCTCTCTCTTCCTCTGTCTCTTTCTATGTCCCTCTCTCTCACTGGGTGAGAGAGGTGGCCTCTATGTTCCCTTATCACCAACTTTGATCTGCATCATCACTGCCTGGTGTGTTTGCATCAATAATGCACTTGTGCCCATACATACACACACACACACACCACACACTACACACTATACACACACACTATACCCGCAGAGAACACTGTGTGCAAACCAGTGGCAGTGAAGTAAAATCTATTGTGTGTGTGTGTGAGTGCGTCTGCATGTTGCACGCTTGGTTACTCCTCTGCTCTATTATGCTAGCTGCTATTTTAGATCAGTGCACGAGTGTTCATTATGTATGTCCACATGTGCTAATGAAGCTCTCCAGGGTTATGCTCTGTCGGAGGAACATTCACTACTGAACTCCTTCGGGAAACTGGCCTCTCTGCAGTATGGTTGAGTTGAGTTTTCTGCCTTCAGAGTGATCAACCTTTTATTTATTAAAAGAGGAAGCAAAGAGGAGGTGAGAACAACACAAAAGCTTTGGCACCTGATAATGTGCCAAAGTGGCAGTAAATACAGAGGATGGTAGGATAGTTTTTGGGCTACATACAGTAATTACAGCTTTGACTGCATCACTGTGTTCGAGAGGAGACAGGAGAGAGGTCAGGTTCCCAAATGTTTATCCTCTTCACTGAAATCAAACAGTGGATAACTGGCAGCAAGCAACAGGCTTTAAAGCTGCGCTAGTCAATATTTTATATGCGCAGTGGATCAAATTGCAACATGTAATGTGAAAGGGCTATCTTTTAAGGGCTATCAACTCTATCTTTGTATTTGTGACCCACAGCTTTACTTCTTTCATGTTTCCACTATCACCACTCTCATCAACCTCGTCTGTAGCAGCAGGCAGATAAACCCACTGTGCACTACCTGACCAGCACCAAACAAACCAACCTTAAATGTATCAGATTGCCAGAAACACATCTCCAAATGAGTGCTAATGTTGCTCAGTATTTTTTTGGGTATGTAAATGAGCTGCTGTTTGATAACACATCCGCCATAGCAACTTGATAAGGTGATAATATGTCAGTGTTGTGTCGACAGCTATATTAGCTGTGTTGACCTCAAGTGGCCTTAGATTTGAACAAAAATAATAACTTAAACTAAAACTAACCAATGACTCATTTATTTACAATAATCATACAAAGTTATCAAGTTTAATTTCACAATCATATATGAATGCTAAAAAAATATCACATGTAGCATTTTTTTTTAGCATTTTCCAGGTAGCATCCAAGATATCAAGCATGTTTCACAGCTAAGCTTCCCTTTTAAACCAGTCCTTTTAGGGGAAACACTCATTACTGCACATGCATGGTGGAGGTATGCAGGAGTGTGTTTCAAATTCCTGAACCTGAAGAAAATAATCCAAGAAAAACTCCTGCAAAGCAGCAGATGAATTATCTGAGAGGAGTCAGGAAAGGGCACTGACATACACACACACACACACACACACACACACACACACATACACACACACAAAGATGGAAAAGGATCATGAAGCCCAGTCTGAGTAGCAGCTGCTTCTGTCTCTCTTTCATTACCTACACTATGTTGCTCTTTCTCTTGAATTGGGTGTTTTCACAGTTATGACCAAAGCAGTGGAAAGAATGTAAATGAAGGTATGTCGTTCCCTGTTCTTGCTGCTCTCTCCCACACTCTTTCACATACACACAGAGCTTATATGCATTCCGAGGCAAACTACCTTTTTCTGCAGAAGGCCTGTAATGCTGACAGGTGGTGACCCTGTCTCATCTCTTGGACATAGGATCTTGGGTTTAGCCTAATTGGGCTGTGTTTGGATATGCAGTTTATCCCAAGGTCAGGACCACACATACCTTTAGATGTCACACAGTCTCTGTGATGGCTCCGCTTTGGTGGTTTTGATCCATGCCGCAGCTTCTTTGAAATGGTTTGAAAAGGAGCAGCAACTGGCAATAAGTACATTCTTCCCTTAAACCATCTCATTGTGGCTGTAAGACGACGGTTAGCATAGCTGCATACTTCAGATGCAGTGCAGTGCGATGCCAGTGGAAGGCTTTTTTGGTGGTGCTGCAGCAGGCGTTATGTCACGGCTCAAAGCAAAGAATTAATTTGGCTCTTTGGAGGCCTTCTCCGCTTCCCTCGATAGCTTCTCAAAACGAGGACAGCTGGTGAAGAAGGTCACTGACTGCTGTATTTTAAGAAAGGCAGAAATTGTGTGTGTGTGTGTGCGTATGTGTGAATGTGTGTGTGTGTGTGTGTGTGTGTGTGTGTGTGTGTGTGGTTTGTTGACAGATGACAGGTCTTCAGAGATGAGAGGCAGATTTAAAGTTGGCTGGATAACTGCTGCTGCTGGTTGGTGTCCAAACAGAAACTGGACCACACACACACACATACACACATACATACCGTATATATATATTGTATACACAAAGCACAACCACACATGCACACACAGGCAAATGCACCTTATTCTGACCTTGTTTTTGGCACGTGTGTCATTCAGTTTCAAAAGTACTTTCAACCAAACCCGGAGCTTTTCATTTTAAAGCATCACAGTTGGCCTCATTACAGTTCAAAAATGTTATGCTTTTGATGTCTGAAGTCAGAATTTGGCTTAGTCTAATTTTGCAGGACAAAAATGAACCAAAACTTAGCTTCACTAGCTCCAGGAAGCACTTACTCTATTTCCTGTACTTGTGTGAAGAGATGTCTTCACTGCCAAACTGATAAGATTTCAGACGGAGGGTGATGATCATAAAGCCATAGATTGGGGAAGACTGTCAAAAGATTGCTGCTCTAGCTGTCTGTTCTGTAATCCATCCATCTTTCTATAACTCAAACTATCCTCTGGATGAAAGCAAAGTGCCATCTTTATTGTTCGGCACCCAAACTCTAACAGACGGTCCTCACTGTTTGCTTCTGAGCTGTTGATTACATTCACAGGACACACACACACACACACAGACACACACACACACAGATGCACACTGGTAGACACATACACATGTCTTTCTGAGAAGTGCCTGGTGCCCCTCACACTCTCCTGCCCCCTGCTCCCACCTCCTTCACATGTGCCAGGGTGTCATCAGATGGGAGAAAGATGACAGCTTTAATCAGAGGGTGTCTGTGCCTCAGCAGGCAGGGTAAAGGCAGGCTGCACATGTACACACACACACACACACACACACACACACGCTGCAGACTGTCCCACCCCTAAGTAGGTCATGCGCAGTGCAGAGCAGGGAGAGAGCAAGGGAGATGAGCTGTGGTGCATCTACAGCCATCTGGTTGTGATGTGCTGGATGTCCGCTCAGTGAGACCCACAGAGAGAGCGAGAAAGAAAGAAAAGGGGAAAAAGAGAGAAACAGAGAGGAGAGAGAGAGAGAGAGAGAGAGAGAGAGAGAGAGAGAGAGAGAGAGAGGGAGAGGGAGGGAAGGAGGCATGTTTCAGAGGAGGTGACCTTGAGATGCCGTGCTTGGTGTGGGCTTTTGCAGACTGTACCACTCAAAACATGAGAAAGACACAAGTCAAGAGCGCCTTCGTTTCACACACAGACAGAGAGCATCAAGTACAGAAGCTGTTGGTGTTGCCTGGCTGATTGAAGCTGTACTTCATTTGTGTTTAGTATTGTTTCACATTTTACTGTGCATACACACAAATGCACTAACTGCATGTGTCATTTATCTTCTTTTTGGGAATCTAGTGAAAGTTTTATACTGAAAATATAATAAACAGGCAAGACTCAATACTGGCCAGTGCATCTAACAAAATGGAAAAGTAACCTGTGGATTTCTGAGGAATTATAGTGAATTTTGATGGAAATATTTGTTGAAAACAACTTAAAATAACTAACTGAACAGACTGTGAAACTGGGAAATTAAACTACTGAATAGCAGAGAGTTATTTTTCAGCAGGCTTTGACAAGGTCTTGACAAGATCTGTTATGATTAGGGCAGATCTACTTTAACTTTTGGTTATGAACAACTGCAAAATTAGTAAATGTTTCCTGGTTTAGATAAGGAAATATCTGATCAAATAATAAGTAAACAAGTCTAAGAATGTGACCAAAGGTCATTTGATACTTGACAAGTTTCAGTAGTTAATGCTATTGAGACATTTCAGCTGGTGCTCAAAAGTTATTGAGGTTTAGATGCCCAGACCGTACTCATACTTAGATGCATACTTCTAATCCACATAACACAGTATCAACCTAATTTGCAGTATAGCAACGCATTTAAGTGCTGTCTGTTCAGATTAAGTTCTTCGTAACAGGTGCTCTCATTTTGCTGTGCAGTACTCTCAAATGAAATTGACGTTCCATCTCATAAACTAAAGTGGCGAGGGCAGAGAATTGGAAAGTCAAGAGAGCATCACGGCAGTCCTTGACCTTCATTCCTCTCCTCTCCTCTCCTCTCCTCTCCTCTCCTCTCCTCTCCTCTCCTCTCCTCTTTCATTCTTGAATATTCTTGTGACCATTTCTTGAACACTTTAGGGCTTCTCTCTGCCGGCTGTGTTGGCCAGAGGCTAGGTTTAGGTGCGATCATCTAGGAGAGTTCAGATTTGTGTTTAATGGCTTTTTCTATCTGAAGTTCCTACAAGAGCACATGAGTCTCAAACTTTTTGCAGATTTATAGCATCAGTATTGCCACACCTGGATTTTGCTCTGAGTCAGTCCATCATGCATTTTCTATTAAGATTGTTGTGTTCACTTTTGAGTTAGAGGTTAGGTGTGAGTTTGAAGTGGGCCCTTATTCGATTAGCAAAGGCTTCTCAGACAGAATATGGATCCTGGATGAAGCCTCTCAGATCTCGCAGGTATTTTCGAACTCTCATAATGCTGACGTGACTGTATTGAGCTGTGAGGCTCTGACACCATTCATCTTAGCGGCTTTTCTTTTAATTACTGCTCTCCCGTGGGAGCCAGTCGGGTAGTTAAACAGAGAAATCAGCATTACAGCAATTATTGGCTCACAATGAAATGAATACAATCTTGTCATCTGTAATCATTGGGGGCGTCTATGCCTGGGAGAAAACAGCTTCTCCTTTTTATTTCTCAGTGAGGGGAGGGAGTGTATAGTACTTGGTTGCAAAGGGGATCATGGTCTACCTCAGCTGACCAAGGTCCCTATTCAGCTCTGAATGTCATGGTTCAAGGCCACACACTATCTCTCGCTCTGTCTCCAATCTGTTTTCAGTTTCTCTTATATGTTATGGAATAAAGCTACATTTCTAAGAAAATAATCCTTAGATAACAGTCATGGGAAAAACTCTTGCAGCATTTAACATACTTCATCATATGCAATACAGCATGTGCAGTAATTGTAAATGACGCTGTAAAGGTTGGAATCTTTAGAGCCGCTTCAGTCAGTATTTTTAGGGTAAGGTGAATAAATCTGTTGTGAAAGGGTTACTCATAGTGACAAACTCACAGAGAATTACTGTGGCAAGTAACCAGTTCCCTTCAGGTCATGTATAAATGAGTTCTTTTGTGTCCTCCAGCTCATTGCTTCAGTCGTACAAAACTTTACTGTTTTGGTTAACCCACACCACTCACATCACCATTGTTTCCAGACTCATTAGGCAGCTGTTTTTAGTGACAACCCCACTGTACATGCTCGCCCAGTACCAAACAACAGACAAAGTGAACAGTGGAGCATTTATCTGCTAAAGAGCCAGATATTTCCACTGGGAGATGGTGGAAACCAAAACAGTGCTAAAAGGAGAGTGAATACTGGATGTGCATTTGTTGTGTTGCCAGAGTAATGACTAAAGATAAACGCTACTGATTCTCTATCTCTGTGGGATATATAAATAAACAATAATAATGATAATAATATTTCAGTGTTGTGTTTATAGTTCATCCAAGAGGATGAAAAAAAAAAATAATACAAATGTAATGATCCTACCAGAGTTGATGAATGTTTTATTCCATTACTAAAATTTGTAAATACAACTTATAAATTACATTCATTTTGTCTAGTTTCCAAAGCATATCCTATATTGGCTAGATTAGATTGGATTGTTGTTGTTTTTTCTGAATTCTCCAAGCTTCTGGTTTTCAGTCATGCCAGTAAAGCATGGAAATCTGTATCTCTATCCAGCTATCTTGCTGCCACAGATGTATGTTTCTATACATCTGTGTTTTGTTATATTATGTTTGCATGGCATGCAACCAGGAACTGTTTTGAGAATTGTTGCTGGTATGTTCAGGAAAAGTGACACTCAATAGTTGGGAGAGAGGCTGCTATAGCATTATCTGTTTCAGGTAAGACAATTACAAAATGTGCACTGCACGTTAAAGGACAATGTAATTTTTTTAGTTTCTTGCCATAAAAATAGCATAAATTTTGCTGATGTACCTGGACTCGACAGATCTGTGGGGTGTGGTTGTTACTTAGTGTTTTCAATGGCTTGCTGTTACATCTGTCAGACTGTCCACCTTGACAATAGGCAACTTATAATTAGTCACTTTATTCTCTTGTGAGAGCTGCTTTGCCTGTGGTGGTAATGCAAATAAGTGAAAATTTGATGTGAAGCTTTCAAATGTTTAGGCCACTTTTATGACCTTCATTTACTGTACACAGGGAAATCCATGTAATCATGCTTCATATACAGTGCTACACATTCAGACCTGGGTACTTCCCTGTATAACCATGCTCTTCTGTTGCTGGTTGTTGAGCAGCCCAACTTGAGGGGGAGATGGTCAAGTCTCTTGCTCAAGTGAACATAGGTAGAGGCTTATGAAAGGCGGAAAAGAAGGGATTTGATCCTTCTGTCACAAACTAGTGTGACTTCTTGACCATGCTGACACAAACTGAGCTCTTTTGTGTCCTGACAAACCCTACAAGACTTTTTGTAAACATCATCAAACATATACAGTACAGTCCACATCATTAATCTGCTGGTTGTATTATTCCCCCTCATGAATGTCCTGTATGTTCTTCCTCTGCAGCTACAGAGCGATCTGGACCAGGAGTACCAGGACAAATTTCGCCGGCTACCCGTGGAGATCCAAGAATTTGTTCAGGACAGCAGCAAGGCCAAGCTTAGCGATGATGGTGTCCATGGAAACCTTGTTGCCTCCTCAACAACAGAGAAGCTCAACCACAAAGCGTCACAGTCAGAGGACGACATGGAGGAGGGCTCGTCAGAACGTGTATACGACACACCCCTTTAGAGATTTGACCTCGGCGCTTTGCTTCACACTGGGACACTGATTGGTGGATGTGTTTGTGACCACAGATCTATGACGAGACTGCCCCAACTTTGGTCCTAATTTTAACCAATGGGAGGATTAGATCAAATCTGAGCCTGAATTGGTGAGTAGAGGTCCTCTCTACGTAGAGTGCAGTCTTGTCCAGAAAACCATTTCATGTAAATAGTACTTTTTGTGTATTTGTATGTTACCTGTATGTTGTCGTCTCTTTCGGTACGGCCACAGGATGTGTTACAAAGCACTAACTATTTGCAGGAAATAATTTACTTGAACTATTGCACAGAGAGAGTAGTTTCTTTTTCTTATTTTTTATTATCATGATATTGATAGTAGTAGTGGTCAGTGAGGTGTGTGGTGCCAAGGTTTTGAATTCACTTAGAGTGGACATTGTCATTTAAGTGGAGTCAACTTGTACTGTAAAGAAACCACTGCATATTCAGCCTTTAAAGCTTCCATCTTTATAAGATTTAGATTCACCCTTCCATATTTGCACTGAAGGCTCACTATGTAACTGTAACTCTTTTACTTTAACCCAGAGGCACTGGTGGCTTGCTGGTTCTCGATTTTGTTCTCACAGAACTAAGCCTATGTGTTGCTGCTATTTTGTTTTAAAACCATAATTTTTTTAACGATTATTTGGTTTGTATGGTATTTGCCATGGTAATATTATGCAGTGCTCTGTCATTCTTTTTTTGTTCGGCTAGTTTTTGCATCGTTTGTGGGTAGTTCTGCCCAGAGATCCAGAGAGGAAGTGAAGGGAAATTGTGCTGTACAGTGTCTGCATGTATTTGAACAACTGTAAATGTTACAGTAGCTCTGTAGCAGAGATGTTTATTAAATGTAAATCTATTTTCTCTGAAACATTTAAACTAAACCTGCAAAACAGTGGACCCAGTGTGGCTTGATATATCACTGTGGCTGAACAGGACTTAAATAAGTTAACACACCTTTTTCTTAGATCCAACATTAACTGGCTCCAGTTAACAGGTTGCGCATTGTATTCTTTACCTTTGTCCCCTTGAACTAAAACTGTCACACCAGGGCATTCAAACAGAAGAAGCGGATCCTGCTGTAGTTTTATAGAAGTGTCCTTCCTCTTCACTGGTTCACTGTGTACCTACAGAGGTATGTGTGTGTGCAGTTCCACAGTACACAGAGCAGATACACGGGACAACAGGAAACAACTGGCATTATTCTCAATATTCACCCACAATTGGTAGCTGTAGTTTGAAGTGCGGAAATAGATCAGTTATTTTGAAGCAGACCCCAAACGCTCAGTTTATATCTGCAGAACACCAGCGTTACCATGATCTCATGAATAACTGAGCTATTTCCCCTTTAACATGTGAACTGTGCCCATTCAGTGACCATAAGGAAGTTTTTTTTTTTTTACTTCCTAACTGTCCAGTGCCATTTTACTCATGGGTGTGTCATTTGATATCATATCATATTTCAGCTGAGTTTCCTTTAAAAAAAATGTTGAAAGTGAAGGATTACCTGACATGTAAGTACAAACTACTTTTTAAAAAGATGATGTTGATGTGAGAGTCCTGTGCCTTTGAATAGGTTTGCCTTGTTTGATGTTGAATGTGTGAAATGCATCATTGTTTAAATTGCCATTATATTATATTATATGAAGCTGTCTGATATTGAATAGGCCGTGTGCACTTTTTAGTACAGTACCACTACTGAGTAATGCTTGTGATGAGCAGTATTTGACATGTGTCTCATAAAAAATGCGAGACATCCTTCTTTTATGTCTTGAACTACTTAATTTAACAGTCCCCCTCCTCCTTCTCATCAACTTAAGTGTATGCACTCTGGAAATGTAAATGTATGTATGACATAAAGGATAAAACATGAAGTTGATTAAAAAAATATATAGTGTAAAGGGAATTTGCCTGTAATTAAAAATAAATGTGGCTATTATTGTACTTTGCTGGAGTGGAGTTGTGTGTCTTTTAATGTGTCATTGGTCAACCTAATATTGTGTTTTCGTTTTCATTTTCATTTTTACATCTTAATCTTTTATGACTGTGGATGTGATATGTTTTTAATTTATTCGTCGTTTTATGGTCTTTATTTCCTGAGCTTTTCCATCATCCTCTTGTTTTCAGTAATCAAACAGTTCCCCTGTAGAGCTATCGTCTTATCATTTTTTTTATCCAGTAATTGTTGGTTGTTTGCATTTTGTTTGCCTTCAAATGTGTCACTTGTCATGTCTTGTCGTGGCTTATTATTTTACTTGAAACAGAGATCTCTTTGTTAGCCCACAGTCTTTGCAACAAGTCAAAGACTAGCTAATAATGGTGGAGAAGGAGAACGAGCGAGTACGACAGGGAGGACTGAAAAATGTGTGTAACTGAACTGCAGAAAGCAGGCAACATGTGAAACAATGATCCAAACACAGCGATAGCGAGTGTGTTTTTGAAGCATCTGTGGGTGGGGTGGGCATGGATGTCATGTATGCACTGTGTGTATGTTGGTAAGTGTGTATGTATGTCACACTCAAGGGGCAGGGGGAAGTGGGGAGAAAGCCTTGATGGCCTACTTCCTATCATCTCCTAGGTAACAATATCTTTGAAATAACCCTGAGAGGAACATGAATGCGAGCACTTCCCTGATCGACTCACTGGCTGCCACCTGAAGACTGAGAGGCACTGAAATCAAGCAGAATTGTTAGTATTCGTCTCCGAGGGTAACACTTATGAATCATGCAAATTTTCCGTGATACTGGTCACTATGCAAGACCACGTGTGTCATGACTAAACAAGTGAGAAAATACAGTATGTGCACACGTATGTATATGCTGGTGGGCATGTTTGTATTCTACACCCTGTGCCTATTTCGCTGGACCTAAAAAGTCTAGTGAATCACTGTATTTCATCTGAAAAATCCACTTCAGCTTCTGTTGCATTTCACATTGATTGGCATCAGACTGTGGAAGGGAATATTACTGTGTGCACTGGGTATGTTTTCTGCCACAGTAATATCTAACTACTTCTCTAGAGGCTTGACCTGTGATAACAATTTTTCTTTTACTCTTGACTATGTTTTCTCAAAGCTTGTTACACATTATGTGAGTGTTGTTAGTGTGTCTGGAAGTGTTTTGTGTGTAAGCTTGCCACATCTGGGTATGTCTGTGCTCATAGCTTGTGCATGTGCGTGTGAATTTTCAGACGCGTGTACTACATATGTGTGTGCTTATTTCTGTGTGTGTGTGTGTGTGTGTGTGTGTGTGTGTTCTCCAGACTTCACAAACACTATGTCCTTCTTGGTCTCAGCTCCCCAGCAGAATCCCAACAGGCAACAGGAGATAAGACAAGCCTGGTCGCCCATAACAACCACTGTGACCATTCAGAGGCCTCCATGCATAGCAGCAACTAGGAAGTGAGCTAATTAACCCTGAGTTCAGGACGGAAGGAGAGCGGCTTTTTAATAAGATTCTCTGGGTTATATAAACAGTGACGCCCCTCCAAATTCCCAGGAATATTATCACCCTGCGTCTGTCCATCTGCTGCGGGGATGACGAGGAGGAGGTGTCCTGTAACTGGGCTTTAATGAGGCACACCAGGACAGCAGAAGAGGAGAGGACCACAGGGTGCTGTTTAGAAGGTACACTCAGCAGACACACACATACACGGATAGACGCATAAACACACGGACACATTTACAGACATGTTACAGTACTACCTGAAGGGATCTTCACTGACTGCTTTAAGTCCTTGGCCTCAAATCTAATTCTAGCTCTCTTCACTTTGCCTCAAATGTCCTAATCCTAAACCTTAAAGTAATGTTAACACTAAACCTAACCTTAATCTAGTCTGAATCACATTCTGATTGTAATTCTAATATTATCCCTAAGACCATGTCCTAAATTGTAAAATGTCCCCTTTAAATGGATGAGGAAAGGCCCTGTGCAGGGTTTCCCTCACCAGTCGTTCTATTATATATTTTTTAGACCATTAAGTTCTCATAGCTCAGAAACGCTGGAGCATACACGATATCTGTTTGTTTTTGGGTTTTTTTTTTCTAATGTTACAGCACTTATTGCTTTTATATTATGTGGTGCATTTGTTAGGACAATCAGAATAGTCGTATCATGTCTTCTGTGGCTGAAGAGCTGTCTAAAGTAAGAGACAATATCCTGATGATGTCATTTGTGTACTCTTCAGTTGGACGTGAAGACTCTGTAAATTGTTAACAGACAGTCTATACCCTGTAAACTGCAGGTACAGACTGTTGCATTATGGGAACTATATGATCCAGTATTTTTGAAGAGAAACCTTGAGTAAAAGTCAGGATATCTTCACCTGTGCTGCATCTATTTTAACCTTTGCTTTTTTAATCTTTACAATTTACCATGATGTATTTCATTCCAGCTCTCTGAAGACCTTGTCCTGTCATTTCACACAGGAGATAATATTTAATGTGCATATCCTGTAGCTGATTTGCCCCCAAATCTAACACATCAAAAGTTATTTCGTTTTCGTTTTCTGCATAACTATCTGTGCGGTCTATATGGAGTAACTAAAATTAGAAAAAAAAAAATCCTTAAAATGACTTTACCCTCATAGAAATGATTTGATTCCGATTCTGGTTATGAATAAATGCCGTAAAAATTCATGTCAGCCTAAAAAAAAAAATTGGTATAATCAATTTCACATTATAGAAAGCGAGAAAAACCCTGAACTCCGTCCCTGCGATACACGAAGTGGCGGCATCGATAGAAATAAACGTGCAGTGAGCTCACTGCTGGGCGCTGCAGCCGGACACACGGTGGCCTCCATAGGAAAAACAGCGCAGCATTACCGGGACTTCACAGAGGCAGGAAGGGGAGCCGGTGTCTGTCTTTACCAACGCATGGCGGCTACAGGAGTCAGCTGTTCCAGAGGCAGGGAGGAGCTGGATCTGCTGGATGACTCACTCTGTCACTCCCCCCCCCCCCCCCCCCCTCCAAGGCAACGTCCATTCACTCATTTGCACACACACACTCTTACACACAAGAGGAGGAGGAGGTGGTGGTGGTGGGGAGGGAGTTAAAGAGGGGATCCTAATCAAAGCGCATCAGGGCCGTTCATTCTCCACTGGAGGGCGAGTGGTACAAGAGCACCGGGACACTCCGGCAGCAGGGACACGGAGCAGGGACACGGAGCAGGCAGTCGGAGGGAGACGGGACAGAGCAGCAGCAGCAGGCGGCAGCTGGAGGACACACAGGCGGAGACACGGAGAGGAAATCCCGACCCGGACTCTGCACAGCATCATTTCTTCACCGCCCGTCGGATTAAACCCGTCCCCGTCCTCCAACACCGACATCACGTAAGAAACAAACACAAAGCTATATATAAAATAATAATAATAATAATAATAATGATGATGATAATAAAAATGTCTCTCGCAGCTGCTAATATCCAGAGTTACTGTGCCGACCGCTTCGCCAAACGTAGACTGGACTGGTGTTTAGCTGAGAGGCGGATGCTGTGGGAGCAGGACCTCTCATTTCAGCTCCATCACGCCAAATCCTGCCCGCACCATTCAGAGATCACACATCCCCTCTCCGTGTCACTCTCACGCACACACACACACGCACACGCACACACGCACACACAGCTGGAGACAGTCGCCTTTGCTAGCTAGCTAGCCAGACGCATTGTAATGGTCCTGTAGCAATCTGGCAGCGGATTTTACCTCTGGCTTCGCTCGGCGCCGCGGCTTCCCCTTCCAGGTAAATGCGATAAACGAGAGAGGAGCCTCGGCTTGAAAACGTGATGAAATGCGGCGGGGGGGGGGGGGGGTTGTTGATGTTTCCGACGGCTGGGAGGCTAGCCAGGGGAGCTAGCTGTAGCGGGACGGAGCAGAAGCCAGCCGGCCGATGACAGGCGCACTGCACACTGCGCGGTGGCCGTGAAAGTCAGCGGACTAACCGACATAGACGAGCTTTTTCCACCTTATATTTGCACAGGTGTGTGTACCGCGGTGTGTGTTATATTTACAGCCTCTTGACCTGCCAGATAATTTTAGTTCATTTAATGTGTTGGGCTTTTGCATCCAGAGACTGCCGCTGCCGCCGCCGCTGCTCGTCGGGGCAGGCGGCTCAGTGGGTCTGGGAGCCGCAGCTGCCATGCAGACATCCCAGACAGCAAGGTGTCATCGACTCACAGTCAGGGCACAGCAGAAAGTGCCAGTTTCTTTACAGAAACTGTGCTCATTTCCTGTCTGTTTTCGTGTGTCTTCAGTGCCCTATCAATGGGCACAAAGGTGGCAAAATGAATATAGAAATGTGATGTTAAATCTGTCAAAATGATGCTTATGTTGAGTCAGTTTTCAGTTCTTTCACTTCACTTGCATCAATGAATGAATGTTGAATTTTAAATTTCAGTGTTGATGCCTTGACACTGATTCTAGGTTACATCAATGTCAGTTTGCTGCCTGGAATTTCTTCCTGTCTATTTTTATTGAGCGGAAATATTTAAAAAAAAAAAAAAAAAATGTCTGTCTTTGATGCTAGTGCAAATGACAGCGTTGCTCAGTTTGACATAAAGTCAGACAGCAGGTTTCTATTTTCATAACCCGTTTTATCACATACACCCAGGAGGCAGAGAGTGTTATTTGCTCAGGAATAACCCGCGGCCTTATTTGCAGTTCAAATAGCCATAATGTGTTATTCTCTTCAAGGTTTCACTTGGGTTGTCAGCCTCCAAAATTAATTGATGAATGGGCATAGATTGCGCCTTGACAAACTTGTTGCATCAGCTATTCCACCTGTTCGCAAGGACACGTTCTGTCCTCCTATACATTATAAGGCATGAGCCGTGTTTGCAGAGGAACCCTTTCTTCTTGTAAAACGCACCACAGGTGTGTTATGGTCTATTGTTAATGTTGTTTGGCTTCTGTATCTTATCTCAACTGGCTTTTGGACGTGGGCCACAGAGTGTGTCAGTGTCTATTATTGTAAAATTACACAAGGTTGTCTCCCACCCCCTTCTCTCAAAGTTTGTCCTCTGTTGGCCATGAAAGATCGCCACCATTATGTAAAGAAAAACAAATTCTGCTTTGGCTTATTGACATTGCTGCGTAAACGTTTCGCTGGTGATTACAGAGGCAAACATTACCCTCCCTCGCACAATAACAATCCCTTACCTGTGGCTTAAACCCAGACTGTAAAGCATTTTGATGAATAGAAGTGTACTAAGAAGCTTAAAGGCTAACTGAGGGTGTTCAGGTGTTTTTTATTAATTTCTTTTTTTGGACCAGATGACACTGCAAGTGTTATGTCTCTGGTGCGCTCCATCGTCAGTAATTCTGTTTCAGGAGGTGCTGCACAGCACATTGCTATCCCCCTGTATGTTTGTTTGGTAATAGGATGACAGCATGATTAGGACTTTAATAATAATCCCTATCTATTTTTTTTCCAAATACTGCACTGTGATCATGATTATCACCTGCTATTATTAGTTTAAAAGTTTTGTGGATGGAAATTGACTGCCCTTTTTGCATCATATGATGCCTTTTGATTATCATGCTGGAAAACTAGTCCAAACTAAATGCCGTTTTGGTATCATTGATGTTCTGTAGTTTTATTTGGAGAATTTGTAGCACTTACTGTTCGAATTTTGAGAATTTGCCTTGGGAATTTTGATAAGCAGTTTTGCTTTGGGAAATTAAATCTTTTCCTCAAACTTGTCAGTCCCCATCTCGTAGCTGTAGCCACACGCACAGTGAGCATGGCTGCTGGTTTGTTCTGAACTGAGTGAAATCAACCTAATATCTCTGTGCATTTAGCCAGACAGTATAACAATACCTTTGCTTTGAGTCACAGAGAGGCTAACAACAAAACTAGATTCTCACAGCCTGGCACACTCAGGCATTGCTTTCCAGGGTTCACAAATGTGAAAGTGTTGCAGCCGCAGATATTGGGGTGATTAGGCTGTGAAATGTGTCTAAGGCGCACGTTTCCTAGTGTTGTCTTTTTGGTTTCCTTTAGTTCTGTGGTAAGGCTGACTGTAGCTGTCGGGCTCGGTCCAAACGGCAATGAAGTGAGAAAATCTCTTTTTCTCTGTTTGTATGTTTTCACAGTAGTGTACTTGCCAACAGCATATTGAATTCCTTGAAGGTTGTTGGAGGTTGATTCTAGTGGGACTTGAGTTGGAATCCATCCCGCTGCCTCCCAGTTCACTGTACATCTCGATTGCTTGATTGCTTGTGCTCATTTTTCTCGTTTCTTCTCTTTATTTATTCTCTGCTGCTTTTTTTTTTTTTTTTTTAAATTAGACATGTCTGGTCTTGATTAGCTCGAGTGTCTCCAGTTTTAACCCTCTGTTTTGATGGGGCTATCAGGTTTTTATCACGGCGCAGTTTCTTCTCGCAGCAACCCGTGAGAAAGCTGTCAGTCATCCTCATGGATGTTTTAAGGTCTCACAGAGAGATCTATGAACGTGGTAGTGCAGTCAGACAACCAGCTGGATTGATAGGCAACAGACAGACTGGTACTCCAACTGACAGGCCCAGTGTTAGTATGTTAAAAACATGTTGAATCACAACCCCCGACGCGTCTGCCCCTTTTGTTCGAATCTGACAAGCTAAGGCTGTTAGGAAGCTCTTTGTCGATATTATGATTTACTTTATGTTTTCCTTGGCAGCGGGGCCGTGCAGGGATGTGGTATGTGCTCATCCCTGTGTGTGGTTTAACCTCAGCTCCCGTCCTTCCTACTGTATAGCAGGGTTTTAGACATCAGGCAAATAAGTCCAGATTCAGGTCTCTGATTTACGAAATTCTCTCTCCTTCTTACCATATGTCCTTTTTTGTCTCTGCAGGCCAAGACATGAGTTTCTCCCGCTGAACCTTATTGATGCTGAACTGGTGAGTTTTGGTTTTGCTCACTGCCAGAGATCACTGCAGCAATACACATTTTTTTCTGGTGTTATTTTTATTCGGTCCCTGTTAGGTTCCGCCTAACAGAGCTTTCGGTTACGAACCATCTGGTAGCAGTTGGTGAAAAAGCTATCGTCCTAGAATTTAGCATAACACAGGCAACCTCTTTAATATTTGTTTCTTCTTTCCAGAGCATCCAGTTCATGATTGCATATTAATAACCTAAACTGCATTAAGTTAATTGATGGAAGTGTATGCATAATGTGTGTGAAACATATGGCCTCATCCTGCCTGTAGGCCTACCTGACAAGTTATGTAATCGGGATTTCTCAGTGTGTAATCTAATGTGTTCTTGAACGCACAAAAATCATGGGGGAAGCTAAAAAACAACAACCAGCCATTAGGTGAGGAATGATGAAGTTTTTCCATCTAAGCCTTAGCGCAGATATCCACTATACACTCTTATTGTGTCTTATTGTTATTCTGTCTTTGAGGCCTCATTAGAGAATACAAATGCTTTTTTCCCCAAAGCATTCAACATTGCAAACAAGTTGCATAGAGAGCTGCCAACGGCAGACATTTTATTGGATTATTGCTGAATGATGAATGCAAGAGGCCTTATTTCTCACTGTATGGTTCATGCAAAACTGATGTGCAACGTTCGTCCATCCATGTCCAGACATCACTCACTGATAAGCAGGTTGCGTGGCTGCGGCCGCTTTGTGCTCCCTCCTGCCAAGCTAGACACTGTAATGCGGCTGAGAGGTGATTGCTCTCTATAATATGTTCTGTATTAATGATGTAATCTGTATTAATGATGTAATGTGTAGCATGAAGGCTGTCTGTCGGCTGGGCCTGATTAATTTTCATATGCTTAAAGCTTTATATTCATAGAGATGAGAGGTATACATTTTCATTATCCCTAAATTACATTTGCTTCATTGCAAGTACTTATTTAATATTTGAATGTATGATATATGACGATGAATAGGACAATACTGTAAAAATACTGTCAGGGTGGAGCTGTTTGTTTTTGGTGCATCTAGTTTAATTGCTTGAATCCTACAAGTGACCAATTTGTAAGTTTTGTTGTAACAAGAATATTAAAATGCAGCTATTTCACTAACAATAAATGAAAATACATTAAAGAATTAGAGACTACTGCTTGTTGCTGTAGTTTGTGATTCACACATACCACAAGAGTTTAAACACACATCAGTTTGTAAATCTTAAACATGTGTATATACTACATGTCATTGGTCCTGACCAGCTTTTGATCTGCCCTCTTGTTGTGATTGTTAAAAATATCCATAATGGCCCCAAAATCTCTGGTGCTGGTCAGGACCCATTCAGCATAAGAAGGAGCCGGCACTGTAACACTTTAAATTTTAAACTTTCATTTTGTGCTAATGTGGCTGCATATTAGCATAGATATAAGAGAAGGGAGCACAGTTTCCCTCTTTGTAAAATGGTGCGCAACCGATCTCATTCATGGATCTCGGTGTTGTGGTCATGACTCGCTTTATATCATTATGTACTCAGTCCAGCAGTGAAAGTGCATATTGCTCCTGTTAAGGTGTATGTTTTAACAGAACATATTAGTTACCCAGCTTGTAAAAATATAGGGTAATGTAAATACAGTCCAGACACAAAGCTTGAATTACCAGTATCGTTGGGATTACATTTAATAGAACTTTGATCAATAAGAGTGTTTTCATGTATCGGCGCACTGATATCTGTGAATCATAGAGGTCAGGACTGAAACAACACACATTTAAAGGTAATAGTAAAAGACATGCGGCTCATCCGTTGTTAGGTTCAATGGAGCCTCTGATGAAGCACCTCCATCAGATTCTTCCAAACATTGAAAACCTCTGACGCAGCCGCAGCGGTCATACATCAGCACTGCCTATACCCGCAGCGACGTCAGCAGCAGCAGAGTCAACATAGAAATCAATTCCCATTGCAAATGTTTGCATGGACCCAGTGCCCTGAAACACTGTCCAACCCATAGCCGCATTTTCAGACCTTGATATTCATTGAAAATATGCATGTGACAGTCACTTGAGGCTGCGTCCAAGCAGAGGAGGTGTCGCTCTCTGAGGAAATGCATCTTTAAATGTAAGGTGCTCTAAAATGGAAAAACCAAAACTGTTTGTGCAGTTCAGTAATCAAGAATATACTGTAGCTTCAAGGACAGATAACTACCTACATTCCCTGCACTAGCTAGACTTGATATGGGATCAGTGTGCTTTTTTCTAGTCAGAGAACAGTCAGTCAGGGTGAGCACTTGCATAGACAGCTCTCTATACGACATGAAACACCTTATCATTATAGATGTGCACTTCTACCGGCCTGTGACGCAGCTAAAAGGCTCAGTAAATCCCAGTATCCTCCTCTGCTGTCTGCACTGATAAACCACTCAGCTCCTCTCCATTAGTCTCAGCTTCAAACACAACACAGCTGATCAAAACCTGGCCTCAACCCTCACTAGTCCAGATGTTAGAGATTCATATGCAGAGTGCACCGTTTGCTGCTTAAAGAAAGTGAGAGATCAGTGATGAGAGAGTATGTCTTCACTACAAGGGTAAGTGTGGCTGGAGGGTGAATATAATGACAGGGGTATTCTCTGCAGACTCTCAGACAGCAGCACAGAGAGAGAGAGAGAGGGAGAGGGAGAGAGAGGAAGAGCGAGAGCAAAGTGGGCAGAAAGAGAGGGAGCTGCTCACTCTCACACCAACAGATGGGAGCTGCTGTCATCAAGTCAATATTTACTCTTTCTTAACAAAAAATTGGCAGCATTAGCTTAGCTGATTCAGTAGCAGTCAGTGGGAGCTTCCTGGTTTGAGTGAAAGAGGCTTTGAGGAGTAAAAACAACACTTCAGCGATGATGATTGTAGCTCGGCTAAACACGTGCACTCCTCCCTCCTTCCATCCCCCCCATCCCGCTGTAAATGCACACACACACACACACACACACACACACACACACACACACACACACACTTGCGGTGTGCACACTCACTTTACCCGTGGCTCAATCCACTATGGGGATACATGTGAACGCAATTTGCACTTCCAATTAAACTGTCGACCTTCGCTCCAGAATGCAAAACTTGATTTTGTACCATCCTCCCCTGGATAGTTATTATTACCCAGCCAGCCCAATAATAGAGAGAATAAGGCTTTTACAATACACTGACGAGGATCATTGAAGTCAGCAAAAATAATTGCAACATTTATTACACTGTCAGTGTTTGGGTTAAGAAACATTCGGAGACTCTTAACTGCGAAATTTGCACATTTTCAGTTTATTTGCTGATTTATTTGCTTGCCTGACATCAGCTACCAAGTAAAATTAAACCTGTCCTCTGATCATCACAAATGCAGAGCAGGTTGTGGTTTGGGGTTTTCCTGAACAAAGGCTTCAAGAGGCAGAGAGTCAGGGATGGTTATGGATTTGAAAACTGATTTCAGTTATAAGCATTTTACCAGTGATATAAAACCAGTGAGCATCAAATGTGTCAAATGCAAACAGGTCTTTACGTTCTCTTCAGCTCTGACAGTATTTTCTATTTATATCATTTGCATTTGTGTGATTCAAAGGGGAAAAAGCTTGTTCATATTACGATAGAGAGCTGTGTGAAAGAATGAATACATAGCAGAATACATCAGGCTAGGGTTAGCCTAAAGCATGCTGCCGAGCCTCTGACACAGCTCCAACACATGACTCGCCGGCCAGATCAGATGACTAGATAAACAGCAGGAATGTTGCTTCTTCCTCTTTCTACAGCACTGCTCTTGTCTGGCTGGGAAAGGAGGGGAGATGTACGTGTGTGTGTGTGTGGCCGTGTGTGTGTGTGTGCGCGACCCCGTGTGTATATACAGTATGTGCCAGAAGAGCATCTTTAATCAGCCCACTACTGTACAAGATAACAAGTCCAAGCAATTATGTAACATTTAGCAGCTGAGCTTATCACTTATCCTGCTCAGCTAAGTTGAAATGCAGAATACAGAGCACAGCACAATTGTCTTTTTTATTATTGACTTACATAATCTAATAGCTGTGAGGGAATGCCTGGTTTTATGCAGATATCCCAGAGTGGAACGGCGTGAAGAATTTAATATGGGGCTAATTTATGTCTTTATTTGTTTTTATGTATTGAGAAACAAAGTGGATTTTAATGGCATTTTTGTCAACTGTCGTCATGAGTTTACAACTCATAAAATGCAAAATGCTCCCTGAACTCCAGGATCGAGAGAAACAAATTTTAGGCTGAGTATAAACACGGAGTATAATGGGCAAACAGTTCCCTCACATGGATTTCCGACCAGTGCCAGATATTTGTCAAAGCCACTTCTCACATGTCATTTAAACAAACCTCTGGGCTTAGCACATAAATCCATTAGATGGCTATCATAACAAACTGTGGAAGTAATGTAAAGTTTATAAAAGTGTCACAATCGAAGCACATCATAAGAGGAGTGTTGTAAATCTTCCTTTGGCAAATGCTGCGAGACATTTTTTTTCCTAAACGATATATTCTTCCACATGAGGAAGAATAGGAAATTACACATTCTGTGTACAGCTCAAATTATATATATACAGTTTTTCCAGGCTGCACTTTCTTAATCCTGAAGACAGTTACTCAGGGAAAACCCTCTCGAGCAGCTTTCAACTTCCTTTGTCTCTATGCCCTCATCAGCTTTATAGACTGTACGGTGAATGTGTGACTTGAGAAATGCCATCAGGCCTTGAAGAAAGCAGTGAAGTAAAAGAAGAGAAAATAATGGCTGAAATAAACAGGAATGAGAGGTCTAAAGTGGCCACTCATACATAACAGCTGTTGTGTATTTCACAAAGAGGTGGTTGATTTTTTCACAACAAAGTTTTCTGGACTCAGTCAAAATTGACTCAATCAATTTGTGTATATAATCCCCACTGATGCCCGAGTTTGAATCAATAATAAGTGGGAAAATTGTATGACTGGTTTTATTGTCGTACAGCACACTGACAAGAATTGTTGTGGTTATTTTAACCCCAGGCCTTGAATTAAAAGCTTCTTTCAGGCTTGCTCTTCATATGTCCGTGTCAGGTTTGAATCAGCCCTCTAGTCACTTTTTCTGCAAGGTCAAAACTCAGATCAGATCAGATCTATAAAAATGTGTTTTTCCTTTTCTTTTCTTTTTTTTAAAATTTTCCCTCTGTTTTGAGCGAGTCCTCGAGGGGGATCCTGGGGGTCTCGAGCAAAAAGGGTAATCATTTATTTTCACTATAATTCCATCCATAAATAACACAGTGACAGAATATATGATTTATATATATTTTATATATTTTGGTCATGGGTTTCAAACACTTTCTGTAATAAAACATCTAAAAGCAAAAATCTTAGCAGGGGACTCTGGGACAAAATCCCAGACAAAATGGGGGTCCGTGTTCTAATATGTGTCCTTGACAGTTTGAGAATCACTGGTTTAGAGTATGAATGCTATACTTTGTTACATAAAACTCAAATAACTCAAAAGCGTAATCCTTAAAATTTCAGTTTGGGTGATTTGGTGACTCACATCGTTATCATGATCAAAACCAGTGTGGTGTAAATTCAACAGCAAGCACTTCTTGAGTAGCTACTTTGTCAGATAAACATCGGAAGAGCAGCTCATGTAACAGTTTACAGTGTAGCCAAACAAACACGCGTTTTAATAAGCAGTCAGTCAAAAATAATCGCAACTGCAAATCTGATTCTACGCTGTACATGGCGTAAGGGGTTAGAGGAGCCGCCTGCAACGCTTCAATTTCATGGAACAAGGAGGAGCAGCTATAATGATCTGCTCCTTGTTCTCTACTCCCTTGTAACCATAAAATACATTTTCTGATGAAAAATGCCTTTTTTGATGAATGATGGCGGTCAGAACTAACCTTAGTGACAAATACACTGACTTCTGCAGAATAAAAGCCGCCCCGTGTGTCGCCTGTTCAATACTTTCACTATACACTAGCGGCAGTAGGAAATGTTTTGTTTGCAGTAGCACCAACTTTATACAGCTCTGTTAGGCTGTGGGAGAGAGAACAGTAAACAGTGCGGCTGTTATCAATGAGGTAAAATTAAAAACGGTAACGCTTAATTACATGCCCCCCTCGTTTCATGTGAACCCCTCATGCGTAGGTAGGCCGTTTGAATCCAGCATGGGAATGGCAGACTCTGCCATTAACAATGAACACTAATGTACTGTTTATAGTGGTAATTACAGAACACAAAGACACTGAATGCTGAATTGCTGAAAAAATGCAGACCATATATAGTATCAAGAACTGGGTTTGGTTGTTATGTATTTTTATAATGTTAAGGATCTTGACAGTATAGCATGTGTGTCTCTCCAACCAGACGCCAAATATCGTTAAACTTTCCATCTGTAATCCTAATGTCATGTTTGAGTAGAACTATAGAATATTTATTAAGTTTGACAGCCATGGTATTACTAGTATTACTGGTATTAGTATTGGTGTTACTTAAACACACAGATGAATGCAATGTCACACATTTCATGTCTGAAAAGGGCTGATGTAACATGTACATGCTGCAGGCTTGCTGCTCTCTGCAGAGGCTTCATTCATACATTATTCTGTCATGCTCGCACAAATAATGCTGTATAATCACTATCACTATCACTATCACTATCAGTATCAGTATCGCTATAAGCTGAGGCTGAATGGTTTCCTATCATTGGTAGTAAAGACCATATCCCTGTAACAGTGGATCCTGTACTCCATCACTGCTAACGTAATCCACTAAGTAGCCAGCACAGCATTGGAAGTGCTCTCCCTGTGTGTGTGTGTGTGTGTGTGTACTTGTACTTGCTACATAGTAAGGACCAAAAAAAGTATTTTACTAACAGAGTGAGGACATTTTGGGAAAGTGAGGACATTTTGGCTGGTCCTCACTTTTTCAGACACCTTCAAATCACATGTTGAGGGCTAAGACTTGGTTTTAGAGTTATGGTTAGAATTAGGTTTAGGTCAGGGCTAGGGTTTGGGTTGGGGTTAGGCACTCAGTTGTGCACTCAGGGAATGCATTATGTCAATGAGTGTCCTCACAAAGATGGAAGTACAAGTAAGTGTGTGTGTGTGTGTGTGTGTGTGCGCGTGTGCGTGTGTGTCTGTGCATGTGCGTGCAGAGAGACCCAGACCTAATTTTGTCCTTGTTATTAAAGACAGTCGTCCATCATTCTCCAAGGCAAAAGGAGTGATGTTCTCTCGCTTACTCACAAAGTAGAAAAACTCTCCTCTCACCTTTTCTCTCCGCCTGAATTTTACTCTCTCTGGCTCTCTCTCTCTCTCTCTCTCTCTCTCTCTCTCTCATTCTTTCTTTCTTTCTTTTTTGGCCCTCAGGGAGCTGGCTCCTGACAGCATCATATAGAAAAGAAAAAATTGAACAGTCAGAGTGTATGTGAAATGTTTTGGTGCGTCTCTTTGTCCAACTGCCTCCCTCTCTTCCTCCACTGTTCTCTGCTTCTTCTCAGGACGCCTCTCCTTTTGTTTTTACCTCCCATTTCAATTTCGCCCACATTCTCCTCAGAAGACAGTAAGACACAGTGCTGTTTCAAGTCAATCATTCAGTTCAAGTCAGGGCTGGTCCTTTGGTTGGTTTGTAGTTTTAATGTATCTATAAAATAAAATAAACCATTAATGGAATGGAGCAGCTTTATTAATATTTAACATATTTACTCATGGGGAGAAAAGGGGAAAGAAAAAATAATATGTTCAGGAAAATCCTAGGTATTTAATTGTATTAATAGTTTCTTCACTAGGCACTTTTCACGTTGTAAAACTGATATAGAAAATACAATTATCACCATAAATTATCACCATAATAAGCAAAACTACAAACTGTGAAGTGAAACTAGTCAAACTATTGTTTTGGTAATGATTTAGGCAGGAGGGGTCTCTCATGTCTGGGTCTATGATTCATTTAAGATACATTTGTGGTCATTATATTCATATATAAGTTTGATACATAGCAAAATTTAATGTTAAAACCTCATAAATACCATTATAATTAATGCACAGTTATCGTACAGCCAAAAGGTCTATCTAAAAGTTGATTACATTTCTATTTCACCCATGACTTTTTTTCCCCAAAGTTAACAAGATTGGTTTGACTCCCATTATTCTCTCATTACATGAGGAGTTACATGAGAAGCTTGATGCCTCATGTCTGAATGATGAATACAGCTGATCAGCATCGCTTAACTGAAAGACTGGAAACAGGGGCTCAATAACTTCCTGGAGTCTTAGCTGGTTGCTTGGCAACCTCAGAGCTACAACAAGACAATATATAACCCATGTAAAACCACAATGTGCAGGTTTTATTCTTTGGTTTATATACAGACTACGCTACGTTATGCTGTCTTGCTGCTTGTGGTAGCTTCATATTTTCTGTACTGACATGACAGTGGTATCAATCTGCTTATCTAACTCCGAGTCATATCATAATGATGATGCTCACTGCATTATGAAACATCCAGTTTATGTTCCATAATTTTTTCGTGTTCCTCGTGGATATAGCGTTAGAATAAACCTCCCTTATTTGTAGGGCTCACTGCTTGAGGTCACTGGCCACAGAATCGCTTTCCAATCTGGTGACCCCCCTTCAATCCTCTCAGGAGTCCCACCACCCTATGGGACACAGCTGCATGAAAGACAGGAGGCGGGGTTTTCTCAGAGAGCTCCTCCAGTCAGAGAGTTGGTGTTGTTTGATATCGCCTTCATACTAACTCTCAGGAGAGAATTGGAGAAGAGGAAGTTATGTGACAACGGGGGGGGGGTGAGAGCTATCTTCTCAGTGCCCTGACAGGTGCTGTTCATGGCAGCAAAACAGCCAACAGTGAGTCCCACAGAGAGCTGCGTGTCAGGCTCGGGGATGGGTCGATTTCCTGAGGCGGAGAGGCTGTCAGCTCTTGATCCGCCTAGTCATTCTCTTCACAGCTAAACTAGCTTATAAGACACATTTTGGTGGTTGTCACCCTTCCAGTCGTTGTGGTTACTGACTTTTACATGGCATATAAAGACGTGTTTGTTTTTTAGAAGCGCTACTTTTCTGCCCTGAGTAATGTCGCACTTACTTTATACTTATTCATAAGCACTTATTTTAGAACCACATTTCTCCTAAATGTGTGTGTATAGTTTGTCCGTGCATGTGTGTTATTTTTAGATTAGACTATTCCAGGTAGCATGGATAATGTCACTTCCCCTGCCACATCCCGTCTTGTGATACCTGTGGGAGTGTGTGTGGCTGGCTGTGTTAACAGTGCTGTCCTTTTAATCAGCACCCCTGTGTGTTTCCCCTGTAGAGCTGTCATTGGTTGAGTGATGATGGTGGAGCTGCCACTTTTACACCATTTAAATCCTCTGGCAGTCAGGGGTGAGATTACCAGCCTCTTACCTGTTGCCCTAATCAAAGGAATATTACTGCTCAGCTGGATGTTACTTGGAATAGCACCCTCTAAAAATAAACACATACCCTAAATGCACACTCAGAAAGGGCAGAGGGAGAAAGATCAGGTAGCAAAGTACATCCAACCTTTGGTTGATATTTTGTGTCCATCACTGGACAATGCTGGTTGCTGGGAGTTTCCATGGTAGCACTCTTGTGCTCTAGTTTGTGAGTTGAAAGGGAACAAGACTTATTTTTAAAGACTGACAAATTGAATGATGATGTAATTCTATTTATTTATTTCTATCTATGCTATTCTATTATTATTATTATTATTATTATTATCATTCTTACAGCTTTATTTTTAATTTCTTCTAAAGAAGGATTCACTCTTCTTTAGATGAATGAACCTGGTTAAAAAGTAGGACAAAGTCATTGTTACAGTACTGTACCTCAGCTATACTTCAGTGAATTAAAGTTCACTACTGCCTTCTCACCTGTCTCAATCCAAAAAGCATCAGTCAGGCTTTGTATCCAAAATGAGGCCGCAATAGCAAATCAGAGCCTGTTTGTTGTAGAATTGATTTTATAGTTGTACCAGTACCTTTGAGGGGATTTCATTGCCTTGCTACTTTACAGACAGTTGGAGACCATATGAGCCTATACATCTTAGCTGTACATATGTGACATGGCTTCCCTTTTTTGGTGCAGAGCTGATTCTCTCCCCTGGCTGAAGAGGCCTGTGAACAGCTCTCGTCCAGTGAGACCACTTGACGTGTGGAATATTTGATGCAAATAAGATGCCACTGTGGGAGAGGCCCGTCCCCAAGGACGAGGAGAGAGAGAGACAGAGTAATAACTCTAAAGACAGAGTGGATGTAGCAAAATCAATATTGAGTTGATCAATGGCAAATTACATGTTGAAGACATATTGACTTCTAAAATCAGGTCTTGATTACCGATCGATTTAAAAAAAAAAAAAAAATCCCCCATGAAGTAAATTGTTTTCTGTGAAAGTCATTCAAATAACACAGTACCTAATATTGCACAGCAAGCTCTTGTGGTCCTTTGTGGTTTACATGAGATTCTCATTTCATTCATAATCCTGCTCATTATGATATTATGCGTAGCCCAATTAGTAATCAAGGACCCCTCCTTTGTATTACATAACAGCGAGAGGATTTTCCTTTCAGCCCTCAGCCTCGCTAATATATAATTGTGTTTAATGTGTTATATCCTAGTGGCTGTTTTGTTTCATATTTGCTGTATAACTTTGTTTTTTTATGAGTATATATGAAATTCAGATAGCTGTAGCATTGCCACAGATGGCTCCCCTCAGAAAGACCCATCATTCAGGAAATGGCCATTACAGGAAGTAATAGGCAGAGAGCCTGTGCAAATGACCAAACAATGGAAATGACAGTGACAGATTTTTCCAGGATAACATCTTTCTCATGGATTGTTGAACAGCTGCATGGCTGTATTTGCTGTATGTGTGAGTGCATCTCCAAAATGCCCAAAAGTTATATTAAAATTAGAATATATATTCAGTTATTGCATTAATATTGCTGTGTTGGTGTCCATATAAACATAGTAAATTAGATTTCTTTAGAGTAGTTCATGTTAAACAGTTGAATCACTTTTGTTTCATCCTCTTCAAAATGTGCCTGAAAGATGTACTGTATGATAGGCCGCCTGCAAAACGGAGCCAAGCAGCCAGTCACAGGATACATTTTTTATCAGTTTCACAAAAATCTACATTAGTAAAATAGGATAATCCCAGATGTAAATAAAACCTGCAGAATGGCAGCGTTCTTCACTTAGTTGTTGAAATCTATCCTGGGCTGTCTATGCTTATCGGGCAAAGTTTATCTTGCAAAGTGTTTGTATAAAGAAACCATTACCACAATGGTTCCTGTCCTGCATTAGGCAAAGCAAGACGGAGCCGTGACGATGAGGTGAGGAAAGACACAAGCAGGACACAGTCATTGCTAAGTACAGGAAATGTTGGGGAATTTGTCTTGTCTTTGGTGCGGACATAAGGATATAAGACGGCTTGCCAAGAGGAGGATTATCCCTATTTCCATCTATAGTTTTGTTCCTGTTTCTCTCCTCCACTCTTTCTCTCTGTCTGTCCCTTTGACCCAATCTGCACTTTACATTTTTAAGCAGCAGACTCGTATCCTCACTGACATACCTACTGTTCAAAAGCTATGGCAGAGCAGATGCGGAGGTGGTGCCATTTATCTTATTTGCCAGCTCATTTCCACCGCTCTCTCTGACGGAGACAGCCTTTCTTAAGGGAAGCAGCTTCCTATTAAAAGTTTATTTAGCAGAAGCCAGAGGAATGATTAAAATTCTGCACAAGCCAAATAGGATGAGGAGCATGGGTGTGATTACACCCCAGTGTGTCGTGCACACAAATGCTCGTAGAGGGATGTGTGTGTGTGTGTTTGTGTGTCAGTGTCTTCCCTGAAGGCATCACAAGCATCTGTAATATCACTGTAAGTCTGCCAGATAAAGCTGAATAATGAAGTCAGCAGCACGTTAGATTGCACTTCACTAATTTTTTTTTTTTTGTCCCTCTCCCTTTACCTCTATCAATCTCTTTCAGAGTGGTCCAGTGCTGTCCTCCAGTGTTTCCCCTCCCCTCAGGTTTCTGTTCCTCTGTCTGTCACCTGGTAAGTACACTCAGATTCACCTCCCACCTACACAGAACAGTACAGAGGCTTGCAGTCTTTTTCAGGCCTGGAAGTGATCGCCAGGTCGCTGCCTGTCTTGAACTGCAAATTGCTGTCATCTTTATAAAACAGAGCATTATGTCTTGTTAATGTGATAGGTGGTATGTGGTAGGTGTTACACTATGCATACTTCAGATAAGTATAATGAGTACAAGATTGTTTTTTTTCCACTTTGGACAGCTGTATGATCTTGACAGTGTAACAGACGATACTTGATGTCACAGTGTCAGAAATCAGAGTGTTTAATAAACTATTAATGAAAAAATAAATGAACAAACATATGCTTGAGTAGAGCCTTAAACTTTAACAGAATGTACCTTTGTTGGTAAAGGTGTCTCCTCCGCAGGTGATATTTCACTTTGTTCCCCATTTCCCACCTTCACCCTCTGTTCAAAACCGGATAGGTCTGTATGCCTCTCTAAACGATCACAGAGCAGCTTGACAGATCAAATTATGGTACAAATAGCCATTTTCAGATCTGTGTGACACACATGGTAATATTGCCAAACGAGACATCAGTTGTCGTCTCACTGCAATGCCAGCCGGCCTTACAGAAGCCTGTTGCACATCAACCCAATAAAGTTCAGTTAAAATTATTATGCATTTTTATTATGTGCAACAAAACAGAGATAGAAAGTGCTTCATGCATAAGTAATAACAACATGTAAAGGTCGTCACGAGGAGAACTTTGCAATATCCTGCTGTTTGTACCAGGAGAGGATGGGTCTGATCTTGTTGTACAGGTCTTACAAGTGAGGAAAAAGTATGATAAGAAATTATCATATGTTTATCTATGTAATTTTTTGGGAAATAATTCACTGTATTCACATATAGCTACTCTAACAGGGTGTGTCCTCGTGCCAAAATTTAGAGAAAAGCTGAGTTCCTCCACGTTTAAACGGCCGCTCATCAGCCAGTGCTTTTTGCACCAACACGGGGAAACACAAACACAAACCAGCTCTAATGTATAATTCCCGGCTATCTGTTATTGCCAATTACAGGGCTTGTTTACTAGATTCCAGGGTCTTGGTGGATGTTTTTAAGGGTGTGTGTGTGTGTGTGTGTATGTGTGTTTGTGTGTGAATGTGTGTGTGCACATGTCGCCAGGGTTTTTAATGATGGGGTGGTTGGTCTCTGTCTAGAGATGTGTGCTCTCTGGTACGGCCTGAGGGGGTGGTTGGCCTGGGTGGACCAGTGAGTCCCTCTGTCTCTATAAATACACACTGGGATCCCATTCAGAGGCTGAAATGTGCCTCTGTGTGTGTGTGTGTGTGTGTGTGTGTGTGTGTGTGTGTGTGTGTATGGTGTTTGTGTGTGTGCGTCTGCATGACGCCATTGCAGCCAGGCGAGCTAGAGGCTATTACTGGCCAGCAAGGTTGCTATGGAGACCAGTGGTGTCAGAGAGGAGCAACATCTGTGGGGTGTTTGTTTGTCAAGACAGGTTTTCCTCTTTCTGTCTCTGTCTTTTCTCTGTCAGTCCAGTAGTTTAAATCTCACTGCCTGGGACAGATTAATGCCGACTGAAGTTAGAGGAGCCTGATGAAAAATCTCATTAGTGTTTTCAAACATTGGAAAACATGGCACTTGAATGTGGAACCGATTTAAAGCTGTGATTTCTTGGGCAGTAGTTCAGCTGCCGATGCTCAGTCATGCTGACAGTACGCCCTCAGGCTGTGTCAGTCAGCGGGGACTCGGGGACTCTTTTTACTGGGTTTACGCCAGTGGAAAGCTCAGATTCTGGGGAAGCATTTAACCCCTGCCCCCTCCTTGCTCCCTCTCTCCACAGTTCTCCTCTCTATATGGACATGTTCTATTTCCACAGCTCCTTTCTCCTGGCTGCCTTATCGGTAGCTCAGCAGGGCACAAATTCTCTTTTAATAGGTACTTATTTGGGCAATAGGAGAAATCCCATATTTTTCAGCAACCCCTGTTCCCTCCCCCTGTCCTCCTCCTGTCCAGTCCTCCTTGTCTCAAACTCTCAAGCTTCTGTTTATTACTAATTTCTCTTCCTGGCTTATCCCTCATTTCTCCGTGTCCCCCTCTGAGATGGACAGCAGTATGGAGAGTGAGTGGAGGGCTGCATCTTTGGCTAACATTTCAGGTGCATTCCCTGAATTGAGTTTTTTCTTTTACGTCTCATTAATTTGGGACATTTTAATCCTCTTAAGGCACTGTCCCAAGTTCCCTATTGTGCTGTTTTGCAGTAGCCTGTATAAACACGTCTTAATGTTTATGAAGTCCAAGAGGCTTGAGGTTTATCTGAAGGAAATTGAATCCTTTTTCAAATGAAATTCAGAGGCTACTTAAGCACTTCAAATAGGTAAACCAGAATATGTTGAGTGTCTATGCATATCCTCAGTGTCTTTGACCATGTTTGGGCAAACCTGCCCCAGAAGAGTCCTCTGCAGGGTATCTGTAGTTGGGCAAACCAAACCTTCGACCTCCTAATCTGGTCTAAATGAGACCGTCACACACACAGCACAGTGTCATACAGTGCAGCACAGCACAGAGTCAGTGATGTAACAAAGTAATTTAGGGATAATTTGGTATTTTCCTTCTGCAGGCATCCCTTTGGAAAGGCCAGTTACCTAACTTCCATGCCCAAATTAACATGCTTTTTCAAGCTGCCCTGCACCTACCTTCATCACCTCCAAGTGAAACATCAATCCATTTATGCCAAGATTAGACTAAGCCCCAAGTTAGATTCTGGCTGTGTCCTCACATGCCTCAGGGAATATAATAAAATGGATGTCAAATTGCCAAAGAGCTTCTTCAGTATTAACTGTCAGGGGCCACAGCAGGGAATGATGCAGCGCTGTAAACTACTCTATGTATTACAGTAGCCTCAGATAAAAGCATTATATAGAGCACAAAAAAGAGGTAAAACAAGAGATAGTTGAGTCTACTCCAGAGGAGGTTAACATTCACTTTGTCATCATCAGTCTGTCTGAACAAAAAATTGTTCTGTTTTCTAAACAGGCTCCACACATCATCCACATCATTGCTATCTGTGCTATTTTTTCAAAGTCCCTATACATGACATGCCCACACACTTTTTAAAATCAACTCTATATGATTTGAAGTGTTTCTAATACGACTGTTCCGGTGTGACATTTCTATTATTAAGCCGACACGGACACCATCACCTTTTGAAAAATGGTCTTTTCCATGCTCCATTTGCTGGCTTTAGCTACACATATTCATCACTGAGTGAAGACTGAGGATTCCTAGTTATATTTTTAGACTCATTTTCCTATACAACTACTTCAAAACTCAGTGAAATAAGGATCCCTCAAACAAAACAAAGGTGTTTTCTGCATTGCTGATGGTTTATTCTCTGCCTAAAGCCTTAGTCCTGTATTGTTTTGCTCTCTTGAAATTTTTCTCCTCTTTTTGACTTCCTTGTCAAAATCTTATCGCACCCGTTATACTTTCAAACAAAAGTAACTGTGATTAGACGTCTGTTTAGAAATTGTAGAGGAGCTTTCAACCACAGAGTGTCCCACTCAGTTGGGTTAAGTGTGCTAAGCCTGGCCCCTCTACCTCATTACATTCAGGGACCTCCCTGACTAAGTGCCTTTTTAAACAGACGCATAAACACACACGCACTCACACACACATGCACACACACACTGTTAAACATGCAGTGCTCTAAATACCTCTGATTAAGATTGCCGATAACCCGGGGACAGCCCCTGTCCACCCCCCCCCCTCTTCCTCTCGATCCCTCTGAGGGGCCTCAGTGTTCCCTCAGTGAGTCAGTGAGAGTAGTCATTGGCCCTTGGGTCAACAGACTCTCTGCGATACACACAGACACACAGACACACACTAATATCCACCATTTGAGCTTTAGGCCATCATTTATTAGGTGGATGCTCCATCCATTAGGCCATGTGTTAAATTCTTTGTGTAACTCAATTTGGCAGAGGGTGGACGTGGATGACTATATATAGAACTCTTTGAGTGTGTGGATGTGCGTGTCCTAGTATGGGTGTGTGTTTCATCCACTAATGTAGATCTTCATCTGCTCCTCAGCAGGGGTGAACCCTGGAACCTGACCTGACCTTGTGCTTGAAACTGAGGAAGATGCTGCTGCTGTATTTGACTGTGTGAAAGACTTATTCATACTGATGTTCGTGCACGTTATGAATGATATTTGTGCATGTGTGGGTAATGTCTTCTGTCGGACCGCAGTTGAGTACTGTGGTCAATGTGTGTGACTGAAAGACAGCCAGTTTCCATCCCAGGCGCAAGTCACTTGCATAACCCGGGACCAAGGAGCTTGAGTGAGCGGGGTGATCCTCGACTATAAAAGGCAAGGAAGAGGTTAGCAGAGGGTCATTTGGCCTGGAAAAAGACATTCTTCAGCATAATGCTTCTTCATCCACAGTCCTAGAGAAACAAATTGTGATTACAGAGTTTCGCATGTACAGCCCAAGAAAAGTATATATTAGCCAACTGACAATACAAGTTTTTTTCTTCGCTCTGTTAAGTAGCTGTTATTTTATATGTCCCCAGCAATTCTGCACAGATAGAGAAAATTTTGCTATCAATGTGTGATCAGAAACTTGCTCACAGACTGGTCAATCTGAAAGAGTGAAGTGTTAAAGTAAAAAAAAAAAGACTTTTAGGAGAAGAAGTAGTCCTCTAAAGATGAGAGTCAAACCTTTGCAAGCTTTGTTTTCATGAGAAAGGCTGAAGTGACCTGTGAAATTATTAAAACGCATTAGATATATTTACACTACAATTCTTAATTGGAAAAAGTGAGTATATCAATATGAAAATAATTTTCACAAAATCTGGTGTTACAACTAGTGTGCAGATTGTTTAAGAACAAGAATGGCCAGTATGGACAGTGTCTTAGCATTATCCTTTTACCAAGCTGGAATCCATTGTTAAACAATGTCCACACCAAACACTCCTTATCTGCCATATTCCCATAGTGCATTGCATTGGGGAGTACACTTTACGCGATTGTTCACACTGTTTTCTCTGAGTTGGACACAAGTCCACCTGGGAGCTGCCACATGCACTGACACAGTGTACAGTCTGCCAGCTCCACTGGAGCAGTGGTTAAGCTTGAGTTGTGTGCCTTGCTCAAGGGCATTTCTATGGCTGTGTTTTTGAAGGAAACATGAGTGGGTTGGTATAGTTCTTGTCTTTATAAGGCACAAACAAACAGATCAGGCAACAGACCTCTTCTCTGTGAAGAAGTTTCTCCAAGGTTAATTTACAACGAACACGTGAAGTGTCATTTAATAAAGTCCTTAAGAAGCCTGTAATGAATTAAACAGAAGTCACTGAGCCCTGTTTTCTCAGATGTTGACGGAAGAAAAATATTTTGAATTTTTTCCAACACAGCCTTGAGGTTCAAAATTGCAATCCTCTCATATCTGACCTGCAAGCTAACTTAAAATAAAATTTAAATACATTCCTGTTCTTGACTCTTTGGGCTAACAGGACTAGGTAGGCTAAAGAAAACAAACTTAAACACACACAGGTTGACAAACATGTTGACTCAAACTCACTTACAGGCCTGGACATAGACAAACGTGAAGACACACAAACAGACAGACATGCTGCCACATAGATACACACACACACACACACACACACACACACACAAAGTCACACACTGCTGGAGGGTCTGCAGAAACCTCAGCTGACACACAACAGTCAGTGAGCAAAGTGGAGCCCAAATGTGGATTAATTGAAACAAGCGAAAAGGGAATTTCAGAGAATCTCAGTACTGATTAGCAGCTGGTTTCACCATTCAGCTTTTCCCTTCACTCTTCCACTCACCTTTAGGTTTTCTGTAGTAACATGCAGCCCACACGTTGGCATGCTCCGTTAGGCCTCCGCTGAGCATGGAGAGGTGAGATAATCAGTGAAATCTTACACAGCTCATACACAGGCACACAGGATCTCCATCCTTGTTAAGGTAGGTACGTGTTTACTTAGCGATCACTGTCCCCTCTGCACCACCCTTCTGTTAAGTGACTAAATGAAATGTAAAAACAGATGCAGGCGGTAGCAACATTGATTTCACTGCCATATGTGCTGTTTGCTCAGAGAACAGAGGTCTTGGTGATGCCATAAATCACTATATTCCTCGCTAAGAGCTCTCATTGAATTAAAGACTATTTTTATCCAGTGTAAACAGAAGCACTTTTATGATATTGCTGCGTGTCTCATGGCTTCAGTGCTGTGTGAGTGATGTGTGCAGCAAACTATGTGCGTAACTGGATTCTATTTGATAGGGACAAGTTTGATCTAATTCATGGTAATGCAATTGAACAATCCTGCCACCACCAGAATGTTGTAGTCTGTCTGCGGTCTTGAATGAATGTCACCTCAGAGCAGCAACCTGTTGAAGTTTGCTTCCAGGATATAGTTCACCTTAGTGTCCTTTTTTTTTTTTTGGTCTATCCTGGTTATCCTGCCAAAGGTCATTACATCGACTGTTTAACTAAACCTGATGACCGGAGGTGTGTTTTTTTTTCTCTCTCCTCTTTTCATTTTAGTGTGAATACTGGAAACATGCCACAATAAACTATTTCAGAAAGGTGTTCAGTCACAAGTTTAATACCCCGCCTTAGCTGAAATCACCTGTCATCCTTTTAACCACACCCAGGAAGTTATATAACTCCACCTTTTTGGCCTGCAAAGCCCTTTCCCTCCAAACCACTGAGAACAAAGAGAACTACTGTAAGCTGACGAATGGACTTTTAATGTTGTTTTGTTCAGTTAATATTATAGCAGTTTGGTTAGGATTTTATTGTTGCGTAGCTTTTGAATGTTTATTTGTATTACGTTGCATTAGATTATATTTAATAGCATGAAGGCAAAGGAAATGCAGAGATGGTGTATGCATAAAGTGGAAATAATGTCAGCTTGATTTACTTTATTTTATTATCGTTACTGCTGACATTTTAAATTGATCTGTAATTGTACTTAATTTCTCTTAATGTATTTTGATATCTCATGCACAGAGAAAACCATCCACCCATCTTTCCATCCTTTCATCCAGCATCCTTAATTGTGAGAAATAAAATTGTTGGCTTCTGGATCCTGTGGTGAAATGTGCACTAAACATCTGATGTTCAGTGAGCCAACGCCACCACCGTCATTGTAGTTATCACAAAAGGTGTTGATTCAACAAAACAGAACATTTGCAGACAACAGTTTGTGGCATTAACGTGTTGGACTGAAATCTAGTAGAGGTTCTTCCAGTTATTTTATTCACAACAACATTCAATTAGGTTTCATGACAGGAGCCCCTTCTGCATTCAGATATAAGGTTCTGTATCGTGCAGTACAACAGGGCTCCTGAAGTGTCACATAAATATGAACCTCAACATCTAGTGTCTCCTTTTACAGGAGTTGGATCCCTCTGGATTTCCTCCCCTTTGCTCACATCCCTGCCTCCCCCCCCGTCAATCCTGCTCAGTGCTGGGACCCTGCAGGTGTGTGTGCTGTATGTGCACACTCTAGGGGCTCTGTGTTCTTGGCAGGAACTAACTCAAGTACAGCAATGCTATGATACGTTGGTAATTTTCAGACCTTTGGTTGAACTTTGCTTTTGGTATGCATGTGTCCTGCAGCAGAGAAGGTGGAATAAGATGGAGGCGGCATAGAGATTGAGGCAGTGCAAGACAAGGTGTTTGTATCCTGGTGGAAACTTTCTCTGGCAGGTGGCTCTGTGGTTATCTTTATTAAGCGATGTCAAACACCAGGCTGGGCTAACCACAGACACACATCAGACTGGTTGGGTACAGTCTAATGTCGTAGGCGTGACATCTGTGGACAAACTGGACATGCAGCTCTTCATTCTGTCTCCAAACCTTGCTCTGGCTTTCACTCCTCATCCAATAACAACAGGAGCAGGGAGCAGTCACTTGCGTCAAAGCTTTCTTTCCAAATTGTCTGCCAAATCTTTCACTCTTAAGATGCAATTTTAATTGCAGTATGATGTCATGCAGCAGAGTTATGAATACAATTGTAATTTTATTTTAGTTTGATAATAATGAGTCATGAAGCAAGCAATATTTTAGAAAAAATATTCATCCTAGATAGGCATGTAAAGAGCATTGTTATGGAAATGGTCTGTTATTATAACGCCAATCATTATTTGTACTTTTACTGCAGCCAGCAGCAGTCTGCACAAAGTGGTTATCTCGTGGCTTATCGTATTAAAAAATGAAAAGGTGGCGTAAAACATTAGGCGCAGGAACGAGTGACATACCAACACTTTTGATATTCAGTTTCAATGAGCCTCAGCCAGCAGGTTTGTAATGCAACTTATTTGCAACATATTGTACATACATATGCAAATTGGCGGAGACTTATCAAATACCATTAAAGCATTGTTTGAATAAGAGGCCCCCGTGGGGTTTGACCTCTAACCCTTGCAGTGTTTGTATTGCCCTCTGTGAATTGAAGTAAACAACCTGTTTCTGCCAGCTGACAGAGATGGCTGAGAGAAGTCATGCGTGGGATGTGATCTGAGTTATTCGTTAGATGAATGTGATCTCCAGAGGAATATGATGCATTAAAGAAGATGTGAATAATAAAACATGACACAGTCGGTGCATGAGAAGCCAACAGCATATCAAGATTCTGTATTATTTGTTCAAAAATATGGTTTGGCAAATGGTACATAACCATTAAAATGAGAAAATCTAGCAGCAGAATTAAAATACCAGTCATAATGTGCAGCTCTGAGTTTGTATTTTAAACTTCATGAGTAATTGAGAACATTGGGTTATGTCCTGCCTTTTCACCATTCTGCTATAGAGAGGATCACTGCTGCTCTTTTATTCTAGAGGGTGATTGTCAGAGCTACTAAACACACAGGTAAAGTCTCACGTCTTTGGCAGTCTTCTGACAATTCAATCATTGAACATGATGGGCATGAAGAAAATTGTTCTCAGCGGCAGTGGATTTGTTTTGCAGAGACTCATTGTAGGTGAGTTGGTAGATGTGCTTGTCCTAAGATGGCTTCAGCCTCTAGGGCTGCTCTGACCCTAATAGTGAGTGAGGAAGACTGATGGTATTGTTGGAGGAGAGGCACATTCAGAATCGGAGTAGGGGGTCCACACAGGAAGTGTTGTGTGTCTGTCTTTCTATGTTCTCCAGCACGCATGAATACATGGGTGTTATGTGTAATTAAGAGGCAAAATACTTGTAGTATTTTCAGTTGTATCTCTGTCTTGCTATATATAGAAGCAGGTCTATCCGGACCGACACGGAAGTAGAAAGATTAGAGTGTTTACGTGCCATCACTTCCACACTCTTCTAGCCACAAGACAAGGTAAATATCATAAACAAACAGATAAGAGGACGCGATGACACTTCATATGTACAGTTTGGATTAGAGACCAGGATGCTGCAGTGTGACAGACTGCTGGGTGAAAAATACGGACCATGCTACTGCCAGACATTAGTGTTACAGCATGTTTGAGCTGCGCATACATGAATTGTGGGTGTAGAATGGTAGTTGTAAAATATTCTGCATTAGTGTGTTTGCCAATTATGTACACAAAGCTTTGCTGTTGTTTAAACAAACCTGACACTCCAAGAATCTAAGGCAAGCGAAAATAATACAATCAGGCAGTACACACAAGTATCATCGATTCCCTATATTGTTTTTCAGTGATGAACAAATGTTTAATCTTAATCTGAAAATGCTGCCTCCAAGCTTTTTTTTTTACTGAGCCCTCACTTCAGTCCTCAGTGAGTCTGTGCTCTCAACAGTAACTGAGAAAAACTTTTTTTGTGTTATTGTGTGCACTTTGAAGACTTTGTATTAGTCTAGCTCACCCTGCGCTGACCAGAGCAGGTGATGGGCTCCGGCTGGTGACGTAGATGAGGTAAAATGGCAACGACTGATCGGCTGTAGGGTTTGTAGGGTTGTAAAGTTTAGTGATGTCCCTCACTCGCGTTGGATAAAAGCGTCTGCAAATGAGTCAAATGTAAATGTAAATGTCTATGTAAATATAGAGTCGGTTACAGCTTGCTGTGAAGTAGTGTGGTCCTTTCTTCCATTTTATGTTGTTTTTGTTCAATTTACCGTTTTTTTTTTTTTTTCATTAATATTTGACATTTTTTGTGTAGGCTCTTGCCTACACTGCTGATTACTTCAAAATCCTCTTAAAGTGCCAACTTCAGTTTGGAGCATTGGCTGTTCTTTGTTGACCGTGTCATATGCACAAACAGCTGTTTTCACTTGCTTTTAATTGATTGAAACTGTTTCTGAACTGTGTTGCTTTGTACACACAGTTCTTGAAGTAGAGTTACACTCGATTAGACAATTAGACACAGCAGCTTTCACCTGGCTTCACCTGCTCATTAATGCCATGGAAACAGCAGGTGGGTCCAGCATTTGGTTTCCTGAAACTGCTGTCCCTGGGGTCCAGGAGGTAAAGGAAATGCAGTTTGACAAATCTGCAATGGAGCAGGCCTTTCCTGACTTTAATAGGAGAAAAGTGAGGAGCAAAATATGTTGTTATGAAAGTTTGGAGTGAAAATGATCCCATTCCATCAGGTGAGTCAATAGACGCAAACATACCGGCACTAATGAGCCTTTTTTCTACCTTAATACTCAATAAAGTAGCAATATAATGGGTTTAGAGTTATCTTACCAACAAGGTCTTGAGTGAGGTGCAACTTATGAGTTAATGTTTTAATTTACAAACCAGCAGGGTTCCTAGACTATGGAAATATGCAATGCAAAAGTATAAGATGTACATTTGTCTGTCTCTTTGCAAAGAACTCTGAAGTGTAAAACTTTAGGAAATATGCTGCTTTTAATATCTTTGGTCAAATGAAAAAACTATTCAGTTTCATCTCTGCTTAGAGCAGGGGTCCAGGAGATGGAGTTAGCCTAACTCTGTCAAAAATAGAAAAAAAGACATTTCACAGTTCCAAAGTTATGTTCAATGCTACACTGTAAAAACAGATAGCCTTACCTGTGTGTATGGCCTTCTCCTGCCATGTTGTAAAATATGTCAGCTGTTGACCTGCCAGGTTAAACAGTTTCAGCCCTCAAAGATACAAAAAGCCACAATACACATGTACACAAGTAAAGCTAATGGCGCATGGCTCAGCCTAGATCTAAGACGTAACTGGAGGATTTTCTGGTCAGGCCATACATGGTCAGGCAGCGAGCACCTGGGGAATCACTGTCAAGTTGCAAGATGAAGACCATCTTTTATATAACGTTTATCTTTTGCTCTAACTCCGACCAGCTGTTTGACATTAAGTCTGACGCTGAGTAAGGAAACAATGTTTTCCCAGTTCTGAGGCTTCAAAAGGTGAAGACAGCAGGAAATTATGTTTTAACTGGAACTGAAATACTTTTGTTTTTGTCATTGATGGATTTTTTTTTTTTTTTTTTTTTTTCAGTTCAGCTGTTTGACTGTTCAGTCCTGTTCCAGCTGCAAAAGAGAAAAATAAGTAATCAACAGAATATGGTTGATCTATTATTATACAGTATTATCTTATGGTTTATTGTAATAATAATGTGGCCCTTTATCTAGAAGCCGGTACTTAAAAAAAAAAAAAACAAAAAAAAAAACATTTATTTATTCAGAGAAGTTTCACTAAGAGGTGACCTCTCTTTACAGGAACACCCTGATCACATCCACACAGTTACACACATTTTCACCTTGAAACTGCCCTGTACAACCACAGTCTGACCCGCTGTCCACTGAGCAGCTCAGTGGAGCAGTGAGGGTTAAGGGCCCTGCCAATGGCGCCAAAAAGTGGGGGAGGCAGGGGGGCCATGGCCATGCCCACCCCTGAAATGTCATTTGCCACCCTTGTGGCCGCCCCATGTCTGATAGGTTCATTAATTGAAACTCCAATGTCCGAAATGTCAGTGAATGCACCTGCGTTGTCAGAGCGTAAGTGAAAGCAGCATTAGATGATGTGGCCCTTGCACTGTGCAGTGCCAGAGGGCTGTTTGCTGCCGTCACAGAGAGCAGCAGTGGAGAACTGAAGCAACAGCAGAGAAAGCATTGAAGAGTTAAAGGGTTAAAGCTGTATTGAAAATACTTCAGTGTCCATCTGTGTGGTGTTACTAAACCTGTGCAGGCTTGTTCCAAGTAAATGTTCTGTTCTGTACAATCAATGTACTCCTTCAAATTAAAGCTGTATATTTGTCTTTTTAGGGAAAAGGACCACTGGTCTACTTGAAGAACAATGAATCACTTAACACGTGTGTATCCAGATAAATAACACATGAAATCGGGACTGTTGTGGAACTCAAAATGTTTGCTGTACCAGTGTTACTTTGTGTACATCAGATGATTAGTGACATTAACTGTAAAACAGGAAACCAAAGTATATCAGTGTGTGACTCCTCTCAGAGTGAAATAGTCATATACAGTAGAATTCCTGAAATTCAGCTATGGCTTTTGGTTTTTGTGTGCCAACCCAAAATTTTCAGTGCAGGCGCCACTGGGCTCTGCTCAAGGCTTTATTCAAGGGCAGCGCAGTGCTGCTGATGGAGGGGTAAGCACTGCTTTTTCACTTTTCCCTCTCAGCTTTCATCCTACCAGTCTGAGAACCAGCAACCTTCCAGTCGCAGGCTCCCTTCTCAAAACCTCAGGCCGCCACTGCCCAGATCTTAACTCAGGTTTCTTAGAATCTGAACCAGAACTTTATTTGAAAATGAAACTCCTGTGAACTTCTTGTAAATCCAGATAATTTTGAGGTATTGCAGAGCTGTAGTACTTGTAGTCTTCTCAAGCAGTATTATCTAAAACATGGGGTCAAATTCAACATGAATACATAATGACAGTAACACTAAAAACATCAGGTGATAAGAAAAAATGCATGTTTGTCCGCTCAGTCCTGTGCTTTCACTTCGTTAGACTGAGCTGCAAAATGTGTTGTTTGTAATGTTGCTTTTCTTAATTCCCTTGTTGTGGATAATGCACTACAGCTCTGGTTATTGTGCCAGCTATGTCAAATGTGCCACTGTGTGCGTGGCTCACTTGTGTCCATTTGAGTGTGTCCCCAGTCAACCCTTCCACCACTGGCTGACTGATGTAGCTGTAGCCTAATTTTAGTTTATGAGGTGTGGGACCGCTGGGTGTTACCCTAGCTGCCATTTTAGATGAGGAGGCTGGGAACAGCGTGCCTCATGGGGCTCCTATCTATCGTAATTATCTCATTGTCAGGGGTTGGACAGGGGGCTCGGACCTCACTCGCTTCCTTCAGCTTCCCTCGGCTCCTCACGTGCACATTCACACGTCCAGGAGCTCAGAGGCCCAGTGTGCTTGCTGGCATGGCCTTACAGAACCTCAGCGTGCTGCGCTGCTATTGGACAGATTTCATCCCGCTGAGGAAAATGTTATCTAATGCATACTGTTGAGAGTGGCAAGATCTAGGCTAACATCAGACAGGACAGCACAACCCAATTAGTCCAAATTAGATATGTGATTTGTCCTATCTGAACAGTTTTGAATCCGATTTGGGAATATGTATATACTTCTTTGAGGTTTGGTTTAGTATTATCAAGTAATCTGGACGGGGTGCAGCCTATTTACACCAGCCTTCTCTGTGTCTCTGTGCTCTTATTGGCGCCCTGCCTGTTCTCAGTTCTTAATCTCCACAGGAAGAGTGCATCTGTGTTTTCATTCCCCTGACAGGATGTGTGTGTCTGTGTTACAGTCCCCTGGTAGGACACCACAGATGGTGGAGGGCTGGGTTTGATGAAGTTGCCCCCCCCCTTTTTTTTCTCTCTGTGTACATCACTGGGTGTGTTGATCTGGCCTGGCTGCTCCAGCTCCTGTAGCGCTGTGACGTATAGCGGACCACACGTTTGTGTTGGCGCCCAAAATGCGCTAATCTCTGCAGCAAATGAAAGGAGTAACTGTGGTATGTTTTCAAATCTTCTGGTGGGTCCACCCGCTGTATCAAGAGTAATTGTGTCTATTAATGAACCTGCATGTCAGGGTGAGATTAGCTCTCATTAGCTGCTGCATAATTGTGTAGCCTTTCTGAATCACTCTGTGTTTTCATAATGACAGCCCACAGACATCTCTAAACCCTCGCTTCATCTGCATTTGTCATGCCGGGGGTGGACCGTAGCCCACCCAGCCAGCAGTTGTCTGTAGCCTCTGTTGATGTTGTCTCTGATCTGTGTTCCCCACATCAAAAGCAGACATCCCCCCCGCTGTACTCACCACCCTGTCCCCCAGCCTCTCCAGCCAGCTCTCACATACAGCTGTTTCACTCGTCCATCTCTCTCTGCCCACCACTGCTCTGTTTTTATCTCTGTGCTTCTCCTGTGCCCCCCCCCCCCATCGCTCATCTCTGCAGCCCATCTTTCTGTCTCTCACCTCTTGTTGCTGGCTTTATATCTGGCTCTTACTTTTATTTTCTCCTACCTCGCTCTTATCTGTCTGCTCGCCTGTTCATTTTCACTGTGCCTTTTATCGCTTTCTCTCCCACCATCTTTCTCTTTGTCCCCATTTCTTTCTTTCTGTATCGCCCCTCCTCTGGCCCCCTCTTTGTCATTTCACCATCAAAATCCAGTTTCCCTCTGTTTATCCCTGGGAGAAAAATGAGCAGTTTCTGCATGAAATGTGGGACTTCAATATCTGCTCTATCTGCAGGGTACACACACACACGCACACACAGATAGATATTCTACCAATGAAACGTGTGAAGACATTAATAAATTATCCTTCAGTACACCTTTTGGAGCATTTTAGGAGATAACATGAAGGACTGTTTATATGGGGTTTTCTGTATATGCAGTATGTAATTGTTATAACAAAGGAATCTTAGACCTATAAGTTGAAAGACCACCTAATCACAATTGAATTACACCTCAGAGTATTCCCATAATGACTTAAGCAATTAGACTATACATAGCATGTCACGTTCTCCACTGTGCTTCTCCCTCTCAGTTTTGCCTGACACATTTGAGGCTGACGTAGAGGGAGCCTATATTTGGGTGGTGTCATCAACAATATTACAGTTTCCTGTCAGGACCCCCTCCCCCTCCTGAGCTGGATATCTTGCGTGATGCTACACGTGCAGGTGTGTCACATGAATAAAGTCTGACTTGGGTTTTTGTGTTTGAGGAGGAATACAGTGCACGTCCAGACTGTTTCAGGCCAAGTGCAAGATAAAAGTGGACTTAATGGAAAATTCCTCCCTCTGATACTTCAACTGTCAGATATGCTCAACCTGTGCTGTTTGGTCCCACCCAGGGGTTATCCTGTGATGCGGTGCGCCCACATTCCCTCAGCCCGCCCTGTTGGCTTATACTGTACATATCACAGATGTGGTGAGCCTACTGGTGGAAAATCTGGTATCTCTGCATCTTTCACAGTGGTTCTTCCCTCTGTAACTATGTAGGAGGAGATGTCTTATTGCATGTTACACTGACAAATTTTCTGCTAGTCTTGACCAAAGCTAAGTTAAACATTTTGAACTATTAAAAAAAAAAAAAAAAAAAAAAAAAAGTCCTAAAATTGCAAGGTTTTGCTTTTTTGTAGTTGAATGTGTGTTCCCTCAAGCATAAATAGAAAAATATAGCTACACTCGGGATTGCATCTCAACAACCCAGCAATGTCTGTCTTAGTGCCCGGAGAGGTTGTGGAGGAGAGCTGTGCCAAGATGAAAGATATTTGTTAAAAACTCCTGTTGTTGGGCAGTAACTGTGCAACCAAGTGATTGTGAGGAGCCAAGAAATTCAGTTTTTATGACGGCAGTGATTGATTTATTTGTACTTAAGGAAGTTCTTATGACTGTCTTTGCACACTAGTCTAAGGTTAGCCCAATATCCTGACACTTAACACATCGTTACTTTGTTTAAAATCACACTACCTGATGCACAAAGTCCACATTATTTGTGCTGAGAGAAGGCTTGGAGGTTAATATTTTAGGACAAAAAGATCAGACTATAAAACACAATAAGCTGACGTCATACAGCAGCAGCCAACAGTCATTCTCATAGTTTGCAGCTCTTTTTCATCAGGTCAACCAGGGCAGAAATGACTTCAGAGCGAGTGTGAAACTGTTGGATTCAATTAACTGAGCCTAATTTGCCATATGTTATAATGACATTGAGGAAATCTCCCCTATTATTATAATACTTAATAAAAAAGATCGCTCCAAAGTGTAAGAGAAACTGTGAAATCAGTGCATGTATAAAATAAAAATTCCTGATAAATATATAAATAAATGGTTCATCTTTTAACTAAGATTTTGTGTATTGTTTTATATTGTGATTTTGTTAAAGTGCAACTAATGCATCAAATAACATGGCTACACCTACATTTCTTTTCCCATATGCATCCAGTACTAAAATATAATAACACGTTATGCAAGGTAAAGACTGCACTGATTGCACTCAGCTTTTTTCACTTCACAGACAAAGGAATTAGTTTGCTGTGAATGCAGAGATGAGTAATTAAACGTTGTTGGCTGAGGGGAAAGGGAATGTTTTTACTGTTTCCCTCTGTTTTCACTTTACTACTCAGTTATCAAGTGTATTTTCCTCACTGAAAATAAGACCAGTCATCATCATCATCATCATCAAAACATTTAAGGACTGTGAAGTTCCTGTTCTGGAGATGTTGAGGGCCAATAGCTGGGATATGCACACTTGATAACCTCCTGACCTTTTCCTCTCAAAACATCCAGATTTTCTGTATTTATTTTTAAACCAAGAAAGATGTGCACCTCACATGTTTTTGATTGGTAAATGCGTTACATGTGGCTATTCTGCTTCTCACAAGAGGGTATTTTTGGAAGCGCCCCTGCAGGGCCCGGTACAGTAGCTATGTATTCAGCATCTTTTTGTGACTTCAGGAAAGAGGGAGAGAGACTGTGTGTGTGTGTGTGTGTGTGTGTGTGTGTGTGTGTGTGTGTGTGTGTGTGTGTGTTAATGTAGCATTCATTCTGTCCTTGAAACCTCAATGGGCTTGTTAAGATGGTTGTTAAAGATTTTTAATAATTCTCCATCTCTCTCTCTCTCTCATCTTTCTTTCTGCATCTGTCTTTCGCTCCTTTCTTTGTGTCTCAGGTTTGTGAGCAGCCATGACAAAGTCCTATGAGTTCAACTGGCAGAAGCACCTGCCGGAGTTCATGCAGGAAGGCGCCTCCTTCGACAGGTTTGATGAGGTAAAAATGGCGCTTTTCTCAGGTGCTTATTGAGTTTATGAATAAACGAGTGAATGAAATAAGAGCAGCTCCAAGTGTTGAAAGAAACAGCCTCTGAACCTGTTTATGCCAGAACGGTGATGCATTAAAGCTCATCATGACATCTTCTGATGCAGCTAAGATTTATAACAATAACATTGTTGAGACTGACATAGATTATTACACACACACACACACACACACACACACACACACACACAGAGCAGAGGCGTCGCCTTTACTACATGACACGTCACAGTTGTAGTCAGAGGTCTGGCTGCAAGCAGGCCCCATTGATCAGCCTCATTAAGATGCCTCACCATGGCGACTGCTTGTCTGCTCCACATCCACTGAGCATCTTGACCAGATTGAGAAGATTGTGTGTTGCTTGTTTTTACAAAGACCATTAATGACAGTTCTTCACTATCTGAAACAATGTAATTAACACCAAAATATAAAACTGAGGTTATTGCTCAGTGACAATCATAAGCAAACGTGTTGTCCGTCTATCCAGTACCAACATAATGAAAAAGATTTTGACAAATATTTGCCAATAACAACAACAAATATCTAATTTGCTCTGTGTGTGTCTGTATGTATACGACCACATGCAGATCTTCTGTCTCTGCCCACATTTCCTCTGACTAATTTAATCAGGACACTTAGCTAGGACATTTGCCGAGCAAAGGCAAAGTGTGTCACACACACGCGCATGCACGCACAGACGTACACGCACCCTTGCACACATCAGGAAATCCCCTCAGTCCTCTCGGTTTATGCGGGCATCAGTGAGGGGAGGAGGATCCCTCTTAGGCAGAGAAGAAAAGTTGAAAGAGCGTTGGGAATAGCATCATCAAATCCACAGCCATGTCAAAGGGAGCCGTGAAACTGGGCCGGCATGCTTCTGAAGAGAGTCCTCAGTGTGTGGCTGCTGTGAATATCAGCCAGGCTCAGACAGGACGGGGTCAGGACAGGCCTGAGACTCAAACTGGGAGGGGGGAGGGGTCACCTTAAAGTTTATAATCAGTCATGTCAGCTGGGATGTACCACTACCCCATTACCACTGCATTTTCATATAAATTAATGATTACATTTTTACAACACTAGTTGTTCATATGACATGGCAGCATGGTGCTGCTAGTTAACACTGCTGCCTCCCAGCAGGAAGGTTCGGGGTTTCCTCCCATGTTGTCTTCCCTCAGACCCCAGTTTGAACATGACTAGTTTCTCTAGATGTCAGTCCTGTGATAGACTGGTAACCTGTCTAAGGTGTACCCCACCTCTCGCCCAGGGTCAGCTTGAATTGGCCCCAGTGACCCTCAAAGGATCTGATGATAGGTGCTACAGCTTCTTTTATCTGAAGAGGAAAGGCATGCTCATGTTGTTCTAAACATGTAGTAGTTAATGTCTCCCCTTTACAAATGTCTTTCATTCTGTGTGTGTGTGTGTGTGTGTGTGTGTGTGTGTGTGTGTGTGTGTGTGAATGCAAAAACACATAGATGATCTTTGCATTGTCTTAACCCTGCAGCATGGTTGTGTGTGTGCTTTTCCTGTTTCAAAGATGGTTGTAATGAAGGGAACAAAGTAAGAGAGAGGATCAACAGACGACAGACACACACACGCACACACAGACACACACGTGTTTGTGTGTGTGTGAATAGCTGTTGCTCAGTTGCCTGGCAAATACAAAGCCTCCAGGGGACATCTGCATCGATTGAAATGACGTATGCCAAGTCCACCCACATAGACATGCTCTTTATCAGTCCCTCTGACACACACACACACACACACACACACACACACACACACACACACACACACACACACACACACACACACAGGCAAATATGCTAAACAGCATGGATTTTTTTTTACCCACAAAACATTGAAAAACACTGACTGAAACCCCATTGAGTGACAGATGGTAGAGACAGGTTGTGTGTGTGTGTGTGTAATTCAAAGCTTTTTAGAGAACCTCTGTCACTACCACTACCTGCAGTCTTTCAATATTACATGTCAATTTAACTGTCTCTCCAAAATAAAACTGACATGGAGGGATTGGACGAGCACTTTCATGTGTCAGAATGTTTTCTTATAATAATGTTCCTCTCTTTGAATGGCGGCAGCGATGGTAGTATCTCTTCTTTTCGTCTCCCTTTTATTTTGTCTTTATCTTTTTCCAGTCTGTCTGTGTCACTCTTTATCTGACTGACAACATGTCTCTTGTCATTCTGTTATTTTCACTTGCATCCTTGTTCTGCTTTTACCTTTTCTCTCTAGCTTTATCTCTGTACAGGACTGTGGCAGAGGCTTTAAATGTCCTTTTTAAATTTCCAGTTATTAATTAGTTTTCATTGTTTTGAGATATTTCAGATTAGCTCCTCTTGACAAGTTGAGAGGTCAAAGAGATTGTTAATGATCAGTCACGCTAAGAGCCAGAGGGCTTCCTGTGTGTGTGTGTGTGTGTGTGTGTGTGTGTGTGTGTGTGTGTGTGTGTGTGTGTGTGTGTGTTTCCTTGATTGTCTCACTGACTGGTAATCAGTCATTTAATATTAAGATCTGGCTGATGTTTGACAAACAGGTGACGAAGGCAGAGGAAAAACGGGTCACATTTGAAATGCTGAAAACAGAAACACTCATTTCTTAGGTTTATTTGCTTGGTCATTCTAATAATTTATTTTTAACAAAATGTTATGTAATACTGGTAGACATTAGTGTGAGTCCCACACAGGCTGGCACAGTTATCAGTTAATTATAATGGTTTGGTGATTTTACACTGAGGGTAACACACCAAAAAAATGATCCACTCCATCTGTGAAATAGCTGTACCTAATGAAGATGGCTGTTCCTCTGTGTAACAAAAGGATTAGAGAAGGGAAATACTTTGAAGTTGACTGGGAGCCAACGTAAGCATGTTATACATGCAACGTGCACTGTGGAAATACAACATGATGACAAACAGAACAAAAAGAAACATGGATTCAACACAAAAACCAAAATTGGGATATGAGACAAATAAAAGTATGGTTTAAAAAAACAAAATAAAAGTGGCATGACGCGCAGCAGTTCCTGTTTTCATCAGCCGGCCGATGGCTCATGTGGATCTAGCTTGTTAAATACTCCAGGCCATGTGTGTGGATGAGTGTGTGTGTGAATGACTCAGTTTGGATGTGTGGGAGTGTTTTACATTCCCTTGATGGTCATTCATGTGGATGTAAACAAACAAGGAGTTTTTGTGTGCAAGTTATTTAGCTCAGCTCCCTTTGAACATAGTTGTTCCTGTTTCAAAGATGGTTGTAATGGGGGGAACAAAGAAAAGAGAGAGGATCAACAGACCACACACACACACACACACACACACACACACACACACACACACTGACCTACACTTGCCCAGGCACTTAGGAAAGAATGTACACATGTTGAGTAGGAGCTGGACTACCATAACCAGTTGTCTGTCCGTCTGTCTGTCCACCTCCACCGAGACATGGTTGGGCTACTCGGCTAATTGTTCCTTTGTGTGCGGAGGGACTGAGTGTTCCCATAAACCTTTTAGCTTTGCACGAACAAGCCGCCTGATGGTGCAACAGTAGCCTGCTGTATGTTCTTAACGGTCAGGACTCATTTCTTGCGCAGAGCTGGCTTCACCATGTGCAACTGAAGCCTCTGTCATACCTCATTCAGATAAAAGAGAGTCAAGCTTTTAACTGCACTTAGAGCAGTCTCACTCTTTCCCAAATGGAAAAAGGATTGTTCTGTTGGTTTTTATGGTGCCTTGGACGACAGGTCAGGACAGTAAGAAGAACGGCCAAATAACAAGCCAGCTTAGGCCTATTTGCAGCAGTGTATCTCATGGCAGCAACATTCTGAAATAATAAATTATGTGTGGGGGTGTGTGTGTGTGTGTGTGTGTGTGTGTGTGTGTGTGCACGTGTATGTGTCACACTGTTCCCTATTGCTAATATTAGAGTTAGAGTGACCCAGCAGCCATCTCCTATTCTATTTTTCTCTCCTATGTTTTATGCTTCTCAGATGTGTGATTTGAGTGAGATAAAACACACACGCAGACACGTTCATTTGTCAGCGCGGTCACCATTCCAGCAGCTGATTGAATTCAGTGAAAATGTTTGGGTACGATGAGCAGGCTAATGTCAGTGGCTTTTCTGCAAGGGGTCGCTGCATGTTGCATACCAGCGGATAGATGAAGAGCTGCAGCACTGGTGTGCAGTAGCGCGATAGTAGTTGGTCCAACGCACGTCAGATCCTTTTTAGACACGTGTGCGCGCGCACACACACACACACACACACAAACCTGCTTCTTGCCCAGGGTTGTACCCAGTCTGTGCTCCAGTCAGATGATGTTTGCATTTAACAGTTCATGGCAGTCACATTTCTCTCACTTTGTTTGCCTTAGCTGCAGGTTTCTTCATCACGCGATGTATATGTGCACATACTTAATGTATTTGGGTATACTTTTGTTGTGTGTGTGTGTGTGTGTGTGTCCTTTGGCAGACAGGTATATCTTAGAAAAGGAATCAGACCTACATGTTTGTCTGGTTGCATAAGCCCTCTGTGTGTTAAACAGGTTGGCTGTTTAACGTCTTGAAATGTCAAATAAAACCCTGTGACTGATGAAGCCCCTCTCTCTTTAAAAAATCTTTTCTCCCCTCTGCAGGACCCGTACATCTTTGAGCCCAACTGTCAGATGAGGGTGGACGAGTACGGCTTTTTCATCACCTGGAAGAGTGAGGGAAAGGTATGACCCCCCCCCCCACCCCCCCACGTCTTCACCTTTTGTCTACTCTCTTGTCTGCAAAGAAAAAACTCAAACAGGATGAGCAGGAGACAGAATCTAGAAGTGAGGAGTAAAGAGGTGTATCTCCAGGTGGTTTCACAAATATCTTTTTTCTGATGTGAGTCAGTCCATGAAAACAATTAAAGCATCAATACTCAGAAAGACAGTGAGCTACATTCTGGTGTTTCACTACAACATGTCATGTTACTTCAGGACAGAAGTCCCCAACATTCAGAAGTTACTGTCCTTTGTTAACCTTTATGCATTGAGGGAATTTGAGGGACTTGTTCTAGTAAATGGTTAGAGGCAGTGTTTTTACAACTCAAATAGTCTGATACTTAAAGCAAACAGCTCACAGCTGATGAAACACAGGTTCATCACCATGACAGAAGAAATGTGTGTGGAATAATGAGTGGATAAAATAAACGTATGACACCCGACCTTCAAGGCCGTTATTTTTTTCCAATCATTTCCCACCTTTCAGAGCGCCATGGTTTTAATTCAGCTTTTCAGAGAAGATGAGCTGTCCCTCGCTGTCAGCATTTACTGGAGTCTGCTTTATTTTTCTGTCACTAGTGAACTTTTACGATAGGTGTGTGCAGCTATTTAAAAAAACCCTCCTTATTCCCTGATGTGTTTTTAAAACCTGTAGAACAAACAAATATCCACCTATCCTCTTTATTCTGTGTAGGGATACAGGTGGGTGGTTGGCTCACTGAGAATCAAACTTGTAAATTAAACCAATGGGTATTATAACCACTATTCCCAATATACAAAAGAGAAAATATTATAGTTATTGAAAACGTGATTATGAGAAAGACATGGGGAAATTACTCATGTTTGAGCCTTAATGATCCACATTAATAACTTGTGGGATGCTGTGAGGTTGTGGTGTGGCTGCTACATACTGAGTATTAGATGTAATTGCAAAAATCATAAAAATGTACATTATGAGCCATCTGTGTTGTTTTCATAATCTTCTCCTCATCCCTTCCCGTCTCCCTCTTCACCCGCTGTCACCCCTCCCTCTGCCTCTGCATCTTTCTGTCTGTGTATCTCTCCTGCAGGAAGGCCAGGTGCTCGAGTGTTCGCTCATCAACAGTATTCGCGTTGGTGCTGTCCCGAAGGTGAGACCTCAGGAAAAACAATTTCCTCGCTTCTGCCTCCACGACATTCACGCTCTGTGCCCACCCCTCCTAGCATTCAGTCTCTTGCTCCCACGGTGACAGTCCTGGTAAAAATCTAAGGAGACTGCGACGTCAGGCACGTTACTCATGCTTTAATTAGCCAAGGCTGCCGCAGTGTAATCAATCGATCGACTGACTGATCTGGGACTCTCCGCTGAGCTCTCACTGCCAAGCTTCTCTCTCAAATACCAGATTCACTTGGGGCACTTGGAGAACATAAACATGAAATATTTAACTCATCAATATTTATACAGCCCTGGCTGGGTTTAGCAGGTTGTATCTGAAACTTTTTTTTTTGCAGCCCTGGCTTGTGCTTTTGACCCAGAGAGGAATAATGAAAACCTTTCAGCCCTATAATGACAGGCTGTCAGAGAACCACTGGGTTAAGGAGTTCACTCTATGGGATCAAATACTCACAGATATAAGTTGTTCTGTCTCTCTCAGAGTTACATGTACCATCACACTGCATTACTGTGTATTTTCAGTGTATTTGGCAACCAGTCACTTATTCATTTATCTAATATGGAGCCAGATACACACACAAACAAAACTGTGTGGTTTCTCTGTATATGAAATATTGATTAGTGCAGTTTAGCCTTGACAGTGACACATTATATTGCAGACCAGCTGAATTATGAAAGCAGGAATACCCATGTGGACGCCTGCCTCTAATTAGGAGGCAAACCTGTCAAGCCACTAAAGGTCACAGGCCTGACAGTAGACACTGGTGTGTGCTGTGTACATGGCCTGGTTGTGTACGTACTGTTGACAGCAGGAGGGGGTCTGTTTGTTTGGTCCTCCGTGTGGACGTGTGTGTATGCACATGTGTAAGGGCACGTATACAGATACTGCAGCCTGATAGCAGACCGTCCTGTTTGTTCAAACGCTGCTGTGCTGCTCTGTAAGTAGCAGGGCTTCTCCTCAGAGGTTAACGTGGTTACACAAGCTGAAACAGAGCTGTTTCATATAATCCAATGAGCAAGAGAAGATGAATGGCACTGGGCGATTGCTGGCTGGGGTTTTAAAACAACAGAGCCTGTTGCCTGTTAATTTAATCATATAACAAAAATACATCACGATCTTCATGGTGATGGTGGTGGCAGACTGAAATCTGATTGAAAAGATGAGTGGGAGGAGTCGTGCTGTGTTTTTGATAGTGAGAGAATGTTTCCATGGATTTTCTGTTTCACCGACTGAACAGGAGTTTTCAGTCATTTCAGGTGTAGATGATTCTGAGGAAGATAACCATGGTAACTACAGCCATTAAAAGTCAGAAATGTCATATCTAATGCCTTATAAAGTGTAAGTTACTGTCATCAGCATCTGCAATTCACTTAAAATTTAAAACTACATAAATGCATTAAAATGTAAACAGTTCCTTCATATGATGCAGTTTTAATTTATTGTAATATCAGTGTTGTTAATTAGATGTTATATATATATATATAAGTTTGTTGGTGTGAGCTTAAACAGTAACAAACAAACGAGGCAAAAGCCACAATTTGTGTAGTTTCATTCAAAGATGTCAGTTTTTATTTCATATGGTGCCTCACATAATTAGCTGGTCCATCAAGTGTGACCCACATGCAGCTTTATTATTAATGAAAAATAATAGTAATAGTAATATAATGTATCAAACATTTTGGACATCATCATCATCATGTAACCTAATTTATTTATTAATCTTTGTTATCTGAGCTCAGTCAGAATCCAGATCGTACCTACTGTCCTTGCATTTAGTCATTACGTAGCTTGAAAAAGTGTAAACGCAACGATGTGAAACCTGACGTCTTGTCTCAGGTGTGTCACTGGGCTGTGATGCCCTAAAGCAGACAAACAAACCAAACTACATGTGTTTTACTCAGAACTGATGAGATGATATCGCGGTCCTTTTAACATTCCAGTATAGTGCGTTATAGTGTTACTCACCACTTGACAACAGTGTAGACCTCATTCACAGTCATCTCCACTAACCCTCTCCAACCTGCTCCAGCTTAGTGGTGTCTGAAGTGTTGCTTTCCAGCATTGTTGAACACATTCAGATCTGGACTCAGTGGAACTACAATGATCTGTCATGTGGTTGGGATGGGTTTTGCCGGCTAACATTTGTTTTGATGTAGTATTTTAATTTGACCTCCATGATGGTTATGCATTGTATCGCTCTTTAGCTGACAGGGAGCTTCAAGTCACCTGAGCATGACACATACCTTTTTTAAATTCAGGCTTCTCCACAACAGCAATAAACATTTCAGCATCCTCCTCTGTAAACTCCTTTCCCTTAGCCTCTTGTCACTTGTTGATTGTTTTACTGCAGTAATACCAGAGCAGGAGATTAAGTCCTGTCCTTAGAGTTGTGATCCCTTCCCCCTACTAACTCTGTTTTATTTTACACCTGGATAACATACACCTTTACTTTATCTCCTCGACCTGTTTCTTTCTGATGTTGTTTCTTTGTCTGTTTTTCTTCCTACTAAAACAGTCTTGCGTTTTCTCTTTCTCTCTCTTTTTCTCAGGATCCCAAGATCTTGTCGTCCTTCGAGGCCATTGGAAAGACGGAGGCAGACTTGGAGGGCTGTATCATCTGCATCTGCAGCGGCACAGACCTGGTCAACCTGAACTTCATGTTCATGGTGGCGGAGAGTCCAGACACAGCCAGGGTAAATTCATGCAGTCACCGTGTTTCCACAGGACAGTGCTTTGGCTCTGCACGTAGGATGTGAAACAGCACAATGATATGCTGTAGTACAGATGTTGAGATTAAAGTTGATGATGTTTTAGGTCGATGCAGAAGTCAAAGTGAGTGCAGCATTGTCCAAATATGTCTTAAAATAAGTTTGTTCTTCTGTGTGACACACACACACACACACACACAGATAAATCTAAACATACCCACTCCCGGTTTTGTTCACACCCCCTTCAGCAACAACATGAACTTACTTAGCTCCCCCCTAAGACGGCGCTTCATATAAATGTGCTACAACATCAGCAGAGCTCCTCAGAGCCCCGAGATGCAGCTGAGGCTAACACTTAGATGTACGTCCTTGATGCTCAGAAATCAAATGTGTTCTGAAAACAAAGCCAGCATGAAGTCTGCTCAGCAGCTGGAGTACCCCTCTAAGTCAACATTTCCACAGTATGTATAGAGGCTAAAAGAACACCACGACATAGCAAATAATTAATTCAGAAACAAAGCAAACAGGCAGGTGGATGGTTCATATGCCAGCTCCTACAAAAGAAAGAACTGACCTTGGTTTATTCTGATAAATAGACAGATTTACAATGACTCATTTCTCCCTGTCTCACCTCATCTCTATCTCACTGGGTCCCTCCTGCACTCCTGCTTTTGCTGTTATTTTCTGATCCTTTTTGTCTTGCTCTAAGTCTCCTCTCTCTCTCGCTCTCTCTTTTTTTTTCTTTCTCTCTTTTTTCCTCCCTACTCATCTAGGAAAAAGCTCAGAGAGAAAACTGACGGGCTGATTGCGTAGAGAAACAAGAAAAACACCTTTCTCTTTATTGCTTTCTCTCCTCTTTCTCGCTCATCTCTTCCTTTCTGTTTGGGGCTCAAACAGATGTGTCTTTCTCTCTCTCTCTCTCTCTCTCTCTCTCTCTCTCTCTTAATCAGCAGACATTATTACTGCTGACTCCTACTGGCAAACTTTCAGACACTGTACAAACAGTGTACAGTTCATGATGTGTGAATTAAATGTCAGTTTTCTGGACATGAATTAATTTGGATTTGAAGACTGACACCAGTTACGCCTCCACCAATAAGTCAGTGGAGACATAATGAAATGCTTCACACTCAGAGAATTAAAGCCAGCATTGGTTATTCTTTAAGCGAAAGGCTGCTATTATTCTATATTGTTCACAAAGTCAAATAAATGGTCACAACCAATAACAGTTGGTTGTTCTCTCAGTTCTTTCTAACTTCCTTATCCTGTCTGTAGCGCTCTCCAAGCCCATTTGTTCCTATTAAAGATTTAAATCTTTTAAAATGAGTCACAAATACATGGCTTAATTTTGTTAAAGGCTTTCCTAAAACAGCTGGATAACTGTAGTTTTTATAAAACAGTGCTCATTAGGGGGGGCTATTTTTGACTACAGATTAATACCCATTAGATATGCTCGAGAGCATTTATGGCAGCAGCACAGTGTGTGAGGGATTGACTCAAAATAAGCTACAGTGCCCATGTTGATTGAAACTGGGGACTGCGTCATCTACTGCAGTCATGTGGCTCACTGATGTGTTTTTAATAGTTTTTAAACAAAAACGGGTCTAAATCTAAAGTTATAGCTACACAGGCAGCACTTTTTAGTAGGCTCACTTTAATGTTTTCCTGGCATTTGCTGATGATAACAAAATGTACTGTACAATATAGCCATCCTTTGACTTTCTGGCAAAAGCTTGGATGCCTGTTTCAAATGCCTGTTTTTACAGGCAGCTTCAAGGCAATGGAAACTTGTGGAGAAAAAAGTCAACAGTAAAAGTCAGCTACTGTGTCTTTTTTATTTAGTGACAAATCCATTGTGGCCCAAAGGCTTGGCAGTAAGTGAAAGACACAAAGCCAAAGCAAGAAAAAGCACTTTGACAACTGCGAGGGAGTGAAATTTTTCTCCGCCTGAGGGTTGTCTGCCAGATAGATAGCTCAATCAATCCAGAATAAATGACACACAAAGAGTTTTTAACGAAAATAAAGGGTGAATTTATGTAAACAGGATTGTTAGTCCAGGAGGATTGTTTAAGAAAAGCAGAAAGAGCTCTAGAAGTGAAGTAACACAGAATGATGAAAGTCACAGCACACTGCTAGCCTTAATAAAGATATTTTTTTATTTGTGTATTAAAAAATGTTACCTCTGACAAAAAAAAAAAAAACATCCCCAGGATTCAAAACCACAGCCAGTTTCAAACCAGTTTGAAAATGCATGTTGTGTGTCTGCACAGATCTGTTATTCAGCACCACAGAGTTGGTGTTTATGCAGGACCCACGAGAGGCTGTTTTTGTGGTGATGGGTGTTACAAATGATGTTTGCGCTCCGGAGAGCTCACAGCCACAGGGCTGACAATGATATTCATGCACCAGCCTTCAGCACCGAGGCCTGATGGTTGAAACACACACACACACACACACACACACCATGCCATCATCAGCACCTCCCAGCATGCAGGTAGCCCTAAGTAGCAGACCTCAGGAGATGACACAGTTATTTACATCAGCAGACACACACTCATACAAACACACACATGGCTTCACGTACACCACATGCCCAAGCAGACTGCCCCCGCTGCACCCTGTTATCTTGTTTAATGTTTTTATAATGATGTCAGTAATAATTTGATGCGTAAGTGAAGGAGAGACAGCACGAGGAGGGAGAGTTTGAAGCGGAGACAGTCAGAAACAGAAAGCCAGGAGGGTCAAAACTGTTCAGATTATCATCCTCGGTGTTGTTCCTGTGGATGCAGTCAGCATCAGCGTGTTCATGTGAAGTTACAAGGCCTTCTCTGGCTATTTGTTTACTGTCACTGCTTGTAGCCTTGAGAGAGCCCACTGTGTTTATCAGTGTGTGTATGTTTTCATGTGTGTGTGCGTGTGTTCCTGATTGTCCTGTCAAAACACTCGCCCATGTGTGTGAATTAAGAGGCAGTTCATTTGCTTGTGTTTATTTCCCCAAAGACACTCACTTCTAAACACAATACACACGGCCGCATACCCCCGTTGGCTGCTGTGTGTATACGGGCCTCCGTTGGTCAGTGTGTTTTTAGAGGATAAGAGTGTGTGTACGCGTGTGTCCTTAATACTTGTGCTTGTTTTATTGCAGAAGTGGATCGAGGGTTTGAGGTCAGTGATTCACAACTTCAAGGCCAACAACGTCTGTCCAATGACCTGCCTCAAGAAACAGTGAGTGCATTTTCCTGCACACTTTCCATATTTACCTTCACTCTGTGGTGTGAATCTTGCCCTAAACAGTTTTAAGTTCAGTTTTGTTTTTCTCTAAACGTACGTGAGATAATTCTGGTGAGAAATCAGCCCTTTTCCTTCTCTCATTCAGCTGGATGAGAATGTGCTTCCTGACCAATGTGAATGGGAAGATTCCTGTGAGAGGGTAAGAGTAAATCAATGGGAGACTTTGTCAACCACTGCACTATTTTCTGCCAGAATCCATTTTATTCCAGTATGATTCACTCATCTTTACAGCTCCTCTGTCTTTCTCTCCTTCTCTCTTATAGCATTACACGGACATTTGCATCAGGGAAGACGGAGAAGGGGATTTTTCAGGCTCTGAAGGATCTGGGCCTTCCCAGTGGAAAGGTCAGACAACACTGACTGTACACTGCAGTGACCGGATGGATCTATGCTATTTGGAACTGTTTAAGTTGTCAATGTAAATAGTGCTCATGTTAACAAATGGCAGACTTGTTTATCCTCCCCAGAATGATGAGATTGAACCATCAGATTTCACCTTTGACATTTTCTACGCGCTCACACAGAAGATCTGCCCTCGCACAGACATAGAGGAGCTCTTCAAGAAAATGTGAGTCTCCTTTTTAATCTGCCTGCACTCATCTTTGTTACTGTAATGTTCACTAATTTTGTACCTCGAAAATAATAAAAATAATAAATCTTCCCAATAAACAACTGACAGTAGTGCCCTTGCATTGCACTGTGTATAAACAGAACAATGATATTCATTGTTAAAATAATCCCCCAAGTGTGAGCTACTGCATCTTGTTGGAAATAATCAGGACAAATGTTTCTGCGCCTGCTGCACTAACGATGTCTGGACAGCCTAACCTGCTTTCACAGTTCATTAATTATGTTCAACCTAATGACAACATTTAAAAATAAGAGTGATGATTAACATGTTGTTACTAAAAGTGTAACGTTTAAGAATGATCCTCTTTGAAGACTGCTTTCTAATTTTAACTGACTGTGTGAATGACTGTGAGAGTGTCTATTTTAAGAAGCCTAATATTTTGTTTTTGTTTTTCTTTTTTTTCTAATTAATTCCTTTGCAGCAATGGGAACAAAACTGATTATTTAACTGTAGACCAGTTAGTCAGCTTTCTGAATGAAGTAAGCTCTTTATCATTCATTAACTTCTCTGTGTATTTGGCTTGCCCATGCCCCTCTCTGCAAGTGCCCTGCTTTACCCCCATCCTGCTCTGGGTGGAAGTTGCCCTCCAGCCCGGACTGCACATCAGCCGACCCTCATTAAAACTCCATTAATGAGACGGACAAAATATTTAACTTCCAGTCAGCCTGCAAGGGCAACTTCAACCAACTGCCCTATTCTGCATGCCCACCCTCATCCTGTTCCCCATCTTCTCCCTAGCGCGGCCTGCCTCCCTGTGTCTGATTGGTGTTGCCATGGCAACGGGAGGGTAGAGATTTCCATCCTGTTGCTTCCTGCATGGCTCATCTTGTTTCCTGCTGTCTGTGTCTGCATTCTGTGGCCGTGCTTTGTGGCTTAATACCTGCCTAGTCCCTCCACTGTGCAGTCGCGTGTGTGCTGCTTCATACCCAGCCCTATGCGTCACACTCTGGACCCTCCCATAGCGCCACAGCTTTTAGATTAATTCCCACCTGGCTTATTGAGTGGGCAGTGGGCAGTTATAATGATGTTTTGATGCACTTGTTTTGCTAATGTAGAGCTGCCTTGAACCCCTCCAACATGTATGACTCCCTTACTTTAAGCAAACACATAACCACTGTACCTTTTAGTGTGGCTCAGTTTCTTGTGAATATCTTACAAATACATTTTGTTTCTGACATCCTGTTTACACTTAAGTGCTTTCTGTTTAGCTTATTTTAGGCCACAATAAGTAAGCTATTAACAGCAACTATACTGATTTAGAATAACTAGCTTCAGAAAATTTATATTAGTCCAAACAAGCAAATGACAGATTAGGAAATGTCGCTGTTAGTACTTGATCTCATGTTGCATTAAACTGACCTGCGTGTCAGTGCAAGATGTTTTTTTTCTAACATCCAGTTTGTGTTTGAAAGTAACTGTCTGTGTGGATGACTCTGTGTGTGTGTGTGTGTGTGTGTTGCTCTACAGAACCAGCGGGACCCAAGGTTAAATGAGATTCTATTCCCATTCTACGACCCCAAGAGAGCCATGCAGATCATCGAGAAATACGAGAGAGATGAAGGGCTGAAGAAGAAAGGTAAAAGAGGCATGGAGGGAAACAGGAGGCAGAAAGATATTTTAGGCTGTGCTGCCATCTGCCTGTGTAACTTTGAAGCTGCAGTAAGTCACACCAGATTGCTAGCTTAGTTCTCTGCTGAAATAGTTGGTTACAATTACTTTCAGGCTCTGCCTTATTGTGCTAACTCAGTGTTACACTTTTGATACAAAATAGCAACCACACAGCAATAGGATCTGATATCCTGTGGCCTGAAACTTCTGTATACTGAAGTATTGACTCTTTTTTTTTTTTTTATTGCTTTTTATAACTTAAATCACCATCATAGTTAGCAAGAACTGCTTAAAAAGTCTGGTCAAATAATCAAAATTCGCTTCAGCATGTCAGCCTGCTGGCTTTAATATCCTTTATTGCATCATTCAGCTAATTATTCTAGCATGAACCAGAGACAAACCCTCGTCTCCTCTTACCCAGGCCACATGTCCAGTGATGGGTTCTGCCGGTACCTGATGTCAGATGAAAATGCTCCAGTTTTCTTGGACCGGCTGGAGCTGTACCAGGAAATGGACCAGTCACTGGCCCACTACTTCATCAGCTCCTCACACAACACTTACCTGACAGGCCGACAGTTTGGAGGGAAGTCCTCAGTGGAGATGTACCGCCAGGTTCTACTGTCTGGATGCAGGTACACCATTGTGTCATGGTCTGTGAACATGATTGGATACACATATGAAGGTGTAAACATATGTATGACCCAAACAGTATGTGGATTAGAGCAAGCTGTGCTTGATAATGCATGTTCATTATCATCATTCTGTACTTTCCATCCTGTCAGATGTGTGGAGCTGGACTGCTGGGACGGGAAAGGAGAGGACCAGGAGCCCATCATCACTCATGGCAAGGCCATGTGCACAGACATCCTGTTTAAGGTACACACACACACACACACACACACACACACACACACACACAATCAGTTTCTGGCAGTTTCACTGTTTATTCATAATGTGTGCCTGCCCCTTAGTGTTGAGAAGATGATACTACATCTATCATGACTTCCTCCCTCCTTATTGTGTTATGTTCATCTCTCCCTTTTTTCCCTTTCTTCTGTCTCCTCTGTCACCAGGATGTTATCCAAGCCATCAAGGAGACAGCATTTGTCACCTCAGAGTACCCTGTTATTTTGTCCTTTGAAAATCATTGCAGGTACATGTGCAATCAGTAAAAATGTTAATGATTTTAGCTTTTGTGATTATTTGCAGTGATGTTTTAGAGATATACATACAATTCATTCTGTGTGTGTGTGTGTGTGTGTGTGTGTGTGTGTGTGTGTGTCACCAGTAAACCACAGCAGTACAAGATGGCCAAATATTGTGAGGAGATATTTGGCGACCTTCTCCTCAAACAGCCTTTGGAGAACTATCCGGTGAATACTTCCCTCTTGATCCACACTGATTTTATTACAGAATGATGGTGATCCATATTTAAATGTATGATTGTGATCTCTTTGCCAGATTGAAGCTGCGCGCCCCTTGCCCTCTCCAAATGACCTCAAACGTAAAATCCTCATCAAAAACAAACGCTTGAAACCTGAAGTGGAACAGAGTACGTACACAACTACAACTGAATTGTATCTATCTACTACTAATTGTATCTCTTGTATCTCTCTATTATATCTGTTCATTATGACTTTGTTTCTGCTTTATCTTGTGTTGTAACGTTTGTCTTTGTGTGTAATATAGAGCAGCTAGAGGCCTTTAAGAAACACATGGAGGCAGGAGAAATCAACACTTCTGCCATCATCATGGGAGAGGAGAATGAAGAGGACACTGAGAACGGTCAGCTAAATGACAGTCTGTGGTGGATATATGTGAACTGGTTCATTGTAATATACACTGGCCATGGCCTACAGGTTAAGGCTGGCTGAGTTTTTCACATAGCTGCATGAATAATATGGTACAAAGGAGGAGGTGTTTTAGGCTGCCTTGAATGCAATATGACACCATATCAAAGATCTTTCAAAAAAATATAGTGTTTGATGAGAAAATGACTGGAAAACACTATTTTTAATCACGTTTAATTTGATTTCATAAAGATCAGTGTTACAGAATAATCAAGAGTTTCAAAAACCTGCATTAAGTGCTCACTGTAAAGTAAGATTGCTTAGTGTCGCAGCTGAATGCACCACGTAATGAAAAGATAATTGGAGAAAATATGTGCCTCAGCATTAATTTCTTTGTCTTTGTATGTATGAGTGTAGGAGAAAAAGAGGCTGAGGATAAGGATTTGAATTCAGAGGCCCCCAGTCTGTCAGAGGCAACCAGTGAGAAAGAGGCCAACAGTGTTTCCCAGAGTAACACCATCAGCGTGAGCAAAGAAGAAGAACGCAGCAACAGTATCAAGAAGGTGGGTTGCTATGTTGATGATTGACTGGCCTCTGAAAATACCAAACTTAACTATCTGGCTCCGCCATGGATATAGTGTCTTAGACTTCAGTAGATAACTGGGCAATGAGATTTGAAATGGCTTCAGAACTATAAATGTTGATGAGGTCAACGGGAAAGTAAAAGAGTAGCATCTCCACCTGCAACTATTTGGCCTGCCATGCTGAAGTGCCCACTGCAACAAAAAGAAGGAAAATGAAACCAAATTAGAAAAGTCCTTAGGTTTACTTCACTGAAAACCTCACAAGACCCCTTCCCAACATTAAATCCCATACATACAATAACAAAAAGCTGTAAAGTGGCTGGTAATTGCTTTTTGGAATTGCCCATATGGCTCATGCTAATAATTATTTCCTTGTAGCCTTGTGAGCTTCTCAGTGAGGATGCCTCTGATTACAGGCAGCCACTCGAAACAGTAATACGATGAAACTCATTGTTGCTGGTTCCAAGCATCCAACCAGGAAACTGAAGGACTACTGCACCTTGCAGACGGCATAGCCAATTTTCTCCTGTGCTTTTATGTGACAATTTAATCTAAATAAAAGGAAAGTATCATTGATTTGGGTGTGTGCACCCTTTTTGTTATACACAACCACTTTATGTAAAATAAATTAATTAAAGTAAAAACATATATTGTCATGATAGCTGTATTTAATAAAGAGATTTGACAGCCTACATATAAAGTGGGAAATGTTATGAATTGATGATACATCAACTCGGAATGAAGCACAGAAATGATACTGAGAGGGAATGTTTGATTGAATGTCTTTGTTTTTATTGCCGTATTTCCAGGTGCCGGATGATGAAGTGACAGAGATTTCTGAAGCAACAGATGCCACAGATATCTCTGAAGCATCTGACCAAGACAATAACAAGAAGGCAAGCACCCATCTGCCTCCAAGGGATCTTTCACTCGCTCACAATCACAATCTAATAGTTAAAGAACAAAAGTCATGTCTGGGTTGAGACATAAAGATTTGTGTATCTGCACCTGTCTTGTCCAGGGTGGGGATGTGGCAGAAGACTCTGAAGAAGCCCTGATAGCTCAGTACACCTATGTAGGAGCTACCACCAACATCCACCCATATCTCTCAGCCATGGTCAACTACGCCCAGCCTGTCAAGTTCCAGAGCTTTGATGTGGCAGAGGGTGAGCTTGTGTTCTTCGCAACTCTAAAATTTGCTTCTACGATGATTATGTAAGCATATTGTTCATGAATACAACCGTTTAGGACTGAGAACAGTCATTTAAAATAATTCTGAATTTTCATTTAGCAACTTCCTCCAGTTTTATTATGTTTTGCTCTATATAAAAGCAAAATGCCTCTTTTTGTTTGTGTCAGTGCCAAAGAAATCCAGTTCAGTTCACTTCATGACTTTTTCTCTGTCTCTCAGAAAGGAACATCCACCATAACATGTCATCTTTTAACGAGTCTGTGGGCCTGGGTTATCTGAAGACCAATGCCATCGAGTTTGTCAAGTATCCTTTGAACTGTTGCAGTTGCAATGCAGTTGCAGTTGCACTGCATTTGTCTGATAAATAGTATTTCTATAAAAGAGACTTAAAAGATGGAAAAATATATTGGAGTGGTCAAACTGTTACCCCATGTGTTAATTACCTTTGTGTATCAGAAAATATTTTCATCATACTGAAAAATGCAAGGTGACTTAGATTGAAGGCATCCATCCTGCTTTGTGTTACTGCACTAAAAACTTAAAACATCCAAATTAGAAATCTTGTTATGTTCACCACTACTGAGATTTCCACTTTTCTTCACTGAGCACATTTACATTTTCCATATCTGAACATATCTGCAGCTTTCTGATGAAGTCTGAGTTTGAACTTAATAAGGTCACCTAAATGAGAGCTGAGTGGCAGGTCAGAGCTGATGTTTTTCAGCCATATTTATTTCCACTCTGCTGCTGGAAAAGAACTGGAGGTCTCCAGAGGCCGGTGTGCCTTTGGACTTGGCCTGACACTCATACACACATACACTTGCCTCCCTCGCTCTCTCTCCAGTGGGACTGCTTGACCCAAGCTGTTCACACTAAAAATAGTCCTGCAGTCTGTCAAACGCACAGACACACACACAATTCATACACACATGTGCTTTAACACACATGGTCTCCCTCTCTTCTTTTAAAAATTTCCTGAGCGTCAGCACAGCTACAACAAGCGTCAGATGAGCCGTATCTACCCCAAAGGGGGCCGGGTGGACTCCAGTAATTACATGCCTCAGATCTTCTGGAACGCAGGCTGCCAGATGGTCTCACTCAACTTCCAGACCCCAGGTACCACAACATGCAACATGGGACCTCTGACCTCACACACACACTCACATAGAGGCACACCACATCCAATAACACAAACACACATGCACATACAAATGCAAGCACTCAGTCAACCTTTTCATCTAGGAAAGTGCAGAATGCAGTGAACTTCTGACCTCACATATTCACACATCATAAGCTTCTTATAGTATGCATATGTGATCTGGATGAATGGATGAAATGCACACATTCAAATATATATAACATTTTGACTTTATGAAGATCCAGTTCATTTTACCCAAATTACAAAAAAGCATTTTCCCTTGTTCTCATAGCTGTGTCTGAAACTTCAGTTGTGTTGTTCAAGACATTGAAAAAATTATACATGAAATATTCAGCAGCACCATGTCAAGCCAGAGACAATGTCCCAGCTACCTAAGATAATCAACAGATTTATGGGTCTTTTTCTTGAGTGGAAAAAAAGTGTTTATTCGAGTCTGTACATAGTTGTTGATGCTGTCATAAGCAAATAAGGGGTGCAGAATGTTGTTTGGGGGAACCATGCTGGTATTTCTGGCCACAATGTTCTTGTGCTTTACGTCCACTACATACTAGATGAGACATTTTCACTATATTTGTTACATAAAAATGTATCCTGCACCACATTGGGCCGATCATTGTCTTACATAAGTATACACACTCAGCCTGTGGAGACATAAAACAATGAGTTCTTAGTCTCTGCAAGTGGTTTGCATGTTATTTTGCAGCATCAGGTTATGCATGACCATGCACACATACACACTCGTCTCGTACTTCACTCGGCCACTTCATCTGTTTCTCACACACACACACACACACACACACACACACAGACACACTTTCATAAACTGTCACTGCCACAAACACACCTACACAGTGAGTGATGCCTGTTGTAAAACAGCTGCTACCCCATGGCCAGAGGCAAGAGGGGTCAGACCATATGGCTTGCTGGGAGCATAGCATGTGCAAAGTTGAAGGGAGGGGGTCCACAGAAGAGGTGGAGCTTCAGTGATGGAGAGATGACTGGTTAGAGGGAAGAAAAACAGATGTCAAGGGAAACATAAAATGCCTCTTTCTTTCAGCCAAGAGAAAGCTCTACAGAAACCGATGCAAATTAAGTGAATTGTTAATAGTTTTATTTGAGATTTGATATTTGTGTGATGTGAAGTGAGAACCTGATATTTATGTCTTGTTCTTTCTCTCTCTCAGATCTGGCCATGCAGTTGAACCAGGGGAAGTTTGAGTACAACGGTTCCTGCGGGTGAGAAAAGCTGCTCACTCCTGTCCTGAGCTCACTCCCATCCACCCCATCCCTCCCTTCTCCACGCCTCTCTGAAACTCATCAATTAAAGCTTGTCACATCTCATTAGTGGTTGCCAGCGGCGACTGTAGCTACTGTCTACCCTGAGAGCCAGTGAGTGCTTTGGAGATGCGAGCTCCTCCTCACTTGCCTCTGAGGCTCTCTACAGTCATCTATCTCTTCCTCTCTCCATCGTCGTCTTTGTCCCTTGACTCTAATACTGTCCCTAAGGGCAGAGATTTAACTGCTAATGCTGGAAACCTCATATGTGGGGCGATCAGGGCTTTTGCAGACACCCATCATTACTAATGCCATTCTTATGGGCCCCTGCTTAACGCACAAACTCCCACACACAAAGCCTTAGTGCCTCCTTATTCCCAATAGATCATTAGAGCGCATCACTGAAACTAAAACATGTCTGTAGAAGATCAGTGTTCTCTGATTTGATCTTAAAAGTAGATTTATTGTGCTGTGTGTGCATTTTCCTCCATTCATCTCCTGTGTGTGTGTGTGTGTGTGTGTGTGTGTGTGTGTGTGTGTGTGTTAGGTACCTGCTGAAGCCTGACTTCATGCGACGGTCAGACAGGATGTTTGACCCTTTCTCAGAGACGCCCGTGGATGGTGTCATTGCTGCAACCTGCAGTGTACAGGTCAGGTCATCCGACACTTCATCTAGAAAAACAGTTAAATCTCATTAATAAAGAGAAAATTACAGTATTTATAAAACTTATCCATAAAGGTAGACATACTGTGACATTTATACAGGGCATAGGTTGAAGCATTGGTTATCTCATAGCATGGTGCACTCTGCACTATTCCAGGGAGGCAGGCAGTTATCTTTTCTTGTTGTTCCTCTTCCTTTTACTTTTATTTGTATTGTCAACAAAGTTATTACACATGGAGGTCATTATTATTTCATACTTTAATTTTGGTTACTCCAAAGATGTGCTTGACTATAACTCATACCTTCTGCATCAAGAATATGGTCCAATGTCAGTGAATAATTATTTTTTAAATATTACTCTTAACATTCAAAAATATCAAATCTGATGTTGTTGTTGTTATTCAGGTGTTCTCTGGACAGTTCCTGTCAGATAAGAAAATTGGCACATACGTTGAAGTTGACATGTACGGGCTGCCGACGGACACCATTCGGAAGGAGTTTCGCACGCGTATGGTGATGAACAATGGACTGAACCCCGCCTACAATGAGGAGCCTTTCGTCTTCAGAAAGGTAGCGAAAAGGGCAGGAGAGGGGGGTTGGGTGAGCCAGGGGAGGGGCTAGGAGTGAAGATAATGGATACAGTGACTTAAAACAAATGTGCCGCACACATTGAAATGCTGTCTGCACCTTGATGAGAGCTGTAATATTTGAGTTGGAGGAAGAGGAAAAGAAATGAATGCAAGGCAACCATTGATAAGGGTTGGAAGAAAGGTCTGTGAGGATGGAAAAGAAAAGGGAGATAAAGACAAATAATGTGGCAACACAAAGCTAGAGTAAAGATAGAAGAAAGGATGGATGGAAGAAGGAGAAAGTAATGCAAAGGTAATGTCAAACAGAAAGGTGGTTAAAAATCTAGAAAAGACTATTAAACAAAAGGAAGAAACTGAGGGAGAGATGTTAATTACTTATTAATTATTATTAAGGATTATTTGTAAAGGTATCACAAACCAACAGGAGAAGGAGGTGTCTAAGTTTACCTGTATTTTAGCTCACAGGGGAAGAGGGGGGACAGGACAAAGAAATAAACAGAAAAACAAACAATTAGAGGTGGAGGAAGAGAAAGAAAGGGAGAGAGATGGGAGATGAGGAGAGTGAAAGACAAAAAGTGTGTGTGTGCGTGCGCGCACACAATAGTGCTGCTCTCAGCAGAATGAGTCTCTCAGCCATGACTGTGACTCCAGCTTCCTAACACACACCATCAATCACAGCCTGCCGCAGTGCTGCTCTGCTCACACACACACATACACACACAAACTTACACAGTGCTATCGAAGAGGGGCATCACAAGCAGAGCTGCTGGCAAGACTCGTTTCTCACATCTACACACAGACACAAATACCCTGAAATACTGCCACACCTTTTGCATGCATGCATACATAGTGTTGTCAAGATGACTCAGAGCAAACAATACACACCAGCAGCACTCACACACAGTACATCGGCAACGCCAAGTTTTTGTAAGCATACACACAAGCAGTGCTTCCACCCATTCATCTCATGTGAGTATTCTTCGGCCTTATCTCTTACCTTCCCCTTCGTCTAGGTATTAATCATCCTCCTCTCACCGTTCACTTATCTCCACACACAAGGCCAGTTAAGACTCTCGCTCTGTCTTTTTTTTTTTTCCCCCAAAGGTGTGCACACATAAGTTCATCCACAGACACTAGCTATACACACACACACACACACACACACACACACAAGATATACTCTGCTGCCTGGATGTGGAAATGGCCTTTTCAGTCCCAAACATGCTGTGTGTTGCTCTGCTATCATGCCTTTTCCCTGTATCTGTACTGCGACCATCCCCTGATAGTGTTCCCTGCAGATTCAGCCTTGACCTTCGCCTTTAATGATGCTGTTTAACTTTAGCTTAAAAGAGACCATTTTACTGCAATGGCAGTATTTTGTCACTCACCTATTTTCCCACCAGAATGAGTTCCACTGGGACCACCTCATAACTGTGACTTTTATTTTAAGTCACACTTTTTGGCCCCCACCCCCAATTCCTCACCCCTCTTTTATTGTTTTGAAATTCTGGTTCATTCTCCCTCCCTCCTTTTCTGCTTTTTCATCCACCCATTCTAGGTGATCTTACCGGATCTGGCAGTACTGCGCATCGCAGTCTACGATGACAACAACAAGCTGATTGGCCAGCGCATCCTGCCTCTGGACGGCCTGCAGGCTGGCTACCGTCACATCTCACTGAGGAATGAGGGCAACAAGCCCTTGTCGTTGCCCACCATCTTCTGCCAAATCATCCTCAAGACCTACGTGCCCGACGGATTCGGAGGTAAGGGAAACAGCAATGCGCACACACACACATACATATAAATTACAAAACTTTGTGCATTGCTTGATGTTCTTCAGTGTGTAGATGCAGAATTACAGCTTTGTTTCACACTGACATACTTGGTTTTACTGCCTCAGTTCAGCCTGTAGGGAGAGGAGAGAAAAAAGAAAAGCAATGCATCTCTCTCTCTCTCTCTCTCATATGCATTGGGTTGGTTTGAACATTCAGAGTAATGGCATGGTGATGCAAATGATGATGGCAGTGAATCTGCAGTAAGACAGTTTAAAAAAGGCAGCAGCATACAAATGAGCAGGGCAATTGGAGTTGTCATTAAATAAAGCCAAGGGGCTTGCACTGAGGAGCCATTACTGTAACTATTAGCTTGCCTCTGTAAGATATGCTGGCAGAATTGCTTCCCTATCAGCCACGCAGCATTGTACTTGGAGTTCAAAATAAAATCCTTTCCCTAGGAGGCAGTGTTATTTAAACAAGTAAGATCCTACCCAAGTCTTGACTAGTATCCTCTCTCAGCATAATGAAGCAGTAATTATCCATCATGCAAGAGGAGGATAGATTTTGTGGTCCTGTGTTTCTCTGTGAGCAGGAGATGAAAGAGATTAAATCTAACACACTTTGTATACTGCAAATAACAACATTTGCCTCACTGTGGACAAAGAAAGATTGTTTTAGCCACTTAAGAGATGGTTGTCTATCATAAGGGTTACTTGGACATTTGCTCAGAATACACTTGGCAAAGCACAATCCTTCAAACCACCAAGTTTATCGAGTCAACTTCTCTTTTCCCTGTGTCATATTAACTAATCATTTTTGTGTGATTCAGCAATCGTGGATGCTCTATCAGACCCAAAGAAGTTCTTGACCATAGCAGAGAAGAGAGCTGACCAGATGAAGGCGCTGGGGATTGACACGGTATACGACAACAAACACATACAGACACACATAGCTGAAGCGTCAGATTGAGTTAATGGAGTTGATCTCTCTGGTATTTTGAAGAATTATTTCTGATAGACAGGGTAAAACCAAATGTTTTCTCACTCTGTGGATTAAGAGCCCTAGGCTACAGGAATCTACAACTATGCTTTTTACTATCTCATACAATTAAAAACATTATCACTCTTAAATCCATCTCTTCCCTGTTGTAGAACGACATAGCAGACGTTCCCAGTGGAAGCTCAAAGAATGACAAGAAGGGAAAGGGTAAAGACACTGTGAAGGCTAGTGTGACACCACAGGCCAGCTCAGATATGGCCCAGACCTCCAATGCCGCCCAGAATAACACAGCAGAAACCAAGAAGGGTATATACCGACTTAAGTCATACATATTGAACACATACATTTGTACAGTATGTAGACAGAGTTAAATTTCTTTTTCTTCTGCTGTTACAGACACTGCACTCGTGCCTAATGTCAGCATTGATGAATTAAAACAAATGAAGGTTGGTATCCCAACTCCTGACTCTCAACTCATAACACAGCTCCTGCACTATAGTCTGTAGGGATGTATTAAATGTGGAAGAATAAGCAAATATGTATAAGTTATAATAGACTAATATATGGTTCAAAAAGGTAATCCAAGAAAGGGAACAAGTTTTTATCATGGTTGTACTAAAAGGTATCTTTGTATTGTCTCTTGGTAAAACTATAACTACTATAATTACCCTCTTGTACCAATAGTCAACTCATAATTACAGATTAATGATACATAAAAAAATTCATATTGCATTTATATTGACAGATGTTGCAATGAGTCATGATTTTAGTGGGAATGGTCTTTTTCCTTCATTTCAATTTCACTGAAAAGTATAGGAAAATGATGATGATGTGATTTTGCTGGGGTCGGTATCAAACAAGCACGTTCCCTTATATCAGGAGAAAATTATTTGTAGGCAGGGGAATCTGTGTAACACCACCACGCTTCATTTATAATGGCATGCTGTGACTTTGTGACATCAAAAAATTGTAGCTCCTGTGATGTGGATTTGACACTTGGCCATATTGTCATTTCAATAATAACTTAATCAATTGTACAGCCCTAGAAGAAACTACAGCACTGTAGACATACTACCATAAAATGCCTATACCCCTTAGTCATGTTGCCCCAGTCTGGTGTGTTCAAAGGCTCTTCTCTACACAATATGTACAAGATAACTAAATATGCTTCTCTCCCACTGCAGACATACCTTAAACTGATTAAAAAGCAACAGAAGGAGCTCAGCGCTTTAAAGAAGAAACACTTAAAGGTGGGTGATTGATTTAATGCAGACCTGTCTGTTGATGATGCAAAGAGGCTCCTGCTTATTCTGGGCAGTTATTGATGCTCAGAGGGACAGAAACAGAGCCAGGGGGCCGGTTCCACCTTTGATCTTCCACTGACCATTGCTTCATCACTGTATTTGCTTACACGCACACACACAAAGAGAATGACACCATCTGTCCATTACAAACACAGATAGACACAGCCACATAATTAATGCTTTATAGAAATTAGACTTGCTAAAGTTGCTTCTCCTTTGACCAGAGATCACCATAGAGACCACAGTGGATGCTGGTTCATTCATAGTTGCCTAATTAAGTATCACAGCATTAAGTCTAGTTGCATAACATATGTATAATAATACCATCCAGACCAATTTGTTGACTGCATAAAGATGATGTTTTTAAAATAAAAACAGCATCAAGGAAATTACCACCACTGCAGGATAAAATGTGACATAAAAATACAAATTGTAATTGTAATAACTATCATCTAAAACTAAAAAAAGTAAAGTCCAGTGTTTTTAGAAGTAATTATATTATGATTAAAACATTTTTAGCACTAGAACCCCAAACAAATTAAGGACAAATGTAGAATTGCCGCTGAAAAACAATGTATTGCAGCCGTCTGTTTTACTATGATTTCAGAATCTGTTTAGGCTTTATTCTCATGGAGGAGAGCAATAAAGGTTAAACTGCATCTCCATACAGCCGTGATACATGTTTTCTTTTTTCAATAGGATCAAAATATAATGCAGAAAGCCCATTGCACCCAGGTGGAAAAGATGGTGTCTCTGCATGATAAGGAGAGGACAACCCTGGAGAAACTACTAGAGAAGGCCATCAAGAAACGCGGGTAAGTGGGACAAAAGAGAATATCAGACATGTTCCACATTATGTGAAAACAAAGTTAGGATAAAAAATAAGAAAACAATAAGTAAATAAAATAACATAACAATGCACTGACACTATAGCACTACATTGTAGGGGTTTGCTATGCATACTACAGAGGGGTACCAGTCTGCTCAGTGATAGAGCCAAACTGTGTGAGCTGCATTTCAAGTAGCTAACTTTGGTAACTTGGAGAAACCTCTTTGTTTGATCCACATTTTATGACTCAACTTCTACACTAGCTTTAGTTTAACTGGAAGGAGGATTAAGTCTGTGATCAATAAAGTCTCTTCCTGGTCTTTTTCTGATTGACGTCCTTCTTTTGAGAAGAAAATAATTAGTATTTACTGCTAAATTTAACTTGTGTGTGTATTTGATCGTCTCATAAGTATTTGCTATCCTTACAGGGAAAACAACTGCCAAGAGCTGAAGAAGGAGACAGAAGATAAGATCCAAACACTAGTCACTGATCACAAAGCCAAAGTAAGACTGCACTGGCTTCCCATCACAAAACCAACATCCTTTCCAGTTATTTGCAATGAGGATGACAAGTGCCTTAGCTGTGGATAATTGACTGTGTACATGTAATGGGTGTGTGCAGGTAAAGGACATCACAGCACAACACACTAAAGAGTGGTCAGAACTGAGCAGCAGTCACAGCAGCGAGGAGCAGGAGATGAAGGACAGCCACGTCTCACAGCAGTGTGAACACCTCAAGAAACTCCTGACCACCGTCCAGGAGCAGCAGACCATGCAGCTAAAACTCATCCATGAACGGTGAGAAACTCACACACGGATGCATGCATAAACACCCATTCGCCATAGGTGATCAGACCAAGAGGGACATCAACCCTTTGATTTCAGTGAATTCGGTTGCCACACTGTTGCTTGCAGCTACACGTATTATTGTCTCATAAATGCGGATTGTAATTAAGTTTCCTCACAGTAAATATGGCTTTTTTTCCCCACAATTTTAGGCAAAGCAAAGAGATGCGTGCCAACCAGGCCAAGATGTCCATGGAAAACAGTAAAGCCATCAGCCAGGACAAGACCATCAAAAACAAGGCTGAGAGAGAGAGGTGGGCCGGATACTGTACCCATCTGTTCTCATGTAGTCATTTTCTAGTAACTTTGCTGTTGAATTGTAACATGTGCCATGATCATTGCGTGGCACTGGTAACACAATGGTCCTGTTTCTTTGTTCTTTAGGAGAGTGCGAGAGTTAAACAGCAGCAACACCAAGAAGTTCCTAGATGAAAGGAAGAGGGTGGGTTGTTTACAATATACTTTTTTATACTTAGCTGAAAATACAACAGGAATTCTCAATTCTTACTCATTGCAGAGGTAATAAATTACTAGCATACAAATGTTTGGATGTGTGTTAGTACATATGTAACTACATTTTACAGTGTAGATACATTTTCTAAAGATACTATATCTGGTCTAGAAAAACACCAATGCAAGTGCAATTTGCATTTTCAGCAAAACAGAAATCCTGCAAATATAATGTGTTTTTTTTTCTTTGTTAACATGTTGTAACAGACTTAACAAGAAATTAATCAAAGAATGATCGAAGACAGTAACAAAAATTATTTTTTGATTTTGATGCTGAATAATAAACTTGTGATAGATTGTGATATTTGGTTGAAGTTTTTGGTTACCACAGTAGTTTCACACAAAGAGAAAAAAAATCAAGTTAATCCTGAACCAGTGACCTTTGTTTGCCAGTTACTATTTATTTATGGGTTTAAACAGTAACTAATTGGTAATAATGTATTGCCCTTGTCCCTGTTGTATCTGCAGCTGGCTATGAAGCATCAGAAGGAGATGGAGCAGCTACAGAAAAACCAGAGAGAACAGTTGGAGAAACTGGAGAAGTTCAATGAGCAGGTACAACACTGAATAAAACAATGAACCTCAGTCATGATTCCACTGCCAATATACTGTAGATTTGAGAAGAAAATGGCTGAAGATAACTGGCCTGCCATCCAACTTACCATTAATTGACAGCTGTTCTTCATCTGAACTGCTGAAATGTCTCACTGCAACATCTACCAGACCCATTTCTTTCACAAGTGTCTCCGTTTATGGACCTTCCTGCTCCACCGGCTTTTTAAGTATAAATATAACTCGTGGCTGGGGACCACTGCAGCTCTCTGGCTGATTTCTTCCCTGGATAACGGCTGCAGTTTGTATCATTTGTGATGTAAACTCTAATTACTTTTGCAGGAAGTGTTCCATAAAGATGGCATCAAAACTGTCTTAAGGGACTCCAGAGACAAAGTCTTAGTGTTGCACTTCTCTTCTTATAGAAGCATTGCTTTGTACTGATTTTATAGAGTCCTCAGTATAACACTTTAAGTGTAGGGTAGAGAGATATGGTTTACTCAACCTGTACATTAAAAATACTAGAAACTCTATTAAAGCATAGTTCATCCTTGTATATCAATACCTTGAGTTTCCATCTTTGCCTTTTATTTTGCCATCTGTCACACTCTGTTACCTGTACATGTTTTACCTGTGTCCACATATTCATTTGTTTTTAATATGATTTGCTTCTCCTGGCACAGCTTTTGAAATCACACCATGCAAACAAACAGGTTCAAGGTAGGCATCTCCATCTCACTCAACTCTACCTCTGATACCACCTCTCTGTCAGTGCATCACTTGATAATTATGTTTCCTTCCATCTCTACCGTCCACCTTCTACCTCTCAGTCATGTTACTTTTTTTGTCACCTCACTTTTCTGCTGAGCCTGTTAAAATGTGTATTTTTCTGCCTCTTAAATCCCTACTGTAATGAGCAGTCTTGAACTGAATCACCACTGAGTAAAGCAGGGAAATAGTACACCACAGACCTGTCTTTGAATAGATTTCAAGATTTAAAAAAAGTGATTCATTTCCTTTGTATTGTGAAATCCCATTCCTACATTTTTAGTCTGCAGCTCTGAGGCTGTCAGCACTGCCAACTAGCAGCTTGAGTCATTTATCACCATGACTCACCAGCTATTACTACGCAAAAACAGCCAGCTCAAAACCTGCTCCACTGTGCTTTCATTCCAGCTCACAATCATTTGCTTTCATAGTATGTGACAGTGTCTCAGCACAGACATTTTGTGGCAACCATTACATGTCAGTATTTGGTTTATATTACCTGCAAAAGTGCCAACTGTTATTGGCACCATGCAGAGGAGATTATTGCTGAGGTAGAAACAGATGTCTCTTGCTGATTAACTGATGAGCAATATAACATTCACAACTTACAGCTTCAGATCAAACTTGATTATGTAGAAATTGGTAACAAGTTAGTGGTGTGCATTTAGTGTGAAGTCTAGTTTACATCTGTGTGTTTGTCAATTATTTTTTTGTCCCCCTCAAAGGCCAAGGACATGCAGCAGATGGTGAAGCTGGAGGAGGAGATGGACCGCAGGCCTGCCACGGTGGTGTGAGCGACTGAGACTGAGACACACAACCACACGTATACAGGCGCACACACGCACGGACACACACACACACACACAGGTGCAGAAACACTCCACCACTAATAGCCCTCTACAACCCAGAGATGAAAACCCTGCCTACATCACTGTCTCTGTACTTTTGTCATGCTCACACACAAACACACAGTAGCCCTCCCCACCTCCTTTTTTCTTCTGTCCATTCACCTGCTCACCCTTACCCCACGCACTAACTTTATACCACTAAGCCATTGGTCCTTATCACTGTTTGACAGAGGGTTTAACCACTTATCGGGTAAGGAAATGTTACCTCGGAGATGAAGCAACAGAGTCAGACGCATCCCCTCCTCCACTGTATGTAGAGCTAATCACTCTCACAGTTCTCTGTGATCCACGGGCAACACAGCTGCAGCTATTGGTGGACACACACACACACACACACACACACACACACACACACACACACACACACACACACACACACACACACACACACACACACACACACGTTCACTCACGGGTCGGATGAAGTGGACATTCGTTCCCTTTTTGACTCGTTTTTATTTTTTATTTTTTAAATCGGTACCCGAGTAACTACTCCAGAGACATGAGAGACATGAGGGGAGAAGAATATGTATAAGATTTGTCATTTCAGCACAAATGAAGAAACTTTGTGAAATACACTGTATGCCACACACCAGTCCTGTCCTGAGCACTTTGTATGTAATAGGCCATCATAACAATGTGGAAAATGTAGCAGTGCACTACTAGAACTACTAGTTTTCTGTATTTCAGTAAGAATGTATTTAAAAAAAAAAATATATCACTGTATGAAGGAGAAGCAAACACCTGATGTCGCCTAATCCTACAATGCAAGTTATTTGACTTCAGGAAAGATGCATTACTGACTTATTTGATCTTCAACAATGTTACAGCTGACTATGAGAAGGCTTATTATATAGTTGAGTCAGAAGACTATAAAGGGAACACAGGGATACTACTCACTTTGACAATTATGGCCGATTTCTGTCGAATGTAGTTTTAATCATTAGGCTATTCCCAAGAGATGGTGTAAAGCTGTGCCTCAAGTCCCCTTAAAATTGACATGATAGTCATTTATATTTTTTTTTAAATGCTTATTCTCAATTTCCACAAGTTTACATCTGCAAAACTCTTTAATACAACATTCTATACTCAAAATGTGGGGCTCCAAATCATGTATACTATGCAAAAAATTACGAATAAACATGATTCCCTCAAAATTTAAGGTGTACAAACTTCAACATTTTCCAGTAATAATTACTTTTACCTATAGTTCTTTTGGTATTACAGTAATAGTAACCAAAATGTGGTTGCTGTGTGTGCCTGTAATGTACTGATTAAAGTTACTGCTGCAAAGTGAGGCAATGTCATCAGTAGTTACAACACCCAATTGGAGAGATGATGATATAATGAACTGGACACCTACTAGTAAGCACAACGTTAAGTAAGATTGCAATGGTTCTTTGCATTAAGGGGTTTTGCACTTAAACTCTGAGAATCAAGCCAAAGCTGTAAATGAATCCATACTTGGCAGCATGTTATTGTTGCTGTATTACATTGTTTTAATTGACCAGCCCTTCACCATCAGACAAGAACTTTGGCCGACAGAAGTCAACGCCATCTCGTCTTGTCAGTTTCCCACTCATTAAGATGTTGAAATGAAGTGCTCCCTTAATAGCTTCTCGACTGCACCTTAGCAACCTCGGCTAGTACTCCTCACGTGCTCGCCTTTGGTCGGGGAACATCAGACACTAATTATAACAGATTTGTAACGAAGCCTGTGACTCCCACACACTATCCTCACTGAGGATTTCAGACAAGGCCTCTTATCCCTCTGTGTCCCACAATGGTTCCCCTTAAATGTAGCAGTTATACAGAAGGTTTAAGGAAGCATTAGTGTTATCAGCCCAGGGGATACTGCTGGACACAAAACTACTGCAGAGGGAACAATGTGATGTAGAAGTACTATTATGAAGTAATCCTGTGGGTACTGTAGTATTGTGCACATATGATCATGCCAAGCATTGACACTGCATGGCGTAACACTAACAAAGATCAACCAAAATGACAAAAGTCATGATATATGAAAACACACATAAATATGAGGATAAACCACCTCTAGGTATTTTGGCCTTTATAAGATTTTTTCCTGTTGTTTTATTCTGCTGTAATTCACTTAGAGGGTAGACGGGATGTTCTTGTATATACTGGAATGTATGTAGTTTCATTTACTTTTTGACCAATTGTGTTATGTCATTCAAGGGCTCTGGGATAGAGTGGGTCTGCTGGAAATTGGGGAAAGTCATTTATCAACCACTGGGTTTTCTTGTTTGTTTTTGTTTTCAAGTCTACCCTTACTGCACCACACAACACAGTATAAAACTCTCACCACATATCTAGTGCAGAGATAAATGAGTAAAAAGTGCTTTTAAATTTTATTCCATTGCTTTCAAATGTGCCACTCAGTGTCTGTTAGGACGTTTAAATTATTTTATGAATGATAAAATGCCAAATTAAGGGGTTATTTATATGAAGATATATATAAATAAATGAATATATATATTATATATATTAGATATACTGTGTAGTTTAAGATTATTATGTTTGTTAGAGGCTTTTTTGCACTAGTTGAATGTTTATGTTGTGTGATTACATGTAACCTTTGGCTCTCTAGTTTGTCAAAAAAGCAGATTATTTTTGCAGAGCAACGTCACCGATTTGAGTTCCTCAGTTTCTACTGTATCTCCTCTGTTTTCTATTTTAACTGTAGCTTGTCAACAAACCATTCTGTGCGCGTTTTTGTATTTATATTGTACTGTTGAACTTATAGCAATGAAAATACTGTTGTTATCCAGCTCCTTTAATACTGTTTTATAGTATGTGTACCAATAAATCCAGGTGTAAAATGGGACATAATCCTCTGGCTCATTTGTGTTTTCTTGTAATTGTGGCTCGTTTTGTGCTCTGTCAGAACATAATTAGACAAATCAAATGCTAAGATTATTTATTTGGGCGGAAACCATGAGATAAACTTTTTAACTGAATATAAAAACATAACTGAATAGTAAAAAATGTTATTAATAGTAATAAATGTAGTTTAGTAATAAATGTTAAATGTTAAGTAAAAAGTGCTATTTTTGGGTGGCAGGAATATTTAGGCCCACATAAATTCCTTGTGGGGTTTTGTACTTTAACAGCACCACAAATTATGTTTCTTTGACTCATGTAAACCGTTACTCCAATTCCAACAGCAGGGATGTGTGTCTCCTTGTTCTCTTTCTCCTTAGATCTGATCAGTGTTTTGAAAAGGTCTCAAGTGGAGTGGCACTGTGGATCAGATTTATTGTTGGCAGCGGGAGTGCGCGGCGCGCGTTCAAAAACCACCCACTCGCTTATCTATCAAACAAAGCCCACTGCTGTCTGATCACATGCAACAAGTGCGGGGTGGGTTCGTATCACAGACCCACTCTTGAACGCAGGCGGCTCCAGCGCTGAAGCTCTTTGTCATTATAAGCAAAGTGTTTCCATTAGAAAGACGAACAAAGCGCGGTAATTATGTTTGCGTTGCCCAGCAACTGCGTGGCTTCCCCTTCACTATATAAAGGGTGATGGGTTTGTTTGTCAGCACTCGTTCAGGGGAGAGGTTTGCAAACCTGCTCCAAATTGTTAAAAGATGACATTTCACTAATAAGTTTTTGAGCCATCTCGGAATCATGCTCAAGGCTTCCTGGAAGTCTGACGAGCAAACGGGCACCAAGATCCTCCTGGACGCAATGTCCAAGGATAAAGTCCACCTGGCCAGGTTTGTTCTGGACGCGCTGGATGGGGAAATCGTGGACTCCATAACAGAGGGCGCACAGACGCCCCTCATCTCTTCTGTCCTGCTGCCTGACGGCCAGACTCGGTGCAAGTTTGTAGAGCTTCTGCTCCAGAGAGGGGCCAGTGTCAACTGTCAAGACGGCAACGGGCGCACCGCGCTCAGTTTCGCCTGTGAGCAAGGCTACCTGGATGCTGTGAAGACCCTGGTCCGAAGCAACGCAGACCCGGAGATTGTGGACTGCTGGGGGAACACGGCCCTGATGTACGCCACGGTAGCAGGTCACTCCCCTGTTGTCGAGTTTTTAGTGAGAGCTTTCAAGAGGCTAGGTCTTCAGATAGACAGGCAGAATAAAGTTGGCAACTCTGCCGTTGAAGTAGCAAAGTTTCTCGGCCACACAGAGTGCATCTTTGCGCTCACTAACAACTCCAAGAAGGGCCGTGAGTCTGAGGGTGGCGCCCGGGGAAACGCGCAGCCGCGACTTAGTCTGAGATGTGGTGACGTAAGTGACAGGTTTGAGAGGAAAGTTGGACATTTAATAAATAAACTTGAGGTCCTCCAAACGTGCAATTATGAAGATTACCTGTTGGTTCAAAATTACACATGGCAGCCAAGGCCTCGAATAAAGCCGAGTAGACTGCCATCGATGGATTCTATAGAGGAGTTTGAAAGAGAGAATGACGGCTCCTCCTCGCCTCTACAGGGGTTGGACTTCTCCGGAGTCCTTGCCCCTAAAACCCCTTCCGACCATTCTCCCAACTCTAAGCATCCTAAAACTGAGGAAAGGCTGACTACCAATGATGATCACCTCCCCCCTCTTCTACAGAGCTGTGAGGCTCAAAAATCTATTTTCTTCTCACCTAGGCCCAGCAGAAACACGCTCAAACCCAGCGCGACCTCCGCCCTGGGAATTTTACTGACTCCCATTATAACCAACAAAAGTGAGAGTGAAGCGGGAACAGAAAAATCGAAAATGTTGGACTTCGGTGTTCGCAGATTTCACGACAGCTATTATCAGAAAAGATGTAGTCTACCAACCAGTATCCTCAGCCCCGCACCTCCGGAGCGCACACTGGCGCCTTTGCGCAAATCCAGAACCGTGAAGCGGCTCGAAGCGTCTCCTTGCAAAGCGGAAGCTCTTCAGTTTACCGCACCAGTCGTTGCCGCTTCAACCACGACTTTCTCAGTGTTGAGCAACAAACTCTTACGCCGATTTACCTCCCCGGAATTCAAAAAGGACGTGAAAGAGTTGGATCCGGTGTTGACTTCAGGGCGGATTCCGCGATCAGAAACTTTTCCCCAAAGCATAAAACATCCCCAGGTCGGCAGTAAACCCAGCATCGACAGCATCAGCTCCGTCAAGTGCGAGTTTGACTGTCAATTCAGGGTGCCAAACTATTAGAAGCCACAGTGCGCCGTGCGTAAAAGGTGTTTGTAGGCTACTTATCCGCTATTAATCTTAAAACAACGTGGTTAGACGTGATTCCATCAAATAGATAATCTGTTACGTTCAATCGCGCTACTTTTCTAAATTCACTCCCCAATTAGTATCTTCTAATCCTCAATGACTTTCAAAACTACAATGTCTTGTCCAGACAGCGTCCATGCCCCATGTTCTCGTCACTGTCTAACAACATGATGACCTGCGAAAGTTTCTACCATTTTTACCCGAAGGGCAGAGGGAGTAAAAACGAAGCTAAAGGCTTTTAACTATGACTTAACAGCTGTAAACAGCAAGTACTGTACTGAACGTATCAGCATAAACTATGTGCGTGAATACGAGCAGATGCCGGCTGGACACTGCAGCTACACAGTGAAACGTCTTACTACTAGTTTCAGTATAGATGGCTGCGCCTGTGTTTAGCAGCATTTGCCACTCCTTTTGGAGTAGGTGGGGGTTGCAGCGAAGGTGGAGGGGCGATGTGCAATAAATTATAAAATCATATAGCATTTACTTGTGTTGTGCCACAATCTTTCCTACGTCTCTGTATATTCCAGCACAGAAGTACAGATGTCTGTCAGGTGATCTGCCAGCTTCAGTTACTGATGTTAATGGTTGGTGCAGTGAATAAAATCTCAGTATCTGAAATGAAGATGCTGTCCTGTGTTGGATGAGTGTGTGTGTGTGAGAGAGAAAAGGAGAGGCACAGAGACCATTACTGCTAAGTGTTTACAGTAGCCTGCATTTTTTAAAAGGTTCTGCATGTGGATTTTGTTCTGATTGCTGGGTTTGGTTTATATGTGAGCTCATGCAGTCCCATAGAGAGAAATTATTGTTTATATATAGGTAATTAGACTCAAAATGACGTTTCATAAAGCAGAGGAAAATTACGCCCTAATGGCTCCAGTGTGTCGTAACTTCTGAAACGTTTCTCAATAGCCTATCTTGACACAGGAATAAATATCTCTTTAATATGAAAACTTTCTTTGTGCCAGCAAACGCGATGAAATCTCGCCCTATCGAACGATAAAATTAAAGATTTTTGCAGCTCTCATTCTCACCCACTCTCAGCTGCAACCGTGCTGAAGTGGAGTTTGAGAGAGGGAGGGAGGGGGTGTTGTCGGCGTTTCCCTCCAGACATACATCATTTTCAGCCCATCCTACAGCTGCTACCACAGAGATGGAGACTACAGCATTGCGGGAATAACTGAGACTGCATGCCGAGTCCTTCCTTTCAGGAGGCAAATTCAGTTGACGGACTTTTAATTTCAACACGGACCTTTTCTCCTGACGTTAATAATGTGTAGAAGGAGCTCAGTCTTGCAGCTGTCACTGGGTTAAAACCTGTCAACCTTGGAGAGGGCGGTCGGTTTGGACAGCCAGAACTCATCGGTGCCGGCTGCTTCTGCAGTGCGAACCGGATCTCACGTCCAACCTGGAGACATTTTTGCTGCATTCACGATGATCTGAGCGTGACTTCTGAGTGCTGAGTAGAGGCATCCCCTCTCTCTCTCTCTCTCTCTTCCCCCCCTTTCTTTCTTTCCCGCCTCCCCTCTCTGTCGCTTTCTTTCTCTCTTTTCTTTTCGTGGGTTCAGCACAGGCTGCCCAGTCGGTTAGCCCCGTTTTTCAGCGCTGGGGAAGCTGAGAGAGATGGGACGACCAGGTTTCAGCACCACGGAGAGCGCCCGACTTCTGCTGCTCAGTGTGTTTGGTAAGTGTGTGTGTGTGTGTGTGTGTGTGTGTGTGTGTGTGTGTGTGTGTGTGTGTGTGTGTGTGTGTGTGTGTGTCGTGACTCCTCACTGCGTGTGCACCTACTGCGCGTATTGAAGCATGACAGTGTATGTGTGTTCTTGTCTTTGTATGAGTTGTAACGCTTCGCCTCTCATTTGGTGCTCACATAAATATAAGTCGTCTAAACGTGATCAGAGTTGCAGTTCATCACTTCCTGACGTTGTTTAGACCGCAGCCAGTGGCGTGCTGTTGCTCCCCTGATACTGCAGATTTCAGTCTCCAGGGTTTTCACCTGATTTTGACTTTGACGTGAGGAAACAGAGGTGATATGCCCGTGATCTGAAGATGTGGGGGACCTTCAGCTGAACTCAGAGCAGCCCATTACGCCACTGTTTATGCTGATTCCGCATGTTCTGGTGTGTGCCTGAGCCCCATCTGTTCCCACCTTGACATAAGCACCCCCGCCTCCAACCTTTCGAAATTCTACTGTGTTCTATTTGGTTACCAGGTGTGCTGCTGCTGTCCGTGGTGCTGGCGGAGCAGGAAGGAGAGAACCTGTCTGGTCTCTCCGACAACCCTGACAAAGCCATCCTCGCGGTCCGGGAGAACGGCACGACATGTCTGATGGTGGAGTTTGCCGTGAAATTCCTCGTGCCATATGACGTGCTCGCGCTCAACGGGATAGACGTAAGGAATCCCCCCCCCCCCCCCCCCCGTGCATTTTAATGTATGTGGATGCTTAAAAAAAAATTAAACGCAGGGGTGGATTCAAGCATGTAAGATGCGTAAAATGTTGCTTTGTGTTGTGGACCTTAAAGGTTTGTTCGTTGTGCGTAACGGTGGTTGCAGCTTTGGAAAAATGTTTTACAAGCAGAATTTTTTACATTTATTTAAACCGACTGTTTTTGCTCCTATTGATAAAGGGAATTGTATGTTACTTTACATAAGAACTCATTTCACTACATACATTAGAACTGGATTTTGGAAACTGCTATTGTAGTGTGCAGTCGTGCGTAAAATGCTGACGACGCATTAGACCCCATCATCAAGAAAAGGAAAAAAATTTTGAATATGAAACTTTATAATCATTAATTAAAATGACTTTAATTAGTTTTTGATTGCAAGAACAACTCGTTCATATAATCTGGTATGTTTTCTGGATATTTGGTGGTTCTATAAATTCGTGCGTAAAAATGGAAACCAAATGCTAAAAACTCTTTCCAGTGACATTTCAGTCTGTAATCTGTCCCTGTCTGTCACCTTTTTCACGTAGCTGATCACCGAGCAGGCGTCGTTTACTCTACCCCGTGGTGCAGAGATCGAGGGGAAATGTGGGAGCACGGAGTCAGAAATCCACATATCCTGGAAGAATAACGCCTACGTTCTCCGCATCTACTTCTCTAAGGTGGGCGAGAAAAGCCAGAGGAAATGGATACAATGGCCATAATGTATTATCATATGCAATAAAAAAAAAGTCGGAATCATTTCCCGGAAATATCAAGACGCCAACACATCGCAAATCATCACAAAATGTACATTTTTACAAATGTACTGCCACTTTGAATCTTATTTTTGTTATAAGTTAAGTGTCAGCTATTTCCAATTCATGCTGAAGTCTTTTCCTTGAATTAACCGCCATTACCAAATTTACCAGCGGAATTATGTTCCTTCAGTGGTAGTTGCTAAATAACGTGGAAATGTATTAGTAAAAATGAACAACACATTCAGAAGAATGTATTGTATTTAAAAAAAAAAAAGTTTCAACAGCGAATGGCAGTCTAACTTGACTTATCAGGCTGGCCATTTTTTGCCGAGGGTAAGCCAAACTGCCCTCTCCATGGAGTGGAAAAGCCCGGTTTGACGCTTGTGTGTGTCTCTGCGTGCAGGAGTTCCGTGACAAGGGCATTGAGGTGTGGAAGATTAGCAAGGTCCAGTTCGTCTACGACACCTCGGAGACATCGCATTTCATCAATGCATACAACCGTGAGTCTCCCGCCGAGCCCGTGTACAGTAGCAACTCAGCACATTTCTATCCCGCCTGCTTGGATCGCATCTAGCTCTCATTCATCTCACATTAGCATTCAGCTGTAATTACAGGCTCGATTCAGGCAAGGCTTTACGATTTTCGCCCACGCAGACCATCCAGTTTCAGATTTCAGATTTGCAGGTTTATCCTCGGCCTTTCAGCTGAAAATACGTGTATTATCATTATTATTACAAATAATTTATCATTAATTATTATGATTATGATTATTATTATTATTATCATTATTGTTGTTGTTGTTGTCATTATTGTTGTTGTAGAATGCATAATTTGAAAAATATGGTTATATTAAATTCGTTTTAAGATCTTTTCCAACAAACTCGCTACACACCCTCTTAAATCATAACTTTTGATTTTTGTCAAGTTGCAACATTTTATAATTTAACATATATTATATGTTAGGGTTAACCCTAACCCTAACATATATTATTTTGGAGGATTTTTAGTTTTTTTGTTGTTTCTAATGCTTTTGGTTGCTATGGATCCACCCAAAAGAATCACAAGTTATTAAATTGTACACACACACACATACACACACACACACACACACACACACACACACACACACACACACACACACACACACACACACACAAACACACACACCTTAGAGTTACATTATTATGCCTTCTTGCTTACTTTATATTCATTAATGACGCTTCCTTTCTTTCCAGCTGGGAAGCACACAGCCAGCACCCACCGCCTGTCGGCCCTGGTGACCCCCGCTGGGCGCTCTTATTTGTGTACAGCACAGCAGACCCTCACCCTCATCTCTAGTGACCACCAGAAGGGCATCACCATGTCCATGTATGACATCCAGATCCAGCCCTTTGACATCGCCTCTGACTTCATGTTCAGCGAACGTAAGAACAACCTGCCTGTGATGATACCTCTTTGAGAAACACTGCTACTAAAAGCAAATCAACCTTTGCCACACACTGACACTGAGATGATGATGATGATTATGAGAAATCATGGGGTGAGGATGCTACAGCCTTACATCTCTCCATGACATTCTTTCTCTCTCTCTCTCACACTCACTCACACACACACACACACACACTCACACCCCTCTCTCTGGGGGGTTATTGCTGCAGTATGAGGAGTACTCCAGGCTGCAGAGAGGGAGAAAGGGTAACGACAAAAAAAGAGGGGGTGGGGATGCAAGAGAGACAAAAGAGATGCAAAGAGAGAGAGAGAGGAGGAGAGAAGGGGTGGGGGTCATTAGGACTTTATGTTTGAGTGCAGTCATATCTTTGCCCTCAATGCAGCTTTTATAGACATACTCAATGAACCTGGCTGTCCTCTGAAGCCAATCACCTTGGAAGAATCGTTTGCTCTGAGTTGCTGTAAACTAGGCTGTGCTATGCTTCACTGCCTTCTTTCTAGTGTGTATTACTGCTCTCCACAGGGAGAAACACCTTCAATGTTAAACCACATACTGTACTGCCAGTACAGCCGTAGTTGCTTTGGTGCCCCCTCTTTTCCTTACAAACACACGTATGAAAAGCTGTGTGTGTGTGTGTGTGTGTGTGTGCAAACTAACATGCAAGTACAAAGGTACAAAGGATGAAAAAAAAATTATGTCCAGTTGTATAACTTAAAGAGAGAGGAAGCATCTGTTTGAAATTTGTGTCATTTACCAAATAAAAACCTCAGAAACAGACACACACAGATGCTGCCTCTGTTATCCAATTACATGTTACACACAGACATGCAACACACACACACACACACACACACACACACACACACACACACACACACACACACACACACTATGCATGCTGCACATACAGTACACACTTCTGATAGCCTATACTGATGCTGAGTGAGAGTCCATAAGAGGCCACATGATGAGCTTGCAGTTCATTACTGAATTCTACTGAAGATAACAAAGGAAGTAGGGCTGAGTGATACATCTGAAATTATTGTCACAATAGTAATAATACTTTTCCAATATTGATAAATATAATAACATTTAATAAAGTGGATCTATAGATGTGTATTATAGCAATTATGTTATATATTAAATTTCAACAACGACAACAACAACAATAATAGTAATAATAATAATAATAATAATAAAATTGGGCCCAAAAGAAAACCTAATTAAGTCAGTCACTTTTAAAACATTTTAGGCAATTAATCAAGAAAATGATTGGCAGTTTAACTGATAATGAAAATAATTGTTAGTTGAGGCCAAAATTTAAACAGAATTTGGTAAAATGATAAAATGATATGATCATATCATCACTATTCAAATATATTGAAAGGCATTGCAAAAGTCACTCAACCCTAAAAGACAGTGCACAAAAATTCTGAATGAACTGACAAACTATCTCAGGCCTTTTAGGACTCCTGTCAGTCACATTCAGTCTCCTTATCTTGCTGACTATGTTCATTATTCCACTTTCTGCAGCCTACAAGTGTATCACCGACCAGCGGGAGCGCCTGGAGGAGACCCTCCCCCTAGTCCTGGGCCTCATATTGGGCCTCATAATCATCATCACGCTCACCGTTTACCACTTCCACCTGAAGCTGACAGCGAACCAGCCCCAGCTCCCCAGAGATCGCTCCATGTACAAGAACATGTAGTCAGCAGCACAGCGGCGGCTCCCTCAGCTCTCTCCAAAGCTAACCTGATAAAAGACTTGTCTCCTCGATGTCCCAGGCCTAACACCACAGAGGAAAGTGTCCTGCCATGGACTGATTCCCTGACAGAGATATGCGTGTAGCCTGTACCATAGACCCACTGGAACTTTTGAACAGCTAAAACACAAGTTAATGGAACAGCTTGGGGCCTAGCATGGATGTAGTTGGAGGGACAATCCACCAAAATCTAATTTGCCTGGCTGCTGAATTGAATCTTAATGCCATAAATTCATAGTCTCCATTACAGTGTTAAGAATCTTAATGAAAATGAAAATATTAATTTATGCCTTCATGACAATATAATTGATTTATGTTAAGATTGGTGGTTGTTTGACATCTGAAAATCAACCAATCACAAAGGTTACAGTTGACCTGTTTTTTCCTGACATCACTGGGACCTACTTTATCACTTCAGCCATTTTTATCCAACTTGTCTTTGAAAGAAATTTCAGATATTGCCTGAGCTTCTGCTGCCATTTTCCAACAGTTTGTCACCCTCTCTTCTCCTCTCTCTGAAACTGCTGCTACCTAATTTCAATACCTATTGTTGGTTCTGTATTTGCTAACCTTTAATTTCATTTTTGAATGCAGTCATAGTGTTGACAGTGGACAAGTCTTGTAGTGTGTGCAGTGCAGTGGCATTCAGAGTCATTAAGAGTTGCAATGTTTTTGCTTTGACTAAAATCTTTTCTCCACTGATATATGGAACATATCAAAAAAGGAAGAAAGAAATACATAAACATCTGACAAAAATTCTGTACCAATAGTGAAGAGTTTATGAGAATGTCATATGAGTGTTTATGAAAGTACAGAGGTTATTAAATGAAAAAATAATATGTGTATAATATTTTCAGAAACAAAGTCTATGCATAAACCTCTGCTGATGCAATCTTGTGCAGTATTCTGTTCATTGAAATAAATTGCTGGAATCATCTCTACACCTCTGTCAAGTTATTTCTATTATCTATCACATTACTACGGTACAATCTCTTCAGTCTTTCATAAATGTCAGTTTCCTTCCTTTATAGTTTTAAAACAAATTAAACAAGACTACAGTGTTCAAATGAAATAGTGTGACTGGAAAAAGGTGACTGATATACCTGTCAGCAGAGAAGCTGCAGGCACGAGGTATTGATTTGTGTCGGATCCTGGGCCTTCGAAGGAAAGGCAATATGAACAAATCTAATTGAAAATAAACAGAGCATTTTTGTCAGCTACACCTATTTGTTTCAGCAGCATGGATGTCATACATCATCCTCGGTGACAACACATCAAGTCACGGCCCCTCGATCCAGTTTTTCACTAGGCCAGGCCACTTCACTCTTGGAAATGAGCTTTAGGAGGTCAACTCAAGACCTGAGATGCCCATTCTAACTTGTCCTGGGCTCTTATCTGACTTTAATGTCCATTTTAAAATCAGACCAAGTGCAGATTAATCCCACTACATCTGTAACAACCACAACATTATGGGATGCCAGGTATGGTTGTAATACTGTGTGTGCGAACAGTCAGGAATAAGCTCTGGTGATGTCTTCAACACTGTATCATGTATAGAGCTGAAACAATAAGTTGATTAATCAGTGAGTCGATAGTAAATTAATCAGCGACTATTTTATAATTGTTGAATATTTCAGTCAAATGTCAAGATAAATTGCCAAATAATCTCTGCTTTCATTCCTCCAACTAGGATTTGCAGCTTTTCTTTGTCTTACTTGACAAAAACTAAATCTGGTTGGCTTTTAAGCAGCTGTTTGGAAAAAACAAAAAATATGAAGACACTATGTTTGAGATTTTTATGAACCAACGATTAATTGAGAATAACAGTCAGATTAATTGATAACAAAAATAATTGTTAGTTGCAGCCCTGATCATCATTTTTCTTGTGAGCTCACTATAGTTAAGGGACTGAGTGTAAGTCACAAGATTAGGTTTTTTTGTTGTTGTTTTGGGTTTTTTTTTCTCCATTTGGCTAATATTTTATAATTGTAAATTGTTATGTAGCATCATTCAATTATCTTCTCTGCTTACACTGAATGTAACATCAATTTACATACTAAACATACTGAGTGATTTCCACACAGTCAACTCAATTATTATTATCATCTTTTAACAGACAGAAAGGTTTATTTACTTTGTTGAAAAATATTTTATTCAATTCTTCATCAAAAGTGTTGAATAAATTCCACTAGCCTTACAACTCACCCTTACAGTGATTTACAGCATGACAGTGGTAGTTTCTGCAGAGACAGAACATGTCACAGTCCTCACACGTTTCACCTAACTGGAAGAAATGATTTGAACAATCATCAGCCAACTGATCATCCACCATGTCTAAAAATCAGCATTATCATGGCCAGAAAATAAGTGGGATAACACATGGTTGTACTGTAACATTACATTGCTAAAGGCAGGCCATAGGGAACCTGCTAGCTATACATAGCGTCTTAACGAAATCTGTAAGTGTGCATTTGTTGCCTGTACAAAGCATCTAAAGTTACACAAAAGCCACAACAGTTAAAAAAGCACCTAGTTTTATTCAGTGTTTCTACTTAATTAAAAGGATATTATATTAAAAAAAAAAACAAAAAAAACAAAAAAGACCAGAAAATAATGCAGTTGACCTCAAATCCCCTCATATCAACAAACCCATGTGACTGATGTTGCCATGGCAACACATAAAAGATGTCAGGGCGACAGGGCAAACTAACACAGCCAGAAACTGAGCTTCAGCCACATTAACTAACAACTTCAACCGAAAATACAACAGAGCAGTTTCTCAAATGACACAGGTCGAACTCACATACACCAAACCAGTCCAACAACCACACCTCTGGCAGCACAGAGCAGTTATTTGTGTGTGTTTGTAGCAGGTTAGCAGGTTAGCCTACACGTTACACAATGGCGGCATCAACTGAATTTAGGAAAACTCACCCTTGGCTGAGGTTCCCAACAGTGGCAGTCCACTTTGTTTCGTTTCATACAAACATCCTTTTCTTCCTTCAACCAACTATTAGTGGTTTCCCCAGCAGTAGTCCTTTCACAATTAAACTTTACACAGAAGTCTGCAATTAAGTCGCCAGTTTCTCAAATCTAACTAGCTAATTACGCTAATGAGCTGTCAATCATCACACATCAAAGGATTAAAAAAAAATCCATAGTTGGACATTTCACTGTATCATAAAGCTAGTCGTCGAAAGTTTAAAGTATGCTAGCATCTTCACAGCAGACATTTAGACTTGTCATGGCAGGAAACACACAGGTGCAGTAAATGTTTTTAATAAAGTCTCGGTCCTGACTGAGGACCAGCATGCATTGCGCCACGGCCGCTGCGCTCATACCTAAACTGCATGCAGCCAAGGCCTCAACCTCAACAAGGGTTTTAGAAAAACTCAATTGCCTCATTAGCTTTTTTTTTTTTTTTTCACACGCAACATTTGTCCATTTAACTGCCTTATTATACTTTAATGGTCTAAATGCTGCTTCAAAGAATTGTCCACACTGCCAGGAATAAAATATTGGTGGATAAATACATTTCTTCATTTTATTTTTCATTTATTTAAATTGTTTTGCCCAAAAGCAGTAATATTTAAAAAAAAAATACTGACTCAAGAATACCATAAGCAGTCTGAAAAAGCCTGCAATGTGTAATTTGTCTGTCAATGTAGGATGCAAAACAGATTTAAATGTGCTAATTAGGCATAAGTTATTAATTGTATGCTTTTCCTGCTGTAAAGTGTCAAATAGTATGCTGTGAAAAAGGTCTTACGTAATTAATTTAAGTTTTTAAAAAAATGAAGTTGTTTATACCATTTCTCAGAGCTGAAAGCAAGACCACCAACCTTTATACTGTCAGATTTTTTATGATGCTGAGTCCATGTGAGTGGAACAGCTGAGGGTGGTGTTTTGTGAATATGTGGATGTATTATATCATTCACCTTAACAGTAACTCAGTGACTCTACAGTCTTCAGTTTGGTCATTGATGCCCTGCAGTCCATCTAGGCCCAGTACTTGTGCTTTTATTTACTGGGCTGTTGGCAGAGGGATCTCTCTCTGAGAAAGAAGCTCCAGCCTCTGTCTCTGCTAGATCAATATCCCATTATAGTGTTTCAGAGGGAAATGGCTTAGAGGAAAGAAAGAGAAATAACCTCATATATTATGGCAACACCAATCCATGAATGTGTCTTTCTGCTTCTCGGTTCAGAGGTGAAGTTAGGGTGAAATAGTTGGAAATGAGAACTGTTGGATTTAGAGAATATGGAAGACCAAAACAACAGCGAGAAAATAAACTGTTGATGAACGGAAGTCCCTTGAATAATCTGACGGTGCACTGTTTAGAAAAATAAAATCTCTGCCTGATATGAGACACTGAGAGAAAAGAGGAAGAAGAGGAGACTGTAGAGCGTAATGAAGGAAAAATCCATGCAACACATCTCAATGTTTTTATGGGCGTTTTTTTTTAATTGAAACCAGCTTCACTGATAACAAACATGCAATATCACTGTACAAGCCAACACCACAGATAAGTGTTACTCATTCAAGTCCTGACACATTGTCAGGGATTAGCCAGCTGCACACACACACACACACACACACGCTCGCACATGCACACTCTCAGATGTTGTACAGAGATAAACACGCGCTCCCTCTTTTGCTCTTTGACACACACGGACACACAGACTCGCACGCAAACAAACACACACTCACATACGCACAGTCATATTTACATATCACAGTGAATGATGGGTAAAAACGATGCAGGGAGGAGGATTACGCTGTTCTCCCGGTCCGACCAGAGATGAGAATGGCAGCACAGTTCCAGTGATAGCGAGTGCGTCTCTGACTGAGGTGGGATAAGGAGTGAGATGATGACAGTGAGGATGTGAGTAGAAAACCAGACCTTTTATCAGCATCCTAAAATCTGTGCGGTAGGCGGGCGTCTTGGATGGGCGCCTCTTAGCATTTAGAGAAACAGGATGAGACTCCTAATATAAAAGAAAACAGGTCTGCGTAGAGTAAATCTTTTTTTTTTCTTTTTCTTTTTTTTCTGTCAAATCCACTCAGTCTGTGCTACATTTAAATGCATGGTGTAATTACAGTATCATAAATACAGGGCTTCATGGTTTCATGAACAGGTTTGGGGTATTGCTTGGATGATATAACAACTGATATCACTGTCTGCCGATGCGCTTTTAGAAATGTAAATCAAAATCCAACAAAACAGCAAAACAAAATAAACAAAAAAAGGCCACACTACCAAAAAATAAACCTTCAATTCCAATAAATAAATAAATACTTTAAAACGTCATACAAAATCCTGACATTACCCTTTTTTCCAACATTTAATGGAAGTTCTGTCTACAAATGTAAGATAATAAATATATTTAGTATTTTTAGTAACAGTTAGGTTTAGGTGGGTTTATTTGGGATATCTCTTATATCTTTAAGCAAAAACTGGATTATAAACAGTAGGAAAGATCTCTGCAGAAACTCTGTTTAATACTGCTCATATCACAATGGTTACGACACGATAAAATACTGCAAATTATCAAAACTGTACAGAAAAACTTACAAGTTTCTCTAAAATACATTTTCACTGTTAGTGTGTGAGAAGAAAGATACGAGAGAGCTCGTCTCCGTTTGACCAGCTGAGCAGCAGCCTGTCCTTCAGATGGACTGATGACGCAGCAGCTGTGTGACAGTCAGTGCCAGTCAAAATCCTCTCTCTCTCTGCACGCAGCTGATTGTTCTGCCCTCTGCTGCTCTGGTCTGGAGCAGAGCGCCGCTGCCCAGGGTCCCTCCGCCTCGCCGCAGCCTTCTGAAGCTTTTGCTGATGGCTGCTACAACTCTACATGGAGCTGAAGACTCACAGTCTGGGAAGAGAGAAGAGCGCAGCAGGGCCCACATGTTTCTATTGGACGTCTAGCGAGTTCCTCTGGCATGGTGCACTCTTCTACTCCAGTTCATAGTTTCAAAATAGTAGACGATTTTTTTTCTTCTTTTCTGTGTCCTGTGTTTTTTTGTAAATGTATTTCTTAGATATTCCTCTAGCTAATCTACGTCACGGTTACAGGTGTTGAGTGTTAGTGGCGCACCACCAAGCGGTGGAGTGTTTTGGCTGGGTGAGGGCAGTGCCACCCTGGTAGTGTGTGTACAGTGTGTGTGTGTGTGTTTCTAGTGTAGAAGAGGGCGGGTTTGGGCCAGCAGGTCAGCGGTGGCGGTAGTGTCTCATGAGGGGGACGATGCAGGAAGGGGGTCCCGACAGCTTGAGGAAGGGGTGCTGGAGGAGTTCCTGGGCTGTGGCTCTCTGAGAGGGCTCCCTCACCAGCATCAGGTCCAGGAAGGATCGCAGCACAGAGGACACCTGGAGATTGTAAAGACATACTTTAACTCTGGTCCTTTATGTGATCTTTATTAGGAATTGTAAAGGGACGCCTGCTGCTAGCACAAATATATGCAAGACTGATCTTAAAAGATAAAGGAACTTGGGTTGCTTATATTTTTTTTTTAAGTAGTGACAGATCTACCTTGTGTGACTCTTTTAGCCGCGGCGGCAGGTTATCTCGTATCCTCCTCATGGCCTGCAGAGGGGGCTCATTAAAGTAAGGGGGCTCTCCATCCACCATCTCAATCACCATGATGCCTAAAGACCAGATATCCACCTGGACACACACCAGCATGTTCATTCTCGTTAGTGCAGTGAAAGGTCATGTACAGTATTCAGTATACTCTGAGTGTTTTTCCTAAGTTTCAACCCCTTGATGCAGAGCGATGTTAATCTGTGAGTGTGTGTATGTGTGTGTGAAGTCCTCACCTCAGTCCCATAAGGTAGTCTAGAGATGACCTCTGGTGCCATCCAGTACGGCGTGCCTACGAGGGACTTCCTCTTGGGCACCTCTTTGGAAACTTGAGCACAAAAGCCGAAGTCTGACAGCTTGATCTGCAAATACACACAAACACCATCCAGCCTTCAGCTTCCTCTCTCTGCCACGTCGGTGTCTTGACTTACAGCGGAGTCTGTATTAGTTCTGAACTTCAGTCTTTGATGTCAAGAAGTGCACTGACCCATTGTGATTAAGAGCTTTCATAGAAGACACTAATCTCCTGTATTAGTAGTTAATTATCCTTCAATTAATCATGTCTTATCAGCTCGTTCGGAGGCATTAGGCAGGATTTAATTACTGGGGCACGAGTGATAATTGATGATGATGAGTTTCTGGCACTGGCTGTTGACAAGTAGCAGGAGTGGCACCCATGCAGAAGGTCAGCAAGTGTGTGAGAGTGTGTGTGTTGAAATAACCAGTGACAACAACAAGCGTAGCAGCACTGGTTATAAATAACAAGTGGGGGATCTTCTTTTTTAATAACATCCCAAAGGAAGGAGTGTGAAGGGATAATGTATCTAAACACACACAAAGAAACATGTGACACAGACACACACACAAACACACACACACACACACACACACACACACTCATCATATGCACTTACCCTGCCATCACTGGTCAGGAGAATGGAGTCGCTCTTAATGTCGCGGTGGATGACGCCCTGTGTGTGCAGGTAGGACAGAGCCCTCAGCACCGACAAGCACACTGTGGCAATCTGCTCCTCATTCATCCTGTGAAGACACACAGACACACACACAGTCGTGTCAGCAATAAATATAAAAAGCAGAAAAGCATGTACTGCACCACCATATTCGACATGTCGAAATTTGTCTCATTATTCAACAAATTACTTTAAAGCACAGAATATGATGGGAGAGGATGTGAAAGGTATAACTCAGACTGGATGCTTTACAAGAGGGGCCTTTACTTTATATGTTTATTTTATTATATTTATTTATTTTTTCTTACCCTGGATTTGATTGTTTCACTCTCTTGTGATGTAGTTAACAGTAACTTTATTGAACCATCTCATGTCATCCTAGTTATCGTTAATATGAATGAACATTACTCTCATCACTTATTTTCATCTGATGTGTTTATCAAATTACATTTCACTTCAGAGCTACTCACAGGAGGTAGTCTATTGTATTCATATTTTATCCTTATTTTATTTTTCCTTTTACTTTCCCTCTTTTTATTAATTTATATGTAATTTAGTAATAAGTAGTTTATCATTTTATTCAACATGTTTTTTGTATTTTTCAGTAGTCTCTTTCTTTTTGGTCAGTTTAGGAAAGGGAATTGTAAAAAAAGAAACATGAAAAAAAAGAAACAAGAAAAGAAAAATGTGTCTTCAATTTATTTCCAAAGAAAGAACACTGAGAAGATAATACAGACAATAACATGGCTAAATATATTTTCATATTTTAAGAAATAACTCTTTGGTGGTAGAAAATTGTTAATTAAGCTACAACACAGACGGGTCTGGCCACAGACTTTGCTGTCATCCTAAAGAGATTACAGCCCAACACAACTGATATGGAGCAGAGATCTGGTTGGGAAATATCCCCCTGTAGCCTGCAGCGGCTGTAGCTGTGATGTGCAGAGCAGCCAGGAGGGTCCCATATGGAGAGACGGGGCGATGCAGTGTGTCTGACTGAGCTCACACAGAAACTCATGGCTCTACTGAACATTAACATCTAGACCCAGCTGGCCAGGCCATGCTGTGTGTTTATAAGTGTGTGTGTGTGTGTGTGTGTGTGTGTGTGTGTGTGTGTGTGTGTGTGTGTGTGTGTGTGTGTGTGTGTGTGTGTGTTCACTCTGAGCTGCCATCACATACATGTGCAGAAATAGAGACATCCTAATTTGCAAACACAGACCACAACACACACACACATATGAAATACATGTGCATATTCATGCATGTAGAGTACACACACCCACAATCATCTCTAACTCTCACGCTCATCTCTCTTCTCATCTTGTCCCTCAGTCTCACAGACCCCTCTGTTGGAGTAGTCACTTCAAAACTTGTAATACGTGAAACAACCCGCAGGCAACACACATACACAAAGTTGCACACACACACACACACACATATATATATATAGATATACACACCTCACACTGCAGCAGATTTTATTGTCACACATGTATGCATTTACAATCACAAGAGATAAATGAGCCTTCTGCGAATGGAAAAACAACTGGCTAACTCAAAGTGAATGGGATGGAGACGTGTACACAAAAACAATTCACCTCTTACTGTCCCCCCATCCCTCACACACACATACACACACACACACACTCACACACACAGAAATGAGCACAGACAATGAAAATGGGAAGCAGACTCGCTGAAATAGAAAATTGTTTCAAACACAGAGTAAAAAACAGTTTTAATGAGCCTGTAAAGGTCGTCAAGGGGAGAATTACACACGCACCTACGCACACACAAACAGGCAAACACACAAACATGCAGGCACTCATACACACACACATACACACAAACACCAGCAAGCATAAATACATATGCTTTTTCACTTATACTGGATAAAATCCCTGTGAAGTGCAGCTCATTAACCAACTCTAAAAGTATAATTGAAATTTGAACGTGATTGAAATAGTTCAGGAGCAGGGATGGCCTTTCTGCCGCTGCTGACTCGCCTGTTAGGTTAGATGTGTGCGTTTGTGTGTGTGTTTGCTGCCAACAACCCAGCGAGCTGATGAAGCTTGCACAACGCAAGGCAGGCAGCAGTTATTTCCACAACAAAAGACTTAACAGAAATAGCACAAAGCTTTCACCTGGACAAATATGGCTGAAATTACACACTGCTGTGTTCCTTCTGTCATAACTTTGGATATATATAATGGCTAATAATTAAATCTTTAATTTAATTTGCATTGCTCCAAACCAAACAAAATCTATAAGATGATTTTAATGAAATCCAGCTAATCACTTCCATTTAACAAACACTTTCTCTCCTTTCTTTAATCTGATGATATTTGTTCGAATATCAATCTGAAAATTGAGAAGATTTTGTTTTAAACATACACATTGATTTCAATATTCAACAAACTCACGTAGAGTGACTGAGTGAGGGATGATGAAAAAGAGAAAAAGGGTGAGTTAAAGAGAAACGTGTGCCCAGTAACATCCTGTTTACTGAGATTTCCATTAGTAGTTCTAAGCGCACTCGTGCATACTGAAACTCTCTCACACACACATACTGAACACACAAACAGGCAAACATCTGTGTGGGTGACTGTTCAAAATACTTCACGGCAGCAGCGGTGCTCAGCCTCACCAAAGCGTGTTATTAGCATCCGACACCGCACAGCACTAATGCTGACACTCCACGCAAATGACTGTAATTAAACACCAAGCACAAAGTAAGCTTAAAACAATGAGGCGGCAGCTTCGAAACACGACTCAACAACAGAGGAGCAATTAGGAAAAGTTGGAGAACAATAATCTCAAAACTATTAAAGCCAGGACTGGATTACAGCCCATCTGCTGGTTTAGGTCGTCTTGTGAAATCATTCACCTCTGTGAAGTTTCTAATGTGTGGCGCAAATGACCACGTGATTTTTAACAACACAATTCTGTTTGCTAATTACCTGCAAATCATTTTTGTTGTCACCTGAACAGCACATGGATTCAGTCTTCCAGACATTTCAAGTAAAAATGCCCTCTGCCTGTCTGTCTGTCTCAGCTTTTCTCAGCACACACTCAAGGCCAATTTATTCAGCACAGCCGACACACACACACACACACGCACAAAGCTGTGGCCTAATTTCTTGAAAATGTCTCATATTGGTTTCTTTTTCTTTGATTTATTTTAGCTCGTGTCATCCTTTTCAATCATCCTGCCTTCAGTCTATCCAAAAAGCAGCTGCTGGGGTTTTAAGAGAATAGTTTGTCGTTTTGATTTGATTCGTGAGTTCGATGAGAAGATTGATATCACTCATATGTCTGTCTGTTAAAAATGAAGCTACAGCCAGGAGCTGATTAACCTAGCCTAGCATAAAGACTGGAGGCAGAGGGAAACAGCTAGCTTGGCTCTGTCCAAAGGTCACAAAACCAGCCTATCAGCAGCTCTAAAGCTCACTAATGAACGCGATATATTGCGTTCTACATGTCAACTAAATGAAATATAACATGTTAATTAGTGGCCTTTAGACATGTTAGATGGCAGATTACTTTTGGACAGAGCCAAACCAGCTGGTTACTTCTGTTTCCAGCCTTTATGCTAAGTTAGCTGTCACTGGCTGTAGCTTCATATGTCACTAAATATTTTTAAAAGAAAGCTTAAAACTTCTCTTCACCTACGCTTTCAACCAGCTCTGAAATTGTGCACTTTGCGTCACACAGATGCATGCACAGATGCTGAGCCCTTCTTTTAAATGCTGTTGTATATATTGATGTCTTACTGATTTTGTGCTTTCTATATAACCCATTCTTAACTTATTTTACATATTTATTTCATTTATTTTATCAATGTTATTATTTCATTACTTTAGTCCATCTCATTTTACATTAATGCTTTTCAGTCTACAATGTTTTTAACATTATGTTCCTTTTATGTATTTTCATGTGATGCACTTGATGCATGTAGTTCTTTGTTGTAAAGCACTTTGTGCTACATTTCTTATATATAAGGTGCTATACAAATAAAGTTTATTATTGTTATTAATAGACATGTATGAAAGTGGTCTCAAGCTTCACATCACCCAGCAAGTAAGCAAAGCACCATGTTTCTCAAAATGTCAAACTATTCCTTTAACTGTTACTCCTGTTGGGGCATCATTTATTTGGTGACTCATTTTAGAAGTGATTTTAAGGTCTTTCTTACATTTGAAGGGGCTCCTGTCTCCCACTTTTATTTCAGAACTTTTAACTGCATACAGTGTGTCAGGTTCCTCTTTTAAAAATGCATTTGGATTGGTTCTTGATTGTGCTTGGACCATGATGTACTTGTTTGTAGGTCTAGTCCTTCTAACTCTTTTACTTCTGTTATTGTTACTCTTTGTCTATTTCCACATCCACCATCATTTCACCTCAGTATCTTATATTGTATTTCTGTATTCAAGGTTACCTGGTGTGAGTCACAATGTCAGTGAGCGCCCCACCCTCCAGGAACTCCATGACGACCCACAGCTCATCTCCCACCAAGTAGCTGTTGTACATGTCCACCACGTTCTCATGGTGGTAGTCCCTCATAATCACCACCTAAAACAGAGAGAGAGAGAGAGAGATGGAAATGGCTTTTAACATATTTTTACTATTAAATTTCTATTATCATGATCTGTTTTTAGTGGAATGTGACATACTGTAGAGCTTTGACAAAGTTTGGCCTTTCAATGATATATTCTTGTGAAAAACATTAAATATGTTACAAAGAAATGATACACTATTTCATTACTTTATTAAATTTATTCATACAATTTCAATTATTTATTAATTTAACTTTCCTTTGTCTCACATTAACATATTCCAGAGGCATAACTATAAAAGGATTACATTTAACAATTAATAGGATTACATAAAGCAAATTAGTTCCCAAATGAACACCCACAGCTTCAGATTTGTACAGCTGTACACACATGCTTATATGCACGTGCACACGCACACACGCACACATGCACACACACACACACAGACCCAGAATAGAATCAGTGCAATACTGCTTGATAAAGGAGGAAATCCAAGGTTTTACTCAATTCACATTTTTCTGCTAAACAAGCAATCATGAAGTTTCTCTGCAAATATGATTTATTTATTTTTCAATAGTTAATGTACCGTAAATAGAAACAGCTATGAATAAATTTGTTGCCTTGGGTTTTCAGTGTGAAGACTACTTAATTTTTTCTAAATAAATGCAGTTACGGATGTAAACATGTGTTAGTGGTTTGATTGCCACGAATATATGTCAGGCAAATAGAGGAAAACTGAACTTGTGTTTTTCATTAATAAACAAGCCACTGTAATGTTGTGTCTGTTTGTTTATATTTTCACTTTAGATTTTTATATATCTGGCACAAACTGAGCTCCTTTAATATTTAAACCAGGTTAATCTCTGCTGCTGCTTGTTTGAGCTACAGTCAGTGACAAAGCTCTGATCTCACATGTGAGGAGTGGGCATCATGCTCTTCATTTGTGGGTGGGTCATACTGACCCACACTAACAACAGCACCACATCCTACTGTACATGTTGTATGAAGTCAGAATACCCAGTGATGTCCCTCCATGTTAAAATGTGCTGCTTCAGGTGTGACTATTCCTCAGATAAGTGTGGTGCAGTTACTCCATCCGCCTTTCACACCTCATTAAAGAGCAGCTCTCTCCTCTGCTGTTTCCTGAGGTCCATCTTCTTCACAGCCACCTGCTTGCCGCTGTGTTTCTCACTGGCAATGCACACGATGCCCGTCGAGCCCTCGCCAATCTTGATAAAGCTGTCCAGATATTCCCGAGGGTCGCCTGTGGGCAAATGCAAACATAGCTCAATTTTGATGCAACACAAGAAAACAAAAAAAAAAAGGATTTCCGTATCACTTTCATTTCCACTGTTCATTTATTACCTGGGTTGACCACCAGTTGAAGTGCAGCTCTGAACTGCTCATGGGAGACTCTGGAGGGTTGAGTGTCTGAGCTTGAACCCCAGGAAGGAGGGGGATAGGCCCCTGGGGGTATGTAAGGTGATGAAGGCTGCGAGTAGGCCCCCTGGATGGAAATGTTCATATGTACAAAGTGAGAAAGAAAATTCAAGCGACAATAAATGAATATTATCCAGCAGTTATTGTATTTGGCAAAATTAAAGGCAGTTTTGAGCTGATTTTCATCCAGAAGGTGGAATTAATCTTGTATGGTTTACCAAATTCATGCAGTAAACACCCATTTAACTAAACTACAGTCACTTGAAAAACATCATAAAAACATGTGTCCAATCATAATCCATAGCATAATCATGTACCTACCTAACTTTTCTTGTCTGTTTTCAGCTTTTCAACAATGCAATTTTTTAGATAGTTAAGTTCATTTTATATGTTTTATATGCTGTTTAGAAACATAGAAGTTTTCAGCCTGTTAAGGAGTACTTAATTCTTTGTCAAGTTTGACAGGAGATATGTGTTTTTCTCTAGACAAAACTAAACTTTCTGTTTCTGTTTTCTGTGATCTTTCCGGAAAAAAGTGCATGAAGTACCATGGAGTAAAAAAAACATTGGAACTGTACCAGCTCCAAAAAGCCTGGCTGTCTATAATCTCATCTCTCCAATCTCTATAATGTTTGTCATCGTTTTTACATCTGAAAACAGTGAACATACTGTACCTGAGGGGTGTATGGTGGGCTCGGCTGAGAGGGTGGGTGATGGTAGGGCGAGGGTTTGTAATGGTGAAAGACAGGGGGGTAGGGGAGGTGTGCCGGGGGGTAGCCAGGTGGCTTGGTGTGGCTCTGAGGTAGCTTAAGAGGCCCTCGTGGGTAGGTGTCACCGCCCGTAACCTGGGGACTGCCATCGCGTGATGGACGCTCGTAGTCACCCTGCAGGAGACGGCACAATGACGAGGTTATATGATTGATGACAAAAAATACACAGTCCAGTTACACAGGCTCTGAGACGTGTGTATACTGTGTGCGTTAACAGTGTTCTTATGTGTTTCGTGCTCTTATGGTCATGCATGACCCCACACTCTGTCCACGGTAAAATGCCACCTCTACTTCTAGGTATGTCTGCAGGTACATTAGTCCTTGACAGACTTAATGGAGATCATTTAGTCCAAAGGACAGGGCCTATACTTTATAATTGGTACCCAACAATGCTCCTCAACTATCCCATTCATCAACCAGGAACCCATAGAGAATCCAGATCTGGGACACACCTCTTCCTTAAGATCCCAGAAACACGTATAGTCTCCTTTAAAGTGCTGGAGTGTAGGCAGGAACACACACACACACACACACACACACACACACAAATACACGCACACACAAATAGACACATACACACTCTCAGTGAGAATGTAGAGCTTAACTCAGAGAGCCCTATTAAAAGCTCAGTTGTATGACTCAGCTTAAATGATCTGACTCATAACAGGCCTGGTGCACACACACAGATGCACACACACACACACACACACACACACAGACAAAATTTGGAGGAGAATCTCAAACCAAAAATGACCACACCAGTAGTGATATCATAACTCTGTGACTTTACAGTCTGCATCAGGCATGGTCAAAATGGCCATGGTTGAAAATGCTGGTGGTTTTCAGTCCTCATCGGCATGTCTACAGTATAATGGACGGCCCGAGAAATGTGAGGTAAAAAGTAGAAATGTGCCAGACTTGGTAAAAGTGATGAAATCAATTCCACATGTTCAGTTGCTATATAAATACAAAGTCAGTCACATTAACAGTAGCAGAGGAATAAAAGGGCGACAATGATCTGCCAATGTAAAAAAAATAAATAAATAAAAGGATGACAAAATATTAATAGTCCAGGACGGATTATAGAGAAACTCATGTAACTGGCAGTAGTGGATCAAGCTGACTCCACCCTGCAGAGATTAAAATAAATTACCTTTGCCACGCCTCCAAAAATGTTCCTCAACCAACATGTTTTTTTTTTGTTTTTTTTTTTATCCTAAATTCTCGAGGGACTGAGAGGATAATAGAAAACTCCCTCCTCTCTCCTTCCTTTTATTTGTTTCTCTCTCTGTGCCTATCACTCTTTTTCTGTTACACTTACACAGAGACACACACACATAAACACACACACATATACACAGATGCATAGACAGGGTAGGAGGAGGAGCCCTGATGTGCTGGGATGGTGTATAATTACATGGTGTGAACTCTTTTAATCAATCACTCAAGGCAGGTGTGTGTGTCTGTGGGGAGGGGGGGGGGGGGGGGGGCTGCTGCTGGGACAGCCCAGCCCCCCCCCCCCCCCCCCCCCCTCTCTCCCCCTCCCTCTATCACTGGCCGGCACCGCTGGCTGGCTGTCAGCCAAGGGTCTCCTGATCCATGTTGGTTAAACGTGCATTAATCTGAGTTTGGCAGGGTAATCAACAACCTAACTCAACTGTGAAATTGAATTTCGCGGTGGAACATCGTTCGGCCAGTTTTATGCTAAGGCTGCAGAAAGGGAAAGTGCCGCAACATCAATTTGTCACCGAGAGCTGCGGCACTGAGCTCATACTCGCCACGAAACAGAGAGAGAGGGAGGAAGAGAAAGGGAGGAAGAGAGAGGGAGTGTGTTTGTTTGTATCTTTGTGTGTGTGTGCGCATCTGTGTGGCCAAGTCTCTGTGCTGTCTGCTGTTACATCCCCACCGGCTCCCAACAACAGCAGGGAAAAAGAGGGATTTACTTCAGTGGTGTGAGTGGGCTGAATGAGGGAAAAGGAAGAAAAGGCAGAGAATGAGAGAGGATAGAGAGGGGTGGGTTTGTTACAAGGTCCATGAGCCGAGAAGAATAGTGATTCTTAAGCTGCCAGATGACTCCTTGTTTTTTGTTTTTCCTCTTCTCTTACCGATGCTGAAAAATCTCCGAACACCACACAGCAAATTAGGGTGCACTGATTCCAAAGCCAGCACTTCATTATAGTCTCTAGTTCATTCAATTTATGATTTTGATAAACAGCACATTGAACATCAAATCAAATGGCAAAATGACACTAAATATACTAAGATTGAAGCTTTTTCTTTTAGCATTTTTAGCATCAATATACAAGCTGTGGATGAGACTGCATCCTCTAAAGTCCTCCATCTTTACATTGTCAACACACACTGTACATTATCAAAGAAGCAAATGTGCCTCCCCGAGCCCAACAACTCACAAATGGCAGTAATAAACAATATGTACGAAATATGACCTTCCCCTGCTTCAGTTTCAATCCTGCTAGTCTTGCATTCTCCATGGTTATTTTTCTACTGGTGGCTATTTACTGAAGCATGCAGGTTAAATGTTTTTTCATCAAGGCACCCTGGGATCTACATCAGCAAACCCAGTTTTCCTCTCAGCCACTGGACTCACTGTGTGTGAAGGAGGGATATTGGAGAGCTGTGATAGCAGTACACACTCCTGTATAATGGAGCTAATGGGGCACTGAAAGCTTTGGAGAATGATATAAAGATAAAGAAATGATAAGGGCACCCTACAGATTGACCGCTCTTCCTGTGACTTACTCCTGCTGCTGCATTGACTGGCAGCATCATTTGCCTCCTGCTAATATATTCCACTAACATATTCTAATATCTTCTACAGTTACAAATGCAGTTCTGCATAATAATATTGGTATAAAATAATCACTGATATTAACTTAACTGTAAACATATGGTTACATTACACAGCCACTGATGCATGTAAGGTTTGTTTGCTCTTGTTGCTTTTGGAGTCTCTGTGTGGAAGAATCTCTTGGTGTCTCCGTCTCTCCCACTGCTCCATTGGAGAGGATTACAGGCTGCATCACGCTCTCCTAGTGCTGACATTACAGTGAAGGTGTTTCTTAAACTATGGGACATTGTATGCCACGAAACATCAATCATGTCAGGTTGCTGGGCAACTTTACCAACAATCAAATATGTCATTTTATATCTACTGTACATTTCTTAAGTCTTTGGCTATATAACAGTGCCCTGAAATTTGCACACCGCTGTCATCACCTAGAGGTGCTTTATTTTGGTGACATCTTTGTTTAGGAGCAAGTGTAATACAGTCATGAAAGGAACTGTTTAAGATTCATACTGTATCTGTATGTAGTTTAGCTGGCCACATACAGGACTCTGAGCATCATTTGCAAACACAAAATATGACTTCTATGCAGGTGACACACTGCTGTGTAAATCAGTTTTTCTTCACCTTAAGTTTGTCAATTAAATGTTAAGTATTTAATTGCTATCAATCAACAGCAACAATCTTAACCCACCAAGCTAATATCATATATAACTTCAAATGAAATTGAGTGATGTGGCTGTAATTCTAATCATAGGGTAATTGTTATCATACTAATGACCGTGGAAATCTTCAAAACATATATTTCACTGTGATTGCAGTATACACTGAAAGGGTGTTTACTTAAAAGCTTAAAAATTTAAAAATAAAAAGTTCTTATTATTTTCCAAGCCTTGATAATATTTTCAATGCCTCATCTCATAATTACTATTATAATTCCACTGAGTATTAAGTAAGAAGTCATTCTGTTGTCTGTAGGTACAGAAAAATGCAGATACAAGGCTTCTGCACAAATCTGAAAAAAGTTAAATCCATAATCTTATGTGAATTACTCCTTAAAGTGTATTTTCATGACCAGAATTATGTATAATGATCTTTTTAATATTCTTTGTTGTGTTTGTATATTAATTTGATTATCATTTGATTACAGTAAAGCCATGCAATTAATTTCAAAACATTGCAGACTATTTCACGTCACTGCCTCCCACTTCTTTCTTTATCCTCTACATTTCTTTGTGCCTCTCTGTATCTGGTCTGTGTCATTCAGAGCTTTCTGGTCAAAGGTAAGTATGTGCATTAATTGATCTGTGTGCAGAGATGGTGGCTACTTATTCTGTATGTAGCAGCGCCTACTTCCTTTGGAGACAGAGAGAGAATGTGAGAGAACTAAAGACATAGGGAGAAAGACAGAGAGAAGGAGAAAAATGACTGAATATTTGAGAGAGACTGCAGGTGGATGGGAGGTGGGACTAAATGTGGGGATACATGCATGTAATTTTCTCTGAAATGTTGTTACAGGCTTGTCAGGGTTGTGTGGAGTTCTGTGTCGAAACATGATATCTGGGCTGTAATTTGGTAGCTCTGCGGTTCAGAGTAAACACTGCCAAAGGCTCTATCACAATTATTTTCATAGATGAATAATTTTTTTTTTAATTATCAGTAGAGTGCATAGTTTTGTGTTTTGTTGTAGTTACCTTAGCTATCGTCTGTGAGTTAGCGAGACTCTCCGAGAGGCGAGGGTATGTGTAGGAGCTGTATGGGTGGGCCTGTGGAGGGTTCTTGAAAGCCCCGCTGGCTGCATAGGGAACATTTGGCTCCTGCAGTCCAGAGCCTGACCGAGATCGCTGCCTGATAGCCGGCGTGGGGCTGGTCTGTGTCACATAGGAACTCTTGGGTCGCTTTTCATATTCATCCCGCAGACCACCATAGCTCCATTCACTGTCTGGGTAGTTGATCTGCTCACTGTGTAGCGAGGCACGAGATGGCGTGCCTACTGAAGTGTCCCTGTAGTCCTGGCTGGATGAGCCACCCACAGACGCCCGATAGTAGCCACTGGAACCTACCCCACTTCCCACAGTGGAGGCCACCTCATCAGCCGAGCGCCCTTTGCTCTCCAGGTAGGTGTGGTAGTCCGGTGGCAGCTTGCCGTAGTCTGATTTTTGGGGCATGGCGTCTGGGTAGAAAGGGCTTCGTATGGGGTGCGAGTGGCCATTCTGCTTGGTGAATCGATAGTGCCTTCCCACAGCCCAGTCCCCATCTATGGAGAAGCCTGGCTTGCCAGGATCAAGAGAGAAGTCCCTGCTGGAAGTGTCTAGGTCACAGGAGTAGCGGGAATAGTAGTGGTTGAATCCATTCTCCTCCGGGGCGTTGGGATGACCACTGCTCGATGGTTTGGAGCTGCTTCCAGCCTGGTGGGGACCCGGTGGGCTCTCCTTACGCAAGGAGTTGGAGCGTGTTACTGAGATGTTGTCAAACTCCTCCAGCAGGCCGTTGATGGATGCATCTTTGGGTGGCCGGTTCCCTCGAACAATGGTCTACAAGAAGAACAAATACATTTACACTTAACATGCAAGAGAGTCAGCTACTTGAGAGTTTGATGGAGATAGCCCTGATACTTTGGGTTGCAGTACATTCAGTTTCAGTTCAATCATTCCTGGCTGAAAACTGAATGAGATGAATTGAAATTCCTGTTTAATCAACGTCAGTTAAATAAAGGCACATCAATTTTTCAGGCTGGAATTTCAATTCATGTGTATCAGGGCTTTGTGTCAAGTATGAAATTAATCATCACTTGCAATAAATGAAGGCCGGTGTTTGTCATCTGATAGAAGGGCAGGCATTGGTCTTCACAACCACTAGTTGTTGTGAGATGGGATGCAGCTAGAAAATGCATGGAGATAAATGGCGGGATACCTCAGATGCTAAAAGGAAACCATTGGTGGATTGCAGGAGCTTATTCCTGCCCCATTTCCCTCGCAACAGATTAGCTTCATTTTCAGTGGGCTGATCAGGATACATTAATAGTCGTGGCGTTTGGTTTACCGCTTGTGAGGTGCATGAGCACACCAGCATGGGCTTGCACACACAAACAAAGAGTGAGGAAGAGAGGGTGACTGAACACACACACTCACATCTGCTTCAAAGCAAAGGCAGCTTAATCATCAGGGGTGCTGCTTATCCCCTCCTACCTTGTGTTAAGCCCTTTACACGGCTGTGTCGTGAGTCATGGGGAACTGGTGCTAAAGCAGTACTCATTGACCTACACTCGTGTTCGTGCATTGTGTGTGTGCATGTACACAGTTTTTTGATGTGGACTGTGAGGCTCACCACCTCCATTTACTGATGGCAAAAGCCAGACACACAGCTTTTATGTAGCTTCCACTGTACCACTTGGACATTACAGGAGTGGCTGCATTAGAACAATAGAAACATGTTGCGTGACTGCTGAGTGATGAGAAGAGGCCGAGCTGTGGGGATTATTTGAATTTCAAACTCTTACATAATCTATCTGAGAGCTTTTTGTCATGATCAAACAAAACTGCAAAATTTTATTTTTGTATCTCCAGCTGTGTTTCAGTGGTGTCTTCCTTGCATTACAGCCTCCAAGTACCTCAAGTATTAAATCCTTCCAGTGAACGTCTTGTCAGTTGTTACATTTTGCACAATCCACAATCTCAGTTCTCTTACAAATCCTTGTGTGCTTGTGTGTGTCCCTACTTTCTTTCCTCTCCTTGCTTTACCTGGATTAATATCCTTGGTGTACTTCATGAAAGTGTCCTTCGTACTTAGTGGCATTTAGTGTATTTGCACTTTGATGTTTTTATGGTCTCAGTCAATTTTCAGCTTCCTATCCACTAAAAATTACTGCCCATCTGTCAATGCAAACTCATGAGGGTTTCGAAAGCCTGCGAATATCCTGTTCAACAAATTCTGAAAGCTATATTCCCTTGGTTATCATCATATGAAAGAGTTTGTTAAAGGTAAAACAATCATGAAGTAAATGAAAGCTGAAGTCTTGAATTGAAGTAGTTAAATTAGGTAAATGTATCCCAGCATGCCAGTTCCACAGCCTCTACTAGCCTTTAGCTTATAAAAACAAACCTGTTGTATTGTTCGCCTGTATACTGTACCACGATTGTTAGGCATTTACACATCTGAAGGTGTTTGCCGAACCGACAATGTCACATCAGCAAGTTCTTCGACACACTTTGACAGCGCTCACGCCTCACTGTCCATCACATGCCTGTCATACTTGTCTCTGCTGTAGTTTGCCCATGTCACATGTGCTGAGGCAGTCTCAGAAAAGCTGGGATAATCAACACTGAGCAAACATTGTGCTGACACAGGGATACATCTAGACCCCTTTATTTAGCTACCTGCAAACTGCCTTGTTGTTATCTCATTCCTTTATGAGACTGTGGCTCAACAACAACAGGCTACTGCTGTTAAAGTTACTCTCCAGACATATTTTAAATAATGTAAAAACATTCTGCTATCATTAATGTTTTGTTTAACATGGTGTTCCCACATAAAAAGTGAAAAAAAACCCTGGGGCTCTAAGCACATCTAAGCTTACTTCCTCATTGAGAAATCTGATTGAGACCTTGTGCCCCGCCCACCACTGCTAATTGTGCTAGGTTGACAAGTGAAACAGCAGAGTATATCAAGATGTTTAGCGGAGGAAACATCAGAGAGATTCAGCCACATGTTTGAACAACAGTCAGACCCAGACTCAGAGAGTTTTTGAGGAGTTTATTGTGCACCAAAATCAGCAACTAGAAGATGTATTGGAATGGTAAGCGTAGTTAATTGGTTATGTTATTTGTTAACTTGTAACTGGCAGTGGCTGACACAGTGTTAGTGGCTGTGCTAATGCAAACTCTCGCTCTCTGTACTGACACGCTTTCCTCAGTTATGTTACGTATGAATCCCTGACTGTCTGAATCTGTTTTTTATGAGACTGTCAATGGTTCACTGTGGTTCCAGGGTGGAAATGCCCATTGACTGCTTATTTCTCTCATGATGTGTCTGGTATTATATAGAAAACATCACATGGACATGTTAACAAGGTCAAAACTTGATTTTTGATTTTCATGAGAGTGGGTCTTTAATAACAGGAGTTTTATCACCTCTGAATACTTGATCGATCCTCATAAACTCTCTTTTTATTTCCAGTCATTCACAGGAAGGTCTGACTTTTAAAGGCATAGAGCAAAGGTTAATGGCATCTGTTTGAATAAATTGTGCAGGTTACCATGATAACTACATGATGACTATAATTCAGTTTTTATTTTTAACTTGTACCAACTAGTTTTCTTTGTTTTCCTTTTAAAACAGTTATTGCTATTTAAAAGACGAACAATCACTTCTAAAGCCACTGCAATCAGGAAAGCTCTTCTACTTTGTTACTTGGTACATCTCCCCTCTCCTTCTTTAACACCCCAGTTGCTCTCCTCTGTTTGAGAGCCATGGGCTGTTTGCTGCCATGAACTGGAACCCAAGGTGAAATGGCCTATAAAAGCAGTGAGTGAAGTCTAGCTGAGAGGCTGAGGCAGCAGGACGGAGGTCTTTTAAACAGGTCGGTGGGTAGAAATCTATCACGCTCTGGACAGATGTTGCAGTACACAGAGCAGGCTTTGGGCTGACATAAAAAAAAGACAAGTCAAACACTTATAAAGAAAAGTCACATGGATCTGTTCTTCATGTTGTTAAGCTGAATAATGCTCATGTCATATTGATGTTGTTAACCAATAGAAATAAAACTGCTACAAATAATTAATGCTACTGCTTTTGTGACAAGAATTTTTCTCACAAATTTTCCTCTAAACTGTGCTACGGATTTGTGAATGGTGAGGCTGAGTCACATTGTGTTACGCGATGTGGATGTTGGTGATTCAGAGCTAATTCAATTGGCATACAACAGTAGGGAGTGTCAGTTATCTAATAAAATATCATCATCTCCCTTTGGTTCATAATCAATAAAACTTTGTCAAGGAGCGCGACGGGTACAGCGCTTGGAGAGAGTCAGGGAGAACAAGGCAGCGAGCAAAACCGAGGAGGTGACGGGGGGTGCAGAGGGGAGAGGGAGGCAAGGTTAATTGTGTGCCAAATCACTGTCAAACGGTCGGCATCAAGCCTGAAAATCTTTCCATTAATTTGAATTAGAGGGGTGATACTGGCTTCCATGCTGTCTCCCCCCGTCCTCCTCTCCCCTCCCCCCCCCCTCCTTACAGCTCCGTGAGCCTTGTGCACGGGTCGTGTTCAGCGGTGGCTGTGACAGCAGCCATATTTCACCAGTGTGCGGCGTTGGCCTGTCCTTTAGTGATAAGCTGTAATAGATCTACTCTCTCCACTCACCATGGCCAGTTCAAGGTAAGTACAGGAGAGGAGAGCAGAGGAGAGGAGAGGAGAGTAAAGGAGAGAAGAAGGGAAAGGAAAGGAAAGGAAAGAATGGGAAGACAGAAGATTGGAGAAGAGCAGAGAACATAGAAAGTATGTGTGGGAGGACTGACCAAAAAGCAGACTAGGTGGGATGACGCAAAAGAAGGAAAGGATGTGAAGGAGTGAGGGAGGGAGTGTCGTAGAAAGGGAGCAATGAAAAATGAGGCTCATTGGGAGATAAGGGGGGATTAACCTTGCTGGTAATGAAGGGAGGGTGTGATGGGAGGATGGAGGGAGGAAGAGAGGGAGAGATAATTAATGAGCTTGCCCTTCCTGTGACTCCTAGCTAGAACCCTGGTTTGGAGGCTGCGCTTCAGTGGCCAGCAGGGTCCTGGGACAACTGAAGAGGAGGAGGGGGAGCAGCTCTGCTCCTCTGCTGCCTGGATCCTGTGCACTGCTGTTTCATTTGATTTTGGTTCTGCTGTAAACTGCTGCAAACTTTAACGCAGAGGCATTTTAGAAGAATTCACAGATGAATTGTGTTTGAGAAAGCTGCCAACTCCTAGACTCATGAAAAGCTTTAAAATGCCAAATGAACTGTCAAACTCTTTTTTGAGATTACATTTTGACAGCAATAAGCTCTGACAAAGCTTGCTTTACTGAAAATGTTACTGATTTACATGACTTCGGACTGTCATCACCATAAAGCCATGTACACTGGAGACACAGGTATCTGCACTCTGGATTACTGGGTCATTAGGAGAACAGCTAGTGGGTTAGTTAGCTCATCAGCATGTTGTCATAACTTTCAAGCCTTTATCATGTTTGAATGAAAGAATACAACTACTGAATATTTTCAGTTTTAATTAATCTGTTGATTATTTTTTCTATTATTCAATTCATTCTAAAAATAAATGTTAAGACTCGAAAATGCCAGAAAATGGTGAACATGCTCATCCCATATCTCCATACCCCCAATTGGCGTCTTCAGAATCTGTGTTTCATCCAACCAACAGACCAAACCTCAGAGAATTTCTATTTATTATGTGCAATGACTTGAACATAACATAACCCCATAACCCCAGTTGATTTGTTGCTCGGTTTAAGTTCAGAAGCTCTACTCCAGTCAGTGAATACTTTTTGCTTCACTCAGTTTCCTGCACCTGCATGAAATACAGGATGGGAGGGGCAAACAGCTTCTTTATACACACACCACACAAATAACCAAACACATACCCAGATGTATACATTGCCACACACACACACACAGAGGCGCACTACAACAGAGGCAGGCGTGTAACTCCTCCCTTTCGTGTAACTTTAGTCACACATGAAAGCTCACCGCCTACTACACCCCCACTCACTCTGTCTGTCTCTCACACACACACACACACACACACACACACACACTGCAGAACACTGCCTACTCAACACGCCCACTCTCAAATCCCAGTTGCTGCCAGAACTGAAACACATAGAAATGATATAAAAATATTTACTGTCATGCTGTGCTACACACTGGTCCATGATGGAACATGTATCAGTACAACAATATTCCTTTTCCTCCATCTCCTCCTCCACATTCTCCCTCTGTCCCCCTCTTTCTGTATTACATCCCAGACACCATCTCTACTCTGTGAATTTCTGTCACGACTCACACTGCAGAGAGCAAGCACGCGTGGGTATTTACACACACACACACACACACACACACACACATACGCATGCACAGAAACACTTCTACTACTATTGCCACCACAGCTGCTGCTCCTGAAGTGCAGTATCCTTTTGCATCAGTGACCAATTTGTGAACAGAAGCTTATTTAGTGCCGTCTGAGAAAGATAATATCAGAGAGCCCTTGAGACAGCAGACAAAGAGACTACTCACGACTCTCCTTTGAGTGTCTCGATAAGGACCAAACATGACCTACAGAACTGACTGATGAATGATCAAATGCAGCAACTACCGCTGCTGATACATAAGCAAAGATGATGTTTGTGTAAAATGAAGCATCCATCATTCACAGAGTGATAAAAATAGCTCAGTGTATGATCACAGCTCTTTATCAGGCTGCTCTTTGATAGAGGTGATACTGTACAAGACAAAGGCTCCTATCTTTATCAACTACATATGATTTCAGAGTAAACATAAGATGGACCCAAATAGATAATCTCACATGATTCAGGTAAGTACAGAGATTAGGATGTCCTTATCCTCTAGCCCCCTCTGCTGGATGGAAGTGGTAAAGGCAACAAGCTGCTAAAGCTAAAATGCTAAGGTCCAAACAACACAAAAGCTGGAACCCTCTTGGAATTTTAATAATAATAATAATCTAATAATAACAATTGTTATTATTGTTATTATTAACTTAAAGTATCTGGATCTCAGAAAACCATATTTGGCGTTAAGTAGCCTGTATGGAAAATATAAAGTTTATAAGGAGGTTTTGATTTCCAGGGGGAAATCGTTGAAAGAGCTTGATTATACGCTGGTAAATATGTACTCATTAAACATTATACTCCATACTGACATGGATGTGTATATGAATACTGTATTTATCTTGTTTATGTTTGTGTGTATTTAATTCATTTTCTTGGACGTCTTTAAAGGTGCTTATCCATGAAATGTATTATTATTATCATTATTATTATTATTATTATTATTACTTAGAATATTATTACCTATAATCTATATTATGGTGAAAAGCATGGTTCCCTGAAAACAACAGTTTTGCACTGTGCACTAAGTAAAAGAGTCTCATTTACAGTATTTTACAGTACCCAAAACCATAGTTCAAGCTTCTCATGATTTTTTCACTTACATATTAGCTCATTACCAGGAAATTATAGAAAACTTTGGGACCTGTAAAACAAAGTCTTACCTATCAGGACAATTGTTAAAAATAATGTTCTAAAGATCATCCCAAAGCTAATTCACTACACAATCATATTTTCATGCCTCTAACAAGTATTTGTCATGATAAACATCTGAAATGAGCCGGAAAGGTTTCCCCATGGCAGCCGTGTTTCATCATTGTTGTATAGTAATCCAGGAAAAGCAGAAAGTGGCTTGTGCTCTGCTGCTCTCTGCTGGTCAGACACAGCGTTTCAAAACTGTACCAGAACATTTATTGTAAATTAAATAACCGTGCAATAAAATGATGTGGCTGTTAATTTCACAGATAAAGGAACTAAGTACAGTAAGGCTTCTGGTAATGAGATTCCCTGAGGCACATATCTCAGATCTCAGTTATTAATTAGAACAACTAATCCTGACCTCAAAACCCAGTCGGATTTGACCTCAGATCAGCATGCAGGCTGACAGGTTGGCTCACCTGTATTATTTCACAGAACAGTTTCACTGAGTTCTTGACATGTTATTAGCCGAACTACAGATGACATCTTAGCAAACATGAACAAGATTATTCAAGAAGCGGATTTTGGAGCATTTCCATGATTAATAGGCTGTGAGCTGACCTGTTTCCTCAGGCCTTCCTGCTGCCTGTTAGTTACAGAAGCTAATAACCGTCATCTCAACATGCTGAGGCCGTACACTCAGGGCTTCACTGAATACTATCATGCAATGCATAACAATCACTGACTTCAAAATGATTCTGCTTACAGCTGATTGTAAATATATATCATTGTATATGTATGAATATGGGCATGTCTGTAGGCACACAAGCCTTTGTTTAAAAAACAACAACATTTAAAACAAGGGATAAGAATGAAGATCAGAAGGTTTGTAAAGTTATTAAATTATGCAGTGGGTCTCAACCTGGGGGATGGCAGACGTGTAAGAAGAAACTGTCCCACCAATTGCACCAAACTTGAGTCAGGAACCATTAGTATGATGTGATTGAAAATCTTTATAAAAAAGCTAAGAGTAACTTCTAGCAAAGTCTAGGTGTGCCGACAGTAGTGACTCCTGTGTGTTGTAAAATAAGGACTACAATTACATCTACCCGTTATGCCCACCCTACAGCAAAGCCAGTAGCAGGCCATCATTAACAGCACATGTACTTGAAGAAAATCTTAAATGAGTTAAAAAAGGCTTGAGGAGCCATGTTTAGTTGTACTCATCTGTGGAGGTGTTTTTTATGTTATCAGAATAGATAGTACAGTTTCTGTTTTGCCTATATTATTATTACTATTATTATTATTATTATTATTATATACATTACATTAAAAGGCTTATTGGCAAGTTTATAATAATTGCACATTTTACAACTGACACAGATATGGTGGCGTGTGAGAGACAATGAGAAATAATCAAATTAAGGTTCAAACATTTGTTTGTAGTCATGTTGAATCCATTATGTCATGCCTTTCTTCATGTTGAGGAGAGTGGTAACTGGAAGAGACTGATCAACTTTATCATCATGCATTTCCAAAATATGGAAAGAGAGCACCATAGAGCTGCTGCCTCTGCTAGTCACTCCAGACTGACTTCAGAGATCTATGGAGTTCTTTGACATAATTTTGACACTTTTAAACCCAAATTATTACTCTGAGCACCTTTATACATACAGGTCCTGGTCACAAGATGAACCTAAGGAGATACAAGGTAAGTATCAGGGCAGCAAACTAAAGAAAAAATAAATTCTGCTGCACAGGATTACATTTATTATATAGGATTTTCTCTAATCTCTCATCTTTTTTTTCTTTTGATATACTGTTCAGTTTAATCTCTTCAGGTAAATTAAAAATGATTCAAATGAAACAGTCTGAAGACAGTGCATCAGTCCATGACAGAACTGCCCATATACATGAGGGGTCCCAAGAGAAAAAAGGTTGGGAACTACTTAATAACCTCTTATATCACATTTTCATATGTCACCAGGTTAGGGTGACAAATACTTCTGCCCAAGTAGAACTAGAGGAAACCTGTGACTCTGGTGGTTTTCAATCAACTCCATGTGTGTGTGCTCAAATCAGTTTATATAGCACTGGTTCATGTATTGTGTATATGTGCCTTTATATGTCTCATGCTGCTGTAGGCAGACTGTGGAGCCCCTTACACAAGCTGGCGAGTATTTGCGACTATGTTTTCCTCCTGTGACGTGATGCCTCCGACCCCCACAGCTCCCGGCAGCTCAGACCAGTGTGACCCAGTCACCTTTGACCTCATCTGGGTTGAGCTTCAACTACGAGCTCAGGGATCCATGAGTCACACAGGGTGCAAATGCATGGAGTGAGGGATGATTTCCAGCAAAATGGATTACTGGTGGAAGCATAATGAAATACAAACATAAAGTCGGACCAAATCCCCCGACCTCAAGCATATTAGAGCAGTAAAGCCTGGACACCCTTCTTTTTTTCCATCCCTCTAAGCAGTGGCAGATTTAGGCTGATTCAGAAACATAGCCTGCATAAATTTTTCTAATAATAATAATAATAACACAAAAGAACCAATAAACTGCAGTACTTTGTCTTTCCTGGTGTGATCAGTTATGTGATCTAAACGATTTTTGGCCAAGTCTCTCCTTTCTGAGGAGTTTTCAAGTGAGTGTCACTGTCAGGGAAACTTTCTGATCTAAAGGAGGAGAGAGGAGAGGAGACAGAGAGCAAGACGAAGAGGAGGGGATCAATTAGATGTCCCTCAGTGAGACAGATAAATAGACAGCTGCCCACTAAAGATTAATTACACACCAGCGCTCATTAATCTGAGCCCTGTCAGCCAGTTATAGGCTACAACACATCGCTGGCCCTACCATCCTCATCACACACTCACTTTCCACTCATCAGACTGTTCTCCTGTTGCGCGCGCACACACACACACACACACACACAAACTCAGACTGAAGGCATATTTTGAATGCTGTGCTATTAGAAACTGTTAGCATGTCAGCACAATAAACTGACATAGTGAACAAAGTTAACATTACACCCACTGAAAATCTGCATGTTAGCTCTCTGACATTAGCATTTAGCTCAAAATAACAACTGAGCTAAGTTTATTACAGCCTCACAGAGCTCCAAGTATAGGCGTACACTCGATAGACTCTTCAGGTTTAATACTGAAAGCAAAAAAACGTAATGAAGTAATGTTCCACAGTCATTCTAAAATGAAATGTACAGTTTAAATCAAACTAATGATCAATTAGAAATTATTATTTTTAGCCGGTGATACATCTAAAAACATGAGAGAATGAACTTAACTGTTATGTGTTGAATTAAACTGTATTTTTTGTAAGGACTGATATTATCCCTGAACATTTGTTATTGTGTTATTGTTATGAGTTTTCTGGTCTGGTACAGCCCCTAGAATCAGATCAAAATAATGATGCAGATGGCTTATGAAATAATAAAAATGATGCTCACTTTAATCTGACTCTGAAATGATGATAGATGGATAAAAAATATATATATTTTCTTTCAATATTCTGCCACAATGAAAAAGGAGGTGCAGGATTTGAACTGTGAGTTGTAGTTTGTCTATCTGGCCACATGAGGATACTACAAGTCCAGTCATTAAATTACTTCAGGCCAAGTGTAAAGCACCATGTGCTGACTGAGACACAAAGGATGAGAATATTGTTTACAGAGCCATGTTATTCTGAGCGTGTTCTCATGACGTGATGATACTGTTTCTAATGCAGACGGATGCAAAGATTCACATTAGAGTAATAAAAGCACATTTATACTCGCTCCACAGGGCAAAGACTCTTAATGTGTTCAAGAAGATTAAGATTTTGAGGAGTCACCCCACAATTTCTCATCAAGAAATTGGGAAGCACTGGCAATCCGTTACAAACTTGCAGCTTTTAAAGTATGACATACCAATTATCTCATATATTTATTTCCTGCAACAATCCTTTCCTGTTTAAAATTCACAGCTTAAATGTCCTTCCAAAAAACCCACATTCAGACACTGAAGGATGGTTGTTAGCCAGGACATTTTGAGCTGCCCTGGCAAAGTACGGCGCACGCTACTGAAAGCCAAAATTCCCCCGCCGACTGTGGCTCTGAAGCCTCCGTGAGAGGTGATTTGCAGAGTGTGACTGTGAATGGCAGCCGCGAGAGAAGACAAATTGAGAAAGCAGAGGAGGAGGAGCAGAGTGGAGGAAGGAATGAGAGAGGTCTAAATCAATGCCATCCACTTCAGCTCAGTGCCAAGAAAGACAGATGCTCTCTCTATCTGTTTGCTTTTGTGTGTGTGTGTGTGTGTGTGTGTGTGTGTGTGTGTGTGTGTGTGTTTGCACAGACACACATCAATCAGGAGTTATTTTCTTTCAGGTCTATTCCTGCTTTGACCAATTTCAACCTGGATCAATGTATGATGGAATGTAATATATACTGAGTCCAATGCAGATTAAACTTGAAATTAAACGCATATTGATCACAGCGTCCAACTTTCTTTTCTGTTCATTAAGAAGCTGAATGAAAGCTACAGTCATTGTGCATGACAAGCCAGAGCAAGCTAAGAAATGCTACCCTGTGTGTGTGTGTGTGTGTGAGTGTGTGTGTGTATCTGTATCTATGGAGGCACTTGCTGTAAAAACATTATCAGGGAAAACTGTCTTATTTTATGTTCTTAGAAAAATTTAGAAAAAAATTAGAAAAACAAGAGAAGAAAATCTGATTTGCTTTTGGGCTACAATAACTTTTAACAAGGAGACGTGTTAGAGATCCCCGCAGTCCACTGCCTTGGAGCTCACCCAGTATCATTAATACACACTGCAATAAAATGCCTCCTCAAATTAGCAATGCTGTGCGTGCACGTCAAAATATAATAGCCCACTTCCCTATTCAATAAAGACACAAGTTTGCATTTCTGCCCCTGAAGCAAGGACTGGGTGACCCTGTTAAATCAGAAACACTATCTCTCTAAGCTCCGTTTCCATATGTACACATACAGCAAACCCAGCAAAGCTACAAAAATAACTCTGCCATGCAGCCCTCAGAGCACAGACCAGCCCTGTCTCAAGAAACATGAGGAAGCAACCTGCTCCCTGTGCAGCTACACCTCCTGGAATGACACAGCTCAGTGTTAAAAATGCAACAAAAACATGTGACCATTCAAAGACCTGATCTCTGGAGAGCAGTTACAGTCTTACCTGCACCATCAGTGTTTGGTCTAACATGTTTTCACTAAGTGCTGGGAACTGCTGGCAGTGAGAGCTGAGATCTGTTGCACACATAAATCTGCATAGCCAGCATACCAGCATGCAGTCTTGGCTCACGAGAAACAGAAACAGTCGAACACCCCACCTGTAACTGTTTATGAATCGTCTGTGCCTGGGGTTTAAACACCACCGTCTCCTCAGTCTTCATCACAGCCACCACCTTCCTCAGCTGCCCCGGCTTCCCTGGCTCCCTCAGCCCCTCAGTCCTCCTGCTCGCTCCTTGCCCCCCCACCATGGTAAGAAGCTCTGCCTGGCTGCAGCTGCATCCAGGCTGGATCGACTGCAAGTCTGGCTGTCTACACCCACAGCGACCCACCGTCTGAGACACCCAATGATCAAGTTTCCTCCTCTGTCACCTGCTGGTAAGCTGGTGGGGGGGTTGTGGTGGCTGTGCCACAACTGACCCACTGACATTTACAGTAGGGCTGTACCAGTTGCCTGTCATGCCCATTGTCACGTGCTGTTATTCTTACTGTGCCAGTCAGTTCCTTTGTCTCACTGTGACAACCTTGTCTGACCTGAACTGAATGTCCAATGTGGAAACAGTTGCTGAAGTGACTTTTATGGCTGGTTGAATAACATTCGCTAGCAATGTACCATACAAATCTGGGTACATTTTGTTGCATTATTTCTTTTTCTGATGTGATGTAAGGTTTTCAGTGCAGATATAATGGGTTTGACAGCAGAGCGATGTTCAGCTACCTAAAATATCACCAGAGCTCTCTCCACCTACACTACCTACAGCACATGTAACCCACAGCTGAATGCAAGAAGTTTAGGCACAGACTCTGGAGGCTGCCAGCAGTCATTTTGGGAAATGTCAGAAATCACAAACAGGAGAAGAGTAAGAGAAGACAGGCTCGAGGAACAGAGGCACATCAAAATGTAAAGTACATCTTCATTGCATAATAGCTCCTGGAACACACTGCTCATCAAGAACTGCTGTATCTGAAAATTAGTCTCTCCGAGGTTGGATTTAACCTCAAAGTCTTTATTGCAGAAAACATCATTATGCAAATATCTGATTCATATGCACGGGCCTGCTTCAGCACAGAATCCAAGTACATACGTAAATGTTAGCTCTAATGCAAACCAGTGATTTTCACACCCTACGCGTCGTACTCTCACTTTCCACATGCTTCCCTTTCTGCAGCCTCAGCAGCTGTCACACTACACAACACCTCTCTCAAATACCAGTTTACTCATTAGTACCAACATGATGCCTCATGCCATCTTCTCTGACTTTCACTTAAGAGTAAGAAAATCTTACTTTGACCTGTATTAATAACCTTGGAGCAACAAGGATGCACTCCATACTGTCTGTATGCTCTTTAAGTGACCCAATTCATCACTGCACTTATCTGATTAATTTGTGGAAAACCTGTGGATCCACTCAAGCCCTTAAACCATTGTCAGATTAACTTCCCACCCACACAGTGTGAGACTGAAACTGATATCATTATGAAGCCATAATGTAGCGTAAAGTGTCAAAATATACATAATTCAAGCTGAAAATGGACGAACTCAGCTTTTATTTTTAGAAAACAAACAGTTTGCGCTCTGTTGTATTTGCTGTGAGAATAATAAGAAGGAACTCAGATATTGGAAGATAACAGGGTGAATTTGAGCTTCATTCAGGAGGGGAACATGTCGTTCCTGCGATCCCTCCAGGTTCACTTATTACCATGTGTTTTCTACAGCTGCAGTAGCATTAAGAGGAATAAGCTCTGAGTTGGTCTTGTATGAAATCCTTACAAGTTACATTTTTCCTTTTCTCTAACTGGTTTACTGATGCTGATGATCATACCCTGAAGGCTGTCTGATCACCGTGGGATCAAGACAATGAATTTAAATGGTTTTAAAATAAAACATGCTTTGGAGGAAAAGTGAAAATCAACAAAGATTTCTCATTCAGCTTTTTTCCAGGTTCTGTAGCGCTGTTTGCCTCAGAGCCGAGGTGCCATTCAATACAAGAGTGAACAAAGAAGCTGTTTGTTTAAAAGAAAGGTTTCTTACTGATTTAATGCATTGTATATAATCCATCTTTAACTTATTTTAGTTATTTATTTATTTATTTCTCTTTTTGTGTTATTATTCATTATTATTCCATCTCAGTTTACATTACGGTTGTTAACATGATTTTATGTTCATTTTATGTATCTTTCAGTGTGATACACCTGGTGCATGTAATTTCTTTGTTGTAAAGCACTTTGTGCTGCATTTCTTGTGTGAAAGGTGCTAAACAAATACAGTTTCTTATTATTCTTTCTGCAGCACACTGACACCACTATACAGTACATGCGTCTTTACTCAGTATATTACTGTCTTTCTGTCTGAGTTGGAAAAAATCTGCCATTGTTTACCATTGTCCTGACCTTGTGTAAAGGACATAAACTTTACTGCTGCTGTTTAATGGAATCCCATTAAAACAGCTCTGTTGTTAATTGAGTCCAAGCCCATCTTCCAGCTTATTTCTTGAGCTCATTATTTTGTCACTGTTATATTGTCAGGTTATTATGGCTTTGACCCATTCTCTAAACACTACTAATTGATTGCAGTGTTGGTTATGTAGAATATAAATCTTCTTGTGTTCAACACATTGTATGCAAATGCAAAGTAGTAAAACGACACAAGCAGAGGAAATTGTTAACCTGTTAACTGAGGGAACAAAATCTTCAACTGAGGTAGAAAATACAAGAAACTCAAGAAGTTCAAGAAGAATCTGCTCACACGAAACTTCTTCGCATTTACATGTGACCTTTCCTACACAGGTCGTTCTGTTTCTCATCTGCAAGAACCCAAACATCTCGCACTGGCCCAGGGCTGAGGAAACATGAGCAAATAGGAACAAGGAGATAGCATTAGCAGGTCCAAGCACCCACATGGACACACACATGCGTGCCCTCATATGCCGTGCACACACACGCATATACAAGCACACACACACACACACACACACACACACGCCATCATGGTAAATTACCTCCTCAGCTCCACAGGAGTCGGCAATTTGAGGGTTTTAAAGTCAAGGTGCAACATGAGACTGCCATTAATAACAGCCACAGCAAAGCCCCTGCTGGTGCTAATGAATGCAACACATTAACACACATGTAACCTTGCTTCACACACCCACTCACCCACACTCACCGACACATACACACACAACTGAACCACGCACGTCAACATCAAACCAAGAACTGCAAAAATGAAGATGTTTTGCATGGAGGTACAGTAGTTGTAGTGCTATTACTCCTGCACCAACACACACACACACGTACGCACGCGCGCACACACACACACACACACACACACACACACACACTAACATATTTCAAATTGTCAGAATGGAGAAGCTTTAAGAGCACAATGTTAAAAACATGGAAAGGCTGTTAGGGTATGGTGTTAGGCTAAACTTTTGGATTAGCATGTGAGCTGAGGGCTGGTGGAGGGGGAGGGGGGAGAATAGAGATGAGAGCCAAAGCTTTAAGCAATACTAATGCTCAGCTGAGATGAGCAGTCTGACAACAAGGCTACAAGCCTTGTGAATAAACGATGAGCGTGCAAGCCAGAGGGCAGAGGTAGTAGTTATTTCAGCATGATGACAGTGCCGACCCCTTGTCTAACTGCTCTATGTGCATGCACACACAGATCCACACACACACACACACACACAAACACACCATATCGACCTTTTACTGTACTCTGTCCCTCCGTACTGTTTGGTGAGGAGAGCAGTGGGGGTCTGCCAGACTGGAAATCACCTCATCCCTGCTCACCTGGTGTGTGCATACACACACATCAACATTAACACACACTCCTAGTAGAGAGAGCTGGGGGATTCTGCCAAGCAGTGGAAGCCCTGTGTCAATCAAGTGTCAGGGCAACCAGGGAAGAAGGATATCAGGCCACGGGTGAGACCCTATAAATAACCCAGCCCACCTTGGGAGTCAGGGTCACTTGCGCACACACACACTCTCACGCACACACACACACACACACACACACACACACACACACACACACACGGCTCACTCACAAATTTGTTAGTCTGTATTCTTTGTGTGCACACGCTGCCACTGCGCTGGACTGTTTGGATTTGACGTGGGAGTGAAGTGACCCTGACTTCTAAGTAACATCGAACTACTGTCCACAGTGGTTTCTTAGCTTTTTTGTTTCTCTAAAAAGACTTAGACTACAGCCCTATTCAGATGGGATTTTCTCCCTGAAGGGAGGACAGGGTGATTTTCATATTGCACACGCTGTTATTTTCTCCTGTCACTCTATCCTGGTAGTGACTAAAGTTATAAAATACCTACTGTTTTTCAACAAAATTGTTGGTCCTTCTTGGGTTCCGAGTATGCCTAAGTTTTTACAAATGATGACTTTTGTGTGCTGACATCTTTTTCCCTTTGAGATATGCTTCTATTAGAAACTAACTCCTGGGATTTGGCATTGCAATGACTTTGGTTACAGAGGAGCAGGACAAATATTTCATTGTCCACCTCTTCAATTATTGGTTAATTTAATACTGAGCTATAAAAAGATATAACAGATGATATGTGCTTGTCCTGTTTGAGCCTGTTAATTAAAAACTGCTGGCAAACACACTCTCACTCTCTCAAGTGCTCAGAAATTGGCATCACAGCTGGAGCAAACTGAGTGCAGACTTCAAGATGAACATAGAAAAATATAAATTTTACTCTCTTGTTCTGCACTTGTAAATATGTCCATGCCTCCTATGTCAAGTCTTGACTTGTTTTGTACTTTCTCTGTAGTTTTGTCATCAGTAAATCTACCTCTGGGTTGTAAAACAGATTCTAGAGGTGTAAATTTAAAAACTTGCTTGCAATCCATCCAGGATATATCACAGTCTTTCAACTCATTGATTTTTGATTCATTCCCTTAAGAGAGGAGAGGAGAGGAGAGGAGAGGAGAGGAGAGGAGAGGAGAGGAGAGGAGGCCTCGTCCAGGCTATAGGCTGGTTTGGCTCAAGAGGTGCATTGTAGGAAGGGTTCTTCTAACACGTGCAAACCCTTTATGACCTATTTTTCTGGTGGCCTGCAGCAGAGCAGAATCAGTTGTCATGGCAACATGCACTTCACATCTCAGCACCCATCATCATCACCATCATCATTATCATCATTATGATTAACATCATCATCATTATCAATGGCGCTCCATAGCAAAAGGGAGAAACAAGGGAACATGCTGCTACAGTTAATCTAGTCTTTTCTGGGGAGGCTCATGCGAATGAAACAAAAGGAGAGTGGAGATGAAGTCTAAGAAAAGACTTGGCAGAGCAATGTAGTTATGTCATGTGTGGAGTCATTCTCAAGTGTTCCTCCCTGCTCCTGCTGACACACCACCTCCACCTGAATGCATGGCAGCAGGCAGCGGAGGAGAGATGTGGAAACAAAACAGCAGAGTTGTGACTGTGTGAGAGCGACCAACAAAAAAAGAAAAAAAAACAGAAGGGGGGATTAAAAACAGAAGGGAAGAGGGTGTCATACTTTGGGCAACGGCGTTTCGGATGACCGGACTTTCTTGGGAGATATCTGTGAAGAGAGCAAGAGAATTATTTTCTTGTTTCCCCCTCTTCAGAGATATCTCCTGTGGCATATTGCTGTTCTCTGTTACAGGACTTTTGTGGATGTCTGAGCACGTGTTTTCCTGTCAGCAAGACCTGTAAGTGGTTCCTCAAAGATGAATGTGCAAGTTAGCTTGATCGTTAATGCTCACAATAGTGCATTAAGTGTCACTGTTTTAGATGTATTCAAATGCAACCAAGTGCTGCAGCGTTATATATCATCTTCAGTGAGACGTCTATGGGGCGAGGATTATCAAGGTCAACAAAAATGGAGTAAGCAGGTGTTGTTAACACACACAAGACAAAGGGTCCTGGATTCAAAGCTGACGGGCACTGGCCCACTGAAAGGTTTGAATATGGGTCACACAAGCAGTAAGATGGGACCACAGACAGTACAATGGAGGGGAAAAAAAGCAACGGTTTAAGCAGTGACCCTGTGAAGACCTGTGAGGCCTCATACAACCTGCAGTGTGCAAGAAAAGGCCCTTACAAAACAAAAACAATCAGATGTTCTGCTACAACCCAGAGAAAGGTGCACAGAAATCTTCCAGTGTGTAAGTGACTATAATTAGCTGTATCCTTTTTTCAGTTGATCAAATATGTTGATGTGATATGTTAAGAAGAACCAATGAACAACAACACATCAGAGGAGACACTCAGAAGGTTCGGAGACAAGAGGAGACACACAATCACAGTCGCAGGGGAGAGAAAGACAGAACCAAATGAAAAGAAACACCAGTGTGCATTACGGTATTTGATGACTGTGGCAAAGTTTAGTAAGGCACTGCCTTTAAAGCTGCATTACGCAAGTTTTGACCAGCAGGGGGCAGAAGGTATATGAGTTAATCAAGAGCTCATGGTTAGAAAACATTTGCCTACTAACATAATGGACACAGAGAGACAATGAGCAGCTTGTTGGAGTTGTGTGTCTGCAGACCTGAAGTAGTGCGTCTTAAATCTGGAGTAAATATCTAAGTGATAATCACTGGAATGTGTTTTCATCTTTTTGTTTTTCTTTGATAGTTAACAGAATAGGGTATAACATGCAACAATGGCTGACCAGGCCTGTTACAGTAAATAGTCTCAGTCTTTATCTCAGTCTTTAGAGACTCAGATTTCTACTTTTTGATCCTTTTGTTTACCTCAGTTCTCAGCTGCTTTGAGGTTAGGCAGGTAGTGCAGAGATTATTTGGTGTTGATCTTTTTTATATTGGGAGTGGTGAGACTCAACCATACAGTCTATGTGCAGCCACAGAACCAAAATAATGTGCTAAAAGCAGCAAGAAGCAACAGAGGACTGAGTCGGCTGTTAAAGTGAGACACTGCAACTTTTGCTGAAAAGTGGCCAGCAGACTGGAGTCAGTCACAGTAAAGAGATCATCATTAGGTGGCTTGACAAAGTGAGAATCCAAGAGACCATGAACATGTCTCCTAGTGACAGTGTATTGATGTGAGCAAGGGCTGAATTTATTGCTTATGAATTCAAATTTTATTTCTTCTTATAAATGTTATGAACTTATAAACTAAGCTGTAATTCACAGTGAGTCAGGCACTACGAAGGAATCATTCAATGTCACTTTAATATCAAAAAATTGCTTAATGCAGGTTTAAAGCAATATCATTTACAATGATATGACTATAATTTCATATACGAAATGGAAATTTGAATAGTGTGAAGTGGCCAGATGGCACTGGAGAATTATCTATATTCCCTCTGAGGAAGGACAACAGAATGTAACAGGAGTGGTGAGAGACAGCGAAAGAGGAGAAAAACAGCTCCACAGAGTGAGAATGCAAAGATAGAAATTAAAAGGAACAGATTCAGGACAGTTGTGGGAAGAAATAACGATTGTTCAAATTTAAATTTATACATATGGATAGGGAGAGGAAGGATAAGGGTGAGAGTGTTGGGAGAACCAGAAGGATGAAGAAGCACAAAAATGCAAGTGAGTCGAGCAATAAGACAGGAAATGTTACTGATTTGTCCCCAGTGCTCAGGCCTGATGTCCATTCACACTCTACCTTCATTGGTGCCAGCTGGATAGGGGTGATGTAGGAGGGGTCCACCATGGGCTTAGGCCGGTTGGCAGTGTCCGCCAGGAGGCTCTGCCATTGCTGAGGCAGCCCGGTGAACTTCTGCTCCCGCGGGTCGAAGCCCGTGTGGACCCGATGCTCAAAGTTAGACGGAGCTGAGATCTCCAGCCGTTTCTTCTTCTTCCCAAACATGCTGGAAAACCCTGGCAAACCTGGGAAACCAAGGAAGAGAGCACAGGTTAACACTCTCAGAAACCCATTAGTGCACTGCTACTCTTTTTTTGAAAGGCAGTGCAAGTTACCGCTTTTCATTTGGCAATTTTTCCCCAATCTGTCTTCCTCAGTCTGTGCTCCACTTCAGCCTGTTTAGCACCATGACCTTGAATGTATTCATTATATTTTACTGTATATGGGAGGTGTGACACTACATCAGGTTGAGTGGATGCAGACAAGTGTGTTATTAATCTGGTTTGCAGCACAGCATCATCAAATGTGCACTTTTCCTCTGAAAATACAATTTAATAGACATTTGTTTTGTTGCATCAGAGCACAAGCAAAAATGTATCAAAGTATTGACATGTAAAGAGCATGAATTGTTCAGTGGTTTTTAAAGATGTCATTAATAACAATCACATTCCAGGTGATACTGTATATGGTGCTCAGAACTTTGATTAATGATACTTCCATGTAAAGAGTTGTTTATGTAAAATACAGCTGGTGGACTTGGTAAATATACCTTTGAAATGTAACAAGCAAACCATAAAAAGCTCCATGAAAATTGTTTATCTCATGAAAGTAAAAAAAAAAAATGTGTGCAGCAACAAATATGAATCAGGACCTTTACAAATCTCAGCAATCATCTCTCACTCGCCTTTCACTCTAATGCTGAGCCTCACAGATAGCACACTGTCTATCTGCAAAGGTATTAACACTTTTACACAACAGCAAATATAAAGTCAGGCAATAATTAAAAAAAAAGATAATTCAGGTTATTATAAAGTCAGCAAAGCAATTAATTAGGCTTTGCACTCCATGCCTGGAAGCTGCGTGGTTGAAGCATCCCAGATCAGCCACACTGATTGGCTGTAAGTGCCAGTTTAATACTGAATAATTGGAGATGTTTTATATTGTGCTGTGCTGTCATGTACTCTGCTGCTCCATGCATGTTAAGCCTTATAATGCTGCAGGATACGAACAAGGAAGGAACAAGCAAAAAAGCCCAAACATGGCAGAAAAACCAAGTGTCCACTTTGGTTATGTAACACAAACATAAGAAGGAAACTAGCTCAGATGCACTGAAGAAAAATTATGCCAACTAAGAACTGTGGGATCTTTATGTAAGGTCTGATAGAGGTTTATTCTGCATGTCGCTACTGTCAGTGGAACATCATGCATTAAATCTGCACTGCTCTTGTCTGTGCTTTTACTCCACGACCAAAAGGAACTGTGGAAATCCCACTGTGGTATTGGTGGTTTGGGTGGATGTATGATGTCCAGTCACAGGAACAAAATGTCATGCTGTTGTTGGTGCGGCTGTGAATGGAGTCTATTGTGTCTCTCCTTTCTAGGAAGCATTGTCCTCAGAGAAAAACAAAGTCATCCTCCCCCCGCCCCCCTTTCTTATTTTCTCTCTCCCCCTCTGTTATGGCTTTTGCACAGATAATGTTTGCTGTGCTGGTTCATACCTGCATTTACATTATGTGGGGTCCAAAAGTCTGAGACCATTTCCCAGTGGGGTACATGGATTGTGCATGTGCATTATGCACAAAACAAGAAAGACACCACCACTTGAGTAAATACCTTGGAGGGTCTCAGCAAAAGCACTTAAGGATTCAATGTCTGAATCTTCAAAAAAAAAAAAAAAAGCATATGGTGCTGCTTGTGTTAATATGAAAATGTATGTATAATTTGCACTGGCTGTCATTGTGCTTCAGAGCACATTGAGTAACTCTGTGTAACTAACTGCTTATTCTTATTCTTATTTGCTCTTGCTGTAAAGCTTTCCATCCTTGCACACCACATATGCAGTTTACAATGATAACACAGGAAGATTCTCCACTTGGATTTCACACAGAAGCAAACAAAAGCAGTCTTCTTATTTCCACCTGACAACTGTGAAATTTCTTGGCTGTAATGACAACTGTTGCCAGCAAATTTTAGCAGCTTTATCAACAGCTATGAGCTAATGCTAATGATAAAGTGAAGTTGCTAAAACCTCTGTGTCCTCCTGACTTTTTAATGTCTCTAGCTGATTCATTTTTAATAAGAAAATCACTAATATGATATAATGAGAAAGAGTGACAGCTCCATGTTCCAGGAAACTTCCCTCAAACAAAGAGCAGGAAAGAGCCGTTAATGTCATCTTAAACTAATGTACTAGCATCTTTGTGGATTGTGGATGGTCCTGTCCTGAACAAGTATTTTTCTAATGTAAACTGCAACCCCACAAAAATAATCTAGTTAGCTAATGACATGCCCCTGCCTTTCAAACAATGCTAAGTTACCACTGTGAGTAGCAAGCTTGTCAGCCTGGCATGCTAATGTTTGTCAGCTGCTGGATAAGATATGACAAACATTCAGGTTAGCTGCTAAAAAGTATAAATTGAGTCTGCATAGCAGTGCACTAAATCAGATTTAGTTGTGAAAACGACTAACTCTTTCGACTTGGCAGTATCTCCTGAACAGATGCAATGACAGAAGTCACAGAAGACTTTATTTCTAAATGTAACTTTAAACAGACAAGGGGGAAAAATGTAATTATGGAAATTGTTCTCAATCATTTCCTTTGCTGCCCTGCAGGAGAGCCAGACAGACCAAATTAGTGGCCTCAAACAGGAAAGATGGAGAGATAGATTGATGGGTGGCCGGGTGGGGGAGCATGGTGGGGGATTAAGGAGAGATCTAAAAAACAACAGATAGGGGAAACAAGAAAAAGAGAAAGAGACATAAATGTAACGAGTGATGGAGAGAGAATGGAAGCTAAGAAGGCTTAAGGCTTTTGTGAAGCATACAGTGCAGCACAATCATAGCACAACAGATTACTGTGCAGGACACTTCTGCCTTTAGAAAGCTCAATACTGGATCAAAAAGGCGTTAAGTCATAGACAGAAAGCGCCTCCCACAGGCATGTTTACACAACCGATGCCTTCTGCATTTACACAGCACTCACTCAAGTATGTATTGCATCAATTGTGAGAAATAAAAAAAAAATATGCAAGATATACAGGCTATGCTTGTCTTTTCCTTGGTCCATCACATTGTCTGCTTCACAAAAACACAGGACTATAATACTCTCCACAGGTATCCCCTTAGATAACCAGCAAAAAGAAATGCAGTCCACAGCCCTAATTTTGTGCTGAGCTACATATCTCTTATGCAACACGGACATGTCAGCAACCCTTTCCACTTTTGGCAGATGTCCACTTAAACCTCCACAAATTGACCCAAGGTGAGTGACCTTGTTACTATTTTTAGACCATGTGCATGAAATGGCTTCTGCAGGATGTAATACCAACATGTTGACGTCAGGCTGATTGGAAATGAAATTCCTAAAGTAAAGTCAATGAAGACAACATCAAGGATGAGGCTATAAAACAGCCCCTGGTAGAGGAGGAGTCTAACAGAAGGCAACGCTCAAATATTTTGTAAATACCAACGATAAAGTTGCTTTCTGCAGTCACCACAGTGAAACACGCGGTGACTAATATAGGGCTTGATCGCAGCCTCGCAATGAATCACCAGCTGACACACAGTAGCTGAAGCCCTTGTTACCTTAGAGCAATATACATACAAAAACAAAAACACATCCCATAATGCTGGATCCAACTATGAACCAGATCTATAGTGCAGTGGATCTGATGCTGAGACTGGGTCTAAAAACACTGTGTATGAGCGGTGGGAAAGCTCAGGATAACTTTGCACCGTATGTGCACGCCAACCAGATGAGCCTTCATAAAACCAACTACACAAGTCAAGACCAAGAAAGGGAATGTGTTTGTCTACTATGAGCTGCAAACACGAGCATGTCCAGCTAACTAGCTTACTATACTTTCAGTAGCAATCTTAGTGCTATTTCGAAAGGCAGGGGGTCTATCGTTAGCGTACTACATTATTTTTATAGGTCACAGATTGTTAGAAAAATACCTGCTCAGGAATGAAACATCTACCCTGTGGGAGCCAAGCCAGAGTTTAGAGTAATGTTAACAGCTCTGTCCTGATCATTATTTATGTAGTTTGAGGACATTAATTGTCCAGCATCTCCAAATTTTCATTTGTGTGTTTTTTAGCAAAACTCCCAAATCCTTTTCTCTTGTTAGTGAAGCATGCATCAAATCATTAAGGGCTGTGTTAGAAAGACATTTTAACAACATGTTTTAATGCCATTAAAATCACTGTACTTTAATTCTGACTAGCTCAACCCAATACACGAAAAATGTATGGAGCCATCATGTATCTGTGTAACACCATTTTACTGGTTCTCATTTTAAAACAACGTAGCTGGAAACTGGAGTTTTCAACTGTACGTCAGCAATAGCTTATGCTAGTTAGCCATTTTTTTTTTTGTTTGTTTGTTTTTTTAATTAAACTTTCATTTCATAACAGACAAAACATTATTGGAACATTTTCCGCCCTCTCTGTGGTCTGTTTGCAGCCACAGAGAAGATGGAAGCCCCTGACCTAGATGGTACATCTTGGGAATGAGATTATTAGAGGCTAGTAGGGCTTAAGTCGTCTAGGCCAAGCTCAACTGCTAAGAGACACAACAACACATGTGCGCACACATACGCACCACTGAATGCATGTAAGACAGCAGATGGAGCTGCATGCTTATGCACTCAAACAGTCCAAACTTGCTTCTGCAGAGCTTTTAGCAGCTGCCCTCTCACAACAGTCCAAACAGGTTTGGACTGAGATGTACTTTAAGTGTAGAGGCCTCTGGGAATTGCCTCCATGCAGAGGCCAGAAGAACTACTTACTGCACAACTTCTCCTGGCTGCCACATAAGCACCTCTTGAGCTGTAATTTATGGGCAGATTGTAAAGCACTTTGTGAAGTTTCAGACTAATGCCTGCAAGGTTATTCTGCCAAAGAGTAACAATGTCACTCTGATGAGAAATTGCACCTGGTAATATATGGCAGACATTATGAAACTCCATTATTCTACAGTGCGTGTGTAAAACCAAGGTGAGCTGTGTGTGTGTCTATCTGTGAGTATATCGTATCTACTCACAAGCCACAGCTCTAAGGGCTCTACAGCTGAGTGATGCTTAAATGACTACAAATGTAGATTGTTCTGCCATATGAATATGTGCCCTTTAAATATGTGAAAGCAATACATGTTGATGTTCCTGTCACTTTGAGTGTGTTGTTACGAGAAGTATTACATAACCCCATGTACACATACACAAACCATGAGTTTAACATCCTGCATACACGTAACAGAAATATGCTCTGCCATGCATAGATATATGCAAATACATGGGTACATACTGAATACTAACCTGGACATAAACACACAGCGGTTCAAAAGAACACCCACACCCACACATGCATAACGACACATACACACAAACATACTTAAAGGGGCAACTAGTCCCAGGGCAGAGATCCCGACTCCCAGGCTGATTTGTCTCCAAACCATCTGTCACCATCTGAGCCTCCACAGGCATTTCCCCTTTTGTACAACAACACCTCAACGGACAAACACTTTCACTGAAACCAGCCCCATGCTACAGCAAAACAGGGACTCTGTGCATGTGTGTGTTGGTGTTTGTGTCAACTATGTATAACGTGTCTATTTTTGGTTCCTAAGCGCATGTTAGCGCTCTGCAGCAGCTTGGCGTATTCGTGTGTTTTCAAAACACCACATTAATTTTGTATCCTTTAGATTGTAATTTAGAAGCATAATTGAGATGCAGAGCACTCACTCGTGCACAAATATGCAAATACATTTCATACATAATTTAAAATGCAACATGAAAAGGACACAAATTCCTTCTGATATACAAGTCAAAGGAGGAGAAATGTTCTCTTCTTCACTTGCAGCTACAGGGAAGAGGAGGAATTCCTAATCTAATTAAAAGGTCAAATGTTTTAGAGCCAAGGAATAAAACCTGATGGTACATTTTTACTCAAGGTGTTATCATCTTTCCCAGCGCACCTTTGCTTGGTTTGAATGACAGAAACTGCACAAAGTGAGACCAATTCAGCTTCTGCATCCCGATCATTAGTGTCTCCGTTCAGTTGTACCTCGCCTCTTCTGTCATGCCCTGCGCCGTTGTCTGCTGTTCAGCTCTGTCCCATTTGCATTCACTTGTTCTCTCCAGACCTCGCTCCTTCAGATGATTTAATTGACTCAAAAACTGTTAACAGAGACATGCATTTCACCTTCCATTCCCTGTTGATGTATTTGTAGAGCAGTAAACAACTTCAGCTGAAGAAGAAGCCTTTTATCCTTTGCGCACTGTATTTACAACATGCTGAGAAGTTTGTAACATCCTCACCCACATCATGTTTAAAGACTTGAGATGATCAGGGAGCTGTAGCATGTGAAATGAAAGCTCTGATCGTGAATATTTCTCATCCTGGTAGTCTTCTTACGTTTCTTTGTTTCAACCCATATTCATTAAATCACTGCTCTTACCTGGAAACAAACTGACGGTGTCTTTCAACCAATCAAAATGCTCTGGATAAGCCATGACGAGGCAGCCCAGGACATCAGAGCCTCTTCAGATGGGCTTTGAAGTCAAATTGCGCTCCTGATAAATCCATTATGCACCTCCTTTTTCTTTCAACGGAACATGAAACACCAAATCCCCTGCTTGAACCATGATTGCTGAATTATAAGACAATGATTCCCCAGAGGAGGGACACCAGTGAAGTCATCGAATTGACAAATCAGGTCAGATCCAGGACCCTTTGCAGCCCCCAGTGAGCTGCTACTACTACTGCTACCCTGCTGCTGCTATGACTCTCCCTGCCTGCACGCTCTGATAACTCCCAATGTGAGATGCACAGGGTACGAAAAAGTGCCTACGCCAGCAGCCCGGGCCAAGGCATGGCCAGACAGCTTAAGCCCAGACCCATCCCATTTTACTTTCATTGTTTGTCTAACTGGGTCTGACCGGCCGCGTCCCAAACTGAGCACCCTCTGACCTTCACTGTCCTCCTCCCACTTGTCGGTCTGTCAACAGAACCACAAAAACAACAGAGAGCGCAAGTGTCCTCTGTGTTCCCACAGTCCACAGGATGGTGTTTGTGCCCTGTCAAACAGCACACACACAAAAATGTCTCCCACCGATGCCAGCCTGTGAGGATATCAACTTTGGTGTCAAGAGCTGCACCACCAGGCACCTTATCACTGCCTCTTTCAGAAGGAAAATCACACAGAGGAAGACAGACAGTGTGACGGAGGAGATAAGATGGAAAAAAGAGAAGGAAACAGCTGGTCCAGTCAGCGGCGGTGACAGAGTCTGGCCATTTGCCGACTCTAAGGGGACATTTAGCGGTGGCAGCCACAGACAGGCCCTGCACTGAGGGCAAACACACACTCACACAAGAAGCGCGAGGCTGTCGGCATCACACTGTACAGTAATTTCATTTCAGAGACAGAGCATTTGAGTGAAGGTGGGAACGGGCACGGCATGGGACATTACACAGTGCACCTCTGCAAGGCTGTGGGCCAAATTACAAAAAAGGTAAATGAATTGAACAAGTTTATTTTGAGAGGCTGAAGAAATGAACACTTTTTACAGTGTTGTCTGCCAGTTGTGTCACTGACATTGTCTATGTTTTGACAAGAAGTAGAACTTGTGACTCTTTCTAGCCAATCAATGTGACTACTCTGACTGAACAGTCGATGGCCTGTTCAAAAAAAGAGTAGCTGGAAAACTGCTGATAAAAGCAAAAGACTGACATTTATCTGCTTCTCTGAATGAAACCTGACTGTGAGCACAACATTTTTTTTTCCCTTAAGTGCAGCACAGTGCATTGTATCATTTCACAGCTCATATCATATGAAATATTCAGAGGAAAACTCAAACACACAGAGGACAATATGATGGACATCTATTAGTTTTTTTTTGGACGTATGTTGTAGAGAGTCTTTCCTCTTCATCTTTGTTTCGACTCAAAAAGTAGAGATTTAGTAGAGATCCATCATCTCTCATCAAGTCGTTTTCATAAGTTTCATGAATGACCAATGAGCCATTGGCAAAGATTAGTGAAGGCATTAAATACATTTTTCAGGATGTAATCTTAACCCCACTACAAAATACATGTCTATACTACTAATTTACAAATATATTTTGGGGAAATGTAATTGCTGCCTGGGTTGCCTTCATCAAGAGCATGTTTTTCAATCTACAAAGTGTGACATATGTAATCACAGTGGTCACAGGGAGGAGATCGGGCTGGATGGTTGGGTGTAAAAAGCAGGGCTTTGACATCAGAGACTGAGGCTCACGTCCTGTGTCCCACATGTTCAGGCTACTAAAACACTTGATCTTTGTCTGACCTTGACCAAGAGTTATAATAAAAAAGCAGTGAAAACACTAATCTTGCTTTAGTCGCAGGAGTTAATACTGTAGGGAAAACAAACAGGACTCATATTTTTGTTTGAGAACATTCTTGTGTTGGCACTGAGCTGTTTGATATGTTCAACATAAGCATTGCCTTGCTGTGTAGCTTTATCCTGAGGGATTACATTTCCTACAAAATGAATTTGTTGTTATGGACTAGTTGTATTTGAATACAATCCTAAGGATAGGAAGGTTGTCATATTAGACAACAACAAGTCTCCAAACATGAAGTAAAATACACTGACAAAACAAGCCATGCTTATGTTGCATGTGATATGATTAACACAAATAGGACGGGGCATCCAATGAGCCAGACTTTGCTATAACAACTAAACTATGAAAAATGATATCAAATTAAAATCTGCATCTATAGATTGCCTGCTTTGGCCATACTGCATGTTATGGGGTTTTGATACCAGCCCACTGCTTTAACTTCATAGGGAGAGAGAATGTGTTTGGGTTAAAACACTTGTGCAGCAGACACACCCCTCTGCAAGTACTAGTGGATATAAATACACATGCCTCCTTCAAGGGTCTTATCCTCTCTCTCTCTCTCTCTCTCACTCACTCTCTCCCAGCCAAACACAAACACACATGCAGAGGAGTAATGCAAGTGCTCTAGAGATGGGGAGGTGCAGGCTAACTAGAGAAAGAGACAACTAGAATTATGGCAGTGGAGGCTGATTTGGCTATGCTAAGTACCCGACACTTTAAAAGCATCAATACAGCACCCTCCACTTGACTAATGGACGACTACATCATAGCTGTCACAAGACAAATGCTCGTTAGTGAGATAAATGATCATTCCTGCAAAGTATTTGAGTGCAAAGTACAGGTTGTTATTCTTTGGTGGTGTAAAGTTTAGCAACATCAAAAATCACTGCAAAAGAGAATTTGTGAAAGGGAGATTCAGACGAGGCCTTCAAGTCTCTCACTGATCTTTCACTATCGAGTATAAGGATCAGCTAAAGTTGCTGTTGTCTCCTGATGTGGTAACATAATGGATGATTATAGCAGGGAAAGGGTGACTCTGGGAGGCACTGAGAGATCAGGAGAGTTATCTAAATGAGATCTCTGCAGTCCTGAGGACAGAAGAGTGTGTGTCACTGTCTGAGAAAGAGTGTGTGCACATGTGTGACCATGTGTATGTGTGCAGCTGTGTGTCCTGGCTTTAAAAGCACATTAAAGCAAAAGGTGACCTGAAACTAAGCCTTTGATAGCGTCACTTCTATTCAGTGACTTTTATGTGAATCTAAGATGAAATCTCACTAATACTCCAGTGAGATTTCATCTCGGTATTTTAGTATTTCACCCATATGAAGAACGGTAGAATAAACTAGTTAGAAGGGGGAGGCTGGTGCTTTTAAGTGCCATTTAAGAGTCTAGGATTTCATTAAACAGGATAACACTGGTCAGGACTAACTGACCAGTGTTATCCATCCACTTTCCATTACTTATGCTGATCGAGGTCTTCTGCTGGACCATTAGTAGATTAGTCCACACGTCCACGTTTACCCTGGCCACATCCTCCAGCTCCATCTGAGGCATTCCTCAAGCTGGATGGGATATGTTATCCCTCCAGCAGCTTCTGGGTCTGCTTCCAGTTACCAGTGCCTGAAATACCATCACAGGAATCCCTGTCTCCCGTCAAAGTGGAGGAGCAGCACATTTAAACATCAGGTTTCAAAACAGCCATGTTTCGATTTTTATTTATATTTCGGCAAACTGCACCATTTAAAGCTATGTCAGATTAGTTTATAGCAATTACTGTTTGCAATGTGCCAATGAATGTACAGACAACTATGACTGGATAACTTCTTATACTGCAGAAAATCTTATCCACGCATGTGCGAGTGCGTGAATAAGAAAACTCTAAGGCGAGTTACTGAATAAGGAGTTTTTTGATCATTTCTAAGGATGTTTATTTGCAGTGGACCTCAGAGACAATGGTATCCTCGGAGAGTGGAAGTTTGTGTGCGTCACAGCCTCTGCTGCTGCTCCAACCGTTGACTGTGTTGATAAGGTTAAATCACTGGGTCAGAATACAAAAACTTGTTTTTAGAACAGCAACACCTGTCGTTTTTACTTGACACAGTATCTTTGCCTCATGTCTCCTCCTCCCTCCACACCCTCCCTTAGACTCTGCCCCGCCGGAGTTGGTTTCAGACATCTGTTTAAGAAAATAGACACTTTCTGTGCTTTGTGACTAAAATGAAATATTCTTTGACAAAAACTACAAAGAGAAATACCAGGTGCTCACAGTTATGCTGTTGCAAATCCCCAGGTGAATGCACGGTGCTCTTGAAGTTGAAACAGTTAATTTAGACAAAGGGAAGCTACTGGGCTTACTTCAGGCACACAGCCAATCAATGCTGGTTGGAAAGGGAGGTATACACGCCCCGAGAAAGACCCGTGGTGTGGTGGTTGAAAGCAGACAGCGTTCTTTTTCCTTTTTGGGATTTTTTGCCAAGCATCTTACTCAGATATATCCTAACACAATAAAGGTATGATAACTATATCCTTGGATTGGACTGAAGTAAGCCCAGTAGCTTCCTTTAATTGAAATATTTTTTAGTAGCCAAAGTCTGGACATCAATAACTCTGTGACTTTACACGCACTCCTCAAGACCTTGGGGAGTATTGACTTTTTGAGCTTTTTGATACTTCAAAACAACTGATAATTTACCGGTTGCAAACAGTGTTTTCTACACTATGCAACACAAGACTCAAACATAACACAACTTAGTGTTAGTGAAAGACAAAGTTTTTCAATTCTCTAGTGCTGCGCTGTTTCCTTGCAACCCACCTCCTGGTCCAAGCCCAGACTTTGAAAAATGCAGCACATTCATTCAGAAAGAATTTGATGTGGATTAATAACACAACAACAACGCAGCAGAATCTCCACAGTGAATCAAATGTGTGGGGGGAAAAAACAAATACAAAAATAAAACAAGAAAGAAAGACAAGATTTATAAAAAAAAAAAACAGTACAACTATTTGTACAAAGTATGCACAGTAATATTGCTTGCCTTGACACCTGTTGTGAGGCTTTCTATTTGTAATTGCTGTTAGATGTTCACATAGAATAAATAAGTATGGCACACTGGAAGCCCACTATACTCTCTGCCTAAGCCAACAAGCCAAAGCAGATAAAGATATGCTCCTTATCTGCACAACAGAACCTACACACTGATAAAGAATGAAGTAAAACCGCTCCTCAGTCCTGCTATCAACACTATCAAGCACGTGAAAAGGAGACTCTGCCATATGGTATTAGTTTCAGTGCCCCAGGGCTAACATCTGTATGCAGACAGCATCCACATCCAGGCTGAAGAGACAAATGCCTCTTTTTTTTCCAAAACTGAGAGCAGTCTTTTCATAGACCTGCAATTTCAGTGGGACGCAGTCAGACATAAAGAGAGGGACTGGCAGCGCTGCAGGCAACTCTGTGACTATTTGTTTATGTATATGTGATTATGTGTCTATGTGGATTTGTATGGTGGTCAGCCCAGTGAGCCACAGCCTTAGTGGAAGACTCTCTATAATGTCCAACTACTTAAGATGCTGTACATGAATTTTGTACATGAATGTGATCATACACTGTCATTACAATGGCATCTGGTGAAATAATGCACCTCTAACCTCTTTTCAATAAGAGCTTAACATTTTTTTTAAACTATCAATATGTGTTAATGGTGATAGAGCCATTCGTTTTTATTGCCTGCCTGCACTGCACATATTTACCCACAGCGCCAAAGTATCTAGCACCCTCTGTTAGGTTTTACTTGTGTTGCTGACCAGTGCACTTTGATATAAACTATTCAAATGGTGTTTAGAAGTATTAACTCCAGTTAAGCTCAACAGTCAGGCTGAGTAGACGAGGGAACGTCTTCACGGACAAGAAGAGTCACAAACCTACTAAAACACTCACACTTGCTGAATGACTTGTAAATCCCAGCCTCTTGGAACTGCTGGGATTAGGTACTTTGCTTAACTCACTGTCCCCAGCTGTCTAACAACAGACCCTCCAGTCACCAGGTACTTAGGATTTGATGATTTGAATTAAGATGTCTGGGGTAAAATTGCCTTAAATTTGGTTGAAGAGCAAGGGGATTTTTTTTAGATGTCAAGCTCACATGCAATTGTTATTTCAGCAGCACTTAAATGTGTAGCAGGTCCTAATGACACATTGAAATTATGTCATTAATAATGTTGAAACAATACTTCTATGCCACCTAGAATTATGATACGATAAAACAAATTTTTAACCACATTTAGGCTTTGTCTTAGTCTGTTCTTCACCAGGTAATTACACAATCTGACTCACTGGATATGTATCACACATTACCTCGAGAGCAGTTATCCTAAACTCTGCAGTTCACCTCAGCTCCACTGAGCTTTTTTTTTTGTCTTTCAGCTCACTGTTTTGTTCTTTACTGTTTGGTTCACTCTTGCAGGTCTATTAGTGCCATTTTTGGCCACAGCAGACAAAAAAACTCAGATAAACCCACTGTTTATTATCCACCCACCCCCAAACGACAATGTTAATGACTAGCTAGTGAACATAGTGGAGCATTAACTGCCAAATATGCTAGCCACACATTTTCCTCAGGAGTTGCTGAAGACCCAAACAATGCCAGAAGTAGAGGGAATATTATATCATCAGGTGACTGGAACTACATTTCCAAAGCAATGCTGATGTTGCTCAATGTCTGCCGGCTGTGTAAATAGGCTGTTTGTTAACAAGTTTGCCACAACCACTTTAGATGATAATATGTCAGTGTTGTGTTTACAGCTTGATCTGCTGCCCTCAAGTGGAAAAAACAATCAATTAATGCTACTTGTATCAAGTAAATGATCATTTATCATTTGTAAATCATCATCATTTGCACTCACTTTACATATAATTATCAATCGTGTAAAAAAAAACATTAAAAAGATTTTAAATAATGATTAACAACGGTTATTGTTTGTTAATTGCATGTTAATTGAAACAGATTTATTTAACTACATAAAATGAATACTGTCCATTAGCATTAATGATTACAATTTGAAATTAATCATTAACCATCTGTAACAAATGATGCTTGTAAAGCACTACAGCCTCTGACCATGAATAACTGCTTACTTCCTGCTGGTGGTTTTCGAGGGTAAAAGCACTCTGTTCTTTGAAAGCCTCCTCCTTTCCACCCCATTATCTACACAAGGATGTTAAACCCTCGACTTAATCGTTTATTATTGATAGCTCGGCAAGAGGCCTTCCCTCCTGGTGTTATGGGAAAATGGTTAAGGCTGAGATGTAAAAGACGTAGGTTAGGGATTTGTGGAGCCAGCCACTGCATATTATTGCAGATAACACAAGCCGTGTTTATGTGTGGCACTTACTGTTACATATGAATGTTTTCAGGCTGAAAAATTGCTGGGGCAAGGTGTGCGTTTCAGTGAATGAGTGTGTGGATAAGAAAATATACATGTGTGTGTTTTATAGAGGTGTAGCAGTGGCCAATGTGTTTGCAGAGCAGTAGACAACTAGAATGAGATTTTAAAAACTAAAATAACATGAGTCTTTCTCATGTGAACACAATAGTCTTTTATAATTGACCATTTGCTAAGCCCCACCCACTGTAGTTATTAAGTGGGTTTCCATCCACGTTTTCAATTTGCACAATGTGGGGAAATACCACACAGTGGATGTGCTATTGAACAGGACTTTTTAAACTGTATCGTGTAACCCTGTACCTGGCTTCCTGACTCAAGAGGAGGGGCACATGTGGAGTCAAGACTTACATCGCACCGGCTCACCCACCTGTCACTCAAAGCGGCACGCACTCAATTATGCAGAACTTTAAGCCTTCATAAAATTTAAACAAGTGAGTTCTATACAAATTCACCCCCACTCATGGCAGTTGTCAAGAAGGGGGAAATTAGCCATAGTGACCAAAACTGTTTTTGTACCAGGCTGTAAACATGGTTATTTCTACAGCAAAGTTGGACATTTTAACATGAGAGTCGATGGGGATTGACTCACTTTTGGAGCCAGACTCAAGCAGTCATTTGAAGAAATGCAGTTTTTGGCATTTCTGTGATTCGGATGTTGCCGCCTGTTTTTGACAGGCTAAAAAAAGACATCTGAGGTGCTGAATTATCTTACTGTCCCACACACTGGCACACTACTACAGCATGGAGAAATTCAAAACTTCACGGACACGTCATGCATTGTTATGTTTGCTAAGCTATGATCAGGAAACTACTGTTTGGTGGAGGTGTTTAGTCAACTGACGCCTCTTCATTCAACAGCCATTGGACAGTGTTTCTGTCTAACTGCGACCTGTGAAACAGCAGGACAGGTTCTGAGTGTGAGACTGGTATATCAGGGGTCATGCCTCTGTAAAAGCTGTGGCGAGGCCTGCTGCTAATGACCTGGACAACATGACTCTGACAGCATTTCAATCCCTCACGTTTCAGCCAAGGACACAGAACAAAACGTCAGCTTTGACGGATGATGCAGCCTGGGATTTCGCCATAGGAGTACCCAGTTTACACCACTGCCTCAAGCCACTTCTAGTATGACTGTTAATCCTCAGAAAGAAACACACGTGCGGCAGAGAGGCACCAGTGTGACCTTGTTTTAAAGAGCAAAAGGTCATGTGACCATGCACTTGTGGAGAGGAAAAGGTAAAGATAAAGAAGATGCCTAAACAGGAGGCCTGAGGAGTTAATGTTAAGCGAGCAAAAGGATGAATCTGAACATCTCAATCTTGATTTTGCAACAGTGACTAGTTTCATGCGCAGCATATGATTTAAAGTGTTACTTATCAAAATATTACACAATTATTTAATGTGAAATGTTACTATAAAATCATTTTCATATAAGCTTAAGTCATTATTATGACTTTTGACAGGAAGGCATCTGTAAATACATCTGCATCTTCTCTACATAACAGCTGAGTGGCTCCCAGAGCAGTGTAAAAGAAAATCAGGCAAGATTGTGTCTCAGCCTCAACTTTCATAAAATTAAATGGTTTCATGCTCTCTAAATTCAAAGTAATGTTGGTAAATTGTATTGCTGTTTAATCGTACTGGGGAAAAAAAAAACACACACTCACAATGCAGGGAGTTATCTCAACAGCACAGTCCAGTATGACTCACAGCTCCACCATTAGCCCACACATGGGAGAGGGAAGATAAGTCTAACCTACAAACAGAGAAGTGATACTTATAAAACATTGATCAGACCACCACTACAGTCTGTGGACCAATCATGTGCCATTGTTTCCTCTTTATCTCCTCCCCCTCTACAATCCATTCACTCTGCATGGGTGTTTACATCCCACCGCCTCCTCTTCCACCCCACTTGTCTTTAGTTGTGGATGGTAAATGGAAGCTTGTACCTGCTGACCTACATTACTGCTGTCTTGCAGGCCCTGAACGGAGGAAGTTGCTTCTACTGCACTGAGAGCTCGGTAATGTAAAGGAGACAGACCATCTTTTGATGTGGGACCAACCTGGGTTCAATCAAGCACATGCTGTATGATAACAAGCAGACAGTCCTGCTCTGGAACAGCAGGAAAGACAGAACAAAATGTAATTTTCCCTACAAAGTGAGGCAAGAAGGAACTACAGATGACGGAAGAGCACAGCTGCAGGTACTACCCAAAAGCAATGTGTCTCTGGTAGTCAGACTAAACAGAAGAAGACCATTGGGATAAGCCCATTGGCCACTTACTGCAGTCTGGTAGTTTCTGCGTTTTCAACGTCCCATCTCACTTCCTCAAGCTAAGGAGTGAGACATTCATCATAGACCATGTTGTTAAAAACTACGAAATCATGTGAGTATTTAAAAAAAAAAAAGATATTAGGGCTCCTTTATGAAAAATTTCCATCTAAAAGGGCATGGTGCATGTTTGCTGACTGACTGGTATAGCTACAGGCAAATGCGCCTCTATTAAATGCCCTCCTCGCAAATAATATGATGAAGCAAAGAGGAAAGGCTGTATTATTAACTGTTAACATACTATTAGCAGGTGTGATTAGTGCTGCAGGAGGTGAATTCATTTAGAGAGAGCAAGGCAGGAGAACTGCGAGGAGGACTACTCCAAGTCTGGAGTAGCTATTACGGTTCTGATGTTTACATCTGACCCGACTGAGGGTTAATAGACGGTTACCTAGACAAGTTATCCACATGCTCTCTCACACATTTTACACTACAGAAGCAAGTATTGCTCAGCACCCTAAAAATATTAACCTACTTCTCATTGACTTTCACAAGGCAGGAAATTATCTCCTGGGACTTTGTGTCCATTGCCATTTATGACCATAATGCCAACGCTTATTGTTGTCAGTTTGTTAAAACAATGTTCCCCACAGGCTCTATCTGCTGCCCAACATAAACATATCACAATGATATTAGGTTCTACAAGACACTTCTCCAGTGCAGGCACAGTGCAAACAGTATAAAGTCTTAGGGTCCAGGTCAAGCAATATAAAACTACATCTACAGAGACTGTTATGTCTACATTACATACAGTCGACACTGCGTATCAACATACAGTACTGGGTAATATGTTTTTAAGTGGATGTTGTACAAGACAAAACAGAAAAGACCAAAGAAAAACACTAACTTGACACTGAGAAAAAAGTATCAGTTCTATTGAGCGAACAATTCAATTTAGGCACTGACCCAAAAACAGTGCACAGTGGTTGCTCAATACAGGTGGTAATTAACAACCAGTACAAACCTCAGTCAGTTCAGAAACAAGCACCTGATTCAGCAGCACTCAATAAGACACATCTGCATCAGCCCCTTTCATCTTGGAAAAGTAATGCTGATGTTCACTTTACTTTTGTCTTTGAAATATTCCCTTTCATTTCCGCAGCCTTGCTTTTCTCTTAAAAGAGCTTCAGCACTTTGTCTCTTGAATTTCATGTTAATGCAGTTTCAGTTTGTGTAGACACTGGGATGAATTGGAAGAAGCTGACACCCTATTGTGTTATATAAAGCCGCATTATAGAAAACCAAAATGTTGTAATAACAAGCTGAACCTGTATGAGATAATCAACAGAGAGGTCCCCGGTCAAAACCATCATCATGAAGATATCCACAGCCGCGCATGCACACGGTAACTGTACTGAAACAACAGAGTGTGTAGACCACACACAGTGAGTCATGTTCCAGAAAACCAAACAAATACAGACTGACATGACAAAGACAATGTGTTCACATTGATCTATTGTGTGCCATGTTGAGCACGTAAGCTGATGCAGCTGAATACCAGTGTGGAACAAATCCTCGACCCCTCCAGAGATGAGAAAATGATGAATCAATACAGAGACACACAGGCCTGTTTTCTGCTGTACTTCAATAAAAATGAACTTCAATAGTAGCTGAAACAAACATTTGAGGATTAACAAAATCTGTTCCCTCTCCAGAGTCTCTAGAGCACTAAACAAAGTGTCTCTTTGTATTCTGGAAGATAAAACAAATGGCAAATTTGGTTTGTGTTCTCTGAAACATCAGATTAGTACAGTAGCAGGGTAGTGCTGCAAATGTTGAGAATTTTGACTAAATTATATATTTGGCTAAATTTAGCCTGTCTTCTCTCCACCAAACAGCCTCTGAGCTAATGTGGGCTGCTAAGCAGTGGTGGGTCAGGGTGTGAAAGGATGACATGAGTCCAGTGGAGATGCTCTCATCAGCGGATCTCAGCTGCACGGCGTTTGAGGCTCAGCCGTAGACTCATACCAGTCCACATGACTTCACACGCTGATGATCACTGATAACGTTCCAGGATTAGGGACACGGTGTGTCAATATGTGAGTGTGCGCATGGGTGTGTGTGTGTGTGTGTGTGTGTGTGTATGTTTGAGTGCTCAGGCCTAAGATCCGTGGAAAAGCCACAGATATGCACACCCCATATAGCCACTGAAGCACCCATCAGCAGCTATAGTGAGTGTGTGTGGCAGAGGTTCTCAATCTGGGGGTCAGGACCCACCAAAGGGGTCACGAGATAAACCTCAGGGTTGACGAGATGATTATCAGTGGCTGAAAAAAGAATCAACCAAATTCTTCTTCACAAAATTAAACTTTTTGTAGACTTCTTAGATTTAACTTTTTGCTTTTTGCTTTGTTCTTGTTTGCAAGTCGACATTTTTCAATTAAAGGGCCACAAAGTTTGAAAACATAGAAGATGAATAAATAAATAGCTAAATGAAAGGTATTACAATTAGTGCTAACACAAGATAAAAGCAAAATGATGTAGGCATTTCAAATTCTCTAATGCACTAATTTTGTACAAAAATGGTAGAAAAGGTGTCTCCTCTTAGTGGCACTGAAGTGTAAAAGGAGTAAAAAGCTTTTTCTTGATTTCCCCGGTTGCTTTGGTTTTATTTTTCTCTAACTACCCCTGCTTTACTCATCGTCTCCAGGAAGAAGGAGGAGCAGATAATACTGTCAGAGCCTGTTACAGTCAGATGTGCAGCTCATACAAAGTGAGACTGGGTGTGTTCTTCGTCTCAGACGTTGCACAGTCAAATTAAACGTAGTTATTCACCATGTCCTCTTCTTCTCTGGTCTCTCTTTCTGTCTTCCTCCTTCCTCTCGTTGTCTCACTGTCTCATGACTTATCTGTTCAAATCATTCATAGTATCTGAAAAAAGTACAAATTACTACAACCAGTAAATATAAATAAAATATAAAATCCGTGTTTTACATAAACAGGTTTTTAAAAATGAACCCGCTCATCATGTATTCAATATAAAGGCTATGAATACATTGTGGCACATCCACACACACTTCACACAGATGTACTGATGAAGACAATGATTGGCATGAGCAAGATGAGATGTAGCAGCCATCAGAGTCATGTCTGTGTTCAAGGACAGTCTATCAGAAGAGATAGCTGATAGCAATGTATGATTTCTCATGTCCATATCAAACCATCAAAAGGTATCACAAATTACTGGAACTGCTCAGAACATGACACTTTTACTGCTAATCACACGTTTTCCTTTAAAATCCTTGATAATAAAAGAAATCCTAGAGATACATCTGTGTGTGTATGAGGCTGTAGTATGAGCCACACTGTGAGAAAAACAGAAACACAAGAGCCAAGATGTCAGGAATGGATTAAACAGTGTGTTTATCAGCTCCAACAGCAGCAACTACAGTAGTTTATTTGGGGTTACATTAAAACATGTCCCCAGAAACTGGAGACAGTGTTTTCAAGCTGATGAAATCTGCTTGTAACTTTTGTTTTAGTCAGTGAAATCCACAGTCATCAGCTAGAAATGAGAGGCCTCAATCTGTGTATCTGTCTAAAATCACTTTCTATTGGGATGACTTGACAGCCGAGTGGTTAGGGCACATCCCACATGGGTGCAAATGCTTTAAGCAGGCAAGTCCCCCGGTTTGACTCCCTGTTGGCCGGACTCTTTGCTGCATGTCATCCCCCTTCTCTCTGTCACATTTCACTGTCTGATCAAATAATAAAGGCATCAAATGGCCAAAACATAATGATCATTTTTGATAAAATTGCCACCTTTATCACTGTGAACTGCAAATGTGTTGAAAGCTCTGAAAGCTTTTTTTTTTTGTCTCAAAAAAAAAGTTGTTTTAAAAAGAAACATTTGGAAGCAATTGAAATGATGTCCACCAATACCCCGAGCTACTATTTGTAAACCATGACAGCTCTTAGATCCATTTCCTACTACTCTGCACACAAACACAAATGCACACACATACACACATACACACACACAAACTCACATCAGAGAGATTGACTGGAGCTAGCTGAGAAAGTAGCAGCCATCATTACCTTGTCTGCTTGTAAACCACGAGGGCCAGAGCAATCATCACCCTTAAACACAACGTTTCCTATTACTCAGTGCATGCGCGCACACGCACACACACACACACACACACACACACACACACACACACACACACACACACTCGTGCATGGTCCATTTCTGCAGATGGATAAATTACAGGGAGGGAAATGCACAGTGGCACAGCCGTCCGAGGCAGAGGAAATGAAGAGGCTTAGCTAGAAGGATAATAGAATGACAGGGGAAAAACAAAGCCAAATAATTCATAATGCGTTGTAGCATGCTGCGTAACTGCACAATCAGGAGAACTGCCTTTTTTCCTGGAGCGTTACAAAAGAGACGAGACAGCTGCTTACAGAGCTGAAAGAGGTGAAGGACCTAGTTTCTGCTGTTAGCTTTTTAGGTGAAGGAGGTCATGCTATTTTTACCAGGATAATGTAAATGGATGCTGCTAGAGGAATGTGAATGTATGGCTGACGACACAATTGCCTAATCTACCCAAATCAACAGAGGAATAATCACTTTAGGATTACTTTGTGATCAGAAATCTGGGCGTAACTGTTGCCTTCAGTGGGGTCCACCATTTTGTTTGCTCTGTTGCAGTAAAACTCACAACAAACAAAGATGTGCAGCCCATTTATATTTCAGCAACATGCAGCTTCCTGCCCCTCCTCTTCTTCTTCCTGCATCTCACCGTGGACTTAGGGGGTAAGGGGATTGTTTTGTTTTTTTTAACACACAGGGGGGTTAAAAAGAAACTCATGCCTGGCTTAATTAGAGCTACGCTGGCAGCGTTGTGAATGCTGCACAACCAGAACCCTGCGAGGCTGAAAAAAAAAAAAAAAAGGCAGGCACACAGCAAACCCCCATGGAGTACATACAGCTAACAAGCCTATATGCTGCACATTTAGCCTCTCCGTACACTAATAGATAGCTACATTTAACCCAACTACGAATTAGCGAGTCAGTCTGAAAGCGTGATGATGTGAACTGCTGCTTCCTGAACGTCAGCGCATCTGCACGGTCTGCGTTTGAAATGCTATGGGACTGTGAACACTGACTTCAGAGGTGCACCATGTAGCGCTAAGTTGTGAAGAGTTGGCAGAGAGAGTAATAGCAGTAAGAATAAATAGCTAAAGATTTTTGTCTTGGTTTCACAGCGTTACAAGTACTTCACAAATAGAAAAGCATATCAATCAAACTAATAGGCACACTAGATGAGCATTAGCCTGCAGCTGCTGCTCTGACAAGTTACATGGCGTTAACATGCCATACGCGTCAGAGTGGATCTTTTTTTTTTTTTACATCAGCTAAGTCTCTGCGTCCCTCTTTTGTTGTAATTTCCTGCAGTTTCATGCCCAGGCATCAAAGAGAGCACAGCTGTGTCATTGGATGAACGCTTTAATCTATTCAGCCAGCGCATCTGTGTGCTCTGTCTTACACTACGTCATTAGCCGTCCGCCTTAATGTGTGTATTTCTGTGTGTGTGTGTGTGTGTGTGTGTGTGTGTGTGGCTGGTTAGGGTTATGTGATTATTCATGTGAGCACATATGCATTCAGTCATGCACACATACAGTATGATAGTATGCACGAGTCTAGGTGCACATGTGCTCTCATGCAGAGCTCAGACTGAGAATGAAATATACACAACGACAAACACACACGCAGAAGATGACATGAGAGGATAATGAGGGACTTTTTTTTTTTGTGCCTGACGTTGTGCTGGGTTCCCAGCTGAAGGCCATCTTAAGACATCACATCACAGACACTAATCTATGTGATGGTCAAGTTTCCAAGCAGTGCTAAATTTAGGCCGTATCGCTAGTTTTGACTGACGAGGGATGAGAAACAACAGTCTTCGTTGTTAGAAGAGGAGGGAGGAAGGAGAGATGTTGAGAAGAGGAGTGCAGCTCTGCAGGGGGACCCCCATAAGCCACAACATCCTCCACCCAGAACAACAGAATTAATACTGTTTCACAGCTGACCAGTGAAACGTGTCTGTTTGCGTTTACAGTGACACATTAACTGACATGTGAACACATCCACTGTGTTAACAGAAAGCGTGGCAGGAACCTGGATTGTAAAACTAACTCTGGGAACTGAATGGAGTCAATTTTTATAGAGCCACAAACCAAATGTTAGGACAGATTAGATTGTCTTGGCTCATATAAATCATTGTCAGTGGACTGCGTCCAATCAGACAGTCATCCATCCTGTATAATTAGCTTAACAACAGGACGTTATTTGTCTTATGTGATGCTGACTGAATGGATTTCACTCATTTAGTCAGAACAAATGGGATTCTGAGCACTTGCTGGTCAATGGAAGAACACAGTTGTCCAGGTTTCGCTCAATGGCTTTTAATTATGGTGTGATGGTGTTTTAAACCTGAACTTACTTGCTCATCATTATACCTGGGGAAGTTTACACTTAAGCAACCAAAGCCAAACTAGTCATATGAGGCAGTTTTATGGTCACCAAAAATATTGGTTACTCTTCTTATATTTATAATAATGGACTAATTATCCCTACATGTAGTCATCGAGTTTATATTTATGACTTTCTTTTACAAGATTGTTTTAAAATGAAGTGAACCACAGATAGCATCAACCTGCTAATGGGGCTAATGTCATCTTAATTAGCTGCGTACCTACCTAGACAGAGCTGATAAACCTGACAGTGACAGCTGGCAAATTAGATGCTGGCTGGTCAGAAATGAAAATGCTTCTTTTAAATTTAGTTTCACAAGTTACTAAGAATTTCAAGTGGTAAATCTGCCACTATTATTATTCAAGGCCATATGTGCTAAGCAAATATGTAAAGCTTGACAGGCGTAGCAATTGTAACTAATGGGGTCGGGGCTTAGTGAATGATCACTTATACTCAAGTGAAACTAGTGTATGTTTGAGTGAGGAAGTTCAAAGGTCGGATTGAGTTGGCTCAAATAGCAAACAGGTTTGGGCCACTGCTGTCTCATAATTACTTCTCACATGGTAGAAACAGTGTGGTTGGGGAAGGGGATGCTATAATGTGAGCTTCAGTGTGATAGCAGCCTGCATCTTCAACCACTCAGTTTCCTTTGAAGTCTCCCCATGTGGGTGTGGGAGCTGGGGGTTGGTAATGAATCAAGCTGAGCCATAATGAATGTCCTTATTCAAGTCTGCTTTGATGAAATTCCACCTGGCTGATCTCAAATCACAGAACAAAACAGCGAGAGCTTGCTGACAACTGTTGTGAAAACTACACTGGCTGGCAATGTGATGGAGAGCGTTAAGCGACTTCAAGGATCCCTTCAGGATCCCTTCCTTCCTACTTCCTCTGTGATCACTGTGTAGGATGAAATCAGATGAGAGTGGCGACATTTGCATAAAAAGTCCAAGTCAATACAACTTTTACAATGCAGCCATTTCCATCTATAAGACTAGAATAAACCCAGAATAGATTTTAAACAAATGAGACATAATTTACTGTTGTATTCCTGTACTGGGAACTGCTTACAAATATGCACATGTGCAGTAATTAAAATGTTTATGAGCTCTATAGAGTGATTTACTTAATGTAAGCTTTAGTCCATTCACCAGTGCATTTTGTGAACACATCAACCACATTAAACATCACAGAAACACTGAACCAATCACTGTAGAACAAGAACTCTAAAGCCAATGTAATAGATACATTACAAGCTGAAGTCTGATTTATCTCACAATTCATTGTAAAAACACTGTCAGTGTGCTGAACGAGGCCAAAGAAATGAGCAGAATGGCTTCTTTACACTTCACATGAGTTAAGGTGCTGCAGCACTATCTACATGCTTTTTAGAAGTCTGGGGCCCATCTGGAAGCCTGCAGTTTTCAAGATAGGTAGAAAAGACTGCCAGGAGTAACAAAAGAAATAAGTAATTATAGAGAAGGAGCTCACAGACAAAGTGTACAAGAGAGTGCCAACGGCAGTTAGCTGCGCATAAGACCAACTGCTGCTGTTGCTGCTGCTTCAGGTTATGAGTTGTATTTATGATGGTTTGCTTTGCAACTTTTGATTTTTGACTGGACTTGTAACACTGCAGTAAAACTGCCTTTTGAGCTGCAGTAAAAAAAAACCCAAAAAAAACTGGTCTGGGTGAGGATCACACTCAGATTTCAACCAATAGAAGAGTCAATTATGTAAAAAGGAAGCTGAAAATCAGGGATATAAACAAGGTAGGTACCAGTAGGGATGGGAAGTGATAGGATTTCAGTGATACCAATGCATTATTGATTCTGCTTATCAGTCCAATTCTTTATCGATCCCTTCAACAATTCTTTATCAATTTTCTGTGTGAAGAGAAAAGTAGGCCAACACAGGTTTTTGTCAAACAGTCACACCTGACTTAGCTTTGGTTATACAATGTAAACATAAGCCTACAGACTATGGCTGCACCTTTATTAATCATTTTATCAGCTGCATCAGGCCAATTCAAACTGGCTCCCCCAGATTTACTTTTATAAATATTCAAATATAAAATACTATTTCTACAATGGCTTGGCTAAATAAATGGTGGCTACTGTTTACTGAGAGATGCGCATCCATAGTGGCAATATGTGTGACTAATCAACATTTTAATTTCAATATTTAGTCAACAGTCAATGTCAATCTATCTTGCAATCGACCAGAATTGTAATTCAACTTTGACTGAGGGACTGTGCGCCATATATTGTCTAGACTGGTCCCCACAGAGGTTGTGATGTGGTTATTGTTTGCAGCCGCAGTCTCTACCATTGCCCATTGGCGTTTATCAAGCCTAATAAATAGTTGTGTTTCACTCAAACTTTGGCCGGGCACAAAGTCACAGAACAGCCCTGGAAGCAGCAGGTAAGTAAGACTAAGAGACGCACTGCCAGGCTAGTTTAGCAGGGCAGACAGACTAGAGAGAGATGCACTGCAAGCTAGCACCTTACCATTAGGCTACTGTTGTCTACTCACATCAAAAGTGGAGAGGAGACAACAAGTTTACCTGATCGATGTTTCTGCAATTCACTCTCATTGTTTCTTTTCGTTTTTTCGTGACCTGAGGGGTCGTTCTGTTTCGTCCTCACATCACAGTTGTAAACATTGACACAATTTCTCTCACCATGGGATCCCTAACTGCCAGATTGAGGCTTTTGCGTCAGCTTTTAAACATTTCATTTTATATTAGTTATCATTCTCATTTTTGAAACATAATATTTAACACTAACTTGAATAATTCAAGACAACTTTTTTGAAATGTTGTCTGCCTCTGTATCCCTTAATGCACTGTCCCAAATGGGCAGGACAGTGGATATGAAACAAATGGGAGTGACACTTTATTGTTGCATTGATACAGATGAGGGAAAACCTGGTAGTTCATGGTTGTAAAGTAATTAAGGTTTGATTTTTTTTTCAGGTGAGAAAGTAATCATTTAGATTTAGAATATATGCTCGGTTCGCAGTCCAGCTCCTGAGTTGAGCAGCCTATGATTCGCGATTGTCCTGGGGAGAACAGTCTTATCTCAAGCGCTTTGTAATTTACTTCTTGGTGTGTTGTCTGTAGCATTTTCAAAATATACTTCCATTTGGAAGAGAACCTTTTTTGGTCTCAGAGTTTAAATATAATATTTGTTGCTGCCACTTTGTCTGAAGGTAAAGCTGTATACATAATAAATACATGTTTTATTGGATAGTTTACTGACTTTGCTGCCTCTGTGGACTTTGAGGTTCTAATATGTACAGATATATCTCCACATTTGTACAGAAATAAATATATATTAATGAAAATTAACAGAGACAGTACAGTTTATACTAAATTAAGATTTATTTTTTAATATATATCACAGATTGTATAACAGGTGTGTCTTTTACTACACTCACTGTTAAACACCTTGAGGGAAGGCTGCAGACACAGCAGTTGGCTTTCTAAGGCTGCCCATTGTAAACAGGTATCACTTTAATAGCGATTAAACTGGAATTAAGCTCTAACTCCTTACTCCTGCAGTTTACTAGTACATACACACACACACACACACACACACACACAAGAAAGGCTTGTACTCACTCAAGGTTGCAACAGATTTAGGCCTCTATCGCACATCTATAGTAGAAAGAACCATGCAGTAAGAATCACCCTACTTTTGGCCAACAAGGAGGGAAAATGAGGCACGTTAGCACACACGTTCACCACCATGCACACACACACACACACACACACACACACACACACACACGCTTTCACAGAAATAGCGTAACTCCCTCAGCCTGGAGGGTGGGTGACAGAGCTGTAAGGGCCAGTGCTGTGTTAGGCAGCAGCAGAGGCAGATGCAGCACTCAGTAGCCTGAGGGCATCACTGGGTATTCAAGCTTCACTGGGCCTCTTCATCAGTGCCCTCTGATGCCTTAGCCCCATGACCAACGGCACACACACACACACACACACTCACACACACACACTTCCAGCACAGGGCCAGTCAGGCCTTTCCAGCTTTGGACAAGAGGGGGATTGGGAAAGAAGTAGAGCAGTCTCACTGAGTGCAGACACACACAAGTTAGACTGAGAAAACTGAAGAGGATGTAAGCTGTGGTGGTGGACTGTGTATCTTCCACACTAGTTCTGATTCTGGGGAAGCATCTAGGTTAACTCTTTCTGTGTGTGTATGTGTGTGTGTGTGTTCTCAGGCTGGGAAAGGACACAGCCATGACACAGCTCTAATACAGGGAGCAACAACAACAGTTTAGATCTATGACACTATGACAAACAGCCTTTTGAATGGGTTGCTGAATGTCAGATGACACCGGGTGTTGTGCTGATGTGTGATTTGTACAGTTTAATTGTCATTTCATTTCATGGAAGATCACAAAGACATGATGGAACTCCTGTAACATGTAACATGTAAACTGTGATAGTAAGTAATGGAATTTATCAGTTCTACAGCCTGGAAATGCACACACACACACACACACACACACACACACACACATTCTTTCTCCCTCTATCTCTAAATCACTTATGTTCATCTGTCCTCCTCAGTCAAAATGTCCCTTTTCATACGCTCAATCTTTCCCTTTGTCTTCCCCTGTCTCTCACAGAGACATGCGTAGACACAAACACACCCATACACACACCTCATTTTGTTACTGACATGCCAAGTCATGCAGAAAACACAAGGGAAGGTCTTTTTTTTTTTTTTAATCCCGGGACAAAAACAGCAAAATGCAATAACCTGGGACAAAAGTGCTGACATCTGAAGATGAGTCTGGCATTCAGACAGACTGCTCGATTGCAGCTGAAATAAACAGGAGCGACAGACTGGGAGAAGGCAAGACCCCCTCCGCAGACAGACAGATAGATAGACAGACAGTCTTCTATATTTCTCTCCAATAACATCATCCCTTCCACTGCCCCTTCTCTTTCTGCTAGTTTCTGACCTTCTGATCCTCTTATTCTCCCCCTTTTTTCCCCTCATCTCAATTCTTCACTCCACCACTTACCTCTTTTTTATCCCAATACTTTACCCATCTGTATTTTCCTTTCATCCTCACCTCCTGTTAAACCACCACCACCTCTAGACTGCAGCTTATCTCTCAATCCTCATCCCCACCTCCTATGGCCACCTGTCCCGCTCTTCCTCTCGTCTACCCTCCTCTTTTATCCTCTCTTCTCCAACTCATCAATTCCGCCGTCCTCCTCCCCCTCTGTACTTCTCTCTTCATCTCTCCTCTGTCTGCATGTTGTTTGCATGCTCCTTAACTCTGCTCCTTGATTAACAAGATCGACCAGCGCAATGCTGCCAGACACTTGGTTAAAATGACCAATGAGTCTTTAGGGAGGCTCCCATATAAATAGTAGGCTGAATCAGACGCTTCAATTACAGATAACACATTCCCACCATTCCCATCCAACACTATTTGACCGCAGAGAGTGAGAGAGATATGTTGGCCATTGGCACACGTTGAAGGACCAACAGAGAAGACGTGCATGGAAAACTATAGCTAGATTTTCTTCTTCTGATCAAACTATTCAATGTGTGGCTCCCTCTGACTCTTACGTAATTGTGAATTTGTGCGAGCAACGAAGGCTGCCTCTTCATAGACACCGAGAGCAGTCTAGTGTAGAGCCATAGGGACTAAAATAGTTGGTCATGTGTTCATTATCACTATCCTCTTTTAAGTGCTCACCCCATATCCAGAAACATTAAACAGAAGAGGACCTTCGAGTGGGTCTGTGCATGAGTGTGTAGGTGTGTGTGTGAGAGAGAGAGAGAGACAAAAAGAGAGAATGAGAAAGAGAGAGAGAGAGAGAGCGAGAGAGAGAGAGAGAGAGAGAGAGAGAGGCAGAATATGAAGGGAATGAGGTTGTGGGATTGTGATAACTTCAAAGGTTATTATTATTATTACTGCAGGCTGAAGCCATGCTCTGGCATCCCTCAAGCTTTGATCATTATGTAAAGCTGTTGTGCTCGGTGCTGGCACTGAATACATTACAGAGTGGATAACCAGGGAGTGTGCAAGCAAGCATACACAGACCAACACATTGACTCAGCCTCCACGTTTCTCCCAATTTTAAAATAACACACATCCCTCCATCTCTAAAGGACAAATAAAACGCACCTTTAATCTCACCTTGACGTGTGGTCTGGACAAGAGGACGCAGATGTAGCAGCACTGATACTTAAAGGGACACTCCACCAATCAGACACATGAAGATCAGTGTGCCAGGCACAGGGACTACTCATCATCCTGTGAAATCAGTTGTATAATGGCCACTTTGGTTCTGGAGGAGCTGTGTCAACTTTGAGAAAATAATGATATCATCAAGGTTATCTCAGCTTGGGTTTTGTGAACAAATTTATAAAAAGCCTGCAATGAAACACTGGAAGCATGGACTTTAAAAGATGTGGATGTTACAAGGCAGGCTGCTATCAAGATGCAATATGGGAATTAGAGGATCCACTGTTTTTGGAGCTTGACGCATACAAGTCAGAATGTATTGTTGCATCAATTTCTACAATTAATTAAGTAGTCTACTGTAATCCTAAATCACCACAGCACCATAATTATAAGAACACAGGCCTAAGTGCAGCAGTTTGGTGTAAGTTAATACCTCTTAAGGTATGTTTAGCAACCATAGGTTTTGGAAGAATAAGGTTTAACATTGTCATCATTTTTAGATTTAATGACATGATAAAATGATTTAAGTTATAGTATGACAATTTTTTAAAACGCCATGCTTTACTGTTTCTATGAAAATACCTTATATACTCAGTTATTGACATCTATTGGTTGTTTTTAGGGCTGCAACTGGTTATTTTCATAACCCATTTAATCTGCAGATAAAATGCCATATTTGTTTTGGCAGGGCCAGCCATAAAGACCAAAATGGCCAACTGCTGCTTTAATTGATTCAATAATGAATAAATGCCATATGTTAAAAAACAACCCCAGACGTCATTATCCAGCCTATAATCACTGAATAGTCGGTCTATAATATGTCCAACAGAAAGAAAAAGAAAAACGCTCACGATGGTCTTCAATTACTATCAGATTAAGCAAAGAAAAGCAGTAAACCTCACATTTTTTGAACCATTACTTAAAACACTTAATCAATCAATTAATTCATTAAATGACTAACTGTTTCAGCCATAGCTGTTTGCATTTGGATAACTGTTGGCTGGGGGCCATATTGACATCTAGACAGAATAGTACTGCAAACTGTATCCACTATCACCTAGGTACTACTGGTCTATGGCCCATGATCTGGGACAAAATACAGGCCTCCTGACAGCTTTGGAGCTTTTGTGCTACATGTTATTATTACCCCTATTAATGGAGTGTTGTCATAAGTGCGATTATAAGCTTAGGAGGGGAACCCCAGCTCAGAGAGCCAAGCCACCACTTTTAATTTTCGTCTACACATTCTAATCCGAAAGCCACACTGAACTTGAAAACAAGCCATCTGTTCCTGCCCTTACCTGGCCTACATTAGCCTGAGCACACTCACACTCTGGCAGGCTGCAAGGAAAAACAGAGGCAGCGCAAATAAATGTCCTGCACTGTCATCATCACTGTCACACAGCAGAGCGAATATACATGTGTACTACGATGAAAAATAAAGAGACAGAGCAAAACGAGAGCTTCAAGTCCATTAAAGCTATCAACTCAGCACTGAGCACCATACACTCACTGAGCCCCCACTAGATTATAAGGCTGTAGGTGCATCACAGTGATTTTTTTTTTTTTTTTTTACCTCGACCTCCAGCCATCGACAACAATTCCTCTCGGTTTAAGCAATAATGAGAGCAGTCAGAGAATCCAGCCACAAACAGGCCTCCAAAATCTGTTTGCCACATGCATAGGTGTGATGCCCACCCAGTTCAATACCAAGGACAGCGGTCGACGCACGGAGAGCCTGACAGCCATGACAACACATGCACTACAAAATGATGATTTATCTGTGCACGGATGCATCGTAGGCAGCGACACAAACCTGTCCTGAATGACACTGCTTTTTCACCGTGAGGCTGTAGGACCGCGGACAGAGAGACAGAGACGCAAACTAAACCCTTAGACAAACATTTCGCCTTTCCAGAGCGGCTTCTTTGCCCCCTGCAAGAAGAAACAGCAGCCACATTTTTTTTTTTTTTTTTTTTTTTTGCTAAAACCGCGGCGTCAAAGCACATTAAGTCGAATAAAATGAACCCACACCTACCTGCTTGTGCTGGGGTCGAGGAGCTCACATGTCCCGCCGCTTATTTTGGTCTGTTACTGTGGATATTATTATTATTATTATTACGGTGGGCACCGTTATGTGTCTGCCAGCGCCATGTTATTATCACTGAGTGGAGGACTGTGCGGTCCTGTGCGCTACATCCGGGCTGTTGAGGAGAGCGAATGAGCGCAGCTCGTGGCGGCGGAGAGGGCGGAGAGCGCCCCGGATACACGGAGCACCTGTGTGCGCAGCGGAGCGGGGACAACCTCCAGCCACCGCGGTGCACTGCACATGTACCCGGGTCAGACCCACCGGCCCACCTGCCGGGAAGCTGCGCTCACACGGAGCTCCCACCTGAGCGCGTTTTCCTCTCTGTTGCCAAGGGATACGTGATGGGGACTAGTTCAACAACGGAAACTAGTTTGATTAAAAACATCATTTGCATATATTGACTTATATACACGTAAACAATCAGCAAAACTGAAGTTAAAACGGATAAAATGACACATAACTTCAAGTAGATGATAACATGGTTGAATTTGATAGATACGCGTAACAAATGGTTTAAATAGTTAATTAATGGATGAATGGTTTAAAGAGATAGCCTTGCTATGATGAACAGTATGTGGTTAAATTGTTAAATTGTCAGCAAAAATGAAAGTAGAAGTAATGGATCTATTGTGAATAAAGCTAAAAGTTATTTATTGAAATAAAACTAGTAAACAGCTAAAAATAAATAGTGAGAAACCTAAACGTAATGAATAAATTAGTAATTGATAAATGGTTGAGATACTTAGCTCAAATTAGTAGATGGTGGGAATAATTAAAAATAGACTTATAGATAAGAGGTTGGACTGGCAGCCTACTGCATGGAGACACTAACCATTCAATTGAATGAGAAAATGGTGTAGTAGTCCAGCTTTATGTAATTAATAATGTCAGCCATTTAAAAAAAAGTGTTGGTGATGGGTCATGTTCATCTGACAGGGCTGCAGGGATACATCAGGAAAAAATATGGGAACAATTTCTGTAATTTTTTCATTGGTTTAATATAAAGTTAGATGCAGGTAGGGCTGATGGCTGCAGGACTGTGTCATGATTTCATACATTTTGTATATATGTTTACAGTACATGACAGATCTACCGTCTGCTGAACATGTGCAGGTTTTCATGACGTATCTGGCTCCGTTATTGATTTGTAGTAATTTGATTACACAGACAGTCATTGAATTTTCAACACTTAAGGACAGACGTCTTACAGGCAGTTTTCGGCACAGGGATACTCTTCAAGATAAGTATAATATAATAATAATATTCAAACTATTATCTTTATTATTAGGCTTAATACATAACAGGCCACTTGCTTCAGACAGAAACTGAGCCTGACATCATTACTGTATCAAGTTGTCCTTTTCCTACTTCTACAGAGCATCTTAGGCTTGAGATATACAGTATGTAAACGTTTTCCAAGTGAAGCATTGGAGATAGACACAGTGGGGCAGCCTCCGCCAGCTCTGACAGTGTCACGGCCCTCATTGATCTCCCATCTCTGTTTCTGACGTGCCATTTGTAGCACAGGGCTCTTCACCCGACTGCAGCCAGTGAATGTGCAAGGGCATGAGTCAATTTCTCCTACTGTGACAAGAAAGTCCTTATGTCTGACTGTCTGCTTAACTGAGGGAGAGAGTGAAAGAGGAGGCAGAGAGTATCCATTATTATGCCAAGGTCTAGCTCTTTGTGTTGTTGTTAAACATGGGGATCAATGAGGGAGCTGCAACCATTATGTCCTCTTTTTTTTTTACCATCTTCCCTTATCTCACCAATTGTTTGCAAGGGAATATCTTCCCTTTTCTGTTTTTACCAGCTGGTCCTACAGGTGGAGACTTTAAAACTCGCCACATCCTACCTACGGAGTGAGTCATTTCTCCTCTCAACATTTGCACTATGTACTATATCTAGCCACTGCAGATAGATGCTGGTTAAAGTGGGCATGCACTTTGCAAATAGACACACTCTTCCTCACTACTTGATCTTTTTCTTGCTCCAGTGATTTGTGTTCTTGTTATGATACTGTCCCACCTCCTATGTTTCCCCTGTGGCCTCCTTACCACCCATAAATCCCTATGGGAAATGTGAGCCCAGACTGTAAGCAGTGGGAACACCCCTTCAGCTCAGGACTATTCCAGGCTGAGCCACACTTATTATCGGCTTTATAGACAGCCACATCTATCCTTCTCATATAGCCACACTGGGGGAAGGAGTGATGCAGTCAGATCAAACACATGAGTTGGAGATGGTAAAAATGATATATTGTCACTGTGTTACCCTTTACCTCTCAGTGATGATGAATGTTATTTTGTGGGAAACACTGGCCCGAGATAAACACAAGTAAGAGATTAGAAGTGACACTTCACCCCAAATATATCTCTGGAGTATCAATAAGTCACATTCTCTGAAGATGCCTGTTAAAGTTTTGAGTTTCCTCAAAGATTTGGGGAGAGTAATAGCTTCAACTTCAGCTTTATTATTATCCCAAAGGAAATATGGTTTTCTTGCAGGCATTAATACACAGGTCACATGAATACACTGTTAACAATCAACAGCAACAATCAATACATACAAATAATCAATACATAAAAATAATACATAAAAATAGCAGTTCAGGATCAAATATAATCACTACTACCGTCTGGTGCATCTTAGAATAAAAAACAGAAGATAAGACCAATGCCAAATATAGAGAACCAAATAAAATACATTTCCTTGTAAGATAAAGTTTACAGCAATGACTGTTGAAGTGAAATATGCTCCAGGAGATCACAGCACCTGCTAATTGAATCCATTGTAAAGCTGACCACAGCTTTAAGAAAATGACAGCCTTTGTACAGAGGGTTCACTCCTACATGCGGCGAGTCTTTCTGAACCTCCTGAGGTAGATTTAAGGTGCAGTGTCACTTTTATTAGTCCTCATGCCATCTAATATGGTTTGATGTCTGTGGAGGAGTCAGCTGACTAGATATATGCATAGACTGCAGACTCACAAGGAAAACTTATTAAATGACTACAACCTCCACTTCATTTTCATCCCCATCTAGTGGAGGATTGTGGGAGCACATAGGTCACTACAGTGCATCCAACAGTAAGTTGTATTAGTGGCTGCTGGTCATGCCTGAAACACAAGCCAAAGCATCTCTGTAATCCTTTGTGACATTAAATTGATCTCATAGTGGTCCAGATGTGACGATTTTAACACATACGCACACATACAGAAATACGCACATAAACACACTCAGGCCCCTGCTAAAACGTGCTGCTCTGTCCCCATGGCAACTGTAGCAACGTTGTTTTCTTTCACTCTTACACACTGCCTTTGATTTGATCTCTCTTGTTCACTCATTGTTTGAAAGTACAAAAGCAGCGTCTGCTCATTTTTTCTTCTTGCTAAGAGCTGCCTCGCAGCCACAGGTTCCTGAAAAACATCATCTCATAGAAAACCCCTCCTCTGATTACAGGTAAACACTCAGTAATGTTACTTATTGTGGGGATTACATTGTAGAACGGTTTCTTTACACTCCAATCATCCAGCTATTTTGACTTTAATAAGGAAAAAGTGGTAAAGAGGAGGGAAAATGAGAAGAAAGGGAGATAAGGAGGTTGCAGCTTACTTTGTATTGGAACAAGGCCCAGAGCTTATCAGAGGCTAATGCCACCGCAGTCGCTTTGGAAAACCCTGCTCCTGCCAGAATGCTCTCTTCTGCCTAACAGCAGCGCGCCTCGTGGCTGTCTCCTTTTTCCTCAGCTCTCTCATTGGTTGAAATTACAAAAGGAGATCTCCTGCAAGTGACATCATTACTCCTTCTCCCATCTGACAGCATATGTCATGACCACATGGTAAACATCCACTCGAATGAAGCACTGTAATTTGCTCTCAAATTCAAATGGAGCTAAATTTGTTACACGTGTGATTTTTTTGTGGCAACTTTTTATCACATAATTTAATAGGGATAGATTGGGTTAAGTGCAAAGCAGGGTTGAGGAAACAAGTGTTGCAAGTTCCAGCTCTTGACAGGCTGACAGGCCAAACAGGAGACTAACCATGAACCAAATGTTGTGGATTGTTTTTCCTGGCAAGACATCTCTTCTGACAATATGATATATGCAGCTGAGGCAAAACAATTCCTCACGATCCTACCAGGAAGCTTCATGTTGTTGTCTTCCAAAGCCTGGTCACTGTGCTGGAGAAAATGACAATGTGGACAGATTTTCCTGTCTAGACTCCCCATAAATGAATAATTTTGTAAATACAGTATGTTGACTAAGGGATTCAGTGGCAAAGTGCAGGTTTACATGACTATTAGAGGTGTGTCAAGTCAACTCAGTTTACTTTATATAGCACCAAATCATAACAGAAGTTATCCCAGAGCGACAGTGACAAGGAAAAACATCCTTTTCACAGGAAGAAACCTTGAACAGAACCTGACTCATGGTGGGTGGCTGTCTCGACTGGTTGGGTTGCAATGCAAGCTCCAAATAACTTATATAATAATATTAATAATTGTAGCAGTGGGTGTTGAGCAGGTTCATGGGGGCAGTAGGTGGCTTGCACAGATCCAGACTCTACAGCTTAGGAGCTCACTGCATCATGGGAAGTCCCCTGGCAGTGTAGGAATATAGCAGTATAACTAGGGGAGGCAAGCTTGAGCTAGCCCTAACCCTAAAGTTTTAAGGCTACTCTTAAACGTAGGTCCTGTCTTCCATTCTACTTTTGGAGACTCTAGAAACCATAAGTAAACCTCCATTCTGGGAGTTCAGTCTTTTAGTGGGACAATAGACCACTATGAACTCTTTAAGACATGATGGGCTTGACCATCAAGGGCCCTGTAGGTGAGGTTTAAATTCTACACGATTTTATACATCCAAGGTTGTTGTAGCCAATCTAGTGCTTTGCAAGCAGAAATACAAATTTCTCCCAGAAAGTGTTGGTGTTTAGTATTTGGTCCAAGAAAGGTACATTAACTGTGATGACTACCTTTAAAGCAGCAGATTTTTTGCCACTTGGTGGCAGCAAAATTAGCTGTAAACACAGTGACAAAGGTTGAAAAACATGTTAGCAAACACTTGTCTATTTACACATGCAGAATACTAGGCACATTGTTACCATTTGTTTGGCCACCCAATGAATGTAAGTCCAATATTAAGGCTTGTTATAGCTCTGTTTTGGTCTCCATCAGCTTACAAGAGAAATATTTTATTCTTTAGCTGCTAAATGCTGAAATGCTAACTTTGTTCATCTACCATCTGGTACCAGGCAGGTAGAGGGTTTATCAGGGCTGATTCACTGCTTGCTACTGCTGGAAAGAGGCTGATGAGAGCAGTGAGAGTGAGGCAAAACAGTTCAACTGCGGGCGCTACGATCAAAACAATGAGCTGAAAGTTGCTAATAATCTCTGTAGAGCTGAGGGGAACTGCAGAGTTGCGATAATTCTCACTGAGTTTACATCTACGAGCAACCCCTTTCACATAACACGTCTTCATTTGATCCATTGTTAATAAGAAAAATATTGATTAGCGCAGCTTTAAGTTGTACTCGGCAAAAATGTCATGCTGCTTTAAATGTGAAGTACATGTATCATCCAATCAATATACCGACAACTATATAATTACTGTTGTTACATTTTCCACACATTTCACTGTTTGCTGTAATACTCAACAGTCCCTGTTGAGCACAGGCCGATAACAAGCATTCATCTGTTTATCATTTAATTCTGGAAACACTTGAAAATCTTTTTTTTTTTTTAAAACTACACAGTTTGCCTTGTAACGGCTTGTAGGAGATGATTAGACATTAGCATCTAATCATCCCAGATGCTCAACTGAACAGATTCAAGTGCTGCCACACAAAAACAAGCGCACACACACAAAACTAGAGGCTCCAACCTCCCAGACTGTACGACGTGGCCACACCCTTCACTTGCCTAATGTGCAGTACTGAGAGCCACAGCTGGGCTCCTGAGGTCAGGCTACAGGGTGCTTAATACACTCATGAAGAATTAATGTGTGTGTGTGTGTGTGTGTGTGTGTGTGTGTGTGTGTGTGTGTGTGTGTGTGTGTATACATGTGACTTTGTATTGTGCATGAAGGTGTAACACAGCATAATATAGTGTTAGCTTGTTAGTGAATTGTGTTTATTTACTGGTGCCAGAAATATAGCATAGTTTTTATATTTAATTATGATATATCAGAATATTTGTCACATGATTTACTGTGGGTGGGAAATGTCAGAGCATCTATTCTGTGTCTGCTATAAAGACAAAAAGAGTCCATGCTAATTTCTAACATGGTATGGTATCTTTAAAGCAGGCACCGTAGAAAGGTCATTAAACACACTTTTTGTTGAAGTGTGTAGGTGTTTTGTGAATAAATATAACTTACTTATATCCTTGGAATCAGTATATTCTAGCTGTTTATGATACAATAACCTGCCGACAGAAAACAGGCTTCTAACAGCTAACTACTGGCCATGCATGTGGTGGACTGAAAAAGCACTTTGTGAGAAATTCAGTGGATTGTAGCTCGGCTCATTTGCATGAAAGTCAACTTTTTCCATGGGCTGAATATATTCTGGCAATCAAAGCTGTACTTGTAGGTAAAATAATTACATGTAACCCTAAGAGGCTACTTACCTGAAAGGAAAGGGTCAACTGTGACAGCACAGTAAATGGTATCCAATTTATACCACATGAAAGATGCACTTCATTCTGTCTCCAGATAGAGTTTAAAAATTAAAGATGCAGCTGGATAAATGTCAGGCGCTGAATTCTTTGAGGATTAAGTCTTAGCATTCGAAGATGCTTCTGAAATGTCTGACATTTTTCAGCTCATATGATGCTATTATGATAATAGTGTGAAGACAACCAGTGCAATTGTGTGAATCCACATATTTGGGTGTTATTTGTTATGAAGTTGTTGCCCTGGAGATTTATAGTTTGACCCTGACATCTCTTCTCTTTATCAAAAATATCAGAATCAATATTTCAACATGTAAGAAGAGGCCAGACAGTTAGTTCTGTTAATCAGAAATATTATGTTGATGCCGGAGCCCAGTGTAGTGAATTAACCTGGAGATGAACTAAGCGTTAAATGTCTGACTTTCCAGCTATCAGTGCCTGAGTCAGTGGAACACAGAGAAAACAGCAGTGAGGCCTGACTTCATTGTCTATCTGCTGTAATTGTGTTACTATGTGTAGCCCAGACAGATATGGCAGGAGTGTTACGCAGTCCCATGACTGCTCAACAGTGAAGTGAACCACATTAACACAAGAACAGGTCATTGTGCTGTCAGTGGATCTAGTTTGGGTAAAAAAAAAAAGGGAATGTCATCTGGCGGAGATTATATACCATTTTATATAATCTGTAAACGTCAGTGGTTTGACACTGTTTCCAGCCTTGCATTTGACCATTTGAGTTTCCGGACTTTTTATTTTCTTTTATTAAAGGTTCTCATTACTTTCATTACCAGCTGAAATCTTGAAATAATCCTTAACACAAGGCAATAAAGAAAACAAGAAGAAAACCAAAAAGATTAAACTACATATTTAAGAATTTAAAGCTAACATATTACTCACTACATCTTATTTGCATATGCGTTGTGACATGAGAGGGTGTGGCCTCTCTTTCTGACATGTGGAGTGATGAAGTGAGGAGTGACCAAGTGGTGAGAGGGTTTGAGGCTATAAAAGAGAGTTGTTTTGTGCTTGGCTACAAACCACCTGATTCACCTTAACTAGACCACAGCCCGCAGCCTACCCCTGGGTGCACCTGAGGACAAAAGACAAGAAAAGGTAACTTCCAGTCTTAATTTTATCTGTGGCAGATGATACAAAGTGTTTTATTTTTCTGTGCATCAGTTCTTCACATCCAATGCCAAAATGTTTTGTGGTATCAGAAACAGAATGTATTCCCTGGTCCTGGGCTAAAGTCCTGATGTAGTGTGAATTGTAATGGTAAACAGGACAAAAAAAATGATAAAGTGATAAAATGTTAACTTAATATACGAACATATTTCATCTTCACATGTATTTAAGTAACTTATCAGTTTGATTGCTGTGCATTGACTGTTAGTGATGATGGCGTTATCAAAAACAAAGCCACTGAAAAGTCCTAAACTACATTAAATGATTATATTTCTATATAGTTATTCAATATCATTACAACTTTTGCCTTTATATACATTTACATGACTAATATTATTTTTCAAGTAGCCTACAGCATCTGTGATAAGTTATTAATGAAGCACTTAAATAACTTAGTAACAGTAATTGGATCTGCAGTCACAAGAACAACCATATATCGGTGGTATGGAGCAGACACCAAAGAATCATTGTGATTGCACATTCCTGTCTAACTGCACACATAACCCAGAATCAATGTGCCGTTATGTTTCAGTGTGACTCAGGACGTCTTCTGCAGTCATCATTCACTTAGTACATCCCATGGCGTCCAATAAGCTTTAGTTAACAGTGTATATCTATATGGAAACACAATAGTCATCCAGTGCAGCAATTGTTTGCTGTCACTTTGGCATCTTGAAAAGCTATAGAGTCCTCTGGTGGTCACCTGGAGAACTATGACTGCAGTGTGTACTGCGTAACTTGTATAAAAAATAAAAAAAAAAGAAAAGAATTAAAGAAAGAAAGAAAGAAAGAAAATGTGAGTGCATTTTATACTGTAGTTCAAAATATTTGTTAGGTTTAGTCTTAGTTTGGCATTCTGTGTCATAACATGGCATTTCCATTTTCTTTTCTGATTTCTAACAATTTTTTTTTTGGTTTACTTCTGTTTTCTTCCTTCTGTTGTTGTAAAGTCCTCTGAGACTTACCCAAAATAAAAATTGCTCTTGCTTTGACAGGCAGCATGGATGTAAGTACCTCATCAAATTCTCAGATCTCTACACTGGTAAGAATGACACAATTCATTTTCTCTCCATTTTCCATCTAAATATAACTGCTTAAATCTTTGCTTATGTCAAACGGCCATGTTTGCAACTGCAAGTTGGTGTCCTCCATCCTTTCCACCCTCACTCTTCCCCGTATTTCCATCCTTGCCCCTGACCCTTCTCTCTCTCCTTCATCCCCCTCTCCTCCCCCCCCTCAGCATTCTGACGCTCTCTGTGGCAGCTGCCCGTCCTCTGGTTCTGCCCCACAGGCGAACAGCCTTTGGCCCAGCTTGCCGCCGTCTGGAGCTGGGTTCCCTGCATGGCCAGGACAACCCGTCCAGCCTGCACCATGCTGGACTGGCCAGCCAAACACTCCCTGCTGGCCTGGAACGCAACAAGTCTCTGCCCCTGCAACAATTTCATTTCCATCCCCGGCCCAAACCATAACACCAGCTCCTGCACCAACCATAGTTCCAGCTCCAGCTCTAGCTCCAGCTCCAGGGCAGCCCTGTCAGCCTTGCTGGCCAGGCACCCAGTACCAGCCTCCACAGCAACCAGCTCCAATTCAAGCTCAGATCCCTGCTCAAGCCCCAACTTCAACTCCAGTCCCAGTCCCAGCACCTGCCCCTGCCCCTGCTCCTGCTACCAGCATCCATCCAAATGCACCAGGGTGGCCTGCCCACCCTGGCTGGCCTTATAACCCAGGACAGTCGGGATGGCCTGGACAGAATCCATCTCTCGTACCTGTACGCTGGCTTCCACCCACATCTGGACCTCTGGTAAGTCAAATGCAAGGAATTTCACTTCATGCGTTTAACAATCTTGTTTGAGTGTCAGGTTGTTTTATGGTCCCTCTCTCACTGTTTTGCTGTTTAGAGTGTGCCATACAACTTGAACCTGGCCCGCGGGGTGTATGACAAGATGATGATGACCATCTTGGGCCATGTCAAACCTAACGCTAAAATGTAAGCTTATTTATATGTACTTACAGTGTTTTCCTGTGCTGTTCTGTTTCCTACATATTCAGGTTCCTACATCTTATGTTGTTAACATTTCTGTTAAATCCAAAATACATGGAAAACATGAAAAGCTTGTCATTAGGTGAAGGACAGACAAATACTACACAACAGAAACTATACAGGGTCAGTGAAAGTCCAACCTGCTTTGGTCTCCCACAGGTTCACAGTGAACTTTCTGAGAGGCAATGACATTGCCTTTCATATCAACCCTCGCTTCAGTGAGGGGGGCAAACAGGTGGTCGTCCGTAACCACAAATTTGGTGAGCGCTGGGGCGCAGAAGAGAGGGACCTGAAGGGACCCTTCCCCTTTGCTCTTGGGAGCCCATTTGAGGTGAGTTTCAGGAGGAATCTAACCTTGAGCAGCTGGACTTCAGGATGCTATGTGTAGCATGCTAACATCTATAAATCTCAATTAAAATCTCAAAGAAAATTCACCTGAAGTGTCAGCGTCTGCAGCTATTAATCCTCTTTTGCTTTTCCAAACAGTGATTTTTTTTTTTATAACAAAAATTCCATAAACAAAAGCTACTAATCATTTTAACCATTGTCTCATTTGTATTTTACAAGATGTTGATTTTTCAAAATCATACACATGGTGTCTTAAACTGACTCCAGGTCACTTTCTCATGGTTAACATCAGGCTAACGTTTGGAAAAGATGGAAAGGGTTGGAAAGTCGTTTGTGCAAGCGAGTCCTAGATAAGGGAACTGATGTACTGAAGGGAGGCTCCTGGAGGTCAGTGGGGGTCTCGTGTTGCTCAATAACATCAATAACAATTACACTTTAGAGGCATCACCAAGCAGTGACTAATCTGAGAGGCTAATTCTGTCTTTGTGTCCAGCAGTCCCTGTGTGCGTGTCTACTGACAACTACAAAGTGTTTCTCTGCTATTGCACCTTAACTTAAAGTTTTCCTAGATTTTGCATTGACAAAAAAATCCTCCTGTACATTGTTATCCTTTAGTGCAATGCCAGCAAAATATATTCGGCACAGCAGAAGAGCTGTTTAAAATATAGCCATGATTGATATATGTATTTTTATTTTACTTGAGCTCTGCATGTATGACAGCTCACACGCTTGATGGACGTACTACATTGTTGGTGTTGTGCTCTGTTCCAGATGAAGATCCTGTGCACTCATGAGGCGTTCAGGGTGGCAGTGAACAACATCCCGCTGTTTGAATTCCGACACCGCGTCAGAGAGCTCAACCAGATTGACAGGATCAACATCCTGCATGATGTCGTCCTCACCTACGTCAATGTGGAGACACTTCCATGAAAAAAACAGACTGTGTGTGTGTGTGTGTGTGTTGTATATGCAGCAGAACTGCATACAGGGACACATATAGGAATTTGCCCACACACATAGCCTACATACACACAGGCTTTTAACACACTATACTGTGGAGGCACTACAGCCTTCCCATTTTTATATCATGGTGCTTAAAGATTGAATAAGAGTGTTAGTATGTAATGTAAGATTAATAATCACATGAGCTGAGCTCATTCTATAATGTGTCACAATAAGATGCTACATAGCTAACCATTTAATATACAAAAAGCTTTTCACTATAAAGATGCTACTGCTATTTATTATGTACAATCTTTACTATATTATCTCCACTAATAGAGAATAATACTTGTGTCAATATTGTCTGAAAACAATTATGGCTCATTTCTCTGGGGTTTTAATAACTCTAATGATTCTTAGATAAAATTGTCAGTCAGTAATAAATAATCAACACCAACGTCTCTACGTTTATTTTTGTAAGAGACCTTAAAAGACAGTGCAGTAATTAGAAAGTGTATGACAGTAACACAGAAGACAAATCTCTTTCAGAGAAATCTAACATCCCAGTAGAACATTAAAACCAGCGCTACAAAAAAAAAAAAATGTACAGGAGGAATGTTGACTAACAAAAATGAATTATTGTCTGATATACATCAAGTAATAATAAGCACACAGCTACTTCTGCAATGAGGGAGACACTGTCGGCAGAAAAATATGAATGACATGACATAGCCCAGATCTCAGTGGCTAACATCTTTCCAGGTCATTCTTCTGACACTTACCTCTAACCTGACTTGGTAATATCACCACTTCTATCCTCACATCTCAACTTCACTTCCTCTATCCTCCTACCTTAACATGCTCTCCCCATCATCTCCTTTTAATATGTAAACAGAACCATTGTGTCCCACTTGTATTGTGCTATGTTCCTGTCCTGAAGTCAGCCCTTTGGTCTGGGGCAAGATGCATAGACTAGTGATCAGACTAAAAACTGGCATGAATATTTATGCCAGTGTTATTTGCTGTAACGCCACCCTTAGGAGGAATGTTTGATTTTTATTCTAAGAGCCTTCCTAGTGCTAAACATGGTGGAATAATGACACCTGTAGCCTCCAGGGGTTGCTATTGAGGCTTTAGATTTCATAACATTTACCAAAAGTACCTATTATGCAGTACGTGAATAGTGCCCAATACTATTTTGCCAATTTTGTAACCCCAATACAGTTTTTAGTCAACCACATCTTTGCACCAGTTTTCGACTACCTGTGCTCTTCATGTGACTTCATCATCGTTGCCCCACTAGTGTCTCCCTTCCAAACATTTTTCTACGATTAAAAAAAAAGTGGAAAACAGACAAACTATGGCATCTTAAAAAATAAGGCAACATTTTTTACACATTCTTATTTCAGTGCATAACATCCAACATCCATTCTTTTCACTTTCTCAAAATATAATGACATCTCATTGCTTGCTTTGTGCAAATAACAAGTGTGCAATTCACAGTGCTACTGAGTGCGCATGTGTCTGTGTTTCAGTATGTGCATAGCAAACGTCAGTCTATCTCCTCAGGTCTTGGTATCTAGTCTCCTCTCCACAGACTTCAGCAGCAGCTCAGCGTACTGCTCCAGCAGAGCGAGAGCCTTCTCTCCCTCACCTTTGACCTCCTGGTCCACTTGGGACCCTTCACACTGTGAGGACACAGGAGGCAGAGAGTCCAGCTCAGTCTTGACCATGAACAGGGCCTCGGACAGGATTCTCCTCATCTGCTGCTGCTCCTCACTGGGCTCTTTGTTGCACTGTACAACCTGGTTTAAATGAGCCCACACATATATGAACCAGTCAGCCAAACAGTGAGTGAGACAGACAGGCAGACAGATATACAGGCTGTTTACCAGTGTGTGTCTGTCTTTTTCATCTGTTCCTCAGATTATAAATAAAACTCCATGTGTTCCAATGGATAAAAAATAAAATGAATAATTAAACACTCAGGTCGGGTTGCAGCTATTGTTTTTATAATCAATTAATCTGTCAGCTATTTTTTTGATTTATCAAATAATCTTTTTGTCTATAAAATAGTAAAATGTGCTGAGCTGATTAACTGATCAACAGAAATGAATACAAACTATTTTGTTAATCATTTAAGCTTGATTCTCAATTGAGAGGAAATAATCAACAGATAAACCGACTATGATTATGTTTGTCACTTGCAGCCTTAAACACGTCCATCACTAAACCAAAGGCGTCATCTTTAAGTTGCATGTTTTGTCTTACGTCAACAGTCAACAACAAAAAAGTATTTAGTTTGCTTTCATATCCAAAGAGGAAAAGCAGCAAATTATTACATTTGAGAAGATGAGACCAGCAAATGTTTGCCCTGTTTTAATCAGTTATGAAAAGAATCAATAATAATTATTGAACTGATTAATTGACTAACCATCTCAGGCCCACACTCAAGTAAAATGTGTGTGAAAAGCAGCAGCATCCACAGGTGACTGGAAAATGGCAAAACATTTGTAGGAGTATCAATATTATCTATTGATACATGTAATTTAGAACAATAACAGGAGAATGAGAGCGGCAGCAATAACAGGTGTGTGAGCAATGATCTCTACCTATTCCCCCTTTATTGTCACCATGTCTCTCTTTTCCACGTCTTTCTCCCGGTTCCTTTCATGCTCTCTTAACTCCCCGTCTCCTCTTGTTCTAATTTTAACAGACACAAGCACACACACACACACACACACACACACACACACACACACACACTCACTGACCGTAGTGTAGAGCATGATGGTTTTCCTCAGACTGTTGTGAAGCTCAGCAACAGCCTGCCTACAAGTTTCCAAGGTGATGGACTGATCTGCAGAGAAAGAGAGAGAAAGAGAGAGAGAGAGAGAGAATGACTCTTTCAAGTATCACACTGCATGTGGCAAATCTGAATGTGCACAAAGACTCACGTACAGTACAGAATAGATAACACGCAGACACACACTGTTATTGAGTGAAGTGAGAGCACTGTAAATGTTGAGCAAAAGGTTAAAGAGCATAAAAAGGAGAAAAAAAACTTGGTAGCAGAAAAGAAAGTATAGAAAAAACACACAAGGAGGCTGCTGTACAAAGCCAGAGAGGAGCAGCAGTGTGAACTGTGAATATGAGAGAAATGATTTCACAGTTTATATCCCCCAGCAAAACACAGCTGTAGGTACAAATGTGGACTCAGTATCATTTAATGGCATTTACGGTTAGTGTGTTTTTCAAATTGAAATGCTAACTTTGTGAGGCAGTTGATGATTCACAAAACTGCAGGAAGAGGAGCATGAAGAACAGGATGAGGAGTTATTTTAAGACTCACCTCGGCATTTCTACCTTTATTTACTGAGTGAGGAAAACATTCAGATAACTGAGGCTCTATATATATCATAGGATAACATTCAATAACTGCTTATTACTGTATCATCATCAAAGGGGAGTGTCAGTGTGAGCAGATTCCTCTGCATTCTTTCAGTCAGATGAGGAGGTATATATATCTTGGCATGAGGAGTTCAAATGGAGGTCTCTCCTTTTAGGAAGCATGAAGGATGCAGCAATGAGCTGCCAGATTTTGATAAAGTGTCAAGTTTCAAGCCTGTTGCATGAAATAGTAATTTACATACTGAGCAGCATACCACAGTGCTTGCTCAATCATGTTTTGATGTATTTTAACTTTTCAAGAGACGGAGACCAAAGAGCTGCACTGGACAACTAGATGACGTTAAAACACAGTGAGGAGAATTCAAAATATCAGCCTTGTAATCACAGTACTGACAACAGGAGGGCACCGAGACAGATGGAGGGACATGAGACACAGACGCAGACTGACAGACAGGCCGGAAGACGGAAGGTGAGCAGTGTGAAGAGATGCAGTGATGAAGAGGAGGAGTTTTTGTGATGGACAGGTTAATCAAAGAATTCTGGTGAGTCAGACCTGGCTGGGGGTCAGCACTCGATGTGTGGGCCGGTTTGGGCACCAGAGGGCACTCTTTAGCCACAGCCACCTGTCCTGGCTCCTTGGCACTGGGAGGGAATGTCAGAAATGCGTCTCAGTTACTGTATTATGCTAATTCTGACATTCTGCTATGTTAATTTAACAGGGTAGAAAGAAAACAACAAGCAAAATCTAAGAAGTTTGCTTAACTCAGAAACACTCTCATGTTTGAGGCAGTTAAATAAATGCTTAGCTGACCATACTATGTGTTGTTCTTAGAGGTGATTTTATTACAACTGTTGCTAAGAAATATTTATAACATGTGGTTAAGTGTTAAAAAAATGTACCTGTCAGAGACTGAGCTTCTCCTCTGCTTCACTGGTAGTGAACTTGTTGAAGAAAGATCCAAACTTAAAGACAGATGTCTACCTAGTGCTAAAAATAACAAGATAAACACAAAGCAACACACATATAATTAGGGATTTAGTTCTTTAACTGTTTGTGTGTGTATGGTACATCTATGTTATAATGCTGGCTGTCTAACCTTGTTTGCTTCCTGGAACATTACATCCAGGGTCTATTGTAGCCCTCGCTGGACCTCCAGACCAACTTGAGCTCGGATTTACCTCCAGGCAGAGGCTGCGTCGAGGGCTGAGAGGCTGCTTGGGAAGCGGGATGCGAGAGGGTGGAATGCTCTGGGTAGAGGGAGTGGGTGAGACTGTCGCTGTAGGATGGGAAGGAGCAGGGGAGGGACTGTTTGATAGAGGACACGGATGGACGGACGATGATGATGAGACAGAGGAGGGGAAAGCGGTGATTGGAGATGAGGTGAGCAGTGGGGGCTCAACCTCCAGCTCCACAGATGACCTCCTGCCCTTAGGGAGGGAGGGGGAGCGAGGTGGAGTTCCCATCTGGATACCGTCTCCCAGAGAGGAGGACCGACTGCCTTTAGCCATAGAGCTGGCTGTGGGGTTCATGTAGGAGTGCTGGGGCCTGAGTTTGGGGCTCTCCCAAGGCAGGGGGGACTGGGGAGACTGTGGTGAACCAGAGGAGGGTGAAGACATGTGGAAGGACGGCCTGGGAGTGTCATGATCCAGGAAAAGCTGCTGAGGTCTCTTACGTAACACCTTTCGGTCGCTAGAAAGCACAGGGGAGTGAAGAGCTGGAGAAAGAATAAAGAAGTGGAGATTAATGTTTTTTTTTTAAGGAAGTAGATGCACATTTACTGGATGACTTTTAGAATTATATCATATATCAAACAAATGACTTGTTTCCAATTCCAACATATTTTACATATTTCACAACGGATCTCCATGCTAATGGGGTTCATTAAAAAACCTGATTCCATTATTACAGAAACAATAGCAAATATATAGAAACAAATGAACTAAATAATAATGAAACATACAGTCTGAGGCCAAGTTCTGGGCAGAGTGTGATTTCTTTAAACATGTTGTTCTGTCCAACAGCAGCGGAGCTTTGGATGGAGGGGGGTTGGACATCCTCCACAGGTGGGACCCTGAAGTCTTCTTCTTTTGGCGTCTGAAGGTTGGAGTACAAACCCTCTCTGGAGCATCTGCCCTGCTGAGATTCAACACCTCAGCTTTAAGATCATTCAGTTATCAGTAGTCACAAATATCAAAAACAAGCCGACTATCATTTCTGCTCTTTCATTCTGAGTTCAGTTTCTCCCCGCTTTTGTTTACCCCTGTCCAGTCTGTAAGTAACAGGATGGTTGTGAACAGTGTAAAAATGTCTAAAAGTTATAGCCTTGAGTGACCTCAGAAATGTCCATTGCATTCTTGCTCTGTGGCTTCATCAATGTCTTATAATCATTTAATTACACAAACAGAGTACCTTTTGTGCTTTTTGAACGTTTGCATTTATGATTCATTAATCCAAGTCAGCCAAAGAAGCACTAGTCTAAAAATAAGCCCCTTGCAGCACCTATTCAGTGTTTCCTTCTTACTTTGGCCCTTCCATCCTGTGAGGGGACACAAGGGTCTCGTCCTCCATGTTTCCACTCTGGCTGTCCTCCATCAAGGGCCGTACTTTTGACACTGGGGGCTTAGCACAGTGGCTGCTTTGTTCTTTTCCATGCACTTTGGAAAACATGGACACTCCCCTACACAAAGATAAGTCATTACAGAGTTATAGGAACAGATGAGAAGATACACATTGTAATAATGTCAAAGGAGTAGTCTGACGTTTTAGAAATGCACTTATTTGCATCCTTGCAGGGACTTAGAGATAAGAGGAAGATACCATTCTCATGTCTACACGCTAAATATGAAGCTACGTCCAGATTAATTTAGGAAACAGGAAATAGCCAGCCTGGCTGTTGTGCTCAACCAAGAAATTGTTCAACTCATTAACCTCTGTGAAATACAACATGTTGTTTTTACAAGTTAGCTGTTGTATATTAAACATACAAACAGACTAAAGTAAGCATTTGGACAGAGCCAAGCTAGTTTTTATCAGTCTTTATACTATGCTTAGCTAAATGGCTGCTGGCCTGGCTGTAGCCAGCTACATATTTACTGTGCAGACATAAGAGTGGCATTTTATTATATATATATATATATATATGTTGAAAATAAATCTGCCATATTAAAGGACGGTTTGGGAAATACAACAGGAGTTTGATAAAAAGATTGATGCCAGTCTGTACACTAAATAGACTATGTAGAGGAGCCAGTAGCCAGTTAGCTAACACTAAACTTGACTCTGTCCAAAGGTAACAAAATCTACCAGAACCTCTAAAGCTCACTAGTTAAAACATTGCATCCTGTTTGTTTGTGTATGTACAAACACACAATTGTAAAAATGATAATTGTCTGTTTTATGGGGGTTTATTTGACAATTTCTTGGTCAGGAGCAGTTGCCAGGCAACCAGCGGAGACGGGAAGGTGGACTGTGTTACCTTTGAACAGAGCCAGGCTAGCTGTTCGTCCATGTTTCCAGTCTTTAAGCCAAGCTTACCAAACGGGCTGCTGGCTGTCACTTCACATTCACTGTACAGCACAAGCATGAGAGTGGTATCGAATACTTGGCAGGAATATGAATCAGCAAATTTCCAGAAAATGTTGAACTAGTCCTTAAAATGAATAATGTTTTGCAGTAGCCGTCTCTGTCACTTCTGTGGTCTTCCGCTGTGCAACGTAAATACAGTATCCAAGGATAAAAAATAATGCTCTCAGACACAAAATTACCCAAAGAGACTTAACAATATCATTTTAAACTGACAGCTCGGTCTGATCCATACGGTACACAGATGGTTTAGCAGAGCAGTGTGCGTGAGTCCGCATGGGTTTGTAATTATAGCTGTGAGTCCGCACTGGTCTGAAGTGGTAAGCAGTACCTGTTATTATGTCCTCGGGCCAGGAAGCGTGAAGACATACTGAGCCTTGGGACTCTGCTCTGCTCAGCTGTGGACAGACATCAGGCATTAGGAAAAAAACAAAAAGGAAAATGGAGACAGCGGCGAAGAGAGAAGAAAAACACCCAGTGACACAGAGAGAAAAAGAAAGAGAAACTGAAAGTACAAGAGAAACCACCAGACTAATCGATACTGTGTGTGCGTCTGCATTTGCTTGAGTGTGTTTGCCCTGCCTTACCTGTGGTGCAGCTCTCTGCCAATGTCTCAAAGTTCTGCTTAAGGAAATCTTCTTCACAGCGGTCAGCGGTATCAGTCACCGTCCTCAGAGCCTCGTCCATACTTGTCACTTCTGCCTTTTGCTCCTCTTCCTCCTGCTCTTCATTCTCCTCGTCAGAGCTGTCCTGGCTCAGAGACTCCACATCTGCAGAATCTGAAAGCAACAGGAAGAACAAGTACAGCTGAGAGAAAAAAAAAAAAAACCTGTCATAACCCTCTTGACCTTGATACATCTATTGCATAGAACAGGTAGGCGCCAGATAATCCTTAACAAATGACCAGTCAGAATATTGAGGCTTATGTGGTAGTATTAGCTGACATATTTCTATCGGGTCTGAAATGCAAAAAAAAAAAAAAATCCCAGCCTGTGTGTGCTCAAATCCCTCTCAGCAGGTATCAGCAGCTGCAGGAATATCATGGCTTTCATGTACATTTTAGTCTTTCATTTTAAATCCTGCACTTGACACACTTGGAGAATTTTTTATAAGTTGAAACAGAAATGTAGACAGATAAAAATACAGAAATACAGCACACAAATGTGACTGTTTATTCAAGATCCCTGTACTATTGCTCTACCTGCAAGCCGTAGGAAGACAATCCATCACTGAAAGCCAGTATGTGTATTATTTTAGCTTCTTAAATCACTTAGTGTACAAAACAGCTTAAATTATAGTGAGGCATTAGTTTTTGTTTATAGAAAAACAATATAATCCTGTTCAATCTTGTTCAGGATGCGCTGCTGTCAGCCACATGTCTTTTCTGATGCAAGTTAGAAATTTTCAAATTGTACACATATAGAAGTAGCTTTAAATACCAGTCCTCATTCATCTCAACTGTTCATTGCCTGAACTGCCCCTTTGTTATTTGTTCTCTTATTGTTGTTGCCCTCACCATCCAGGACACAATCTGGGCTGGAGTCCCTGCTGTCGTAGCCCAGGGAGCAAGCACTGTCCGGGCTGCGGCTGTCCTGGCTCTCACTGCGGATCCCTCGCCCTTGCATCCTGCAGTGCTGCTCCTTCATCATGTAATCACTGACGTATGAAAACACAGAGAGGCGGAAACAATGAGGACCGGGGCAGAGAGGAAAATATTAAGCCAAGAATAGAAGGACCCTTTTGTTCTCTTTTGAGGTCACTGTGATGATGAAAACTGTGTGCATTAGGCAGGGATTTACCTGCTCTGGAGTCTTGTGTTGTCCTCGTTCTCCTCGGGGTACAGCAAAGCTCCATCAGTCCCCCTGATGCCCTTGGATGGGTGTGAGGACAGCCAGTCAGCGGGTGGCCAGGGCCGATGCCTCTTGGTTCTCTCCTCCAAGCGCTGCTGCAGAATATAAGCACAGGTGACTTCGTGTGGCAGTGCCATTACACACAAATGAATCCATATGGGCAGCTCCCTCTTTCTCTCTCTTACGCATCCTGTCCATCTATGCATACCGTGGGCTCCTGGAGGCTGGACGTGCTCTGTCTCTCTCTGTCATGAGGGGGGCAGTTGGGGTTTTTCTTGTGAGCAAAGGTCTCCAGCTGCCTCAGGTCCAGCATGGATTTAACCATCAGCTCCAGAGAGCCCATACGATGAGACCAGCGCCTCCGAGGACGCTTAGCAGAGTCAGGGGTGACCTGGCTGATGACTCCATGCTGTCAATGAGGGTTGGAGACGTATAAGGCCGTTTTTTTTAATACAAAAGACATGAGTAAAAAATATCATACAGCAGTTCTGGAAATTAAAACTGACAGTCAATATTCCTTCAGATGAGGTTGTGTGATGTACTTTTTAATCCTCTAACTTTGGCTGTGTATTTCAGAATGAATTTCACATCTCTTTTATTTCCCCCTGGTTCATCACAGAGGATTTAATCTCATGTTTGGTGGAGTGAAGCCTGAGATCCTTAAGCCACTTCACTCCTTCTGAAGTACCGATAGAAAACTAAAAGAGACAGCAGACAGGAGCAGCAAATGTTCTGTTCATCAGCTGTCCAGCCTATATACACTACTTCAATCCTCTGCTGAGTATAATGTACTGTTAATTTAAACTAGTCAACATTTAGCAGGAACTGAATTAAGGGGAAACATGTATTGGTAGGTTGTCAGTGTTTTTATTTATATTTTTTTATTCATATGATGATCCCATGATTGTGATTAACATGGAATGACAATCAAATTAAATATACTGGGACACAGACATACACACACACAAAATATTGAATATTTACAATTTTAGACTTTTCTTACTGCTATTATTTTTTATCATGACGTTGTTAAAAATTAACATTGAATTTGAATTTACCTTAAAGGGAAAAACAAAGTGATGGATTGATTTTCATTATGTGGAGCCAGTGGCCTGCACATTTAATACTTCTAAAAATGCATCCAGTGTTTGTTATGTAATTTAAACAGATAACACAGAATTTAACCACATACCTTTGTCAGTTCCCAGTCTTGTCCTTCATCTGAGCCTCCTGTTGTATGGAAGAACAAAATAATTAGAAGTTATAAAAAGAAGAATAATTACAGATTCCATTTTTACTCCTGGATTGGATTTTTCATTCTGCTGTTATTCTGCTGCACTCCACAGAGAGGTCAAAGGTCAAGGACACTGCAGCAGGTCAGATGCTCACGAACATGGTTGCCAGCAAATATCCCTCTACTCAGCACTACCCCCTCATATTCCCTTGATAAACTTGTGGATCACCGTCAGTGCTGTGTCTGTGTCAGACAGTACCTGTGTCCTCCTCTCCATGGCTGCTGTCAGATGACGTGTTGGTTGCATTGTCTTCAGGGTCATTGGCGTCAGTGTTCTCCGCTCCGTCCTCCACCTCGTGCTCGTGGTCACTGTCTGAGGACAAACCACCCAGAGAGGGGGCGCTGTACACCTCCCGCCTGGGGCAACACAATCAGAGAGTCAGACAAAATGATGAGCAGTCAGGCAGTCATTAAGTGTGAAGTGGGGACATTTTCTCCCGTTGGCTCCTTTATCATCAGCGCTAAGTTTATGGAAAGAAGGTAATCAATGAAAGGTCTTGAGGGTGCGGTGTGTGTGTCGTCACCTTGGACTAGAAGTCTTGCAGGGTGGTGTGTTTGGGTTCTGTCGCAGTTGGCAGAGCCTCTCTCTCATGCTGATTGTCAGTTCTGGAGCCAGTCGCCACACAAAGATACAGCTAAGAGATAAAAGCACTCGGGCATTAAAAATTCAGCATTTCATTTCAGCCCGACTATTGAGGAAACTGTCTGCAAACACATTTCCCCACTCATTTCCTCTTGCAGCAGAGTCTCAAGATGAATTCAGTTTGGGTGCTACTCCCATCCTTATTTTTTTTTTTTAGTGCAGGAGACATAGCACTGAAATGATTCATATTTCGATATCTCATTGTTATTACAGCGCTAATTTTAAATATATAACTAAAACTTGTGATTCTTTTCAGAAATATGTCATTATAATGATCATATTTAACCCTGGATTTTCTAGTACACACACAGTAGTGTCTCTCACCTGTCACCTGACACAGAAATCAAATGCTTGCAGTCGTTGGTAAATTTCATCCCGGTGACAATCTCTGCAAAACAAGAAAGATGGCTGGTTATGGATCATATTCTCTACTGCTATAAAAGTGTCAGTTTGGCTGTATTAAGTATGTGTGTGTGAGGTGTAGCTGTGTGTGTTCTGTTACCAGAGTGTCCAAACATTGTGGCGACACACTCCCCAGTGTAGAAGTCAAAGATGCTGATGTTTTTATTGGAGCAGCTTGTGGCCACATATTGACCTGAAGGATCGATCTGTACCTGCCAGACCAAATACAGAGGCATTTTAGAGTTTATGAACTGTGTATTTAGGAAGTGAATGGTTTTTTGATTGGGGACGGTGCAGAGAAATGTTACCCTGAGCAGACTGCCATCTTCACTCAGTGATCCTTTGTAGAGTTTCTTCTGTTTGCCGCTGTTGATGTTAAAAATCCTGCAGGCCCGAAGGAAAAGAAACCGCAGAAATTGAAATAATTGATTCATTTCCAGTTGCTAACCTCTTCGTCCTTCAGCCCACACACTCACCTGATGCAGCGGTCTTGGCAGCCAACAGCAGCATACTTGCATGTGGGGTCTACGCCCATGTCATACAGTGTGGTCTTCCTCACCATGTGGTGAGAACGCCTGAACTCTGTTCCTCTGTCAGTCTGCAAAACAAAGAGAAAGTCTGTCAGGCCTGCACAGTGGACAGAGGCCGCTGTAGCTCTTGCATTAGCGAGAACGCTGCTAAATGAAATGTAGGGAAAGTGGGACACTAAACAACCTTTTCCGCCATTGACCTGGTTGTGCAGTGGGTAACTGACTGCAAGAAGCTTGAGTGGAGGCGGGGCTGAGTTACTCCACCTCACTGAACTCAAACCTCCACACTATGTGCATGCGTAGAAGTACTATATGTATTCACAAATATTGGCAAACTTTAATTGAGATGCAGAAATCCTCCTCTAACAGCATAGGTAGCTAAACAGGATCTGCAATGTCTTTGTATTGTTTGCAAAGAAAGCAAACATGACCTTTGCATTCATATATTTAAAATCTGCAGAGGTCCATTCGAATGAATATCAATCTGTGTTTAAAAAGTGGGTGTATACACGTAGCTGTTCTGCTTTAAAATGCACTAAATACAGACCACGAGGTTTTTGCCTCAGTTTAAGTTTTGTGGAATGAATGTGCTTGGCAGTGTGAGTTAAAATAAGTCATTTCACTTTTGATGTTTAGGCCATAGGAAATCTGTGTGTGCAGGTCCAATCACACAGACACGGTCAGAAAAGAAGATTATTACGGCTCATTAGGAACCCTTGAAAACACAGAGCAGCATAGACGATGCTCATTTATGTTTTGCAGAGAGCACAAACCCGTCACAACGAGTTTCTAAAATGAGTACTCCATAAATGTCTGGATGCTGAGGAGAAGTTCCACTCAAGACTAACAAGCCATTGCTTATTGTGCTCTACAAAACTTGATGTTGTGAGTCACTGCAGTGGCCTGAATCGTGTCTTAAGTTTGAGAAGAATGTCGTAACTTATGCAAGTCTGAACAAACAGAAAACTGCCCCAGTAACCCAGACGCAAATCTGGAGGAAAAAATGCAACAAGATGTCTCCTTTCCTGCTTTAGTTACACAACTCGTACTCCAAATGCTCCCTTTGTAGTAAGTGGTGTAGAGTTAAACTCACAAACAGAAGCTAAATAGGTTGTGTCACTGTTGTGCTGCAGGGCGAGTCCTCGATGGGAGGAATAAAACAAAGAAGCAGCAGCTGAATGCTGAACCAGAAACAGCTCCTCACTGTGCCTTTTGTGTCCAGGAAGATTTCTTTTAAAGAAATGTTTTATTTGGTGTATTTGGTGTGTCATTAATTAATTAATTAATGTATTAACATTAAGCTGTAAATCAGACTAATTTTACAGTGATTGTAAAGTAGCTGAAAGAGAGGAAGGTAGCCTTATTGCTTTTATAGAATATTGGAAAATGTGATTATATGCTATATGTATTTTCACAAGTTTAGCATAATATTTACTACGGTACACAATATGTGCAGAAGTTCTGGTTTAGCTAGACCTGATTTTTATTTTATGCATTAATGCTTTTTTTGTCACTTACACAGATATATGTGTGTGTCAGACAGACAGATTCCTGCTGAGATGTGTCTCACCTTGTGTGCGGTGCGGAAATAGATGCTCTTGTCTGCCCCACAGCTGATCATCCTCACCTTGTTGTCATTGGCTGAGGAACAAAGACAGTCATTGCAGGATGACTTTTTTGAACTTCTTTTTTTGAATTCTTGCATTCTGCCTGTAGGAATCACAGAAATCCTGCTATCCCTCATCACACTGCCGTGACTAGTATTATTACTGGTAAATTTACAATCCAGGAAAAAACAGATTTGTCACAAGAGCGCGGCTTCAAAATTGATCAAAATTCAAAATCAGAGGTAGCAACTGATGCAAATATGTTACAAAGTGCAAAAAATAAAAAAGTGCGTAACAAAAAAGGCTTTCCTCACAACAAACAAAGCTCCACCTGACTACACACGTACAGTTGTCGTCTATAATTTAAACAAGCAGCGCTGCAAACGAAGTAAAAGAGGGACTTTGTGTGAGACTGAGTGGAGATGAAAGCAAGGATTAAGAAAAGATTAGTTGTCAGATGTTGACAGTGTCTCAAGTGGCTCACCAGCAAAGCGGACGGCTGTTATGGATGAAGAGTGCTCGTCAAGTGTCTGTACCAGACTGTAGTCATCCTCAGCATCCAACACATGGATCAGACGGTCCCTGCTCGCTGTAGCCAGCAGCTTCAGGCCTGACAGTAACAAGATGACTTAAGCATATATCGTATATGGAGCCAATACACGAATGCCCTACAGGCAGGTCATCACCATACTAAATGGCAGAGCCACAAAGGCTCACACTGACCTGTTTCTGGATTACTGTACTCGAGACAGAGTATCTCAGCATCGTGGGCCTCCACTTTCAGAATCTCCTCCATGCTGCTGAGGTCGTGAACCCTGGAGAAGACACGTGTACACATTACTTTAGGGATGGAGGTGACCAAGTGCTTCTGCTTTGAGGTGAAGAACATTTAAGATATATTTGAATGTTAACTGACAGTCATAATCAGGCAGTCCAATTGATCAAACTCTCTGAGTAGTCTGCTGTCTAAATGTGAGCCTTCATGTCCTACCTCAGCATCCCGTTGCGGTCTCCAGATGCCAGGTGTTTGCCGTCTGGACTGACGCAAATGGTCCGGATGCCTGTCCTGCTTTCTGTTGTCTGTCCATCCCCCGATTTATCTGCATTCACATTTGTCATACATTCTGGATCCAGTAATGCAGCAGTGTTTCCGTCTACGTAGATTACATTCAAGAGATCCTGCAAAGCAATGATTGACAGAGAGATAACTCACCATAGGGAGAATATGCACTGACCAAATGTCAGCATTTGCTTTTGCACAACATGAGGACACACAGGTATTAATGCCAAACTCACACTGCTGAGGATGTTCTGAAAATGAACGTGTGATTGAGACCAGCCCTCCATACGCCACAGTCTGATGGTGTTATCAGCTGAGCAACTGAAGAACGCGCCCGATGACAAACCAGCACCCAGTTCCCCAGGAACATCTGGGAACAGCTGAGGAAGCACGAGACAGACGACGGGTAGGTGGGGATTAAAGGAATATAAAGACCAGGAGGATCAACAGTTTGTAGATTAATAGAAAACAGTGATATACATTTACATTCATAACAGAGCATTATCATGAGCTGTAATGATGCAGTTTTACTTTTATTGTCTATTATTAGCAAGTTAAAACTGTGAGGGCGTAATGTTAACAGATAGCTTATTCAATGTAATTACTAAAAATAAAATATAATAAAAATATCCATTAGCGTGTCCCAAAGGTCTCGAGTTCTGCCCAGAGCCCCCCACCCCAGTTTTAGCATTTTGGTGTTATTGAAGAATCCCCCAATGTCCCTTGAATCAGTAATCTAATCAATGGCCAACATCCAAACACACTGCATGTGTCACAGTTGCTAAAGAGCTGTGTCGTTCACTTCCTCCTGCCTGTTTACCTCCAGGTCCCAGACACAAGCAGCGTGGAAGAGGGCAGAGTGCACCTTCCTCACCCTGCTGACATCTCTCACATCCCACACATACAGACTGTGGTCATTGTACACACAGCTGAGCCAGTGGCTGACGGGGTCGTAGGTAACAGCAATGGCAGCTGGGTAACGGACATCTGTCTTGGTGGAAAACAGGTGGCTGATGGGAGAGAGGGTGGAGTACATGTTTAAAGATTGTGGAATAACAGCAACAGATGTTTTCTTTAAAACAGTAACGCAGTCAAACTCTTGGTTCCTAAGGAATAAGACACGTTGAGGAGTTCTTTAGGCTGTGAAACGGTGCCGCTTGAGTCAGGAAGCACTATAAATAGAGTATTTGATCCTGCAGCGGATCAGTGCCAAGGCTGTGTTACTCCTGAGCTGTTCCTCACCTGGCCTCGGTAAATGCTGTGACATCGGTGCCGAGGGGGTGTGGCCGCGGCAGCGTGCAGACGAAGCGCAGGTCAACGGGGCTGAAGGCTCGCACCGTTCCATCAGCGCAGCCACAGAAGATCATATCCTCAGACAGAGACAGAGACTGGGCCACGCTCGTCTACAGGGCAGCGCACAATACAACACGCACATCAGCTCATTTCATCGTAATTTGCAAATAACCCTGCAGCAGAGAAATCTGTCCATAATAATGAAATTAAGTTTCAGGAAAAATGTCTGAATTTCACATAAAACCTACTCATGTTTATTCAGGCCTAAAAAAGAAAGTCCATGGGAGCCCTGCCTGTCTGTGATAATGAAGGTTACAGGGCAACACATCCTGTACTTGTCCCCGCTGCTAATCTCTCTTTGATCCTCTGACAGAAGGCAGGAGCAGGAGCCACACACCTTCATCCTCACCTCTTGATTAAACACCACAGCTGGACACTGACCATGAGCAGTGCTGCAGTGTACAACAGCATTATTATTGCTACTGTACAGCACTTAGAACCAAAGTAATGGATACATAAAAACACTGTAGATTTAACACTGGAGGAGTGAGATTAAAGATGTAGACACCTACTGAATCAGTAACGAACACAATGCATGTTTCATGAAAACCAGCAGCGTTTTCAGCAACTGATGTTTTTTAAACCACACTCGTCGATGTTCATAAATGATAAAGAGATAAAAGGTGCACTATTCTTAAAGCAAATGATGTCAACATTTAAGTGACCTTATTTACTTTCTTGCAGAGTCAGATTTGAAGATCGATACCAAATGGTGATTTTTCCAAAGCTTAAACACACTGATTCATCACACTCAGACAAGTGCTGTGCATCAGCTAAGATAATGTTTAGTTAATGGACGGAGTGACACAGCCCAGTCGATATCACTCCATCGCTTTGATGTGGGTGAAAAGCTGTGGTCTTTAACCAAACCGCACAAATGACCCCTTTGTTGCCGTTGGATACACCTCCCGTCACTCACCCGCAGGTCCACCCACTTGTCCAGCATCCTCTTGCTGTTAAACTCACACAGCAGGCCAGAGGAGGTAATGCAGAAGGTGGAGTCAGATTTAGAGCCCCGCCCACAGGCCACATCACAGAAGAAGTTGTTCCTCAGCTCCCCCAGCAGCCCCGAGCGGCCCAGCAGAGGGACGGGAGCGCTGGCCTAAATACCACAGAGGGATGAGGGTGAGCTGATGCAGCAGAGTAATGGTTATATTCACACTTAGAACTCAGTTATTTCTCAGCCCGTCCACTCTGCATCCACATCTGTGTAGCTGTTACAACTTCTTGGTGTGAAAATTTGCTTTAAAACTAACCAAAAAAATCCCAAATGAGAATTTGTGATTTTTATTATGAAAATATTTTCAATTTCTTCATTAGAGTGTCAGCGATTACACACTTAGCATTTGTGAAGTCGTGAAGACAACTGTGTGAAGACACTCGGCTCAGGAACAAAAAAATAGCAATGAAAGAGGAAGTGAGACGAAAGCAGTTTACTGGGATGGTTTTTCTAGCTGGGATCATTTTCAAGGCGATGAAACATTTCTACTCTGTGTAAAAATGTTTGGCAGAAAAAGGATTCTTCAGAAGGCAGAAGTACAACTCCAACTCTAAGCAGGAGAGGTTGCAACCTAGGTCACATGACCGGAATAAACACCAACATCATCCTTTATGGACAGAGAAGACCAGACCAGAAAATGCAGCACAAAGGGAGACATTTCTGCAATTCAGTGGTTATAAAAGACTTTAGGGATACGTTATTTCAGTACCTTGCTGGCCTTGCAGTGATCCAGATACCAGAACTTGACATGTCTGTTCCCCACAGTTACAAAGTAGGAGCTGTCCTCAGAGAAAGACACGCCCGTCACCTTACTGGACACCTTGTTGGCTGCTACAACTACGTCTTTCTGCGGGAGAACAAAATCAACAATACATGTAACAACTTAAAGCTATAAGAGGAGCTGGTTGCGGGTTTAGACTTAAAAGAGTGTGAAGTACCTTCCACGCCCAGACGTTGACTATCATGTCATGTTGGTTTCCCACACTGACAATGTATTTGCCGTTGGGGGAGAAAGCCACACACGAGACGCCATATTTGTGCTTCTGGAGCTCCGCCACCTGTCTTCGTTCTGCCACGTCCCAGAGTCTCACCGCTGGTAGGTGTCCGCTCTGGTGACAAGGAAAGAGGGAAGTGGAGGAGGAGCAGGTGAGAGGTAATAATTCATTATCATTAAAGAAGGGGCTCATGTTTTTGTCTCCATTCATTAAATCCACTGGAGCGGGCTACAAACAGCAGTCGCCTGTCACTCCGGTCTATTCGGCTGTCTAAGAGATTATCCTCTCTGTCCTCTGACCTCTGCTCACTGTATAGCGCTACTTGTACCTTCACCTGCTCGTGTTATTCTCCTCTCAGGGATCAAAAGGTCAGCAGGCTATTTGTGTAGTCTCTTCTTTTAATATGGCAGAAAGAAACCTTGCAAAGGTCACGGTTAATAGGTGAGAGGAACGGCAGCCTGAAGGACACTGAGGACGGATGACATTCTCCTGAAGACAGAGAGAGGCAGACAGAGGGAAGAAGAAAGAACAGGATACACATGTCTGCTCTCAGCCTGTCCTTTATGTAAATGAGCCACTGTTTGGTTTCTTATCAGATCATTCACTCAGGAATATCTTAAACTCCTCTCCTCTTTCAAGGCTTACAGGAAATCCTCTAACAGAGAGGCGACGCTCTCAGCTTTGATCACACAGACACAGCACTTGAAAAGAGAACCATAATGACTCTGGTAGATGAATATAGTATCAACATTTGCATTGGAAAATTGACAGTAAATGTGCCCATCATATGAAATCAGCCGTGCTCCGGTATCATTTTCACGAATTCAAACAGTCATGGTGGAAGTCTGCAAGAATTTGGCATTTGGTGTCTTTTAAATGGCAGCGGAGCAGCCTGTCCTCTGTGCATTTGGTCTTTTGAACTTTGGTCTCCGCCGTCATGGCAACTACTGCGTGCTCATCCACTTACACAGAGAAGTCTTTCATCGGCTTTGATTAGCTGGGGTGGGGTGGGGGGGTGGATTAAGATAGCTTGTTGTGTTTAGGCACATGCTGTAGCTACAACACACACACACACAGTGACGCTTGATTGACAGGACACATTACTCTGTGACATCAACACTGGAGACAAGATTATCACTATTAACTAAATGCTATTATGCTGATGTAGTGGATGACTGCTTAACTGCAGGAAACATATCATCTATTGTAAACACACAGTAATATCAACATGGTGAAGGCAGAAATAAAAGAACAGAAGTAGCCAAAGAGCAAGACGACTGATTGACAAGTAAGAAGACCCACCTCTCCTGTGACCAAGAACTTGCCATCAGGGGAGAAGGACAGAGCTGTGATGGTTTTTCTGTGAAAGTGACAGAGACAGAGACAGACGGCTCAGTGTCACTCTGGGAGTTTTGTCACTTTAACGTTGCTCTGTTTAAATGCAGCCTGTGTTTGTGTAGGACTCACCTCGAGGTGTTGATGATGTGGTGCTGTCTGTTCTTTTTGGGGTTCAGCAAGACGACCACACATCTGCATTAGGAAGAGAAAAAATAGAATAATCCACATAAACATTTGACCTGGAGCAAGTCCTGAAACTCTACAACTCTATGTACTTTGTATAGTCACTGTACTGAGGGAAGAGTTTGGTATAAGTGGAAAATTTCAATTTGCGAACTTTCAAGAATTTTTGTGTTTATTTAGTCGAGGTGTTTGCAAGAAATGCAAACACTTGTCCGCAGCTGAGTAGAAAACACATTTTTCAAGGTAATGAATAATGGAGCTCTCATTTCACAGTGAATACTTGTGGCATTGCTTATCGCACCAATGCTTACTGATTATACACTACGACCTTAAAAACATTTAAACTCTGATGTAACACACCAGAGCAGCACTCTAACAGCAGCTAACACGTACAGAAGTAAGCCTGAGTTTACTAATCTCTGTTCATCTGTAATTAAACTTTACTCTGTGACCAGTTGAAGTATTTTCCAGAGGATTAAAGTTTGAAATACAATAACATTGCACCCCTTCATGCATTTACTCCTCTGGGTTACACGTTTTACAATATATTTATTGAATATTAAGTGTGCTGAAGTTAATCATTATTACAGTTAAATTCCAAGTGGAAGCATTTCTGAACTTAAGAGCAAAGTAGCATGAGATAACGTAGCTTCCAACATGCAACATTTCATGCACATTAATTAAAACAGTAAAATTAATTCATATCTTAAAGCAATTGTCTGACATTTGACAATTATTTTGCCTTCTTGCTACGACTTAGATGAGAAGATTGATACCACCCTCAACATCACACAGTTAAATAAAGGAGAGTTGCAAAAAAGTGCAACTTTTGAACAGAGACAGGTTTCCCTGTGTTTCCAGTCTTTATGCTAAGCGAACCAGCTACTATGTGCAGACCACTCCAGTCTAGTTCCTGAAATGTCAAATAAATCTTTTAAGAAGAAAAAAAAAAAACAACCTCTCATTGGAGCTAAATGTAACCTATCAGTGTTTGCGCCTTCAGTGTTTCAAAGTAAAAGTCCCGTCCTGCTTCATTAAGTGTTTATATTATTTTGCCAACCCCCTGTGATTCATCTCCTTTTTGTGTAATTGTCCTTTTCCATATTCAAATAACTATATTGTTTCCTCTTGGTAAAACTTCCTCTTTATATCCTGTTCAAGAGCTGCACGACAACCATCCACCTGTGACTAAACTAGTTCTTTAGCTCCGGGCCAGGAATCTGCATTCCAGCCACCACAGCTTGCACAGACTTAAACTGAGACAACAAGTGGATTACCAGACTGTTCGTGATTTGGGAAGTATAAGGCTTACTAAAATCACAATCAGAACCAGACACACACACACACACACGTGCATAAGTGCCCACGCTTGCACACATGGACGTTGCTTTCTATCTGTCTGACACAAACATACACTCTTTGACACAACAGTAATGTAAACTACTCTAATTCTGCTCTTGTTTTCAGACATTGACCTTCTTAGTATGAATACAGTTTTGTCAGAAGATTTGACAACACATAAGAGGCTCAGTGCACTTGCTCCTGTTGCAGTCTCGCAAGACCCACTGTGCGTGTTTTTAAACTCTGCAGCAGCTCTGAGGCCCTGAGAATCGCCACTGTAGATCTACAGTAAATCCTCCAACCCGCAGCTCACACGTCTCTTTTTTTCCTCTTTTTTCCTGCATTGAGCAAGTTAACAAAACCAGTCTCACTGTTTGCACAGAAATAATAATACTACACAGTGCTCTTTACACCAGTGTATCAATGAGAAAGTCAAAGGAAGCCTCCCTGAGGACAGGATAATAAAAAGCTTTGAGTTTCTCTGATGAGAGCCCACAGAGCGCTCCTCCTCAGTTCCTCTGAGATGGCACAGAGATAACACACACAGAAATTTGCACACTAACTGTCTGGGTGAGGTATACGATAAGGAAGCTGTGCATGCACGGAGTGTTGATAAATCAAAGGTCAGATGTTTAGATAACGACAATCTCTCTCCGTCTCTCTTCTTACCCTGCAGGGTAGGCCACGAGTCCAGATCGGGGGTCGCAGGTCAGACCACTCTTGCCTGAGGCAGTGATGCCCAGAACCTTCTCCAAAGTCACCTGTAGAGACACAAAGCAGGAATACACCTGGGCTCAACCATTTACTGCTCTTCTTTTTTTTTTTTTTTTTTTGAGATTTCACCACAGTGAGAAGCAGGAGAAAAGAACATCGTCAATGAATCAAAGACAGAAATAGATTGTTGTTGTGTGGTTAGAACATGTGAAGACAACTGGCTAAATGTGGCCTCTTTAAGTTAAATAACATGAAGTAGCTGTAAACACTGACTTCCTGGTTGCTTGTAAGATCCAAAAAACGATTATCTCCCTGGAATGTGATGATTCTGATGTGTGAGAGTGGCCAGATCTAAAATAACATTGAGTTGTTTGTTTTTTAGTTTGTGCATACCTGCACAGACACTTTCTTTAGTGCCGTCCTACTTTGTCCATGATAAACAGGTAAGCGTCTTGCACAGACATGATTCACATGCAGTGTGGGCCATTTCACTGACTCCAGACTGAAGCTAAAATATGTTATAAATGTTATTATATTATTATATAATATTATTTCTCTTTTGGATAGCTCACAGATGTAGAAGGATAAATAGAATTTCAAATGAAGTGTAAGAGATCAAGTTTAACTTTGCAGTCAAACAGAAGACGTGACAGCTGGCTTGGCAAGTCATGCTGTCTGTCTGTCATGGGATTTATTAAGCAGCTATTGGTGTCATTGACTAGTCTGGAGAAACACATGAATGTGTCTGAGTCTATTGTGTCCTACTAACACATATATGACAACAATAGAAAACGATAAAAAGCACAGTCTCATATAATAACATTTTATTTTTGTCTCTGTACCACTTTCTAATAAGACACTTTTGATTAAGTTATAACTCATTGGTTTACTAGTGATTAGGAAATCATTTACTTCTTATGATATACTTCATAATCGATCAGTTATAAATCATTACAAAGAATTAATTCAGGGTTGCCAGGTTGTGAAAAATACCCTTTGCTACTGTTTATCTTTTCTGTTTGGTAACAATGCAGTTATAACTGTTAATTATCACTAATAAATGCTTAATAAAGCTATATAGCATAAAGCATTATAAAATTATTTATTAACCATTCATGAGACTTCTAAATTAACTTAGAAAATAGCACCTTTTCCTCTACAGCAGCAGTTGTTTGGATACACTGCTGTACTGAGCATTTTTTTATATGTTAGATTTGACACCACAGATAAAAGAGAGAATAAGAAGATGAGTCCAGGCTGCTCCTTTACTTCATGACAAGTTGTTTCCCTCAGGAACTGAAAGAATAGCACTTTTAAAGACGGGCTTTATGGGAACGCACCTTGCCGGTGAGACTCTCTGTCCTGCTCTTCTTGTGCTTGGTTGAGGGAGAACGCAGCAAATTCCTGATGCGACTTTTAATCGTGAATCCGTCGCCGGGCATCTTGTCTGCAGCCTCCTGCTGTGACAGTTCCCGGTGACGAGCCCCCAGCCGAGCGGGGCAGGCAGGCTGAGGAGGCGAGAGAGCGGCCACCAGCACCAAGCCACCACCAGACACAAGCTGCAGAGATTTACGAGGTCGGACAGTGCTGCTGCCGCTGCGGACGTGTGGACACTGATCCTCCGAGCGGGTTGGCTCTGCTCCTGTCTGCCTCTCTGCGCTCCGGGGCTGATGTCGCCGTGTCTCAATAACGCGCGGAGAAAGGCCGCTGCTCAGCTGTTTGCCTGCGTGACATCACAGGTTTAATCTGGACCTGCACCGGTCTCATGATTACATCAATGATTGCTTTTGTTGCTGTTTTTACCTAATTGATTTAATAGGATTAAGCACAGAGGCCGCGGGCAGGCGCAGCTCTGAGTGGCGGATGCTGGGGGACCACGGCGCTTTGTTTTCCTGCTGACCGAGCGATAACAGTAAACTTATCTCTCATTTGCATATTCGCTCAAGTGAATAATTGTGTAATTCTGTTTTCTTTACTCTTTTGTTTGTTTATATTTTCAATTTCAAATATAATTTTTATTTGTACTTTATCTATTGATTGGCTTGGGTGGGCTAATGGATCCTAAAATCAATCAATCAGGTGATACTTGCTGGTCCGATATTTAGTCTATATTGCAAACTAGTGGCTGTGATGCTGAATATATACATCAACTTTAAAATAATCTGCTAACACAACAGGAGTTCTCAATAAACAGGGCACTTTATCTAATTTGCATGCAATCAAACCACAGAACCATTAAATCAGAATTAATTTAGTAGCAGCCAACAATTATACAGTGTTAAGTGGCTCGGGGACTTCATTATCATTTTATAGTCAGGTCCGGCAGTAACTTTATTTAAATATTGAGAGTCTTGTTTGAGATTGAAGAGGATATTTGCACTGAAATGACCATGTGCTTTCCCTAAACAGACCACGCCCCTTGTGCTGACGTCAGGTCAGTCGCAATCATGCTGTATGATAAGAGGTGTTGTAGAGAGATTTCAGGCTGCTTATTTCTAACATGTACTGAGTTGACAATTTAGACCGGACTAAATCTAATCTAATCCAGCCCTGTAGTAAAATCACAGTATTGTAAAAAAAAAATTTATTTTTAAATCTGCTCAGTTTTTGTTATGACTCTTCATCAAAGTGATGCTGATTTTGTCCCCATTCAGGCTGTGACACTAACACACAAGGCGGTGAGCTGCACACGTCCTTTAACATCAGCTTCTGCAGCAACTCAAGCCTCTACATGCTCAGGAAAGCTGCTGTTGATTTCATCCATGAGTTCATATTATGCTCATTCATTTTAATGAAAAGAACGATCCTAAGAGTGAGGATTAGCAGGAACACTATACCTGTGCTCAAATAACATGACAATGAAAATAAGCTAAAGACATCATTGTGGTTCAGCTCATTGCGTTTGATGATTGATGCTCTTCACCCCGGCCGTTTGTGAGCTGATGCACACATTGCTCATGTTCATTTCAGAAGCTCTGACATCAGACCTTCATCGAGGGTCTCCCTCCCTGCAGTCACAGGTATCAAAATGATGTGATACAACATAGATGTGTGCAGTACTGTTACAGCAATGATGGAGTAAATGAGGTTGAGTGTCTTCTCAAATAAAACAGTCCATGCTAAACTCCATGTTGTAGCACATGTACTACAAAGGTTAACAGTGCATTAGCGCCAAACCGTTTTCATTTCCTTCCTCACAGACAGGCAACAACTTACACGCATTTGCACATGTAAGGAAATACTTTAAACTAGTAAACGTTAATTAGTCCATCACAGAGGATTCAACTGCTGTCAGTCAGGACAAGATAACCTCAGTACAATGGGCTGTACTGATATGGTCTATTGAGCGTAATACTGTGCTCTGTCCTCACAAAAGGCTTTAATTGTTACCTTACCCATTTTACAGCAATTACTGAAGATGAGATTAGTGGAAAATATGTATGAAGTGTAAATTGAAAAAAACAAAAAACAAAAGCCAATTGTGTCAAAACAAGTTAAATTCATTTTTTTTAATGATCTTTTAATACAATATATAATTTCTCTTCATGGTACCAGTGTCATTTCTTCTAGAGGAACAGTGTTTGATTTCTATTTACATAAAAAAAGCTCAGTTCTGTCGTAAAATGAAATGTCTGTTTGCGACTGACTGAATGGTTCTGTAGTAAATGCTTGTAGATTTTATTGATTTCAAAGGCCACATGATTTTTCACATTTTCAACTTAAATGAATTAAGAGAAAACCCAGTGTTTCAAACCACCCATGAGAAAAATATATTGCAATTAAAAAAGAAATAGAATATTTACAGGTTATTTCTTTATAGATACAATACATGGCTAACAGCTTTTATCTTGATTGCTTGGGACACATCAGTCTTATGCATATTAATGAACTAACTCCCAAAGTACAGATCATTACTGTCACTATAAAGACACCAACTAAAACAAAACATAAAGTGCTACTACAGATGCTTTTGACTGAGTTAGTGACAAAAAACAATCTAATGAGGAAATATTCATCAAACTATCTCTTAATAAAAACAGGAAGGACATATGTTAACATTTACATTTTACAGAGTTGTTGATGCAGTGTACTGTCTGATCCTGTTCAGGATACAGACAATTTAACTTACACTGTAAGGCTTAACATATTCAATTAATGTAACCTGTACAGTTTTATTTTAATTTGCATAAGACACATTTGTTATAAATGACTTCAACAGAAACATAATTTGAAGAAATCTTAATATTGTGTTTCTGACAATAAACATGAATGTAGGCAACATTTATAGAAGGAAACATCAAAATTGATTGTGGGAGTTGGCATAAATTCCATTCATACATTCAGCAGGTCACTTAATGCTTTCTTTTATATCCTTATACCAGAAAACAGCCTGTCTCTATAGTATGAAAGAAGTCCACTGAGTTGTGTGCTAGCATATACAGAAAACAGCAGCATCAAGTGTTTAACGGTGTCTCTGGTCCTTTGGATTTACACACAGGCACATTTGGTGAGGCTTTCAATGACCTATGTAACTTATCATTACTAATAAACACATCAGGAGGGAGACACTCCTCTAGGTAAGTAAGACTGGGAGGATGATGCAGCTGCCCCAGAGAGGCGTGAGGTTTCAGTGTGAGACTAACTGAGGTCAAACGACTGTGTGCGTTGGCTTTTGTAGCGACAGGAAGATATGAAAACTACTCATATTCAAGCTCTGGTTCCAGTTCCTTTTCTATGTCAATCCAGGAGCGTTTCTTGGCACTGGGGAAGTCCTTTCCTAAAGCACCTCGCGTGAGTGGCCGCAATGATTTTATATCTCCAAGCAAGGTGGTTGCTGCAGGGTCTGCCTCAGGTTTAGTATCAGGGCTTTTAAGATGGCAAGAAAGTCTGACGGGGCTGTCCTTGCTGGATTTAGATGGACCTTTTCCTTGTTGTGCAACTGGACGCCACAGGCGAGTTTTCTTCTTTGGAGGCCTTCCTCTGCCTCGTTTCACTGATACAGGGTTATCTGCTACGTCACTGACCATTGCTGTGCTGTCCTCAGCCTGTGTTTTGGTCACTTCCAAAGATTCTTTTTCTTTTTGTCTCTCTTCAGCCAGAATAATTGTTTCACTGACTTTTTTCCTGGTCTCTTCAACCACAGGTTTTTTTTTTATTTCTCTCAAAGAGAGAACAGGGTTCTTTCGAGGCCTGTCCCTGCAGTGGTGGACTACAGAAGGGTTAGAACTGGGCTCAGCCTTGGCCAGAGGAGGAACCTGACTCACACATTTAAAACTCAAGCAAGCAGCTGCCAGTGTTTTGTTCAAACCTGCCACCGTGCACCTCTCCTGGATGTTCTCCACAGTTTGCACAGGCACTGAAGGCCCGTAGATTGATTTGTTAAGGAAGGCAAGCTCAGCCAGGGGGTTTGTTGTACATGAACGCTCTGGATCCGAATTTGAAGATGTTGTTTTGTCTGCCTCCAAAACACAGCTGCTTTCTGAGTCTGAAGGCTGGCCAGACGCAGAAAAGCTCTTATCCTGGTTCTTGGAAACCACATCTGAAGGCTGCGTATTAGCTGAAGGGCTACCCTTGCCCTCTTCTCCCTTCTGCTTGGCTTTCATAAACATAAGTGTATAGAAGCCTTGACCATCTGTGAGAAGATAAAAAAAATATGTCTCTAGTATTACAGTAAAACATTTCATTGAAAGAATTCGACCCAGGTATTATCAGGATGTGGTGAGTAATGTAACAACTTACCTGGTTTCAGAGTTGAGGGAAGTATGATTCTGCCAGTCTTAGAGCGAATCAGAGGAAGAGTAAAGGGCTGCGGAGGGCGAGCGGAGGGGTTTTGGGAATTGGGTGTTGAGGATACAGGTGAGGTTCCATCCTGAGCTGCAGTGGCCTGAGGTGTAGCTGGGACTGATGGGACCTGAGACTGGGTGCCCTCCCCTGACTGATTCTCTACCCTCCACTGGGCTGCAGTGTCCTCAGCCTGGGTTGGAGAGGATGCTGCCTGAGGAAGAGAGTTGGGCGTGAGTAGGGGCATGGGTGTGTATACACTGGATTGGGCCCTGTGTAGTTCAGGGTGAGGCAGAGACACCTTCTGGTGTACATTGTTTTGGGCTGCAGGTGAAGCCACATGGAAGTCAGGCTGTAACAGAGGCGTGGGCTTCAACATGGACTGGGGATTTGTGACTTGCAGGAGAGCAGCTCTGGACTGGAGCAGACGGGAAAAGATAGGCTTCCACTTCATTGTCTTCTCTCTCATTTTCTGCTTCTTGCAGATATCCCTCAGCTTGTGTTTAATCATGTTCTCTGACTTTCCTAAAAAGGTTCACAAAAGACAGGTTTCAGTGAAGGCAGCTACATGCAGTATGTGCACACACATCATTATTATTATTATTATTAATTATTATCATCATTATTCCCTCACTTATATCCAGACATTCAATTCAACACCTTGACATGCACATACCAGACAAAAGAGACAGCTCCTTCACGTAGACAGACTGCATCCCAGTCAGCTTCCTCTTTTCCTCCTCCAGACGTCTGGAGTTATCAACCAGGTTTTTGATTTCCTTCAGAGCCTGCGAACACAGAAAAACCCACAAAAGATGGTGACACAGAGCTGTGAATGGATGATCTGTACAATCAGGGATAAATACTGAAGTTGGTTTAAAATGTATTTGTTTGTGTGGGCAGCCAAGCAGAGATCTACAACACACATACAGTTATCTGTAATGCACCAACTTTGTGGTGGACACTAATCCCTTATTCTACATTGAATCTCAAACTTCCTGTGAACATCAGAGAGTTTTTGATAAAACTGACAGTCTTGATCAGACTGATTTAAAAATGTCTCAAAACTTTTCACATTTGAAACATTAAATCCAGAGTTATTAGTGTGTGTAGGATAAAAGTAAGTTGGAGAGCTCTTTGTGTGTAGAGTATGTGCAGCTTAAACTAGAAGTGGCAAATAAAACTTGGCTCAAACAAGTTTACTGAAGAATTATTTTGCAAATGTTTGTAAGTAAAATTATACAAATGAATTTGCAGCAGCACAAATTCAATTCTCTGGCACCAGTCACAACAGTACTAACTATCTCAAGTCCCTAAAAAACCTACTGTCTTTACCAGCTCATTGCTATGACTGATGTGCTGCTACATAAACACAATTTTTCTGCCAAATTTTTAACAGTTGGTGATTTCACATGAGGGATTTTCAGTGTTCTTTGTTTCGTCTGTGCCCTTCTTATTGGTTTGAAGTGTGAGGCGACTCACTGGGAAAAGGTGGTGTCACGTATTTCCGTGAACCAATCATGATTTTGCAATATTTGAATGAAAATGTTATGACAGTTGTGGGGTTGTTTGCTCATGTTGGTAGACCACTACTAATCACATCTCACAGACCACACCCATACGGTTCTGATGAAGCAGATTTGGTAAGCTTTTAATAAATAAATTAACAATCAACAAAATTAAATTTGACTGTTCATTCCTTTAGTCATGAATATTCACTGTTGCAGAGAAATACTTTGGGGCCTTAATATATGGACTGCAGTGGACAACGCGCTGCACATATTTGGATACTTGTAGAGATATACAGCTACAGCTTTCCTTCATGTTTTTTCAAGTGGGAAAATGTTGTCTAGCAAACTGACTGAAAAAATAAAACTGCCTGAGCATGATGTGGGACTGACCAGTGAGAGGAGGCAGAGCCTGGGGGCCCTGGGGTCACTCTGTAGGACAGTCTGGAGTTTGTTGAAGAGATCCCGCTGTTCCGAGCGTCTTTGCCTTTCTAGCACTGTATGGTTCTTTCGCCTTTTTCTGTCCTTAGACTCATCATGTTCATTGTCCATTAGATCCTCGTATGGAGAGACAGTGGACGTGATAAGCATCACATTCAACAGACGCTGTCTTTTATTTTAAAACACATTTTATAACATAAAACTGATGAACGTTTCCAAGTTTAATGAGATAAAATAATTAAATATGACGTCAGTATTGGTGATGTCAAAGTTATTTTGAAAATGGATGACTGTCATACCTGCATGTTGAGTTCCCTCGCTGATCCAAAATCATCACTGGAATCTCTGCAGATAGAGAAGAAAATAACCTATACAAAACTTCAGAACCAAATTTAAACTTTAACACTTGCATACCACACACTGTTATATATCATTTTGTTCACAAGCACACACATTCACACTTGTATTACCTTGACTGTAATGCCTCCTTAGCGGCTTCCCTCATTTTTGCGATGGCCATTTCTTGTCTTATTTCCTCCACAGTCTCGATGTCGACTTGCTCCTCCTGAAGAAAACAACATTCAGAGTGTTAACAATGACTGTGACAATGACTACAATTACAACAATCACAGGATCAGATATGCAGACTTTATGTTTATGCAATATACACATTATATTGAAAACCATATTTCAGTTATATAAATATTCAAAGCATATTCCACAAACTTACATCTTCGTCACCACAGTAGTCTGAGGAATCTGAGCTTAAGTCCTCTGAAGCGATATCCAGGTGTGACTCTGCCTGCTTGCAGTTGGCTTCATCACTCTCGTCTGAAAGCATCTTCTCCTCACATATCAGCTCAGACGAAGAGCCAGGTTCCACTGATCCGCTGGTGGACAGGTCTTTACCTTCATTAACAGTGTCCAAACCAAGCCAATTAGCATCCAAATTAGCTGCTAAGCGGCCAAAATTGAGCAAAGCATCTCTTTGTGGACGGGCCTTATCTATAGCAGCCATTTTTGTAGTGTTTACAGTTTCTGGTTGAGCAGCTCCATCGGCTCCAGGCTTCGGGAGTTGAATGAGGGTGAAGCCCCCTGGCAAGGCTACTCCTGGTAGGTTCTGGCCTCTGGTGCTCCGGTTGGTTGGAGGGCAGATCCTGAATGAATAGGTCCCACTCTGTCCCAGGAAGCTGGGGGTTTTCAGTGAGGGAGAGACGGTGAGTGAGACAGGCGAGGATGTGGAGCTGCTCTGGAAGGGACTGACCAAGCTGAGTTGGCTCGAGATGAACGACTGGACACGGTTAATGGTGGAGGAGTTTTGTGATTGCTGTAGCAAGGTGGTGAATCTTTTTCTCCAAGAGTCGGGCTGGAACTGATCTAAAGTAACAAGACAATACAGGGCAGGGTAGTGAGACAGAGGAATAATTATCCTGCTTGGTAATTACACCGTTAGACATCAAAAGAATGTCAATCTTCAAAGCCAAATCCTGGAGAACCACAAATAATTCAGGCTTTTCCTTCAATTCTCTAATATTGAGTATTGGCACTGTTAGCAATGTTTAACTTAATTTTGAGACAACTACAATGCTGTTATCGCACTCTTTGTGTTTATACCAGTACCTGATAAATTAAGTATAAAATGGAAAAACCTCAGGCCCAAGTTAGGGTTGATTTCACTTGTCCTTACACCAAACATCTTGCCAAAACTGACAGTCTTTGTTTTATCTGAGACATCTGCTTGACAAAGACTAGATTTATAAGTGGAACATATAGGTGGTCTTATTTCCACTGAATATTTCACTGTCCTGCAGTAGCCAAGGGTGTGTGTGTGTGTGTGTGTGTGTGTGTGTTCTCTAGTTGATTACTTTTCCCTTCCTTTGGGAGGAAATCAGTTTAAATCTAATCGCTTGCGCTATGACCCAGGAACAGAGACAATCTTACCTGGTTCTTCTTTGGGTGTCTTCAGATCAGTGGTTCTCCTTTCACTGACAATTAGAGGGACCACTGTGCCTGCAGCTTTTATGTGCTGACTAGCAGGAGTGTTGTTTTTTTGTGTAGGGTCCAGTTTCTTAGAGTTTTTATGAACTGTGTCGGCTGGAGCATGTAGTCGGCCTGTGACATATGCTGCAAGGCGGTTAGCTGGATGTAGAGATCCAATGTTTCCCAGCAACAGTCTGGCCTGATTGTAGGATTTGCCATTTACCTGTAATATAAAAAATATATTAGGTATTACTTGATTTTGTTAAAGTTTACATTTTAAGCTACGTACACTTTCCCCATACATTATCAATGCCTTCAGTCATGTATTACCAGGTGTGGTTCCACACCATGTAAAACAATATTATAAGTGTTATAAATAAATGTCACTTCTTTGAGCCTGACCTGTATAAGTCCTTGTGCTTGGCAGCCAACGGGTTTGGTCCTGGCTCTCAGTCTGCCGGCAGGTAAAACTCCACCCAGGAAGGGAGTGACTCCAAACTGCATCTCTGACTCTTCAGTCTGGCCATTTTCCTCCGCTGCATTTATGTCCCCACCAAAGCTTTTATTGACAAGCTTTTCATCATCACTATCATCAGATTCATCCTCCTCATTATCACTGGCTTTTGATGGCTTACTGATGTGAACCTAGAAGAACGTGAGTACAGCTTTTTTTTAAATTCATATTATGAAGGGCAAACATTACTTTAGGATGATCACTAAGAGTTTATAATCTATTTATAGACTATTTTGGACCAGCTGTTCTTTGTAACGGGTCATGTGAATAGTTACGAGGTTAAGGCAATAAGGCAGCAAGTTAAAGTGAAAAAACATCCTAACTATAAGAAGGCCATGACAACTGCAGACATGCTCCTAATACTGACAAAACAGCACTTTCTGAAAATATAACTTTTTAAATATCACAACATACAGTCAATACTTGACTGAAACATGTCAATGCTACAGATGCACTACTCTTCAGAGACCTACCCTGTAGGTGACAATGGAGCCACTGGGCTTCTGCATGAAGATCTTGGTGACTGGGCAGATGCGGTAAGGACCTATGTAGAAACGCTGAGTCAACTTATTTTGATTCATGCGTTGACATAAAGCTTCCAGGACCATTTTGTGGTCCTTGTCCCACTGACACGCTGACTGGATCTGTATTTGCTTCCTTGCTTCTGTTTCACTGGCTGTGGATTCCTGACAAGTCCTTTCTACTGAGGAACATGAAATATGGTTATGTACAGTAACAAATATCATAGTCAGGTATATCTATCCAACAAAGGGCAAAACATTTTAAGAGAGTAGGAAAACAAAAACAACAACAAAAAAGACATTTAAGTAACTGTTGCTTAATTTTCAGTGGCTGGTGGAACTTTTACAGCACAAACAACATTACACATTATGTCTGAAATACACGTTGTTCAATTCTTTACCTGGTTTTTTTGTCTTTACAGTTATGTAGCGGTGTCTTGGCAGGTTGTCATGGGTTGTCTTCTGCAGTTCTGTGTTGTTGCTTGGTGTAGAAGTATCAAGGATCTTTGGCTCTATGGTAACTTCAGGAGGAGGCTTGCTGTTGAACTCTCTAACACGTGCACATGTCATCATGCTCTCCAGATATTTGTACACTGGATCCTTGTCCTCCTCTCTTATCTGAAATGATCAATTTTAATGAAAGTTTTTTTATTAAAAAAAAAAAAAAAAAAAAAAAGGAATAAGAGGAATAACAAAAGAATGGCTCTCATATTTTAATGAATGAATCAAAAAAAAAAAAAAAAAAGTGAATGAATAAATCCAGAGAAAGATTTTCTTTTACCGGCTGCGTGGGACGAGGTACACTGCTGCGTTTTGGGGCTTTTGTAGGGACCAAAGATTGAGAACTTTTGGGGGCAAAGAGTGGATCTGGATCCACATCATGAATGCTGCGGTTCCACAGTTTATTAGTGTGGGAGCCCGGGTGAGGTTGGACCGCATGGTCCATATTAGTCATAGCTGTGGAGGGATAAAAGTATCTAATTAACACTTCTGAGTTACCCATGGTTGTGACCAAACTAAAAATAGGAAAAAATCTGAGGTCCAAATGCTTAAAATGGTATTTAAAATGTGGTTCCTGTCAAAGATTAAATCTATTCACTGCCATAAACTTTTAAATAATCATTGTAATGATATGGAAAAACATGTGTGGATGAAATAAAAATAACTTGATCTTACAGTAAACAGGATGGATCTGTTGTTCGCTCTCCCCTGCAGAAACCCGCTTAGTGATCTTGCGTTTGAAGCATGCACAGCCAAACATGCATTCAGGCCGCCGGCAGTGCAGTGGACCTCTGTTTGGATGCTGGAGACTGGAACACACACAGCCCAGTCTGCAGAACTCCTGACCACATTCAGGTTCCCCACCCTTAGACTTTAGATACCTGGGTATTTTGAAGATCTGACTGGGCAACATCTGAATAAAAGGAAAGGAGAAGAAAACATTTTACATACATACATACATATACATATATATATATATATACATATACATATATACATATATATATACATATATATACACATATACACACATATACATATACATATATATATATATATACGTATATATACATATACATATATATACATACATATATATGTATATATACGTATATATACATATATATACGTGTATATATACGTATATATACATATATATGTATATATACGTATATATACATATATATACGTATATATGTATATATACGTATATATACATATATATATGTGTATATATATATATATATATATATACACACACACACACACATATATATATATATATACACGTATATATACATATATATATACGTATATATACATATATATATATACGTATATATATACATATACATATATATATACATATATACATATATACATATACATACATATACATATATACATATACATACATATACATATACATATATACATATACATACATATACATATACATATATACATATACATACATATATATATATATATATACATACACACATATATATACATATATATATATATATATATATATATATATATATATATATATATATATATATATATATATATATATACATACACATATATATATATATATATATGTATGTATATATATATGTATATATGTATGTATATATATATGTATATATATATGTATATATATATGTATATATATATATATGTATGTATATATATATATATATATGTATGTGTATATATATATGTATATATATATATGTATGTGTATATATATATGTATATATATATGTATATATATATATATATATATATATATATATATATATATATATATATATATATATATATATATATATACACATACATATACACATACATATACATACACACACACACACACACACACATATATATATATGTATGTATCTTTATTTTATTTTTTTCCCCACACGGATAGACAGAGATTACTTGTACAGTATGTTGCATACCTGTTTTGTCAGGATGGCAGACAGAGCCACTGACAACCTGTCTGGAGTCAGCTGTGTTCTGCTCACACCCTGGTTCAGGGCTCCGATCTCCATCTGCAACAGTTTGAACTGGAACTTAGTGAGGCCTGTAGGTTTGTGTGCCATCCCTTGGTTCTGCCCATAGCTCGTCACTGGTCTCTGGCTGACCCCTGGGTGGTATGTAGATGATCTGAAGAAGGAGGAAGAGTAGATTAGTGTTGTTCATTTTTATTTACCAAAAACTTGTTTGTATCATGTACTTCTTCATAACCACAAGGCTCATGTTGTCCAGAACTTCTGAGGTGCACTAAAATAATATTGTAGCTGCAGATCTTAAAGACCCAAAGTTAAAGCACAAAGCATATATTTAGCTCAAAGTAAACTATGCCCAAACGTATCCCAACAATTGAGTGTTTTGGTCTGATGTGTGGAGTTAGGTGGGACAACAAGGGGTTATAACAGCAGAATGAAGAAGGGAAGTTTATATGAGAAGATGTTTTTATTACAAAGACGTGTGTTACTTGTGAAAGACTGAGCTCTTAAAATGCATAATATGGAAGTCTCTTCAAAGTAAGCATGTTCAAATTGTCCTGCAATCAGTGGCATCAAGTCCACATAAAATTAGGACACTAGTGGCCAAAGCAAAATGTCAGATCAGTGGAAACCATTTCCCAAAATTACAGATTGGGCCTCTGAAAATAACAAAATACAACCAGCAAAAGCAGCATATTTCTAAATGAACACATTTGGTAAACGCAGTGAAATTGTAAAAGGCTATTACAAGAACAGAGGACTTGTGGAAACTAATGAACTAAATGTCTAAAATAATGTTTTGAGTGGTATTATGGGATGACGTTTACTATTCCTCTAGCTATTGCTATAGCATCTCTGTGTGATTACCAAGAAATGCAACATGTGCAATTACTTACTTTTGACTCTTTAAGGAAAAGAAGTACAGAAAAGCTGAGAATCTAAAAATGAAGACACATTACAAACTTGGCCTTTCTTACCTCTGTGAGGCAGCATTTGCACCAACTGTCAGTAAACCTCCTGGCTGCGTATGTGAATATGTTGACTGTTGTATGGGCCGAGCTCCTGCTTGAACAGGTGTTGCAGGGCTGGTCAGAGGAGGAGGTGGTGACGTCAGGGCGGAGTAAAGCAGGGGTTTGTGGGAAAGGGGACATGGTCTGTTGGCCCCCACTGGGAATCTGGAAGCAGCATTTCGATGCTTGAGTGCGCTGTCCAGGGTCTTCACGTAGCTGGAGCTTTTAGCAGGCAGCTGATAGGCCACTGAGCCCTCTGGGTTTGTGGAGAAGGCAGCAGCCCGTTCACTAATTTGCCGAGCTTCGCTTTCCAAGTACTCATCCAACATATTGCTGCAGAAGGCAGATAGGTTCTTTTGTAATCCTTTTGGAGAGGAAGAATAAAGGGACTTTAATTTATCAACGGGGAATAATGAATCAGACACAAATATATTCCACTGGTTTCAGTTCAGTTAATCTTTTGGTAATTAGAATGACTATACTAATCCCATTGCATGATAAAAGGGACACTGCAGATACTACAACAAGATGAGCAAACCTCACCATCACAATCAGAAGGAGATGTTTCTTTGCTTTTTATGAACTTGTTTTTCCATCCTTTTATTTTTGTCATGTCACTTGTCTTGCCTGTCCTGGAGATGAAGGGTAATCTCTTATCTGTGAAGGAAACATACTGCGTGAGCCTTCAGTTCAAGGACAGAGCACACTAATATTCAGTGCTTCACAACGGTGGTTTAAGTGCTCCTGTAGAAAAAGATTTCTCAGAATTTTATGGCCATTTTATTCTCGTTGAAGAGAAAACTATATTTAATGAAGAGTACAATGTGCTCATGGACAGAAATAAAACCTTAACGCAGAAATTGTGCTGCATTGCTTGACAGTAACAAGACTGGGACCACTGTTAACCACTTCCTGTGGTGTTATTGTCTGTGTTTTTCATGTATTGATTAGTAGGGATAATTGTTTATCACTTAAGTTAATAACATTGTGGATACATGATTATGGCGATGTTCAGACCTGGCATTAACGTGTCTAAACATGCATCTGGAGTGACCACTTGTGATTGGATCCCACTTCCCTGCTCTAAATGCAAACAAACCTGTATGCCTTGTTGTTTTAGTTGGGACATTGTGTGTGTGAGAGAGAGAGAGTAATTTGTATTAGTAAAATATTTTTGGTTCATTAAGAAACTTTGGTGGGGCTAATTAGACTTTGGCAGAGGACGTCAGTAGAGAAGGCAGTCCTTCAATGGGGCCCAGACCAACTCTGAATGTGACCAGATCTCAAATGTATCCTCGATGTGTCTTGGGTGTGTTCACACCTGTACTTAGAGCCGTCCACCCCAGATGTTAATACCAGGTCTGAACAAAGCCTATGTTCTTATGTATGACCATAAGGAGGAGGAAACTTGCATCCTTATTGTTGAGGGCTATCTGCTTTACACCAACTGATCAACATTACTTCATTTCCATCCCATCAGACAAACACGACAAGAGGAGGCATTTAAGGAGCTACACATTGCCAGACTCCCCTGTTTCTGGCCCATGTGCTTGAAACACAAGCAGCTCCTTTCAAAACCTATCAGGGCATATTCTGAAACTAAGAACACTTTGCAGAAAGTAGGTAATTTATTGTTTTATTATTCTTTCTATTGTAATTTATCCTACCAAATACATTAGGCTACCATGCAAATGTGCTTTCTAATTGTAGGAAAACAGAAGGCATGGTTATATAAATATGTAAACGAATATTAAAATAATAAATAAATTTAAAAAATCTAAATCGTGATTTCACTGCAATACACCACATTTTTCTACAAATGCACTCAAAGACTGAGTTTGTTTTAATTATTTTTTTCTAAGCAATGACCGTACAGTTAGGGGTGCAACACTAGTCAAGAAGTCAAGCCTGAGGTTGCAAGGTTAAAGGGAGAACTGTTTGGCCCCTACATCCACAGACACTAAGAGTTCAGACTGTCTTTCTTTACTCAGTCACACTTCCCAAGCATTTCAGGCTATCCGAAAAAATAAACTCCATGTTAAATCTCAGGGTTTATTGCTCATTTTCTTATTATGACACTGCCACAATTACAAATTATGTGTACAAGAATATACCTTCTATCAAGCATGCGCAAACTGTCAAAGATCAGTCCAGCTTACCGCCAAGAGACAGAGCCGTGGAATCGCCTTGTTCTGGCAGTTTCATTGGAGGTAGTGGCAGATGAACACCCAGATACTTCAGGTCAATGGACATAGTGGGGTCTATGGAGCTCAACTTCAAGCCCACTACAAAAAGGACAAAAATTAGTCCAAGTTCACATTACATTACTTGTTTGGTGTAGCCTATTCAACCACTGGGATGTTTGTGTGAACTTACCTTCCTGCAGCACAGGATGGATGACCTGCCTGTGTTTGAGAACTCTGAGGTCCTGCAGCAGGATAGCCTCCAAGTGGGCTATCTTCTCCTCGTCAGTCTCTGGGATCACCTCCACTGAAAGACAGCAGAAATGTTTACAAAAGATCATGAAAGATCATGCTTCATTGTTAGGTGAGTAGAACAAAATGAGGTTTCAACACAATAATACAGAAACTTCAAAAACAATTACAATCTCTACACTGCTTACCTGTCTGCTGCACTTGCTTCTGAGTTAATAGGGAGACTGGAGATGCTGGTGCTGAGCTATTGGCTGGCTTGTTACTGACATGAACCTCAAGAGCCTCCTGTGACACAAAAGAACATCACAGTTCACACACTTTACAGAACTTTTACCACAGTGCCCTCAAAATCATTCTGGTACACAACAACAAATGCCTTTTCAGTAATGTGTGCAGCTTCAGTGAAAACTCAACATGTTTATTTGACACAAGGGGGATCACTGAAGGAGGCACCACACATGGATCATATGGAAATAAACAAGATATGCTGATATGTGCAGAGCATTCTTTGCAGTGTTTTACCTTTGAGGTGAATGAGACAAACAGCAGGCCCTCTACATCATCCAGCTCTGGTTGCAAAGCCACAGTCAGTGAAGGGCTGTGGACTACTGTGGAAGAGGCAGCAGCAGCAGTTTTCCACTCTTTTCCCCGGGAATTCGCCCAACGTCTGTTGATCTTCTTCCTTCTTCTGCGGTTCCAAGGTGATGACTTCGGGGTAGGTGTTGATGAGGTAGGAGTCATGGATATTGCTTTAGGTGTGTGGTTTTCGTCCTTGGGTTCCACGTGTGGACCATTTTGGACAAGCACAAGCTCACCAAGGGCATGCTTGCCTCTTATGCAGGGGACATATGGTTCATCCTTAGTGGCAGGGGAAGACATTATGGGCTTCAGGACCAGTCTAGTCTCTGACACGTTTGAGAGAGGAGCAGGTTTGTTGTGATTCTTCATGCTGCAAGACACATAAGGAAATAATTTATGGATACATAAAACACATAGGAGGTGAAAAGGACTTCATGATGATCTCATTTAAAAATATATAAATTTGTAAAGGCACAGCATGTAACGATGATATTTTAATAAGCTAATTCAAGCAATTTAACTGACATCCTATTCCTTACTTATGTCCATGTACTACTCATTGCATAAAATGCTTTAATTCTAATAAATGTGTCTCCCAATCCTGCAACTGATTGTCTCATCCCAAGTCTCATTTGGATCCTAAGGCAGTCGTATTTAATTGTTTTACCACGTGTGGAGTTTACAACAGGCTTATAATAAATGCTGCTTTTGGTTGTATGAACATTGAAATAAATCCTAGTTTTAGTCAAGACTGTGAAACAGGTATTAGCTGTAATGAATGGTAGGTTTTGCAGATTACTTTAAACAGATGTGTTATTCTGTTTACATTGTGTATATATAGTTGCTTCTTTTATTGACCTGCCAGAACTTATTTGCATATTGTTTTTTTAAAAATTGATCATGTCTAGGTTACTTTAATGACTCTGTTTACCTTTATATGTTTTCCCTCACTTATTACTGCAGTTATAATCAGTTGAAAGCAGTGAATCGGCAAACATTTTTAACACCAGCATAACAATAAAAATATCACAGTCATACACATAATGAACATATATTTCTCTGCTGATGAGAGGCTTATTGAATTTAAGTATTTCAACTGGTCTCACACAGTGACTAGTCATCTGTAAAACAAACATCAGTGTGTTGCAAAGTTACCAAATCAGATGTGAAAAAAGACAAAACTTACCTCAGATCAACAACTCCCTCTGTGCTTTCATTTTGTTCTCCACAGGTCTGAGTGTCTATCTTCACTGCAGGTTGAGCCTCTGTAGTGACCCTGTTTAGGCGGGGATTGTTCCCGTCCTCCCTGAAGCCTTTTGCAAATGGATTGTGATTAATTTTCAGCTGGGTGATCCGAAAGTTCTGATAGGTCGTCACAGCCATAAATTCAGTCTGTGGAAAAGTAAAGGTCATACTTTCAGTTCCCATAACCACAGGCTGGTGAGGTGTGGGTGTGACCCCATCTAGGACAGGTATCACATGTAGTCTAGTAATGTATCGATGCATGGAGTGTAGGATAATATGACCCTCCAGGTCTTGGGGGTTATTGGTCAGTTTGAGTTTATAGAAAGACACCAAGCTTCCCATCCAGTCTGAGCCTTTGCAGGATGAGTAATGGTGGGCAAAGGCCCGGACCAGGCCCTGGGCCTGGTGTTCTGCTAGTCCAGTGACCTCCCATTTGGATTTGTTCCAGCGGTACTTGTATCGGTCAGATGGAACAATGGACAGGACCAGACTGTAGTGGCGCTCAGGATCTAGGCCAGCCAGGCGATATCGACAGTAAGGGAACATGCGGCGCCCCTGTTTAGTGAGAATCATCTCAGTCCCACAGCTGTGGAACTGCTTCCACACGCTGTTATTCTCCAGAGTGACAGTGATACCTTTGTAGGTCAGCACAGGAGAATGGTCATTCTTCAGGTCTGGACTGCCAAATGTGGTAGATGGCAACTCAGACAACAATGGTAGTGATTCTGAAATGTTGACATGGCTTATCCCTGTGCATTTTAAGGAGTCCGACGCGGATGCAATATGTGAGGTAGCTTGGCTTGTTTCAACAGTCCCTTCAAAGGTAGTAGGTGATGTAACAGCAGGCTTGGCTGGGCTGGCTTCAGCAGGTGAAGAGAGAGCTGAGCTGCAGTCATTACTTGCCATGGAGACAGCTCTGTTCTCGATCACTGTCTCACCAGTGAAATTAGTCAGAGTGGTAGGAAAAGAAAGCGCCGAAGCAGGAACAGTCGTAGGAGGAGCTGAGGAGGGGACGTTAGTCAAGCTCCCCTTCTCATCCTCTACTGCATGGGGCTCCTCCATGGATGTGAGTTCAGAGTCTGTAGCCGGCATCATCAACAGTTGTCGCTGTTCCACCTCATTTGATACCTAACAGAAAATGATATCATAATAATAGTGTTATTTATGAAGTACAGTGATGTTCAAAAGGTACAACATACATTACAGAGATATTGATCTAATCAGACAAGACAGAACATAAAAATCCCATCCAAAAACAATCACAAAATGCCGGCAAACGTCAACAGAAGCAATTAAAGCTCATTCAGGAGCAAACACTGGCAGAAACGAAAGAAGAGCCACAAAAGATGGATCAAGAAAAGTAAACAATTACAGATATTCAGCAATCACTACAGCGGACAGCGTGCAGCTCTACAACTCAAAAACAATATAAATGTAATAGTACTATTTACTGAAATATTGTGACATGAAGCCACCATTTCTTTTCATTATATTTGATCTTTAAAGATAGTTTTCCATTCATATGAACATTTACATAACATACACAGGTTCAATACACTATTTGAAAAGAAAAATACACTTCAAAGAGTAACTGAGAGGTATGTTTCTGGCTAATTTACAGCTAGTAGTAGCATCAGCAGTGTTTCAGCATTAGGTGCTACAAACGACAGTTCTAGGTGGCTGCTGATAAACATGGTCTTCTTTTAAGGTGCAATAATATTTACTGTGAAATCAACTGAAGAAATTAGATGACTAGAGTCAATATCAAAGCATTGTTTTTATATCATACAAAATTAAAGAGCAGCCAACCATTGGTCTCTCAGGTTGCTAGCTGTGTGAATGTTTTGAAAGCTGAAGAGTACCTGGGCCATATTTCAGGATATCTGATCTGCATGATTCATAGAACAGCTCTTTGTGTCCAACAGAAATTCCAGTAAGAATCAAACCATTGCACAGCAGTTTTAGGATAGGCCATACCCTCCTGAAAAATAAATTAGCCACTAATGGAGAAATTATAATTTATTTACAACCCTGGGCCATATGTGGTCATTTGAACAGTGGTGGTGACTTGTTCCAACATGTAAAACATGTATTTATAAAATACATGTAACCCAGCAAGATATATAAAACACCTGCTTTTTTCACTGGGATTATGCAAGGATCTGAGGAAACATTTCTGAAATCAGATTGTAAGTGTGGCAGCATAGTAGCAATAGGATGCTTTGCTGTGGTAACATCACAAGAATTAAAAAAAAAAAAAAAAAAAAAAAAAAAAAAAGCTGAAAAGCTCCAATGCTGAGCCCCTGGAGAAAAAACACCACACCTCCACCCCCCAGAGTCATCACATCATATCTGACTGATTCTACACATGCACAGAATCACTTATGTCTGAGTGTTTCTCTCAGTTTAACAGTTTCTTTCTTGGCAGTCTGAGAAAAGTGGACTTTGACTTCATGAAGTGGGGAATGCGAGACCACTTTGGTGTGACTGACCAACAGCCTGCCTGATATCACCCAGCCGAGGACAGGCCTGAATTACAAGTACAGACAACACACTCAGGACGGACACTCGGTACATCACTTCCACCTTTCAAGCCAAAATTAATTAATTCCTATCGACGACAGACAGGGAACAAGCTGAAGAGGTAACCTGTTTTTCGTTGTCCTGCCGCCCTCCTCTCCCGGTTAGTTCACTAATCACACAGTCACACCAACACACAGATGCAGTCGTCTAAAGGTGTTAATCGGCCGAGGATGAATTACCGACGGCACGTTTACACCGCAAACTCCCAACTGTTCTCCGCGTAACTAACCTTCCTCCTGAAACACGAAGCCAAGAATTCAACTAGTTTGACAACAGCTTTCCCCCCTCACACACCGCGGAGAGCAAGGCCGGCCGCTCCGCCGCTCGCCAAGTTGGAAAAGTTGCAGGTTTCACGAACTAACGTCTCACCTCTCGGCGTCGGTTGAACACCTCGTGGCCAACGGAAGCGACACAACGGTAACGGTAACGGTTAAACTCCAACTGTTGCGCGTCGTCGTCGTCGTCGTCGCCGCCGCCGCCGTTACCGGGGCCTCGCCGAGTCCTTCGAACATAAACACAAACTGGCAAATGGAGGCCGGGAGCCACGCCACGGTGCTCGTATCGACCGACCCGGCCGTGCACGCCGCGGAGCCGAAGCGCATGCACAGTATCGCCCCCCCCCCCCCTCCCCTTCAATGGCGCCTGATTCCCGGGCCGAGAGGGAAGCGGGAGTCCTCCATCCCGGAGATTTTTTTTTTTTGGTAATTTTTTTTTTTTTTTTTTTTGTTTCCCACCTCGAGTTGCGTTGAGTCCCCCCCCCCTCAGGACAACTCTCCGCAAGTTTGCGCGAAAATGTTTCGGACGTGTAATTCCTGCGCAGAGAGCCAAGACCTGAGACTTTCTCTTCCTCCCTTTGTGCCTCCTCTACTTCTTTCACCTTGTCGATTACATTTCCATTCTCACCCTCTCTCTCTCTCTCTCTCTCTCTCTCACACACACACACACACACACACACATCCGTGCTCTCGGGTCGTGACGTCACACGCTCGCCATGGCGGTTGGGCTCCAGTAGCCAATGCGCAAGCTCCCTGCGGAGGCTCTCTGCCGGCCAGCGTCTCTCTCATGGGGTCAGAGGCCTGAAAACAATGACCTAACACAACGTCGATAAAAAAAAAAAAAGTTTGAGCGTGAAATGCAACAACCAGCGCGGCTTCCTTGTTCAAATTCACTGAGACTATCAAAATCAATGACTTGCTTTCCTGGTCTTGCTGACCTTTTCTTCAATACGCCGCAAACAGCGGTGGCAGTTGTTTCTCTGATAAAGATGGCGGCGAGGTGTTACAGTTAAAAAGGGGGATATATGTTTCTTCAACTAAAACTCGTTGCATAATAATTAAGTAAAATAGATACTTCTGAATTAAAGTTGTTCCATCGCCATGTTTGCACAAATCTTGTTGCACAGGAAGCTAGTGCGTGGCGATTGTTGGATAGTGGCTATTTACTGCGTTGCAGTGACCTATTGGTTTTGAAGCCCAGGACTTTAGGTTTAGACTTAGAGAGAAAACACGGACTCAGGAAGTCATGTTTAACCTAGATGTGACCCAGCGTTAACAGAGGTTTGATTGAAATGTTGGGCTACACATACAGGCTAATGTGACTGAATGCCTGCACTGTTATTCACCCACAACAACCCAGTCTTTAACACCGTCTAACTCAACCTGTAGCACAGCGTGCGGCCTCTTTGCTGTCTAAAACTGAGCGCTGTCTTTTAAAACAGGCTTTCTCGAGGTCCTGTCACCCCCCAAAGTGATGTCTACCCTCGCAAGAGCTACACATGGCGACCAAAACCTCCTGCGGGCGACAAAAATGAAATAACCAAACGAATCAGGACGTCCTGGCTGCAGCTTAGTGTTGAAGTCGACATAAAATACACTAATGTCTAATCTGTGTGAGATTAAAAAAAATAAAATAAAATTAAAAAAAAGCATTTGCAGCGTAGGGAGGATGGCTCTGTGTCCACCACTGTCCTGTATTGGTGGCGAGGGGAGGCGGTGGCTTATGGCTCATGATCTGAATGATTCAGCCACTAAACCAATTGATAAATAAATGTGGCGACTTTGTATCATGACGCCGAGGTTTGGTTGTAGACATAGATTTAACGCCAAATTACAGTGTCAGCTGATTCAGAGATGCCATCTGGGGCGTTTGTATTTCTTGCTTGTGGCATTAAAATAAACAACACCACTTTTTTTTTTTTTTTTTTTTTTTTTTTTAAATAAGGCTAGGCTTCCGAGCAGGTTTCATAATCCATCCTACTCAGATCAGAAGAAGAAATGACAACAATATCAAAAGTACCATGTAACTGAGTGAACGAGGCGGGGTCTAACCGGGAGGAGGAAGTAGGGAAATTTGCCCCCGTGAACCGTCGTGTTTTTTTCCACGTGGAGATCTCGTGGTGATGCACGGCAGCCTGTCCCTGCTGGGAGCACCCCGCCCTCAGCTTACCTTTCACAGTCCAAAAACATTAAACCTGTGCAGCTATTTGGCTTCGATACCTTATGAACTCAATGTATAGCCTGTGTTTAGTCGTGAGGGAAGGACTCTGAGACAATAGGCTGCGCAATTAATCTGTACAGAGCAGCTCGTATGTGCAGAGCCTCCCATGACATCGCTTGAATGAGGCTTAAATATCCACAGGCACTGTTTCAATTTTCCCAGTGATAATGAATGTGCTCAGAGGAACAGATGGATTGTTATGCATTAAACATAAACGTGTCCACAGTACAATTTAAATATTGTATTTAAAGTTGTATAAAAAGCTGACCCAGGAGGTTACGGTTGTGCATACACCCACACACACACAGACAGCTGCAACACTAGAAAGGGATGGTTTTTTATAACACACAGATAATTAAGTAAAACATTTAAAATCAAATTTAATATGACTTATTTTTCATATTAGACATTCTCCAATAACAACAAGAATGAACCTGTTTTTTAACCATTTAACCACAATTAAACTTTGTTGCCCTCATTTTGTGACACCATAAATTCTTAAGTTTATCATCATCACCTTTACTCTTAAGTTGTAGATTGTGCAAGCTGCACTGAACAGCTCTCTGAAGATGCCAGTGCAAGAACACTTCATTAAGTGTGTCTTTGTTGTTTTACTCGCATAACAAACAATACAGTATGTACTGACAGCAACCAAAATGTGATGTCACTGAAGCAAAATCAGCAGTGGCAGCGCAGACAATGAGTAGAGGACAGGCTTTGAATGGCCTTTGTGAGTTCTGTCACAACTGTCAAACCAAGTTTAAAATGACCACAGGCATAATATTTAATCTATCATCACCATTTTAAAACCAGTCTCAGCAAGGAACAGCTCAAGCATTTAGACAGTGGACATGACATATTGTTTAACGTGTTAACAGTGATCTATATTTTGTCAGGATTATATTCAAGGCCCAAATTAAGATGTCAAGACAGAGAAAAATAATGACCCACAGTCACATGCAGCCAGGGTCTCCTCAGTTCATCAGAGACAGTCATACCTCAATATGACCTCAACAGTATTTTCTGTGGTATGTACTGCAATTTTGGCAGCATAGGAGCAAAACAGGCTGTTTTAGAGTTTGCTGTGGCGTATGTAGAGAAGTGTAAAGTTCACATATTCAATGTAGTTAAATTTATCACTAACAATTTAAGAGGCAAATTTAACCCCACATTAATAGAGCTTTAATATGAACCTGCTATCATCCAGATCTAAATAAACCTAACTAAATTTGTCACAAGCAGTCTCAGTAGGTCACTATGACTAATATGTGACCTATGTATGGTAATTTTCACTTTCAACAGGAGCCAGTGAGTCTTCTCAGTGATGTTACAAAGCCTAACCACAAGCTCTATCCTGTTCGTGACTCGTGTCAAAACAGAAGCACTATTAGGTTTTCTCCTAAACTTACAGTTACAGTCAAGGGTCAAGGGTCTCCCTGCCTGACATGTCATGGGACAAACCTGCTCTGCAATCAAAAAAGTGACTGTATTTACATTCCAATGAGAGAGCAGCAGAGGTGAGTGAAAGGTGACTGGGTCAAGTTATGAATGTGCTTTGCATGAAAGAGTGTGAGGAACAGCATTGCTTCTTCACTCAGCGTACTGCACCGCGAACACAGCACAGGTCATGTTGGTTTGTGCACAAGAGTGTAATGTTCATTTACAGATACAGCTGTTGTGTGTAGAATTGCATTCGAAAACAAAGGGAATGTGCGAGTCTGCATTTATCAGAGTGGAGCAGAGACTTGTTACGTCTTCAGTGTTTATTTTAGGTTACACCGCACCACATGAGATTCACTTGCCCTCCCCTTACTGAAAGGCTGTAAGAGAGTCTCCCTTGACATAGAAACATTTTGTTTTTAAGCTTATGACGGTCCTTTGATGCTTTTGTCATTCAAAAGGGGAATTAGCTATATGCTGATTTAAAAATATATAAAAGTTTGGGACTAAAAATGTTTACACCAAAGGAATTTTTCATTTCATATTAGATGTGAATGACGGTGACTCAAAGCTGTAATCTGTTTTACTGAAAAAATAAAGATTACGCGTCCAAAAAAAGCTCAGAAAAAAGTGTTGACTTTTGCTCCCTTAAACTAACACAGATAGTAACATTAAAAGAACATTTTCACTGATAAGCTCAAAAACTTGTTTGTGCTTAATATTTCATCACCAAAAACAAGACACCACTGCAATTTCAAAAGACATTTTCTTTTCAAAAATCTGACGTCTGGCTTGAAGAAAAGATCTAAATTACCTCTTTATACAGTTCTTGAGAGAAAACAGGTTATTCCCTATCCCGTACACATACGGACTGATGGATGTGTAGGAAATTGAGATAAAGAACTCCATTTCAGCCCAAAAAGGAAAGTCAGTGGGGGTGAAAGTCAGATGGAAGATCAGATAGATAGTCCAATCTACCTGGAACAACCCCATTGCAGCCAGTATAGCCACTGTGCTTCGCTGAAGCCCCAGACCTTTACTCTTCCTGCCGGACTGGCTCGACCCACTCACGCTCACCACTGGTGTCACCGTCTTCCTCTGGCTCAGCAGCACCGTGATGATGAGGCAGCTGGTGGCTGTGACGACGATCAGAGGGAGCAAGTTGCACATCACGATGAACAGATACTTGTAGAAGCGGCTGAATATGGGACAATAATTTTTACTACACTGAAAGAAGTCTGGAGGGCACCCGCCTGCGTTTCTTGTGACGTTTTCCGGGGGCTCTTGCAGGTCTATGACAAAAATGGGGAGACTGAACAGCATGGAGCTCATCACGCAAACCCCGCTCACCATCCAGGCTGACCTCGTGCTGTCCATGCAGATTGGGAAGTTGACCCTTTTGCTGGCGTCCCTCAACTTCTGATAGCGGAAGATGCTGATGAGGACAGTGAAGAGGATGCTGGTAGTTTCACCAAACATAGTCAGGTACTTAAGGGTGCTACACAACCAAGTGTCGCTGGTGGCGGAGGAAGTCTCGAGGATGATAATATCATAGATGTTCACGATGAGAATTTCCTCCAAGTTGGCTGCCGCCAGTCCCAGAAGAAACAACTCAAAGGACTTCAGTCGGGAGAACTTGGTCTGAATAATAGAAAGGATTAGAAATACATTACCAACAAGTCCTATGGAAGAGATGAGGACTCTTAAGACCAGCAGGTTGACAGTAAGATCATCCATTTTTAAAGATTTGCTGGATCACACAAAAAAGTCCCTTCTGTGTTCATGTCACAGAAGTAGGGAGGGATATGATTTACTACATCACTGACTATCCAGGCTTGTTATCAAGTTCTCTAAGGTGGCAACAATCTTGATTGGTGATTGGCTGTGCTCATTATAGAGAAAGCAAAACAAGAGGATGCTGGAAACATTGAGGGGTGGGAGTCATTAAAGTTTTACCTCTGAGCTTTTCAAAGCTTCATCTTGAGACCAGCACTGTGACTGATTTAAAGCAGTGACATGTTTTTCCATTGGCTGACATCAACAAACACAATTCCTGTAAGAGCAAATTTATATGCTTTGACGCTTGTCCTCTACCCCATTTTTATCATTTCGTGGTTTAATTGGCACACTATATTTTGGCTTACAACACACGACTGTGACATTCCAACAAATCAACTTAATGGGATCTTTGTTAACATCCTCCCTATTTCCCTTTGTTGAGCAGTTAAGCCTAGTAATGTTTCAGGAAATTAAAAGATATATATTTGATACTATTGAGTTAGAAGATTGCTTGATCAGAGCAAACGTATATATATTTTACTTGTGGTCAGTCAGGCACGATGAGGCTTAAATAAAGCTTTTCCAGCTAATCTGTTTCTCCTACAAAGAGCAGATAAGTTAAGCAGTTACCTTTTCATGTAAAGAACTGAAAAAAGAAAAACAATGTGTATGGGTGTGTCTTTGTGTGTGTGTGTGTGTGTGTGAGTGTGTGCGTGTGTGTGTGTGAATGTGAGTGTGTGGTGGACAAACAGAGGAAAAGACGTCAAAGAACAGGGGCTTGTGGACCCTGCTGTTGACAGGGACAGGAACAATTCATGTTCCAGCTTGTCTCTTTTTCTCTTTTCATGCACCGTCTAGTTAGCAGACGTTCTCTTCAACCATCCTGCATCCTGATTCAGCTTAATTGTGAATCCCACAGTGTGTGTGTGTGTGTGTGTGTGTTTGTGTGTGTAATTAAGGATAAGCCCTACACTGGCAGTAAACGGGTAAACTAAGTATTACGTAATGGACCTGGACAGCTTAGGAAGTTGTAGTCCTTTTTCACCATCCAATAATTATCAATCAGAGACCTGATGAAATGGCATGTACTAGTTTCATTGCTTCATCCTAATAAGGTGAAATAAATTGATTGCTTTCAAGCTTATGTTTTCTATGTGCTGCAGGCTCAGTAGTCTCAACCCCATGCTAAAAACATTGTTATTTCAGTCTAATACAGTGAGCTATAGTTGGGGTTTTCCACAAATCACAATGTGTTGTCTTCCTTATTTTGTATACACAGTCACTGAACTGTTTTTTTTTTTTTTTTTTTTTTTTTTTTTTTACAAGAACAACTAAAACTTAAACCCTGCTTGACTGAAAAGACCAATTTATGCTTTTGGTTGGCACCACAAAAAGATTATTTTAGGCATTACCACATGAACAGGTCTGCAGCCATGCTAGTGGCTCTGTGAGGGCAGTAATGCTTTGGGCTGCATTTTAATGTCAGCATGCAAACATGCTCAAAAAGGCAGTGCTAACATGCTGATGTGAAGCAGGTATAATGTTTACTGTTCACCATCTTAGTTTAGTGTGTTTAGCACTAAACACAAAGTACAGCTGAGGTTGATGGGAATGTCATCAGTTGTATAGGTATTGGGTCATAAGCCAAAGTACTGTTACAGTTTACACTGAGGGGGACTTGAATGTGAACTCTTTGTTATTTGCTGCTTTGCTAAAAATTGCTCAACAATACTTGTTGAGACAGAAAACCGTTTATATGTCAACCTCATGGTGGCGCCAGAGGAAAGTTAGACCATCCTGAAAATATACTTTGTCCTTTGATTACCAGTGTTTTCACTCATTGTGGTTGATAACGTCTCTTTTTAGCACTGTGTGGACATATACATGCTGTGCTTCCTATTAGTTTTGGGGTACCAGATAGGGTGAGAGGGCTCACGTAGTCTGATGACTTCATGTAATCCAGAATAGCTCCGCCCACCTTCAACTTGAACAGTGCTGTAATCAGAGCAAGTGACAACGCCTATGTGAGTGTGCAGGGCCTGTAAGAGTTGCAGCAATTGCTACTTTGGAAATTAGCCCCAAAAATATTCACATATCTCCTGTATATGCTGCGAAATATTGTTTCTAAGATGACTGAAAGCAGGGAGAATGACACTAAGAAAGATGCCCACTGTGATTCTTTCCATTTCTCTTGAACATGACAAAGAAAATGGGCCTTCATCAGAAATAACATTATGGTCTGTGTTTTTGTACAAGAGAAGCAGCAGACGCGGGGTGAGTGAGTCCTCACTCAGAGCTCCTGTCTTCAGGTTTGATTGGTTGTGTCACAGTTTGTTTTGTTCCTGTGTCACATTGATAACTCTAATATGGACGAGGACTTTTAATGTGTGGTGTCGAAATCTTGTGTAAAAATATAACCGATTTTAGCTGTTAAAAATATATCTCTTTGGGAAAATGAGTTTTTTTTCTTTATCTGGTCTTTTTTCACTGAAGACATTTTGACAGCACATGTGTAAATAATAAAATTAATTGCTGCTCAGCCATCATTAATGTTATTATAAACACCCACGCTATGTCTACTGTGACAAGTCAGAATGTCTGCCGTGAAATTTTATTTATTACATTTTCTTTTTATCTATTTTTTTCCGTGTGTTATTCAAAATGAAGAATTGGACTTGGTGTACCAAGGACTAAAGACCTAATTTGCACATGACCTTGATAAATTAAACATACATCTGAAAAACGGGATTCAAGACTCAACTTGGACTTGAGCTGTGGCTCTTCCGCTACAATGCTGCATAAAATTTCATCAAACGTTAATATGCAGTAGCTGCAGCAATTGGACTACATTTGCCAATCAATTTGTTAAGCTTCTGTTCAAGACATACATCACTTAGTGGAAAAATTACATTTAATTATCGGCTAATGAAAATGAAACGTGGTTGACACTTGTGGTGAAGTCTTAGCTGTTAAAAAAATCCCTTGTCTGAGGAGTTAATTAAGAGGACAAAATAGAGTTTATAGAAACACACAAAAAAATGCAGGTTTGAAAATTCAATAGGAGATAGGAAATGCATCCTATCTTACATTTGCTGCTTCAGGACCTCTATATTTTCACTGCTCCAAAGCCATAACTTTGTTTCAAAAGTGAAAATCTTTGACTTTCTTCAAAAGTTAAATTCAATTCAGGTGTGATATTTTTAAACCCTACTTTGGAAACAACCGAATTTGAGATAACTTGATAAATATGAAAAGCTTTGTCCATTCAAAGTCTCACCAGCACTGTGGGTGGCAGTTTGACACCACTGGACAACCCAGATTCAATCTCCAACATCAGCGAGCATCTGCATTAAAATGTCTTAGGGCAGATCACTGAGTCTCTGCCAGCTGCAGCTTTGTGGCCAAGTTGAGGCTCTGACCACTCATAGAACAAGCAATGTTTTCAGCGAGGGTCAACAAAGACATAACAATGTGATCACCATCCAGAGGCAAACAAGCATGGTTGGATTAACGTGTTTGGGGGGTCTCGGGGAAAAAAATGCTCAGCCTAGGAAACAGAGACTAATCTGTAGACCCTTGCTGAAAAACTATCTGTGTGGCACTTCGATTCATGACAGATTTAGATACAGATGTTTAACACAACCCCACAACCAGCCAGGGACGACAGACACGGCCATAAGATTAATCCAGGAAGCTGCTTTGTTGAATTTGTATTTTTATGGTGCACATTCCTGGAATATGAGAATAATTCATAGAATCATATACATCTATTTGATAAACAGTGAATCTGCGGGTTTCGGGACCCAACCTGCTAACCTCTGGCCAACGAATGAACCATTCCATATAAATGTTATATAAATGATTATTACCATATTACTACTCATATTTGCCTCAGCTATGTATTAACCCACTTTTGAAATGCATGATGCAATAAGTGCACATAAGTCAATGTCCATGGCTTGTTAAAAGCCTCCATACATTTCTGGCTTCTTGCTTCAGGGGTAATGTAGGCTATGTTTACACAGAAAAATGACTAGACCTAAATGGGCTCAAGTTTATTGGAAGTGTGGTCTACATAATGTGGATTTCACTCATTGCCACTTGCAATCCTTGGCACTGGGCTCCTGCAAGCACCACGGGAGAGGTTTTCTTGGCCAAAACCCCACTTTGAGGCAGGCTGTATTTGTACACAGGTGCTTCCCGGCTGCCTGACAGCCATCACCATGTCCAATTAATGCCACGGCGGATCCCACCGAGAAAGTTAACGGGGTGGGTCCACTGAGGCAACCCCTGCCTGCAGTTACGCGTGGCTACGCCTTTAAAAGCCTCACCATGTTGCCATCACATGCTTCGGCACAGAAGTAGGATGAGGATGTTCTTGCTGTAGTTATGTAAAACACATTGGTCACTTATATCTTATCGGGAGCTTCGGGGAGACTTTCGCGGAGGATTTCTTCACTTTGCACGGCAGGAGGGGGCCCAGCCCTCCCGTCTGTCAGCGCTGCAGTCAGTCAGTCAGTCAGTCAGCCAGTCATGTTGTGCTGCTAGTTGTTGTTCAGTAGCAACACACTGACTGGTGTGCAAACTGAAAGCTGCGTTCAGTGTTAATGCCGAGTGACGGATATAAGCGACGCGTGTGTGCGGGATCCTGACTCTGTCTCCCGCAGCAGCACTCGGGGTTTGCAGCCGTGCAGGCGTCGGAAGAGTGGATGGGCGAGAAGAAGGGGGGGAAAAAAAACAAAAAAAAAAACAGCCTGAGCAAACCCTGCTTGTGTCGGAGAGGAGTGCTGCCTCTTCTTGCGAGAAGAGAGTTGTTTGCTCCGTCTGCTCTCGCCTCTCGTCGGTGTGGAGAGGGGCTCCCTGGAGCCGAGCGGCGAAACAGCGGCGACGTTCGCGTTTATTTCCTCGAGTTGGGCGCATCGGTGAAGCAGCCGGACGAGGCGGACTTGCCTCACCTCGCCATCGGGAAAACGAGGTGCCCCGACTGGCTCCTCACACCACTGAAAAATCAGACGAGATAGTGCCAGCCACAGAGAGCTACGGTAAGTAGCTGCTGCTCCACATTATCTTTTCTCATTGAGCTTTTTTTTTTTTTTTTTTTTTATTCAGGCAGAGCAGGGGTTGCGTGGCCAGCTTTCCCCTTTTGTGTGTGTGTGTGTGTGTTTTGTAGTCATGTCTGGGGGACGTTGCAAAGGCAGATAATGGCCATGATCATGAAGGAGATTCCCAGGGAGTGGTACTCTGTCCGACTGGCCGTACAATGTGTGTTATCATAGCCCCCCCCCCCCCCAGTCCTCCTCCACCTCCTCCACCACCACCAGCACCGGCGGCAGCCACCAAAGTGTAATGCCAAAGGGATAATAGTGCTGTGCCCGCGGAATAGACTGAAACAAGGTCAATGATAGGGACACAGTTGCATGTGAGCTTACTAATATTACGATTGGCTGGATGGATGCGCTTTGTGTTCACCTGGATATCAGTCCCACTCAGTGTGTGTGTGTGTGTGTGTGTGTGTGTGTGTGTGTGTGTGTGGGTTGAGAGCTGTGTGTTGATGTGTAGGCTGTGTCTGTGCGCACACATGAGTGGCTACAAACTTCATGGCACTGACTGCCTGTGGCATTTCTTGGGGGTATGATTTGCTCTATGTGTGTGATTCATATTGGGCCTTTAACGGGCCAGCCGCTGTAAACTCAGAGAGAGAGAGAGAGAGAGAGAGAGAGAGAGAGAGAGAGAGAGAGAGAGAGAGAGTTACTTTGCCCAGGTACTAAATGAACGGGCTTCACAAATGCCAAAGCAATTAGCCCACATCACAGTTTGCCAATTAGGTCATAAAGGCAATGAGCTCATAACGGATGATACTATTATGACATCTTAGAAGCCCCCCCCCCCCCCAAACACACACACACACACACACACCCTACCCCCACCCCCTGAGGCTTGGAGTTGTCAGTAAATGATAGTCAGCACATAACACTACACTATTGAGAACTGTGTGAGGGAAAAGTGGTCAAAGAAGCAGAAGTGCTTTGCTGAAAAGAGATTTTTTTCCCCATCAGTTCCTTTTGCCAGAATGAGTGCATGCATATAAAACCCAGATTAAAGTAAAACATGGAGTAAAGAGTTTATATGATATCAGTGTAAATATTTAAGTGCTTCATTCATAGTAGTCTATTAACCTCCACAGCTGATCAGGCTTTGCATTAGTAATGCCTGTGTGATGACAGTTTGCTGTTTGCACAGATTTTTAATCCGACTGGATTGTGGAAAACTCTGCTAAACAGCATAATTGTTTAAATCCAAAGTCTTTATATGAACTCAATAAATTGATTATACAATATATAAACCCCCTTTAAATATTTGGAAAGTACATCAAAAAACCATTATTCAAATAGCTGATCAGCAGTGGTGGAAGAAGTATTTAGATCCTTAACTTATGTAGCAATACAACAACGTGAAAATACTCCTTTAGAGGTAAAAGCCCTAAAATTTCTGCTTAAGTAAAAGTAAAAAGAAGTATTAATATGCAGACTTTACTAAAAAAAAAAAAGTGCTGGTTCCATGGAAAAATAGGCCTTGTGATTGATATATGATTATATAAGACATTATCAGATAGTTAATATGATGCATCAATGCTAATAACATTTTAGTCCACTGGTTACCAGCTCCAGGGTCAGGTCTTTGCAAAGGGTCAGAAGATGAACCTCAGGGTTGTAAGATGATTAGGTAGAAAGGAAGAAAAAAATAAAGTTTACCACACAAATTTCTGTTCATTATTTGGATTGAATTGTCTACTTAATGTGAAATATAGGATCATAAAACCTTGTTGGGCCTCAGACAGCTATTTAAATGTTTAAAACCACGTGTGAAGTTTAGAGGGGATAGGTGTCGTTGGTAGAACCGCTGACAAGTCATAGACATCTGAAACGTGACAAACTAGATGTTGATTTTTTTTTTTTTTTTTTTTTTTTTCGTTAGGGATCACAAGCTGAAAAGAAGTGCATTTTGTAAGCCTGTCATGTTTTGTGTAAAATCTGAACTTGAAAAGCATCTTGTAATTGCAGCAGTTGTAGCTGAGTATAAATAAAATATTTCCCTTGAAATGCAATGCAGACTATACTTAGGTACAGTACCTTCCTCCGTAGCTGATCAGTCACTGGACCAAATAATAAAAGGCTAGCTTGATGTCAGAGGAAGTGTAGATTTTGGTGGTTCAGTTAAGGGAGAAGTTCCTCAGCCAGTTACATTTAAACCTAGTTTTTCAGGCCACTCTTTGACACACTAGTTTATTGTAGTTGAACATTAATCTTTTGGAGTTACTTCAGCCGACTCATACTTCACCACACAGTACTCCCTCCACCATATTTTCTTTTTGATCCAAGAGACCGCACCCCACCTAAACCATCATAAATGTCGTAAAACTTAATATAGAAATGTTTTAATGACTCACACCTAGACCTGTCATTAAATAGCTGCGCGGGACCAATAACTGAGCCATTACCGTAAAGGCAATTCACTGTAAATTAGCAATGGACTTCTGCCAACACACAAATCTAATGCTTAAATCATCAACGAAAAATGGGCCATTGGCAACGTTTTTGCATTAGCAGGCTGGTTGGGATATTATAAATATCCACATCTTATTCTATGCTTATGCTTATTTTTTATTTATTTTATTCCAGCACTCATCATTTGATTTTGCTAATCACTTACAATACTGTGGCCTTAATTTTATTTTCTGCAATGTTCAACAGAAAGACCACAGCACTGGTTTTTTTAAGGAACGATGCGCTTCTACAAATCTGTCCTCCTGTGCTGTCATTTGTCCACTTACGTATAATATACAGTGTGGCGTTGCTGAGTAAAATCGTGTTTGGGGTTTGTATTGAATGACACCACCTAATGCTAGGGTACAACTTTAATCATTCACTGCAAACTATCTTGGTTTTTCCTTCACCTCTAATGGCGCAGAGATAGCACAGCAAAACACCATTTAAAGTCTCTGAAATCTGTGCCTAAGCTCTGCGGTTTGTTGACCTGTTTGAATGACTATAAATTTAATTTCATGTGGGTGTTAACACTTAAACGTTCTGCGCATCCATGTGTGTTTACATTGGCTGTCATTCGAGCGGCTCCGTACAGGAGCGCCTTCTGATGAGAGGGCAGATTAATGTCATGGTTGCTTGGCTTCATTGGAGGCTTGTTTATATTCATTCACAGTCATTGTCCTGAGGAAACCCGGCACCTATACACCAGGTATGAGCTCACTTATGTGAACTCAATAACATCTGCTTGACTGTTAACACATTAATGCCTTTTATTTTACATATTTCACAGTACAATGAGTGTTGGCACTTGACCTTGTTAGTAATGTGAAATCTTAATGTGTGTGGCACTGTCCTTTCACAGGGCAATATGTTTAATTTTATAATTAACCCATGGTGGCCCTTTAACTATAGAAGCTCTGCCCTGATTATTGAATTAATTTTTAATGCCCTGCCATGCTCTGGGTCCACAGTAACTGATGCTTTTATGTGTGTGTCTGTTTGAAATGGCAAAGAGAAGTGGGACAAACCCTCTCTGCTTTTCCTGTAAGAAAGAAATATTCACCACTCGCTCTTCTTACAGTGTGAGCAGACTCCTCTCTCAGCAATACCGTGAATAAGAGAGTTAATAATCAATACACTTTTTGCATTTGACTCTAAACTAAATCATCACTTTCATACAGTTACTGACCTTGCATGCAAGTTTAAAAAAAAAAAAAAAAATGTTTTTAGGCAGTAGATGAAATGAATCACTATAGAGGATTTCTACTTGATAGCAATGTGTTTTTGTGAAGCGATTTCTTTTTCAAAATGCTCTGACATATGCCGCATATGCTGGTTTAAAGTACTGTTGTAACAGCTGCTGCTTGGTGCCTCTTGTTGTTAGAATTTCTACAGTAAATCACTGCAACAGCAAACGAAGACTCTAAACTATCAATTAAAGTGATATTTCTCACACAATCAAACAGTGTTTTCAGCATGAAACATTCAGGCCCTGCAGACTTGAAAAATGGAGTTTTCTTCTCCACAGAGAATAGAGGCTGCGTCAGAGATGATTCACAGTCATTGTAACTGATTCTATCATATCCAAAGTCTCCAAACGTCCACAGTATCCTGAAACTCCTCCAGTGTAAACAGCTTCTCCGCCGTTCATCCTTTCTCTTCACATCGCTCAATTAGCTCCTCTATAAACAAAAACCATGCTAACAGCAGCTAGGCATTACATTTGCGTTCACCTCAAACTCCTTCTCAGTCATGCTCCATTTTGCAAAGCAAAGTGCGTCCAGCTATTCTCCTGGCTCCTTTTCATCAAACAAAATGTTGAGTTTAGCTCAGCCTCTGAAATCTCGGTTTACTGTTAATCAAATTTTTTTGTGATTTAGGGAAATGTCATCATCATGGTTAAAGCTGCATTAGACTAATTAACTTGTGTTTCTGTCCATTTGACCTTTTACTGTCTTTTTAGCTTTAGTTTTAGTCTCTATCAGTTCCTAATGGAAATATCTGCCTGCTTAAATACACCTTTATGTGCACCAGCTTGTTGTAATTTTCTCTGCCTTTTGGTGCTGGGCAGGTTGTGTTTGATTCATTGTCTATACATAAAAATCTCTATTAGTGCAGCTTTAGACACATTAAAAGTCAACATAAATATTTGGTCTGATGTGTTGAACAGATTAGCTCCTCACCCTTACCTCTCAGCACCTCAACTCCCCGCATTGGTGCTGAATATTGGTGCTGCAGAATCATTCAATACAAACCTAATTCCTGTGGCTACTGGGAATATTAATTTTAAGAGCGCGCTGAGCATAAGGATGTACAACAGAGGATGTTCT